>NC_088717.1:9647142-10912500 GCF_963576615.1 Watersipora subatra
AATTGGAAACATTAGATATGACAGCTTGAAAGTAAGCTTGTTGATAGTTGCTGGATGCTGTTTCAGTTGTCATGTTTTGCGTTAAGTGGGGTTAGTTAAAGCTTGAACTGTATTTTAGCGCAATGATGAAGAATTCTGTGTCATGTTAGTTTATATGAGATATATTTTCCATCTGATTCAGCATTCAGATTTTTTTATTCTGCTGGTTGGGGTTTGGAGCGATGGGTGTCTAAAAATCTGTGCCAGATGGAGAATATATCACGACAAACCATTGATGTCTTGAAATATCTGCTGTTAACCTCCTATATTTGTTCTTTAGGGTTGAGAAGGATCCCATGTATTGGACACTTGATTCATAACGCTGTCCTAAAGTCACTCGCCAGTGAAAAAGTTGAGAGAATGTTGGTTAGATGCAGACAAATCGTTGCTCTTTTTCATAAAAGCCACCTTTAAAGAGCTGAACTTCTCAAGCACTAGAAGAAGCTTCTCCTCCCCCAACAACAGCTTATCAATGATGTGTCAACAGGGTGGGGTTCTAAGTACAAGATGGTAGAAAGGATAAGAGAACAGCTCAATGCCATCAACAGAATCTTCATTGATGACAAGAAGAATCGTCACCTGCACATTGATGTCAACGACTCGGTAACACTGGATCAAATACTCAAAGCACTTGAGGGCTTTGAACTATTGACCGACTTGCTCAGTGGTGACCAAGAAGTTACTGTTTCAAGTGCGATACCACTACTAAGACATGTTCACCGCCTTTGCGGGCATGATGGTGATGACGAGGTGATTACTATGGACATCAAAACCACCATTGAGCCCTACATAACGGAGAACGTGAAGGAAGTAGTAGAGACATCTGAACAAACAGCAAAAAGAAAGCGTCTAAAGAAACCAGAGAAAGCCAAAATACTGCTGTTTCTGTGTGTTGCAGAGGTTTTGAACCCAAGGTACCTTGGTGTGTCAACAGCCACTGATGAAGTTGCAGACAACTGGCTGCCATGGCCTGAGCTTGATGATGTGAACGAAGAAATCATAAGATTAGGCATGGAACTCTGGGCAGCACAGAATGAGGAAACTGAAAAAGAGACTCAAGATCAAGAATATCAAGCCGAAAAGCCTAAGAGGAAAAGCCTCGCATCTCTTCTTTTGACTAGTACCACGGCCAACTCTACAGCCAACTCTGAACCTCAGACTCAAACACCTGCACAGATGCTTAGACGGAAACTTGAGTTTTATCTACAGCTCACCGTCCACCCAGAGATAAATCTGCTGCAGTGGTGGAAGGGCCACATGAAGGAGCTACCGTTACTCAGCAGCCTGGCTCGCTATGTGCTTTCTTCATGTGCTACCAGTGTCAAAAGTGAAAGGTTGTTTTCTCTGGCAAGACATATCGTCAGTAAAAGGCGTAATGCTTTAAAACCTAGTTTTGTGAACATGTTGGTGTGTCGAAGTTTTAATAGTAATGTGTAAGACTTACACATTACAATTAAACACTTAGACACACCAACATAACATTTAGTGTTTATGATTGTTTTGTACTGCTTTGAAGAGGTGGCATACACTAAGTCTCTTGCTACGATGATATATCAATAAAAGAGAAACCATAAAATATTAATTTTTTGTCATCAAACAAGTAGAGTAGATCAGGAATGTAAAGTTGAATGTTAGTTGAACATCCTTGAGTAGATAGACTGGTTCTGTTCTGGACTTCTGGTGGAGTTGATTTGATGGGAATAGGATTAGGTATGGCATCTGCAATTAATTATTAGATGATCATAAAAATATGAGTGGTCAGTGGTGGTGTCAAACTAAGGATTTATATTGTACACAATATAAATCCTTTGTGAGGCGCACCACAGGGCTGTTTGAACCATATCTTTGTTCTTTTGCAAAACTGGAGTTGTCCACTCTAATTATCGTACAGAGGTGACAACTCGTGTTTTTCAACCAATAATAACCAATACCTTTTCATATCATTCATGTTAAAGCCTAACACTATACACCGATGGAAGACAACTCCAATGTTCGATATTTTTCAATATTCAATTTATTTAAAGACCAAATAATCAAATGTACATGCAAAGATATTGTGCAGCACTAGTGAAGCACACGGGCGCTTTTTGAAGAGGTTTGGCAAAATAGTTAAGAGTAGTAGACTGAAGTATAAAAATATGGATGTTTATAACGGCATCAGACAGTTCAAAAGGAAATTTCGCGATGGTATAAATCAGGGGTTCCCAACCTTTTTTGGCCTAGGTACCCCATTGGGAGTCATTGCAAAAAATGTACCCCTTTGGAAAACACAGTTCAATCAAGGGTATTATGTATTGGTTTAACTTCATTAAAATGACATGTGTGCATTATTGAAGTGTGTCACTTAAACAGGTAAAGAAATGTGGTATGGTATGAAACTGCTATTAATTAAAATAATGATAACTATGAAGCACAATTTTTATATATCGCAGTGTTTTGTTACTTGCCCACTTTATTTTGGCCAGTCTAATGGGAAAGCTGTGCCTGCTTTGCATCAGTGATCTGTTTGATGTTCAGTAACAGATACAGTAATACTTCAACTTACGAGTGCTCCAACGTACGAGAAACTTGAGATACGAGCCAGCTTTAAGCAAGTTTTAGCACTAACATACAAGCCATGTTTGAGATACGAGCACGCGAGTCAGTTGCCAAGTATGCCGGAGGTGTTTTATGAGAACATCATCACTCTGTATTTTTCAACTGCTCAGGTTAAACTTTTGTACCGTGTTTTTGTGCGCGATTTTCAGTGCAAAATTATATGAATTAAAAGTACTGTGCGTAGACTGAAAGTTTGCCAGTAAAATTAAAGATGAAATGCAAAGAAAAAGCAAATGATAACAATTATCAAACGGACAATTATTGAAAAAATATGCGAAATGTGTATGTGTGATTGAGCTAGCTCATCAATATGACAGAAATACATCCACAATTATCAAACAGGATTATATTCAGGGCATTTATTTAGTTCGCAAAAGGACTAATGATAGTTTCTAAACGGCGCAGCGATCTTCACGACCGCTGATGGAGAGACTGCTCAGGCATTGGATAAAAGATCAACAATTGGCCGGTGACAGCGTAACTGAACGAAGCTATGTGAAAAGGTCGGTACTATTTATCAAAACTATAAACATTGTTGGCTAGTGGTCGTACATTAACCGTTTGTGACGACACATGTGTTCGTCCTAATCGCAACGTGTTGAATGGGCGACAAAGGCAAACGTCCTTAGATAGGCTTATCGTAAAACGGCCGGCTAGTCGTGAAAGCGAAACACAGGAAAAAATAGCTAACTAGCGAGAAACTTGAAACTATGAACGCCGAAGAAATTTTAATTACGTTAAGTTAAAAATGAAAGTTTGCTTTTAGGTTTGCTTCTAAGTTTGTCTTTTAAGACTTTGATAAAATCCAAATTTATCAAAGTCAACTGTTGTAATGAAGGATAACTCTCTATAACTCCCTAGGATATCTCCCTCTCTGGCAAATGCTAGTGTTAGCTGCTATTGTATGTATTTAATTTTACATTTTAATTGATCACATTTTCTTGCATTATTTTTATTTGTTGCTTTTTAAAAATGTGTGGTAAGTTAGGACAATAACCAACATGTTCTTTCAGTTACAATATCTTGTTTTGAGTGTTTTATTTGCATGTTTCAGAGTATGAAAACCAATTAATATATATTTAATTGTTCTATATATAAATAAATTGCACCAACATGCGAGTAAATTGACATACGAGCTCAGTCTCGGAACGCATTAAGCTCGTAAGTTGAAGTATGACTGTAATGAAACGCTGAGGTCGCCATCAACATTTAGTCGTGAGCGATATTTGCTTTTCATGTACAAGTGAGGAAAACTCTTGCTCACACTTATAACTACTAGGAAATACGAGCAACAATTTTAAAGTTACCTCTGAAAGCTTTGGGTAGGATGTTATCAATGAGCACCAGAACTTGCTAAGAACGCAATCTTCAGATCTATCATGTGCACCAGAGTCATTGAGAAGGACAATCAACTCTTCTTGCGTGTCAATATCAGCTACATTTAACTTAAATGGGTTTCTAGCCAACTTCAAATCTGTGTCATTTAAGTCAGGAAAATATTGTTAAAACTACATGTACCAAGCCAGCTGAGCGAGGTGGTCTGCAACCAGATCTTTCATGAATGAAATTGAATCATGTGAAGGCAATACTTCTGACAAGCTATCAAACATATCAAATGATC
Source organism: Watersipora subatra (assembly GCF_963576615.1). Lineage (NCBI taxonomy): Eukaryota > Metazoa > Bryozoa > Gymnolaemata > Cheilostomatida > Watersiporidae > Watersipora > Watersipora subatra. The sequence goes on from NC_088717.1 coordinate 9,651,401, forward strand.
CAGCATTGATTTTCTCCAAATCTCTAGTTTCATGATAAATGCTCTAAGCTCGTCTGTAAAATCAATTATAGTGGTATAATTACACATCCCTTGAATGGATGTGTTGACAGTGTTTAATCTTAAGAAGATATATCTCAGATATGCAGCTTTCCATTTCCATTCTGAAGTCCTTAACTTCTCACTGAATCTTGAAGCTTTCTCAGAAGTCGTGTAGCAAAGAAAGCTGCAATCTCATCAATCAGTCCCACAAATCGATTCAGGACATTGCCTTTAGAATGCTATCTCACTTCTGTGTAGTAAAGGAGGTTTTCATGATCTGCATCGCAATCTTGACATAATTGATGAAACAACCTTGTGTTTAGGGCTGATGCGTGCCTAAGTTTGTCTGAATGGCAAAACTTGTTGGCTTTAAAATGATACCAATAATAACTCTCTAGCAGTGGTTTCAGCAAAGTTATTAATAATTAGAGCCAAACAAACTAAAAATTTATTAAGCTTATAACTTGTATTGTACCCCCTAGATTTCCAAAATGTACCCCTAGGGGTCCTTGTACCCCAGGTTGGGAACCCCTGGTATAAATGCGTCATCTACAATCCAGTTTTTATCTCAAGATATCTCGGTAAGATACGGTAAACAGGTTGAAACCTGCCTGGCATGCCAATGGGAAAGACACTCTTCCGAGTAGTGTGACATAATCTGGTGTAACCATTGCTTTTAAATGGAAGATGTTTGTAATGGTGCTTGTACCCGAGTTTTTAGCCTTATAGATTGGTTAATACCTGTGAAATTTAGGTACAATTATGTACTACTACACTACCACTACACATGTAAGCTTTAAGCCATGTAAACAGCCAAACAAGCTGAGTTTGGTATTTATTATAAATTGAAGCATCCAGAATGGTACACACCTCATCATAGATTAATAAATGCATAAGTCTAGAAAATCGAGAGTCGTCTTTGCCTGTAGTCCCAAACATGTGCACATACTGTATCTCAAAACAAGTTTTTTCTGCGGATATAGACCCTGCGTTTTTTTATTCAAAGTTCCCAAAGATGATCATCACTACCTGAGGTTTCTGTGGTATGATAAAGATGGAAAAATTTAAAGTTATCAAATGAATAACATAGTTTTCAGTATATTTGAAGCATCTTCATCTCCTGGATGTGCCAGCTATAAATTTAGATAGCTTGCTTTTGATTACACATCTACTGATCCAAAAACAGCAAAGTTGATCCTTTCAATATTTACATGATGGTGTACTGGACAGTGTGATTGAATTTATTCAAAATGATTCAAGAAATGACAGATATTTATTTTATAAGATAAATACGAAACTACAAAAGTTCTAAGTAACCATTTTAAAGTTTTGCAATCAGTCTCTTACAATGAAAGGATTACTGAATGCAGAGAGTTGTCTCTACCTACTCAAATAATATTGGGTATTTGATTGCAAGACGATACCTTCATCTTCAGCAATTAAGACAAAGATACGCTGGTGAGACGCCGTGGCATACTTTCCATTATAGTCATTATAGCTTCCTGTCACCATTCATCTTTGTTGGAAAGCGAATTCTACAGGATCTATGTCAACAAAGATTTGAATGGGATAATTCAATGAATGATGGCATTTCACAGAGTTGGAAAAGTTGGATATCAGTATTACAAAATTTACACAAGTTAGCAATACCAAGATGCTTACAAAATTTCACCATAGCGTCAGATAGTACAGTTTTCTGGATGCAACACAGGATAAAATTGGACAATGTACGTACATTAAGCTGGTGGATAAAGAAGGAGTGGTCATTGTTAACTTGGTGATGGCAAAATCTAAATTATCCCCTCAAAAGGTTGACACAGTACCAAGATTGGAACTTGTTGCAGCTGTAAATATCAGCTGTCCTTTCTGTAAATATCAAAGCTGATGAATTTCAAAAAAATAGAATTCAGAAGCTAAACGCTTATACACATTTATAAGTAATAAAGTTCAGAAGATTAAAAATATGTGTACTGTCATACTTCGACTTACAAGTGCCTCAACATACGAGAAACTTGAGATACGAGCCAAGTTTTAAGCAAGTTTGGGGTCCTACCATGTTTTATGACGATTTGACGACCGAATGACAAGGATAATTTAAAAGTGACAGACGAGACGACCATTTATCACTGTAGGGGCCGAGGTAACGATGATTGTGTAAGTAGGATTACTAACTGCCTTATTATTTGTTCAAATCAACACGATCAAACAATCATAGACTGACAGGTAATTTATGCAAGCAGCTATGAAAAGCCACTATACACTGACAGCAAATCCGTTTTCAAGTCTGTGACTGACAGTGATTATTGAAGACAATCTCGGTCTATTTTCAGTAAAGGAAGAGTAGCCCTAAAACATAAGACGGCTGTCACTCTTCGCGGAGTAATCAGCAACGCTTCCAAACATCACTCATAAGTTTGCGAAGGTCGCTGGTTGAGCCATGCTTTTGACTAGCAGAAGTTCAAGCTGAACAAGTTTCAAGTTTTCAATGCAACCTAGTGTCACCAGAGTGGATATTTGTATTAAAATAACGAATGTGAAGAAAAAGGTTGTTTTAGTTACCAACTTGAAGATGAAGTTGATCTAGTCATATGATAATTTTCTAAAAGGATGAAAGAATGAAGACACCTTTTATCACTAAAAGGTATTCTCATTTAATGTGGAACCTAATTGTTAAACACATTTATTAGTTACTATACATTTTGTGAAAAAAGTGACAAAAAAGTTCATCCTCCTTAGTGACATTAGTTAACAGTTGACCATATGAACAAAATTTGTTACATCCTGTAATCATTAATTTCTAGCACATGAATATCTATCAATATACAACATGACAAAATAGCAACTATTCAAGTACATACCTTGCCATGCTTGATCTGATGCGAAAAGAGAATATACACATGCAGGTATGTAGTCCATAAGACTTAACCAAACCAACAATGCTAATAGCACACAAATTTTCTTTACCCAAGACTCGCGACGACAACGGTGATTTTAAAAGTGGCCATTCTGACTAGAACTTTGTGTGGTAGGACCCCAAAGTTTTAGCACTAAGATACGAGCAACTTTTGAGATACGAGCATGCGAGTCAAATCAGTCAGTGGCCAAGTATCTCGGGGGTGTATTATGAGAACAGCATCACTCTGTACTGTTCAACTGCCCAGGTTAAACTTTAGCAGCGTGTTTTTTGTGCATGTTTATCAATGCAGAATTAAGTGAATTAAGAGTACTGTGCGTAGACCAGAAGGTCATAGGCAAAGAAGAAGCGAATGATAACAACTAATATTAAAACGTGAAATTATTGAAAAATATGAGAAATGTGTAAGCGTGATTGAGCTGGCTCTCCAATATGACAGGAATACATCCACAATATGCACATTTATCAAACAGAAGGATAATATTAAGGGCGTTAGCCCTGCAAAAGGTCTAAACATATTTTACAAACAGCATAGGGGCCTTCACAAGGAGATGGAGAGTCTGCTCATTCTTTGGATAAAAGACAAACAGTTGGCTGGCGAAAGCGTACCTGAAACAATACTACGACATTCAGACAAGTTGGCTAGTGGTCGCGCATTAGCCCTTTCTGAGGACACCTGTGTTCGTCCTTTTCGCAACATGTTGAAAAGGCGACTACGGCGTAGGTCCTCAGATAGGTTTCTCTTATAAACAGTCAGCTGATCGTGAGAGCGACACAAAGGAAAATTAGCTAAGCCGTGCGAAGAAATGTAAAACTAAGAACGCCACCGAACTTTGAATTACGTCAAATTTAAAGTAAAAGTTTGCTTTCAAGTCTGTGCAGCAGAATCCAAACTTATAAGAGTCAAATGTTGTAATGAAAAATAACTTTTCTCATTCCCCTTGGCAAATGCTAGCGTTAGCTACTACTGTATGTATTTACTTTTACGTTTTAATTAATCACATTTTCTTGCATCCCTTTTTATTTGTTGCTTTTTGAAAGCATTTGGTAAGTTAGGACAAGTACCAACATATTTTTTCTGTTATAATATTTTATTCTCACCCTTAGAGACATGGTTGCTCTGGAGACTAAATTCCCCACTAAAAACTTCACTTGATTGTCCTTTGACCAAGCGAAGGCATTCGACAAGGTGCGTAGATCATAGATTTCTATGTCTTCTATTTCCTATTTAGCACGCAATGTCAACCATGGCTTGTAATAAAACCCCAGGCCCGGATGGACTCCCCAGCAAGTTATATAAAAAGCTCTCATTTTTAATCCTTTCAGATCTTACCTCTGTCTTTAACGAGATAGTGAGAGGGGATTATTTTCTGCAAATAATGGCCGAGTCAATAACTATACTTATTAGCAAACCAGGAGACCCTGAACTACCCGACAACGAAAGACTGATAGCCCTTCTTAATGTCGACCATAAACTGCTAAGTATTTAGCGACCAACACACACAAACAGCAGTAAATCAGTGTATAAGCAACAAGCAGACTTGCTCTTTGAAAGGGAGATCTATCATAGACAATGTGCTTACCCTTAGAGACATGATTGCTCTCGAGACTAAATTCTTCACTTACAACATACCTTGGGTCTCCCTTCACCAAAGAACGGTCTTTAATTATAGCTTTCTAATTTGTGAACTTATAAGAATGGAAGTTAAGGAGAGTATGATTAGGACAAAAGAAACTTCATAGTAAAAGCTTGACAAAGTTCTTAATTAATAGTCACCTAACTAAAATTGTTACCTTCTCACAATGGTTTTGCCAAGAGAGTCCCCTATCATCATTTCTCTACATAATTTACCTAGAGCCTGCCATTAGTTACATAGATAACGCGCAATTGACAAAGAGCATTTCCTGTCCAGCTGTGCCAATGCCTATGCAATATTTGCATATGCAGATAGATGCGCTGATTCACTGTAAAAGATTTGACTCTTTTTGACAACTTCATTTTATCACTAGCATTGGTCACTAGCATTGGAAAAATTACTTCAAATGTAATTTAATCTACGTAGCTAGCGCTTTATTTTACATGCGGATTTAGCCATATGTTATAATTTCTCAATGTCATAAATTTTTATCTTTCATGCAATTTTATGACTTGAGTTATTTGATTTCCATTGGAAGTGATGGATTTTAGAAACAGGGCTAAAACTTGGACGTTGAAGACCAAGTCCGAGTCAGCTAAATTGGACAGCGACAAAATCGTGTTTTATACTTGTTTAACCAAAGTACAAAGATGTAGATGTTTACGACGGGGTCAGAAAATTCAAGATGGAACTGTACGATGGTACGAACATACCATCTACAATACAATTACAATACAGGGTGTTAGATCATCCTTTACACTTACTTGATTGTCTTGCTTATTTTACCTCTCAACTCCAACATTTCTTTTTCATTAAGATTATGAGTTGTGATAATTATTTAATTGACATTAGGGGTAATGGCTTTTAGAAACAGGATTAGAACTTTGATGTTGAAGACCAAATCTGAGTCAGCTAAATTGGACAGCGACAAAGTTGTGTTCGAATACTTGTTGAACCAAATTAAAGTTGTAGTTTCTGATCTCGAATGTGTCCAATGAACGAGTTTAGGCTATGAAATATCATTCGCCGATGTCCTGAAGCTAAAAGCAGCTGAACAGGCTATGTTGAAAGATGGTATTTATGAAGTGGTTGGTGATTTTTCCCAGACGAAAGTAGTGACAGCGGTAAATGCGCCGCATGAGCTCACTGATGAGGCATTGCGGGGTGTTCTCAATAAGTATGGGAAGATAGTTGATAGCAGGAGGCCTAAGTACAAAGATGTAGATGTTTACAACGGGGTCAGACAATTCAAGATGGAACTGTATGATGGTATGAATATCCCATCTACGATACAATTTGGATCGCGATACGTATGAGTGAGATATAGTGGACAGGTTAAGACTTGCCTGAAATGCTAACGAAAAGGTCCCACTTCTGAGTCCTATGACGTAATTGAATGTAACCGGTGTTTTCAGGAAGGGTACGTGTGGCGAGCTTGCAAAAATCAACAGTTTTGTGTGATATGCGAGGCAGAAGGACATCTTCTTAGTCAATGCCCCAACAGCTATGTAAACAAGGCTAAAACCCAACAAGCTACCTCACCGCCAGTTTCAACGCAAGATCTCGCTCAGGAAATTGTCACTACTTCTTTTGAGTCAACCTCAAAAGATGACAATATTTCGCAGCCTCAGAGCCCTGACTTATTTAACACGCAGACGTCACCCGAAGCAAAAGAGGCCGAAAATGCGAGCGAGTATGACTCAGAACCTTTAGTAATCGATGAGTCACAGCCTTGTGCTACAGAAGACACAGAAACTCCCAAGGAACAACCGAAAGTGAAGAGCACCGAGCAAAGTGGTAGACACCCGAGTGTACCACTCGTTAGTAACAATGGCACGATGGTACAAACATCTACAATACAATTACAATACAGGGTGTTAGATCATCCTTTACATTTACTTAATCGACTTGCTTATTTTTACCTCTCAACTCTCGCTTTTTTTTTCATTAAGTTTATGAGTTGTGATAGTTATTTAATTGACATTAGGGGTAATGGCTTTTAGAAACAGGATTAGAACATGGATGTTGAAGACCAAGTCTGAGTCAGCTAAATTGGACAGCGACAAAGTCATGTTTGATTACTTGTTGAACCAAATTAAAGTTGTAGGTTCTGATCTTGAAAGTGTCCAACGGAAAAGTTTAGGCTATAAAATTTCATTCACTGACGCACCGAAGCTAAAAGTCGCTGGACAGGCTATGTTGAAAGATGGTACATATGTGGTTGGGATTTTTTCCCAGACGAAAGTAGTGACAGTGGTAAATGCACCTCATGAGCTCACTGATGAGGCATTGCGGGGTGTTCTCAATAAGTATGGTAAGATAGTTGATAGCAGGAGGCTTAAGTACAAAGATGTAGATGTTTACAACGGGGTCAGACAATTCAAGATGGAACTGAACCATGGTATGAATATACTATATACGATACAATTTGGATTGCGATATGTACGGGTGAGGTATAGTAGACAGGTCAAGACTTGCCTGAAATGCCAACGAAAAGGTCACACTTCGGAGTCTTGTGACATAATTAGATGTAACAGGTGTTTTCAAGAAGGGCATGTGTCGCGAGCTTGCAAAAATCAACAGTTTTGTGTGATATGCGAGGCAGAAGGGCATCTTTTTAGTCAATGCCCCAACAGCTATGTAAACAAGGCTAAAACCCAACAAGCTACCTCACCTCCAGTTTCAACGCAAGATATCACTCAGGAAATTGCCACTACTTCTTTTGAGTCAACCTCAAAAGATGACAATATTTCGCAGCCTCAGAGCCCTGACTAATTTAACACGCTGACCTCACCAGAAGCAAAAGAGGCCGTAAATGAGAGTGAGTCTGACTCAGAACCTTTAGTAATCAATGAGTCACAGACTTGTGCTACAGAAGACACAGATACTCCCAAGGAACAGCCAAAAGTGAAGAGCACCGGGCAAAGTGGTAGACACCCGAGTGTACCATTCGTTAGTAACAATGGTACGAACATATCATCTACAATACAATTACAATACAGGGTATTAGATCATCCTTTACACTTACTTGATTGTCTTGCTTATTTTACCTCTCAACTCTCGCATTTCTTTTTCATTAGGATTATGAGTTGTGATAATTATTTAATTGACATTAGGGGTAATGGCTTTTAGAAACAGGATTAGAACTTTGATGTTGAAGACCAAGTCTGAGTCAGCTAAATTGGACAGCGACAAAGTCATGTTTGATTACTTGTTGAACTAAATTAAAGTTGTAGGTTCTGATCTTGAATGTGTCCAACGGAAAAGTTTAGGCTATAAAATTTCATTCACTGACGCACCGAAGCTAAAAGTCGCTGGACAGGCTATGTTGAAAGATGGTACATGTGGTTGGCATTTTTTCCCAGACGAAAGTAGTGACAGTGGTTAATGCGCCGCATGAGCTCACTGATGAGGCATTGCGGGGTGTTCTCAATAAGTATGGTAAGATAGTTGATAGCAGGAGGCTTAAGTACAAAGATGTAGATGCTTACAACGGGGTCAGACAATTCAAGATGGAACTGTACGATGGTACAAATATCCCATATACGATACAATTTAGATTTCGATATGTATGGGTGAGGTATAGTAGACTAGTCAAGACTTGCCTGAAATGCCAACGAAAAGGTCATACTTCGGAGTCCTGTGACATAATTAGATATAACCAGTGTTTTCAAAAGGGGCATGAGTCTGTTCTGGGCATGTTCTGTGGAGTGTTCTGAAGAAGTATGCCAAAATAGTTGAGAGTATAATACTGAAGTCCGCAAATATGGATGTTTACCGAAGTTACACTTTAGTCAGAGTCAACGCCATCCCGAAACATATTAGTGATTAAAAGATATGCCACATCATGACAGAGTATAACAAAACGTTCCCTCGACTACCATCTATTCAGACAGAGACATTTTGGTAGATAAGGATGATATTGAACTGGATAATAGTGACGATGTGAGTGATGCTGAACCTGATCAAGCACACCTTACCAGAACAAACAAACTCCAGAGCAATATGGTAAAAGTGCATATGACATGTGACAGTACTGATTTTGAAATCATTGAGAGATGTGAAATATTTCAAATGGCATACATGAAGGCTTTTCACAAATTTATACGCGACATCTATTGTTTCTTGCTTTTCCATTAGACGGGTTCAGGCTTAATGCTATGCATTATGTCAAGCACAATGTAAAGTAGTTGATGTTCATTTTGAATAGGTTGAGTTGAGCTGGTTGTTCTGTACTCTTGTTCTTTTGCAATACAAACTGTGTATTATCACTCATTCTGATCTTGTTTCATTCTACACATACTAAGAACTTTACTTGTGTACTGCTTTATCAAGAAAAGGCCTTTGATAAAGTAGATCGCGAAATTCTATTTTGCGGTGGTTCATATCAAATAATGGTGGTAGAGTACAAGAGTATGGTTAGGACAACAGAAACATTTTATACAAAGATATCAACAAAGTTGCTAATTAATGGTCAACTCACTGTAAACATCAACATTTCATGAGGGGTTCACCAAAGATGCCCTTATCACCTAAAGCCTGTTCTTAATTACATAGACAATGTGTAATCGATAGATGGCATTTCCTGTCCAGCTATTCCAAGGCTTGTAAAATACCTTGCGTATGGATGATGTGTGGAATCACAGCAAAACATTTTACTTATTTTGACCTATATGTTATAATTTCTCTTCAATATTCATTTTTCATGAGCCATGTTTAAATAATATTAGTTAGGAGTGATAGCTTTTCAAAACTTGACAAGAACTCTGCGGGTGAACACTGTTTGGTATTACGCATATATATCTTCACACCACTAGTTCTGGTACATGCGCTAAATCGTAATATATTTTTGTTTTTTTTTGTTATTGAAGATTACGAGAATAAACGAAAAAATCGGTTTATGTTCTCAAACTGTAACACAGATTTTCTCATGCTATAAAATTAGAGCAACACTTTACAAACACTAAGCGCAGGCTAAAATAGATGCTGAAACTTCAAAAAATTGAAGGAGTAATCTCAGACAAGGAATGTTCTTATAGAACAAGTATAAGTCTATGAATTGTCATTCACTGATGCTCCAAAATTACACGCAACTGGACACGCTATGGTGAAAGATGAAGCTTATGAAGTAGTTGGCCATTCTGTCCTATTGGACATAGTGGCAGTCGTAAATGCTCCTCATGGGCGGAGTGACGAGGCACTGTAAGGTGTTCTGAAGAAATATGGCAAGATAGTTGATAATAGTACAATGAAAGTTAAAAGATACGAATGTTTATAACAGTGCCTGGCAGTTCAAAATAGAACTAATGATGGTATCAATATACTGTCTACAATTCAGCTTGGAATGAGATTTTTTGGGTGAGATATAGTGGACAGGTTAGAATATGGCTGGTGTCAACTGAATGGGCACAATCCCGAATTGTTTGACATATTCGGTTTAACTAGTGCTTTCAAGAGTAACAAGTTTCACAAAACGGCTAAAATCACTAGTTTGCCATGATATGTGAGGGTGAACGGCACCTTTATGTCTACAAAGCAAAAGCCAAACAAACCACCTCCCCTTCAGTTTCGATTCGGAATTTGGCTCACAAAGTAGCCAACATCTATTTTGAATTAGTGTAACCTCAAAAACATACAGTAGTACAGAGCCTTAGAGTTGTGACCTATTTTATACACAGATTCCTTTCAGAAGCAAACAGGGCTGAGAACGCAAGCAAATCTGACAATGAATGTAGAGGGGTTGATGAGTGTGTCACAGAAAACAAAAATATCGGCAAAAACTTGAAAGTTGAGAACAGTTGGCAAAGTCATAAAGACGCAGGTGCAAAGCAAGTGAACAAAAAAAAGCAACAAGCAGGGGTCTGGTAGCCAAAAATCTATCAAAAAAGTTACTAAAAATAAAGCATCAAAAGCATCTACTAGAACTAACAATCGTAAGAATCAGATGCAGACCTAGACAAGAGCTGATGCAGCTAGCCATCCCATTCACTATTTCGCTAGACTTATTTTTAACAACCTCTTTCAAGATGGTAATAATAATGATGAATGATAATTCTACAATATATCTTCAAGGCCACGGTTTTTGTGGACTTAGTTTGTTATCCAGTTGAGTATACTGTATTGCTTATCCTGTCATTGGCAGCAGAAACAATGAGGCAATTAGCTATTGGCACGGAAATGACATTGTGCAAGCCGTTAGAGTAGTCACCAAATTTATTGTCATTTCAAATCATTTACTTAACAACAGTAATGAGACTCTTGCTATTTGAAGGGCACAATTGACTAAACATGGCAATATTCCATGTCTAGCAAAAACCAAGTGATGGGCTACTCTGATGCAGACTTGGCTGCTGACCTCAGTGATTGACACTCAACCACAGGCGTTCATGTTAGCAAAAGTAATCATTAGCTGGCTAAGCAAAAACCAGCCTATCAATCAAAGGACCAAAATATATTGCTTTGAGTTTGGCAACTCAAAAAGATTTATGGTTGAAATGTTTGCTAGAAGAAAAACCAAATGTCTGCCCAAGAAAAACTGATATGCCAATTTTCATACAAAAAGATAATCAAGGAGCTATAGCGGTGTCAAGAAACTCAGTTGCACAAAAAAAGCTGAACAAAACACATCGATGTCAAATACCGTATGTCCAAGCACCTAAGGAAATTGGACAAATTGCAGTTCAGTTGCTGTTGATACAAAATAATAGTTAATTACGTAGTTAATACATAAATGACAGGTTATGGGCTCAAGCCTCCTCCCTGCAGAAATTAAACTTTAGATTGTATAATGACATCAATTAGAAGAGAGATGGAGTGTTGACAAATTAAATGGAACGAATTGAGCAACAAGCAAATCATGGAGTCACAGTGACATGTTTTACTTTTTTCAAAATTTTCAGTCTAATCACTGTTATGTTGTAGTCAACATATTTTCATCTATATGTCAACGTTGATGTCATCAAAAGGCGACTTGCAGCAAGACCTATGCTTTAACAGTTATTCATATTGGGGATCGATGTTTACAATAAATAGTCCAAATCATCCAAAGTTCAATTTGGATTCAAAGACATAAGATGGAGTCAGATGGTGGTCTGATAGAGAGTGAATCATATGTTTTTGAGTTCAGGTGCACCCACCAAACAGAGCACTGCCCTACATCAGATAAGTGCTTACTTAACGACGTTTCAATTCTCTCAATTTAGCGGTTGTTAAATTGAAGTGGTTTAGACATTACATAGGTACTATTACTGAATATGGCTGAGATAGCTTGGCTCATCCACTACGCATAAATGCTAGCCCACCAGAGTATCTTGAGTTTCTTAATGCGGCTACCAAATGGTCATGGTGGTTGAAAAGGTTCATCCGGTATAGAAATATAAGCAGGTTGGCCGAGCAGGCTGAAAGTATACAGATAAACGCTCTGATCTATGCTTTGGGAAAAGAAAAAAGTGAGTCTAAGGAACAATTAAAAATAAATGGAGAGAAAACAGTATGGAGTTGTCTCAGCTAGCATCAGCTAGAACCTAAGTGTCCAAAATGTCAGTTACTTTGAAATCGGTAAAAAAGAAACGATAACTTCTCAGTACTTCTACGTTAATTACAGAAACCTTCGGCAATTCGACAATGCTATAAACTGGTGAAATGTGCATGTTTTTTTCGTGAAATGCGCACGACTTAATAGTTCTACTATTTGTCGCACGGCCTTATTGGCGTTTCGTTGGCTGGTCTTAATTTTGATTAGAAAAAGCTTGTCAAGTTTTTATCGCGATTTTTGGCCAAATTAATCTGTCTATTTATGTATAATCCGATCAGATGGGTTAGTTTTAGGATATTGCCGAAACTTTTCAAAGGCTTGGTAACATATTTAAGTAGGTTTTTATGTGTTTTGTATCGTTAGTATACTTAAACGACTCCATTGAAAAATGGTTAAATTTGTTGATGAGATTTCGGTACAAGGGTTTGCGACAGCCGTTGATGAATAATTTTCGTGAATTGTGTGCACATATGCATTTATCATAAATCTCCCAAACAATCGCTTCGCTCGTGTTTGGTCGTGGGACTAAAACTGGAAATCATCGTGCCGACTTGAAATTTTATCGTTCATGATCAATTTTTTTTAACTCCAGAAGTAAGTATGCAAAGTCAGAAGTGGTAAGACATTAAAAGACTGCATAAATCCAATTAAAACATTATTTTTAACATTTTAAAGTTTTTGTTAACTTTTAATTTTGCCAATTTGAATCGTTATGCTCGAATAAAGATGCACTTTTCAGGCTGTCAACCGTAGTCAGACTAACGTTATCGTTCAGTTTCGATAGGATCATATTGATTCTTAAAGCTGTCTATGAAGTCTGAAAAGTCAAGAACAGAGTTATGAACATATTTTTATTATTTGAAACATTTTCATGACGTTTATTGGCATAGAGATTTGCTATGCTTTTGTATGAAAGATGATACTCGCGAGGAAAAGTTCGAAATTAGAGTTTCATGATTAACTGCATATGTATAAATAATATTCCTAACTATGTATTGTATGTAACAAATAAGTAATTTTAGTCAAACTTTGTATATTTTGCAGTTTTTATGGTGCAAATCTAACTGTTTCAGCAGAAAACAATTTTTTCAAAATTGAAAATTTCCTGAAACTACCTTCTTTGAGGCAAAGATCTAAATAAAAAGAATATAAGTTGTCTATATGATTGTAATATAATTTGAAAGAGGAGACCCGGCTGGGTTTTGTGAAACTTGAATGAGTAAATAATCTCAAGTCTGTCTCCTGTAGTAGTAATTTGAATTACGGCAACTTTCTGAAAAATGAGCGGTATCTGGGGCTAATCGTCTAGAAATTAGTCGGGTGCGAATGAGTTAACTCGATTTGCTAAATTCTCATTGAAAAGACTCTCCTTTGGTGTCACCTCAGCAGCAAACTTCTTCCACAAAACAGCTGCTGATATTGCTGATATATTCGGAGGTGTCTACATGGATGATATTTAAATAGAAACTCTAAATGAGCATCACACGGTGAAAAAATAGATGAAATGCTAAATGAGGGGATGAAGTGCTGCGGTTCAGTGATGCTGCTCTGAAGCTGAACATGGACAAATGCCAACTCGAAAGGGTTTCAATGACTTTTCTAGGTCACATGATCGTAAGCTAAAGTATAAAGAAATAATTCGTCGCTGACATAATTCTTCTTACGTTTCGAAGCCTGCATTCTTGGTGAATGGCAGTAGAGTTGCAGTGGAATGTCTCCACTTTGTTTATTTGTATATTCCTTTGTAAGATTGAGAATATTTACCCAAAATGTATAATCACACTTTTTTAAGAAAACAAATATGTTTACTCATTAGGTTACAAAATAACCAAACTAAAACAATCATCACAGCCATAAAATGATATCACCAACTACCAGGATGCTGCCTCTATGGCAGCAATTGTTTTTTATTAAATGCATGCTTATTTTTAACAACTATGAATCATATACTGCCTTTTATAAAAGAAGTCAGCACAGATACTATGAACTAGTCAGTATTTTATTCTAAGGAACAACAACCATCAATATGCTTGCTCATGGCTTTAGCCTTTATTGTCACAATTAGCTTGAGATTTTAGCTACATTTATACTATAATACTTTTCTGGACAAGAACACTTTACTATATACTACAACCATTCTACTGTATGACCAGGAAAAGGAGCCAACAAGTTTTCACGGTGAAATTTGGTGTAAATTTCACAAGAATAAAGCATTAGTTGTAACTTTAACTCAAAAAAACCTGATCATATGGTACAGTAAAAACTTGTGGAGAAAGGCTACTCAACAATTGAAGGAAGACAACTCAACACAAAGGCAGCCCGGCGAAGACATCGGCACAGAAACTGTAAGTTACACACAGCACACACACGCCACTGTCTACTGGGACGTTTGCAAAGGCAAGCCTGTCATTTTGGTTGGATATTGACTCTGACAACAGACAAGAATAGTTTTTTATTCCATTGTAAGTTTGTTTATAATCTAAAAGAATTTTTAAGTTTTTTGAGTGAAATTTAAATTTTCTTTGAGTGATTGGTGATATCACACCCTTGGCTGACCGTTAACGCAATTAATAAGCTTACATAAACACCCAACATAATAGGATACAAATTAAACAACCCTTTTCACACTGGTTGAAGCTGTGATTATTACGCAATAACAACTGTTTTATTGGGCGTTCACATGTTTACTACCAAACAAACCAGGAGTGAAAAATCTGTTGTGACATAGCATGAGGATCAGTCTACCCCAGCTAGTGCTAATGAGAATTCAAATACTAATGACAATAACCATGTACCTGAAATGCAAAACAATGAAGCTAGCGCAAGTACTGAGCATGAAGCACAGCGTCATTTAAAAAGGATTGCTCATCAAAAAAACAATGAAAAATCTACTTGACTCCATAAACCTTCAATGTGACGTTAACACCCTACTGCTTGTTGAAATTAAAAACCAAAACCCTGACTTAGAAAGATTACAGACCATAAAAACGGACCTAGAAACTAGCAGTAAAAACATTATTCTCTTAATAATTAGTTCAGCAAAACCCTTGATGGACCATATAAGGTTATTAACCAAGCTATAGACAAGCTCACACATGATATACAACTGCTAATGGAGATGGTAGTCCAAAAGATGGATGGTATGACAACCAAACAAAAAAAGGCAAAAAACGTGCGATCAGACAAAACTAAAGTATCGTCAGTTGCTACCAGTGTACACAGCTTTACTAGTTCTAAATTAAGATATATGCAAACACAAGCTGCTGCCGCAGCCGCTGAGATTGAAGCCAAATTAAAGGCTGGTAAAGTACAAGAGGAGATTGAAGCTCAGCTGGCTAAGCCAAACAGCACAAAAAAGCGCAGAGTTGCAGGGTCAGTTAGATGCAGAAAATCGTAAAGCTGCTAACTATGCGCAAGCGATTGCAGAAGAAGAGCAAAACAATTCAGGTCTTTTGATGTCATCCGGACTAAATGACAATACCAAAGCTCTTCCAAATACTCAAAATTCAAACCCACTCAGTTCAACGGCACAAGATCAAACCAAATGTACCACAATAACTCAAGATCAAAGTAATACCCAACCCACATCAAACATTAAAAATCAAAATAGCACCTAACCCAAACCTGGCATGCAAAATATTAAAAACTTGCCTGATGAAGACTATCAATCCAATGCCGACTCTGATGAGGAACTTGACCTTCCTATCCCTAACGACATAATGATCAGAAAGCTATCTAAACCTTTATCATACCGAGAACCTAACAATTTCACCCCACCTCATGATGTAACCAATGTAAGTCACGTAACAAACGGGCTGGCTGAAGCAATAACATCAGCATTCAATATGAACAGACTGCCCCTCCAGAACCAGTAATTTTTGATGGCAACCCCATAACCTATCCCAACTGGATATTTGCATTTGACAACCTTGTGGACAACAAACAATGCACCATGATTGACAAACTGCATTATTTCAAGAGATATGTAAAACAAAGCTCTAGAGGCTGTCGAGGGTTACTTCCTTCTCCCAGGTCAGGATGCTTATACACAAGCATGGGCTACCTTGGAGAGAAGATTTGGCAATTCCTTCCCAGTCGCTGAAGCTTTCAGGACTGATATTGAAAGCTGGCCATGCATAAGGCCCAAAGACACTGATGCATTAAGAAGTTTTCAGATTTCTTGAATCAATGCCAAACAGCTCAGACCTCATTTCCCCAGTTGCAAATACTGAATGACAGCAGAGAAAACAAAAAGATAATATTAAGGCTTCCTGATTATATCACACGCAAATGGGTTAGATATGCCCCAAACTATCACAATCGCCATAATGCCTTCCCCAAGTTTGCTATATTCACTCAGTTCCTGACAAAGGAAGCAGACGTTGCTTGTAACTCAATATTCATGGAATCTATTAAACCAGAAACAATACCAAGTATAAATGAAAGGTGAACTTATGCCACCCAACAAAGTGGGCAAGAACAATCGCAACCAATCAAAAAAGCAAGTAACACAAGTAGCACCACTGAGTGCCTGTGTTGTAACATGTCAAACCATACTACTTCCGAATGTGGTGTGATTAATAGACTATCAATCAATGAACAGCATGAATGCCTATGCAAAATGCACCTCCGCTTTACTTGCTTAGACGGATCACATGGCTACAGGCAATGCACCAAGCCTGCCAAGTGCAAACAATGTAATGGAAATCACCCATCTGCACTTCATAACATGAGGGCCAACTCTGCACCTGCTAGCACACCACAATCACAAAATAATCAATATTTAAAACGGCCAGTTCAATCCAGCAACAATCAAAATACTACATTGAGAGTTCAAGGTCAACAAACACAACCAAAACCAACACAACCACAACCTAAACCAGCACACCATAGGTTCCCTGCTCAGCAAACACAAGAACCTGCAAAACCTCAAGCTCCAGAGAAACCCCAGTGCCAATGACTAGATCAAGGTATAGCTAAACAAGCGGTCACATATAATACAAGCTTCCATGACTCCAATAGCTCATTATCATGGGTATTACCAGTTTAGGTTTCATCCAATAAAAACCCTGCTAAAGAAACTCTAGTCTATGCATTGATCGACTCCATGTCGGATACTACATACATAACACAAGCAGCAATGAACAAAATTGAACCAGAATGTATACCCACTAGCATTGACATGTCTACCATGACATCAGAACGCAAACCAATAGATTTACCCATTGTACTTGGCCTTACAGTTATGGCTTACAGTGACAACCAGCGATATGACTTACCACCAAGCTATTCACACTTGAAACTTCCTATCAATTCAAACCAAATACCCACAAAGCACAAACTAAGGCAATGGCCTCACCTTGTAGAGATTGCTAATGACCTACCAGCTCACAATCACATACCTGTTGGTCTGCTAATAGGTAACAACTTCATGCATGCTTATCGTCCCCAGCAAGTTATTGATTCCGACTCAGACGACGAACCATTTGCTATCAAAACTGCTATAGGATGGAAGATAATGGGTCATGCTAAAAAGACAGCCCTAGCCACAATAGTAGATCAACCCACAGCAAAACAATTTGTAAATTTTAAATGTTCACCACAACCTAATAAAGAATTGAGCAAACTCATAGACATATGTAACACTGATTTCCATGATGCTCATGACAAAAACCCAGGATTATCTATTGAGGATGTCCAATTCCTTGATATAATGAAACAGCAAACCACCATATCAAATAGAAGAGTAACAGTGCCACTTCCGTTCAAATCTAAACCTCACCCCCATCAACACTAAAAAAGCAGCCTTACACAGGTTCAAACTACTTGAAAAATGATTTGCCAAAGATAAAACATTCAAAGAACAGTGCCAAACATTCGTGAATAACTTCATCTCCATAGGTGAAGCAGTGCATGTCCAAACAGAAAGCGATACTTTTTGGTACATACCACATTTTGGTGTATTTCACCCCAAAAAGCCTGATAAAATTAGGGTTGTATTCGATTGTGCTGCAAAGGTGGGAGGGGTTAGCCTAAATGATTTTCTGTTACAGGGCCCTGACCACATGAATGACTTGCAAAGCATTGTACTAAGATTCTGCATTCACCCAATAGCCATAATGGGAGACATCGAGAGGATGTTCCACTAGTTCAAAGTCAGTACCCTCCATCAAGACTACCTTCGTTTTATTTGGTATGACTCGGAAGGTTTACCCACCACATATAAAATGACAGTTCATTCATTTGGCGCAAGATCATCTCCAGCATGTGCAACCTATGGTCTACGCTATCTTGCAGACCTGTACAAACTCCACTCACCAGACCATTTTTTACCACATCACCATGACTTCTGTGTTGATGATGGTCTCGCAAGTGTTTCCAGTGAAACAGAGGCCATAAACCTAGTCAAGCAAACACAATCTTTATGTGCCACAGGATAGCTGAGGTTACAGAAAATCATCTCAAACAGTCGTGCAGTCATGGCTGCTTTACCCAGGAGTAAGTGTGCCAGTGCTTTGGCCGACCTAGATCTCACGTCCGAACTACTACCTCCAGAGAGGTCATTAGGTGTCTTATGGGACACCAACACCGATCATTTCACTTTCAAACATGAAGTTCCATCTAAACCTGACACTCGTAGGGGTGTTCTATCATCAGTCGCATCAGTCTTTGATCCATTAGGTCTCATATCCCCATTCACACTTGAAAGTAGAATGATTCTGCAGGACACATGCAAAAGCAACTCTGAATGGGATACTCCTCTTGATCCAACCCTTCTCAAACGATGGTCAGACTGAAAGTCAGATCTGACCAATATAAATCACATCCAATTACCAAGATGCCTCAAACCGAGTACATTTGACAAGCTTAAATCAGCGCAGATGGTGTTGCGAATATATTCAATCACTACAAGCAAGGCAAAAGTGGACAGCGCAGCACGATCCATTAGCGATTGACGACATTGTCCATGTATTAAAGGAAGAAAGTTTGCGAAATGATAGGCCTCTAGCACGTGTAGTTGATGTAGACCAGCCTGATGATGGAGAGGTCAGATCAGTAAAATTGTTAATCGGATCAAAAGGTTATCTAAGTGACAAGCCACGATGCCTTGTAAAACCAGTCACTAAAGTTGTAGTTTTAGTTAAAGCTTCTACCCGTTAAAATTTACTGAAATTTTAGGTGGGAGTGTAAGATTGAGAATATTTACTCAAAATGTATAATCACACTTTTTTTAAGATAAAAAATGTTTACCCATTAGATTACAAAATAACCAAACTAAAAGAATCATCACAGCCATAAAAATAATATCACCAAACACCAGGATGCTGCCTCTATGACAGCATGTGTTTTTGTACTAAATGCATGCTTATTTTTAACAACTATGAATCCTATGGTGCCTATTATAAAAGTCAGCACAGATACTATGAACTAGTCAGTATATTTTATTCTGAGCAACAACCATCAATATGCTTGCTCATGGCTTTATGCCTTTATTGTCACAATTAGCTTGAGATTTTAACTACATTTATACTATAATACTTTTCTGGACAAGAACACTTTACTATATACTACAACCATTCTACTGTATGACCAGGAAAAGGAGCCAACAAGTTTTCACGGAGTAATTCGGTGTAAATTCCACAAGAATAAAGCATCAGTTGTAACTCTAACTCAGAAAACCTGATTATACGGTACACCTTTTTACTATATTCACCAACTTGTTCAATGTTACATATTGAGTTCTCATCTGTTCTATTTAAATTATTGTGACTACTAGTTTGAATTCATAATCCTATAGCTTCAAAGAGAAAGTAAAGAGAGTGATTGGGGTTCAACTCTCTACTTTGGGTGGGCAACGGTAACACCACCTTGGACCAGTGTCAGTGGACTTTCAGGGTCTTAGATCTTACTTTATACATACTATATTTAATTGACCCGATTATTAGCACCTCTCCATTGTAGTTTGTCTCCTTCAAGCAATTTTATGGGTAGTTAGATAATCAATATTAGGAGTGATAGCTTTCCGATTCATGACTAAAGATATGCTGTTAAAGCCTTAAGCCTGGGTGGGGTAAAAAATTGAAGTGACCAAGTCAATTTTTATTAACGGTTGAAAAAAATTAACACTCCGAAGCCTCACCTTGTATAAACCAACAAGTCCCCTGATCCTAAACCAAATAACAACTATCATTCAACTGTGAAACTACTTAGGATAGCACAAATCCTTTGGATTTGGAAATCATATTAAAGCTCCAAGCTTGTAGAACTTAATAAAAAACGAAAATCTAATACATTAAATATAGTTTTTTTATAATCTTTCAAAGATGCGACATTTTAGAGGTGACAAGAAACAAACTATACCAATTCACATGAAATCATTAAAGTATGATTAAAGCATATAGTGAGCAAAGTGATCAAAGTATCATAATTCTACGCTGAAAAATTTAACATTTTTTTACTAAATTAACTAACCTAATAGCACTTCTTGATTACAGTCTTTCTCTTTCATGCATGTTCATGGGCGATTTGATAATTCATATTATAAGTGATAGCTTTCCGAAACATGAGTAGAGCTTTGCTGTTGAAAATGTAACCCTGAGTAGGCTAAATTGGATGGAGACAAAATCAATTTTGATTCAACAAAATGAACAAAATTAGAGCAATAAACTCAAACCTGGATTGTGTTTAAAGAACTAGTATAAGCTGCATCAACTGATGTTCTAAAGCTAAAATCCGCTGGACGATGCTGTAAGATGGAACTTATGAAGTAGCAGGCGATTTCTGCTAGTGAAAGTGGTCATAGTGGTAAATATGCTTCAAGAGTAAAATGAGAGGAGGCACTGCAAGGTATTCTGAGAAAGTATTCCAAGATAGTTGACCGTAAGAGACTCAAGTATAAAAATATGGATAGTTATAATGGCATCAGGCAGTTCAGAGTGAAACTACGCAATGGTTTTAATATACCGTCTACAATTCAGTTTGAATCACAGTATGTCTGCGTCAAACATAACTAAATGTCATCCTGCATTTTTAACAGGGTGATGGCACACAAAATTGCAAATCAGCTGTTTTGTATGAAACGCAGAAGGACACATTTATTTTCAATGCCCAACAGCTATGTTAACAAAGCTAAAACTTACAGAATCCGAGACTAAAGAACATTGGGCAGAGGAGAAGAAATGAAGTCACAAAGCAAATGAATAATAGTAGCTTAGAGCAATGGTCTGGAAACCATGATTTCTCAGAAAATGTCTTGAAAAGTAGAGCCTAAAAAAGCTCAAAGGCATTGAATACAATGAGATATATGAGTAGTGATTTGAGAAAACTGTTGGCAGGCTTTAGTCTTATTGACTGATTGCGTTTTGACAATATCAGAGCTTATTCAGTCACATGGACATCTGAATATAACAGCACCTCTAGTTGATTAGATAGGTCCAACTCTATTGCACGATAAACAGTCTTTTTGGCAAAAAAAACCTAAATTCTTTTCTGATCAATATATAGTGGACCAAGTGATAGGCTCACCCTCCTTTGATAAAAGCAAACCTCGGACTTTCTCCGGTTATTGGAAGCTGAATACCGCAGTCTTGGAAAATGAGGACTTTATTGCGAAATATGCAAAAACGTATGGCAAACGCTGCAGAACGCATACAGCACAATAAGTGAATGGTGGGAATCGATCAAGCTAAGAACAAGATCTTTCATTCAGAAATACTGTTCAGCCATTAAAACTGTCCAGAATAAACTCGAACAAGATCTCGTCGATAAAATACTCATTCAGCAGTCATCGAATTCACCTAATTATCAAGAGCTGTGATGCCTCAAAGACCAACTCAAGGAACTACAGCAGTACTCAGTTGATAAAATTATGATCAACTCAAAAGAGCATTTAGTTGAAAATGATGAGAAATTTACGCTTTCTTTTTTGCCATGTTGATAAATTTGGTGAAAAGTGAACCGAAACTGAGTGTAACTGATTCATATGATATAAACAGTCTGTATAAACAGTTGTATTCAAGTTTATACAAAAACCACAATTGTAACGTTAATGAAAGCCTTTTCAAAGATACCGCTACTGCCAGCATGTCAGCCTAGTCAATAGGGCAGTTCTAACTACAATCCGTAAGTGTACTGATTAGCAAACGAGGAGACCAAGAACTACCTGAAAGCAAAAGACCAATTGCACTCAAGTCTGATTACAAGCTGCTAGCTAAGTATTTAGCAATTAATAAACAAGCAGTAGTATACCAGTGTTACTGAGGAAGAGGTAAAGCACACATTGTCAACCAAGTCTAGCAATAAAACCCAGGGCCTCCTTAACGAGTTCTATAGAAAGCTCTCATTTTTAATCCTTTCAGATCGACGAAACAACGCAAACACGTTGTAAAAGTTAGCAGCTGTCAAACTTTCCCGATATTTTGCCGAGCGTCAGCGACCACTTTTCAAATTTGAACCATTTCGGCGATGGTAATTCGCGACTGCCAATAGCGTGATTTACTTATTTCTGTTTATTACCGTTGCTGCGGGAGTAATATTTGATTTTAGTTATGCAAAAACAAAAAGGTTTCTTCACAATAATTTAAAAAAATAAGAACACTACATGACTTATGCAAACGCAGATGTGTTTGTGATAGTGTGAACATCGTTATCATCGACTATCAACGAAATATTGTGGAATCCATGTCGAAATACGGCGATATAGTGTGAACCAGCCTTCAATGTCGACTATAAACTGCTAGTCAAGTATTTAGCAATCAACACACAAACAGCATTAAATCAGCTTATAGGCATCAAACAGACTTGTTTTTTGAAAGGGAAGTCCATAATAGACAATGCGAGTGCCCTTTAAGATATGACTACTGAGAACTTTACTTGTGTACTGCTTGACCAAAAAAGGCCTTTCGGAAAGTAGATCACAGTTTTCTATTTAGTGTATTTCAAAGAATGGGGTGATAAGACTATGGTTGGGACAATTGAGACAATTTCTAGAAAGATATCAACAAATTGCTAATTAATGGTTCCCTCACTGAAAATATCAGCATCTCATAAGGGGTCTGCAAAAGGTGCCCTCTATTACCTAGAGCAGAGGTGGGCAAACTACAGCCCCGGCTTGTTCTTTTTAATCTGGCCTGCAAAAAAGTGGTACAAAATTAAGGTTTGGTATGAATTTTTACATGTATTTTATTTTTAGCCCGTAACGTACCAATCATGGCACAGCCTGTCCTTTCTCACTTTTTGATCAAACCTTTTTTCAAATCATCATCCATAATACCTATCAGTTCACTATATTCATACCGCATTATACTTTTAGTCCATCATTAATTTTATTGTAATTACATCCCTTGCACAATATATCAAACTCGATTCTTAAATTTCTGTCTAAAGCTCCCACTATCTTTTTCCTGTGCAGGCCATCGCAGGGTGGATTACCAACAGGCCTTTTTTGGAACCAACTCCCTAATACTACAAGAAACAGAGAAAGTAGCCAGTTTCAAGAAGAAACTTAAATTACATCTTTTAACAGTGAATAAAATCTAATTACTCATAAAAATTGATTTTGATGCCAAGCCCGACACCACGACTAGCTATGCTAATGTGTATTATGCGCTTCATCACTCTTCCAGCTTATTTTATTTTGTTTAATTACTATTGTTGATGAAAATAAATTAAATTTTAAAAAATCAGTCTTCAGATATGCTTGCTTTGAACTATTCAGTACTGAGTTGGATATTGCTATCTTAGCAAAGATTGAATGCGGATTTCATGCTAGTAAGCACAGTTTCTACGAAAAGAGCTAGTAATCCACATAGACAGAAAGCTAGAACCTAGTATAAACACCATAGTAAGACAGTATGCAGACTTATGTTTGCGCATATGCACACTACATGTGTCAACATGCTGGACAAGGTTGTAAATCACTACCAGTCAGTCCAGTCAATCAGTCCAAGGAAGCTAAATTGGGGGATCAAAACTAATATCGTATATGAAAAATCTGTGTCCTTTCAAACATTCATGAAAACTTTTCTGCAACAGCAGTTTAGTGCTACCTGATAGATTGAATGAAACATTAAAAGAAGCTACAGAAGTGTTGCCTTCGCATATGACTAAAAATACGTCTACAGCCAATATTGTGAAGCAAGTTCTAATGCTGAATCTGTGAAATTCAGCATCTTTAATTTTAAACAACTGTAGAAGTTGCTGTTCCCTGGAGTACACTGATGTAAACCCATGTGAGATATGGGCTGAACTTGTCAGAGGAACAACACCGTTATTTACCAGTAAGTATACCACTGTTTGCTACTGTACTCATATGTTTGATGCAGCTAAATCTAATTAGTTTATACAAGACTCTTTAGAGTGCTTCTATACAATTATTAAATTTTCAGTTTGTGCTATGATTTAATAATCAATTACTTTCAGATTAATTTTTTTATTGTTAGAGGTTTGATATAATTCACTGTAGAATAGTGGTTCTTAAGGTGGGTTTGATCGAATCCTAGGGGTTCGGTGAGTCGGTCTCAGAAGTTCGGTGGAGCCTCTGCCGTGAAGGGCTTGACACACCTACTCATCATGTCAATACACGATGCCCCGCTTGGCCATCACCGGCTGCAAATGATCACATTACATTGTTTAACTAATCATCGCCGCAAGGAATTTAGCGCACTCAGGAGTGGTCAACGTGTGACTGTCATAGTATTACGTCGTACAATCTATTTCTTAATATTTTAATCCATACCAACTATGTCGAGCAAAAAAAGAAAGTGGTCGGACGAATAAGTACAGTATAGATTTTCATGTATCACGGAACGGGATGGGAGTCAGCGCCCTGTCTGCATGATTGGTACTGCCAAGTTTAGCAACTCTAGCCTCACACCGACAAAACTAAAGGAATACTTCGTGAAGCTACGTGGAGATGAGGAATACAAGAGCACAACGCTTGCTGAGTTCAAGCTGAAGAGAGCCAGATTCGATGATAAGGCCACTCTGCGTGCTCTTGGATTTGTACCTATTAACAAACCGATCGTCACAGCATCGTACGAAGTTGCGTACCTGATTGCAAAGCAGGGCAAGCAACACACCATTGGTGAAACACTTGTAAAACCAGCAGCGTAAAAGATGGCAAATGTGATAGTCGGAACAGCAACCGAAGCTAAATTATCCCAAATTCCTCTTTTAAATGAAACCATCAGCGATAAAATAGAGGACATGAGTAAAGACATCTTAGCTTAAGTAGTTGCAGGTCTGATTTCAAGCCTGGCAAAATTCAGCCTTCAACTCGACGAGACCACAGACGTCAATAATCTAAGAAGCTTGCTGTTTTTCTGCGCTATTTGAAAGACAACGTGATAAAAGGTTTTTATTTGGTGAACCTCTTACAACAACTAAGGCAGCCGATGTGAAGAAACTTGTGGATGACTTCTTCAAAGACAATAATCTTTCGTGGGATATGGTTTCTGCAGTTTGTAGGGATTGAGCTCCAGTCATGCTGCGATGAAATGTGGTTTTTGTGCGCTAGTAAAAGCCGAAGCACCACACATCATTGTTACACATTGTATTCTGCGCAGGCATGTGTTGGCAACAAAAACCTTGCCTCCAAAAATGGCAGAAGTATTAAAAATGTAGTGGAATGTGTGAACTATGTGCGAACTAGTGCTCTGAGGCGCCGCATCTTCAGTGAGCTGTGCAAAGAAAGGGGCGCTGAATTCGAGGTACTTCAGTCTGTATCATTCTAATGTTCGGTGGCTATCCCGGGAACAGGTGCTGAATCGTGTTTTTATCTTGCATGTGGAATTAGCCATGTTTCTGCACAAGCACGAACATTGCCATGCAGGTTGCTTAAAAAAATCCGAGTTTATTCTCATTTTAGCGTACATGGCTGATATAGTTGCAGCTCTCAATCACCTTAATCAGCAAATGCAGGGTAGTAGTCAACATCATGGAAGCAGAAGAAAACCTGAAAGCTTTTAAAAGCTACTGTTATAGAAAGGATAAATAGAGAACAAGAACTTCGCAAACTTTCCCCTTCTGGACAACTGTGTAATTAAGATGGAAGATGTGTCTAGAATTGGTGACATTTCTGTACCCATGAAACTGGGGTAAACAATTGCCACGCACTTAGATGAGCTTGCAAAGTCTCTCGAAGGATACTTCCCTACACGAGAGTCATATCTAGCATGAGTGAGACAGCTGTTCCCGTTTGCTGTTGAGACAGCAGAAGTCAATGATGAATACCTCGACCAAATTATTGAAATTCAGCAGAGAGTGGTTCATCAGCAACTTTTCAGAACAACAATGCTTTCAACGTTTTGGTGTCGACAAATAGAAAAGTATCCAGCTATTGCCAAGAAAGCCTTGGAGTTTTTTATACCATTTGTTACAACATATCTTTGCGAGAAATCCTTTTCGAGGATGCTGGACATGAAAATGAAAAAAAGGAACAAACTTTGCTGTGAAAATGACATGAGATTGGAACTTTTCAAGGTGAAGCCATGCATATCTAAACTGGTCTCTTAAAGACAACAACAGAAGTCACACTGATTTGCAGATATGTAATTTGTTGAGAATTCATGCACTATGTTGGTTTTGTTTTTTGAACAGGGTCACGTTCATGCACGGTTCATTTTGTGCACTAGTAGAAAAACATGGATGTCTTGAATTTGAAAAATAATCATTTTATTTTACACCAAAGTAGGGTTCAGTTGCATTATGAATTGAGCGACGGATCCATGGAGTGCTGTTCCCGCGACCCGGACAGATAATATGAGAGAAAAAAAGTGGGGTTCGGTGAATGCGCATATGAAACTGGTAGAGTTCGGTAGCTCCAATACGGTTAAGAACCACTGCTGTAGAAGTACATCTAAATCTGATGAGGAAAAAGAAGCAGTGCTGAAGCAACAAGAAGCTCATTAAGAAGTTGCCTCCCAGGCTAAATTATATTACAGAGACATGGTAGGTAAAAAAAATAAGACAAATGCATGCAAATTTCATTTGATATGGCGCAACAAGTGCATTATCCATCAAATTCATAACAGTCAGGACCTGTATACTATAAGACGCCAAAAAAGTGTGCAATAATTGGAGTCAGAAATTAATCCCCAACCCGTAAGACAAATTACCTAGCTGATGAGGCGATTAGTATAGGCAAAGGGTGCAACAGTGTGATATCTTATCTGCATCACTACTTGGAGACAAACCAGTTTGATAACAGTAAAAATTTTCTGATCATACACACAGATAATTGTGCAAGACAAAATAAAAATAATTACATGCTAATGTCTCTGGCTTGGAGAGTGATGAAAAGTTTTCATCAACGAGTTGAGTTAAATTTTATGATAGCGTACGAGAGATACGATATGATAGCGGAACACACAAAGTTTGGGCCTGACTTCTCTTCTGAAATATTAAAAAGAAGATACCGGGAAAAGTTTGTTTCGTCGTTGCATGAAATAAAAGAATGTATTGAGAGATCTTCTACCCTTAATTTGGGAGTTGGAGGTAGACTTAAGTCGTCTGATCTTGATTTCAAAGAAAACCATCCAGTAGTTTTGGCAAAAAACTCACATGTTACAAAACTTGTAATTGATAATTTTCACCAAACCGTAGCCCACCAAGGAAAGGGTATAACCCTCAATGCAATCAAATCAGCAGGATACTGGATAGTAGGCGGTAACTCAGCAGTAGCTTCACACATACACAACTGTGTCATTTACAGGCGCTTGATGGCGACCAATGGAAATCCAAAAAATGGCAAATCTATCGTCTGCAAAAACAAATGCAGCGCCTCCATTCACATATGTTGGTTGCGACTGTTTTGGACCCTTTATGGTTAAGAAAAATTGCAAAGAGCTTAATCAATATGGCATTGTCTTCACTGGCATGGCGTCTAGGGCTATTCACATAGAGATTTTAGATAACATGAGTACTGATGCATTCATCAATGCCCTGAGATGTTTCATTTCAATAAGGGGGCCCAATTCGGCAATTACACACTGACCAGGGCACTAACCTTAAAAGTGCAGCAAATGAGTTATCTAGAGCAATGGGGGAAGACAATTCCAAATTCAAAAGTTTCGCGAACGACAATTACTTTGATTTTGTTACAAACACTCCCCATTCTAGTCATATGGGAGGGGTTTGGG
The DNA here is from genome assembly GCF_963576615.1 of Watersipora subatra. Taxonomy (NCBI): domain Eukaryota; kingdom Metazoa; phylum Bryozoa; class Gymnolaemata; order Cheilostomatida; family Watersiporidae; genus Watersipora; species Watersipora subatra. Next base: position 9,679,664 of record NC_088717.1, read on the forward strand.
AACAACACATACGAACCATACAAAGTGTCCTAAATGAAATTTTCGCCAACATAAGCACTAGATTAGACACTAGTACCTTGCGAACTTTCTTGTATGAAGCGATGGCAATCATAAACTGTAGACCACTGGCCAACTGTAGCGATAGTGATCTAAATTCTCTGCAACCAAATCAATTACTGACAATGAAAACCCAGGTAGTACTACCTCCACCAGGGGAATTTGACGCCGAAGATATATACTCTCGAAAACGATGGCGGGTTGTGCAGGGACTAGCTAATGAATTCTGCACGTGTTGGCGTAAAGAGTATTTGCCAGTACTGTAAGGCAAAAATGGCATACGGAATAAACCTAATATTTAAGTAGGTGATGTGGTTCTTCTGAAGGATGAAAACATTCATGTCTTTAGCAAGCCTTTAGCAAGGGTTCTCGAAGCAAATGCAAGCCGATAGCAAAATAGATAACAAGGGTAAACGACTTTCACCATGAGTACAACTTGACCGGCCAGTTCATAAGGTAATTTTACTTTTCTCATCAGAGAATCAGAATTAAAATTTTAGTTTGAGTTAATGTTTCCTAAGATGGTAAAATTAAAGGAGGGAGTGTCAAGAAAGTAATAATTGTTTATAGCCACCAGGACATTGCCTTGCATTAATTGAATCACCAGATATTGTAACAGCGTGTTGTTGTTTGTGTTTTGGCTGGCTATTGCGGCAGCGTGAGCCCACGCATTGGCAGGGGGTGGTTGTTTGAGCCCAGACTTACTTTGTGTGGTGTGATCCATTGCGCTGCCTTTGCAATCTGCTGCGCAGGGTCCTGTTGTCATAAAGGTTTCTTAAAATAGTAAAGATGTGATTCAATAAGCCCCTCATAGTTATAGCAATGCAATATTTACAAAATAGTTTCAAAATCTTATGGTGCGTTTACACTGGCCGATTTTGTCGAGCACTGACAATTTTGATGAGTCGGTGTCGGCGTCGATAGGTGTGAACAGAGAGATCGGTAACGGCATCGATCTGAAAATCGGTGTCAGTGCAACCCAGCAGTGCCCGGTTGCGCCGACAAATCAGACACTCATCAGCCAATCAGAAGCTAGGAGCCTCATTAAGCTTTCCCTTGCGCTCTTTCTGATAGTGAACCAACATGGCTAGCAACGATGTTAACGCGAGAGTACCAAAAAATCAAGTTAGTTCGTTAATAAAACAAGTCGATACAGACTTGTTTATAGAGGAACCAGAAATGAGGCGGTTTATTTGGAACCATCGGCTTCCAGAAGCCCACACGATGACTCAGGAATCTTATGTTTCGCTGGCCCAATCAATGAATTCTACTGGTAAGTTGCTGTAACTTATATTTAAATTAATTAAAAGTGAAAAGCCAGTTGTACGACTGCTACTAGTACTACTACTAGTACTACTACCACCACCTCTACTACTACCGCCATCACTACTACTACTACCATTATTAATATACATTCACCATTCAATCTTCTTCATTATTCATTTTATCTATTATAATTACTCGGACGAAAGAACTGTGCGTACAGTTCTTTGCTCGGACTTTCATTACCTCATCATTCAGTCATTTTATTTTGGATTATTCGGGCTTTCATCATTCTTTCATTGCCTCATCATTCATTCATTGATCGGCATTTCATTCATTCCTTGAATTATTATTCATTTAATAAAATTTGTTTATTCACTTTTCTTCATAATGATGTTGTGTAGATGTGGCATGGACATACCAACAATATCACAATGTGTTCTGTCAGGCTTTACATGGCTAATCACCAACTGTTATCATTGTCACTACATATTACATTCTGTTTATTTTGCAGTACAACTAATGAAAGCTAAATATGCTAATCTTAGAACCTATTTTGTAAAGAAATACAAAATGGTGCAGCAGAGCAGTCGCTCTGGCGCGGGAGCAGCTCAAGTTTATATGCCTTCGTGGCCATACTATGAGCACCTCCTATTTCTGAGTTGCACTATAGATATACATGAAACTATATCTTCCATTGCACCACAGCCAGAGCCTGTAATGGAGGATAACCTGTCTGCAAGTCTAGTATGTTCCTGTAATATTAATATATATGTGATCAGCTTTCAGCCATTCTTGGGACCAGCCATCACCGAAAATTGATCTCAGTGAAGCTATTGAAAACCATTAGCAGTTATATTTTAGTAGTGAGTGTAATAATAATAATATTATTTAAATAAATAAAAAGTAGTAGACTAGACTGGTACGTATGTTGATAGCAGTCGTGACACGCAAACGTACACCAAAAAGCTCCTTGCGTACACACACAAAACAATAACTAATAACTAGTACTACTACTACTGCTACTACCAACAAACAACAACAAAATAAATATTATATCAAACAAACCTGTTCTTCCTTCTCCATCATACAGGCTGTCGGAGCTGCCGCAGCCGATCCTGCCATCAAAAAAATCTCATCGTCATCGGAAGACTCCATTCGGCATACAGTAGTTGCTTCTAGCGGTAGTAGTAGTAGGAGCAGCAGCAGCAGTAGTAGTGTAGTACTAGTATAGAATTTTCCACACCAAGCGTGTTGATTTTTATGTGTCCTCGTCTTCGCATGGTCGGGTGAAGGTCAGAACGGTGAAGCGCTGTGATTGGCTATTGGTACCGACAAAAATAGTTTGATCGTTGCAATGTAAAGGGGAAGTTGGTGTCGGCACCGATACGTGAAATGTCTGAGTCGGGGTATTGGCACCTAATCGGAGTCAGTGTCGGCCAGTGTAAACGCACCTTTAACCTTTTAATTTGTTGTTTTGTGATTAAATTGTTTACACGATTAGCCAGGTATAAAAAGGAGAGCACTGGCAGCATCAACTTCATACGGTAGAACTGAGTTCTATAGAACAGTTACACGAAATTCAGCGAATCACAATAGTATTGGACTCCGCCATTTTATTACAGACGCTTAGAAATATAGACGCTTTAAAGTCGTCTTTTTTGGTTATATAAAAACTGGTTCTAAAGAGACTACGAGGACAGTTTATATCAGTATACAATATTATACATACCATTATTACAATATTCTTATGCTTATGTATTATGTCATTGACTATTCAACATCGATACATTATAAATCAAAACCATGAGATTTTTGGCAGCAACTGAAGCTTTATTATTGTCGTAACTATTTCCTGTCAAAGAGCTGCTTACAACAATGCTGATTGAAAGTCAGTGGCCTGCTTATTTGTCTAGTGAGGACATCTGCTACCGGTAAGATTTTAAAATTTGACAGCGTAATTCTGTTCAAAATAGTTTACTAGTGTTGCATGATCATATCATTATTCCTCCAGTTGAGAGAGTCAAAGTTCTTAGAGATATCCATTAAGAGCATCTTGGAACAGCTAAGTGAAGAGAGCGCGCTAAACAGATTGTGTGGTAGCTTGGAATATCGCGGCAAACTGCTTTTATGGTTGGGAGTTGTGACACCCATATATCACACAGCAACAAAGTCTGTGAGCCCTTATTGCCATCTGAGCTTCCACAAAGAATGTCGGAAAAGATAGGCAATGATTTGTTCAACTATGACAGTCGTTGCTATCTTCTTTTATAATATTCTAGAATATTCTTCATTATTCTAGGATTGTAGAAACAGCATTCTTGACAGAGTTGTCTACTACAGAAACAGTTTCACACATGAGTAGTATCTTTGCTAGACATGGCATACCGGATCTGGTACTCTCAGAGTAGGTAAAGTTTCAGGTAGAGTCAGTTTACCGAGAAGTATCAACTCAAGCATGTGACCAGTTCTTCCAAATACTCTCAAGCAAATGGCCTTGCTGAGCGCACAATGTTGTCTTTACTGAAAAAAGTTCTGACCCTTATCTTGCCCTACTAACCTAAAAGTCATTCCCTCTCAAAAATAGGTTGTTTCCAGCCGAGTTATTGATGTTCAGGCATCTCAAAACTACCTTGCCTGTGCTGCTTAAGCTGTTAGGAACAGTTGTGGGACTTACAGGGCATAGAGAAGAAAAGAATAAAAAGGGAGAGGAGTAAAAAGATGTATGACCTAAATCATCATGCAAGAGATTTGCAGCTTCTGGGGATGAGAGAATTTTTGTTAAAAATTTGAATAACGAGGCTACAGTGACACAGCCTTTGGATCAAACATTCTGATCTTATAACCTGAGAACCACTGGGGTGCATAAAGTAGGCAAGACCTCAGGCCTTTAGTATCTAGGTTGTCATCCCCTCAAAAAGGCAATAGCTTTCCTAGTTCGCTGGTAAACGGTTCTCATGGCTCGTTGCCAGTCAGTAGTAGCTCACCACCTTTTAATTTTGACACTCGAGAGAGTAGTCGCAACAAATCAGTTGTTTCGTAAAGGCAAAAAAATCATATCACCGAATAAGTTAGATCTTTAGGCTTCTGGCTCATAGTAACGTGGTGGGTTTGTTTTATTTTTTACATATTATCTAACTGCTTAAATACTCAAGTCACCAGGCTTATCTTATAATGCATTTGGAAGTGTTTCTATATACACAGACAATCTGTCTTGCCTACAATATGCAACTCGCATGTTTTGCTTTCGTTTGCATCTCACATTAGATCTGCTTATAGTAGTTTAGTTTAACATACTCAAAGACTGGTGTGTCTATACGGTGTTTTACCTGCTTTGTTCGTTCTAGTCCCCTCTAGTGATGAATAAAAGGAGGTCTAGTATAACGCTTGTTTTGCTGTACGCTTTTCAGTTTCATGTTATCTCGCAGCTTAAGAATAAACAAATAAAAGGTAACTTCATTGCTAGCTCCTTAAAAATAAGATGTCTCTTAGTCTGTAATCACGCATAATACAATAAAATAAATTTGTTCCGGAAAACGCTTCAAGAATATTAAGTTTCGTAGATACTGATTTTGTCATTTAAAGGTTGACTTGCAATAAAATTCTCATTACAGTTATTTGGTATCAAAAAATTCACAATGTTTTACTCTGTTGTGTGGTAAGTGCCAAATATGTGGAAATGTGATTACAAGTTCTTAAAAGCTCAAAAACGAAAAGCTGCCGTAGATTGGAATCTCTTTATTTCGATGACGTAGCCATGAAATTTGGTTATTGTCTTGTCACGTGATGTTCTCACGTGAATTGAAAGGCCAATACAAAGCTCAATATAAAACTTATCGTAGCACTAGTTTATGACAAACACTTCGGGTTTTACTGAAGACCCCAAATCAAATATAGACGCTCGCTACTTTGCAGTTTTGTTTCGGTTTGGTCTAATCGGCAAGTCGTAATCTAAGCATGTGACCCAATACTTCCAAAATAATTTCTGCAGCACTTTTCGATTATCACAAGTGACCAACAGGCTCGTCATGATTATCAGACAATGATATGTACTCCTTTAAGCTAAGGCTAAAAAATTAAACGAATTTTTACGGTAAGTTATAAGATATCACTGCTAGAAGTGACAACATTACAATGACGATAAAACAGACGCGTAAGAACAATAGACATAGTTTTATTGAATGCGTGAAGTATATTTGTGAAAATATTTCGACGAATAAGGTTGCAAGAAAGTGTAAACAGAAACCATCTCTCACAACTACATCACATTTGAGCCATTTTGGAAAGAGAATCTAAACTACAGCGGTCTCGTGTGGCTGCAATTTTCTGTTCGTTTTTGAGCATTTAAAACCTTGTAATCACCTTTCCACATATTTTGCACCTACAACACAACAGAGTAAGACATTTTTTTGTTGATAGATAAATAACAAAAAATACGTGCTGGGCAGCTTGTCAGTAAAACATGTGTAAGTTTCATCTAATGTTAGATACTAAACTAATGACACAATAAAAAAACACATAAGCTGTTGTTATAGCTTCAAGTGTCTAGATCATGTTGATATATAGTTTTATGGAGCTAACGTCGGCCAAACCCAGACTACAATGTACCTAAGTCGTGTAGGTACAGTTTGGAATTGAGAAAGATAAATACTTCCGGCAAAACTAATAAATACTCCCAGGCTGAATGGGTTAAGAATCTTACATCATAATGTTAAATCACTACTTAGAAAATTCTCACTTTTTGAGAGCCTTAAGCTACATGATTGTTGTGATATTTTTTCAGTTAATGAATCATGGCTTAAACCGTGCATACCTGACTCTTTAGTTGATTTAGCTGGTTTTTCCATAGCTAGATGTGACCGTGAGTTAGAGACAAAATCTAGAGGCGGTGGCACCGCACTTTACGTTCAGTCTAATATTAAATTTAAAATACTTCCACACTTGAGCACTGCCATGTCTAAAGTGTGACTCTTCCGTTTGGATTGAGATCTTGCTGAAAATTTAAAGTCTATTATTGTTGGTAGCTTATACGTTACACCTGATACAAACAAAACCCAGTTTTTGCTTCAGTTTTCTGCATTACTATCTTCTCCTTCTATGAAAAATAGAAAACTGGTGATTGTAGGAGACGTGAACATTAACTGGAATGTCAAAAGTGATGAAGTCTCTGCTTCAAAATACTTTAGATGCTCTAGGTTTATCCTTATACTAGTTACACTGGTAAAGAGTCTCTTCTTGACCACAGTTATGTTAGTCAAAATTTAAATGTTGAGCTTTTTAAAATACTTACATGAGACCACTCTATATCAGATCACTATGCGACATTTCTTGTAGTAACATATGTCAAAAAAGTCAGATGTGAAAGAAAACTTAAGACCAGGGCATATAGTAAATTTGACCCATACATTTTCTATGAAGCTGCAAGGAGACTTCCACTGCTTCAAATGGCAAAGGCTGGTACAATATCTCCTAATAGGAAAATGGGCCTGTTGGAATCCAATATATACAGTCTTTAACGATCACCTGCCTCTGAGGCAAATCAGAATTCGCGGGCCAAAGAAAGAATGGCTTAAACAAAATTTGTTACGACTAGTTAATTGGAAAAATCAATACTACAAAAAGGTTTATCAGTCCACGGATATTGTGACGGAAAATCAAATACTACATTATCATAAATTCAAAAACTATGTGCTCTATCAAATAAGGAAAGCTAAAACAGACTATTATTCAAAAAAGGCTTCTGAGAGTGCAACTTCTTTCTACAAATGTCTGAAACATCTGTCTGGATGACAAAACTCTTCAGCGAAAATTGAACGCTTGCTGATTAATGATCAATTGGTAGTGTCAGAGGAGGAAATCGCTGATGTTATGAATCATTTCTTTACTGATATTCCTACTAAACTTAATATAGAAAGTTCTAACCATAGATATATAAATCTAGATTGGCCAATAGGGAAAAAACTTGTCAGACTTAAATAGCATGACGTAACGTCATTGTATTGTACCTCATGCTTGACTGCACTGTTGTTAACAATGGCGCTAATGGGGAGAAGGTGACAAAATCACATTTATTTTCACATAAAAACTTTCTTGGATACATAATCCAGTAAACTAAAGCAATTCTGTGATAATATCTGATAACCACCATAGATTAAAACTATAAAAGCTATGAATTGTTGCACACAAATCATGAGCCATCAGGGCTTTATTTGCCACCCTTTCCTATCTCCATTCTCTCTTTTCCCCTTCTCCAAAGAAGAAGTGAGAAGGGGAAAAGAGAGAAGGGGGAAAAGAAAGGGGGCAAATAGCCCACCCACCCGAAGCGCCAGACCCTGGCTAGGTAAAAGACTAATATCATTTTGAACCAAACATGACTAAATATGATGAGCCTGTGAAGTTTTGATCTGAACAGGGAAATGGAATCAATGGCTTTCTTAGCTAGAGCTGGAACGAGACCAAGGAATGCAGGGTCGGACCAGACTCAGGGTCAGCAATGAGGGCCAAGATCGGCTCGGACCGGGTCAGCACGAGCGATTTTTTATTCATTTGAGGTTAAGAGATAGTTCTATTACAGCCTAATGTTGTGACATCAATAAACTAAGATAAAAGAAACCATTATCACACCAATCATTATATGTTGTGGCTTGGTTTATAGATGCAATCTACAATTTATGGCTAGACATTGGTGGATCAATGCTATTCAACGGGTGATAGATTAATGGCATGATTTGGCTAGTGTTTTTATTACAGATTTTATTTTCAACTGCTATTATAATCAACAAGAGACTAGTTAAGAAATACTTTACAAATATAGAAATAGATAACCCAGCATAGTGGAAAGCAAAAATCCATCACTTCCCTAAAACTTCTAGTAGTGAAAGAAACTAAAAATAAAATAAATTTGCTGAATTGAAGGTTCTTAGACGCGCTTTTAAGTTCCTCAGGATGCCCTCGTTGTAAATATCTCAATAGTATTGAGGTGGACCTTTCTTTGTAGCTTAAAGGTTGACTTGCAACAAAATTCACATTACAGTCATACTTCAACTTACGAGCTTGATGCGTTCCGAGACTGAGCTCGTATGTTAATTTGCTCGCATGTTGGTGCAATTTATTTATATATAACAATTAAATATATATTGATTGGTTTCCATACTCTAAAAAATGCAAATAAAACACTCAAAACAAGATATTGTAACAGAAAAAACATGTTGGTTATTGTCCTAACTTACCACATGCTTTCAAAAAGCAACAATTAAAAAATAATGCAAGGAAATGTGACTAATTAAAATGTAAAATTAAATACATAGATATAGTAAACCCTAGATTGGCGAATAGCTATCAATACAATGGAGCAAAAGTGAGGCCTATAATTGGCTGTTGTTTTCACGACGTTACGTCGTAGTGATGTGCATCACAGCACCAAAGCCTTCATTTGAGCAATAAGTTTAGTAGTGGAAGCATGCTTGGCATGCTAGTTTTTAAGTCATAAACATAACAATAAGACCAAATTCTTAGTGAAATGTCATCAGAAGAGACCACAACACCCCAGGTATATCCTGAATTGCCCATAACAAAACAGAACTTCAACTCAAAACGAGAAGTTCTCAACAATATCATAAGCTATCTATGCCGATTAAAGATACCAAGCTGAAAGCTGCTAGTGAAAAATAATAGGAAAATCATCATCATTTCGTCATTGGTTTTGAGTCAGCAGCCAAATCTGTACATGACATTGCTCAATATCTTTTCAGCAACTACCCTTACATCAACTACTTCCTAACCTTTAAGATCAACCAGGATCACATTGAGATTCTGTTTTCCACAATACGATCTAAGGGTGGCTATAACAATAACCCGGATGTGCAGTGCTTTAGATCTGCACTTCGAGCACTGTTCATAAAAGCAGATATCACACCAAATCCCAATGTTAACTGTATTGATCTGGATGTGAGCAGGGCTGAAAAAACTAGCCAACTCCTGCTACATTCTCTGGCTAGAAAGAAAAAGAAAGAAGAGACAAAAGCTGAGGAAGGTGAAGATGAGGAGTTCGGTGATGAGGATTTTTTCTAACTCAAATGTGATGAGCGTATCAAGTTCTTGACCGATGTTGAAGTAGTGGGAAGTAGAAATAGTGATGACATAACCCTAATCTCAGTTAAAAACAGAGGAGGATTGGTGACCAGATTGATAGGCCGAATATGAATTGCTGCAGAAAAGTGCCTATGTTCACACATGGAGAGCTGTGGTATCACACAGAGAGCTTTTAAACAAGTAACATCACAGACAGTAACATATATGTTTTATTACATTACCTCCATAAAGGTTTTACATGTACAGTGCATGCCAACAGTCTACTCAAAACTATAGAAAATCGCTATACTAAAATCAGAAAACACTATGCTGCTTCAAAGCAGGAATCTAGCTCAACCAACCTTAGACAAAAACTATCTCGTCTAGTTATTTTAAGTCATGTCTAATGGGTGTTTAATACAGGGGTCCAGCGTAACTGCTTCTAAACCTCATTTGATTCATTAGTTTGTTATTAGTTTAATTTCTATTTGGCCACTCTTTGTATTATCAATGATATAGAAGCATCTAAATCATTGGTATTATTCATTACCATGTGTGTAAGATTCTTGCCTTTCTCATCCAAAGTCATTACAGTCATACTTCGACTTACGAGCTTAATGCGTTCATAGACTGAGCTCGTATGTCAATTTACTCGCATGTTGGTGCAACTTATTTATATATAGAATAATTAAATATATATTGATAGGTTTTCATACTTTGAAAATGCAAATAAAACACTCAAAACAATATATTGTAACAGAAAGAACATGTTGGTTATTGTCCTAACTTACCACATGCTTTCAAAAAGCAAAAAATAAAAATAATGCAAGGAAATGTGATTAATTAAAATGTAAAATTAAATACATACAATAGCGGCTAACGCTAGCATTTGCCAGAGAGGGAGAGATAAGTTATCCTTCATTACAACAGTTGACTTTGATAAATTTAAATTTTATCCAAGTCTTAAAAGACAAACTTAAAAGCAAACCTAAAAGCAAACTTTAATCTTTAACTTAACGCAATTAAAATTTCTTCGGCGTTCATAGTTTAAAATTTCTCGCTGGTTTGCTAATTTTTCTTTTGTTTCGCTTTCACGACCAGCCGGCCGTTTTAAGAGAAACCTATCTAAGGACGTTTGCCTTCGTCGCCCTTTCAACGTGTTGCGATCAGGACGAACACAGGTGTTGTCACCAAGGGTTAATGCACGACCGCTAGCCAACTTGTCCAAATGTCTATTTTTTATAGTCTTGATAGATAGCACCGGCCATTTTACGTAGCATTGTTTCAGTTACGCAGTCACCGGCCAATTGTTTGTCTTTTATCCAAAACCTAAGCAGTCTCTCCATCAGTGGTCGTGAAGATCGCTGCATCGTTTAGAAACTATGGTTAGTCCTTTTGCAGACTAAATGCCTTGAATATAATCCTTGTGTTTGATAATTGTGGATGTATTTCTGTCATATTGTTGAGCAAGCTCAATCATGCATACATCTTTTGCATATTTTTCAATAATTTTCCATTTAATATCAATTGTTATCATTCGCTTTTTCTTTGCACTATCTATCCTTTTACTGGCAAACTTTCGGTCTACGCACGGTACTTTTAATTCACATAATTCTGCACTGAAAATCGCGCACAAAAAACATGGTACAAAAGTATAATCTGAGCAGTTGAAAAATACAGAGTGATGCTGTTCTCATAAAACACCTCCGACATACTTGGCAACTGTCTCATGTGCTCGTATCTCAAACATGGCTCGTATTTTAGTGCTAAAACTTGCTTAAAAGCTGGCTCGTACCTCAAGTTTCTCGTACGTTAGGGCACTCGTAAGTTGAAGTATTACTGCATATAAGTTTTACATATTTTCAATAAAATATGCAGTCTCAGATGCACAAACTATGGAAAAATTGAGCAGTTTTTAGTGCTAAGTCAATAGGAGTTGATAGATCAGCTGATTCGCTTTGCACATCACCATGACGTTGCGTCATGCTAATTATAGGCCTCACTTGTTTTGATTATTCGCATATCTAGGGTTTACTATATCTATGATTAAATACATACAATAGCAGCTAACGCTAGCATTTGCCAGGGAGGGAGATATAAATTATTCTTCATTACGACAGTTGACTTTGATAAATCTGGATTTTATCAATGTCTTAACAGACAAACTTAGAAGCAAACCTAAAAGCAAACTTTCATTTTCAACTTAACGTAATTAAAATTTCTTCGGCGTTCATAGTTTGAAGTTTCTCGCTGGTTAGCTAAATTTTCCTTTGTTTCGCTTTCACGACCAGCCGGCCGTTTTAAGATAAACCTATCTAAGGACGTTTGCCATTGTCGCCCTTTCAACATGTTGCGATCAAGACGAACACAGGTGTCGTCACCAAGGGTTAATGCACGACCACTAGCCAACTTGTCCGAATGTCTATTTTTATAGCTTTGATAGACAGAACCGGCCTTTTCACATAGCATCGTTTCAGTTACGCTGTCACCGGCCAATTGTTTATCTTTTATCCAATGCCTGAGCAGTCTCTCCATCAGCGGTCGTGAAGATCGCTGTGCCGTTTATAAACTATCGTTAGTCCTTTTGCGAACTAAATGCCCTGAATATAATCCTTCTGTTTGATAATTGTGGATGTATTTCTGTCAAATTGCTGAGCTAGCTCAACCACGCATATATATTTCGCATATTTTTCAATAATTTCCCGTTTAATATCAACTGTTATCATTCGCTTTTTCTTTGCATTACTTTTCATTTTACTGGCAAACTTTCGGTCAACGCACAGTACTTTTAATTCACATAATTCTGCACTGAAAATCGCGCACAAAAAAACACGATACAAAAGTATAACCTGAGCAGTTGAAAAATACAGAGTGATGAAACACCTCATAAAACGTCTCATAAAACACCTCCGGCATACTTGGCAAGTGACTCACGTGCTCGTATCTCAAACATGGCTCGTATGATAGTGCTAACATTTGCTTAAAAGCTGGCTCGTATCTCAAGTTTCTCGTATGTTGGAGCACTCGTAAGTTGAAGTATTACTGTACAGTTATTTGTTATCAAAAGATTCACCATGTCTTACTCTGTTGTGTTGTAGGTGCCAAATACGTGGAAATGTGATTACAAGCGCTTAAAAGCTCAAAAACGAAAAGCCGCCGTAGATTGGAATCTCTTTAATTCTCTGACGTAGTCATTACAGTTTCGTTATCGTCTTGTCACGTGATGTTCTCACGTGAATTGAAAAGCCAATACAAAGCTCAATATAAAACTTATCGTAGCACTATTTTACGACAAACACTTCGGTTTTACCGAATACACCGTATCAAATATAGATGCTCGCTACTTTACAGTTTTGTTTCGGCATTATTCAATCGTCAAGCCGTAATCTGATCACGTGACCCAATACTTCGAAAATAATTTTTGCAGCACTTTTCAATTATCACAGGTGATCAACAGGATCGTCATGATTATCAGACAATGATATGTACTCCTTCGAGCTAAAGTTAAAAAGTTCAACGATTTTTTACGGTAAGTTATAAGATATCAGTGCTAAAAGTGACAGCATTACAATGACGATAAAACAGATGCGTAAGAACAATAGACCTGGTTTTATTGAATGCGTGAAGTATATTTGTGAAAGTATTTCGACAAATGAGGTTGCATGAAAGTGTAAACAGAAACCATCCTGTAACAACTACGTCCCATTTGAGCCGTTTTGGAAAGGGAATCCACACTACGGCGGTCTCGTGTGGCTGCGATTAACTGTTCGTTTTTGAGCTTTCAAGAGCATGTAATCGCATTTCCACATATTTGGCACCTACAACACAACAGAGTAAGACATGGTGAATCTTTTGATACCAAATAACGGTAATGTGAATTTTATTACTAGTCAACCTTTAAACAATAGCATGATGTTGAACCTCAGCAACTTCTCCATGGTAGCAATTAGTGGTAGCCTGGGAAAGTTTTTCACCAATCCAGCACTACTAAGCAACACTCTCATCGCTTTCTCACTGTGGTTGCAAACCTCAATCACCACAGGCGAAGACAAAGTCAAGCCACCTTGATTCTTAACTGTGATTAGGGAATTCGTTGCTTGGTTTACATCATAGTTGGTAACATCCACGATGCTAGTGATACAATCATTACACTTCAGCTTTGGTGACCTAGCCAGCTACATAGCCAGCTCTAAAATAATCAATGTCTCATTTTTGACTTAAGACATACTTGCATACTCGTCATATTTAGTCATGTTTAGTTCAGCATGATATTAGTCTATTTACCTAGCCAGGGTCTGGCTCTTTGAGTGGGTGGGCTATTTGCCCCCTTTCTCCTTTCTCCTTCTCACTTCTTCCTTGGTGAAGGGAAGAAGAGAAAATGGGGATAGGAGAAGGTGGCAAATAAAGCCCTGATGCCTCATGATTTGTGTGCAGCAATTCATAGCTTCTATAGTTTTAATCTATGGTGGTTATCAGATAATATCACATAATTGCTTTAGTTTACTGGATTATGTATCCAAGAAGGTTTTTATGATAAAATAAATGTGATTTTGTCACCTTCCCCCATTAGCTCCATTGTTAACAGCAGTGCAGTCAAGCATGAGGTACAATACAATGAAATTACGTCATGCTATTTAAGTCTGACAAGGCAACCAATGGGAATAGCTATTATTGGCCAATCTAGGTTTATATATCTATGGTTCTAACCTTCCCATTGCCTCTCATACAGGTTGTAGTATTGGATCTTTTCATTTCACCCCTATCTCTTATGAAGAAATTGTCTCTCGCATAAACTTTCTAGATTCATCTAAAAGTGGTGGTGTAAACCAAATCCCAGCATTTGTCTATAAGAGTATTGTAGATTTAACTGCACTCCCATTGGCAATTGTATTTAATGAAACACTTGCTAGTAACAGTTTTCCACTCATTAAAAATAGCTCTTGTTACTCCAATTCATAAAGGAAAAAAGCAGGACCCGTCCAATTACAGACCGATCTCATCATTGTCCATTCTATCTAAAATCTTTGAGTCAATTCTGAAAGACCAACTCATGGAATTTCTTGAGAAAGATAAACTGTTATGTAACCGCTAACTTGGTTACCGAAAAAATCATTCAAGTGAACAACTTTTGCAAGCTTTGTTGACCGATTGGCGCTCTAAATTAGATAGAAAATCTCCGGTCTACATTACAGCAATCTCTCTAGATGTGAAAAAGACTTTCGATTCAGTCAACCACAAGCTACTCATATCCAAACTTAAGGACTATGATATATCAGGCAACGCTACTGAACTAGTTCGTTCCTATTTATCTAATCACATGCAGGTTATAAAAGTTGGTGGCTCTAAGTCATCTATGCTTCCCATTAATAGTGGAGTCCCTCAAGGTTCTATACTAGGTCCCATTTTATTTGTGCTGGCTGTTAATGATTTTCTTGTCACTCACCCTACATCATTTGCTTATGCAGATGATACCTTGATTTTTAGCATTGGTATGTCTGTTGAAGACTCACTAAAGTCATGTTCAGAGTTACTTAAACAGGCCTCTACATGGTATATAGTAATAACCTTTTTTAGCTAAATATAGCTACATCACAGTTTTGTATTTTCTCTAATAGAAAAATAACCGAACAATATACAATAAGCATAGCTGGCGACATTCTAAAATCCCAGCCCACCCTTTCTATTTTAGGTGTTACGTTAGACTCTGAGTTGACTTTTGGTCCTCATATTAAAGCCCTTTGTCAGAAAGCGAACAAGTTAGTTTGCCTCTCGTCTAAATTCAGAAAGCACCTCACTGTAGAGCAAGCTAAGCTGGTATGTACATCCATAGTAAGGACTGTTTTAGAGTATTGTTCTTCCCACAGGTGTCCTTTAGCAGGATATTGCCGAAGCCGAGGCGGGGCCGTAGTCTACACACACAAAAAAACAACAAAGGTCCACGTAGTTTTGAGCAAAAACAAAAGTATCCACCCAAATATCTGACTAATCCAATGAGCAGCACACACAAAAACTAAACCAATCGACAGAGCCACCCATCATATCAGAATATTCCAAGTTTCAAGACATGCCTTGCACAACTCACCTTATGGTTTATTAAAACTTTTCCCAAAGTCCCTATTAATTTGAGACTGTCCAATTACTGTTTTAGAAGTGGTCGCCGCCGGCCTAACCTAAGGTCCTAATTTAACATCTCAGTTACTATCGGGGCATTGCTGATTGCTCCCAAACTTTTTGATTCCCTCTTCTAGCAGTGCCCCGATAGTTGAGTGAGATGTTGAATCAGGACGTTAGGTTAGGCTAGCGGCGACCATTTCTAAACAGCAATTGGACAGTCTCAAATTAATAGGGATTTTGGGACAAGTTTTGATAAACCATAAGGTGAGTTGTGCAAGACATGTCTTGAAACTTGGAATATTTTGACATGATCGGTGGCTCTGTCGATTGGTTTAGTTTTTGTGTGTGCTGCTCATTGGATTGGTGAGATATTTGGGTGGATACTTCTGTTTTTGCTCATAACTACGTGGACCTTTGCTGTTTTTTGTGTGTGTAGACTACGGCCCAGCCTCGGCTTCGGCAATATCTCGCTAAAGGACACCTGTGGTCCTTCCCTCTTCTTAACCATTTCACAAGCAAAATCTACATCTCTTGAAAGAATTCAAAATCGGGCAATACTGTAATAAAAAAAGTGGATGACAAGTACAACACCGAGTTTCCACCATTGTCGTCGCAGAACAAAACCCTTAAAACGGAAATGATAGCCCTGAAAAGGGCTGAGGTGGTTGGTGAGACTACTGGCACTCAAAAATCGATTTTGACTGGTGAGTCCAGTAGCCCGAGAGGGTCACTGTCGTCCCCGATAGGATCTACCGATGGGCGAATGGTCTTGGACCCCACTTCATGCTTGTAAAAGCGAATGAGCTGTCAATCAGTGTGTACCCGTATTTGTAGACGTCAGCCTGCGTAAGAGTTGATGACGTCTTTTCTAAGCCTATAATCCGGCAGCTTCAAATTGCTAACTCAACGGATCTATATTACGTTCATCGCAATTAAGACAAATTTGAATAGTCATTTATAAGGCGCACGCTTAACACTTGTTCAATGTAGAGTGTATGTATGTGTGATACTAGCAATTTTTTTATGTTAACCATTTATTACCATATTGTTCTAAGATTTGCATGTTACTATACAAACACTAAAAAAATTATTAATACTCGAATTGCGTGATTAGTTAGTGACAAATATTATCGTTTTTGTATTCGAAATATGTTATTGTGGAATTGGTTGACCTGATTACTGTGCAGCCAATCAATTGTGGATTTTGCTTGGGATTGCTATATAACCTGCCGGTTTGATCATTGTTGGTGTGTTACTGCTTGGTACTGAGAGATATAACACCAATAAAGATACTGCGTTCTTTATAAACAAGCTCTGCTTGAGTTTGAAAAGCAAATAGGTATAACATTCTTGTCACTGTTTCTGACTTTAGCATTGTGATATTAGTCAGCGTATCATAGCTGCATTCACTATAAGTGCTATTGACCGAACATCAAGAATTATTGCGCTTGGCTTGCTAGGGTGTAATAGTTGAGAAAAGTCACCATCGAGTCTGTTTATCGGCTCACCATCGAGTCTGTTTATCGGCTCACCATCGAGTCTGTTTATCGGCTCACCATCGAGTCTGTTTATCGGCTCACCATCGAGTCTGTTTATCGGCTCACCATCGAATCTGTTTATCGGCTCACCATCGAGTCTGTTTATCGGCTCCCCATCGAGCCTGTTTATCGGCTCACCCGCGAGTCTGTTTATCGGCTCACCCGCGAGTCTGTTTATCGGCTCACTCTCGAGTCTGCTTATCGGCTCACCATCGAGTCTGTTTATCGGCTCACTCACGAGTCTGTTTATCGGCTCACTCTCGAGTCTGTTTATCGGCTCACTCTCGAGTCTGCTTATCGGCTCACTCTCGAGTCTGTTTATCAGCTCACCCACAAGTCTGTTTATTGACTCATCAAGTTTGTGTGAACTCGCTCTTGAGTTGGGAGTTGTCTATCCTTGTCGAGTAGAATTTACTTCAATACGTATTGTACTTTCAGTTCCAGTTAAGTTTTCAGTAACTTATGATCTTTCAGTATTGTGTTTTTTGTGAGGACAAAAAGTTATTTATTTTGTAAGAGTTTATATACTTGGTTTGCAATCCTCAATAAATATTCATAATGATAATAATTGAACGCCAAAAAAATTTCCAAAGTTACCAAGTTAATCGCAAGTCATCTATCTTTCTAACAACACATATAACACATTGTAAGCCTCCACAAAACTTGGATATTGTTGACTTAGAGATTATAAATATACACATTTATTAGAGACTATATCAGCGAGTCAAGTAAAGCATTCATTCAACAAGACCATGGCCATGGCATTTGCATTAATATGAGTAACTACAATTCTACAAATACAAATCTACAAGCATCGGTGAGTTAAACCTACCAACAGTTTATATGGTGTCAGAAGAACGAACCTAAAGAAACATGGAACGACTATTTGTACCTGAGCAGCTGAAAGATGGTAACCTGGCAGAAGGATGGAGAAAATTCAAAAGAGAATTTGAGCAATTTTTAGAAGCAACAGAAAAAACTGAAGCTGCGGGTAGGGTAAAAGTAAATATACTGTTGAGGGTTATAGGTGAGCGTGGGAATGATATTTATGAAAATTTTCCGCTCACAGGGACAGACAGGCTAGATTACGCAAAAGTGCTAGCCGAATACAACAAATTTTGTGAGCCCCAAGATGAAAGTTTCATATCTAGACACAGGTTGCTGTGCATGAAACAAGATGGCCTATCGATAGAAGAATTTGAAACAAAATTACGCACACAAGCACGAAAATGTGTGCTCGGTGAACTGACAGACGATCTGACATGTCATGCTTTTGTGGAAGGTGTGGATGAGAAAAAGCTGCGCGACAAGCTGCTAATGAAAGCAATCGAGGGAGGACTAACGCTAGTCAATGCTATCAAAATAGGAAGAGAATATACAGCGGCGACAGAGCATATGAAAGAGGTTGGAAAGGAACTAAATGAAGGAGTTCACAAGGTGTATGTGCGCAATGACAAACCAACAGGGACGAGACAGAGCACCGAGCCTGAGCGACAAGACAATGAGAGAAAAGACCAATTGCCATGCAAATTTTGTGGACGAAACCACAGAAGAGGAGCATCTAATTGTCCAGCATGGGGTAAGCAATGCAAATACTGTGAAAGAAAGAACCATTTCGAAGCTGCATGTATGCAGAAAGCTCGAGATCGGAAAACTGGAGACCAGTGTATGACAATGGGAGAACCTACCCAAGAGTATGATGAACTCCTAGCAATCACGGTAATCAAGGATGGCAAGAAGCTGATAGCTAAACTGGATCTGGATGGCAGAGAAGTCAGATGTCAGTTAGATACAGCAGCAGCGAGAAATATTATTACATCGGACTATTACCGGAAGCTGGGCAGGCCAACCATGAAGCCTAGCACGGTCACCCTTGTGACATATGATGGCACCGAAATACGCAGTGAGGGAAAGGTGCTACTAACGTTTGATGGACTCAAGAGCATAGAATTTGAGGTAGTGTCACCCAAAACGTCCCAGATACCAATTGTCGGATTGGAGACATGTCTGCAATTAGGCCTAATACATACGGCAGCTGAAGTCAAGACAATGCAACAGAAAATTAACATGGAGTGAATAACACAGCACTACAAAGAAGTTTTTACAGGACTGGGGGAGATGCCGGGGGAATATGAGATCCGAATGGATGACTCAGTCAATCCAGTACAACACCGACCTAGACGAACACCAGTAATGTTAAAAGAGGACATCATTGACAAGATCAAAGAACTGGAGAAGGCAGGAGTAGTGTCAAGAGTGGATGAGCCCACAGATTGGATTTCCTCACTGGTGGCCTTTCGAAAACCAAACGGAAAAATACGACCATGTCTAGACCCAAAGGACTTGAATAAAGCCATAGTGAGAAACCACTACCCTATACCCACATTGGAGGATGTGCTGCCAAAGCTGACAAAGGCGAGATGCTTCTCACTGTTAGGCGCCAAAGATGGCTTCCTTCAAGTGAAATTAGCTGAGAAGTCCAGAAAGCTCACGACATTCTGGACGCCACTGGGGAGATACTGTTGGAACTGCTTACCATTTGGACTAAGTTCGGCGCCTGAAGAATACCAGCGACGATTGCACATGGTGCTGGATGGTCTAGATGGAACAGAAGTTATAGCTGATGACATACTGTTATATGGAGTTGGTGACACCGTTGCAGAAGCACGTCAAGATCACGATGAAAAGTTAGTGAAAGTGCTAGATAGACTCAAGGAGAAAGGTGTTAAAATAAATCGAGACAAGATGAAGCTACACTTGTCTGAAATCAAATACATGGGCCACCTGCTAACGACGGAGGGCATCAAACCTGATCCTTCCAAAATCCAAGGATTGCGAGATGTGCCATATCCAAAAGACAAGCAGGATGTGAAGCGATTCCTGGGAACAATAAACTATCTGGCAAAATTCATACCTCACTTGTCAGAAATGGCAGAGCCCCTAAGAGATATAGCGAAGGAAAGTGCTGAATATAAATTCACAGCGGTAGAACAGAAGGCGTGGGACAAACTGGTAGCTACGTTGTCTGAGGACACGCTGCTTAGATATTATGATCCCAACAAACCAGCCGTGATAGAATGTGATGCCTCCACCCAAGGACTGGGAGCCGTACTCCTGCAGGAGGGCAGACCAGTTAGCTTTGCGTCAAGAACCTTGAATGGAACAGAAGAGAAATATCATCCCCTAGAGCTAGAATGTTTGGCTGTTATATTTGCATGCACGAAGTTCGACCAGTATATATATGGAAAAAAAGACAACTGTATTGTCAGATCATCGACCTCTGGAGACAATCTTCAAAAAAGAGATGGACAAGTCCCCACTAAGACTGCAAAAGATGTTGTTGTCTTTACAGAGGTATGGCCTGGAGCTAGAATACCGCCCGGGACACGAACAGGTGGTGGCTGACATGCTATCAAGGGCAACGCTAAATACGGAAGATGACACAGCCTCTCAAAACAACAAATCGGAAGTATTTCTAATGGGACTTGAAAACAGTGATCCCACCGAATACACAGATATGACAGATGTAAGACTGGACAGAATGAAAGTCAGAGGAGCTGAAGACCCGACATATATACAACTAATGAAAACTATACTAGAAGGATGGCCCAAACGACGTGATTACTGCATCAAAGAACTGCAAAACTATTGGACCTTTCAGGAGGAACTGGCAGTGCGTGGACAGTTGGTATACAAAGGCATGCGGCTTGTAGTACCAAGGAACATGGTGGAAGAAATATGTGACGCACTACATGGTGCTCATCAAGCAGCAGAAAGCATGATGAGAAGAGCTAAAGACATCCTCTACTGGCCGGGCATGGCCGAGAACATACAGAAGACAGCCGAAGCATGCAGACCATGTCAGCTGAACAAACCAAAGAACCAAAGAGAAACTATCAGAATGCATGAAGTTCCGGTGACGCCATTTGCTAAAGTGGGGACAGACATACTATATCACCAAGGAAAGCCACATTTAGTTATGGTGGATTATATGTCAGACTACATCGAGGTGGCCAAATTGGAAGATGAGACAGCCGAAACAGTCATACAGGCGTGCAAAGCAATCTTTGCCAGGCACGGCATTCCCATCTGGGTACAAAGTGACAATGTTCCATATTATGCGAGCAACGAATTTAAAAGGTTTGCTGAAGACTGGCAATTTAAACACACCACTTCATCACCGACGCACACCCAAAGCAATGGGAAGGCAGAGTCGGCGGTCAAGATAGTCAAGCACTTATACAAGACAGCGGCAGATCCTTGGAAGGCATTGCTGGAGTGGAGAGCATCTCCCAACAGAGACTTCTGTAGTCCCAGCGAACGATTATACTCGAGAAAGTTGAGGACCCTGGTAGTGCAACCCGAAGAGGGTTACAGGCCCAAGATACAGTCAGAAGAGGAAGTGGCACAAGCAAGAGACATCCGGCAATGGCGGATAGCCACAAGCTACAACAAAAGAAGTCTCACGGCCTAGATCCTCTAAAACATGGTCAGTCGGTACTAATCCAGACAGTGAATGACCGAGCCCAGAGATGGAAACCGGCATCAGTACTAGAACCCCTATCCGATCGGTCGTACTTACTGCAAAATGAGGGTGGACATGTCATCCGGAGAAATCGAGTGGCTATACAAGCAGTACCAGAGGAGACACCCTCTCCTAAACAGAATGCGCTACCTGAAAGACAAGCAAGCAATCACCCACAAGGAAAGAAGAGAGGGGAACAGAGTATCGTACCCGAACAAGATACCCCAGATACACCAAGGATCGCTAGGTCTGGACGACTAATCAAGAAGCCGTCCTATCTGAGCGATTATGTACAGTAAATCGCACAACGGCAATCATTTATATTAACCGCATTTAACCAGATACGAAGGATGAATTTCTTCAAGCTATTATCACAACTACCGAACATTATATTATCACGCGCAGACCATCATTTACACGATCTGCACACATAACCACAAACATTATATGTAGTAACACACTTCAAAAGTGATGGGATGTTGACTTAGAGATTATAAATATACACATTTATTAGAGACTATATCAGCGAGTCAAGTAAAGCATTCATTCAACAAGACCATGGCCATGGCATCTGCATTAATATGAGTAACTACAATTCTACAAATACAAATCTACAAGCATCGGTGAGTTAAACCTACCAACAGTTTATAGATATAGCATTTGTATTAAAAAATGTAAATTATAATTACAAGTAAATGTTAAAATCTGGAACAAATACATGTGAGGTCCCATAAATCGTGATACACATACCTGCCAACTCTCCCGCATTGGGCGTGAGACTCACGCAATCACCCCAAAGAAAAAATGAAAATGCGTGAGAAATGCGTGAGATTTTTGCCCCAATTTCCACAATTTTATATATACTATCATTGATACATCAATTGCCCCAAAAACAAATCTCACGCATTGCCCCACTCTTGGGTTGGCAGGTCTGGTGATATACCTAGATACATTGTGTCAGCAATTTGAAGCTGCCGGATTATAGACTTACAAAACACGTCACCAACTCTAGTACGCATGCTGCGAGTCCACAACTACTGATACAAACTGATTGCCATTTCATTCGCTCCACAAGCATGAAACACTCTTGTACTTTTTGCGACTTTTCTTCTAACAAGGAGCGTGACCTGCGCAGGCATGCTCGTGTTCATCGACATCGATGTTCCTTCTGTGACGAAATCTTCACGATCCAGCCTCTCTTGCAAGCACACATCTTTGATGAGCACCGGAGAACGCAGTCTACCCAGACGAACCTCGGGGACCAAGAGCCTGTTCCATTGAACTTAAAACCCCTGGAATGGCAATCACGTGACTTTTACGTTGATGATAATACGTAACGTATGCGCCATATTGGAGAGCTAATCGAATGCTAGTTCCGTTTGTAAACAAACGGTGAAAAATGACAGAAATGTACATGTTGAATAGTTATTTTCCAGCTGGGTTTTTAGTTCAATGGCATGTTCACTCGGTCGCCCATACGTACCATCACCGAGGGCAACGTTTACACAAGACCGGCGGCAGTACTGGAGGCCAGCCCGTAATGCTTGCCAAACTCCACGGCGTGAAGTAGAATCCAAAATAGTTCGTCTGCCGATAGACTCTCTCAGAGATGACAGTGATCCTCTTGGGCTACTGGATTCACCAGTAAAAATTTAAGTACCAGTAAAAAATATAAGTGCCAGTAGTCCCATCACCCGCTTCGGCTCTTTTCAGGGCCACCATTTCTAATTCAAGGGCTTTGTTCCACGGGTACTCCGAGCGTTGCGATAGGCGACGGTGAGAAAAAAGAGAGAAGGGTATATTACAAAAAATCACACCATCTCTTTCACTGTTAGAAATGCTCTCATCTGAAAATATACATCAAATAACCTAAAATCCCAAAATTTTACCAATTAAAACACTCACCTTTACCAACAATACGCAACTTACAAAAAACACTTGCGGGCGGAAACGAGCGTCTAATGTAGACCTTGGAATATCGGGATTCGATATATAACGGCTACAAGAAAAGCTTACGAAATGAACTTTTGACCTCGTCGTTGGATTGGTCACAAACGCGTATTTACCAAAAGCAAAGGTTTTGGGGTTTCCCCTTAAGTTCATCGACTCGGAGCCATGTAGCCTCGTTGCGCTACACGTCTCTGCATCGACAATAATTATTAGCCAATTGCAAAATTGGAGGCGCGCTATTTGACATATGCCGTGCTGGTGGCTGCTGAAGAAAGTAGTTACGCGCTCTAACGATTTTATGCCGATAGTCAGTTGTGAAAATTAACTAGTTTTTGGGTTATGTAATTCTATTTATTTTAATATCATAATGAATGACGAAAAGAAAACAGCTAAAGTAGCAGCCAAAAGATGGTAATTTAATATGAATTACTTAGATTAATTCTAATAGTTCAAAATGGTAGCTGACTGCTGTAAAACCTAACAGCTGTTCCTCTGAGACATCATTTGATTGTGTGACCCAAGAACAGACATTTGTTAAATCTTCTTGATGGCATTTACTTGCAACAAGTTTCTAATGTTCATTGTATAACCTTTCATGCGCGATTGGCCAGTCAAGCAAGTAAAAAGCAACTTGTCATTCCAATTTTATTCGCCTTTTCAGTTTATATGCCAATATACATTGTACTATCATTCGTTGCACTGTTCATCAGTGTCAATTTTATAGTTGTTGCATAATAATATATGTGTTGTAGCCATAGTTATCTCCTCCACATTGCCAAGTTCTATAGATTACTAATATATACATGTATAAAAGCCGAATGCCTGACGTTGCACGGGAATAGAATAAATTGCGTAATGAGTTTGAGTAACTTGCCTGGACAACTAGATCTTTACTAAAAGCTTTACTGAAACAATACTCGCGTTTGGGCCAACTTATCACTGGTGACATTATGCGTAACGATCAACAGTGCTAGCGCATCAAGCGCGAGTATCTTAACCAATGCAATGAATATTTTCACTATTATCGACAGCTATGCTTAGTTGCAAGTGTAGTCCAATGGGTAAGTTTGCTGGTTTTTGATGTTGAGGTTCCGAGATCAGATCTTGTGCCATGTGGATTTTTCATTGTTAGATTCTAATTGTTATAGGACAAGGATTAACAAACAAAGAGACAAAAATTGAGAAAGACCAACACTGAGGTTTATAGATTGATTACATATATATCGCCCGTATATATTGCGCATATATCTGGAACCAATAGTATAACTCCTGTTATTTTTTATTTGTACCAGGATTAAAGAAAGCTATGCTTTCGGAAATGTTTCAAGGTACAGAGATGTTCTTGTCAGCTCTGCATATGACGATTATAGAAGTCATTGTTCAGGACTGAGTAAAAGACAGTTTGGCATTGTACTGCATGAAGTATTCCCATCTATTGGCACAATGAAAGGGCCAACAGTCGATGGCAAACGAGTGCAAGTTTACTGTGGCTTGATTAGAAAAGGAAATGATCATGTCGCAACTTTTCCACACCACGTTTTGTTGGACCACGGCTACTCAGCTATGAAGTTCGATATTCAGGATACTCGGGTCATAAATACAAGGGAAGTGCAAAGCGCTACAAACAATCCAGAGACAAGTGACATCAAGGACTCTGACTGCGATTTGACATCTACTGTCAGTGATTCAGATTGCGACTTAACTTCTGATAAGGACTATATACCATTTGACTCATCTACTGACGACAGACCATCTACTCAGACCATAGATATTGACAAAATTATAAGTTATTTTCCACCAGATCTTAAAAATCATCACAACTTCACGCAACTCCTCCAAGACATTATTGATCAATCTTCTAAATCTTCCAAAACAGCACGCAGATGGAAGATTAGGTAAGTTTTTACAAAATTTTTCTCTGCATTTAATCATTCTAATAGGAAAATAGTTGATGCCGTAACAAGTACTAAAGAATGCTTAACAAAAACTTTATTCTTTTATGTGGATTCCTGCTAAATTAAATATTTATCCTTAAGATGTTTCGTGGACACGGAAAGACTTAAACCAATTGTGGATTGCAATCTTGCACATGGATATCAATGTATTAGACTTATAGAGGCTCTTGATATGACTACTTAAAGATTTACAAATAGTTGCAGTTTACAATGCTCAAGTAGATGGTAGTTGACGCTCACAGTAAAATCTTTGGTAAGAGATTTTTCACAAATAAAGTTTTGTATATAAACTTATTGAGTCATTGGTTTTGGAATACTTTTTATTTATCTGATGTCAGGGCTGCTGTATGTGGTTTTCAATTTAATGACACTCTACTCAATAGGAAAAAACCTTTCAATGTCTATTGCAAAAGGTCTCTAAGCGTGTATAATAGAATTTTTGTCGCATTTTTGCAACTAACACTTTTCATACTGGAAAAATGAATTGCTTTTATTCACAGTTTGTTTTCTAAATGTGCTTACCACTTGAATCTTTAAACCTGTGTATAGTATATTTCTCCTGAGGTATGTTTGATATTAAAAAAACATTGGCCCAAATTCGTTTGTACAGAGATCCCTCCACTGTGCAAGAAAGCGCTTTGAATAAAACAAACTATTTTAGCTATGAATAAATATCTATGCTTTCATTTCAGCACAATTCAGTTCAGCCTATCGATTTTATTATCGAGCCGGAAGTCTTATGAAATTCTTCAACAGCACCTTGTCCTGCCATCCATTACGCATCTTATCAAGTACAAAAATTTCATTTCTCAAAAACCTGGATTCAATGCTGAACATTTAGACTGGATGCTGTTAGAAGCCAATAAAAAGAACATTTCAGAGAAAGGCAGGCATGGCTGCTTAATAATTGATGAGATGCTAATTCAGGTTAGAAATATAAATTATTACATGGAAATTACTAATATATGCTAGCATATATCATGTCAAAAGGAAACTTTCAGATTCTCTATGCATAGGGTGATACACAATGGTGTACGCTTGCTGTGTTCAGATCTAATTTTCACTTTTCACAACTCTATGAACATTATGGTAGTTTTTGTCTTGAATGGGTTCAGGATTACCCTGATCTCTATAAATGGTCCAATGTTTGCCTTGTAACCAACTCTTTTGCTGCTAAAAATGCAGATTAAAAATAATTAAAAGCAGCATGTGGAGGACTACAGTTTATAGATACCAGTAGGACCAAACTAATGCATATCACATGCTGCATTCTAGGAGATATGTTTTCTATATTTTATTAAAAAGCACCTAAACAATTATTTGTGATTTACTGATTTAAAATGGCGTTCCTGAATAATCAATTGGATATGAATGCTCATTGCAGCAGAGTCTCCAATTGCAGTCGAGCCAACCAGATGCACCACTTACAGGCTACACCGATTATGGACCAGCACAGAATTTGCATCAACAGCGTATCGGTAGGCATCAGGCTAGTGATAGTGAGAATTTTATATATGAGCTTGTCCACACAAGGCTCTTGTGCTAAGCATATTTCTTGCAAATTGTATTGAAATTATTTACATTTCAGGTACTCGGCGTAAATTAGCAACGCATATTCTCCAGCTTGTATTTCTCGGTGATCAGGGGTTTAGGTTTCCAATTGCCTACTTTGCAACAACGGAAGCTGTAGCGTCTGAGATTTTCATCATTGTTTGGGAAGCCATTAGACAATTAACAAGAATATTCTTCAAGGTAACTACCTCAAGGGTTGTATGCATCAGATTCAAAGATGACTATTTTTTATACTAGTTGAATGTCTGGCGTTGTCCCTGGTAATAACAAATCTTTTAACAGAAAAATCTTTTTATTTAACATATACAACATTTACAGTTCTAATTTTATACCTTGAGAAAACTGTTTCTGCCGTTCAAATAAATTAAGAGAAAAAGCAAATCCACTGTAAAGGTGTTTAAACGTCAAAAAATTAGAAAGTAATGGCTAAATAGTCTGTTTTGCTACAATGATTACAACAAAAATAATTTGATACTGAGACAATTAATACGAACTGAAAAAACGAAATAAAAATCATGAAACGGCATGAATATGTTGAATTGATAATAACAAAGGGTACATAGAATTGTTTGTATAAAAAAGATTACTTTTGCTGTAGCAGCTATCCATCAAAATTTTGAACGTAGATACAAATGTAAAAATGAGGTATCGGAATTAAATACATTGCTGAAGACTTGAAAGTATACAAGGTCTCGAGATGAAATCCAGCGCAAAGCACATTTACGTTGATAGACTATAATCAGCTATAGATGGACATACAGCTATAGGTGGACATACAGCTATAGGTGGACATGCAGCTATAGGTGGACATACAGCTATAGGTGGACATACAGACTTAGAGATTTATGTAGATTATTATATTAAATGAATTTTTACGATGTAACCAAGTCATATGCATTAAATTATGTTGCAACGATGTCATAGAAAACAGATTTATAGCATGAGATGATTATTTTAACATATCAGAAGTCCAGCTATATCATATGATTCTGAAACATATTTAATAGTTTTTATACTTGCGCTCATTGGGTGTTGTGAGTGTTGTCCTTATTTGTTATAAGACTCTTTTATGGTGTCGCAAAATGCCACCATTTTAGTCTCGGTGCAAACCAAGGTTGCTCGTTATGCTCATTCAGAAACAAAAACTTCATCACTTTATTAATCTTTTGATTAGGCCCTAAGTGAAAACGTCAAGGCTTATCCCTCCATTTTCACCAAAAAAAGCATAAGCCGGTTTTGTTTTTCAAGTATTCAACCTAAAAAAAACTAGTCGTCGTGCTTAAAAAGTTTGTGTTGTTATAAGCTTTCTAATCTACTTTGTTTACAATAGGCGCATTATAAACCCTCAACTGATATTTTTCTAGGTCAACTGTGTGCTGCTGGATGGATCATCAAACAACCGATCATTCTTGCGTATGCACTTTCCGAACTATGGTGTGGATACGTGTTCGTACACAACGACTGATCTCAACAAACAACCAATTGTTATGATGATGGATCCTATGGTATGGTATAAATACATGGATTTTCAGGCGATAAAATACACATTTAAACATATTATGTTTAACATAGTCAGTAATGACTGCTGTAATATATCAACAGCCAATAAGCTTTATTTTACGGCATGATTACCTCTCCAAAATAATTTGAAACAATACAATTATTGAAAAGAAATGCTGAGAAATCATTTATGTAATTTACAGCATGAGTTTAAGAAGATCAGGAATAGCGTTTTAAAGAGCAAGGATGGAGGTATGCGCTTACTTCGACATGGGCCCAATCACATTCTCTGGTCACACTGGAGAGATGCTTACAACTGGGATTATTGTACTAATAATCTTTGCGTTTACCACAAGCTTTCTCCACATCATATTAATCCTGATAATAGTGAACTGATGCGAAATGGTTTGGCTGTCGAAGTTTTGAATAAGGAGATGTTACATCTGATGAAGGCAAGTATAATCTATTATTTTGGAGTTAAATCAGTTCATTTATGCCAATAGATGAATATTATAACAGACATGTGCTGTAAAAAATTGTTGGAAAGCTGCTACTGAATTAGCTAACTATGATTCATTATTTCTAGTTTACTACCCAGGTACTGTAAATGTATGTAATATTAGATTCCTAAAACTAGAAAGAACCAAAATAATATAAATTAAAGGATTATTTTAACCTCCAATAAGTGTAAAAGGCATCATTTATTATGCAACACTTTGTTCAGGTAGCCAAAACTCCCTTACTCAAGAAATAGTGCACCCATTGTTTCGGTCAAGCGAACTTAAATTTCCAAAAATGCTAAACATTTACTAAGCATGAAGCCTCAGATCATTAAATAACTTTCCTACTCATTCCCTGAGTCTAAAACGTGACATCAACCAATTGGTAAAAGTGTGTATTGTCACCAAAAGCAACACTTGAAAACAAAAATACAGGTGATACAAAAATGCAAGGTTTGACACTGCTGAGAACATGAATACTTACCAAATCTTTCTTAAAGATGTGGTTGCGTAAAAAAGGTCGATTTAATGAAATTAAGACCAATAAAGGGCTAAAACATCAGCTACAATTTGATGCCATTTTTGTCTTTGTAGACCAACCCTGTTCAGAGATATATGCATTTGAATGAGGACATCTTTTAAAAAGCTCACGTAGAGTGATTTTTATATACTATAAAAATATAAATTTATATTTAATATAAATTAATATATTTATACATTTAAATTTTGTAGGCAATGTATAATATATAAAAAAATAAAAGACAATGAATGCAAACAGCAAAATGAATGCAAACAGCAAAATAAATGTAGCAAATAGAGTTACAATACGAACAGAGAAAGATCACAGGAAGTAAATGGGATACAGACAGACAACGGAAGGTAACGAGGCTTGACGAACTACTCGAGGCTTGACGAACTCCTCGTCTCCTCTCTCTGGCTGCTTCCTCAACCTCATTAATTGACCTGTAGCTATAATCATTAACAAAAGATGAGTGACAGAAAAAATTAAATACAGTGAAACATGGATAACTCGCCCGCGGATAGCTCGAACACATAATTAATTCGAACGGTTTCTTTGTTCCGTTCCCACGTAATGATAAATTGCTATAGATAACTCGAACTCAACACTGTTAATTCGAACTGTTTTTTGCCCAACGGCTACCGAAACGATTGTTATCGCTTTAGAAAATCACTTTATTCCAAGCCATAGAGGTAAACCTCAACTTTTCGTAATTCATAAGCGTCGTTATTACCACCATCGGCAAAATAATTTTGTCAACGACTTTTCTAAAGGTTTGGTGAAATTTGATTTATACCAAACATCCGCTTGGCGATCGCCCTTTAGAAGCGAGGTAAAGTGAAGTAATCTTTGAATAAACTTCAAGAAAAATCGGCAAAATTGGTCGTGGGTAAAATGCTAAAAAAAAAGATGTCTTTTCTTTTGAGCATTTCAACAACGATCAAGTTTTGCCAATGTCAATCTAAAAAACGTCCTGGCAATAAGATTACCTCAAACAACAAACCAATCTCAAGTGATAGAAAAATCTCTATACTTTTTGATAAAAACGTTTTAAACTTTACATTAGAAGCATTTAATTTGAAACAAGCCATTTGTGCTTTTGATTTATATTATAGTTTGTATATGCACATGTATCTACTAATAAATAAATAAATACATGGACTTGTGACAGTGTTCTGATAACTTGAACGCTCTGATAATTTGAACACTTTCGCTCGGTCCCGTGAAGTTCGAGTTATCCATGTTTGACTGTACGTCTTCATCGTCCTGCAACATTTGCCAAAATATTGTCTGGCAGACTGGCTTATAAATTATCATCAGCTGCATGATTAGCTTATATTGAGAGATTTGTGAAAAGCTCTATTCATTGCACGAAGTGAGACTCAGACATGGTCAGAAAATCCTGTAACTAATCATATAAATGATCAGCAGAAGATTTTCTACAAATTCATACTAACAATGTCTAGATTATGATGAATACATGATGCAGTTGGTTTCACCACATTCGAATAGCTCTTTTCGAACATGCGGCTACTCAGCCTTAGCACGACGTCAACGTCTGCATCTTGCTAAGGTTCCTCCATCAGTGCCTTGAGCCGTTGACTGAGGTATCCTACTATATTTGAGGCTCAACGAAACACACAAGGCACATCAGAAGGCGTCCAACTTAGTACCGCGGATGGCATCCACTTTGGCACATCCCAGCGCTCCGCACTAAGTCGATCTTTTTATAAATATTATATGATATAAATAATATATATAAATATATAATTATAATATACATAATATATATACTATATATACTATACATATTATAATATATTTATATATTCTAATTTTGTAGGCATAATATATATAGCCTACAAAATAAAAGAAAATGAATGCAAACGACGAACAAAATAAATGTAGCAAAGTTACAATACGAACAGAGAAAGATCACAGAAAGTAAAAGGGATACAGATGGACAACAGAGGGTAACGAGGCTTGACAAACTCCTCGTCTCCTCTGTCTGGCTGCTTCCTCTTCTTCATCAATGGACCTGTAGCTAGGACCAGTTGACGCTAGACTTGGAGATTGTACATCAAACGGTATATCTTCAGCAAACAAAATAAAAGAAATGTAGCAAACAGAGTCACAATAGGAACAGAGAAAAATCACAGGAATTAAATGGGATACAGATCATTGGCCTGAACCAGCCATGTTATTGCAAACACATGCTGCAGCCTGCAATGCACAGACTAAATCACACCAATAATTATGCAGTATGAACATCTCACAGAACAAACATCCAAGTGCCTACCTACATGGGGCTCTATGTAGTTGCCTTCTTCCCTTGAATAGCTCTCCGCTTGGCTAGCTCCAACTCTGCCAACGGAAGGTAATGTGGCTTGACATACACTCCTCGTCTCCTGTGTCTGGCTGCTTCCTCTACTTTATTAATGAACCTGTAGCTAGGACCAGTTGATGCTAGACTTGGAGGTTCTACATCATGCATGTAAAATAGCGTTGTTAGGCAGGCATGAGAAAGCAAGTAGCATGACAAGGCAAGCCTATGTTTAGGTTCTTCAGGAAGCGCACACATACTTACTGCAAGCAGGCTAAAATAAATATTGGTGTAAAGGCAGTGAGTACATATAATCGATGAAATAATACGCATTATCAAATACGAACTAGCAGTTACTATATTTCTTACCCCTCAAATCTTTCTTCTGAAACCTCGTATTCCGTCTCAGTGTTATCTGAATCAGTCACCCATTCTTCTTCATCCAAGGCTTTACCCTAAGAGAAGCATAGAAAATGAAGAGAAGTGCTATGGCATTTTAGGAAATTCATTTAAGTCTTTAACGTAAAATAAGCATAAGAAAAGGAAAAAAATGCTATGACATTTTATCAAAGTATTTAAAACTTACCAGATCTTCCTCTCGTTCCTGCATCTCATCACTAGCATCACTCTCCATAATTGGAGAATAACCTTGTAACTGCTTAGATGTAGAAGGAATGGAGCTAGCTTCATCGACTACTGGCATTTTTCTCTTAGATGGCGGTGAGGCTGGAAGATCAGTCCTGTGAATAAATGTTTATAGACTATTAATATATATTGTAAAAAAGAATCACTTCCAATCATATGAAACAGGTAAACTGTACTCACTGTTTAGCATCAGTCTGGATTGAAATCAACCGATATTTAGGATGGTGAAGACATTTCCGTAGCTGTACTCCTTTGTCAACCTTAGAGGACTTTCCAGGTCCAAAGGACTCGGCAGGCTGAGGATTACGAACTGGTATTTTAGATCGTGAATGAGGAAAAAGGGTTGCTGTCCTAGGTACTGCAGAAACACTGCAATGTATAGACAAGAATTGTTTTTCCGTTAAACACGAGTTGTTCTATATTTTCAAATTGGAAGCTCATAACGTAACTTGTGAAATTCAAGGATTCCTAGTTGGATTTCTACTGTGCTTTATTACCTCTTACAACACCACTTACGCATCAGAAAGTAAGCCTTGCGCCACTGCTCTCCGCTCTCTTGTAGGCAAAAGGGTAGTTGGCTTTTGCTTCCTTGGGGTAGCAACAGAATCAGCTTTAATGTGAATGTTTCGTGTGGGAAACATTCGAGTGCTTCTTTAACATGAGCCGGATACTTTCTTCTTGCTGGTACTTGTACTGGTGGTAGTTGCTGAAGCATTCCTCAGTAAAATGCCGAAAGCAAATTCTAGATGTGCTATTATATTGAAAATTTGCTACATGCTTCTTCACAAACGCTGTCCATTTGGCTCGCTGTACATCTGTTGATGTCCTTACCCGGAAGCCAAGCAAATAGATGTTTGGTCTCTTCACAATTAGCTGCGGCACAAGAGACAAAACCACGTCGACTTGAAGACATTTCACTGCTACAACGAAACATTAAACTGTTTATGCAGACTTGAAGGCATTTCACTGCTACAACGAAACATTAAACTGTTTATGCAGACTTGAAGGCATTTCACTGCTACAACGAAACATTAAACTGTTTATGCAGACTTGAAGACATTTCACTGCTACAACGAAACATTAAACTGTTTATGCAGACTTGAAGGCATTTCACTGCTACAACGAAACATTAAACTGTTTATGCAGACTTGAAGACATTTCACTGCTACAACGAAACTGATTACGCCGACCATTCTTAACAAATAGAAAAATATCAAATTATTCAAGTCGTAACCTACTGTAAATTTGAAGAAAATGTTTAGTATCCATAATATGGTCGAGATTAGTTTTATAGCATATAATGTTCGTATAAATACGTGGTGTGTCTATCTTATCTTAAAACGAAAAAGTTTAAAGCACGTAAAAGTGAACGAAGTTGAATAACTTGTTATAACTTGAAAAACTTCGAAATAAAATATTAATTGTATGACTACAATTAATATTTTATAATTAAAATGTTTTCGTCAATTGAAATGACAGATTGACTAGTAAACCAGTTGAATGAACTAACACAGCGTGCTGCAACTATGAACTAAAGTAGTATGGCTAATGTTGTTTTAATTTATAGAGGAACAGATCAAAACAAATGAAAATACTAATTGACTTACAAAATAATTATTTGCCTTTTCACTTTAGTCTCTGTCAAACACAACGAAAGTTGGATATTATGAGAAAAAGTTATTCGTATTTTCGCAATATACCGCTACTAGCCTGGACAGCTAGTAGTTTCACGTACGAGTAGCAATTGAGAACTGCGCCGACACAAAGACCTTATTCAATTTGGTTTGCTTGGCCTAATTACCGTAGACCGGTAGAATGGGTACTCAGATGTTTACACAGCATTTGGAGGAAGCGAGTAAGACAAATTTTCAATTTTCGTTATTTGAGGCCTTTGAAAACATTCATAATAATGTATCTGTAGCTGGATTTAAAATTTTATTCTAGCCAACGAGCAAATTCAAGATAAAATATGTGCCAATAGAGCCGCGCAGGACTAGGCTTTTATCGCAATAGCCGATGTGAATTCGAGATATATTGACAGGTTGTATCACGCGTTACATCATTTTGGGCAAGTCTAGGCATTTTTTTTCGACCTGAGCGTTTTTACCGCGATCAAATTTTTTCGATTTTAATCTTCAAATATCTTGGCAATGAGATTGCCTAACACAACAAACAACATATCAACTGATAGACAAAGAAAAATACTTTCTTTTAGGATCAACTCAAATTTGACGCAACTACATCTTTAAGTGTCATACGAATTGATGAGCAAGGACATTCACTTTCTCTGGAAGTGCGAGTCTTGGCCAGCTTCTTTCACTTCTCAAGTAGTATACCTAGTGAGCATTCACTAATAGCGACTAGGCCTACAAGTGGATAAAATTCAGGAATTGAAAAGACCTTTGAAATTTTATGTATAAGGTAGTGAACAGAATGAGAAATTAGAAATGATGCAGTTACATTAATACGCTAAAAGAACCAAAGAAGTGAATTGTCACATATTTGTTTGCATATCCCAAACCTTTTAGTTATTACTATAACTGGTTAAAGCAGTAGTAATTGGACCTACATTGTGAATTAATATGCTAATTTTTGTACTAACTTTTCCATTGCATTTTTAGGTATATAAAGATGCAGCTGCTCGTACCGATCTGAATGGCACGATAGAATTTTTAACTTATACCAGTCAGTTGGTAGAAACCTATACCAGTAGTTCGCCCGTGACAAGCATGCTTGACCCAAGACTCCAATCAAACGAACATGTTCTACAATGGTTTGCCAGCTGGAACGAAACTAAGATTCATCCAAAAGCCTTTATATCCCCTCAAGCCTTTGAAGATTTAACCTCAATGATTAAAGCTACGCTGTCATATGTAAAGATACGATTGACTCAGAATTTATCTCCAGCAGTATATCTTCATCGGTTAAACTCGGACCTTGTGGAAAACCTCTTCTCATCGCAACAAGGTGTTCTTAATGGTTGCAACACAAACCCTACTATCCTGGCGTATGGAAGGAATCTAAATAGCATAGTCATAGGACAAAACATTGTATCCAAAAAACGAAATGGAGGAACAAGTTCAGCTGTCGTAGGTGGAGCACATCCAGTAAAGGTTTTGACAAATGCAACATTTCGCAACAAATAATGGTAAGATAATTACCTAATCGCTCAGTTCATCATCTGTAATAATCAAACATGAGTCGCAATGCCATGGCATATTCTGGTCTGTTGTAGCTGCTTTCCATTCAGCATTGGTCATCTTCAAACAAGCCTTGTGATACCACCCCTGGCATTCATCACACTGAATCCACTGCAGCTGCTCTGCACCCGCATCTTTCGTGCATGCAGCCATTTTGCATCTCTCGGTGTCCTTGAATTTGTTACATAATTATAAACAATGTCAACTATTCCTAAAGTGACAGAGCAAACAGTTTCATTGCTAAAAATGTTATTATTATGTTATTAATGCACGTTTTACATATTTGCAAGTTGGAAGGTATATTTATTATTTCATAGCTATTTAGATTGCATTAAAAGTAGTGAAATGAATGTTTTTTGATGTTTCCATGACAAATTATTTAATCAATAAGATTTAATAACGCAGTTGATATCTATTTTATTAAAGTGTATTATTGATATTACCAATCAACAAGTATATTTCATGTCTATATTACTTGCTACATACATGGTCATCTTGGTGAACAGGTCGTTTGCTTCCTTCCGCAGTTGCGCTTTCACAGCTTGAGCTTTTTTTCTTCTAAAAATGATCATAGTAAACGGAATTTTTATCAATTTAATACTAGACGCAAAATGTAGAAAGGTGATAAAACTGGAATTATTATACCAACCACATTTATTATTTATAGTAAATAATAACCTTTTTTGCCTGAGCAGTGATGGTTGGACGAAGAGCCTGCTTGCGTTCTGCTCCCAAGTCTATCATCAGCCGTTTCCGAAACGTATTATTAGCCACAGGCATGTATTTTTCTAGAAACTTCTTGTAAATTTGCTGCATGACTTCAAGATTGTTGTTTTCTAGTTGATGGTAAATATGACAAAAAACGCCTAGCAGAATTTCATTTTCTTGTAGTGTTTTATATGCTACAGCGATAACATCGGACCCATATTTGGAGGCATTAGCGGTAGTGTGTAATTTGAGCCGCTCCTTCTCGAGTTCAAGAATAAACTCAAAAAGCTCATCCTTTACGCTGACTAAGCCTCGAGTATAATTTTGACGGCGTTCTGTTTCTTCAGCAGTATTTGGATAGCGGCCTGCAAGAACTGCTGTAGATGAGGTCTTCAAATAGCGCACGTGGTTCAAAATAGAATCTAGCTGTGAGATGTCGCGTCCTTGAAAAACTTCAGTTCTCATTTTTCGTTGAAAGTGTCTTTCAACTTGTACGACAGTGCGCCCAGCTAGCCTCCTTAGCGTACCCTGTCCAGCAGTTGACCATGGTTGATCCTC
Source organism: Watersipora subatra (assembly GCF_963576615.1). Lineage (NCBI taxonomy): Eukaryota > Metazoa > Bryozoa > Gymnolaemata > Cheilostomatida > Watersiporidae > Watersipora > Watersipora subatra. The sequence goes on from NC_088717.1 coordinate 9,716,662, forward strand.
ACCAATTTCTGTAGAGGTGGAAGGCGGACTACCGACCTGTTGCTGTTCACATATAAATTTTTCTTGAGTTTTTCTAAACAGACAAACCAGAATGTCAAGATAAATATCATTGTAATGTTTTAACTCTATTTGCAACTCCCCGATTGAGTAAGCATGGCTAGCAGCTAGAAAGTCTGTGAACTGGGAACTAGTTTTTGTTGTAACAAATCGTTGCCACAAGTCTGACAGCTTTTGCTTTATAAGCATGTAAGTGTTTCCTAAGCGAGAATTGGAACATAGCGCTTTAACTTTGTCATTATAGATCTTCTGTTCCTCAGTGATTGGTGCCGCAAATAAATCCTCATGCAAGATTAACTGCGCACAATTGTGATTGGAAGGACGGGCATCGGGTACTGCATCCATTTCTTCATTCGAGCTGCTTGATAGCAAACTGTCAGACTCTTCCAGCGCATCCAATGAGTCATAAGTGATAAATGAAGCAGAAGAAGAGATGACCATGTTGCAGCATTTACAGTCATCCACTATGCTTTTACAGCTCATGCTGGATAGCTGACTCACATTTTCTGCAGAGGGTGGTACAATGTGCTCAGGATGGAAGTTCCTGATGCATAGCCCGTTTGCAGTTCTAGCACGCCCTATAGCTACAGCCAATTGTCCAGGCTTGAACATATTATTGCAGCATACTTCAACATTATCAAGCGTAATTCCTTGGGCTTTGTGGACTGTCAATGCAAACGCTAATGACAGAGGCAACTGTGATCTGCAGCCGCTAGTCATCTGACGTGAGGGGTTGAAGCTAGGAACAAAACAATGTGATTATAAACTAAAAAAGCTAAACAACTGAGTCATGGGGTGCCATTACAGATCTTCAGCATGGTCTATATTTAGCAACACAACTGTCGTTTACCCAAATAATACTGCCTTACATAACTCACTACTGATATGAAGTGCAGCCATCCCGAAGTTGTTTAAAAACTTACTAGATAAACTTGTGAGGTTTGATAACAATGGGATCATCTTGACATTCAAACTTGACCTCAACACAAGTATCCTGCATGGCAACAATCGCTCCACGGGAGCCATTTACCAACGACTCTGTCAAGTTGATGAGAAGAAGAACTGGCACTCCCTCTTTCAGAAGAAGAGTCTAAAATGTATATATAGAACTATATAGTACCATAAATCCATGCATTGTTATTGTGCAATGCAACAGCATGGGCATATGATAAGCCAAATCAAAATGAATACATATCAGTAATTGAAGGGCAGATTATTAATCAGGGTTGGCTTGGTTTACACCAATGGTTTAAATCAGCCGAAAAAAACCGGTTTTTCATTATTTATTTGTGAAAAACATAATATTTTAAGCTTCTAGTGGTTCATGTGTGGTAGAAATGCATTTATGTGTAATTATCAGCTGTGAAAGTTTATTTAGGATGCACTAGCAAAGTAATGGCAGAGCTCAAGTTGAAACTACATAAAATCCTAGCACAACAATGAATTAGTGAATTTCATTTTCAATTGGTTTTATCAAGTGATATGTTTGATCTCTTTACTGATGAAATATAAAAACCATGTGAAATATACTAATCCAATCATCGTCTCTAATAATGAATAAATACTTTCTCAAGTCTGGCCAGTGAGAAAGGATTACTTATAATTAGAAATTAAAACAATAAAATCCTTTTGGGCAAAAGCTCTAAGTTTGCAAACTAATATTTCATTGGTTGAGCGCAAGCCAAAGTAGTTTGATTGTTAGAATTCAGTTTATCAAGTTTTTTTGTGTTTTGAAAAGTTAAAGTTGTGCCTCAAATTTCCAACACGCCTCGCAAACAGCATCCCGTTTGGCAGTTTTTCACTGGAACTGCAAAAAGCAAAGGTTTCAAAGCAAAACTCAATAGGTGTGCTGTCATAACGCGAGGTCACGCAGATAGGCTTAAAGCTCACGTAGCAAAATGTCAAGCGGATAACACCAATTTAGACAGTGATGCTAGTATTCAGGTGATAGAAGTTAAGTCATCTGCCACTGCTCCAAACACTAGCAATGCATCTGCATTATGCTCTGCTCTACACTACCACATGACTAATCACTTGGATTAAAATTCCTACTTATACATAGAGCTGTATGTAAAATATTCACTTTATGCGATAAGATTTCTGCCCTGCATTTCATCGATCATGTTTGATTAAAGACTCATTCCTACATTTCCATACGTTTGTCTGTCAGAAAGTAGTGCATGTCAGAAATAAAATGTACAATTTCTTCAGCCTAGCTACATGTAAGTGCAAGATGAGTGTAGTAATAACATGCCAAGCAAGATAACTCACTACAAGCAATACAGAACAACAATTAAACAGAGAAATATATTACGTAAGTAATATTATGTAATATATTATGTAAGCAATACTAAATAATAAAATGCTGCTTAGAATAAAACAATCAAAAATTTTTCTGCTAAAAACTGCGGGCTAACTATTAACTTTGTGTTGTTCAAATAGCCATACCTCATGAACAGGGCTTCTGCGTAGTATTTCCTTGGAGCCTGAGTCTTTTGCTAGATATTTTTTAATTTTCCCAGACCATCGGTTCACGCAAGCAATATTATGGGCCCATGCGTCAAAGCTACGCGCGTACAAAACAGTTTTGTCTCGATCGGAACATGGAAGAGGTCTGCATTTGGACTTCAAGAATTCCATGGTCTCTGCCGAAACTGAACCATCACTTGTCTCTCTAACAGCATTGGCTAACATCATATCCCTTGTTCTTACTATCTGCAACAGCATTCCAATTACATGAGGTTTTAGCTCAAAAAGTAATTGAACAAAATACAATGTCCTCTCGTAAGAACATTTGCTTCAACAAGAATTTTGAAAAAAAGGTCAACATTGGAACGAATTTACTGCAAGTGTTGAGGTTTGACTGTATTGAAGTTTAGTGCAGAATACTGGGTTATATTATGATGTTGTCAGTAGTTGTATGCATACCTCAACTAAATTCACTTTGTGAGGAATATAAGCAGAAATGTCTACATGCTTATATATAGGCTCGCCAATGTCTCCATTGATCAGGTTGGCAACTGGAGCCAGCTGAAAGAGGTCACCAACAAATATTCTCTGCACACCTCCTAGAGGCAAGGAATTTCTTTTAATATCTTGCATTATGGCAGATAATGTCAATAAAGTGTGAACCGACAGCATGCTGATTTCATCAATCAGCATCACGTCACACTCTGCCAACCTGCAAACAATTCATTAGGCTAGAGTATTTACAAGACTAACAGCATAAGCAATTATGTGTGGCTTGTCCAACCAAATCAACTTTAAAGGTTGACTTGCAACAAAATTCACATGACAGTGTTTTGATATCAAAAGATTCACCATGTCTTACTCTGTTGTGTTGTAGGTGCCAAATATGTGGGAATCTGATTACAAGCTCTCAAAAGCTAAAAAACGAACAGTTAATCGCAGCCACACAAGACCGCCGTAGTTTGGATTCTCTTTCCAAAATGGCTCAAATGTGACGTAATTGTGAAAAATGGTTTCTGTTTACACTTTCATGCAACCTTATTCATCGAAATATTTTCACAAATATACTTCACGCATTCAATAAAACCATGTCTATTGTTCTTACGCGTCTGTTTTATTGTCATTGTGAATGCTGTCACTTTTAGCAGTGATATCTTATAGCTTGCCGTAAAAATTCATTTAATTTTTTAGCCTTACCTCGAAGGAGTAAATATCATTGTCTGATAATCATGACGAGCCTGTTGGTTACCTGTGATAATCAAAATGTGCTGCAAAAACTATTTGCGAAGTATTGGGTCGCATGATCAGATTACGACTTGCCAATTAGACCAGGCCAAAACAAAACTGTAAACTAGCGAGCATCTATATTTAATACGGGGTTTTCGGTAAAACCCGAAGTGTTTGTCATCAACTAGTGCTACGATAAGTTTTGTATTGAGCTTTTTATTGGCCTTTCAATTCACGTGAGAACAACACGTGACAAGACAATAACCAAATTTCATGGATACGTCATCGAAATAAAGAGATTCCAATCTACGGCGGCTTTTCGTTTTTGAGCTCTTAAGAGCTTGTAATCACTTTTCCACAGGTTTGGCACCTACAACACAACAGAGTAAGACATGGTGAATCTTTTGATACCAAATAACTGTAATGTGAATTTTGTTGCAAGTCAACCTTTAATGACGCAACGACATATTGTGAGTCACTATGCCTATTAGATGTAAAAAACATTTACCAATTAATTTATGTATACAATTAATTGAGTTCTAAGGCTAAAGTTGACAGCCTTGAGAAACAAATGAGAGTGAAGTGTTATAAATTGGCTCCAAATTACATTTTGAGAAATACAAACTCGGCACTGCAGACCATTAACATTTTTTGCAGGTTTATATGCATCTGGTGTTTATCTTTCTGTTGCAAATAATTTGGTTAATGCGGTAGTCTTTCTAATACGCGCATATCTACATGTAGTTTATTCTAACAATTTCACATATAGGAATATTGTTTTAATACACTCATGGAAGAGCCTATGCTATCCATCGCTTTGTTTCAAGCCGTTTCCACACGCGCTCGTTCATGAAAAAGCCGCCATATTTGTAGAAAACGATCGTCATTCTCTTATTTAATAGTATTTTTGTTGTTTGTGTTGTTTTGACACTATAATAAAAAATTGCAAACAAAATAACCGTTTTCAAAAATTCATTGCGGAAGCTTGATGTTTTTAACGATAAAAGTTGTCTATGAAGATGGCCGACAACGATAGAATGACGTCACGAAAAAACAAAGGATAGGGCCGTTCATGCAAGTTGTAAGCCTAGCTACTTCATGTACAATTACATAAACCAATTTTGCGTTCAGGTACAATTAAATCAACATCATCTACAGATTAGGACATGGATCCACGAAATCTCATTTTAAACATAAAAGCACTTACATTTTCACATAGAACACATAAATTTTTTGCAAAGCTGAGAAAATCTTTTGCATCTGATGATGCTATTGTTGTTGCTAAAATTTTCAAATTATAAATATGGAAAAGTAGCACGAAAGTGCGGTTTGAATAGAATTAGTGTTTTACCAATATATTCAACTACTAATTAAGGGTAGCATTTAAACGCATGTTGAAACACTAATCAGCATTTAAAATAGTGTCCTTTGCATGGTATACGATGAAAAATAATTGCCCTACTCCTAGTATAGGGTCTTTGAGTGGTAGTCACCAAAATGTGATTTGGCAATAATTTTCTCAAATGAACTGCTAAAGTTGGAGCTAAATCTAAATTCTAGTCTAAGTCCGTAAGATCCCCAAAATCACCAGGACCCTGATCTAGAAACTCTTCTTCTGTAATTGGTGTGATTTCCTCATCATCACTCCACTCGAAGTCCAACATTTAGATGGCTACGTTACTTCCTATGAGTGTCTATTAATACCTACCAATTGTAATTATCAACTGGCCGCGATGTTGAACTTTGAACAAGGATTACTCAGAATTTTTTCATTAATAGACCACACCTGTTTGACCAAACAAATGTTTGCAGACAATCTCTAAATATAGATTGATGAGTAACGCTATTACACCAATGATATACAGCCCCAGGGGGCTGTATATCATTGATTACACTATGCCCAAATACCGGCTCATGAACTTGAAATGCTCTCGAAGCGGCTAGACCAGCACACGCACCCAAAATGGCTATCTGTAGCGTTTTAGTTTCCTTTAGTATATCAAAAGCAACAATGACCTCTGATAAAAATACATTGTCAGCAGGAATAGTTTTTACAAAATCGCTAAACAAATTTCTAATGATGTCCAGTTTATTTTATCATAACTATAAAATATGGCATATCACAGCTACAGATATGCTAAAAAGGCTGATAAGTTGCAAAAGACAAAGTTTTATTTGTTAGGATATAACAATATCCTAGACTGAGCGAAACAAAAATATATTTGCACATGCTGAACACAGGAATGATCACGGAATGAGAGTTGATTTGGTTTGACTTGTCACATATGACAAATATCAAGTAAACCATTCAACTCATAGCCTACTATTTTATGGTATGTCAACATGAAGTTTGTATAAACATGCACAGTGTGATATCACTATATATATTTACGTAAATACAAACCTTAACTTCCTAATGCTATAGTATTCGTCATGCTGGTCCTTGAACAGTGACAGCAACTGTGATACTGAATATCTAAACAGAAACATTTTGTCATACATTGTAACATCAAGAGTTCGTTAAAAAATAACAAGTAAATAGAGGCTCACTCGCAGGCAATAACGATAGATTATCGCAAAACAAATTTTATATTTACTTTTTGTAACAAAAACAACATTTAACTTTTTGTTATTACTAATATTCTATGAACAGATGAACTTTTGTAAAAGTCATGGATGTGTTTGGATGAGCCTACCAACCTTCCGTCCTTGAGCCCAAAAACATCATGTACAGTTCGGGCTTTTGTACCAAGCTTTGATAGCACATTGCATGCCATTCCTGTGGTACAGCAAACCATTACCGATTTCTTCATGGAAGACAGCTTTTCTACCACTTTAGTTAGAGTGTACGACTTTCCTGTCCCTAAAATTAAATTAATGCGTGGGCACGTCGGCACGTGTGTAAACATAAGTATTGTTTTAACATGACATGATTATATCCAAATATAAAGTAGAAGATGCCTAACACTAGCTCTACCATCACCACAGGTGTCCATGATAATTGAACCATTAGTTTGAGAACATCCGGCAATTACTGTATTACAAATGCAATTGCAGTCAGAAAGCATCTCAAGGCCAATGAGATTTGTTGTTGCTAGTTTGCAGGTTCAAATATAACCGCAGGTGTGTATGATCTCTTAACCATGGGTTTGGGAGCATTGATCAATTTTATCGGTACGCACAGTAATAAATCATATTAAAGCTGCTATAAAAAGTTTTCTTCAACTTGTTACAATTGATGAGAAAATATGAAATATCAAAACAAAAATTTGGAAACCCAAATATTCCAGCAAATGCTTATTATATTCGAACCATTAGTTTGGAACATTACACAACTATCATAAGAGCACAATTAGTCAACAACAATCTAAAAGCGATTGTAATAAGATGTTGCAAAGATAATGGTAAAAATATAAGAGCAAGAGTATTTGTTAGTATAGCCATTGGTTGGGAAACCTTGAAGGTTGACTTGCAACAAAATTCATATTACAGTTATTTGGTATCAAAAGATTCACCATATTTTACTCTGTATTTTAAGTGCAAAATATGTGGAAATGTGATTACAAGCTCTTAAAAGCTCAAAAACGAACAGTTAATCGCAGCCATCACGAAACTGCCATAAATTAGAATCTCTTTCCAAAACGGCTCAAATGGGACGTAGCTGAACAAGATGGCTTCTGTTTACACTTTCATGCAACCTCATTCGTGGAAATATTTTCACAAATATACTTCACGCATTCAATAAAACCCTGTCTATTGTCCCTACGCGTCTATTTCATCATCATTGCATTGCTGTCACTTTCAGCACTAATATCTTATAACCTACCGTGAAAATTCGTTTAATTTTTTAACCTTAGCTCGAAGGAGTACATATTCATTGTCTGATAAACATGACGAGCCTGTTGGTACACTGTGATAATCGAAAAGTGCTGCAAAAAGTATTTGCGCTATTTGGCAAGAAGTATGGGTCACATGATCAGTTTACGACTTGACGATTAGACCAAGCCGAAACAAAACTGTAAAGTAGCGAGCATCTATATTTGATACGGGCTCTTCGGTAACACCCGAAGTGTTTGTCATAAACTAGTGCTACGAGAAGTTTTATATTGAGCCTTTTTTGGTTTTTCAATTCACGTGAGAACATCACGCGTCAAAACAATAACCAAATGGATTAATATGTCAGGGAAATAAACTGAATCTAATCAACTATGGATGGCGACGATTAACTGTTCGTTTTTGAGCTTTTAAGAGCTTGTAATCACATTTCCACATATTTTGCACCTACAACACAGCAGAGTAAAACATAGTGAATCTTTCGATACCAAATAACTGTAATGTGAATTTTGTTTCAAGTCAACCTTTAACCAACTATTGCTATAAAATAGCCCCATTTTGGTTGTGGAAATATTATCACCAATTATAACAAAAGGACACGGACAGTCAAATAATGTCAACACAATGCCAATGTCCTCAATTTGATGGTAAAATCATTATCACAGGTGTGTATGATGTTTTGACCATTAATTTGGGGACATTGGCATAATATTATCAGTGAGATCATGGTCATGAACATTTGCAAGCGTGTGCGCGAGCACAAGCACTTTGAGATTTATATATATAAAGAAATTATAAATACTTGGTACTAAATGTTGAGCCTAGAAGAACATACTAACTACAGTTAGTGTCAAGTTAAAAGCTACCATGGATCCATTCACTGATTTTGGAAGATTTGTAGAAGTCAAATCCCATAAAAATAGTCGAAGGTAACACTAAAAAGTAACAACGCAACAAACCTCGGTTTAACATTGAAATTTTGAAAATAAAGAGAAGGCATTATCTGTTTAAATTATTATAAAATTATCTGTTTACAAGCTAAAGTGCCAATTCCATAGATATATATACCTATATATATATATATATCTATGGCCAATTCAAAGTTCATAAAAAACCTGGCAAATAAGAAACCTCGTCAGGTTTTAAAGCTGAGCCACTGAGTTTGGTGTTTTATAATGCAAGATTTTTAGCATGAACATTTAAATATAAAAATAAACCAAACTTGAAATTTCCAATTTTGCTAGATACCTGCAAATACATCCAACAATGACGAGTACACGTTCTGCAAAAAATTGCTGCAGTGCTATGGAACACTGGAAATTTTAATATACTGTTCATGGTGCATATTCTTACAACTGTGTGTTAACATTTCCGTCTACATTGTATATGTTCTTTTAGTTACTCATCATAAAATAAAACACGCACATACACATAAGTGCACATCAGCAACTTCATATATTCTGATATACTGAATCAGCCTAGTGTCAGCGCTACTGCACAAGTTTTAATTAGCATCAACGTCAATACATCTAAATTTATGTAATGCATTGCGTTATTGCTTTGTGTACAGCATAGTGCACTTGTCTGGGGATTGAACTCGGAAATAAGAGTCGAAATTTGAATGAAAATGTAGGGCCCGTCTCCAAAGGTTTGTACAGCGTGAATCTTTATCCAATCAACAATATTTTAACCCATCTTTACTTTTGCCTTTTCATGTTTTAAGCTGATAATAGGATAAGTAATGACTAATTGAAGTTAAGCTAATTTGGCATTTCACAGCTAAAGGACAAAGAGAGGTGTGTTAATAAAAAGTTGACCACGACCATAAGTGATAGTGCGTTAGTGTACATTCTGAACCCACCTGCACTCCCGGTTAGCAGAAAACTGTGTCCCAGCATGGCTAATTCGATGGCTCGACATTGTTGGGTATTCATACTGCAAAATGTTATATTGGCAAAATGTAATGTCATAATCTCAAAGTTGCTATACACCAGTGAAATTATGCGGACCACAAAATATATTTACATATATTGCTTTATTGTAACTGTATCAGAAGCCTTCCAATCATTAGCATGTAGCAATTTTTGCATAAAAATGATAATTAAATTTGATAGATTTTAATAATACCTTACACTCCATACAGTGAGTGTCAAGTGAATTGTGTAAGAAGAAAGCTGTTAGGCCAAGTGAAAGCACACTGAATCAAGTAATGGTGTCTTTTGTTGTTATTGAACTTACTTTATGATGAATATTGTTGCGGCTAGGAAAACCCTCACTCACACGTTTATATGCTTTTTCTCCAGGTTACAAATAGTTCAACAGAACTCTCGTTGATCAAACGCCTTGTCTTTGAACGGTAACGCCAGCGACGAGTGGAATGAGACAAGTCAATGAACTGAAGGAAAATCCCAAGCCTTTACATGTTAGTATTTGCGCGTTTGTGACCAATCCAACGACGAGGTCAAAAGTTCATTTCGTAAGCTTTTCTTGTAGCCGTTATATATCGAATCCCGATATTCCAAGGTCTACATTAGACGCTCGTTTCCGCCCGCAAGTGTTTTTTGTAAGTTGCGTATTGTTGGTAAAGGTGAGTGTTTTAATTGGTAAAATTTTGGGTTTTTATGTTATTTGTTGTATATTTTCAGATGAGAGCATTTCTAACAGTGAAAGAGATGGTGTGATTTTTTGTAATATACCCTTCTCTCTTTTTTCTCACCGTCGCCTATCGCAACGCTCGGAGTACCCGTGCTTTGTTCTGCGAGGACAATGGTGGAAACCACGGGCTAGCCGGGTCACGCACTCAAGGATTTTCGCCACGCACATACAAAACAAAAACAACAGGGTAGACACACTTTTCGCGGTCTTCCGCACGAATATTCAAAAATACTAACAGATGTCAATTCTATCGGCCAAACACAACCTACTAATGGATGAGCAACCTATTAATGTATCCGAATACCTCATATAAAGCAAGCCAACCATGTTACATAATAGTTAATATCCACTTTTTCTCTGGAAATATGCCTGCCCGCGGTTTTTGGCCAAGAATAACCCGGGTTCATTATACACCAAAATGTCTCTCACGGGTTCCGGAGGTAGCCCGTTATTGGCATTATCGGGTGGGTCCATTGCTCCCGTACCGAAACATAAAGTATTTTTATATATTGTAGCCTTCATTTCGGGCCAGGTCTTTATATGGACACCCGAACTTAATTTACAGTACGGGCTAACTCCGGAACCCGTGAGAGACATTTTGGTGTATAATGAACCCTGGTTATTCTTGGCCATAAACCGCGGGCAGGCATATTTCCAGAGAAAAGTGGGTATTAACCATTATGTAACATTGTTGGCTTATTTTATATGAGATATTCGGATACATTAATAGGTTGCTCATCCATTAGTAGGTTGTTTTTGGCTGATAAAATTGACATCTGTTAGTATTTTTGAATATTCGTGCGGAAGACCGCGAAAAGTGTGTCTACCCTGTTGTTTTTGTTTTGTATGTGCGTGGCGAAAATCCTTGAGTGCGTGACCCGGCTAGCCCGTGGTGGAAACTCAATGTCGTACCAATGACATAACTCCCTGTGGCGGTGTTTATAAGTATCATTGGTCGTACTTATTGTCCACTTTTTTCTTACAACGTTGTAGATTTCATTGTGCATTAAAATTAAAAAGTCATATTCCAAGTATAAATCAAGCTTACGCTTCGATCAAAGAAACTTGTCAACAGTCATAGATTGGAAAAATCCGCCTCATGTTCTACAAATCGATAGGCTTACATGCATTTGACTAAAATTCGGCTTTGTCTCCCCTGCATATCAAGAATTTTAATTGGCCCAAAATATGAAAAATATTACATATAAATCATTTTCTATTTAGTACCATAATTTGAACAGCGTTAAAGTAATAAAATGTTTTACAAATAGTAAACTAAGTTATAAGTATATTTTCAATGTAAAATTAATCTTGTTTGACACTCGACTTATAAGAGACTATGTTTCATCAGGTCAGCAATTAACTAATTGTGGAGGGTAACTCTGGTTTCTCTTCATATCCACGCATAAATCTTTCGCCTTTTACTAAAGATTTCCGTGGAGAGGAACATTACAATGAGTCTGTAGACTTATTTTTGACACCCTCTCTCTAGAGGGTAAATTAATCAAACAACAGTAGTAGGCGCTCATCGGCAGGTATGCTTTACATCATGCTGGTTGTGTGGACTTGCTTGTTGTACGTACCGGCTATGGCAGAGTACACTACTTGAAAAGTTACAAACGGGCATAGCTAGCAAATTTATTTAACTTGGGTCACCATCCACTTCTGACGTTTAACAATCCAACTCTAGTCTGTATCATACAAGTGGGTTTAACTGGTACTTTAATAAGTACACAGTTTCCAGCACTTTGGAAGTAAACTATGTACTGCTTACATAACAGTAAGAACTGTATTTTTGAAGAACAAAAAGACTTTCTCTCTTGTCTAATGAGACGCCTTACTTGTTAGAATGCACAGCGAATACGAAATAGTCTAGGTCTTAACTTTTGGTCAATGCCCTCAAGGTTGTCTGATGAATATAAAAGCTTTATTAGAAGGAGACTATTGTATAGGAGTAGACTTGTATTAATAGAAGTTTATCTGCTACAATTCTTGGTGGCTACACTGGTCTAGATTAATCACAAAATATGAGGCACGTGCTATAATCATTCAACAATAACTTTACATTCAATAACTTAATAGGATGTTTTGATGGAACCACAGCCTTGCATCAAATAGATTAGAGTTTAGTGATTGGCGAACAGTAAAATAGAGCTGTTGAACTATAGGTTCTTCCCTTTATCATGGCACAAAAGTTTTTTCAAGAACTTGCAGGCTCACCAACAAGACAAATTGGTAAAATGCCCATCCAAGTGGGTTATGCCATATGAAACGCACTCGAAACTATAGGTCACATAAAGCAAACTAATCAATATGGGTTATTTACTTGAGTGAAACGCACTTGATATCATTTGTGGCAGTGATTTATAAAGTATCTATATATTACAAATTTACATAAAGGTACCAGTCGATATAAAATGATATAAAAACATGAAAAATGGGACAATAGTACAGAACGATTACTATATATGTACAAGAAGAACACATCTCGGAGGCGAGTGGGAATGATAATGCTCCAGGGTAAGGGAAGGTACTTCTCAAAATCTGTAACAAATGAATTGCCAAATGAAATGACAGTGAAAGATATCATGTGATTCGACATGAGCTGATAACTTCCATCAGCATCAAATACATCATAATCATTGACAACTCAACTAGTAACTTGCACAGACTTCTGAGCACATCTGGTTTCGGTGCAAACTAGTTTGTTCTGAATAGGGCCAGGGCAGGGGACAATTCAGAACTGTTGGTGTTTGGATTAGGTGGGTCAAGGACTTCTCAGGGCAAATAGGACTAATGCTGATATATCGCAGCAACCATGTCCCATATGCCCTTTAACAAGAAGGGTTAGCAATGAAGGAGAGGCCCGCCTCCCCACTACCAACCAGAAATCATGAAGGTGCACACCCTCCTCTCAGGCCCTACATTTGTCTGTCTACAGACAAACCCAACTTCTTCAGCACATCACAGGCTGCTTCACCGGCCATCTCTGTCATATCACCGACCTCTTCGGCCCCATCAACTAACATCATTGCCATACAACAGGCAACAACTGACCATTGACCACGTCTGTCATCACAGACAGAACCTTGCCCATATCCGCTGGCCACCTTGACCAGACACCTTACGCATATCATGCGTCCATCTCAGCTATTCTACATGCACCTGCTGGCCCTGCCTGTCAGTGGAACTGGGGAGACAAGGCGGGCCCTCCTGACTAACGTCAGTATAATGCATGGGGAAAAGAATGACAGTACAAATGGATATATCCACGGGGCCCCTACGCCAGATGTTTCAGTTGACCAACACAAGCCACAGGAATCGTCTAAGATGCACTTCTATCTCATCCGTTGGTAGTGTGTCCTAAGATGCCCTACGTGTCTCGCACAAGACTCGCTCATTCAATACTTACCATCATCGCCTACACAAATGTTAGTTTACTTCGTGCTGTATTCAACTGCCAGACATTTAACTTCTCATACGTCTCAATACACTCATGAACTTGCTGCGGTCGCAGACCCTGCAAACAGCATTCCATTCTAGCGCTATAAACAAAGCATGCCATAACAAGTAGAAACTGTGAACAAACTGTATTGATTTGTAGCAACCTTGACAAACTGAAACTGGTAGAAAACTAAAGGAAAAAATTGCTAAACAAGTATATATATACATATAAACACATCTATATATATGTAAATAACAATGTTTGTTTTCTGTCATCACTCTCCAGCTATAGCGATGAAAATCTTGCAATAAAAAATCCCCACCATTTGGGATTTAAACTCGCGACGACTGCAATTGCAAATACGCAAACACACATGCCTAACCCCAAGGCTCAGTCGCTATTCTCTGATTTAGCTCACCTACGGTATTCTTATTGCGATTACAGCTAAATATGTACATTTTATTATGAATGAATATTACCTTTCAAGTTTGCTTTTTTTTAATGTTTTCAAAAGCCATTTCAAAATCCATTACTCATTTTTTTGTAATTTTTCACTTGTGCCGTTTCAACTTCAAATGTTCCGTCACGGGGCAACTGTAACAGCCCAATTTCAGTCTTCATTTTCGGTTATTGCAAAGGGCAATCGCAAGATTAACACGCTCCCAACCTAGTGCTGGGACGATATTACGATATTTCGGTATATCGTCGATATCACTTTCTGATATCGACCGTACCGAGTGCTTTCTGCCCATATCGAAATATCGGATATCGTCGATATTAGACGATATCGACGATAATACAGATCCGATTGGTTTTTTGACGTCATCGCCTTGTTTGCAAACGCGCTTGTCCACGAAAAAGCCACCGTTTATGTAGAAAACTATCGTCATTCTCTTGATTAATAGTATGTTAGTTAGTAATATTTGATTTTGCTGATAACAAAATAACAAAAAGCCTCTATTTTCAGGCATATTATCAAATAAAATGGAACCTGTGAAAGTATACTGAATGCAAGATAGTAGTGAACAATTCATGTTTAGTTTGAGATTATTGGTGTAAAAATTAAAAGAAAATTTACATGAGATGATGACTTCAAATAAATAATGCAGGATAACTTTTACAAAAATAAATTGGTTGATACTATATAAAAGAGTTCAGGTTTGAAGGATAGGTCTTCTATGAGTATTGATTGTGGCAGGATTAATTGTTATTAATAATTTGATGACTATAATATGGTCTGTACCATCTGACTGTGTAAGTATCGTTGATGTTTACATGATTAATAGTATTTTATGATGTTGTTTTGATACTACAATAAAAATTTGCAAACAAAAGCATTGCTTGCAATGATTAATTGCAGAAGCTTCGTGTTTTTAATGATAGAAGTTCTCCATAAAGATGGCGGACAACGATAGAATGACATCACGAAAAACGAAGGATATTCTCCTCTATTTGATACCCGATTCTTCAGAGAATTATACCGGTACATAGATTAATTAGGGAGTTGTTTTTCCATGGCAGCATTCTCTGACAGGTAAGACAACTCCGAATAACATAACCGATATATCGGTTGACTACGCCATCATATCGTACCGAAACGAATTTTTGATATCGTACCAGCACTATCCCAATCACTTGTCTTTCACTCGTGCGTCACAAATTCATCTCGACTTGGAGCAATAAATTCTTCTTTCGTCTAAAGTATTCCATAAACATGACCTTGAGAAAAAACGAGTAGGTTGTCCAAACCCCTGTACATAAAAGTGTATCATGAAGGTGATTCTATGGTTATAGCGCGGGAGCTGAGCAGTGACCGCATTTATCGAGAAGCCGCCCTGAGTCCCGCGTGAGTTTTAAAAGAATGGCCTTTAGCCACGGTCTATGACATTGAACCAGAAGCCGCGCCCAACGACAAGCCATTTGGCTTGAGCATGAGGACTTACGGCATTCGTGATTTTATTTTGTTTCAGTTTGTTTATTTGTATCAGTATCAATTTAGGTAATCTATTTGAGATTCTATGGTATTTGTTGATGGATCTAAATGTTGTTCCAACTTGCTTCCATTCCACATGGTATTTCCCTACAGATTTCCGTTTGTCGAATGGTGGGTGATCTTATCCACAGTACGACACAGGTCAGAGCTACAACAAACCTTCGAAGCAGCCAGTTCCTCGATGTCTGCCATCTTAACTGTCTTCATCTCCTTGGCTCCGGTAGGAAGAAGAGACCGTATAACGGAATATACCTGATCAGTTGTGCTGCGAGGTCTGTAAAAAGGCAACCTTACATATTATTGGACCATTTGCTATAGCAATTCTAGCACTCATCTAGTTCTTTATTGGCTTGTAGAGGGTCTGGGAAAGAAGACGATTCCATATCATCACTTAATTTTTAGTAACAAAGCTGGTAACTTCTGTAGAGTAGTTGATTATACAAACCACCAGGTCTGATTTAGCAAGTATTACCAGATTTTAATTATCTTGTTTGCTAAGCATAATTTAAAGGTTGCAGCCACAGTTAATCAAGCCACGAATGGCTAAAACATCAATTTGTTAAAGCAAATAGCCAATGATACAGCAGTAAGCTAGTCACCATGTCATGATAAAAAGATTTAAAAGAGCGCATAGCCATTCAGCTATGCCATCAGTCGTGGTCGCACAATCAAGTGTTTCCAGGCTGTGCACAATCGATGACATGCTAAACTATGCTCATAATTATTCTAATAACCCTATCTCTATAACACACGGATTTACAATCAATGGTTAACAACAAACAAACGGAAGCTAAAAGCATACTCATTACCAACCTCTGTTGTCTTTCTTCAGCATTGAGCGAATCTTTTGACATTTCCATCAATCTCATTGCTTCATTTATGTCATCCTTGTCAACCACATCTGACATACGTAGCCTAGCCTGAATTTATAGAGCTCGAATGTAAGCAGCAGATGACGACAACAATATTGCAGCTAGTTTTTGCACAAACGACTATAAATTTTAATAAATGCTTCGCGGTGTAACTCAAATACAGAGTAAACCATGGCCAAGGTGCGGCTTACTAGTGCAGTGGCTAGACGCAGGATGCCTAGCAATGTTCGAGTAGATGTAAAGAGCATTTCTTTGTTATTGCGGGCCTCCTTCCTCATTTCCACATACACCCCACTTATGTAGTCATTCAGCTCTTCTGGAATTACCGGCTGTTTGGTCTTACAGGCAGCTATGTACCTTCTACAACCAAATGAGACAAACACCAGTAGCCAAACTTTTTTGACATACATTAGCGACCATACCTAATGAAAACCTGTCAAGTTGTGTAAAGTAATTTCACTGCAACAGAAATGACCAATGAAAAGGTAAGTTACAAGGAGAGTTAGAGAATAAGATCACCTCATCAGCTTCATATCGAGTGGTTCAAACTGACGAGGAGGATGGTTGCTGTGCTGGTGCACATAGGTTATGTGTTGGGCAAGTCGGAGGTCGTGAACTCTGTCAGGCATGTCACGCAGCAGCCAGAGCAGGTCAAATCTGGAGAGGAGGGCAGCTGGCAGTTGAATATTCTGCTCTATCGTCTTCTTCACATTATACCTTCCTACAGAGAGTCAGAATATGAAGTATATTATACCTTCCTACAGAGAGTCATAATATGAAGTATATGATACCTTCCTACAGAGAGTAAGAGTATGAAGTATATTATACCTTCCTACAGAGAGTAAGAGTATGAAGTATATGATACCTTCCTACAGAGTCAGAATATGAAGTATATTATACCTTCCTACAGAGAGTCAGAATATGAAGTATATTATACCTTCCTACAGAGAGTAAGAATATGAAGTATATTATACCTTCCTACAGAGAGTAAGAGTATGAAGTATATTATACCTTCCTACAGAGAGTAAGAGTATGAAGTATATTATACCTTCCTACAGAGAGTAAGAGTATGAAGTATATGATACCTTCCTACAGAGAGTCAGAATATGAAGTATATTACACCTTCCTACAGAGAGTAAGAGTATGAAGTATATGATACCTTCCTACAGAGTCAGAATATGAAGTATATTATACCTTCCTACAGAGAGTCAGAATATGAAGTATATTATACCTTCCTACAGAGAGTAAGAGTATGAAGTATATTATACCTTCCTACAGAGTCAGAATATGAAGTATATTATATCTTCCTACAGAGAGTCAGAATATGAAGTATATTATACCTTCCTACAGAGTCAGAATATGAAGTATATTATACCTTCCTACAGAGAGTCAGAATATGAAGTATATTATACCTTCCTACAGAGAGTCAGAATATGAAGTATATTATACCTTCCTACAGAGAGTAAGAGTATGAAGTATATTATACCTTCCTACAGAGAGTAAGAGTATGAAGTATATGATACCTTCCTACAGAGAGTAAGAGTATGAAGTATATTATACCTTCCTACAGAGAGTAAGAGTATGAAGTATATGATACCTTCCTACAGAGAGTAAGAGTATGAAGTATATTATACCTTCCTACAGAGAGTAAGAGTATGAAGTATATGATACCTTCCTACAGAGTCAGAATATGAAGTATATTATACCTTCCTACAGAGAGTCAGAATATGAAGTATATTATACCTTCCTACAGAGAGTCAGAATATGAAGTATATTATACCTTCCTACAGAGAGTAAGAGTATGAAGTATATGATACCTTCCTACAGAGAGTCAGAATATGAAGTATATTACACCTTCCTACAGAGAGTAAGAGTATGAAGTATATTATACCTTCCTACAGAGAGTAAGAGTATGAAGTATATGATACCTTCCTACAGAGAGTCAGAATATGAAGTATATTATACCTTCCTACAGAGAGTCAGAATATGAAGCATATTATACCTTCCTACAGAGAGTCAGAATATGAAGTATATTATACCTTCCTACAGAGAGTAAGAGTATGAAGTATATTATACCTTCCTACAGAGAGTAAGAGTATGAAGTATATGATACCTTCCTACAGAGTCAGAATATGAAGTATATTATACCTTCCTACAGAGAGTCAGAATATGAAGTATACTATACCTTCCTACAGAGAGTCAGAATATGAAGTATATTATACCTTCCTACAGAGAGTAAGAGTATGAAGTATATTATACCTTCCTACAGAGAGTAAGAGTATGAAGTATATTATACCTTCCTACAGAGAGTAAGAGTATGAAGTATATGATACCTTCCTACAGAGAGTAAGAGTATGAAGTATATGATACCTTCCTACAGAGAGTCAGAATATGAAGTATATTATACCTTCCTACAGAGAGTCAGAATATGAAGTATATGATACCTTCCTACAGAGAGTCAGAATATGAAGTATATTATACCTTCCTACAGAGAGTCAGAATATGAAGTATATTATACCTTCCTACAGAGTCAGAATATGAAGTATATACCTTCCTACAGAGAGTCAGAATATGAAGTATATTATACCTTCCTACAGAGTCAGAATATGAAGTATATTATACCTTCCTACAGAGAGTAAGAGTATGAAGTATATGATACCTTTCTACAGAGAGTAAGAGTATGAAGTATATTATACCTTCCTACAGAGAGTAAGAGTATGAAGTATATTATACCTTCCTACAGAGAGTAAGAGTATGAAGTATATGACACCTTCCTACAGAGAGTAAGAGTATGAAGTATATTATACCTTCCTACAGAGAGTAAGAGTATGAAGTATATGATACCTTCCTACAGAGAGTAAGAATATGAAGTATATTATACCTTCCTACAGAGAGTCAGAATATGAAGTATATTATACCTTCCTACAGAGAGTCAGAATATGAAGTATATTACACCTTCCTACAGAGAGTAAGAGTATGAAGTATATTATACCTTCCTACAGAGAGTAAGAGTATGAAGTATATGATACCTTCCTACAGAGAGTCAGAATATGAAGTATATTATACCTTCCTACAGAGAGTCAGAATATGAAGTATACTATACCTTCCTACAGAGAGTCAGAATATGAAGCATATTAAACCTTCCTACAGAGAGTAAGAGTATGAAGTATATTATACTTCCTACAGAGAGTCAGAGTATGAAGTATATTATACCTTCCTACAGAGTCAGAATATGAAGTATATTATACGTTCCTACAGAGAGTCAGAATATGAAGTATACTATACCTTCCTACAGAGTCAGAATATGAAGTATATTATACCTTCCTACAGAGAGTAAGAGTATGAAGTATATTATACCTTCCTACAGAGTCAGAATATGAAGTATATTATACCTTCTTACAGAGAGTCAGAATATGAAGCATATTAACCCTTTGACAGGGGAAACGACCAGAATGTCGTTTACCGGTTGGGTGGGGAAACGACATTCATGTCTATTTCGGTAGACGTTTATAAAGCTGTCGTCTAGTAACGTTAAACAAAGGATATGAACACTAGTAAGTTTTAAATATCATCAACAAGATATCAGTCGATGATTTACAATATGAAACGATTATCTGAGAGGCGTTGCTTTGTGCTAAAAGCTAAACAAATCGCGATCCCTTGGAAAAGATTAAAAGTTGGAAAAACCAGTCAACATCGGCTCGACTTTCAAAACGGTAAAATAAAAGATTATTTTATCCTGCGATCGTTAGTGATTTTTTGTCTGATCAGAATAAAATTAATTCAAATGATAGAAGTGATGTAAACTTTTTTGGACTTTTAATATACTTAGAATATTCAGAGAAAACGATCGTTATGGTGGCTCGCACGGCTACGTTATAGCGTTTGACTCTACCGAAAAAGATGCTTCCAAGCATTTCATACAGGGACAATTGCACATGGTTGTAATTTTTTTTGAGTAGTAGATATGTGAATGAATGTATATGTACAAAAAATTTTGTTCATTGAACTAAATTTAAGATTTGAGCTATGCATGTTCATAAAATATCGATTTTTTTGAATTTTCGAAAATAAATTACACGAGTCTCGGTTGTTTTTGGGGGGGCTTATACCCGGTCAAAGGGTTAAACCTTCCTACAGAGAGTAAGAGTATGAAGTATATTATACCTTCCTACAGAGAGTCAGAATATGAAGTATATTATACCTTCCTACAGAGAGTCAGAATATGAAGTATATTATACCTTCCTACAGAGAGTCAGAATATGAAGTATACTATACCTTCCTACAGAGAGTCAGAATATGAAGTATATTATACCTTCCTACAGAGAGTCAGAATATGAAGTATATTATACCTTCCTACAGAGAGTCAGAATATGAAGTATATTATACCTTCCTACAGAGAGTAAGAGTATGAAGTATATTATACCTTCCTACAGAGAGTCAGAATATGAAGTATATTATACCTTCCTACAGAGAGTCAGAATATGAAGTATATTATACCTTCCTACAGAGAGTCAGAATATGAAGTATATTATACCTTCCTACAGAGAGTCAGAATATGAAGTATAGTAAATATGATTCCATTTTGAGCGCTATCACTAAAATAAAAGATGAAAATCTAAAGAAAATACAGAATCCAAATCTAAAGGGACCAAATTATGAACAAAATCTAAAGAGATTTGGTTCATATGTGCTAACTTATTATTGAATACTGGCCTCATGGTTATTATTAAGTTTGCATCAACATTTGTAGATAATTTTTTGAGATTTGGTGCGTATGTGCTACTTGTCGTTGTACACTGACTTAATGGCTATTGTGAGTTTTCATCAACATGCAAATAAAAGGCATAATGCAAATCAATCAGCAGAAATGGCAATGCGTTACCATGTACATAAAATAATGCATTTTTCACAATTTTTCAAAAGTCGACCTAATAAAGGTGAAGGATTCAAAAATTTATATCATGCAAACATGTACTACTCAGTACTAATATGAAACCACAATAAATGGCTTCAATTTAACATGCAACTACTCTTGACATACGTGAATCTTAATGATCAGCATAGAAGCGGTCTTGTCAAGCTAAGAGCTACTCAGTTAGGACGTCATCCATACTGACTTACCATAAGCAGGATTGGCGGCAGCGAGAATAGAGACCCTCGCATTGAGAGTCGTCATGATGCCAGCCTTGGCGATGCTGATTGTCTGCTGCTCCATTACCTCGTGGATGGACGTCCTGTCAGAGTCATTCATCTGCTCAAGATAAAAAGCTTTCATTATCTCATCTCATTGGAGAACAAAATACAACACGCAATGGCCTGCAGCTGCGCACACGCAAAACATTACAGAGACTCTCTTTGCTATTGAGCATAAGAGACACATTATAAACAACATGTGTAGTTTTGTATAAGCATCTGAGACTTTGAAACAATTAATCGCCAAGCTGCTCCAATAATGATCAGCATAACAGAAGAATCAAAAATAAAGCAAAGCATACTGAAGGATGACAGGCAATTAAGAAATAGTTACAGATTTAAAATCGATTCACAATGGGTGTATTGTAACATATTACTGGGCAGACCATCCAACTTTAGTCCATCTCCCAAGAATGACAACTCCAAAGAGAAAATCAAAAACTATAGACTCATTTGGTCAACATAAAAAATGCTATTTAGTATTATTAAACACATTTACTCATGTAAATGACAAGTGATCCAACACGCTGCCAAAGCATGACAAGTGGTCTAACTGCTGCCAAAGCATGACAAGTGGTTTAACACGCTGCCAAAACATGACAAGTGGTTTAACACGCTGCCAGAGCATGACAAGTGGTTTAACACGCTGCCAAAGCAGCTAAGAGCCAGGTGCCTTCACTTATATATTCATGCCTGCACCTTTATGCCGAGCCTATCGGTCTCGTTTATTAAAAACAGCAAAAATGAAACCATTGAATAAAATTGCAAGCCTGAGAGACTTTCTTGAAGTAACACGATGCCGCCATCTTGAATACAACTGTATGAACAAGCAAGCCAATTGACACAACGACGAGCGAGCGAGATAGCCGAGTCACATACCTTATCAAACTCATCGATACAGCAGATACCCTCATCGGCGAGAACAAGAGCTCCTCCCTCAAGCACCATCTCCCCTGTGACAGGGTCCTTCATGACAGCCGCTGTCAAACCAACTCCGGAGGAACCTCTGCCGGTTGTGTACTGACCTAAAACGATTGATAAAGACATAACAGACAGCGTAGGTTATTCTCGGCTGCTCAAGCATGTTGCTCTCAAGCATGCCGCTGGCCAATATTCGGATGTTGGGGATTACAACTCCAACTCCGGCCGTTGTCATAACTTGATTTACTTACTTCGGGCTGCGAGTCGGTCTATGTAGCTGAGGAGCTGAGACTTGGCGATGCCAGGATCACCCATCAAACATATGTTAATGTTGCCCCTGATCTTCATACCATTAGGAGATCGATCTACGCCTCCCACTAGCAGCAACAGCAAGGCTTTCTTCACGTCTTCCATGCCAAATATTTCTGGCGCTATAGAAGTGGCAAGCTTCTCATAAAAATCGTCCTCTGTAAACAGATGACAGAAAATCAGCGATAATAGCGAGTCGGCAACAGCAGTCAGCATGACGGCCCAGTTAGATGAAACAAAAAAGGTGGGTAACCATCTGCACTTGTGTCACTTATGTTGTTTGTGCAATAAAGCTATTCCTTCAATTCCCAAAATCACTAAGTTTAAAGAAAATAAAAATTGACAAAATATTCTGTTTGAATTAGATAACTCCTGAATTTAGCAAGACACATCCTATGTATGTGTAGATTTCAGAGAAAAATAAAGCGGTTTTCTTCTCTTGTAGAGAAGATCCAAGTGATGCAGCTGAGACTAACCATTGATCTTGTCCATTTCCTCCGATGTAATGGGTTCCGCGTCATACTCGTCATCCTCTGCTTTATTCATCTTTACAATACGCTGCAAGAAAACCAGAATATTCCATCCATTTCGGCTACAATCTGTGTCATGACTCCAGAGGTTATAGCTACACCGTGTGTCATGACTCCAGAGGTTATATAGCTACACCATGTGTCATGACTCCAGAGGTTATATAGCTACAATCTGTGCCATGACTTCAGAGGTTATACGTGTATAACTACATCGTGTGTCATGACTCCAGAGGTTATATAGTTACATTGTGTGTCATGACCTCAGAGGTTATATAGCTACATCGTGTGTCATGACTCCAGAGGTTATATAGCTACGCCGTGTGTCCTGACTCCAGAGGTTATATAGCTACATTGTGTGTCATGGCTCTAGAGGTTATATAGCTACATTGTGTGTCATGGCTCCAGAGGTTATATAGCTACATTGTGTGTCATGGCTCCAGAGGTTGTATAGCTACATTGTGTGTCATGACTCCAGAGGTTATATAGTTACATTGTGTGTCATGACCTCAGAGGTTATATAGCTACACCGTGTGTCATGACTCCAGAGGTTATATAGCTACACCGTGTGTCATGACTCCAGAGGTTATATAGCTACATCGTGTGTCATGACTCCAGAGGTTATATAGCTACGCCGTGTGTCCTGACTCCAGAGGTTATATAGCTACATTGTGTGTCATGGCTCTAGAGGATATATAGCTACATTGTGTGTCATGGCTCCAGAGGTTATATAGCTACATTGTGTGTCATGGCTCCAGAGGTTATATAGTTATATTGTGTGTCATGACTCCAGAGGTTATATAGCTACACCATGTGTCATGACTCTAGAGGTTATATAGCTACATCGTGTGTCATGACTCCAGAGGTTATATAACTACACTGTGTGTCATGACTCAAGAGTTTATATAGCTACACTGTTTGTCAGGACTCCAGAGGTTATATAGCTACATTGTGTGTCATGACTCCAGAGGTTATATAGCTACATTGTGTGTCATGACTCCAGAGGTTATAGCTACATCGTGTGTCATGACTCCAGAGGTTATATAGCTATATTTTGTGTCATGACTCCAGAGGTTATATAACTACACTGTGTGGCATGACTCCAGAGGTTATAGCTACAATCTGTGTCATGACTCCAGAGGTTGTATAGCTAGTCTGTGTCATGACTCCAGAGGTTATATAGCTAGTCTGTGTCATGACTCCAGAGGTTATACACTACACTTTGTGGCATGACTCCAGATTGTGGCTAGGAGAAACCAATCAATCACAGTCAAATAGTTAAATGATGGAAGCTATCATTCAATTCTTTTTCCAAATCAAATCTGTATGATCAATGACCACAAGCACATAAGACGCTGCTGGCTTTATCGAGAAGTACCAAAGCTGCTGATTACATACATGGCAGTCGAGGTAGGTGTCAGAGAGGAGGCCACTGCTCATGGCGGAGAAGCCCTGTTTGGGCATGGGAAGAAACACTCCCGTGACAGAGACATGGTCACCAGGCTGACATAGGCGAGTGTTCTCTCCTCGGCAAAGCACAGTTATGGACCTGGGAATATTTCCTACGGGCACCTGGTCACTCTACAATACGGATGAACATGGATAAGCATTGATATGTCATGTATCTCATTGTATACAAGCCATACTAATATTCATGTGTTATTACATTGTTAAACAGATGTAGCTAAGATTACAATTGTTAATCTGTAGAACTGTTTCTGAAAAGAAGCATAATTTTGAAAGTGATGACAACATTCTGGCTGGTATTCAACAGATGTTAAACAAGTAGCAAAAGGTCGTAGGGAATTTCAGTTGTTAATAGGATTGTTAATCCATCTGGGCACTCTAGTTATGGTCGCCAAGACTTCAGGATGCAACTACAGCGGAGTACTTCTGCGAAGAACTTTTTAGTACAAATATTAGAGATGTTCATAAGACTTTGAAAAACGACTCGATTCGTGTCAATTCTCGTCAAAAAATTAACAATTCAGTTTCCAAGTCTTTTGCATCATATGTCATGTAAGAATCGATTCAATGCATAATTAATTGCAAAAACATCACAATTCAATTCTCAATTCTTTAGCTATCCTATCTGCAATGACACGATTCTATTCTCCCAAAAAACAAAATCGACTATCAATTCTTACAAAAATTGGCCTAGGACAATATATAAAAATAACCCACAATCGCTAATTTAGCTATATTCATTAGCTCAGACTAGTGGCTGTCTGTATAGCGAATATCAACCATTTTGCTAGAGGTTTCATTGCTTATTCATGCGCTTATTATTATTGCTTATTACTATTTAAGTCTTGCCCACCAATTCTGCTAGCATATACTTGGTATTTTTGCTGTCGAAGCAGAGTTTCTGTCATATAACTTCAATTTAAAGGTTTTAGAACAAGAAATTCTGCATAAAAATAAATGCAATTGAAAAACAAAAGGAATGTTTAATATTTTTGTAGTTTAGTAAAATCGGCTGCAAAAGAAAAAGCTGTCGTTTTTGCAGTGTGACCACAACGCAGATACGCATGTTCTGATATAAAAACGTAGTAGCCAAAGGTATCACAACACTGCACCCAATATATTGGGTCCAGTGTTGAAGGATTTCATTAGCAAAAACATGTTTAGGGCGCCGTTTACAATATTTTTTTTTCATCCTAAACCAATAATTAACAATTGTAACCATGATTTTATGCTGTGTTTCGTGAGTAAAGGAAAAACTATGCAACTGGTTCGTTTTTGGCACAATAATAACCTAACTTCCTACATTTATTGTGGCAAAGTTTTGGGTGGATCTGATAACGCTGCAATCCGTGATTGTTGTTTTTGTATAGATACAAAGGCCAGTCGCTATAAAGGCTTTTCGGTAGAATGAATGATATTCGTGAGCAGCTAATAAGCTTATCGTCAGTACTCAGGCAAATATATTGACCAATAAAATATAACACAGTGATATCGAAATCTTTCAGAAACTTGCGCAGCTGACATGGGATTGCACTGACGTCTTCACTTTGGCGCACATCAAGTAACAAATTGGGTTATTAGGACATCACTGTTCGTCAAGGAGTTTTTGCCAACGCAGTAGTAATGAAGGAAAGGATTTTTGCATTTTGACTAAAGTCGCTTTGCTTATTGAAAATAGAGAATCAAGTCAATTCCTCCATAATGACGGTAAAGACTCGATTTAGTTCAATTCTTACCGGTAGGATGCTCCGAGTCAATACATTTCTACAGTAAGTAAATGATACCAGAGAATCTATTCTTATCAACTCATTTGTGAGGTGAGCTTCAAGGCTTGCTCGAGCAAGTTAACTCGAGCGCCAATCTCTGATGTGTAGCAGTTCAATTAAACGAATAAAAATATGTTGCTAAACATTGAAAATAATGCTGTAAAATCCCAAAAAGGTTTATAAATAGTAAAACCAATCGAACTCACTTTTAAATAATAAATATTCTTTGAAAAGTATAACCAACATTGTATTATTTTTTCCAAAGATAGCAATGTGAAAATGTCATATCCCAATAAACAAGACATCAAAAAGTTAGAAACCATTCCTTATAAACGAGTAAAAAATAGCTTGGACACATTTAAGTCACAGGAGGTACTTTGCCACAGCAGAACTTTATACATATTCATGTTGGGAGTACATTGCATACAAGGCAACAGATCCTGCTAAGGAAGCCCACAAGCGAACTAAAGGAAATTCCCTGGGAATAGCTACACAACTGTGTTATATCTATGAAAATAAATTCGAGTGCTAAAGATTTATAAAAAGCCTAATTGCTAGCCAAAGTTTCTATGTTTAATAAAAGTTGTAGACATTCACATTGACTGTAACAATTTGCTCAAGCAATTTGAACACGAACTCTCTCGAGATAAATCAGAACAGGCTGTTACAAAAATATCCACACACTTGTTAACCAAATCCTACTGAAATGGTGCTTGAAATACACTAGATAGTAGCCGATAAGACGATAAGTTGCGCTGTCCACCTATTGACATGATTGTGATGATATAGCTCGAAAGCATTTCACTGTGACTAGAACCCTTCCCGACATCAACACAAAAAAGGTTCCAGATTATTCTCTTCGACTCCATATTTTACTTCAAGTATGAGAAAGTAATCAGTAGTAACTTTGTTATCTTGTTTTTTATAATTTTATCATTTGATAACTTCTCAAAAGAAATTAAAAACAAAGGTGATTGTGATAGCTCAAGTAATTTATTCAGGGAGTCATCCTCTCATAGTGAGAGCAAACAACTTCTTAACATGATGCAATTTGAGTAAATTCTAAACTTTGTTAGCAATCTTATATCCATCCAACATCTGTAACTCTACATAATAGACGCTCCTCTAACGTAAATAATCCATTCCAGGAACGTTTATGTTAGAGGGAATTTACATTATAAGAACTGTAAAATAAGTGTAAATTGCCTAATCCGTTCCAAGATCTGTCCGAACTCTCCCCTTTGGCCATGTAAAAAAGAGAAACTTTACATTACTCTTTTAATTTGTGAGCTGTGATTTGACTGCAGAATTATTGGTTTGCATCAACAACTTTTCTCCTTTTTATGATCAATCTCACTGGTTTTATAGACCATGATTGCGGCAAATTTACAACAAGTTAATAGGGACTGCGTATTTTCGACGTTAATTTACGATTTGCTTATTTTTCTAAACAGCAAAGTCTAATCTATTCTGCAAAGCTAATAACAAATATTTTGTATGCCTACAATAAGGCAAAACAGCACAATATTTTTTACTACAAAGAGCAGTTCTACCTGTTCGTCATCTATCACTATCCAGGGGTCAAGGTTAGGATTAAAATAATGTTCGACGATACTCCAACTCGTGACATTAAGATTGGTAGACTGACGCTGTAACACCTGCACCAATCGATCGCTTTTGTATTTATGAATTGCACAGCAAAATCACCCTATTCGCCTTTTTGTCGACACATTCAATGATATATTACGACAAACTAGAAGGTCACTAAGTTACTAGAAGGTCGCGAAAGTTATATATAATAGATATAACGCTAAATGCACAACGTTTTTCTTCCCCAATTACGGCGAGATAAACTAACATTCAAATCGATTTTGAAGACTCGCCCGACTTGGCACTTTAGTTATATGGAATTTACGTTATAGGAGGTATACGTTATAGTTGCGTTTACTGTACTAACAATCCTACACCTGCCCTATCTTTGCTGTAACTCAATAATAGTAATCCTTCATCTACCCTATCTCTGCTGTAACTCTATAATAGTAATCCTACATCTACCCTGCACTGCGGTACTTACATGCTCCTGGACTTTCAGTTCCTGGAACTTGACAAACTTGGAGCCACGAGTTTGAAGGTAGAGTCGGCCATTAGATTTGTTTCCTACACACTCCTGACTTTCACACATGATGCGAGGCATGAACGATGTGCCCCCAATCTGAAGAACAATGTTCTTAAAATCAAAAACGAATTCCTGTCATTGTGCACCTCTGCGCTATCTGTCTCGCATTATTAGCTAATGACATCCTTAATGGTAGAATCGCTGAAGGTTATAACTTCTAATTGAGAAAAAAATGTAGTTTTTATAAAAATATATACAAATCATTAATAAATTGATAAGTTAACTTACAGGCTGGTATGTCTCCGACCCGCATTGGTCACATGTATAGGTGGCTACAGCCATCATAGGTTTAACCTCTGTAGCCCTTGTCACTATACCCTTCATCTTTGTAAGCTTCCCTATGCATGCAGCCTTCACATCCCTCACAGGTACAAAAGCCTGATCATTGGGTGCCTTGAAGTAGACTTCGCTAAAGAGAGATAATGTGGTCAATTCATTTTCAATAAGCAGGGAAAACTGCTGAAAGATTCAATAAGAACTTCCCATGGAGTTGCAAATACTGACATACAATCTACGCATTAGCTCTGCTGGGTATTTGTTCCTTGTATCTCTAGCGATCTCGGTTTCTCCGTCTGGATGGTTCCGTTGTTCCATAAGTAGCCTGTGTTCTATGTATATATCAAGAGCATCCTTTGGCACCACCTGTTTAATAGAGCTAACACTCAATATTGTCATTCAAAGATTAAGTTTGGGAAAGCTACTTTTGATTGTGTAAAATTAAGGCAAAATTATTTACCTTAAAAGCTGTATTTGAACACCACTTCTATGTAAACACCACTCCTATGTAAACGCCACCTCTATGTAAACGCCACCTCTATGTAAACGCCACCTCTATGTAAACGCCACCTCTATGTAAACGCCACCTCTATGTAAACGCCACCTCTATGTAAACGCCACCTCTATGTAAACGCCACCTCTATGTAAACGCCACTTCTATGCAAACGCCACCTCTATGTAAACGCCACTTCTATGTAAACGCCACCTCTATGTAAACGCCACCTCCATGTAAACGCCACCTCCATGTAAACGCCACCTCCATGTAAACGCCACCTCCATGTAAACTCCACCTCCATGTAAACGCCACCTCTATGTAAACGCCACCTCTATGTAAACGCCACCTCTATGTAAACGCCACCTCTATGTAAACGCCACCTCTATGTAAACGCCACCTCTATGTAAACGCCACTTCTATGTAAACGCCACTTCTATGTAAACGCCACTCCTATGTAAACGCCACCTCTATGTAAACGCCACCTCTATGTAAACGCCACCTCCATGTAAACGCCACCTCCATGTAAACGCCACCTCCATGTAAACGCCACCTCCATGTAAACGCCACCTCCATGTAAACGCCACCTCCATTTAAACGCCACCTCTATTTAAACGCCACCTCTATGTAAACGCCACTTGTATTTGAACGCCACTTGTATTTGAACGCCATTCTATTTGAACGCCGCTTTTATTTGAACGCCGCTTCTATTTGACATTCTTAACCTTTACGAACCAACAATAGCAAATGATCAGTAGAAAAGAGTCCAGAAAACCATACTAATAATGGATCGATTACATTCATAACAATGGGTTCGTTCGTTGTTTTTGTTCATATAGAAGTACATTTTCCAACTCCAAGTCTTTAGGTTTATCCATTAGAAACTTTGATTGCAACACCATAAAAATAATTAATGTCTCAGGCTAATAATAGTTCCTTTTTTAACACGGACTTGATACTTCGAAGTATATGGGAGGTTTTCGGATTTATGATGGAAAATGTGCTAATATTTTGAGGTTAAAATTTTGACGTTATTTTGATTACAAAGTGGTTTCTCGTATTTGCGCTAGAAGTTTCTATTCAGAATGGCATCACATAAATAGTTTCGCACTGCTAAAAAATTGTTGGGATGCTAATATCGACTAGCTCTGTGCAGACGGGTTGAGGTCAGAAGATATTGTGGAAAGTATTATATACGCAGCCATAAGAATTTGAAATGGTTCTAAACAGAAGCAACAATCAGAATGAATCTGGCTAAGCAAACAATGCCAATTTTTAAAGGTAATATTTGTTTTAAAATGTTAATTTTTGTTGCTGCATGTATTATAATTACGGGTTGCTTATGCCACTTGTTCTTGAACATATATTTGTAGCATTTGATAGATAATTATTATAAAACTTACAAATTTGCATATTTATAGCATATATTATTTGATACGATGGATCGACGTTCGTAATTCCTGTTCTATTGCACGTAAAAAGCCAGTTTTAGCTGCAAACTGTAGCAAACATCGATGTGAGTGCAATGAGCTTTTATACAACCTTGTTAAGTATAGTTATAAAATGAAAATATAATTTCAAATGTAAAATAAAATGAAAAACTTCAAAGCTCCAACAAATTGCAACGCAGGCTATAAGATCATTGTTGGTTAATTGCAAGCAATAGATATCAACTGGTAGAGACATGTATCAGCTTCCTCGTACATCTTTATTTAATAATCTGCCAATGGTAACTTAACAAATTTTTGCCTCCAAAGGATTACCGTCGCATCGCCTGAAGTAGAGTACAAAAACATGGACGACATTTAATTCGCCTGTGAAAGGGCGAACTTATCTTCTGGGGGTCCTACCACACAAAGCTGTCGTCAGAATAGTCACTTTTAAAATCACTGTCGTCACTTTTAAAATCACTGTCGTCACTTTTAAAATCACTGTCACCTTTTTCAAATTGGTAACCAAAACAACCTCTTTCTTCACATTCGTTATTTTAATACAAATATCTATACTGGTGGCACTGGGTTGCGTTAAAAATCTGAAACTCGCTCAGTTTGAACTTCTGCTAACCAAAAGCATGGCTCAACCAGCGACCTTCACAAACATATTAGTGATGTTTGGGAGCGTTGCTGATTACTCCGCGAAGAGTGACAGCCGTCTTAGGTTTTTAGAGCTATATTTCTTGTACTGAAAATAGACCGAGATTGCCTTTAATAATCACTGTCAGTCACAGACTTGGAAACTGATTTGCTGTCAATGTCGTGGCATTTCATTGCTTTAATTATTTGGCAGTCTATAAATGCTGGGCCAGATGCTTCAAACCAAAACTAGTGAAGTTTCGGTTGACCGTGGTGATTTATGAACAAATAATAAGTTAGTAACGGTACGGCAACACGTAACAAAATTTCCGTTGGTTCTAACCAAAATCACGAAATGATTGAAACACACAGAATTATTCTGCGCTGCTAGAATCGTGCTAGCGAGCACGATCTCAGCAGCTTTTGCAATTAGTATAGTCCAAGAGACGTATAATGACACACGAAAGTAAAAGTATAAGTGCAAATCAACATAGTACACACGATGCAACTGCTTAGATTGCGTTATTGAATGTATTTATTGTTTAGACGCTATAGCTACAATTTGTTTATTTTTTTAATTATTTTTCCTTTTTAGCAGCAAAAGTTTTGTGGTAGATAATGTCGACATTTCTAGCGCAAACAAGTCAGTTGCATCGTATTTACTATGATAACTTTCTGTAATAATTTTCTTGTGTGTCGCATTATGTTTTCGGACTACATATATCTTAAAATTTGCTAAAGTCGTGTTTGCTAACTAATAATAGCGCGACTTAGACAGTTTTATCGTGTGTTCTATGTTGAAATGCTTCCGTATTTTTATTGTGTGTCACGGTACATGTCTTGGACTATACTAATTGCTAAGGCCGCTAGAATCGTGCTCGCTAATAATTTGTTTAATCTGTTAAAAGCGTTCGTCGACGAACTCGGTGGGCATGCACAGCTCAAATAATTCTGTGAATTTTGACCGATTAATTCTGCGTTTTTCGTGATTTCGGCCAGAACTCCGAACCAACGAAAAATTCGTTACGTGCAGCCGTACCTTTAGTAATCCTATTTACGCAATCCTCGTCACCTACATTGGTAAATGGTCGTCTCGTCTGTCACTTTTTAAATATCCCTGTCGTCGGGTCGTCAGAATCATCACAAAACATGGGAGGACCCCCTCTTCTCACCATTCTGATGAGGTGTTTGAAAAATACAACGCCACCCTTTACAAAAAATGCCACCTCTACTAAAGCACGATTCTCAGGGAGGGGTTGAAAAATAGAGCGCCATGGCGTTCAAATAAAGGTTTTACAGTAAATTTGCAGCTGTTACTAATTTAGCAAAACAATGAAACGCAAACAAATATTTTTAACACATTTTTTCACCTGTTTGTCTCGGTAAACTGGCAGCAGTT
This sequence comes from Watersipora subatra, assembly GCF_963576615.1. NCBI lineage: Eukaryota > Metazoa > Bryozoa > Gymnolaemata > Cheilostomatida > Watersiporidae > Watersipora > Watersipora subatra. The sequence continues at coordinate 9,749,816 of NC_088717.1, forward strand.
CATGTACGACATCAGCGAAGATGGATAAATAGCGTTTAGTGTTTGATAATATGGCAGCTGCAAGATCCTCATCATGAACTGTTACATCATCTAGGTCTACCTGCAAAGTCACTGCTTCCCTGTGCGCTAAACAAACCTACAATTTAAAATGTTGTGCTTACTAACAATGTTATGTAGTTGGCCGCGTGACAAACTCGCACATCTTTAGTTAAAGAAAAGAATCAATGTTGTGACAAGTGAAGAACGTTTAACAGTAATAACCTTTATCAACATCACTCACCAGCTGCTGAGCATATTTAAAAATTTTTCCTTGTCCATCGGGCTTATCAGTATAAAAGTCTTGCAAAAAGCTTTTTACTGCGTCTGAAAGTAGAATGGAGAATATCAATTAAAAATGTTGTGGGATATGGGAATCTACGAAGTTAAAAGATTATGCCCATTTTCCAGAGATGGGCATTCGAGTTAACATGCTTGCTTGGGCAAGCCTCAAGTCTCACCTCACAAATGAATTGAAAGGAATCGATTGTTTGGTATCTTTTATTTACTGTAGAATTGTATTGCGGGGAGCATCCTATCAAAAAGAATTGAATTTAATCAAGTCTTTACTGTCACCATAGAGGAACTGACTCGATTCTCTATTTTTAATGAACAAAACGAAATGCACCAATCATTCCCTTTATAATTACTGCACCGACGGAAAATCCATCACAGATAGTGATGTCCTACGTAACACAATCTGTTTCTTGATGTGCGCCAAAGCGAATATGTTAGTGCAGTCTCACGTTGACAGCCGCACATGTTTTAAAAGACTTCGATATCACTGCATACATTTTAATGGTTAATAGTATGTACTACGCGCTAGACTAATAGTTTACCTGCGCATTGACAATAAGCTCATTGATAAGCTTCATAGCTGTTCACAAATATCATTCATTCTACCAAAAAGCCTCTATAAAAATCGGCCATTGTACCTATACAAAAACAACGATCGCAGATCGCAGTATTATCAGATCCATCCAAAACTTTACCACAATAAGTTTAGGAAGTTAGGTTTCATTTTGCCAAAAACGAACCAATTGCAGTTTTTCCTTTAGTCACACAACAGCATAAAATCATGGTTACAATTTTTTAAATTTCCAATTTAGGATTATTTAAAGAAATATTGTAGACAGCGAACTGAAAATGTTTCTGCTGGTGAAATTTTCTACACTGGTTAATTTTCGGTTACTACACTTTTATATTTGAAAATGTGTCAGCATTTCGGTCAAACTGCAAATATAATAACGTTTTGCTTTTGCAGCTGGTTTCATTAAACTGAAAAAATAGTAAGTATTACTTTTGTTTTTCAAATGCAATCATTCTTGTGCAGAACTTTTTGCTGATTCTACTAAACTTTAAATTGAAGTTATGACAAAAACTCTTTTACAGCAAAAATACCCAGTGTGTGCCAGCAAAAAATGATAGGAATGACTTAATGCCACCCGAAAAGGCAATGAAATCCCTAACGAAATAGTTGATATTTGCTATACAAAGTCAATCAATTGAGCGTGTAGTTAAATTAGCGATTGTGGGTTATTTTTTAGTTTGATATATTGTCACAAGTCAATTTTGTAAGAACTTATTTGTTTTTTGGAGAGAATTGAATTAAATCAAGTCAGTGAAGTTATGATAACTAAAACTTGAGAATTGAATGGTTATGTTTTGCAATTGTGAAGTGAATCATTTCTTCAACGTCATATGATGCAAAAGAACTGGGAATTGAATTGTTAATCCTTTGACGCAAATTCAAATAAATCGAATCATTTTTTTCAAAGCCTTATAAACATTTCTGCAACTTTTATTTAAAAGCGAGCAGAAACCAACCACAACAGAAACTTTGATTCAAAAAGAAAAAAACGCGAAGAACTAGTATCAATGACCCAATAAGAATGTTAATAGAACTCAAGTTTTGTACCTCTGTCTGCAACATAATCTCGTCCTGCCATCACAACGATTAACGTTGTCAAAGAAGGATGTTTGCTGTTTTTACTTCTAAATACGCGAAGTCAATACCCAAACTCGTTAATGTGTTACGAAGTTAAATAGCTTTTCCCGCAATAAGAACAAAACTCATCGGTACTTTATGATTCAAAAATAATTATGCGTAGTATCACAGGCTACACAAGAAACGCAGAACACACATTTGGCGGGAAATGTTTTGCACGTGATTGCTCCCAGCCAATTCGAACTTTCTAAGTTGCAGTTTATTGTTGTAACCCGCTACGGTGCAACGATACGATTGAATCTCGCCAGTAGCACGAACATGAGAAGAAAACTCTTCAGTACATATTTCTTACATCTTATCTTTTCATGTACACGTATGTATGTAAAAGACGCTGCTCGGTCTTTCACGGCACACTAGCTAATTCCCTTATTCAGGACCCATTCCGGCTCAGAAGTAATAACGCATGAGAGTAGAGTTCTTTAGTGTATATTCGCATATAACAGACACAATCGCAGCCAAAGACCACTCTGCCATCTGAGAAAAAGTGCCAGCCTTTTTTATATGGTTGACCTACGGCCACAACAAGTGTTGGAGCATGGTCAAACTCATGATGACAATTAGGCCTACATAATTTGTAGGAAGACATTCTTACACAAGAAAAATTATATAATAAGTAACTAAATATAGATATGCATACGTGAAACCTACTGCTGTAGAAGATGACTAAAATAAAGTGTAGCCTAAGTTTTAAAATGTAGCCGACAATGTCTGTGTGCTATGGCCACCACAATAGTTTTAGGCCACCACAGGTACATATTGTCTTACATATTGCATGTGTAGCTCGGCTGGTTTTTCAATGTCTGAGAGAACTCCTATAAGAAACCTGACTAACAGAATTTTTAGCAGGTTAGTGAAGTTTGACATCAACCATGCTAAAAACATGACCAGTGTATCAAGTGTAGAGCCATACAAGTAAAATAGTATTCTCTAGCTCTAAGATAGAGAATTCCATTCTGCCGGTATGGAGATGACTATTAAGGTTGCTGAACCACAATTTAAAGTAAAATCATGGCAAACCTTGTACCAGGCCATGCAGGAACTGCCGATTGGTTATAGTTGCCGAGACCTTTATGCTAGTTAACCACGCACTCTGGCACAACCAGCGGATGAGCTATGTATACCTCAGAATCAATATGCCCTAGCTGATAGCGGCTCTGTATATATGTACCATCGCAACTCTAGTAAGGGTCGATGGTGCAGACTCTATATATCACAGTTAATAGCAGACTGTATATACAAGCGCAATTCTAACTGGAGCCAATAATTCAAACTTTGTACGTACGTATATCATAGCCGAAAACAGACTGTATAAATTCTTGATTCAAGCTGTTTAGGTTACTAAAGAAAATGTATTATTTGTGAATAAATTTATTATATTATCGTAGTATGTCACACCATGCTAATCAAGTTCCGACTGTCTCTCTCGCCCAAAAACAACTGTTTATATAAATAAGTTGAAACAAACTCAACATATGATTGGTATTTACGAGTAGTTAAATTTCTTGGTCAAAATTACAGTTATTTTTGCAAAGAACAAATGTTGTTTTCATATAAATAGATTGTAAGAAAAAGTGGCTACATTTTTGTACTACATTATTTAATAATTTAATTAATAATTAAATAATTTAATTAAATAATAATATTTAATTAAATTATTAAATAATTTAATAAATAATTAAATTATTTAATACTTCATATATTTAATAATGTAATACATTATTTAATATATATATATACTATAATATATATACTACATTATTTAATAAGAGAAGAGAGTTAATAACAAGTAAACAATCAAATGAATATTCTTTCTCTACTTACGGTGATTTTTCTGCTTGCAACTCTTAGTAATTTTTTTAGCGGGCGAATGCTGTCCATATATATTCCAGTAAGTACCTTAGTCTTCGTATCCAATTTAAACCCTAGTATAAAGCAGAAAAGGTTTTTGCATTGTGTTGATATGTTCTCATAACGTTTAGAATTCCTTGGTTTCGGTTTAACACCCATCTTTTAACCAAACAGTGCTGAAAGGCTGTATGGTCAACGAAATTATAGCAGGGCATGCTATAACTATTGTATAGCAAGACATACTATGACTATTGTATAGCAAGACATGCTATAATTATTGTATGCTAACTATTACCGGTATATGCTAATTATAGATATGACATCTGATATAGAAAAATTTTAATAAAAGTTTATAACAACATATAATATTTTGTTTTTATATGTTTTTAAACATAAAAACATATATCTTTTATATGTTTTTAATAGAAACATAAAAGCAGGTATTTTAGTGATCCTTCTATTTGATGACAAAAGATAGACGATCTTAATTGATCAAATGCCACCATACACGCACTATATCAACAGCAAATATTCACCCTTCAGCCTCATTATACCAAACCATAGAGTCCTACAACTGATGGGAATCTAATTCAAGCCCATAGACTTACATAGACATAGATTTACAGATTTAATTTACTAATCGATGCCAGCACAGCTTATTTAAGTAGGGGTGACAATATTCTAATAAATTGTGTTTACTCAATGCTGACCTACTGTTATCCTGAGATTGTATGTGTTAAAACCATAGATATATAAACCATAGATATACAAACCATAGATATATAAACCATAGATACATAAACCATAGATATATAAACCATAGATATATAAACCATAGATATATAAACCATAGATATATAAACCATAGATATATAAACCATAGATATATAAACCATAGATATATAAACCATTGATATATAAACCATAGATATATAAACCATAAATATATAAACCATAGATATGTAAACCATAGATATATAAACCATAGGTATGTAAACTGTATATAAATTGTATGTATTAAAACTGGATAGAACAACACAACTAGTCATTTATGCAGTTCCAACGACAACATAAAAACTGACCTCTGGCTGAACTCCACCAAGTCAATACCTGACGACTTTGAGGCTTTAAAAATCAGCAATTTGACAGAATCCGATGTATTGTCCTCACATTCCCTACTATCCATCTAAAACAGCAAAAAATCACCGAAATTCTTTTTGGTCCCCTTTTTTGTCCAATCTCACGGGCCTGTTCACGCAGGTCGCTACAACTCCCAGAAAAAGTAACTTAATTTCTGCAAGAAATAATATGATAAAGAGGCATAGAATGAACTATTGTGCCTTACTGGCATATAGTCATTTTGCCAATAAAATTATGTGTTGAACCCAATACTTCCTACTGTACCACTTGCTGAAACAATCAAGGAGCCGAAACCAACTCACTTGTTTTCAGCTTAAACCAATAAAGTGTACAGAACCACATATTTCTTAGTGTACAAATTACTAATGCCAACAGGAGGGAGATGAAACCAACGCACTCATGTTCTAATGAAACCAGGAGAAAATGCTGAATCCAAACATTTCTCATTTGCAACCTGTTGAAACCAGCAAGAGGTTTCAGGGTTTGAGATTTTAAAGTTAGAAGCAAGAGTTCACCGCCCAAGAAAAATCACAAGCATCTTTTAGTTTAGCTTTGAATTTTACTTCCTGGACTTTCAATCGTTTGGACGATGTCTGGTGTTCAAACAATTGTCCGATTCGGGCTGCATTTGTTTAAAGAACGACAAGTTTGATCGACCAATATGTGGCTCTCATGACAGATGACGCGAGCAACAATTCTTGTTTGATTTTATTACAGATCCCCACACTTTGTGTATAACTTACTGAAACTAACTATAACAACTTACTGAAACTAACTCACCATCACTCTGCTGAAACCAAGCATTGAGTTTGCTAAACTCAACGCTCATTGTAACACTAATGGGTGTTACCAACAAAAATAACTTAACTCTTTGTTAGAACATTAGTCTTTTTAGCTATCTAGTAACTAACAGCAACTCTGTCTGAGCTTGCTGAGAATTATTTAATAATCGTTAGGGTGTAATAATATTTCTACAATAAACAAAGATTTTATTGAAGTGAAATATCCATGCGTCTCTCTTGGGATTAAAACACAAACTGTACTTGCATGACAACTACAGTATATAAATTACATAAGCGGGTGGGCTAGAGCAAGACAACAATTGTTTTAACCGACCAATCAGGTCGTTCCGCTGACTGCTGAATTTTTAGAACTTCTCCATGTGCCAGAGAGCTGTGAAAAATTACATAAGGAACGCTTAAGTAATAGGAAGACATATCCTGAGTACAAAAAGTAATAAATACAGAATTTCGCATCGAAAAAGTGTAAAGAAAAAAGGAGAAATATCTCTTTTTTTTCAGCAACTTTTTTTTCAGCAAAGGAATTTTCAGCAACTATTAACTAATTGAAATAGATTTTCCCTTATTCCGGCAGCCGTGAACACAAATATATTTCACTAACCTGCAAACAGTAGCCTATGAATAAATCCGTCAAAGATTGTCAATTGTTTAAAAGTTCTCATCAATTTCTTCAAATGCTATTTTTCACTTTTTCTGGGTTATCCCAGAAGTCTTTTGTGTAGAGCCTACATACATTCGGCTACCTCATCCTTTCAGCAGTTCACCATGCTTAGCTAGTTCTATGGAGTTGCTCTCCCACAGCGCTTCTCAGGGCCGCCATTCATTTCATAGAGTTTGTTTTTTGAACTACCACTTTCAATTCATTGCTTTACTACAATTTCAATTTTGTATTTTATGCGATTTGCGCACTCTCATAATCGAAATGGCCTCTAGCGACTGTTAAACTGATGAAGAATAAGTTTTAATAATTTTCTCAATTAAAAACATCTACAAAGAAATGGTCATGGAAACCTGGAAATAATAACGACTACATATGTGGTGATGCTGGATATACTGTAGATATGGTACAATATGATCTAGAAGGGTGAAGGCTCTCAGACTAGAGCAGCAGACGCTCTGGCTGCTACAAACTTTGCCTTGTTGGGTCCTGTTACTATTGTTACTTGTTATTCTTGTATTATGTGTTAAATCAGGCAGATGTAATGTTTGGTGTATCTAATAATATAGGAGGTTTACACTTCAACGCAGACTATGAATCTTTGAAAATGAGAGAAGGTTGGATCATCTAAGAAGAAATTGGGAAGAGAGAATGAGACGAAGGTGAATCATGGAGAAGAGTGTTTTGAGAGAAGACAGTGAGTTGAGGAGATATTGAATTATGAAAAAAGAGAGTAAGTCAAGAATGATAACAGAGCGAGTCGAAAAGGAAAGAGTGACTCATATAGAAGTGAGTGAGCCAGATGAAAGAGGCAGCAACTAACCTAATAGTATAGTGTATATTCCAGTGAATAAAACCGGTGTTTCACCATAAATAAAGTGTGCACAATGTATTAAACAAAGAGGTGATGTGATACTCAAATGCCTCTGATATTCAATCCATAAAGTTGCAATCGATGCAAAGAAATGGCAACAAACAGAACATATACAACTCATGACTGATGACCCTAAACAAGGTCAAATGTAAAAAGGTCTTATCGTTGTTTCCTGTAATAAAAAGAAAGATGTTCCTCCTTTTCTTCTAGTTCCTCCTAAAAAGGAGGAACTGTAGGAAGATGCACCAGTTTCTCCTTTTTTTCCAGTTCATCTTTTTTTAGGAGGAACTGGAGAAACGGGTTTCTCCAGTTCCTCTTAGAAAAGAAGGAATGACCTACAGGTTCTCGACAATGCAGGATATGTGGAAGAGAGTTTATCACCTTCAGATATTATGGCTGACTAGGTCTGTGGCCTATAGTATGTCTCTGGTTCGTGACACTTGATTGAAGCTGGCAGTCGACTTGTTTGCTGCTTGTTTAGGAGTGCATGAATATCATCCTTTATTTAATCAACGTGTAAAAAGATTATGGAACAGCTCTTCCAATATTTGCATTTCTTGTTACGCCCCGGGTTGTTGATACGCTGCATTTTAAGGTGCTTTGGGTAAGGTCTTAAACAACTGGACAAAGCATAGAAAAAAAGAGTTGTGGCGTGGTGTGTATGATGCATGCCGAGATGAAAGCACGTGGACAAAAATTGATCTCCAAATGTATGTAAGAAAAAGACCGCTCCTTACTGATGGAGGAGTACAGACAAAAACGAGAATTGAATATTTTTGGTAAACAAGTTTGAAGATCTTGTAAACTAAGCTGTTAAGCAAGTAATAAACATAAAGCAAAGGTACAACAGATGTAAAAGCTGAAAGACAATTTTCGTTAATTTAAGCAGAAAGGTAAAAAATATTTGGCTTCATCTGTTAAAACTTATGTACATGTATTTCTGAAATACACAAACACTCATCTAGCTAGGTTAGCATGTAGAAAGTACCTAGGGATTGTAGCTCAAGCGAGCAGCATAGTCTAGGATTATTTTACTAGTTTTATTGCTATGTTCTAATTGTAAGCGCTGAAATACAAAACTTTTAAAGGTTAAATTTTTTCTTGGCCATTCTGCAATTATCCTGCAAAGCCTTCGGTTATCTGTTAAAATTTGAATTGGCCAATTCATCATCAGACCCTGATAGACTATCCCATCAGTAACTAGTTGCCTGTACATAGGGATTAAAGGAGAGAAGTCTTAGGTTGCTATTTTAATGGTACGCAAAGCAGTGTATTTAGTGTAAAATTTTAAACAAATTGTAAGAGCTAGAATACTGAATGGTTAGGACTCTCTTAGGAGTCATCTTCCAAAACTGCGTATATTTGTCATTTGTGTGCACATACATGTATATTTGTTTTCTTTATTGATGTTTTTAATGAAGACATTAAAATACATTGCTGCATATAAAAAGGGGTCAACAGTCCTGAGGGAAATTGGGCATTTGTATCTATATACATTGGAAGGCTCACTACTTGAAATATCTTATTACAATATCTTATTACGATGTTTTATTACAATATCTTATTACAATGTTTTATTACAATGTCTTGTAGTCTTGGGTCAGTTAGATTGATATAAGCAGAGAATAGCGATTAGAGCTTGGCTGAGTTTACTCGTAAACATGCCTAAATCATTAGCTTGTTTTGAGCACAATCAACAATAGCCAAGGCTCAATAAAATTCTACTGCTCTATCTTGTGGGTGAAACAGGACTGTTTCTGCGTTACAAATTAATTGTATTACAGCTATTTGTAACGAATATTACAAACAATTAGTGTTGCAAATAAATTGTATTACAACTATTTGTAACACATATTAAAACAGTTTGTGTTATAAATAAATTCTGTGCAACAGATAAGGCATATTTGAAAAGAATCAGAATGAATTACTGCCTTTCTTCATTTACAGAGACACTTTGCATGATCGGCAGCACTAATTGCAGCCATCTAGGGAGTCTATACCACACTCATTACGAAGAAGCTAAAACACCAACCTGATATAACAGTACATTCTAAATCCTCTTTAATCTATACAAGATGAGACAAATCCCAAGAGTAATGAGCTCTCCAGCCAGCAACATATACTTTTCTCGATGTGCTATACAATATTTGTTTTAGGTTTGAAAGATGTATAGAACTCCTGGCAGGAAACGGGCGTGGTACCAGTGGAATATAACGAACAAATGTATTGTCATTAACCTGAAACTTAGCGCTATTCTAATGAGAGATGACTACAAACAACAATAATGAAAGCAATGAGAAATACAATTCACATATAAGAAGCTATGCTGACACTACTCATTAAATTGCATACATTGCGTAAAATATACATAAAAGGGTAAAGTTTAGCAAGCACTCAAGTGCTTATGCAAAATCTTGCTCTGAAGGAAATACAGTAATCAATATAAAATAACATATTATGTCCCAGATCGACAAAATAATTATAATCAAAATTTTGACTAAATAAAGTTAAACATGTATGTCGAGTGTTTTCATGTACGGTGTAAGAAGCGGATCGCCGAGTAGCTTGTTAAAAGTCACTGTCGCTGTCCTCCACGTATTTAACAGCCTTCTTTCTAGCAGTCGTCTGTCGTGAAGTAACGGGTATAGACGTGTTGAAACTGAACGAGTCATCAGAGTCGTCCCCTTTCTTTGTTTTCTGAAACAAAAAGCAAAAGTTGAAGGGTCGATGAAACGGTTATCCAAACTCGAGCCGCTGTGTCATCACATGAAATCTCCTGCCAGTTTTATGTGTTGATGGTGATATTTAACAGTTCATGTAAAACTAGCCTGACAGTTAATTCAAAGCTCACAAAATCAATGCTTCACCGCTAGCAAATAACAGATAGAATTTCAATAACATTTTTCTGTAATTTCGACCAAATACTAGGTTGTATCGATATCTTCGGTCACGAAAATGGACAGAAAGATTCGCTAACTTTGCAAAATACTGGCGGTATATAATTATACTAAATCTACTCGGTTTTGAACAAGATAAGGTAAAAACCGTCCAATAAAAATGCTTATTCATAAAAACAGAACAGGCAGCTACCGATTGTTTAAAAATGATTTTTAAAAACAACTCTTTTATATCAAAAAATTTCAACTTTCTAGTTTGTGCGAAGGAGGAATTCAGTGCTAATGCAATCCGCGAGTTGAAATGCATAAGGCTATTAATGTCGTTTTATAACCACTACTAAAAAAACGCGGGGCATATAAATAAATACAATACTGACTTTTTCTTATTTGCATATTGTCCTTGACCTTGGCCCACATATGCACAAGGTTTACATCGCACGACAAACTAATCTATAAACTAATAACATATAACAGCGCTCAGTAAGTATTACTCGTAATAATCATATTTTTACAGCAAATTTTCATTAATAAGTATATCTACAAGTTAATAATATTCCTGTTATGATGCATTATAAATATTGATATAAGAAATTGTCAACATGAGCTCATTTTTCTAATGTGTACACATTCGCTAGTGCACAGCATTGACATCAGTATTTCATTTGTCTGTCTTTCTGAAAAATGTCGCTGCCAGAAGCTCGCTCCATGAGTGTGAGGTTTTCAAAGCTAGTACAGTGGAACCTTGGTTCTCGAACACAATCCTTTCCAGAAGGTTGTTCAAAAACCGAGTTGTTCGAAATCCGAAACAAGTTGTCCCATTAGAATTAATGTATGTAAATTTTAATCCGTTCCAAATCGATTTAACGAATTCAGTAAAGTATTTCTTAACATTTTCCACCATAAACTGTACTGTATACTATAAATAAAAATGGGTAGATCTATTTATATCGTGTTTCATTTAAAAAAAGGTTTTCTATCTATGATTATTAAAAAAGAAAACAAAAAGTAAACATTTCGTATGCTTTGCTCTTAAAACATTAAAGGTTAAAGGTTACGATACAATACCAAAAATCGCACAAATTCATAATTAAACAGCAAAAAAATGCAACAGATCAGTCACATGAAAACTCGTGTGAAAAAGAAAATAAAAAACATCAATGGCACGTTTACTTCACATCTTTGGCAAAGAGTCCTCCTCCAAAACAATTAGGGTAACTCGACTGGAGGAGTTATTTCCCCAGAAAATCTCTTCAGTAGAGGCGACGTCCTCCCAGATGGCACCTTATTTTGGTTAAAGGTTGACTTGCAACAAAATTCACATTACAGTTATTTAATATGAAAAGATTCACCATGTCTTACTCTGTTGTGTTGTAGGTGCAAAATATGTGGAAATGTGATTACTAACTCTTAAAAGCTCAAAAACGAACAGTTAATCGCAGCCACACAAGACCGCCGTAGTTTGTATTCTCTTTCCAAAACGGCTCAAATGTGACGTAGTTGTGGTAGATGGTTTCTGTTTACACTTTCATGCAACCGTATTCATCGAAATATTTTCACAAATATACTTCACACATTCAATAAAACCATGTCTATTGTTCTTACGCGTCTGTTTTATCGTCATTGTAATGCTGTCGCTTTTAGCACTGATATCTTATAACTTACCGTAAAAATGCGTTTAATTTTTTAGCCTTAGCTTGAAGGAGTACACATCATTGTCTGATAATCATGACGAGCCTGTTGGTCACTTGTGATAATCGAAAAGTGCTGCAGAAATTATTTGCGAAGTATTGGGTTACATGATCAGATTACGACTTACCGATTAGACCAAACCGAAACAAAACTGTAAAGTAGCGAGCATCTATGACTAGTCATAAACAAGTGCTACGATAAGTTTTATATTGAGCTTTTTATTGGCCTTTCAATTCCCGTGAGAACATCACGTGACAAGACAATAAATTTCATGACTACGTCAGAGAAATAAGGAGATTCCAATCTACGACGGCTTTTCATTTTTGAGCTTTTAAGAGCTTGTAATCACATTTCCACCTATTTGGCACCTACAACACAACTGAGTAAGACATGGTGAATCTTTTGATATCAAATAACTGTAATGTGAATTTTGTTGCAAGTCAACCTTTAAGAATTTATGACGCGAAACTTCTCCCTTTGTTTGAGAACCTTCCGAAAGTGGCTCAAAACGACGTCATTAAACGTATAAACAAGCTGTTTCAGAAGCTGTTCAGAACGTTTAATTCCAATGCGCATGATCCAGTTTGGTCGAAAACCGAATTTATGGTCAAGATCCGAGATGAATAAATCTCACATTTTTTGGTCAAAAACCGAGTTAGTCGAGAACTGGGGTTCCGCTGTATTTCATTTTACTAACATTAAAAATAGTCATAGCCAGGAGCTTGATCCATGAGTGTGAGGTTTTCAAAGCTAGTATTTCGTTTTGCCATATACCAGCTATACTGACAACTCCTTGTCATGTATCCGGCAGAGTTTACAAATGCATTTGTAAATGAGTAAGAATGTAGATAAGAGAGAAATATACCTTCGCAACAGACTTTTTCGTTTTTATTTCCAAATCAGACATGTCTGACTCTGATTCTGAGGGCTTACGTTTCTTTGTGGTTGGCCTTTTCACCGGGGCACTCTTCTTGGGTGGCTCGACTAGAAAGGGAAGGAATTAGACATGATGTGTGACAGGGTATAAAAAATGAGTCAAAGCTCTGCAGTATTTATTACCCCCTTTTCCTTTCGTATACCCGCGTGCGATTGGAACATCGTGCAGATTCGCCTATCAAAACCTAAATATCACCTATCAAAACCTAAATATCACCTATTAAAACCTAAACATCACCTGTCAAAACTTAAAGATCACCTATCAAAACCTAAACATCACCTGTCAAAAGATCACCTATCAAAACCTAAACATCACCTGTCCAAACTTAAAGATCACCTATCAAAACCTAAATATCACCTATTAAAACCTAAACACCACCTGTCAAAACCTAAATATGAATATGAATAAGGAATTAAAGCGTGAACTGATGAATTGCGAATCGTGTAACGATACAGTAACAACTGATGAAATTTTTTGAAGACGTTTACTAAACCTACTTATGTTATAAAGTTATATTGTATGTAGGAAACTAAACTAAGTAGTAATCAAGGTTTTCATCATATTGACTCGGGGGTTAAACAAGTGAATTGCCTTGGCGCCATACAAGATGGGCTGTGATAAATACCGAGCTAGTCTAGCTTAGACTAGGTAAACTTTAAATTAAAACAATGTATTTAAATATTTTTAGTGTTATATTTGGTACATTATAAAGTTTATCACTAAATATCACAACCAGCCTTTCTAGTTTCACTCATCTCTGGCTCTTTTTTCCCCCGCTAACTAAATGGCTTCGGAGACTTTTTAAAGTTTAACTGAAGATTCTTGCTCGTGTTTTTTGTTATTTTTTATTTTAATTCGAAGGAAATCTTTGTCTCTCTTTGCTCCCATATCTACAGCTTACATCCATCATCTTAGGGAGGGCATGAATTTAAAATAAGACAAAGGGTACAAAAGGTATAAAGAATTAGTCCATGTTACTTGAGCAATATGTGAAAATGAATTGAGTTATCAAATTGCAGCGTTCGAAAAATCTTGGACATCCTATGCTGGAAATTACTTTAAATGTAGAGACAATATTTCTAACATGCCTAAGTATAATTTATGCCAGTTATATAAATAGCATTTCAATACTGACAGTACCAGCTGTCGACTACAAAAATGACATCACAACAGCAAAAGTAGTCCAAAGTGTGCGACTGTGAAGTAGGAAACGGAAGATACCTTTCTCGTCATCGGAAGTATCTATAGTGAAGGAATCCGCCTTGGCAGCCTTCTTGGTGGTGAGTTTAACAAAGGAGAGTTTGGGCTGCTTGCTGTCGTCTCCTATCAGATATTACAGATGGTCATGGAACTCAACTGATGGTTGTATTCATATCCTTGTATACTCATGATATACTTAATAAGTTCCTATTATTACTAGTGCTAATACCAACTATGGCCAGCTCTATACCCTCTCAACCAGTGGGTAAAGTAGTGCAAAGTTCCCTCACTTATCAAGGTTACAGTAGAACAGCATTGACCACAACAAAATGAAAAAAACACGAATTAGCCTCAACCCTCCCCTTCGTATAGATCACATTCACAGTACTTTATAAGTTGCTACGCAACCTGTGTAAAAACTGTAGGCTATAACTAAAATATTTGGCTCAATATGAAACTCTACATAGAAACCACAGTCCAAACTGGCTTGCTTGCGTATCTTTTTGACAGTAAGGAAAATTCTATAGTAAAAGCTTCTTACCAAAGAAATTCTCATAAATGGCTTCGAGCCATATAACTTATGATAAACAACAAGCTAGACCAGCGATGTGTTTATCAAATCCAAAATTGTTCATCATTGCCACAAATCATTAGCCAGTCTAACCAGATTCCATCTTGCCTCACGATGCAGACACCACAAACTTACCTTTTGAAGCTTTGACAGGTGCCTTTCTTTTGGCTGCAGCAGGTTCCGCTTTTTTAGCTGCCGGTTTTCTACCACGATTCGAGGCAGCGGGTTTAGAAGCAGCAGGCTTGGAAGCAGCTTTAACAGCCGGTTTCTTTTTTGTACCTAAATCTGCGTCGCTGTCACTGAGTGATATGATATCTACATAAGAAATGACAAGAGACGCATCAGAGTTTGCATGTCAAAGTCACCAAAGTGAGAATATGACCCTAAAACTTGTATCATCAAATCTGAATTATGGCGCAGTTGCTCCAATTCCTTACCACTTGAATCTGACAGTGCTTTTGACTTCTTTGGTGGACTCTTAACGGGTGATGCAGCTTTAGTTTTCTTAGGAGAGACGACCTTAGGTGACGGCGAGGAACCATTCTTGTCAGACTTGGAAGAGCTTCCATCGCTGTCGCTATCATCAAACTTATACTTGGATGTTTTGGCAGCAGCTAAAAATACATTAATGATAAACAATTGACTCAGAATCTGAAACCGTTCGATTATCTTAAAACCCCGTCAAACCTCGACTTAATCATCTTCATATAGAAATTTTACAACATAAAATCTTAGCCAATATTTGACACAACATTTGAAGTAACTTCTTAAACATCCTAAGTTTTTCGAAACACTGCAGCTTTGTAAATCTATCTAAATATATATATTTTCGAAACACTGCAGCTTTGTAAATCTATCTATATACAGTGAAACTCGGATAACTCGCCCTCGGATATCTCGAACACATGGTTAACTTGAACAGATTTGTTTGGTCCGTTCCCACACAATGATAAATTGCTTTAGATAACTCGACCTTAACTTCGTTAACTCGAACAGTTTTTTTGCCCAACGGCTACCGAAACGGTTGTTACTGCTTTAGAAGATCACTTTATTCCATACCATAGAGATAAACAACAACTTTTAGTAGTTCTTAGGCGTCATTATTACCACTATCGGCAAAATATTTTCGTTAACGACTTTTCTAAACGTTTGCAAAAAATTACATTTTACCAAACATCCGCTTGGGGATAGCCCTCCGCAAGCAAGGAAAAACCAGGTAACCTTAGGATAAACTTTAAGAAAAATCGGCAAAACTGGTTTTTGTTAAAAAGCTCAAAAGAAAAATATGTCTTTTTTTCTGAGAGTTTCAATCGCGATCAGGTTTTGCCTATTTTAATCTAAAAACGTCCTGGCAGTCACATCACCTAAAACAAACAAACGAAGCTCAAGTAATAAAAAACATATACATTAGGCGAGTTTCACTGTATATACATGTATATATAAATAAAAATTAGAAAATTAAATAGTTTACTTATCTTTCAAGTTAGATTTTAGTTCCAAGTAGGATACATTTCAATATATATATATATACGTGTCGTTAACGAAATAGAATTGCGGATAGCGGTAATAATGACGCCTAAGAACTACTAAAAGTTGATGTTTATCTCTATGGCTTGGAATAAAGTGATATTCTAAAGCAGGGGTTCTTAACCAGTGGGAAATTTCCCACCAGTGGGAAATTTGAGGTGGGAAATTCTCAAACTTCAGATTGAGAATATTGATTACACGCATTTCAAGGATATAGCTGTTGTACTGTATTTTCACCACATACATGGTGCAGATACATGCTTTTATTGTGGGTACCACTGTATTAATACGGAAACCAAGCCTCGTGATGTATCAAGCAGCTTATTGGATCATTAAATTACTCTATTGTTGAGTTTATCTTGAACTTTATTTTTCCATAAATAAAAAGTATATCATGACAAACTATCCATAAAATATGATTTCTATCACTGTTCAATTATTAATTGATTTATTTTGACTGTATCGCAACATGCTATCTGAAAAGCGTCTTCCTGCAATCTGAGAGTGGCAAAAATATCACAATTTTTGGCTGTTAGAGAGGGGAAATATCGAAGTGTGGTTTGTCAAAGTGGGAAATACACTGGAAAAGGTTAAGAACCACTGTTCTAAAGGGATAACAACCGTCTCGGTAGCCGTTGGGCAAAAAACTGTTTGAGTTAACGAAGTTAAGGTTGAGTTATCTACAGCAATTTATCATTGGGTGGGAACGGACCAAACAAATCCGTTCGAGTTAAACCATAACTGCCACGAACAACTTTTATCGTATTTACTAGGTAAATCAGACATGCTGATTCCGATTTTGTAATCAAAATAAAGATTAGGCCACTAACTTTCAGAGTAATAAAGGATTTTTTTATAGCGTTTCAATATCGGTCTCGAAAACAACACGATCGGCATAACAAGCTCCGCCCATAAATACGAGACGTAACCTAGCTTTTTAGGAACAGAAATTACGTAGAGATGTTTAGACCGATTTAGAATAATAGAGATGGGTGTTTTAAAATCTATTAATATCTAAATCCAGCTTTAAAAATAATATCAATCTTTTCTGAAAGGTAGATGAGCTAGTTAGCAATGCATATTTAAAAAGCGCGATAACAACGCTAGCTCGTGATAAAACCGCGCTTTTTGAGCTCGTTTTTCTCGGCGTCCAGCCCATTTAAACGTCATGTAACAAGCTGCGAGCAATTTTAAATAGTTTATATCCCTTTCATAAAAAACTAAAATTATTTTACAGGCTGGATTTAGATAATAATGGGTTTTAAGACACCCATCTCTATTATTCTAGATTGGACTAAACTTTCCTAACTTCCGTTTCTGAAAAAGCTAGGTTTCGTCACATATTTATGGGCAGAGCTTGTAATGCCGATTGTGTTGTTTTCGAAACGGATATTGAAACGCTTTAAAAAAGCCTAAATGACTTTGAAGGTTAGTGGACTAATTTTTATTTTGAGTACAAAATCGGAATCAGCGTGTCTTATTTACCTAGTAAATACAATAAAAGTTGTTCGTGACAGTTATGGTTTAACCATGTGTTCGAGCTATCCGAGGGCGAGTTATCCGAGTTTCACTGTATATATATATTTCCGAAACAGTGCAGCTTTGTAAATCTATCTACTATATAAACAGCATTCGTTGTCTGTGCGTGTATGTATGTATGTGTCCGCCTTATAGAGTACCGTACTTTTCGGACTAATAGCCGCTACTTTTTTCTGATGGTTTGTGGGCCATGCGGCTTATGTAAGGGTGCGGCTATTCTGCAGTTTTTTCTTTCATTGCGAGGGCGCATTAACAGGAATCTCCGATTAGTGTGCCTCTATACATAACCTATTCATCGTTTTCACACAAAAATGACGTCTTCTCCGGTTAGTTATCTCCGCCTCTTTCCAGTGCCCAACAGCACTGTTCCGTTTTAAAAAGCAAAGTTGCTGCCGTGTTAAAAAGCACCGTCCTGAGTTCCACGGCCTATACAAAAGTGCCCATACAGCTATACAAATGTACTACTCCTTAAATAAAATAAATTAATGAGTAGTAATTTACCTGTGATTAATATTTACTGTCAACGTTTACCGAGAAGGTCATGCGAACGTTTGTTTCTTGAGGCCACTGGATAAAACACTGTTCTCACCTACTAAATTTATACATCAGGTGAGAACTTTAAAAGGTGAGTACTTCTCATTCAATGTTGCATTGTCTATGAATTGCCATACCTCCACTACATAACCATTTCACTTGCGTCCCTGTACAAATTTAGCTTTCGGCCTACTTCCAGCCATTTTGTCGATATTGCTTCATGATATGTATACAATATTTTTTCAATTTCAAACTCCATCTAGAATGTTTGTTTTGGTTAAATATTTCAGTTTGCCAACATGTTAACAAACACTGCTATGCAAAAAATTCATTGTATCCATACTTTGTGCATTGATAAAGCGATAAGAAACTACAAAGCTAAAACGATCCTCTACAATGTTCCTTATTCTTACAAAACCATTACTTCCACCACCATCAGAGTCGGCGCTGCTATTGCTATTTTAATTATCTGTATTACCAAAAAAATCTGAATCGGCTATGTTATCAACATAAGTAGTTATTTGTTTTCTAACTCGGACGTGTTTGATAAACTTACACAAAAAATCTTCGTTTTCATGTTGGAAATTCCCAAACAAAGATTAGAATATTAAACTTTAGGCTAATTTTAAAGAGAAATCTTAGGACAACACTGTCACAATCATAAAGTCCTAAAAACCGTTGGTTATGTTATCAACGAATAAAAAAATTCAGTTACTAACAATTGCTGGGAAAGTCGCACAAATGTGTCTACGCGGTCAACCATAGAAAACGCATGAGTCTACTTCAATGAGAGGGTCTAAAACGTTGGATTTGCCACTGTTTGTGATAGTAAACATGTTCATTTCCTTCCGCAGCCGAGTTACTTTTACTTTTTTCCCAGCTATGAGTGCTACAGAACTTGCACGGGTACTACTAGTGCGCTTTACCTACTAAATTTTTACTTCAAAAATGTAAGTACTTCTCATTCAATGTTGTAGTGTATTGTCTATGAATTGCCACATCTCAACTACTTAATAACGTTGGATTTGCCACTGTTCGTGAAAGTGGGACATGTTCATTTCCTTCAGCAGCTGAGTTACTAATTTTTAGAGTTGCCCCGATTTCAATATCGGAATCGGTACCGATATGGGTATTAAGTATCTGAATCGGTATCGGCCGATCTTTTCTTAAAAAATCGGACACTTCAGATACTTTTTACATATCAACTATTTAGCAGAAACCTGTATTTTAGCCTGCTACTTTAATAACACATCATCAGCTGCAAGTTCCTTGCTTTTATCTAATGATTTCCAAGCCTGTCACACGATCTATTTCATGTCTATAGCCTAATCAACATCCACACAGCTGCGCAATATTTTGGCTTTAGTCAAGACGTAATCACCAAATGCGGTATTTCCCAATTACAGCGATATGATTTGTTGCAGCCAATCACGAACAAGAGAACCATAACGAGCAACAAGAATGCGGTGTAATGTTTCTATTTACTAGCATTGCGAAAGTAATTTGAGCAGTTGATGCATAAAGTTATCTATCTCTCTCTTGATCCTGATGATATGATGTATCGTTTGTATCGCATAAAATAACCTCAGTGGCTTATCGGTGTTTAGCCTGCCCTCCATCATCTGTAGCGTGCGAGTCCTTCAGTACGACTGGCTACATCGATAGTGATAGAAGATAAAGACGACTCACTGAAATAATTGAATCACTAACGGTAATTAAAAGACGCATTTATTTGCTTTAGACTTGTACAGGCGCAGCAGTTTGTTCAGCAGTAGAAGAGAGACTTCATTATCACAGAGAAAGCTGTACCACTAACTGTAATTACCATTAATAATCACATATTTCAAGAAACATGGACTGTTTTGTTATTAGATGCACGGTATGTCAGTATGTGAATATATATACATGTATATCTTTTTTCATAAATACAAACAAATAAATTCATTAATATTTATATTTTCTTTGCATTATATTTATACTTGCATAATAAAATGAACATCTATGCAACACAAAAGAATCTGAATCGGTATCTGAATCGAATTATTTTTCATTAAGAATCGGTATATCGAATCGGTATCTGAATCGGCTGGTGAAATTAGAATCGGGGCATCTCTACCAATTTTTTTCCAGCTACAAGTAGGCCTACTGTAACATACTACTACAGAGCTTGCACAAGTACTCCGAGGGTTGCGATAGGCGATGGTGAAAGAAAGAGAGCAGCAGGTATCGACTTACTGTCATCCTGCTTTAGACCAGCTGTACGTCGCCTGCTCAAAAGTAGGCACAGACCGTAAACTGTTTATACACCCGACAGAAAAACAAAAAATGTTGTCTATCCGCAAGTGTTGCGTTAAACTAACATTGTGTTATTGTTATGTCATGCTGTTCTTCATGTTCTGCTATACCACATGCAGCATTTTCTAACACATTTTTCAGTATATATATATATTTTCATGCATTCGTTATCCTTATTGTATCTCATAAAAAGGCTATCATGTTGGCGTTGTGTTTTATTATTGTAAGGTGCTAATGCTGTATCTGCCTTGAAATCATACTGTCTGTGCTGTTATACATATACATTTTATCGACACAACCTCATTACTGTTTGTATTATATACCGTGTCAGAAGGCTATAGATGAAAAACTGGTGAGCTATGATTAGTTTTTAAAGCATGTAGAAGTCTCCATTCAATAAATGCTGGCGATAGCAAAAGATCTTGTATAATTTTTTAAAACATGCAAAAATTTTCAATACTGCCAGTTTGAAGAACTTCAGTTTGCCTAGCAATATCAATTTCAATATCAGTTCTCTGTACACAAATAGGGCAACTCCGATTTGAGTGATTTGAGACTGATGCATTGTAGACTAGCTGTAAAACGTATTGCAGATTTCCATTGTTATCCACAACATTATTGACATATATGACTGCATATGTGTATACATAGTGTGATCAGAGCAAAAAATTTCAGTAGACTGCATATTTGGAGTTGATTGACAGTATGAAAGACAACTCTCAATAAACCTCTTGCTGTACATGACTCTGTTCCCATGGATGGGTTAATGCAGCTAACGGTTTGTGGCCGTGTCGCCACTTGGGGATGCGCAGGAGACCTTTTTCGCCCCGAGTGCAGCGAGAGTCTTTAGACGCGGCTTTCCGGATGAATGGGTTGGTGAGTGCGAGGCAATTGATTGCAAAGCGATTGAGTGCTAGGCGATTGATTGCGAGGGGAGTGATTGCGAGTGCGAGGTGACTGATTGCGAGTGTGGGCGATTGGTTGCGAGGCGATTGGTTGCGAGACGATTGAGTGCGAGGCGAATGGGAGGTGATCGCGAGGTGATTGATTGCGAAGCGGGTGCAGGTCAATTGCTTGCAAGGCGATTGATTGCGACTTCGAAGCGATTGATTGCGAGGCGAATGCAAGAGCGCGATTGTCAACTGCTCGGCGGGTAAAGACTGGTCATCCGAGGCGGGGGCTCGGCGGCAGAAGTGCGCGATCGTCAACTGCAAATATAGACAGGTGTGAACGGATGCATGAATTTAGACACATGAATCTAGAATAGTTACTACATTTTACACGCATCTAGCTGTAAAACACATTGCGGATTTCCATTGTTCTCCCCAACATTATTGACATGTACACGTGTATGCAAACTCTGATCAGGGCAACAATTTCAGTAGACTGCATATTTGGAGTTGTTTCACAGTATGAAAGACAACTCTCAATAAACCTTATGCTGCACGTGAATTTGTTCCTGTAGGCGGGTAATGCAGCTAGTCTATCTATATATACGTGTATGTATATAAATGTGAAGTATGTGCTGATGGATTTGAGCATTCAGCTAATCAGAGCATATGTACATGCGTATTCATGATATATTCTATGGCACTCAGTTTATATGAAACAATGCTTCACACCTTACTTTCACAGGCTTCATATAATATATATTATTAATATATACCCTAGGACACTTATATTTCGCTAGTATTTAGTTTTGTGAGTAGCACACAGAGTAAAATTTCGCTGCAACTTAATTTCGCGGCTCTGATGAGTGCGAAAATATAGTGATGTGAAAATAAATGCAGTGGAAAAAACAGATTACATTCCTCAGGTCCAGTTTGCTAATAAGGAAAAACATTATTTTGGGACTAGTTCGTATTTGTAAACCACAGGTTGAAATGTGTGGGTGAGATCGACAATTCAATTTGATCACTTGCTGCCATTTGTTTCTTAGACTATCAATGACGCCTAGGTCCCTCCCGCCGTGACTTTCACACTCGAATCCCAAGAAGAAGAAAATAGATAGCTAACAACCACCTTCACACCCAAAACTGTATAACCCTTACGCTGCCATAAAAGCATTTATGCGTTTTCTAGGGGCCACTGCCATAAACGCATTTTTTGGACTTTTTCAGCAATTGCGTGGTAACCTGATTTTATTATTTGTTGACCACATAACCCACGGTCTTTAAGAGTTTTATGAAATTGACTGTGTTGTCTGAAGATTTCTCTATAAAATCAGCCTAAAATAACGAAGCAATTTTAAACTTTTGTTTGAGAATTTCTAATCTAAAAACGAACATTTTTCTGTGAGTTCATTAACTATCCCGCGCGAGTCATAAAACAGGTAATTAGTTGTTGATGACATAATAGCCAATTTAGATTTTCGTGATTATACAGATAATTAAAGTAGAACTTGAAAAAATACTGTATACATATCATGAAGCAATATCGGCAATTTCGGTAAAATGGCTGGCACTAGGCCGGTAGCGAATTTGTACATGGTTGGCTGTGAAAAAGATAATGTGGTTGGACGAGATGAGGGTTGATATTGTTTTTGGTTGATAATAAAATTCATCACAACAATAATTATTCTTCAATTTTATGACTTGACCTACCAGACTTTCATCCTCATCAGTTGCAAATTCGGTGACTAAACTGATATAATCTTAATTTGCTTTGCCATGCTGCTCAGTCGGTGTATTAGCTATAATGAGTTTACCGGAAATTTCCCATTTATCCCAACCACAGACGAAAATTGCCTGCATTTTTAATATGACGATTTTATTGTGGATATCAATGAACAAAGCTATTAACTTCGCGTTTTCGCTCGTTCGTTATGATAGTTTATTTTCGCTCATTAAATTTTCGCCCAAGAGGATGACACCGCGAAAACACGAAAGTTATATGCCGCGAATACATAGTGTCCTAGGATAATATTATTAATTTTTAATTTATACTTCTTAATTGGCAATGATTTTATTCTAAAGACAAATATTTTTCTAATTATGCCATACGAGAGTCAAAAAACAAACAAAAAACAGCAAAAGTTAGCAAACAATCGAATAAATGGTTTGGCGTATAGCATTTCAATACTAGTTACACTATATATCAGTAAACTGTTTTAGCTGCGAACAACTAAAATGAAACAGATGAGAAAACTTGCTCTAATGCATGGAAAGTTTAACATTTTTCATATGCTAAGCTTTGGCTACTGCTGTTTATCCAGACCTTTCAACATGTCTTTATGAGCATAGATCTCAAATGTAGGCCTACTTTACTTCATCTGTTGGTTGCTCTTACAAACTTTTATATTATGATGGATACAAACCATTTTATATGGCATTATCTATGTACTGTTAGTTTGCACATCTTGCTTTAGTTGACCTTTTGCCATGCGATACACATGTTGCTGCTATAAAAGCTAACAAGTTATAATAGTTACCAAGCTATAATACATAGTTACCAAGCTATAATACCTACCAAGCTATAATAGCTACTAAGCTATAATAGCTACTAAGCTATAATAGTTACCAAGCTATAATAACTAACAAGCTATAATAGTTACCAAGCTATAATAGCTACCAAGCTATAATACATAGTTACCAAACTATAATACATAATTACCAAGCTATAATACATAGTTACCAAGCTATAATAGTTACCAAGCTATAATAGCTGCTAAGCTATAATAGTTACCAAGCTATAATAGTTACCAAGCTATAATACATAGTTACCAAGCTATAATAGTTACCAAGCTATAATACATAGTTACCATGCTATAATACATAATTACCAAGCTATAATACATAGTTACCAAGCTATAATAGTTACCAAGCTATAATACATAGTTACCAAGCTATAATACCTACCAAGCTATAATAATGTAGCTATCAAGCTGAATGCAAAAAAATAGACACACAATACTTTGAAATATACACAGAAAATCATTCTTTCAACTTGCATAATATGCGATGGTTTGAAATGAAAATATAATATAAGCATCTTCTAAGGGACCAAAGAAACATATGTAACACTTCCGCAACTATCAAGCTGCAAGTGGCTAATTTTTTCAACGGAAAAGTTTGTTTAAATAAAGCAGTTGAGCGCAGCGCCGTTGCCGGGTTATTCACAGAATTTATAGCAATACTAATCTGGCCACTAATTTATAGCAACAGGTTTGAGTTTGATTCACAGAAAGGCCAGCAGCGGTGACAGGACGAACATCAGACCTTAAATTGCTGCCGCTGCCAGAGTAACATAGCAGATTAGTCTATTTGACCATCCAAATTGAAAACTAAGACTTTCGAGGTAAAAAATATTTATGCCAAAGTAACACAGCAAAAGTGGTGAGAGGAATTAAAAAGCAGACAACTTTAGTTTTATCATAAGCAACTTTCTCATGGAATAATTTGTGATTGTAGGTTGACAATAATTGTAATTATTGTTAAGATATCTATGTAAGCCACCATCCGGTTGGTCAACTAGAAAGCATCACGAGCAGTTGGATTTACTGCTATTGGTTCCTTCCCTTATATCGAAAGCATATGTAAGCCTCTGTTTAAGACCACATATTTGTTAGTAAAGTAATTTTACAGTTGACATACATGTAATTAATCACTCTATTTTCAGGAGTAGAATGCTAATCAGGTCAAGTCGGCCTTGAACTTCTTTCCCTCCCTCGTCCTCTCCCTCTAGCTGTTTTGAAAATCAGTCTTTAACTACTATTTACTATTTATGTATGTTTCTTATCAAACATTTTTAAATACTATAAAAATAATCATCTTTTTTTTGCTCATTTAGCTGCACTAAAAATGATACATTTTGAAGCCTTTTCTGGCAACATCACAGAGAGCTTGCAGATTCAAACTGAAACAAACAGGTGGTTGCCTAGAAACAAACATCTACCTTGCCTAGCTCCAGTTTTTTCCCGGGGAGCAATAACTATGTCATCATCTAGACCGCTACTGTTAAGGTCAAGGTCATCATCACTATCAGTATCCCAAGGGTTGGATTTTTTTGCCTTCTTTGGTGATTCACTGGGCTCTTTTTTCTTCTTGGGCGGAGCCTTTGGCTTGGTAACAGCTTTGGCTGCCTTACTTTGAGATTTTTCTGAAAAAACATCAAGAAGTTACCCAATAGCAAAAGGGTCCAGCAATCACCAAAATATTTTAGCATACGGGGTACCTATAGCAAATAAAGAGCTCCAGTGAGGCGACAACTTCAACTTTGTACTTTATTAATACAAAGCTTTGCCACAGAGAGAACTTTTTCTTTCTGTTAACCATGAGTCAAATTACAAAAAATGTACAAAATATTTTTTAATCAGCTATTACAAAAGCTGTTTGCAAATAGTTATAAAAAACAAAACAATATTTCATAGTAATAATGCAACAGACTGTTTGTATGCTAAATATGAAATTTGATGAAAAACATAAGTATGTCTGCAGTTAGAAAAGAGTTAGCCTATACAAATCATCTGCAAAGCCTCCTTAAATATTTATAACAAAAAAAACTAGAGTGAAAATGTAGCAAAGAGAAATTGTATACCAGTAGCCTTAGAGCACAGTTAGGAGAAAGAGACGACATAGGACTGCCTCGACAAACAAGGGCCTGAGAACTAAAGACTATCAAATGTCTAGTTGAACTTAGCTCGCGACGTCTATTGGCCATATGGAAGTGACGACTTGGTATGTAATGGGCACCCAACATGGGAGGACAATTACCATTGCTTGGTTTAACTTCAGTTATGTCATCGTTCTCTCCAGCTCCAAATCCAAAAGAATCCAGCTTGTTCTGCTTCGGATCAATTTTCTCCTTTTTAGGCTGAAATAAGGGAATAGAACTGGCTATTGCATGACATACTGAAATAAATGTTTTTATAAGGGATTTAATAAAGCGGTAGGTAAGTAATTTTTCTGTTGCTAGCGTCTAGCATCTGATTTCTAGAACAGATGATCAAACTTAAACTGTCAAATAAGAAGGCAGATCTCAGGAGTTACCATATATAACTGAATCGCGAGTTAGACTTGATGCCGTATAAGGTTTCAACACAGATCAGAACCAGCATTTTGGCAGATTCTTGTGGCTCTGTACAGTCTGCCATCGAAGTGAAACAGCCAAGAGGGTTGTTTCAGTACTCGAGGTCCGATCGAACCGACGGGTGAGAAGACAAAGGGAGCCGGATAAAGCAATGGACCAATCTCCCAGAAGTTGTTGAAAGAATTATCACAAAAATATAGATTACCAAAGTTTTAACTGTAAAATGTTCGATTGAGCCATGAGGTCAACAAAGGTAAACTCAGGTCAACAAACTGTGAGCGTGTGGTTAAGGAGGGTTTTAAATAAAATAACTAAATTTCAGGAAACTTGAAGCATCATTTTTCTTGTCAATGGCTAAAATGTATACTAGGCCACATCTAAAAAAAACAGTTATTCACTTTATGGTGTATAAAAAGAACATACAAAAATAATTGTATAAAAACCTGTATAAAAACAATTGCACTTTGCTTTTCAGGGTAGCTGACCAATGGGTTGACAGCGTTGAAACATAAAAGACTGCTTAACAGCACGGTGTTACCCGATTGTTTTACCTACAGAGTAGTTTACTGAAGTACCAGTTTACGTATAATAGAACATAGAGTAGCAGTTTCATCACCCAATATAGTAACATACCTTTGGCGCTCCTTTGATCTTATCCGTGGGAAGGGGCGGGTCAACTCGTGTCCCATACTTTGAAGGTGCAGTTTCTGATTTGACAACCTTGAACCGAGCTCCTTTGCTAGCTTTAGCAGCGTTCTCGGCAGCAGACTTGGCATCAGCCCTTTCTTTCTCAACCTCATATTTCTGCAAAACAAACCACAGCCCTTGACAGTCGGGTCTTCTTAACAGAACAACAAACCACCACCTTTGACAGTCAAGTCTTTTAAACAGAATAACAAACCACAACCCTTGACAGTCAAGTTTTTTAAACAGAATAACAAACCACAACCTTTGACAGTCGGGTCTTCTTAACAGAATAACAAACCACAACCCTTGACAATCGGGTCATCTTAACAGAATAATAAACCACAACCCTTGACAGTCAAGTCTTTTAAACAGAATAATAAACCACAACCTTTGACAGTCAAGTCTTTTAAACGGAATAATAAACCACAACCTTTGACAGTCGGGTCTTCTTAACAGAATAACAAAAGAGCCAGTTTAGCTTAAAGTTCCTTTGCCACAATTCTCTGACAGTTTATGAATCAGTCATTATCAATCAACTTACTCAAGCACCTGCAGAGCAGTGACAAACTACAAATCCTTACAGGACACCGTTGTAAGTAATTAACTCAAACACAACAGCGCCGATGTGATGGCTGCAACTAAACGGAACGGTATACCTCTAACGCGGAAAGGAAAGCTTCCAGATCTTCCTTCCACAGATCTTTTTCAGTCTTGCCCCTCAAAACTTCGAGTTCTTTTTGCTACAAAACCCACAACAGCTTCTAGGCAGGAAATACTGATTTAGGTATGTGCAAGTCCTACAACCTACAGATCTGCAAAAATCTAAATAAATTTAGTTGAGGACGTAAGAGCCTGCTCTATAACCTACCAAACTAAAGAACCCTGACTAACCTTAGCATCCCTTTGTTTCAAGAGTTCATCCTTTTTCTCCTTGGTTAGACTAAGAATAGCCATACTCAAGAGGTAGCCATAATCGGGGCCCCGTCCGGAGTCAGCAGTAGCAGCGCTGTCATCGTCTGATCCAGGGTCCTCTTCTGCACCATCTTTTCCTTGCGTTTCTTTCCATGCTTTGACTGGGTCTGACTCATAGCCCTTCTCAACGAGTGTTTGGATCAGGTCCTTCTTCTTGCGGTTTTCTGTAGCCGATGGCAACAGAGAATACATTGAAACATGCCAGCATTGAAAAACATGTGGTAACATTGATATCACAAACACTAGAGTGATGATCCGCCAAAAAAGCATTTGCTAAAAAATTCATGAACTCCAAGTGAAATAGAACATACATATTTCCTTAGGACAACTATCTCACAGTGATTAAAATGTATACCATTTATAAGTACAGTGCGTCCTTGGATTACGATATCCCTGTTATACGATTTTTGTTGCCTTACAAAATGCAACACGATGGTTTTCCGTCCCCACCATACGAATCCTATTTCATCCTATGAATTCGACAAAGTATTTCACTCGAAATTAAACTTATTACGTCGAAATAACAAACATGCCGATATGCTGTTCATTGAAAACCTCACAACGCCTGAAAAAGATACGACGACTGATTTCTTTCAGTTCAGCATCAACGCCACGACTAGCTATGCTATTGCGTATTATGGGCTTCATCACTCCTCCAGCTTTTTTCTTTTGCTCAACTAATTTTGTTGATGAAAATAAATCACAAATCAAATCGACGCATTTCTCATGCGAAAAGGGGTGATATTTTCCCTTAAAGACCAGTATCAAATTTGGAGTTGCAATCCCTTTGAACAGAGATCAAACAACTTGCCTCAATCTGCCATCAAAAATTCATTTCAATGCGTATTAAATAGAACATTTCTGAGAACCGCATCGCTTGGGCTTTTTTGTCGAATCAAGTTGAGCAAGGTTTTGATGAGGTCAGCTAAAAGTTATAGTCTAAACAAAGCCGAAAACCGATAGATGATAAATCTTTAGCAATGGAAAAATTGAAGTTCAGTAAAATAGTTAAAAATACATAGTAAAACTTGGCTTTAAATGTGTATTTAGTAAGCTAAATTCATTTAAGTTAAAATCAACATTTATATTATATGTCTGCCTTGAAGGTAAGCGCTCCCTATGGTATGTATTGTACATATTACATTATAACGTAACATTTCATAGCAGATTATAACTACTAAATACACTAAAGTTACTGTAGGTAACTATAGTTACTAAGGTTAACATATTATTTCGTAACTAATTTTTAATATGCACGCTATTTATTTTGATGATTTTTACCAGGGGTTGTTTGCATTATATATTTACTATGGGTTTCTATACTCCTCTATACAACATTTTTGTTATACGGTGCCAACCCTGGAACGGAGTGAAATCGTATAACGAGGGCGCACTGTAGCTGAGAATACAGCCTTGATGATTCCTCAAAAGTTCACCAGATAGGAGTTCCTTTATTTTCTTATTTCACATTCTTACCTCAGCACATTGAAAGATAAAATACTGAGTGAAAACAAAAACCATAAATGCTTATGATTTATGACTTACCTACAACAATTTCACCATCAATTTTCTCAAGAATAAATCGAGCCTGGTTACTAAGTTTGCGAGCCTCTGCATCAAGCATGCCATCAAGGAATTGTTTCCTTTTGCAGTACATGGAAAGACGCACCTCGTAGAACTCTTGTAGAATAGCCAGGGGTGAGGTGTACTGCTTGAGCACCCCGAGCTTATCAAACATAACCTTCCAACAGACAAGGGAGGGCAGGTGTTTACAGTTGTAATACACTAATATTGCTGAGATAGACCGTCAGCATTTACGTTGAAGGATGGGAATGGGAAATGCTAACATTATTACCCCATAGAGTAGTTTCTTTGCAACTTGGTGTGCAAGCATTGCTAACCAACAGAACAGTGATATGAAATGATTTTGTGATACTACAAGAAGGTTGATATTTTCTGCAACAGCTTAACATATCGCATAATACAGGAGTGATGGTAATTCTGGGATCACCTGGTAGTTTTTTGGCGTTCTTTGTCATTTATGGGCATAAACTCACTTTCTATATTATCTCGGACCATGCATACTATACTTATTTGAGAAGCAGGTTTTATAGACAATCTACCACCGAAAGTATTCTAAAAATATAATCTA
The DNA here is from genome assembly GCF_963576615.1 of Watersipora subatra. Lineage (NCBI taxonomy): Eukaryota > Metazoa > Bryozoa > Gymnolaemata > Cheilostomatida > Watersiporidae > Watersipora > Watersipora subatra. The sequence continues at coordinate 9,780,207 of NC_088717.1, forward strand.
TTTATTATGACCCCTAATTTATCCTTTCCTGTGATTGATGATAAGGGCTGACAAACTAAATTTTAAGACGCTACTGATACTCCTAAGACCATTAATTACTGTCATATAATTATTTGTATACCTATGTTCAAAAACATTTTTAAATTTGGTCAATTTTGCTGAAGGATTTAAACTTAGGTTTTTGTCATAATGTGCAGATACCAAATGAGACTAAAAAGCAAATTTCAGCTAATATTGAATAATATTGATGTGCAAAACATCTTCAACTTCCCATTGATGCGCTTATTGCCTTAATTCATCAAATAAATACCTAGGAATTAATAACAGATAACATGTTATTTTTGAAGTCACAAAACTACGATCCCCACCGTATATTGAACATTTGACAAAATGTCAAACGCAAATTTGTTAATTCGCATATTCAGAGCAAACAGCAGAATCAAAAAGGTTTATTACAAGAAAACTTGAGTTTTGTAACTGACAGCTCACAGAGCAATCTGTAGTATTATTGTGTTACTGCGACACATGCAAATCCAAAACGCATGCAAATGCGTGGAAGGAAAACTGCTCACCATGTTGGTTGTGCTCACAATCGTCTGAAGTTTAAAGAAGTTGTGAAACCCTTGCTGCTCAGCTTTCATATACTGCTCTGGTGACATCTTCACGACAAACCTGACAGTTGTATCGGTATGATACTCCTTGTAGTCCCTGTAGGGAGTGTCAGAGAGACATATTCACATAAGAGTATCCGTAAGAGATGGGAGGACAAGTTAACAGAGAGCATTAAAGGATATGACATATGTAATGTATAATATCTTTTAATATTATGTATATATAATAAAGGAAAAGGTGTGATTATAGTTAATATATTCATGTGACTTTTGTCTTTTAGAAGAGTGGCAGCTGCTGTCTACATGCATTGCGGAAACGCTTATAGGACAGACACTTGTGTTGTGAGTTGGAGTTGTCCACTTTTGAAACAAATCGCCATAAACGCGCAATAATACTTGCACCTCTCGGCTGTAACTGATGTTTCCATAGAAAGTCACAAGAATTACTAAATACTGCAAAGAGCCAAAGTTGACCAAAATACCTATCAATGTTAATTTTCTCAGTTACATATGCTTAGCTCCCATAGTTACAAACAGTATGTCATGTGAATATTGCACCATGCAATGTGATTATTGCAGCATGCCATGCGATTATTGCAGCATGTCATGCGATTATTGCAGCATGTCATGTGATTATTGCAGCTTGTCATGTGATTATTGCAGCATCTCATGTGATTATTGCAGCATGTCTACGCCATCTGAGAGTCAACACAGCCCTAATATTCATCCACATTTTATAATAATAATTGATCTAGAAATATAAAAAACCTCTTTTTCCTGCTACACCACATTAGTTTATAGCAACTCTTGTACGTGGGAAGAATCTACAATCATTTAAAGGGTGAACCAATCTTAGTTTAGTTTTGCATTATAAGCCAAAAGATAAAAAGTTGTGTCTCCTGCCCCAGATCCACAAACTTCTCAATCATTTCCTTATAAACATTTAAAATTCTATCAAGTTTATAATCAGCGCCTGATATTATGAGAATTTAATGTTCTTTTATATTTGATAGCCTACTGATTATGCAAAACGTTTAAAGACAAAGTGATGATATCTGTAACAGAGTGCATCTGACAAATTGAAATGTATGTAGATGTCACAAATACGCCTGTAACAAGACCCTCCATCATGAGATCTAATGATTAGGCGCATGGAATCGTAACGTTCAGCAGTTTTTTCTGTCATAAATGATCTACACACCATCAAAACAATGCAAAAATGCAAGATCTGCATGCTGGCTAGGATGACCTTCACCTATATGATTTTAGCGCAGAACCTGTTATTATAGCCACGGTCTATACTAGTGCTAGATGGATCAAATGGATCGAATGAGAGACTCACTGTATCTGTATAGGGATCTTCTCTGTGCCCAGCAAGTACGGCTCGAGTACAGATTCCTTGTAATTCTGAGTCCATGTGCCTACAGGCAGCTCTGTAATCTCTATACTATCCGTGCCTAAGGTAGCCACCTCCCCACTCACGGCGTAGCGCTGACTCTCCAGCATCTCAATGCTGCCTCGGAAACCGTTGTAAAAGGGAGCCTAAAACACGCTGAAGTTTAGGGCATATCCTTGAATAGGACATGGTCATCAGACGCTGTAGTGTGCACCCAGGTGAGCAACTTACTCAATGACTTGCATAAACAACGAGCAGTAAAATCATGCAAGATGTCCAAAACTGCCGAAAAATTCCTTGCAGTACCAAATGAAATAATAACCAAAAGACGTGAGCGAAAGTCAAAGCAGCACTTGGCTCCGTATTAGTTTCACTCACCCTTGTATGTAAATGTGTGTATGTATATAGCTACAGTATTCGATGATGCCCGCTTTGTGATTGAACTATTGAGGCATTTGCAAGAATGGGTATATTCACCAGGTAATAGATTGTGATAGAAAAAGCTAGAACTTTTGTTAGCGTTAAAATATTTATTGACTAAAAGAGAAAGCAAATGTCATAGCACCTACTTTGGGTTCATTTTGCTAACAAATTGAAGTCTATTGCGAGACAATCTATCGATATGAGCAATATGATGTCACTATTACACGATATGAGCAATATGATGTCACTATTACACGATATGAGCAATATGATGTCACTATTACACGATATGAGCGATATGATGTCACTATTACACGATATGAGCAATATGATGTCACTATTACACGATATGAGCAATATGATGTCACTATTACACGATATGAGCGATAAGATGTCACTATTACACGATATGAGCAATATGACGTCACTGTTACACGATATGAGCGATATGATGTCACTATTACACGATATGAGCGATATGATGTCACTATTACACGATATGAGCAATATGATGTCACTATTACACGATATGAGCGATATGATGTCACTATTACACGATATGAGCAATATGATGTCACTATTACACGATATGAGCAATATGATGTCACTATTACACGATATGAGCAATATGATGTCACTATTACACGATATGAGCGATATGATGTCACTATTACACGATATGAGCGATATGATGTCACTATTACACAATATGAGCGATATGATGTCACTATTACACGATTTTAAAAGTAAACTTTTATTTGAATTGGTTCTATTAAACTAGTTTAATGTTGCCAGTCGAGCAGAATATATTTTCACTAAAAATATGAGCACAGCCTAGTATTCCAATTTTTTGTTATAAACCCCTACATGAAGCATGTCATACGCAGACGTAAAATATAGAATAAGTAGCGTTGAACAAACCAACGCGTAAAAAGTAGAATAAAAATTATAAGCGCTTTTACTATAAATCAAATTATAGAAAATTCATCATTTTCTATGGTTTTAACATTCTCATGACATGACACCTTTTAACTTCATCCCCTCATCGAAACATACTCCGATCACAGGAGAAAAATGCATTTATGACTTGCCATTTGCATAAGCTCTTCTCCATTCAACAATTTTTTGACATTGTGAGCCACATCTCTAACATTAAAGTTAGGGACATTGGTTGACCATCCTGTACCGATACCGGAGGCACCATTGATAAGAATGATGGGCAGGATTGGACAATACCTAGAACAGAAAGTTAGATTTATCTTGATGCGCGATAGAACAACGAAGAACGTAAATAAATGTACACTACCTGTCTCCAGAAATGTCATAGAAATTTACAACTGTAATCAAATGAAGATGACATACAACATACAATACAACATACAATACAACATACAATACGTACAACATACAATACATACCATTCTGGTTCTATTTTAGTACCATCATCATTGAGGTACCTGAGGATCGCGTCATCATGGATGTGAAACAGAAGCCGGGTTAGTTCACTGCAACACAACACCACATGCTAAGTTTCCCAATGTTTAAACATTGTGAGCCCGAGTCAAACTTTTTTAAGAATGTTTTTAGAAAAAAGCAATGTCTCCAACTGTATTTGAACCACAGTAACTGGGCCTTTAAAGCCCAACTTAATAGGTACATTATTATAAAAACCGGCTACTGGAATAAGATAAACTGCAATGTAATACATCATGGTAGAGCACTGAACATTGGAAATGATGCTTTCACAACTGCCTTCTGCTACATCATTACCTGAGACAAGTGAAAATGTAACGGGGGCTTGCGGAGTCTTTGCCGCCGTGGAGCCTTGTGCCAAACTGTCCTATTGGCTCAAGGAGGTTGAGGTTGTTACTGCCAACGTAGTTCTGTGCCAGATTAACGATCGTACCTGGAAGGAAATAACTTGAGGAAGCACCTGAGGCACATTTACGCTAGTGAAAGATGTTTTGCAGAAAAGTCTGACAAAATAGCAGAGCACATTGGTGTGTGAGTCAGCGTTTTTCAGTAGCGACTAGCAACGAGTGATCAACTTGTGCGTTCAATGGAATTATTTATGGTAATAAGGGATCAATACTTTAGTAATCTATTTCCATTTAATTAGAAGAGATTAAATTTGTAACTAATTACACATTAAAATATAATTTATATGTAAATACAATGAAACAATAATGCATAAAAAATAAAAACTGTTCAAGTGCTTACAAACAATCATGATTTGTCAATCGAATTCTCAAGCTAAGGAGAAGAACTCTAATGAGCGTCAACTCAAAGTGCAGGACAAGAAGCAAGTACACATAATTGCTGCCATATTATAACTGCAAGGCACAAGATCACTAGTAACAAAGATTTATTAAATGAGAGATACAGATTCGGTACAAATGGACATGATATGATACTCACTCATAAGTGAGCTTTCGCCATGGTGATAGGCAGACAGCTCAGCGACAGACCCAGCAAGCTGTGCTACTTTCAGCTCTTTGACTAGATTTCTTTTGAAGCAGGTGAAAAGCACCTTGCGCTGGCCAGGCTTGAGACCGTCAACAAGACAGGGAATAGACCGCTCGTTATCCATATTTGAGAAGAGTACGAGCTCCTTGTTTACAAACTCTGTGAAAGAAATTCTCTTGGTGTCCTTCGTATACAGGAAGTCCTCACTCAGACCTGCCAACAATGAGAACAAAACAGACCTTTATCACTGGAAAGTATTTTTGAAAATCAGTGATAAGACGAAATACTGAAGAGAGTAAGTATCAACATAAACTTTGGTCGATGGTGATGGTTTTGTAGAGAGACAGATGCATTTAGTTGACCATATAAAACCTTAGAATCTATAAGAGATTCTAAAATATATTATTCCTCATTCCTAAAAAAGATCTTGGAAACGTGGAACAAAACTTTTATTGAGGAGTTGTCACAACCACCGCAATGACAAATACCCAAAAATGTTTGATGGCTCTCAATTCATAGATGTCTAAATGATGCAGTTATATTGTTTATTAGTTTAAACTTGAGTCTGTAACTTAATATCTGCATAAAAGTTACTTGAGAATAACTCAACGTTGGGGTATACCATCAGATGAGAAACATCTATCTGTTAACTTTTTAGTACTGTGAGTTACGCTTTACAGAATAGAGAAAGCATAATATTATTATTGTTGTATTGTAGTTGTTGTATGGTATTATCACGATAAGTCTTGTATCACAGAAAACACAGCTAACAGGTAAGAAGCACATAAAGGAACTGACTTAGTTAGCAAGCCCATAGCTATGGGTTATTAGACAATTATGCGATTATAGCACAGCTAAAAGAAAGCTGACTGCACAGCTAATATGTAACAATTATGCTTTGTTAGTTATCTTGAGGTGTTGACTGATGTTCTAAAAAAAGAATCAAGGAGATTGACCCACTAGAAGCTGAGATATAACCAGCCAAACACAGGTCTGCCTAATAAAGAATCAGAGGAAAACCCTTCGAAAATCCCGAAAACTGTGACGTATGAAATCGACTTAATGTTCATGTGCCGGAGTTGCGCACCCTTACCGCTGTTACGTATAATGATTGTTTTGGCTACGAGATGTGAAACGCTTCTCGCGGTAGTAAATAATTTACAGACTAGCTCTGGTTTCTCAGGAAAATCAAGCAAACATTGTGTGGTAAAGGCATTTGCCTACAGCCCCTCGCCATGATTTTTCAAAACAGAAGAGCAGATTTTGACTATTGTGCTTCAAATTTTAACTCGATCTCCACGGATATGCTCCGAAGATCCTCTGTTCAACGAAGCGCGTGTATAGTCTATATGCGACATACGCGATTGCAGTTCGTTTAGAATAAGAAATGGGAATGTGAATTTGTGTTCAATCATCATTTTTCTACTGTGTATCTACTGCAGCATTCAGTTGATTTTCCTCATTATCGTAACTATTAAGAGACTGTAAGTTCACTACAGCCATAATCTTAAAAAGAAAAGAAAGAAATTTATCGTTTTCTTCTTGCTGTAAGAAAAGAAAACGATAACTTTTGATTTGATTTTTCTATTGATCTATTATCTTATCCATGATTATTTTTTATAATTAATATAATAATCATAATGCATATTATACAAAATAATAATATAACTGCGTATAGAATAAATGATGTAACTAATATAATTTGTAGAAAGTGATAGCAGAATGTTGCGAAATAATAGATGCATGTAATTATTTTATTCTAAAACTAATCTACACGTCAGAGGGACTGGTTCGGAATTCAGAGCAATGATTGTTAGGCCCAATTTGCTTGTTCTATACTTCCAGGGATTAAACCAATTAGAACGCAGTGATTGTTATAGGAGAGCGCATTAGTTGGCTTAATTGACCAATGGCACACAAGTCGATTTCACACGTCATATATTGATGATTACCAAAACACTTGTTTTTTGGTAGACCTGTGTTTGGCTGGCTATATCTCAGCTTCAGGTTGGTCAATCTCCTTGATTATTTTTTTTAGAACATCAGTCAACACCTCAAGATAAATAATAAGGCATAATAATATTATGCTTTCTCTATTCTTCAAGTAAAAAAAGAGAAATCAACTTTAAACAAGTCAGCATTTTCTATTTGTGTTACTCTAACTCTGAACTTTTCTATGAGATAAGACACCAATAAAATCGGTCATAAAATAAACTTCAAATTCTTAACAGAAAATTCTATATCCTACATGTATGGGAAAAGATAAAACCAACCTCTGATGGTTATTTTCCACCTTTCTTGCTTCCATCGAGCATGAAGACAATGGTGAACCTACCTAGTTCGTGGCGAGTCCTCCTCGCTGTCATCCAGTTAGTCAGCCACTCCTTCCTCTCCTCTATGCACTTCTTACTGAAGGCGAGTGTGATGCTTGTGTCATCCTCAGCACCCGAGTACCGGAATGGTATCCTGTGCCGGGCCATGTCTGAGAAATACTCTTTTGCCTCCTTGCTGGTGGACGTGCCCAAACCTGTAACCGAACTCTTTTAATGAAAAGGCAATATAGCAACATATACTGTCATGTCCTCGTGCAACCATTATTTACATCCTGTGATAGCTCCATCAACTGACTATTGGATTGAGATAAACGTAGAACAAGGAACAGAATATAAGAGAATGCCCGGCCATCGAGGTTGCAATGGTTTGACAAGGTTTAGCGGAGAGCAAAATGGTCATTATGAGAAGTACACAACCAACCACACAGCTGGTGGCACCTACTCCTAGACCTCACAAAGATAAATTAAAATAAAAAAGATGCTCAGCTTGCAAACTGCTGTCAAGCTAATGATATAGCAGCGATCGTGCAGCAACTCTGAGAGTTCCTACAATATGTTGCATCAATGAAAACTTGTAAACTTGAGCTTACACTGACAGACATGTAGTCAACAATAGTTGAAGTATTTTACACGGAGGAGGTGATCAAAACTTGTTCTTACAATATTTATTCATTCACTTTTGTTTTTAAACAAAATTCCATCCGATGTTGGGCCAATCTATCAAACGATTAGTTTTTTTTCTCAATACTGCTGACATTATTTTTTAGAAACATGAGTGCAGTCATTTTAAAAAGCTTTACAAAATGTGTCAGTGAATGTGTCAGTGCGTTGATGCCATTTGAATTAGTCACTCCTTAGTCCTTAGTGATGACAGCACTTATTGTTGCCACTCCTCTCCGATTACACTATTAACATAGTGGATGATGATACTAATGATGCCTATCGATCCCTGGTCGTATTCTCTGATAGGTCAACTAGTTATAAACATTGCCTTGAAAAGACTGAACAGCACGAAACTGAAAACAAAATCTAAACAAATAAAATCAAACCTTTGTAGTACTTGACTTTATAGGTATGCCAGTTATCTGTTCGTGACTTCCACTCCTCAAACTCTGGCAAACTGTAGAAGGCCAACTCCTTCTTGTTTTTGACAACCTGCCAACAAGAATTATCACCAGATCAATCTAGACACTTGAGATCCCCATCCACAAAACCTCACGAAGAAATGACTGACTGACATCACAGATATACTACCAACAGACCTTGACAATGGGCGTGATAAACTCGATGAGGAAGTTGTGCTTGAGAAGGTTAGGCCAGTTGGTGTGGATGAAATTGATGAGTAGGCCTTTGATATGTGAACCATCCTGGTCCTGATCTGTCATGATCATAACCTTGCCATACCTGCGCACACATGAACAGGCTACACTACGAAATTTACAACAGCAACCTGCGCACACATGACCAGACCACACTGAGATCATAACCTTGCGGTACCTGCGCACACATGAACAGACTGCATTGTGATCATAACCCTGCCATACCTGCGCACACATGAACAGACTACACTATGAAATTTACAATAGCAACCTGCGCTCGCATGACCAGAATACAATGTGATCATAACCCTGCGGTACCTAAGCACACATGAACAGACTGCATTGTGATCATAACCCTGCCGTACCTGCGCACACATGAACAGACTGCATTGTGATTATAACCCTGCCGTACCTGCGCACACATGAACAGACTACACCGTGGGAGTTTACAATAAAGTCATAATAAATACTTTACTTGTGTGAATAGGTAAACGTTTATATAGTAACTGAACTCTTGTCTTGTAACAAATACTTCTAGTGTATTGAACTTGTATGCTAGTGGTCGATAGAGTAATACCCGTGTTGGCCAAATATTGATAATAGCGACCTGCAGTCTGCATAAGGTAACTTTATAGAAATGCATGTGACTACCCTAGGACACTTATGTATTCGCGTCATCTAACTTTCGCATTTTCGCATTGTCATCCTCTGGCGAAAATTTCATGAGCGAAACTAAACTATCATAACGAACGAAATTAAATAGCTTTGTTCATTGATATCCACAATAAAATCTTCATATTAGTAATGCAGGCAATTTTCGTCTGTGGTTGGGCTCAATGGGAAATTTCTGGTAAACTCATTATAGCTAATACACCAACTGAGCAGCATGGCAAAGCAAATTAAGATGATATCAGTTTAGTCACCGAATTTGTAACTGATGAGGATGAAAGTCTGGTAGGTGAAGTCATAAAATTGAAGAATAATTATTGCAATGATGAATTTTATTGCCAACAAAATAAATATCAACCCTCACCAGGTCCAACCACATTATACAGTTTTGGTTGTGAACAGACACATTAAAGACCTTGCTGTGCTACTTTAATTATCTGTATAATCACGAAAATCTAAATATTGATTAGCTATAATGTCATCAACAGCTAATTACCTGTTTTATGACTCGCATGGGTAGTTAATGAACTCACAGAAAAATGTTCGTTTTTAGATTAGAAATTCTCAAACAAAAGTTTGAAATTGCTTCGTTGTTTTAGGCTGATTTTATAGAGAAATCTTCGGACAACACAGTCAATTTCATAAAACTCTTAAAAGACCGTGGGTTATGTGGTCAACGAATAATAAAATCAGGTTACCACGCAATTGCTGAGAAAGTCCAAAAATGCGTTTATGGCAGTGGCCACTAGAAAACACATAAATGCGTTTATGGCAGCGAAAGGGTTATACAGTTTTGGTTGTGAAGTTGGTTGTTACCTATCTATTTTCTTCTTCTTCTCGGGATTCGATTGTGAAAGTCACGGCGGGAGGGACCTAGACGTCGTTGATAGCTCAATTGGGGCAAAATGTTGTATGCAAGCACAATCCATGATTAATGAAATATTTTGAATTGAGTGGTTTTTTGTTCAGCAAAATATAACAGATGGTAATTAGATAATGATTGCAAGGTGTTTCTGTGATGTCATTTGAGTTTTTAATTGGATAGACAGATACACCAATCAGCATTGTCCTTAGATACCTTTGGGCCTAAGATTACCAGGAATGTCTTGATACGGCATTTATGAACACATGGATTGAATTCCAATTGTCAATAAACTCGAAGCTTGATGTTGCCTCATCCCGAGTACAATCCTTCCACTCCATGACTTAAAGGAATTAGCGTGTGCTTTCATTTTTCATTCAACCGTTTTAACGACAATCGGAATTCTTTGGTATCGGAATGCTTTTGTTCAATCTACGCGAAACATAAAAACCTCTCCATCCTGTTGAATTTATATGGCAAATGAGTATCATGAATTGTGAGACATGTTTTCTCTCATGTAAACTTAATTTATAATGAAGACAAATGAAGCGTTTCTTCGCGTAATTTGTTCAATTAGCTAATTATTTTCATATAATTAAGAAACAAGAACATTACAATACATTTGCATGGAGTAATTATCCGATAATTGTTTGGTGTCAAATTTATTGTAATATTGTAAATATAATAGCTAAAGGAAATATTTAGGCAAACTATAATTTACTAGTAGTCATTTTAATGCTTCAACTTCTTTCTTCTGATCATCAAACACTGTCATAACGTCAGCAAGCAGAACTCAGATATGTTCAAAAAAGTTATAACGGTTTATAATGTCTCGATAATATAACTTACAACATTATTCTGCTATACATAAGAAACACTTGCATAACATCAATATTTATAAATTACTCGTGATAATTATACGTTATCAATCAGATCATTTAGGTCATATTTGATTTCTAAGGTGGTAAAGCAGAATTTCATAAGATTTATACATAGGTTAGAAAGCTACAGAGCAATTAATTACCGTAGTTGAAAACAGCAAACTGACTAGCAATCAGTAAACAGTTTATGTTTTCGAATGCTCTAAAATTTAATCTCGAACTTTGAACTAGATTAGTTAACAGTATTTCACCAAAATGGTTTGTACACTTTATTGAGAAACTCATTCACATACCGGTTCATTTCTGAAAATAACTTATACTGCTTATTAACTTTAATACTCAGGAGCTAGATATGACTGAGTTACGCTGCTGCACGACTGGAGACAAAACGATAAGCAGACGTACCGAAGTTTCTTCACTTCATCATAGTCGGCATACTTCTGCTTATACTGGAGTCCGAGTATCCTTATCACGTTGTTAATCTCAGCATTCTCCATGATCTACGCAGACGAATATTTAATGGTTAGCCTCAAATCTACCAGTAAAGTATGCAAGTCACAATTAACCTGTATCACTATGATTCTTGCAAACAAAGTGGCTTTCTCATTCTATTGTTCAAGTTTCCATAAAGTGCCAACATTCCATGTATAAACTTCTGCACTTCTCACAACCAACAAACGTACATATAACATACATGAGTACTGACAAAGATGATGCACTAGTTTTCAAGAGTCATATCAAACAGAGAAATGTCTTCAACAACACTGTGTTACAGAACTATATTACCATCTTTGTAGATATCACAGGATTGCAAACTAATCTACCCAAGAAGCAACCATAACACTAAACAAACAATCTTTGATAGAATGCAACAAACAAATGAATGTGTGAGCTCTAACCTGTTTATGGCTGGCATCTCGCACATTTAGCATCTTGCCACGAAGAGGGAATACACCATAGCTATCTCTACCAACGACACTCAGTCCCGCTACAGCCAACGTTTTGGCTGAGTCTCCTTCTGTCAATATTAGTGTGCACCTGTAATCGGATATGGCAGAACAGGGTTTAAATTTACCAGAAGAAATCCGTAAAATAAGGCACCTCCATAATGTGGTGCCAGCATGTGAATGTATCGACATAGTACAGTGCCCCATTAGATTACGATGTCCCTGTTATACGACATTTTTGAGTTACGAAGAGGAGCACAATGGTTTTTTATCCTCGCCATATGAATCCTTTTTCGCCATACGAAATCAATACACATCTTGCTTGAAATTCAAAATCGACAGTCGGTGTGCTTCTCACATTGAAGTAACAAAGATGCCGATATGCTGTTTGCAGAAAACTTTTTCCACAACACTTGAAAACAATTTGATGACCGAATTCACTCAGTTTAGACTTCGTGTGAAAATTTGTGAAAAGTATGTCAGCGAAAGCGAATACAGTAATACTTCAACTTACGAGTGCTCCAACGTACGAGAAACGTGAGATACGAGCCAGCTTTTAAGCAAATTTTAGCACTAACAACTGAGCCATGTTTGAGATACGAGCACGTGAGTCAGTTGCCAAGTATGCCGGAGGTGTTTTATGAGAACAGCATCATTCTGTATTTTTCAACTGCTCAGGTTATACTTTTGTACCGTGTTTTTTTTTGTGTGCGATTTTCAGTGCAGAATTATGTGAATTAAAAGTACTCTGCGTTGAACGAAAGTTTGCCAGTAAAATGAAAGATAATGCAAAGAAAAAGCGAATGATAACAGTTGATATTACACGGAAAATTATTGAAAAATATGCAAAATGTGTATGCGTGATTGAGCTAGCTCAGCAATATGACAGAAATACATCCACAATTATCAAACCAAAGGATTATATTCAGGGCATTTAGCTCGCAAAAGGACTGGCCATAGTTTCTAAACGGCGCAGCGATCTTCACGACCGCTGATGGAGAGACTGCTCAGGCATTGGATAAACAATTGGCCGGTGACAGCGTAACTGAAACGATGCTATATGAAAAGCCCGGTGCAATCTAGCAAAACTATAAAAATAGACATTCGGACAAGTTGGCTAGTGGTCGTGCATTAATCTTTTGTGACGACACCTGCGTTCGTCCTAATCGCAACATGTTGAAAGGGCGACAAAGGCAAACGTCTTTAGATAGGATTATCTTAAAACGGCCGGCTAGTCGTGAAAGCGAAACAAAGGAAAAATTAGCTAACCAGCGAGAAACTTCAAACTACGAACGCCGAAGAAATTTTAATTACGTTAAGTTAAAAATGAAAGTTTGCTTTTAGGTTTGCTTCTAGGTTTGTCTTTTAAGACATTGATAAAGTCCAAATTTATCAAAGTCAACTGTTGTAATGAAGGATAACTTATATCTCCCTCTCTGGCAAATGCTAGCGTTAGCTGCTATTGCATGTATTTAATTTTACATTTTAATTAATCACATTTCCTTGCATTATTTTTTAATTGTTGCTTTTTGAAAGCATTTGGTAAATTAGGACAATAACCAACATGCTCTTTCTGTTACAATATCTTGTTTTGAGTGTTTTATTTGCATTTTTAGAGTATGGAAACCAATCAATATATATTTAATGGTTCTATATATAAATAAATTGCACCAACATGCGAGTAAATTAACATACGAGCTCAGTCTCGGAACGCATTAAGCTCGTAAGTCGAAGTATGACTGTATTCATTTTAAGTTTTCATTTCATTCAATCAAAATAGTTAACAGCCACATTACCTTCTAGAACTTGCTAAAGGCCGACTCTCTAGAGTATAAATACATGTACTTCCGTATGTACGTATGGTTACATTAATTCTTGCGCACATTTCAAACAAGACAAACAACAACCTCTGGATCCTTTTATAAGCGTTAGCTAGCTAGCAATTGTCTACATTGCACCAGCAAGCATCATCCTCAAGTGACCAAGTTGACAATCTACATTGCACCAAGTTGTTTTTTTCTTAGAGCACTCTCTGCACCAGCAGAATGAAATCAGCAACAAAGTCGGAGTTGCAATTCCTTCAAACTGAGGGTCAGGATCAGACAACATCTCTTAGCCGGCTAACAAAAATCCACGTCAATACATTTTAAATTTATTTGTAACCCTTTTGCTGGGGAACGACATAAATGCCGTTTATTGGGTCTTTGGGGAAACAACATCAACGTCGTTTTCGGTAGAAGTTTATAAAACTGTAACCAAGTAACGATAAAAAGCATACAAACGTTTCTAAGTTTAACTTATTGTTGTTAAGATATTTATCTATAAATTACAATATGAAACGATTATCTGAAGGGCATTTCGTTTTGCTACAACCCAAACAAATAGGAAATCGCGTTTCCATTGCAAAAAGTGTAATATGGAAAAACCAGTCAACAAGCGATTGGGCTTTCGAAACGAAGAAAACTTATTTGATCCTGCATTGGTCAGTGATCGTTTGACTGATCAACACGATAATAATTCACATGATAATAGCTATATCAACTTTAAAAACTTCGAATATATAGAGAAAGGTCATGGCTACGGCAGCTCGGTTGATGATAATGCTACATTCACTTGTGCTGTTGTTGTAAATACTAGAAAAGTGCCTCATAATAGCAACTCCAATACAAGCAACACCCGTGCTACTAGCTTTAATACACCAGTTACTACTACTGAGGGATCAGAAGATGAAGCATATATAATCACACAGGCTTTCAAATGTTAGACAAACGTTATTGACGCCTTAGGTGGTGACTAGCCTTGATCGCTCAACAATTTTTTCCCTCACTCACGGCCCAACTTCACACCACCTGCTGATACTTCAATGTTCGAGTAGTTTGATTATTTCTTCCTACTGGGCAAGGTGGAAGTAACTTGTAGATTATAGTACCAGAATCTAAAGAGTATTACGAGTATACACAAGCAAAGGTTGGAGTTCTGCAACCACAGTCCAACCTGCATATATGGGAAAGAGCTAAGGTGAAGCGATGAAGGGCAATTATTGGACTGTGCTGGAACAAAGGCTTGTAAAAAACTCCAAACAAAGTAACTTACTTTAATAGAAAACATCAAATCCAAAACCATCTAGTGAATATCAGCTCAATCCACGTATGCTTATAGAATAACGCATTTATTGAATTGTCAACAAAAAATTACACGACTTTCGGACATTTTTCGGAGACTTTTACCGTAGCATAATTAGCATTGATACGTTTTCAACTCTGTTCTACCCACTACACGTATCAGCCCAAATCACGCCACTCGAAGGGTATAGTAAATAAAATTTCATTTTTCCTTTCGATGGCCATTAAACGATCAAGTATGCGAGAGGCCACTTCTGAGAACAGCATCGCTTGGGCTTTCTTGTCGAATTGGGTTGAAGGTTTTGATAAGGTGAGCTAAAAACTATACACGTACATTGTAATGTTGGATTTTATTGCAAATTATTACCACTAATACACTAAAGTTATTGCAGGTAAGTATAGTTGCTGATTCTAACCAACTTTTTTGTTATTAATTTATAGTATTTACAGTACATATATAAAATTTTGATGTTTTTTACCTGGGGGCGTTTGCATTATATAAATACTATAGGTTTCTATACGACATTTGCGTTATACGAGGCCAACCCTGAAATTAATTAAAATCGTATGGCGAGTGCGCACTGTAATGACACAGTATAAGAGAAAACCTGCTTCAGTGTCACTATATGAGAGTGCACCTGCTTTGTAGTGTCACAATACAAAAATGCATCTGTATTATAGTGTCAGTCAGAAGAGTGCACCCACAAAATAGTGCCATAGTATGAGGACGCACTAGTATGATGTCACGTAACGAGGGAGCACTACGAAATGGTATCACAGAGTGAGAGTGCACCTGCGTAATTATATCGTAGAACGAGGGTGCTTCTACACACCAGTGTCACAATCTGAGAATATAGCTGTATGAGAGTGGCAATGTGACAACTTGATGCAGAGGCGTGCCTTGCAAGCTAAGAACTAATAACTGAGCTATACCTAAGGGTTTTTACTACAAAGGCATGTTTATTTATAGAACGTCAATATATAAATATGTAGAATTGGCTTCATGTGAGACAATGTGAATCCTAAACTAAACTGTTGAATTACTAGTGTTATAGGCTATCAAAACATCAGATAAGTTTTGAGCCGATTGGCCAAAATGTGAAAAAATTAGACAAAAAACTCACTTTTCAGAATTCTTGGTGCCAGCATCATTAGCATCATCTAATTTTGGAATCCCTTTGAGTTTAGAGGTCTTAGTGCCTGACTTCTTGTTCAACTGACTCATAGCCTTGAACTTGACCCAGTTCATTATATGCTCGATAATGCCGCACCGTGTAATCTGCATAACAACATGGCCGTTATCCCTGCACCGGTGTAGGTATCCACAGGCTATCAGTTATAATGAAACTATCAAGGCGAAACCTATATGGTTGCCAAGTGCTGTAAATAATAAAACTGTCAGGCTCTTAGCATCTTAAAATGTGAATATAACTGCAAAACTACAACATATTCAACCAATCTGTAGTGAAAGACAACTCAAAGAAAGAAAGCAAACGGATCAGAGGCTTTGTATGTTGGTATCTGGCACTTACTTGACCGATGAACTTCTCTGGTAGCTCGCATGTTGAGCCGAACTGTTTGGCTTGCAGAGTCATGTTTTCCTTGGTCTGTGAGTCGAAAGATGGATTTTCAATGAGACAGTTGATGAAAACCCAAAGGTTGTTTTTCACCTGTCAGGGAAAAGCAAATACCAACTTAAGCAAGGCCAAACAATTATCCAATCTTTTTAAAATAAAACTGAGACAATTGCAAGTTCGAAGTAGCGAGTGTGGTAACTATTCTTATCAGGTGACGAGATGGTCAGAGAGAAGAAAAAAACAGAATAAATTGTCACATAACAAGTGTGCAGCTTTCCAACTACATCGAAAAGAAAGTGTCAATGAGGCTTATTTCATAATAGTTGATATAAAAGCAAGTAAAAAGATGGTGATAAAACTTCAGTCTGGTTCAACTGACATGGCTGTGTCGCTCACCTGAAATGGTTTAACTGACATGGCTGTGTCGCTCACCTGAAATGGTTTAACTGACATGGCTGGGTAGCTCACCTGAAATGGTTTAACTGACATGGCTATGTCGCTCACCTGAAATGGTTTAACTTACATGGCTGTGTCGCTCACCTGAAATGGTTTAACTGACATGGCTGGGTCGCTCACCTGCAATGGTTTAACTGACACGGCTGTGTCACTCACCTGAAATGGTTTAACTGACATGGCTGTGTAGCTCACCTGAAATGGTATAACTGACATGGCTGTGTCGCTCACCTGCAATGGTTTAACTGACATGGCTGTGTAGCTCACCTGAAATGGTTTAACTGACATGGCTGTGTCGCTCACCTGAAATGGTTTAACTGACATGGCTGTGTCGCTCACCTGCAATGGTTTAACTGACATGGCTGTGTAGCTCACCTGAAATGGTTTAACTGACATGACTGTGTCGCTCACCTGAAATGGTTTAACTGACATCGCTCCTTTCCCCGATTTCTTACTCACAACTGCGACAAGCTTCTTTGTGATCTGATCCACGACGTAGTCGACATGCCTGCCACCCTGAAATCGCCAAAGCCATTATTATGGCCATACAATGCTATTACCAACAAATAGCACAGACAGTGTAACCATCCAACACTACTACTACTGACACTATAAGAATACAGCACTATTACTGTGACCCGGTAGTGGCATTACTATCACCCCTTTGGACAGCTACCTTAGTTGTAGCAATGCTGTTAGCAAAGCTGACTTGCTGAAACCCTTTTTCTGAAGATAGACAGACAGCGACCTCCCATCTAGGGTTTACAGCTTCGTAGACTACCTTTAGCGAGGCACCATTATCATCTACCTTGTCTTTTATGTAGAGATCAATGTATTCCCTGAAGTTTTTCACCTACACAGAGATAAAACACCTACACAAGGATAAAAATAAGTGATGCAAAAGATGCCTCTCGTAAAACCAACTAGATCAAATCTACCTTCAGTTTTGATCAACGTGTGTTAATTTTTTGTATCGTTATTACAAAAATAATGATAAACATATAATTGCAATATTTGAATACAAATACAATAAGCAAGCCTCAATGCTTCTGAGACTTTATCTGCTGCTGAACTACTTCAAGCATCGGCTCACCGAAGTGAGCTATCAATACTTTTACTAAAAATTCTAGTCTCATTGTAGTAGTTTAACACATATTTGAACTGTAGATCAATGTAGCTGGGCCTCAACAAAAGAAAGAGTCAACTTAAAAAAAGGATTCTGTAAATAAAACAACCTTTGAAGTATAGCTACAAACCAATTGTGTCTACCAATAAAAATGACGCGAATACATTTTTAAAAAAGGAGATACAGCTCCTATGCCATCGCAAATATTTTTCATAGAATAAAAAAACTTATTCACAGGCCTAGCATTTTCTTTACCTTCTAAAAACTTTTTTGTTATTATGTTTGTTCTAAAATCAAAATACATAATTAGGCTTCCACAACATCTACGATTCTACATAATATATAAATGAATATACTCAATACAAACCAGATCCCTGTGTTTAATTAAATAAAGCAAACCATAGATGAATAACCAGTCGTGTAAAACATGTTGTTTCTACACAGCGAATGAAACCTACATTCCAGTTAAAATTGTTTCTCTTAATAAGGTTGATGACATTTGGAGAGCAAAATATAAAAATACACATCAAAATGAAACAAGTAGATCCTATACTCACGGCAAGTCTCTTTCCGTTGAGGACAACCTTGACCCCTTTAGCTGCCGCAGCTATGTCATATGCTCGACGTATGAACAGGTCTTCTATGTCTTTGTCTAGCTTCTCCATTTTAAACTTAGTCAAGTCTGGTTCGAATGTGACACAAGTGAAGTCAGACTCCTTTGCATCTGTGATCTTCGGATCTGAGGCCTTAGCCATGTTGTTCGACCAGACCTAGATGATATTTAAAACCATATGCATCAAACAGTATAGCTCGTTCTCCTTTACGTAGATCTACAGTCCATGAAAAGTTACTACCACATGTCCCTGCATATAAGCCTATCTCGTATATAAGCCTATCTCGTATATAAGCCTATCTCGCATATAAGCCTATCTCGCGTATAAGCCTATCTCGCATATATGCCAAAAAAGCAAAAACAGCCCTGAAATCACGGAAGTTATGAAATCAAATAAATGTATAAGTCGACCACATAAATCATAACACGCTATATATACCTACCCTACAAGGTTGCTGCTTATGAGCAGCTTTTGTAGGCTTAGTACAAAATGTTTCTGATTGGTGAGTAGTTGTATGATTAGGCAATCCTTCATTCTTTCGTGACGTCATTCTATCGTTGTCTGCCATCTTTATGGACAACTTTTATCGTTGTATAATTAGCCAATCATGTTTCCGATTAATCACAAGGAAAATATCATCTGTTTGCGTTGTGTCTATGAAAAACATGTTTGCATTCAACGTTGACCTGACTTTCACTTTGCAAAAACACTCCTATAGTTATTTTTTCTTTGTGATGATCAGACGCATTACAGCTACGTAGGTTTCACAAATTGTAGATAAATGGAATTCCGATGATTATCAATTGGGCAATAGTAGGAGTTACAGTGAGTATTTATTTTTAACAGTTAACAATAATGCCGTAAGCCATAGTAATAGTGGTAACTCGTCTGACTCGGAACAAGCTGAACTTGTCAACCGCAGTAGTATGAAGAGGTCAAAAGTGTTCAAACTGAGTCTGCAACACACTTGTGGCTTTTTACGGAATCATACGATGTAAAATTTCATGGTAATTAATTTGGGCGAATTTATAACAACATATAAGTGCCAATGTCCAACATCTGGCTCTACCGGACATTTAATTGTCACAATAAAAAAAATTATTCGGTAGCAAAAATGTTAACGCTTTTGCAGGCATAGTGACATTATTGCCGTTTAGCGATACTGATAGGCAGAGCAACTATTATGTCGCTACACGAACGTTTTTATAAATTGATTTCTGGTTAACATATTGCCTTTTTTGTTTAATTTTTTACCAATAGTAAACTAGAATAGATTGGTCTTTGTTAATAATCAAAAACGGAGCCGTTTAAAAAAGAAAAAAACCGATCATTTTTGCAATACTAAACGAACATAAATCCAAACAAAAAACATCTTTAGATAAAATTGGGAATTTTGTTTGTAGCTTGTTTCTGCTTTCTGAATGTTTTCCCAGAGTGCAACAACTCTTTTTCACTGTCATAGGCTATAGAGAAACAAGAATAAGCACATGGCGTCAAGACTGCGGTGTAGGCCGCTGCAAGGGCAAATGCTTCCAAAAGTACCATAACTAGAGAAACAGTTATATGAAGAATTGATTTGAAACATGTTTATTTGTAATTACCTGTATCATGAAAACATAATACACGAATACAATATAGTCTTAAGAGTGAATCAATGATTTTTTTAAATCGATTTGTGAAAAATTTATTTGCCCAAGGGGTCTCAAATAGCCCAAAAAACTCGCCTGTGAAAGGGTTAATAATAATGGTAACCATTAATAAAGAAGCAATTGAAGACATTCATTTCCTTTGGTGGGTAAAATCGGACATTTAATCTGTAACATCTATTAATGCAATTGTATGTGACGCGCATAAAACGCAAGTCATCATGTGCATTTACCGCAGACTGTTATTGCCCTCATAGCCTTCTAATACCAAACATGAACTGTTTCGCTTAGGTGTAATTGCTCTTAACGTGAGAACAAAAGCTGGACAGTACAAGGCTCAATGTAACGGTTGTGTTGCAATTTTTACAATAAATCTTCACATGCGACTTTTCTTACAAGTACAAGTCATCGCTACTGTGTCAAACAAACTAAATAACATGCTACGATCTGCATGCTTCGAGTTGTAGTCGTTGAAAATTAGTTACATGTAGCATGTAATTTCAATTGCTTTCAATCAGAGTTACTCGCGTATAAGTCAGACCACTTAATTTGGTAACTTTCTTTGGCGTTCTAGAATTGGTTTACATGTAGGAATATACGAAAGTACTATTCATTAAATTTAATTTTTGAAATGTCAAAAAGTCAAAATACTCGCTACTTTTGTAGTGAGTACAACTGCGACATATTTGTATATATGATCATAAGAACTCGCATTTTCATAATCGATGTGCATCAAATTCAAGCTTATATATTTGTTTTGGTAATTAAATTGACGTTTTCCTATTGGCTAGTTGACCATGCGAAGTTTTGTTACCAAAGTGTGTTGTTCACCTTGAGCTTTGTTAACTGCATATAATAGAAAATTACTATTTTATTTGACTCGCATGCACTAGAGTCGGAACAAGCTAATGGGACAACAGTGCTTTCAACTAAAAGAACATTGTAAAGGACAGCCAACTGCAAAAAATACAGCTCATATCTGATACGGCTTTGCATAGTTCAGGCAAAAGAGGAAGCAACTTGACCAGCGAGCAGTTTGAGATGATTTACCTGTTTGAAAGCTTTCTTTGAGGACTTGCAAGATGTCTCAACAGTGAATTTCTTGCTGAATATGTTGCACAGTTTAGCTCCATAGCCATTCCTTCCGCCTGTTAATTAACAAACAATGCATAACATCAAGATTAGAATTAGAAACAAACTCAGAGTGAACTCCATGAGAAATAAAATGAATGGCTTGTATGTAAGGGGACTATAATTACATGTATAAGCAAACTAAATACTAACTATAATTTCGCTGACCTCATAATAAACCTTTACTGACCTTTTATAAACCAATAAAAAATCTTAATTGAATACAAACAGCTTTTGTAAAGGTACTTGTCACAGATATTACAATGGTGCAATAATGCCCTATATCATCAAATTCTATTTTATACTGTAAAAAAGAAAATCAGTGTCTCTCTTGAAAGCAAACAACTATATATTAACAATATAGAGTAACAAAAGTTTGCCCAAGCTATGAAGAGGTGATAATTTAATTACATATCATTATGGATGACTTGTGAAAAGTTGATTAGAGTTAAGGAATTCAAAAGTGTTTTGAAAAATTCTATGAAATCGCCTTAGTTTTGGCCATCTGTTGAGTTACTGAAGTTTAGCTTTCTGTGGAAATATCCGAGTTTGGCTATCTGAGAAATACCAAAGTTTAGTTGTTTAGCACCTTCCAGATACTAAAAAATTGATGATGTGAAATTCTTGTTCCGGATGACCGGAGACAAAATGAAACTATATAGCTATCAGTATATGAATGATCTATCAGTATATGTAACCGTCTCCCTGCAGGCTCTGTGTGATATTATTATGGTAAAGTTGTTTAATCACTATTAGAAGGTCGGTCACAAGTCTGTTTTGTATAGAAAAATCAAGCAAAGACTTGCAGCTATAAATGCTGCTACAAAACTTATATTCCATTATATACCGTAAAACCTCTCATTGAACACCACCTTTAATTGAACACCACCTCTATTTGATCGCCGTTAAAGAAGTGTTGAAAAATACAGCGCCATCGCGGTCAATTAAAAGTTTTACTGTATATATTAGTGTTGGGCCGGTATCTAATTTAGTGCCGGTATCTAATTTAGTGCCGGATCGGATATCCTTGCACATTTTTATCGGTTTTTCCGGTATCGGTATCCTCGGTATTTACCATCTTCGGTATCCTTTGCCAACTAAGAAAGTTCGGTATTGTCGGTACTATTGTTCGGTATGTGGTTATCAGTGTGTCTTTAAATGGTTTAAACTTTAAATAATAACTGTTTCGAACAATTTTTATCGTTGTGCAAAGAGTAGCCTGTGCAAAAAAAAATTTTTTTAGTCAGCAGTATATTGTTACGGCAAAGAGACTCCTTGTTTTAGAAAGCCAAAAAAGAACAGAAAGATGGAAATATAATTTTTATGATAGATGTTTTTATTGTTTATTCTATTAAAAAATATAGTTATTGATACAAACGTTATGTATAATAAAGAACAGATAGATAATGGCAATGGGCTCTCTTTGTTAAATATACTGAAACAGTTTAAAAAAATCTTACTATCACATACTGTAATCAGGTAATGTAATCACATAATTATACGCAGTTCAATTAGAGTCCAGTCCCGTTAGAGTCTTTATACGTCCTCCCATCTGTGTAGAACTCCCAAACCTTTGAGGCTGGTGGCATTATAAATGTAACATAATATAATAGTAGATACAGTAAGCGTGGAAATTTTCGTTGAATTTGTTCGCCAATGCGTGCTGAGATTGGCATGTTCGTCGTGAAGCGTTTTAAAAATCTCTCCGGATAACCATATACCGGTAGGCTTTTACGGATAAATACCGATCATATCAAACCGACCGCGGATACCGAGCTGACACCGAAAATGATTGGTTTCCTCGGATACCGAGAATCCCTCGGTATCGGTAAGAGCGGATAACCTAATACCGGCCCAACACTAGTATATATACAGTCAAACATGGATAACTCAAACTTGACGGGACTGAGTGAAAGTGTTCGAGTTATCAGAGTGTTCAAGTTATCAGAGCACTGTCATAAGTCCCTGCATTTATTAGAAGATACATGTACATATACAAACTATAATATAAATCAAAAGCATGAATGGCTTGTTTCAAATTAAATGCTTGTAATGTAAAGTTTAAACATTTTTTATCAGAAAGGATAAAATTTTTTCTATCACTTGAGATTTGTTTGTTGTTTTATGTGAGGTGACTGCCAGGACGTTTTCAGATTAAAATTGGCAAAACTTGATCGCTGTTGAAATGCTCCGAAAAAAAGACGTCTTTTTCTTTTGAGCGTGTTAATCAAGATCAATTTTGCCGATTTTTCTTCAAGTTTATGCGAAGGTTACCTGACTTTTCCTAGCCTTCATAGGACCATCGCTAAGCGGATGTTTGGTAAAAATCAAATTTCAACAAACCTTTAAAAAAGTCGTTGACTAAAATATTTTGCCGATGATGGTAATAACGACGCCTACGAACTAATAAAAGTTGGGGTTTATCTCTATGGCTTGGGATAAAGTGATATTCTAAAGCTATAACAACCGTCTCGGTAGCCGTTAGGCACAAAACTGTTCGAGTTAACGAAGTCGAGATCGAGTTATCTGAAGCAATTTATCATTGTGTGGGAATGAACCAAACAAAACCGTTCGAGTAAACCATGTGTTCGAGCTATCCGAGGGTGAGTTATCCATTTTTGACTGTATATCCATATATAGCAGGTACAAACAGCTAGAGCATCTAGGCAAGTCACCGTAATTGAAAACTTTTAAGGAGCCATAAAAACGGTAAAATATTAGCCGATTTTAACGGATAACTAAAACAGAAATTTGAATGTCTGCATTGTGCAAACTTATTAAAAGTGGGAAGGCCTTTATAAGGATATCACACCTGGTTGCAGTAGGCATACCTGGTCACCAGTAATCTGTGCTGTTGCAGAGTTAACTAAAGAACTATACATTTGTCACGTCGTAAGGTGAATTTGTTCGTAAGTTGCTTCAGTGCTATATTTTGTATTATAATTTAGGTTTAAGGCCTATATAAGTATATCGAAGGTTTATATAAGTGTGTTTAAGGCTTGTATAAGTAACCTGTATTGGTTTGTACTGAAAAAAAAATTTAATAAAATGGAGATAATACTTTGGCGGACGCCAGGCCATGACACTGCATTTCTTATTTATTGTATGTCTTGTCCTTTTTATTATATTGTTGTTTTAATCGTTATGCTATCACTCATCGTTGTTGTGTTATTTTTTTGTATGTTGTCCGTTTATTATATCGTTGTTTCACTCGTTATGCTATTGTTATATCTGATATACCGTCATAACACTATCACTTATCGTCACTTATATTGTTGTCATACCAACGTGCTAGCGGTCCTATTTATTCACCTTGTTAGCCAGTGTTCTTATCGTTAGCTGAAACGGTTGATATTATTGTATATAAAGGAGTACGCTCATTTAGTTGAGCAGAGCAGATAGCCGTACGCTCCTCGGCTAGTGAAATTTCCTTCGCTAATTAAAAGCTGAATGAAACTACACGCACTCTCTTCTCTTTATTTATTAGTCTAGATCGTGCCAAGTAAGGGCCGGCAAATCCCTTTACACTACGTACAGTAAAAATAAAAAAGTTCTTTGCGCACTAGAGATACGTTCACGCACCTATGCACTGCAACGAACTGGGCAGAGAAAGGTGGATGCTGGGTGGTGCTTCTGAGTAGTGCCTACGCGCAGACCTGTTTGTATGTACCGTTGTTCGTAACTCGAATGTTCGTAAGTAGGGAACCGTCTGTACTACCAATTTTGGAAAAATGATCGTTTTGGCTGTTCTTAAAAATTTACTGATATGACGAGCTAAACATCTGTCTAACTGAGCAAGACTCAAGCATTACAATGGAAAAATTAGCGGGTTATTAATGTTTGAACACCAAACAATCTTATAATTGTGAGAAAAAATCCTCTACTTGCTGTTATAATATGGTTAGCGAAAATAGTGAATTTTTCAAAATCAGATGTTTCGACTTGAATCAATTTTTTGAATACATTTGAGTTATTCATTCATTATTTGGCTGATGCAAATTGGTATTGCAAATTACTCAGCACACTTGCTATATTATGACAAAGTATTTACAGATTTGTTATTGCGAAAATCAGTATTTCTTGACACAATCTTGTTTTGATGTGTGAATTAAAACCATGATTTAAATCAATTATTTTTTCATGCTGACCCTTTTCTACAGAGCCCAGAAAACCAGCAGTCCCACTCCCAGATATATACCACCTAGGCTAGTGCTGGGCAGACTACCAGTACAACAAATCACCTGTGACTTTCTTTTCAAAGTCGTTGTAATTGGAGGAGGTAAGAAGGTGGCCAAATATCATCGTTGGCACATACATCTTTTCTTCCTTGTGTTCTACGACTGGTATCCCCTTGCCATTGTTCCAGATCTTTACTCTGTTGTTCTCTCTGCGTACCAACAGACGAGATTAGAAGAGTTAGTTTGGTCTGTATTAATGATATAACCTAACTGTATGGCTTGGTTTATTGTTTTATAGACCGAGAGCATAACCTATGATCTAAATAAAATGTTCATTATATACACATGAGTATTATTAATATATTCTTCTTACTTCCTACAAATGAATCGAATTACATTAACGCACATTTAACTGCATTTTATATATTCTCAGCGATAACTGTGTTGTATCTCTTCAGCTATGTTGAATACAGCTTTGTGCTAATGCCAAAGGTTGTAACGCTAAGAACATGGCCTGTGATCAAAGAAGTTCAATAAATGTGCAACTTGTACCAGTTAGAATACATAAGAATCGGTATTACACCTGAGGTACATATAGCAAGGCACTTGTGCCACTTTTAATTTCATACGAAACTATTCCTGCTACTCCTTGTTTATCAACAGATCATTTGCAGCCTGAGACGATTTATAATACACTAGAGACCTATTATGGTAGACTTGTGCCTTCCCATACATTCAGCCTCTGATCTACAATAATGGCTATAGGCATTGTGAATCTATCTTGTTGATGTGTCAATACCATCAAATTGCATAAGATTTTATCAGAAAGTATAGATGTTTTTCTACCATTTGGCATTTTGTTTGTTGTTTTACATGATCTGACTGCCAGGATCTTTCAAGATTTTGGCAAAGATCGGCAAAACTTAGAGGCAGATGAAAACACTCAGAAAAAAGATCTCTCCAAAAACCATATTATTAGTCAGACTTCCCGTTTGTGGCCTTTTAATAACTTTCACAGTACCTTGATTTACACTATTTCTTTACAATATCTACTTACACATCGATGTCTATTTTTATGCAGTTCATAGCAGAATCCCTCTGCTTGTTATCTGCAGCATTTACGAGGATTTCATCAAATATCTTGTAGAGACCTGGCACAAAACTGAGCTCTCTCTGCTCCATTACTCCTAGCTCCGAGTTCATAACCCACATATTCTACAAAACCAAGAAACACAATGCAGTGTATGCATTCATGACTCATAATAACAAAATGTTTACTAGGCTGTTACAGAGCGGGTGAGAGAGCTTTTTGTCTGACTATCAGGAGTTTTTTGTACTACATACGCGTGCTTTGAGAGGAACAAGTGACAAAACAGAAAAAATTATCATGAAGCGGAGCACGCGGTAAGCTTTTTTTCAGTACACCATATCCAATAAACTTGGAATTATTTTCCGCTTTTAGCAATAGATGACAGACATGGGACAAGGAGTCCTCCCGTTACAACGATCTCAGCTTATGCGATTTTGAGGTTACAAACACGCCCAATGAAAATACCTAGGATGGTGTTTAACGTAGTTATGTCATGGCCTCGCTTATGACATAAGCGATGCAAACAATTGTGAACCGTGGAGAAAGAAGACAACATTAGCGGGTCACTCAACATCTCGATATGCCATTTTGGTTGTCTGCCCATTCTCACTCTGTAGCCTGCTTGAGGTGTTTTTTATTTTTTAACCTTCATTATGCACCCTCATTAGTGCAGAGTGATTTATTCATTTACATTGTTATCCGGCATCTTAGGAATGGATCAACATTATAAGTTACAGACTTCCCGTAGTTACTCCATCAATGAACCACCCACGAATTATATTAAACATTTTTGGAATACATGATGCAAATTCCTGAAATGGTAAATAGTTTGTTAAACATAACAATAGTTATAAAGTTTTCACGCCGGAGCTTTTAACGATGCATCGACGCACATGCACTTATTCAATTTCAATAGACTCGACCCTGACAAAGTAA
The DNA here is from genome assembly GCF_963576615.1 of Watersipora subatra. Classification (NCBI taxonomy): domain Eukaryota; kingdom Metazoa; phylum Bryozoa; class Gymnolaemata; order Cheilostomatida; family Watersiporidae; genus Watersipora; species Watersipora subatra. Next base: position 9,807,987 of record NC_088717.1, read on the forward strand.
TTGTTTGTCTTTCCATATCACGACCAGAGCAAAAACTACTACAATTCTTCTATAATTGGAAGAAGTATGCGACTAGATTTAGAAAACCAACAGTGTGTACGTACACACACACGCGCGCACACACATACACGGAATGTGCACTCTTAATGGTTCAACACAAAGTTAAAAACAACTCCTCCATGGTTGTGTATTGCCTGATTAAGTTGGTGCATTCAAGGTCGTTTTCAAATATCATTCCGTTTTTTGTAATTCGAAAATGCGTAAGCGATGTGAAAACATGATAGAATACCAAAATGCTGGGGCTAGGTCTTATGTCATCAAACGCATGCACTACAAACTCACTGATAACGACAATGGCTGAACTTATCTGCTAAGTACTACGGCTAAGCTAAACCGGGTGAGACAAATCCCAGCTTACCGATGTCTGGGGTTCCACAGATCCAATATACGTGTCTGGCCGAAGTAAGATATGTTCAAGCTGAGTTTTCTTCTGGTAGATCCTTTCAACTGACAAACGTTTGTTTGCTGGCGAATCTCCTGCAGCAGCCATCTTTGCACTCGAGTCTTTTTTCTTCTTTGTTCCATTGTCGATAATGGACTTTACAGACAAACATACATTAGACGTACTTGGAGCATTACAACTTCTTGAAAATAAATATAGTAAATACAACATTACCAATAAACAGCATCGATTGCCCCAACGCTGGTCACTTTAAAACTAATGCATGAATAAGATGAAGCATTGGCACGGGTAAAACAGGTCAAGCGCCTTGTCTTGAGATTCTTGGATATGACTTGGCTCTATCATTTTGCTGGTAACATAACATTTGTGCACCAAGATGCTAAACAATTTCAGTTGACACGAGGTTGTATGGATAGTTAAAGAGCTTATAAATGAATTTTGTGTTTTTATGCTATTGCCCATTATATAAAACTAAAGAAATGGCTTGGCATGATGCTAAAAAAAATTTTTTTCGAATAACATGTGAACCATTAACCCCTAGTTTATTATTTAAAAGGTGCATAATTATATCAACAGTTTTTGTATTTCATTCTTATAAACCGTACTTTTTAAAAAGAAATCAGTGCTATGATTCCATTATTCGTCATTTTAAAAGTTTAAAAGATATATACAATACAGTCTTGATCATGTAAGTGGCCTAATATGGGAAGTTTTCAATAAACAATGTAAAAGTTAAACGAGCAAATAATTTTTTGGATTTAATCTCTAAGATACATTCCAATGCGTTGGCTAACATTCGAAGTTTCTAACAACATTGTGAAGTTGTAAACGTGTACATAGATGTAAAATTTTCTTTCACATACCCTAGGACACTTATATTTCGCTAATATTTAGTTTCGTGAGTAGCACACAGAGTAAAATTTCGCTGCAACTTAATTTCGCGGCTCTGATGAGTGCGAAAATATAGTGATGTGAAAATAAATGCAGTGGAAAAAACATTACATTCCTCAGGTCCAGTTGGCTAATAAGAAAAAAAATTCAATTTGGGACTAGTTCTTATTTGTAAACCGCAGGTTGAAATGTGTGGGTGAGATCGACAATTCAATTTGATCACTTGCTGCCATTTGTTTCTTGGACTATCAATGACATCTAAGTCCCTCCCGCCGTGACTTTCACACTCGAATCCCAAGAAGAAGAAAATAGATAGGTAACAACCAACTTCACAACCAAAACTGTATAACCCTTTCGCTGCCATAAACGCATTTATGCGCTTTGTAGGGGCCACTGCCATAAATGCATTTTTGGACTTTTTCAGCAATTGCGTGGTAACCTGATTTTATTATTCGTTGACCACATAACCCACGGTCTTTAAGAGTTTTATGAAATTGACAGTGTTGTCCGAAGATTTCTCTATAAAATCAGCCTAAAACAACGAAGCAATTTTAAACTTTTGTTTGAGAATTTCTAATCTAAAAACAAACATTTTTTTGTGAGTTCATTAACTACCGCGCCGCGCGAGTCATAAAACAGGTAATTAGTTTATGATGACATTATAGCCAATTAAGATTTAGATTTTCGTGATTATACAGATAATTAAAGTAGCAGCACTGTCTCGGACAATGGTGAAAGTAATAGTTTTGTAAGATTATTCTTCAATGTTATGACTTCACCTACCAGAATTTCATCCTCATCAGTTACAAATTCGGTGACTAAACTGATATCACCTTAATTTGTTTTGCCATGTTGCTCAGTCAGTGTATTAGCTATAATGAGTTTATCAGAAATTTCCCATTGAGCCCAACCACAGACGAAAATTGCCTGCATTTCTAATATGACGATTTTATTGTGGTTATCAATGAACAAAGCTATTTAACTTCGCGTTTTTGCTCGTTCGTTATGATAGTTTAGTTTCGCTCATGAAGTTTTCGCGAGAGCATGACACCGCGAAAATTGAAAAGTTAGATGACGCGAATACATAAGTGTCCTAGGGTAGTTTGGTAGGATTTACATATATTAAAGAGTGTTTCAAACCTTTCTTTTAGAAATTGAAAAAGGTTAAGATTTTTTATGATTAAAGCAAGGTGTAATAGAAAAACCTGAGAAAATATTGAACAGTAAATAAATTCTTACAAACATGGATAAGGCGTGAAAAAGAAAGTGCAAGTCTGAAAAAGTAAGTCTTAAGACACTAAACAACAGATAGCTGAAAGGTTAAGCAAAGCACAACTGAAAATAAAATGTAATGAACAAAAAAAAAACTAAATTATGTTATGCTAGCTCCATATCTTCATGATCCTATCCATCTACACTGCCATCTCTCGCATTGGATGCGCGCGTGTGTGTATGTGTTTTATTTAATTATTAGTAAAATGACATTAAGCAAAAATTAAGATATAGTTACAATATTGATCAAATGAAAGCAAATAAATGAAAGCTTAATTTCTTCATACTAAAGTATGATGAGGCCACATGAGCAGTAATACTGAAGCTAGTTGAGGCCCGGGGCCCACTGAAGTTGGCATATAAGTTGAAATATTTGGCATATTTCATCGGAATTCGAGCAGCAGGCCGGCCTTGATTAATCTAGGCTTAACACGTGGCTCAACACGTTACTAAATGTTGAAATTTGCTGTAAGTCTATTGGAAGACTGTTCCATTGTGATGGAACTCTGTATTCAATCGTTTTTTGACCGCAAGCGCAATAAAATATCAATTGGTAGATCGGTTTTCAAAAATCTAGTATTATAGTGAAAATCTTTTACTTTATAATCACTGAATTTTGCATGCACTATCAAGAGAATTTTGTATTGGCAAAGTTTATTAACAGGCAAAACAAAAATCTGAACAAACAGGAACTGAGATGAAGTCAGTGGTGGTTTATCAGAGATTATGCGCATTAGAAGCTCTTGTGATAATAATTTTTTTCAAAATAAAGGATTTTCCAATGACTACAGACAGTAACTAATTTTAGAGTTAATATTAATTTCATAACACTTCTGGGTAAAAATTTGGATGAATTAAGCAAATTCCTATAGGTCTTTTTTATCGAATGTACAACAATTTGACAAATTAAAATTATCTTGTAACTGGCTAAAATTGTTTGCTGAAATTTGTCTGTCAATCTACAGTCATACTTCAACTTACGAGCTTAATGCGTTCCGAGACTAAGCTCGTATGTTAATTTGCTCGCATGTTGGTGCAATTTATTTATATATAGAACAATTAAATATATATTGATTGGTTTCCATACTCTAAAAAATGCAAATAAAACACTCACAACAAGATATTGTAACAGAAAGAACATGTTGGTTATTGTCCTAACTTACCACATGCTTTCAAAAAGCAAGAAATAAAAAATAATGCAAAGAAATGTGATTAATTAAAATGTAAAATTAAATACATACGATAGCAGCTAACGCTAGCATTTGCCAGGGAGGGAGATATAAGTTGTCCTTCATTACGACAGTTGACTTTGATAAATCTGGATTTTATCAATGTCTTAACAGACAAACCTAGAAGCAAACCTAAAAGCAAACTTTCATTTTCGACTTAACGTAATTAAAATTTCTTCGGCGTTCATAGTTTGAAGTTTCTCACTGGTTATCTAATTTTTCCTTTGTTTCGCTTTCACGACCAGCCGGCCGTTTTAAGATAAACCTATCTAAGGACGTTTGCCTTTGCCGCCCTTTCAACATGTTGCGATTAGGACGAACACAGGTGTCGTCACAAAGGGTTAATGCACGACCACTAGCCAACTTGTCCGAATGCCTATTTTTATAGTTTTGATAGATAGCACTCGGCCTTTTCACATAGCATCGTTTCAGTACGCTGTCACCGGCCAATTGTTTATCTTTTATCCAATGTCTGAGCAGTCTCTCCATCAGCGGTCGTTAAGATCGCTGTGCCGTTTATAAACTATCGTTAGTCCTTTTGCGAACTAAATGCCTTAAATATTATCCTTCTGTTTGATAATTGTGGATGTATTTCTGTCAAATTGCTGAGCTAGCTCAATCACGCATATATATTTCGCATATTTTTCAATAATTTCCCGTTTAATATCAACTGTTATCATTCGCTTTTTCTTTGCATTATTTTTCATTTTACTGGCAAACTTTCGGTCAACGCACAGTACTTTTAATTCACATAATTCTGCACTGAAAATCGCACACAAAAATAAAACACGATACAAAAGTATAACTTGAGCAGTTGAAAAATACAGAGTGATGCTGTTCTCATAAAACACCTCCGGCATACTTGGCAAGTGACTCACGTGCTCGTATCTCAAACATGGCTCGTATGATAGTGCTAACACTTGCTTAAAAGCTGGCTCGTATCTCAAGTTTCTCGTATGTTGAAGCATTCGTAAGTTGAAGTATTACTGTAATATGTTTTGGAAATGTTATCAACCAAAAAATTAACTGGTAGTAGCAACTAAACATAGACTTTTCGCTTTACAAAAAATATATCGATTTTAATCACGTCAATAACAACTCATATAAGTAATCCTGATGTGCATATATTGGTATTAAATTGCAGCTAAGAGGGTTACCAACAGGTTGCAAAAACCATTTTCAATTATCTTGAACACAACATTATTTATGCCTAATCTAATCTAACTCACTTCATTAAATAATGAGTGTTAAAAAATAATTAGGCCTGGCAAGCAGTTAACTGAAAAATAATTAGGACTGAAAGTAGGGTCCAGGCAGACCTGCCAACCCAAGAGTGGGGCAATGCGTGAGATTTGGTTTTGGGGCAATCGATGTATCAATGATAGTATACATAAAATTATGGAACTTGGGGCAAAAATCTCACGCATTTTCATTTTTTCTTTGGGGTGATTGCGTGAGTCTCACGCCCAATGCGTGAGAGTTGGCAGGTATGGGTCCAGGTACTTTTAAGAACCATGCAAAATATTAAACTTCGCCAAACACCTGCGCTGCTTTCGAGGAAAACGTATTTTAACAAATTAAAACACTGCGTAAGCCAGAAGTAACATGTCCCAACTAAATGATAAACACTTTTTTATAAAAGGCATTAAAATTATCAAATATTAAATCTTCAACAAACTTCAACGCTAAAAGTTTAGTAGTACGGTGTATCGACAGTAAATGATTTTCTTAAAGTGAATAGAAGGCACAGCATTATCGACTTCATAGGGATATCAACAAAACCTGAACTGTTTGATATCGCGATACCAAAACTGTTAGTATGTACTTCAACGTTGAACTCATTCGCAGCACATACCTTTAGAGGTCCGTCAGCCATGTCTAGCAGCGGGTTTGTTATTTGGAAATTCCCGCCAACGAAATTGCCGCACAACTACATACGTATGTATGTAAGATTGTGAGCTAGTGTCGCGTAGCCGTATAGCGCCACTACAACCGCACTGCTATAAGCGAATAAACATATACCGCGCGATACAAGGCATAGACCGGGAAAATAATTTAAAACAAAAGTCATGGCTGTCCGCAGCATCGGGACTGCGAAGGCATTGACGAAGAAAATACATGTAATTCCTTTGCACGTCACTTTGATTGGAAATATTTGTTTTTACTGCGCAGTAAATATGTTTAAATTATTTAATATGCAGGGGCGTAAATTATGAGTATAAATGATTGGCTTATCGGCAATTACGACAAAAAGTTGCTCATGGTGTAGATGTGACAACCTCGATAAACATTGATGCATCATTGTAGCGTACAGAACTTTATGAACAATATTAACAACTTTATACGATAAATTACAGTTTCTAATTAATGTTTTTACATACGTATACAAACTCTACTTCTCAACCAATACGTTCATATAACAAACTTGAGCTTAAACAAAAATGCTATCACTTCTAAGTTCTAACGTACTTTCCACTCTAGTTCCTCGGCCATTCTTCCGCGTAATAGTGTTTTTTAACTTATTCAAGTTATTAATAACATAATTGAATATCGTCTAATGCCAAATGAAATATTCACTCATATAAAGGTTTTAAAAGTGGTAAAATTGCTTTTTAGCAGCTAGTCCAATGCGCTAATTATTCTCTTTGACAATAGCTTAGGATCTCGTTTATTCGAAGTCGATACATCTATTAAAGCCTACACCTGTTAGGTATGCGATCTTCAAAACCTACATCAAACTGTCTGTTCTAAAATTATGGTCACGTCAACAGCTTTATTTACTTGGAGTTGTCTTTTCTACCTGCAAACTGATAGTGTTTAGATTAAACAACCATAATACGTACATATTAGATTACGTACTTATATATGTATACACATCAGAGCTGTGCTACTCGAGTACAAATTCGAGTACAGTACTACTCGAGTACCGATTTCAACTACTCTCTACTCTACTCAAAGGGGCCATAATATGGGATAAATATACTCTACTTGTACTCCCTTGGGAAGAAAGTACTCGGAATCTACTTGCAAACTTAAATACTCTACTCTACTTTACTCTACATCAAATATACTCTACTCTACATCAAAATACTCTACTTTACTCTACATCAAATATACTCTACTCTTACTTGCACCAGGGAGTTGTCAACTCCCTGTTGACACATAATATTTCTCTTTACTTTACCTAGACTGTGATCCAATTTGTATTGTGTACTACCTGCTTTGTTCAGCACCACAATTTCTCTGTTTGTACTCTGTACGTGTGTAATGTATGTTGGAACAAGGGCTTTTTCTTATTGAAATGTCAATTCAAGGTCACATAGACTACTGAAATGTTGTGCAAGTAACATGGTATGATAGTTAAGTGTCTATGAGAATTCAGAAAAATAAAATGTGAGGAGAGATTTATTTTAACAATGGCAGAGGCAGGACCAGTGACAGTAATAGAGCCAGTAACAGATAGGAATACCCAAGTCTTCCCCTACAATAATACAATTTGGATATACTGACTATAAGGTTAGTTGTTACATTTGCTTTTTCCTTCATTATGTGTGGTTTAGTAGCCCTTTTCTCTACCACAGCTATGAGTTTCTGTTCTTGTTTTACAAAAATAGACTCATAATTCAACAGACTGAGCAGCAGCAGGCTGATGGCACATCCACACTTGCTATATATTATTGATTAATTGAGTGGCAATTGTAAAAAGTGGCAAAAAATGCTTGATACTTGATTAATGTACTTTATACTTGTACTTGAATTCAGAAGGAAAACTCTACTTGAACTTGAAATTTGAGAGATAACTCTACCTGTACTCGGAACCAAGTTGTGATACTCTACTTGTACTTGGAATCAAGTTGTGATACTCTACTTGTACTCGGAAGGCAGAAACATGTGTATACTTGTACTCGATTTTGTTTTGAGTACTCGCTTACTCTACTTGAACTGAAAAAAAGTACTTGAGCACAGCTCTGATACACATACATACGTATTTATATATATATATATATATATATATATATATATACACGTAGTCGAATATGTATGTATTATAGTTGTCTAATCTAATCATCTAAATTATATATATATGAGCAATCTTTATTGTGGTAAGCATTAGTCATGTTTTACAGTATCTTTTCCACAAAGTACTACAACAAATAAACTACACAGCAGTATACCAAATTGAAAAAACAATTAATGAGTAGTCTTACTAATATAATAATGATGGAATTGAAAGCATAAAATATGTCAAAAGCAAGCTTGAGGATTAATATGAGTATTTTTTAAATAAAAAGTGGCCAAGTATAAGCTCGGTTGAAATAGCTATGCATATTTATTACAACAGAATTTTTATGAAAACAAAAATATAATACAAATATGTTAAAATAAATTGGGTTATACGGTGAATGCTATTATTAGTCAAAGAATAGCAGGTGTAGTTTGAGTTTTATAATAAAAGATTGCAGTGGAAGAGCGCTTAAATGGTGCAGAGGTTTATAAATGAATTTAGCAGGTTACTGTTGAGTTTGTTGTGGTTTATGGCGCTAGGTAATTTAAACCTGGTCCTGGTTTGTGATCATGGCTTATGATTTAAAATTTATAGCTGAGATTGTTATAGGCAGTTATTGTTGAGTATTGAAATAAAATGGAGGCAGGTGAGATAATGTGTAAGGTAAGATAGCTTAGGTAAGGGAAAAACACCGGTAGTGTTTGTTTTCAAGTTGGTAGGTGGTAAGTGAGGGTTTTAATGGGGTATGTTTAGGTCTTTGCATATAAGTCGTAAAGCTTTTTTGTAACACAAATAGTGTGTTTGTATATTTTATAGGTGTTGTAGAGTAGAACACATGAAAGTCGTATATAAGATAGTCATGAATAAAATTATAGTAATATAGTCTAGCAGTATCAAAGTTCATAAGACTACGAATGTTATAAAATGAACAAAGGTTAGATGATATTTTAATTGAGATTAATGAGATGTTGATAAGATAGAGAGTCGTTGATAATAAAGCCAAGTAGTTTAGAAGTAGATTGTTTTGTTAGGGTACCGTAGAATATCAAAATGGTCAGAGGGAAAGTCAATGGTGGATTTACTAGGAGATAGGGATATTTTGAGATTGTAAGAGACATTTAATTTGTCACGCACTACTGTTGAATAAATCTCAACATTTTGTTGGATAAATCTCAACATTTTTCTCTGCATAAATAGAAACAACATATCATAACTGGCCAATGTATTTTCAGCACCTAGTTCACAGCACATGCGTTGCATTTGCTAATAGATATTTTGTAGTATGATTTCAACGCCCTTCTCTTATCAGCCATCTGTCGAGAAAGAAATGTTTTAATACTAAACAAATAAATTAAAATAATATATGAATATCTCTTTGTCAAGAGAGAAATGTTTTATAATAATTATGTGGTATTTAAAAAACCATATATTTGACTAATTTTGTAATAGTAATATTATAAATCATAATGTTTTTGTGTGTTTCCTTTGAATAAAATACTGCAATGGTTCTATGTATAATGTTTAACTTCTACCCTGAGTTCAATTTCTCCCAAGATAATTGTTGACCGCAGACAAAGTAGCATTTCTGCCCCACAAAAATCATACAGTTGCTATAAAGCAAAATTTAGCCAACAACTCAATCAATGGAGATGGGCACTACTATAATTTTCCTTGAAATTGCTTTGACAGTATCGCAATGTTGCCAATAATGAGTCCAGTATCAATGCTTACAACAAGTAGTGTTAGGATTGTGAGGTCTACAATTGTCTACAGGTAATCATCTTATAATCGATAACACCACTCCGGTGGTTTGTTTCCAAGTGTCTGTAAACTCTATTATTTTCAAAAGATCAAAATAACAATTATTCTGTCAAGACTCACTAGCTCAAGCAAAATTAACAGTATGATTGTATACTTAGCCCTATTTGTTATGGCTTTTGTAGGTTCAATAAGTATGTGTCCATTAGGCGTGTAATGGTAGCTCTTTCTGTTAACAGGGGCAGCTAAATAAACTCTCTTCTCTCAGGGCTTTATGGCTTCCTGGCTTGCCACCTTTTTAGGTGAACTATGTTTGCTGCGGATTTACTTCTACATGAGTCCATCCTCGGCAAGCTGTTTGCTGCCGGCTCCTTGGCTATCTTGGGCTTCTGTTATTCTTCTCTTGTCTTGGCTTTTTTCTGCGTGTCTCCTCCGCTGTCTGATTCGTTGCCAGCTTCTCCTTCTTTTCAGTTGATTTTGCACCTCTTTTATACTTGTCTTTGAGCCATTGTCAAATCAAAAATCTTTTCGCATAAAATACAATATCTGAGTTCATGAATAATTATGCTATATTTTTCTACTGCTATACAACACAACATTGTCTAGACTAAAATGATGTTATTAGCTATACATGTATCTAAAAATGCTAAACAAAATGTTGTGAATTGTTGTTTCGCTGATACTGGTTGCTGATTCGGTGTATGCTGACTGCTACTTCGCTCCAACATGTCATAAATCGGGCTGGCTCCTGTAATATTGGTGATATTGGCTCCTGTAATATACCTCCACTTGTGCCTGACACTCTGTAGAGTTGCTGGCTTCACTGAATATTCATTAGTATTTCTTGTAGCCAGCCAATCTTTTTCATATTAAGCGGTGTTGATCAATTATAATCATGATTTAGTAACAATTTATGCTGTTTTTTAATCATAAACTCATCATTATAATGGTCAGAAAACTCCTAATCCAGCTGATGTCCCATATATTCACATTGCATCAGCTGTGATGGTTGGACAACTCCCATGCTTGATATTTCCAGCAACATAGCAATTGCCCTGGATTTTCATGTTTGCTTGTTGATGTATCGCAGTGCTCGCTGCAATACAAGTTGTGGCATTACGTAATACCAATTGTAGTGTTATGTGATCCCACAATTTATTATCCCTTTAGGCTTATTGGTCATCTATCGTTTCAAGCCCTGACACATCTTAATATTTATGTAGCTATCCAATACTGTCGATCAGTCATGAATCATTGGAAATTTGACAAAACCATAACTATTTATGACAATGACTACCTGAACATTTTTCATTCTGTAAAAATAATCAAGTACCGAATGCATACTCATGTAACAGCTAGGAAAATAGGCTCTCCTCCAGAAGTTGCAAAATTGCACAAGCTTTAACCTACCATATATCATAATAAATCTCAATGTTGGTCTGTCTCTCCGCGTGTCCAGTTATAGCGATAAAGTTTTAGGAATGAAAACTCCGTGTTGCAGTGAATTTAAACTCGGAATCTCCGTTCCTGCAGACAGGCATTTATCCAATACACCACGCTGTCCAACAGGTTGTACTATGGAATAAATTGTGCACATACTTGCATGTATTACACTTACCAATCTTTCATGGCTTTACGCTTAGGACTTCAGCTAGCATTATGCGTGATGCCACACCAGAAGAAAAATATGTGCCCATACGTGAAGGAAAAATGCTTAAACTCTTATGGCCAACAGAACTATTGCAATTAGTATAGAGCTATACTAGGCACTGCAGCCGATACAGTATGAATTATGCAGAAATTAAAACAACTTTATTTAAAAGTTAGATTGGTAAGTGTTGTGTAGGTTGATTGAAAGTAATTTTTTGTGCATTAACTTCTTTTATTGCTAGTGCAACACCAGGAGTTCAGTACTCTATCATATATAAAACTAGGGGAATGCTTGGCGTTGCACAGGCAATAAAATAATTACCCAAAGAGTTTGAAGAATTTAACCTAGTAACTTGCGCTAGTCTAAATCTTTACTATAATAAGAGCCATGTGTGAAGCCAGCTTAATAATTGTTACGTCCCGTAATGATATTTCTTCATCTAATCATGATTTTCAAGCGCGCTAGTAATAAACAATAGTATTTTTCAAAGTGCTTTAAGCATCAGTTTTATAACCGATGTAATGAGTATTGTCACAGTTATTCCTTTGAATAGCAATGTAACCATTTGCCACTGTAACTGTACACACAAATCACAAGTGACAGACGGGCACTAAAATTTATATATTTAGATTTGAAAACCCATGATTGACTAGTCAATGTTCAACTGTTGTTTGAATCACGTGGAATGTACATTCAAACGACTATGGTATGTTTATGTAACGCATATTCTGGTTGTATAAGTTTGGTCCTTGGCATAATTCCACTATCTAAATTATGGAAAGTACATATTCATATATCTCAGCACATTTTCAAGTCAGATGGGTTTTCTTAGATTGCATTTTTGTAAAATATATTGTACCAAAGCTGGCTACCTGATCTGACGACACAACCAGGCCACGGCAGGTGACACGGTCGCCGATGAAGACCGGGTTGGCTAAGAGACAGACCAAGAGACACACTGGGCAGAGCCAACAGGACTAGATGGTATATAAGGAGGCCAGATATATATATATAGGCAGTCTCTCACATGTTGTTCCTTATACAATATGCAATATTTTTGTTGTTGAAATATACATTTGTCTCATTGCTTTGCACAACGGGGTTTCAATTCTTGTAGAGCGGTGAAGGGACACGGCAGTTTTTTTGAGTTTATGCAAAAGCTAGTGTGGGTATAAAATCAATGAAACACGTGGCTACTCATTTAGACTGGCTAAACCCGTTTCGTTTGCTACCATGATGTGATATCTATTTTTTGTGGTATATAGGCTGGTCAAAATTGATGTTGCACTTTGGCCTATAGCTGAGCTTATCACAAGTGGCTTGAGAGCATTGATGAGCTAATTTTTAAATGCATTTATTCGATGACCCGATATCAGGTAAGAGGTTTTATTGCATCAGAACACAAATGTATTAATGGCATACAACAAACTGTTCCTGCTTACACAGCTTCTGGAAAAATTTTAATGCTCATGTAACTGCAAAGTAAATTATTGTTGACTTCTTTGTACCATTTTAACAAAAAATTTTCACTCTGGATCAATATAAGAATTGAAAGTAAAGTTAATGAAGAACTGTTATGGTGCAACGAAACATATTTGTCCAAACATTAATGGATAAACATACTCATAATAATATTATATCAATACCCAACTACAGATAAATAAAAAATCATTTACAAATCGTTATGGTTTCTGATAACTAGTTTATTTGCTATACACTGTACCTATTAAATATTACATTGTGTCAGTCTGATGCCTGTCAGCCTACTACATTGAATGTATAAATAAAAATGTGGGTGAAATAAAAATTAAATCATAATACTGATGATTACTTAAAAAAACATGACTACACTAAATACAACAAGACTAAATTAGGCCTGTACCGTATGATGACCAGGTTGGTACCACCCGAGTTTATGTTAACATAGCTTTTAGCAGCAGGAAATCAACTCAAAAGTGAATAAGGGAGTTGAGCGGTCTACGCGGTGTTCATGTAGTAGGATACCCAGACATTGCCTTCTGCACTACTTGATGCAACCCTAAAAGAAAGTCATAAATTATTGTGATGGCCCAATCATCACAACCACATACACTGAATGTCAATATTCAACATACTGTATCTAGAGAAGACTTATTAGAAGACCTCTATGTTCAACTGATATCTAAGAATAAACTGCAGTAACCGAATAGGAAAAAGGTACAAAGCTGAAGTGTGATTTTAGAACCTATGACATAAAATGTATTATTTCAAACCACTACATACCTGACTAAACAAAGCACCAGCTTTCTTACAAATACAATTTGATAGTCACCGAAACTTAAAGAGGAACAGTATGACAGGTAAGTTTCTTACCGAGAAGGGTCCGAGGACTCGCCGGACTTAATTTTAGCATGAGAAACATCATCCTCATCTGTAGATGAAAATGCTGAACTGCTACAGGACAGCGGTAATCTTGATTCAACAGCAACTAAAAATACCAATTGTATTGTTGAACAATCGCCTGCTCCCTAACATCTACTGAGCCTCACACGATTCGAACGATTCCGTAATGTATGACATATCCTAATCCTACAGTTCTAAGGCTAATTCTCCAAAAGGGTATAAACTCAAGACTGGTCAAGCCTTCTGTCTTCCTCAATCGGTATCAATGTAACCAGATGTATAACTGCTTGTCAGTAACACTAAAGAGTTTCTTTATTAAGTGAGGAGTATTAACTAGTTTTTAGCAGACATGAAAATCTACAAAGGGGCTCTTATCAATCATTCTTATATGATTTTAATGCTTCATCTGAGGCTCTGTAAATGGGCAACATCAAGAAATTTATGTCTGCCATATGGCATGTATGCAATATACAGTAAAACTCGGATAACTCGCCGTTGGATATTTCGAACACATGGGTAACTCGAACGGATTTGTTTGGTCCCCGTTTCCACACAATGATAAACGGGGATAACTCGACCTTTTTTGCCCAACGGCTACCGAGACGGTTGTTATCGCTTTAGAATATCACTTTATTCCAAGCCATAGAGATAAACAACAACTTTTAGTAGTTCTTAGGCGTCATTATTACCACTATTTTCGTTAACGACTTTTCCAAAGGTTTGCAAAAAAATCAAATTTTACCAAACATCCGCTTGGGGATAGCCCTCCGCAAGCAAGGAGAAGCGAAGTAACCTTCAGATAAACTTTAAGAAAAATCGGCAAAACTGGTTTTTGTTAAAGCGTTCAAAAGAAAAATATGTCTTCTTTTCTGAGAGTTTCAACCACGATCAGGTTTTGCCTATTTTAATTTGAAAATGCCCTGGCACCCGCATCACCTAAAGCAAACAAACGAATCTCAAGTAATAAGGGAAAATATTTATACTTTATGATAAAAATTGTTAAAACATTACACGAGAGGTCCCTTAACTTGCAACAAGCGATCAATGCTTTTGATTTATACATAGTTTGTATATGTACTGATAAATGCAATAATACATGCACTTGTGACAGTGTTCTCATAACTTGAACGCTCTGATAACTCGAACACTTTCGGTCCCGTGAAGGTCGAGTTAGCTGAGTTTCGCTGTAGTTGCTTTAAAGATTACGGAAAAACTGAACTGCCGGGCATGACTGGCATTTCAAATAGTTGAAGTAGTGATTGGGTTATTGCATACCTAGTTCTATAGACTTGAGCTGTTCAGCAATAGTGTAGAGATGAGAAGCAGAGCTATCTACAGATACGTATGGCAAGTACGAGCCATTAAAAGGCTGGTAGGACAACTCCAACATGTCTAGGAGTTGCCTGCTCTTGCAATCAGTTCTGAGTATATCGCTTAGTCTATGACTATAAGGAAGTAAAGGATATGGGTGGCACTTGGCAAGTGAGTAGCGACAGAGTGGAGAGTTTTTACTCAGCCGATCCTTGGGCGCTGCAATAATCAACAGCAACAGTGACAAGCCTTGGGTTGGACTCGTTCCGAAAGCAACTACTTGTCAGCAATTTAATCAATTCAATTATGCAATAGCACTAGGAGACATCTGGATCATTAAAAATAGCTGTTGCTTCAGGTTAAACAACAACTTTTAGTAGGAAAAATTTAGTAAACAAATGTGCACCCAAAGCAATAAATCATGTGTCAGATACAATGGAAGAAGTGAGCAAACACAAAGCTATATAGTCCAATAAGTAACATTACACAAGACACTTTAATAAAAGGTAATGATAAAGCCCCGAGTCTCTATCACACCATCAGCCTTCCTACCTGCATGGAGAAAGCTGGCTATAACGAGTTCGTGTTGGAGCCAAGAGACGAAATCATCTTTGCCTTCTTCCACAAGATCTGTAACCAACTGAGAGATGCTCGTGGTCGAAGAGTGCGATTGCTCTTCCACTGGTGAAGGGAGTACACCGAGCTCTTGCAGCTTGTTGGCGACCTCCTTTTCCGTCTTTTCAATGCCAAGACGAGAAAGACGGGAAGAGAGGAAGCAGACCATTTTTTCTGGCGAGCACTCGCTCACATCTGGTATTAGCGAAAATAGATCCTCTTCTTCATGGTGATCCCATTCTGCAAGCCAAATCTTTTGCGATGGAAAGCAAATACGTACAAAACAATTTATTGCATACCACTTTGAACCGTGGTAATAAAAATCTGAAGTGTTGCAAGGAAAGGATGAAGAGCAGTGAGGCATCACCAAATCAAAAACAAACTCTAGCAAATTGATGGGCATCAAAGATCTACAAAGTTTTTGTGAAACTGGCAAGAAATTAGGACTTGAACTACAAACCTGAGATAGTGGCATTCACAGGCCCTTGGCTGTCCTTCATCTCACAGTTGTTGACATCTGCAATGGCATTGAACTCCATATAACTTGGGACGCTCTGTGTGAGACTGGACACACACTGCTGTAAACAGAAAATTATTTACATAAAATACACTCATACACTCATCCCAGAGCCAGTTATTCAGCCAAAGTATTAGATGATTTGCAGCATTGTTTATTACCTGGGGTCTCATTTCAAGGTCATTCAAAAAGGATTTGACCACATGACTGGAGAACAATCGATCTTCATCAGTTGCTGTAGGGTTGTGAGCGAGAGATCCAAATAGTTTGAGTAAAGATGGTGTGTAAAGGAGATCAATTCGATCACAGTCGACACAAATGTGGCAGAGCATGGTGAAAACGGCGATGTTTGTCTGGTTGCTGTTGGTGGTGTAAGTCTCTACCAACTGGGTATAGCGCTCTATCAGCTGAGGCGTGGCAAACCTATGAAGGAAGCCATATGGAAGGATTAATGGAAAGCATTGTTTGTCATTTGTTAACAGAATGTTGGGGGTCCTACCACACAAAGCTGTCGTCAGAATAGTCACTTTTAAAATCACTGTCGTCACTTTTAAAATCACTGTCGTCACTTTTAAAATCACTGTCACCTTGGTCAAATTGGTAACCAAAACAACCTCTTTCTTCACATTCGTTATTTTAATACAAATATCTATACTGGTGGCACTGGGTTGCGTTAAAAATCTGAAACTCGCTAGGTTTGAACTTCTGCTAACCAAAAGCATGGCTCAACCAGCGACCTTCACAAACATATTAGTGATGTTTGGGAGCGTTGCTGATTACTCCGCGAAGAGTGACAGCCGTCTTAGGTTTTTAGGGCTATATTTCTTGTACTGAAAATAGACCGAGATTGCCTTTAATAATCACTGTCAGTCACAGACTTGGAAACGGATTTGCTGTCAATGTCGTGGCATTTCATTGCTTTAATTATTTGGCAGTCTATAAATGCTGGGCCAGATGCTTCAAACCAAAACTAGTGAAGTTTCGGTTGACCGTGGTGATTTATGAACAAATAATAAGTTAGTAACGGTACGGCAACACGTAACAAAATTTCCGTTGGTTTAAACCAAAATCACGAAATGATTGAAACACACAGAATTATTCTGCGCTGCTAGAATCGTGCTAACGAGCACGATCTCAGCAGCTTTTGCAATTAGTATAGTCAAAGAGACGTATAATGACACACAATAGTAAAAGTATAAGTGCAAATCAACATAGTACACACGATGCAACTGCTTAGATTGCGTTATTGAATGTATTTATTGTTTGGACGCTATAGCTACAATTTGTTTATTTTTTAATTTTATTTCCTTTTTAGCAGCAAAAGTTTTGTGGTAGAGAATGTCGACATCTCTAGCGCAAACAAGTCAGTTGCATCGTATTTACTATGATAACTTTCTGTAATAACTTTCTTGTGTGTCGCATTATGTTTTCGGACTACATATATCTTAAAGTCGTGTTGGCAAACTAATAATAGCGCGACTTAGGCAGTTACATCGTGTGTTCTATGTTGAAATGCTTTCGTATTTTTATTGTGTGTCACGGTACATGTCTTGGACTATACTAGTTGCTAAAGCTGCTAGAATCGTGCTCGCTAATAATTTGTTTAATCTGTTAAAAGCGTTCGTCGACGAACTCGGTGGGCATGCACAGCTCAAATAATTCTGTGAATTTTGACCGATTAATTCTGCGTTTTTCGTGATTTCGGCCAGAACTCTGAATCAACGAAAAATTCGTTACGTGCAGCCGTACCTTTAGTAATCCTATTTACGCAATCCTCGTCACCTACATTGGTAAATGGTCGTCTCGTCTGTCACTTTTTAAATATCCCTGTCGTCGGGT
Organism: Watersipora subatra; assembly: GCF_963576615.1. Lineage (NCBI taxonomy): Eukaryota > Metazoa > Bryozoa > Gymnolaemata > Cheilostomatida > Watersiporidae > Watersipora > Watersipora subatra. Next base: position 9,825,921 of record NC_088717.1, read on the forward strand.
CGTCAGAATCGTCACAAAACATGGGAGGACCCCCAATGTTGAGCAAACATAGCGCATGGTTACAACATGCTGAGCTACTGTAGTATATAGCAAGGCTCATACGCTCAACCACTATAGCATGTATCATGTCTATAGCCTGCTGTGCTACTGTAGTAGGTGTCCTGGTTTCTCGACTGTAATCCCTAATATTGGCCTAAGACAAGTTCGGAAGTTGAAATCTTGTCAAAATTTATGACAACAACTAGTGATCCTGTTGATCAAACAAAAATGTTGATGGCAGTATTGCATACAATTCTTTAATTTGAAAAAAATGTTTACTTTCTTTAACTGATATGTGAGTTCTCCAACTTACAATTTAATGTGTTTGAGAATAGCCTGCTCTAGCTGTCCACAGAAATGTCTATTGTACAACTCTATGGCTGTGAAGAGCATATGATTGGTACAAACGAGCTGAGCGAGAAGAGATGATGGAAACCTAGTCGAGTCAAGGTTGCCAATATATAAAAGAAAGACTCTCCAGAGGTCTGACATCTCCACAAGGTCACCTAAAACAGAATTTACAAGAACCTATATAATCTAGACATGTCATTTTTGTCTAGATTATAGATTGTTTAGACATGCCATAGACCAACTTTTACAAGTTTTACAAGTTGTTTTATAAGTTGAAGACTACTTTACTAGATAAATTCATATCCTTCGTTTATTCGTGACGTCATTCTATCGTTGTCTGCCATCTTTATGGACAACTTTTATCGTTGAAAACACGAAGCCTCTGCAATTAATTATTGCAAACAATGCTTTTGTTTGCAAATTTTTCATTTTAGTATCTAAACAACACCGAAAAATACTATTAATCAAGAGAATGACGATCATTTTCTACAAAGATGGCGGCTTTTTCATGGACGAGCGCATGTGCAAACAGGCCAATGACGTAAAAAAAACGATGGATAGATAAGTGTATGAAGAAATGAATCCATCATAGTCTGGAGTAGCAATTTCTCAAGCTGAGCTCAAAACATGTGTAGGCGAATAGTGCTTCATGAGTTCATTAAACGCTACTAATCAACTACAGAAAGGCCAGAGGCCAACCGTGAAAACTAATTGCAAGACATCTCATCAGCCAGTGATAAACACAACAAACTTACTGTAGAACTTCATGATTGTTCTTTGCTCCTCATTCTGTAGCTTGGTGAAACTATACTCACTAGTTATGGAGAGAAGGCTGTGAAGCGCGGAGAATATGAACTCCATTCTGTAACATAGATACAAGGGTGAACAACTCTTCTTAATAGCTACTTACGCAATCGTCGGATCAGATTACCATCTAACATGTACACGCGAATATAATTTATTTTGGGTCTAGGTTCGTATGTTGAAAGATTTGTATGCTGGAGCAAATACCACTATACAACTAACTCAAGAGTATTGCATTTAATTTTTTTTACTTACAAAAGCTAAGATGAGGTGGATACTTCATATCACACACGCGCACATACTAGTAAAGCTAAATGTTATGTTTTCAACTCCCAACCAATTTAAAGATGAACTTATACAAATTTTTTCTAGATTTCATCAGAAAGTATTGGTATGTTTCTACCATTTGCGATCGTTTTTCATGTTTGAGGTGATCTGATTGCCAAGATGTTTCTGGATTGAAATCAATAAAACTTATGGCGATTAAAACGCTCAAATCAATTGAAAGTGTAATTATGACGTCTATACTTTCTAATACCTTCTGATAAAATCTACAAAATTTCTGTACAAGTTTATCTTCAAATCAAATTCAAAAAATTGTCAAAAGTTGACTCCTTTCAAAGTAATTCTTGCTTCAAGCTATTTATTTGTCAAATTTTAAATTGAAGAATTCTTACCTTTGCCTATTTAGCTCGAATGGCTTGTCGACATGGCTAGAAGAGAAGAGGTCAATAGCTAGCATAGAAGCTTGGTAGACAAGGTAACCAAGAGTCTTGCTCGATAAGACACCCCTATAATAAAGATATGAGTCAAACACCTTTTCATCGATATTGATTTTTTGACATGGCCTAAAGTTGTGAGTTTAGTAAGCTACATTCATTCAAGTAACTAATTATTAATATGTATAGTACGTATAAAAAATTTGACGATTTTCACCAGGGGATGTTTGCATTAAATAATTACTATGGGTTTCTATACCACCCTATATGACATTTTCGCTATATGATGCAAACCCTGGAACGTGGACTAAAATCATATGGCAAAGGCACACTGTACTAGCAGCTGCTTGTCATGCCAGTTGATACGTGACTCTTCACAAATCAGCAGATAGTAGCACTAGAAATATCAGCTAAACACCCTGCAGCAGTTACAGCGCTCAAAATTATAAATGACTGTCACAACACTGCTGTATGATTTATGTAACTAATAAATCAATATTTTGTTTACATTCTCACCAACTACGTCTATAGCGGCAGCTAAATGTAACCTTATTCTTTATAGATATGAACTGACGTATGATCAGTATGAATTACCTGAGTTTTGTGACTGAAACTGGCACATAGGAGATAAAGCGTAGAAAATAGGCGAGGCACCAAGGTACATATGAAGCATCAACAACTTCAGACATCTCCTGTCTCTGCAAAAAATACAACAATAGTCAGGAATAAACCCACAAATATCCACTATTTGTCCCATAGTGGATATAATCACTATAATAGTAATTATAGTGACTATCAGATAGAGAAGGATACTGGAAGCCAATCCAAGTCAATTAAGCTAATCATGTGCTAAAAGGGTTCAGTGAAATACAGATAAATATTTAACCTTGTTTCTAAGAACTTGTAGTTTGTGTTACACACGCTTGCCGACTTAATCACAGTAGAAATTAATTCATAAATGATTGATCACTCAAATGAAAGTTAAGATTTATGGCTATAACTGGTGATTATCATGTAAAAGCCTAACATCTGCCACGAAAAATGATTTCAACACCTGCTACTTCATATACTCAAAATGCCATATCATTTTCAGTATCATGGACCATGGATTTTCAGTATAAGTCATCAAGGATATGTAGGCATATGTGAAAGTCACTACGATAATGAATTCTGACAATAAGTTGATGAAAAGCAAGGGGATGCTTTTGACCATAACATATGCAAATGCAAGAGTGTGCAATCACAGTAAAATATCAATCAAGTTTTAGTTCTGGTACCTGGAGAGAGACGGTCAAGGTGGATAGAGGGCCCTGTAGCAGCTGCACAATGAGACATTTCAGTTTGTCGTTGACATACTCAGACAGTCCACCTTTGGTCTCCTTCCACTACAGATAACAAAGCTGATCAGCTGTTTACCTCTCAACTCAGATACTTTGGGTTATTGACCATCGATGATTGGAGTGCTCTGCACTTCACACTCCCAAAATGTTTCACAACCATTAAGCCTTATCCACAGACAACTTTTGAACGCTTACTACAGTACCTCAACAAAAAATAAAGATACTTTGAGATTTCTTATGGAGGCCCATATCCCCGCGGCGGGACACATGAAACAGAGAATTGGTTTAGTTCAATAATATCTATAAGTTTGGAGTTATCATCTATGTGCCAGTTTCAGCAATATGCGATTAGCATGGTATCACTATCAATGAACAGCTCAAAACATAAAAAAATTCAGCGCATTCTGAAGGCGGTTAAGAGGCAGGTGTTTGGTTGCCATCGCTTATGAACATTAAACTATGCGTTATGATAATCAGTAATGCAAAGATCCCTCAAGAAACGCATACCCTGATGTACCTAATCAATAAAAAAACAAAAGTAATCTTTATATAATCGCATTGTTCGCACAATATCCCCTACGCACAGGGTGTTAAGAAGAGTCCTGAAGTCTAATCAAACATACTGATGGGGCGCCATTGATGAAAACGCAAACCGCAAAAGCTCGCAAGTAAAGCTAATTTTGTTACTCACTAGTTTTTGTCGAATGTTTCATGTTTGCGGAAGATGGAACTGACACTTGCAAAAATGCGGAGCAAAAAACTACATTTTAAACATTTTCTATACTTCAGTTCTAACTATAATGCATCGCTATGAACTTTGGTGTAGAACTGTTCATTCATTTTAAAAAGCAACCGCGTTAATTCGCAACATGCAAATGTCGATTAAAACATTTATTGCATGGCATCCCAACTTTTGCAAAATTCCAAATCCGGACCATCTGCACAATGGAAACAGTGATACTAACGCTCAAGCCAGCCAACTGCCAGTAGCAGGATTGGTAAATAACGTTACATAAACGCCTATGCATAGCTTGACTATGAAGTAACTACTGAGTAACCTGGATGATGGCCAAAGGTTAGGTGAAGAGATTACAAACCTCGAATGTGTGATAAAGTTGTGAAAGAAGCTCGGCTGAAGCGATGGCCAGCGAGTCTCGACCATGGCAGATAATTGAGTAAATTAGTATGGCTCCCAGTTCGTACTTTAGAAGGAGACTATAGAAAAGGAGAGCAGAAAAGTTTGAGTTAGGTGCAAGGTGTCTAACAACGTAAAGCTGCCCTAGACAACCGTTTAAGCCTATTCTCTTCCTTCGCAAGGAAATAATCAATGCTAATCAAATACAAAAAAAGAAAGTGTAATCAGACCAACTAATAAATCTATTACCAAAGAGTCATTAGAGAATTGCTATTTTGTGGCAGAGAAGCAGCAGTAGGTGGTTTAGCTAGAAATAGCTCTGCAATAACCGACATGTTGAGGTAACCAACAGGAAATGACTATGGTCTACTTCTGAGGGCAAAAGTTCAGAAGTGCAAAATAATTATTTTCGATAGGCGTAGGGTGGCCAGCATTTCCATCAGCCAATACTGTTCTCCTAAGCTGAAGGTTTAAAGTGCATAAGTCACTAATTATATTTTTATAAACTCAATGAATGTTGACAAGCTAGCTAAACACCATAGTATAGATAAATAACTACAACTATGGACCACAGGCTATATATCTATATATACCAGGACATTACCGCTTTAGAGCATCCCGTTTCACAGCATCATCATGCTTAGAGTGATAGAGAATGTTTCTTATTAACATGAGAAAATATTTAATAGCCACGTAGACTTCCTCTGGTTGCTCCATATCTCCTCCCTAAAACAAAAAAGCAGTGTTGATAAAGCTTGCCAAACTACAAGCTAAATGTATAAACATACAACTGAGAAAATGATACAAAGTAATTAATTCCCTTGTAAATAAAGATGTAAAATAAGAAAAACTGATATAACCTTAGTTGAAATTAGACACAGTAATGTTACCACAGAAGAAGCAGTGAAATAACTCTATGGCATTATTTCCTTTGAGCGACTGTAAGTCACAAAAAGTCAATACATTAAAAGATCATAAAAATAGAGGCTTACGACATCTTGTCAGCATCAATAGGTAAAGAATGGTTGAAGATTAAAAACATGTTAATTGGTTTGGTTTTACAGAGTTAATGGTGAACTACAAGTATGACTGCAAGTACACTGTGACATGACAGCAGTAAACAAGTGGCATCAAAATGGTTTCATTTGAATAACCTGTTATTATCAATGAGTTCAAAATGCAAGAAAGGTTTCGATGACAAACTAACTAGTTTCACCTTTCCCTGTCTTGAAATGTTCATGTTTATTGACTATTCATTAATGCGTACGTGACTATCAGCTACCATTAGAATTGCCCACTCGCTCTTACCAAATTTAAACACTAAAAGTGATAGATTTAACAACTGGCTGTAGAGCCTGATCAACCTATGAGTGTGATTTGATTTTGACAGATACCGGTGTTCAACATCGAGTACAAAATGTCCAACTACAGTGAAACATGGATAACTCGCCCTCGGATATAGCGAACACATGGTTAACTCGACTGGATTTGCTTGGTCCGTTCCCACGCAATGATAAATGGCTCTATATAACTCGAACTCAACACTGTTAATTCGAACTGTTTTTTGCCCAACGGCTACCGAAACGGTTGCTATCGCTTTAGAAAATCACTTTATTCCAAGCCATAGAGGTAAACCTCAACTTTTCGTAATTCATAAGCGTCGTTACTACCTCCATCGGCAAAATATTTTTGTCAACGACTGTTCTAAAGGTTTGGTGAAATTTGATTTATACTGTTATACGATGAATAGCACGGGCTAGCCGGGTCATGGGCGCAAGGATTTTCGCCACGCACATACAAAACAAAAACAGCATGTTGTTTTTGTTTTGTATTTGCGTGGCGAAACTCCTTGAGTGCGTGACCCGGCTAGCCCGTGATGAATAGTTTTCCGACGTGGATTCCGTGTTGAATCAACGTCGGAATGTTGAATGTTTAAAACGTTTTAAAAATTGTGGTAATTAAACGTATACGTTGTCTTAGCTAAAAAAACTATTCATCGTTTGACCTAAACACAGAATACGTGTGTACATTCAATAAGTATCCATTCAAAAAACGTTAGTGATATACAATGTACCGTAAAACCTCGTAAAACTTTTAATTGAACTGCCTCGGAGTGTTGCTCTTAACGAATGCCAGGTAAAGTAAGTTAATCTTTGCATAAACTTCAAGAAAAATCGGCAAAATTGATCATGGGTAAAACGCTCAAAAGAAAAAGATGTCTTTTCTTTTGAGCATTTCAGCAACGATCAAGTTTTGCCAATGTCAATCTAAAAAACGTCCTGGCAATAACATCACCTCAAACAACAAACCAATCTCAAGTGATAGAAAAATCTCTATACTTTTTGATAAAAACGTTTTAAACTTTACATTAGAAGCATTTAATTTGAAACAAGCCATTTGTGCTTTTGATTTATATTATAGTTTGTATATGTTCATGTATCTACTAATAAATAAGTAAATACATGGACTTGTGACAGTACTCTGATAACTTGAACACTCTGATAATTCGAACACTTTTGCTCGGTCCCTTAAGTTTGAGTTATCCGAGTTTCACTGTATATTATTTCAAACTAAAAAGTCATTTACTTGCTTTTAATGCCAATTGATATAACAATGATATAAATATTAACTAATATGCCTATCCCCCATCCATATAGCCTACCTCATCTACAAGCTCCTGGATGTGATGAAACAGCTTTTGCACAAACTGGGTGTCGAGGAAGAAGTTACGGAGCTGCAGAGTGAGTTGATGCAAGTCTTGTCGAACAATAGCTGAGGGAATGATGTGCTTGTCTAACGGTTCGCAGAGAGTTGCCATGAGCCTATAATGTAAGTAAAGTTATTTTTTCCAAGTCTGTTGCAGCTAGTACTAAGTTTGTAAACTTTTTTACAAAAGATCTTGAAGACATGTCATGTGTCTAGTAATCAAACTACCATAGCCCTTCATACAGGTATCTTCCACTAAACTTACTGGTTGCATGCTTGTCTTATTCCATCACATTGCTTACCTCAAGAGTCATCTTTGCCAGAAAAAGCCCACTTATTTCAAAACAGACTGCCTAAAGGTCTGGCCACACGTAACGAATTATTCGTTCAATCTGACTGATTTCACGAATTTCACAGAATTCACAGATTTATTCAGCCGAATATCACAGAATCGTTTGAGCTGTGCATGCACACCGAATTCGTCAACGAAACGCATTTAATTGGCTTACCAAGTTTTTTGGCAAGCACGATTCTAGTAGCTTTGACAAGTGGTATAGTCCAAGACACCTACGACGACACACAATAAAAGTATCGCCGCGATATGACCCGATGCATACGATGCAACTGCCTATATGCGCTATTGTTGGTTCTCTCTCGTTGATTAACCGAAACTACGCAGAAACTACTTCTCATCGTGAATCCAGTATTTTATTTTAGATGTTTTAGAAGTTGTAAGCTGTTTCTTTTTCAATGATAATAATTTCTTTTTATGCAGCAAAAGCTCCGTCGCAAAAACAGTCGCTATCTCTAGCGCATATAGGCAATTGCATCATATGTATAAAGTCATATCGCGGTGATACTTTTATTGTGTGTCGTCGTAGGTGTCTTGGACTATACCACTTGTCAAAGATACTAGAATCGTGCTCGCTAAATAACATGGTAAGCCAATTAAAAGCGTTTCGTTGACGAATTCGGTGTGCATGCACAGCTCAGACGATTCTGTGATATTCGGCCGAATAAATCTGTGAATTCTGTAAAATTCGTGAATTCGGTCAGATTGAACGAATAATTCGTTACGTGGGGCCGGACCTTTACCTCAAAACATACCAGCCTATAAAAAGATAGAGGCCTTCTCACTGCAAGATACACTTGCTTACCTCAGGACAGACCCGAGCTCTGTGGAATCTGGTGAAGCGAATTTGATGAGTGGTATGAGATCCTTGGCCAGGATTCCCTCAGCAAGCAGATGTAACTTGGTAACGCTAGTCCTAGGATCATCGTTCGCGATCTTGTCTAGTAGCTCATCAATTACATCTAGAAAACGGTTATAAATAGTCTTTAAATAAGCTGTGGGGGAATTAACAACTGATGCTTTTTATTGGTCACATTAGCAACGAACTTTAACTTTTTTTGACTGGTTTATGGCGTAATCGCAGCTTATACATTCCTTTAAGACGGGCTCTTCTTAACGTTCTTGGCATGCAGAACCGCGCTAGAATATTTTTGTCTTAAAAAGCATTTCCTCCAACATTTCTCCTTCAAAAGAAATGAATCCTACAACATGACCTTCGTGCATGGCATCAGTAATAGGGAATTTTTAAGCTGCCAGCGATATAATACTATTAGTCAAAAATCCTCATAGGCACTACTACAGCCATCCACTACAGTTTAACATTGTAAAACATAACTTCAAAGAAGAACAATTTAAAAGAATGATTCGGCAATGAACACCTGATCAGTGGCAAACAACAAGCCGAGGCAGCTGCGACAGAACATCGGCTCTGATGTACCTTGGTATGCGCATTCACAAAAGAGTGATTTATTCCAAGCCATACTCAGCAAGTTGTTATTACAAAGTCATTAGCTAGCTGGGAGCAATACTAACTGGCCAATAACAACATAACCTTGGCTCTAATACCCGGATCTTAGTGGCAGTTTGAGACCTGTCTGAAGATGTCAGCACTGTTTGCCACTTTGTTGTTTATCAGGCTTTCCAGATGTCAGCAAAAATATAATTATGACCTATCCTACATTTTAACAGCCCCTCAATCGAAAGGCAAAAATCTTTTTGCGTTCAAACTCGAAAGGGTAAACTTATTGAGTTGCATGATCAAAATCATGCGTTGTAAATGTGTACAGTGTCCATCAGAAAACTTATGAATGCTACAAGTTATGCGTACTTGCTTTTGAACAACCCAGAGACAACTGATGAAAACTTTTACGCGAAGGAATCCCGCGAGTCTTAGATATGAAATTATTGTTGCGGGTCTGCCTCGTCAGTTGAAGATACCCTACTGTAAGGTTGGCCGCCCATAGAAATTCCCCTACAGACTGTCAGATTAAAAATGTTGCCAGACAAATCTCGTACATAAAGATTATTAATCTTGTTTTCAAATATAAACTCGCAACAAGTAGGGCAGTTTGAGATTAAAGCTAGAGTTTTAATTTCTAGTCCAACTTATAGTCTGTAATTAAATTCCACTCAAAATAATTCCTCGATAATTCTTTAAAAATACTGGACATTATTACAGCTAGCAATGAAACAAATGCCTTATTAATTAACTTGAACGAAAATGTACAAATGAACTAATACAAAGAAACAAATGGAGAAATAGATTTGACCATGTGTAAGTGGGGAGCTAGAGATGGTGATAGCAATGTATCACCATTCTAGTTTAGTTATTCTAACCAGACCTAACTAGGCTATAATTTTCAAGTTCCATATTTTTCTATTATTTCTTTCTAATGTTTGCCTTCTGCTTTTTTGCTTGTTGATTTAGAGTTATAAAACTGCAATGCTTAAAGAAACCTTGAACATTATGCGCCATAATTACTCTGGGTATAAATGCCCACATTTTCTAGAATTCTATATTTCACATAAAAAAGAAATGACAAAAAATCGTTACGAGGGAGGTCTGAATATTAGTATAAACTAGTGAAAGTGATATCCGAGATACTGAGGCATTTCTGAGTCAAACAAAGCCTCAATAACTGCAAATCATGGTAACTATTCATTTTCATGTACTACTCTTATGATAATTTCAGACTTCATTAAAAGGGATTATAAAACCAAACCTGTGCATTCGTCCTGTACAAGATACTTGTCATCGGATACTTTCTCCACGAGACCAGTAGCCAGGCTACGTACACCAGAGCTGTTCATTATAAACCACTCCATTCTTGCAGCAGTATATTCAACTTTTTTTAGCTAATCCTGCAAACACATTCCAACATATGCATCAAATACCATCACTAGCGATATCACGAAAATCCATTACTTTTAGTTAAGAATCTTAGACCAGGATGTAAAGGGTACGATCATTAACGAATAACAGAGTTCTCCAAACAATTTTCTAAACGAGTGAGGTAAACAGTCATCCCTAGTTATGCAACTAGATGAAGCTGGAGGTGATTAACTACCATAGTGGATAATCCAATAAGATACTGATATACTAATATAACACTATAATAATATCATAATCAACTACATGAACAGTGTTTTTCCACCTTTGTGTAGAAAGCAGTGTTATAAACAAGAAGTGGTTTACTGTTCTTGCGCTCAATGACTCGTTGAACATATATGTCACTGCTCTTGTTTTCTGATTTGCAACTTCATATAACGCAGCAGCTTCAAACACGTACCAGAGAATTCACAACAGGTAAGATCAGATCATAAATGTTCTCACTAAAATCCTCAAAATGAGGCAACAGCATGGGAAGTCTTTGCAAAAAATTCTGCACAATGTTTTAATTTTGTTAGTGGTTAGGCTATGTGTATACATAATTTTTATTAATTAGTATTTGGATTAGTAATATTTTGCAGTTTAGTTTAAAAGTAAGACAGCGCAGAAAAAAAATAAAATGCCCTGCGTGTACCTCACTTTTCTACATCTCTATTTGGTTTGTCTCTGGTTGTTCGAGGTTTTTATAGCTGGGACAAACAAGCTCTTTGTGTCTTGTATTGTGTGAGTGTTTTTGTAAATATCAAGGAGTCTTCTATGACATTGATTGCTTTCATGTTTACAAAGAGATTTAACCTTTGGCAACGATCTGTTAATGGCTAAGGTAAGTCACTGAAGCCAAGCTATATGAGACACTGATAGACTAATAAATTTCGTGATCACAGAATTATGGAGACGTTTGGTGCCAATATTGTGAACGCAACTCTGTGGCTGGTTAAAAGTGGCCATAACAGCAACAGCTACTAGCTGAAAACTCTTCTTTATATCTTGAATTCGTTAAAAAATAGTAATACAGAGTAAGAGTCACAAGCAAGACGATCAGGTTTGCTCAGGATTAACGACATACGTGTATCGAGAGCAAATTTCCGTTCAACAAAAAACAGAATTGGTGCTCGAAAGACAAGAACAATTTGATAGGAGAATGTCGACTATCACTTTCGAACGAATAGTAAACATTGTAGGTCAAGTTCTATGTTATTGAACTAAGCTATACGAGAAACGAACGATGGTCTATATGCATTTAATTAATCCAGTGTTCTACGAAAGGTAACTGGTCCCTGCAATCTGAAAACTCAAATTTCACAAACCAAACGACCTAAACAGTAAAATTCATGTTGGCAGATACAGGTTGACGGTTCCTGCCAGATATATCGCTTGAAAACCGAATGTCTGATACGACTCGCAGTGACTGATAAAGTGTCTCCAAATTATCAAACAAGTTTATTAAGTATGATCATGCCCGTATTTGATGCAGCCAACTAGCAAGCTGAAAAGATATGAAGTCCTACCTTACCTGCTTAGTGCTAAATAGCTGCGGATTTCACAAATATATGTTACAAGTTTGTGTATTATGAGTAGTACCTGACTTGCACTAGCTTACTACTGTACCAAAATAAAACGTGACCTCTCCCCATCAGTGTATAATAAGGCATGCTTTGATCAGCACGGGAAGCAATCGACATGCTGATTGGCTAGTCGGTAGTAGCAAAACGTGACCAATCGAGTCACGTTGCCAGCCACGCTCAGTATATGATCCTCCACAATCATCCCTATTACACATGCCGCAACGCAACGTGATCGAGTCGAGAAACTTTTTAGACACGGATGAGTGAGTGTCATTGAAGACACCCACCGTAATTTTGATTAATTCTGTCTTCCACACCCTCACTTTGCAACTAAACAACCTGATCTACAGTACGTATGATACACCATTTGTATACCAGCAAGCTAGTATATTAGAGGTGGAACGAGACACAAGACGTCTCGAGTATCGACCTGTCTTGTCTCGTATCGGTCTCGTCTCGACTTCACTATTGCCAAACTCGAGACAGGAAATAGAACTAAAGCGCCTGCGCATGGTTGTTAAAACATGGCTTCTTGCGGTAGCAACAACTCCATATATTGTAATGGATTGCGGGCAACTGCCTTTAAAGTTATACCCGGTCCGTTACTACCTGTTGCTATGGATTATATCGGCCACCGAGTCTAATCATGTAGTCCGGACAACGGCCCTGTTAATATATCGTAGTTTGGTTCTGTGTCCTTATAACAGATACCGGGTCGTATCCAATTACCCTCCGGATAATCCAATTTAATAAATAAGTTTATTGCGGGTAAAATGTCTGTGTTTTATCGTATCGTGTCTAAACACCAACTGCCCTTCATAAAATTCGGGCCTCTTTTATATACTACCAATTGCGGGTAAAACTTGCCCGGACACGAAGAAACGAACGAAAAGCCGTGTCGACCATAGTTCGTGTTCGGTTAACAATGACGTTATTGTTAGTTCAATATAAGAATACACATGTAGCCTACATGTATACAGTAATTCATACGATTTCATGAGTACAATTTAAATATAATTAACATACTACAGTTAATACACAAACAAAACTTGACATTAATAAAACGATAAGAATGAAAGTGTTACCGTGTGTTCTTTTAGTTGCGGTATTTCTTTGTAGAGCGACGGCTATCGGTTTCATTACACATTACATTAAAAAGTAAGACATATTCAATAGGTGGTAAAAATAAACATGTACAAAGCAATATATTTATAATAATTATTATCAATCAAGCTTAAAATTCTTAGAAATATATAACTTCGGTATTTTAGAGCTGTTTGTGTCACTTTTGTTTACAAAAACTACATGCATATCACTATTAAAATGTTGTATTTAAATCGTTTACACCAGGTGAAAATTCAATTTAAACAGAGTTTCATCAATTTTATATATACCAAGTACGCTAGTACTTGTGTAGTGAAATCATCACCAAATGCTCATTATTTTACTGTCTCGTGTCTCGAGTCTCGAATTTTTACAAGACAGTGTCTCGAGTCTCGTCTCGAAATTAAAAAACCTGTCTCGTTCCACCTCTATAGTATATGCCTACCCTTATTCTGCGCCTTCACAAAATTACTAATATGCATTGGGAAAATATTCGTTCAATATTCATGCTACTGGGCATGGTTAACATTAACCACTTCTAGAAGTAATTTTACAATCCCCAATATAATACAATAGGTAAATATCAGCAACTGTCATCTCTCTATTCATGATGTATTCGATTGAAACTATTTGTTACACAAATGACACATTTTTCATTTACTGATGTAACCGTACAGCGGTTTCCAGAGTTCAAATATTTTGACTCACTAATGAGTAATTTTAAACAGAAAAAAACATTGTGACTGCCCAATATATATATTACAATTAGCTTTTCAATCACGAAATGTCAACAGCCAATACCAAAGGTAAGTAGGCTACATATAAATAACATGCTACAGATCGCTTTCGAAAAATGTATAACTGCATCTCACATTAACTTTTAAACCAAATAGCTCTAAAGATGTTAACAAAAACTGAAATGTTTATGAACTTGAAATTTTTTTTTGAATAACTTGAATGAAGTAGCAGTTTTTTTATTTTTCATAATTTATTAGTTTATTAATTCATAGTTAGTAATGGCCTGAGGAATATGTAACCTATGAGTACGAGTGTCAGGTATCATACAGTTCAGTTCATACACACAGCACTACTGCTTTAGACTCTTGCAATATGTAAAATCTCCAATATGAGCGATCAATATATTTAAAATCAGAAAGCTGAATAACGATCTTGTACTATTATAGTTTCACGATAGTTAACAGTTGAAGTGAGAGAACATAACATGGACTAGGTTTTTCCTCCCTCTTGACATCTGTTGCATAAAACGCATTGCACAATTTATTTCGATACTACAACTATACTTTTACAAATTAAAACTGCAACGTAGGCGAATCCAGAAATAATAAATTTTTACCAGTTTTTTGTTGGTATAATATTTACCATGCATTATTGCACGACACGTGATGCTGTAGCATGACTGAAAAGCTTTAAGACCTGCTGATATTTTAGAAAAAAATTAATGTTTTCTCTTAAATATGTAATTAGCTTTTCTACTCAAACGTAATTGAACAGTTGGTAAAGCTTGATATTTGCTAAAATAGTGCATCTAAGTTGGCTTTGGAGGTTCATAACCTTTGAACCTCCAAAGCCAATGAAAAATATTTTGATAGCAAATTAATCAGCATAACATTTTACATTGGCTTTTACCATGAAAAAGTCTACAAATGAGCTGCAAACTAAACTGGGATACTTTTTTTCCATCTCTGTACTACCGGGTAACAACAACTTGAGCAAGCTTCGAGGCAGAAGGATTATCACTAAGACATACTGCAGGTTACGGCACAATTATTATTGTTAAAAATAAATAAATCACTATCACTAATATTATTACTAAATAGAAAATCATCACAAGTCTACAAATCTATGATTTGTGAGACCTCAGTAGTGATAATGCGTCTGATTGTTGCGAAGAACAAATTGGGATAAAATTTTAACGATTTTGCAAAGTGAAACTCAGTTCATGGTATGCATTGTGTTTCTATGACGCGCATCATGCAGATTTAGAGTTGTGTGCTAGTTGCCTTACCGTGCGAATTAAGTATTTCTATGAACATTCACATGATGCGGATTGGCTCCGGCGCCTTGTTGAAAAAAGGTAAGGAATTGTTTGCTATAAGTTAATAATTAGCGACGCACGTGTTAGCGACGCAAACACGTAAAACTTGATTGAGAAAGGATGACGGAAGTATTGACAATGTTTAAAATTGAATAGCTGACGCGGTATTTTAATGCGCATCATTCGCAAATGCTGTTTCCGCTATTCGCAAGCATGATGAATTCGAGAAAGTTTCACGAATCGTAAAACTAGCTTAGCTTGCGGATTTACGCCGTTTCCTTGATCAGAGCTGTCAACTCTCCCGGATTTTGCGGGACCCTCCCGGAATTGAGATTACCCTCCCACAAAAATTAAACCTCCCGTTAAACTCCCGGATTTATGTTTTGTGCTCTAGAACACAGGTGTCAATCACGTGGCTCGCGGGCCACATGTGGCCCACACGTCATTTTATGCGGCCCGCGAGAGCTCAACTCATTCGCACCCAACGGAGTTAACTCCCGTATTTATAACGTTGCTAGGCACCCAACGTAAGTTATCTTGCCTTTGAATTTTATCTATTCCTTGTATCGTTATTTTTATGTTACAGAAGAATATTTTTGATTAGCTAGAAAAAAAATTCTGGCTAATCAAACAAACGTACAAATATGCCTCAATGATGTCTGTGGCAGAAGTTATAACTAAAATACTACACCTTTTTTGACATCTAGCTAAACCGGAAATCATCACGGTCACTTTAAATTTTATCGTTCACGATCAATTTTTTCAACTCCAGAAGTAAATATGCAGATTCAGAAAGGATAAGACAGTGAAAGACTGCATAAATCAAATCAAAACATTATTTTTAATGTTTCAAAGTTCATATTAACTTTTAATTTTGTCAATTTGAATCGTTATGCTCGAAAGAAACTGCACATTTTAGGCTGTCAGCCGTAGTCAGACTAAAGCTGTCATTCAATCTTGATAGGGTCATATTGATTCTTAGAGCTGCCTATGAAGTCTGAAAAGTCAAGAACAGAGTTACTGAACATATTTTTATTATTTGAAACATGTTTATGACAGTTTAATTGAGTTATATTGGCATGTAGATTTGCTATGCTTTGGTTTGAAGATCATTTCATAGGAGACTACTCATCTCCCACACCATTCAGCATTGTACCTGGTGATAATTCTACCTCATGCTAGCTGTGGCCAACCCCTTTAGCAGCTCTCATTCACATAATATTTTTAATAAGCGTTGTTAGAGACAATCTCAATAAACAGCTTTATATTTAGAAAACTGGTTTATAATGTCAAATTTGCTGTTAGAACATGAGCCCCATCAGGAGCCAAGTGTGCTAGATTTGCACCATTTTGACTAGTTATACTAAAATATTTTCCAGGGGAGAACCCCGGACCCCCCCCTCCCCCACCGAGAAGGCGCTCGGCACCCCTCTCAGACTCTCCCCGCAGAATCATTTTCAAACAGGAAGATACAGTCCTGCCTTCATTGCATCAAGCACTAAGGGTAGTTGGGATGTGAGTTAAGCATAATTTTAGAGCTGAAATCTAATGTTAACTTGCTTAAGTCCCCATTTAACAACTTGTCCACTGGGGCGAGGCTTTAGACCCTAATTTCTCCTTCATTTGCATAGCACCAGGTTGACAGGTCTGTCCTTGATGTGGTTAACTTGCAGATTGGCTCAAATTCGTGAACGATGTGGTGGCATAGAAACAGTGATGGTTGTAAGCAGGCTTCCCATTTGCTCAACATGGCCAACAGGTTGTTGTTGTTTTATAAAAGTACAGACACTGTAAGCTAATTAACTTCTTTCTAATCAGAATGGTTTCTACTAAACCTACCAAAGTATCAGCACAGCAGCTCCTGGCTATACACAAACTACATGTATATTACAAACAATTTGAATGTCACTAAAGTAAAGTAACAACAAAAATGCCTTTTTGGCTATTATCTCTTTATTATATAATAAGTTTTTACATATATTTCTATATTTAGCTATTTACGTAGTTTGATATAATGTATTCGTATTAATGACAGATGTAAACATTTTCTAAATACCAGTGGGTGTTTAGAAAATGAATTCAGTCTAGCTCTCAGCTAGAGGGTAGGTCTGATACAGTATATATCTGAGTAAGTTAAAATGAGGTCAGTGTGTAGCTCTACCAATGGTTATTTAATTGGAATGCTACGCAGGAGGTGATTCGTATAATGATTGATCGAGGGTTGCTTAAAAATCATAATTTTTCCTTTAAGGCCTGTAATGGACTTATACTCTTTAAACTCCTGCACTTAGTTCACTTTGTTGCGAATATCATTTCAACTGTAAAAACTGAAATTTCAATGTCAGGAAATGATTCTTATGACATATTAGACCAGCAGCTTGCACAAACATGATCTAACCCTACGGCTGACATAGAGGTACTACTAATAGAGGTACTACTAATAACAGCAGGACATTGCGCAGCATGTGGAAGCCAATTTTGGTTTAAATATTTCAACAGACTTCATTTCTATTAGTATTATTTAGTTTAAAAGGTAAATCATAGCGCAAAGTATTATTGTATTAACAGTAGTAGCAACAGTAGTAGTTAACAGTAGTATTAACAGTAGTAGTTAACAGTAGTATTAACAGTAGTAGTTAACAGTAGTATTAACAGTAGTAGTTAACAGTAGTATTAACAGTAGTAGTTAACAGTAGTATTAACAGTAGTAGTTAACAGTAGTATTAACAGTAGTAGTTAACAGTAGTATTAACAGTAGTAGTTAACAGTAGTATTAACAGTAGTAGTTAACATTACAGGTTGAGGATTTAAAGACACTTTCGTGTAATTTCAACTAAATGCCAGTTTTCATCAACATTTTTGAGTCGCGAAAATGAACATAGAAAGATTCGTGATCTTTGCAGAAATTATGGCGAGTCTGGCGACGCTATGTAATTGTATTGAAATTGATTGTTTTTTGAACTAGATTATCAATAACTTGTCTGTTAGAAATCCTATTCATAAAAGCGGAGTAGCGTTGACAGGTTTTTAACAGATGACTTCTAAGCATAGCTAATTTTTAAGATTTTCTTTCTGCGTGAAGAAAAAATTTTTTGCTAAGAAGAAAATTCTTTGCTAAATCTTTCTTCAAAAGAAGTACACATCAGCCGATTGGTGTAATTTTACAACTGCCACTCGAAAGTTGACGCTGGACGTACAAATATGTCGAGTTTATTTGTAGAATCTGCTTTGACCATGCTTTATGATTATCTGCCATGTTGAGTAGCCATAACAACAAAAGCGTGTTGACTGAATGAGAGAAATGTTGAGAGAATGGCTGCTAACAGAAGTGCTTTTGTCTCAACCTCACGCATTGGCTGATTGCCGGCGTTGATATCGGAATTCATGTCTGTGTTTTGCAGAAAACTGACTGCCTCATGTCACAGTTTGGGGCTTGCTCCGTTTGTGTGTTTTTTTCCGACAAACTGCATTTTTGTTCTTCTAACATCAAAATCATTACTAGAAAATTAAATGTCATAATTATATTGATAAAAATTTTAAAATGCTGTAAGTTAACCTTTAGCTGGAGAGTTGATAAAACTAAATAAATAATATTATAGGCGTATGCTTATATATTTTAAACTATCACACCCCTATCATAGTCTTACTTAAACCATAACAATATTATAGACATTGATAACTAAGCAAGTTTTAGAATTATAAGTACAGACAAGAGAGCATGCGAGTTCAGTAAACAACAATACAATAGAAGAAGAAAGAGCCCTAATTGCATACTTCATAGACAGTGAGCAACTGGCGGTTATGCAAATTTGATCACTACACGAGAAGATCGATGTAAATATAGCCATGGACTAGCGGAAACCCGCATATGGCCAAAAACTGGAACGATACAAGTTGAAAAGCCAATTCTATCAAGCGGTATTACTCATGGTAGAAGTTCAGCAATGAAATAACAAATATGGCCGACAACTGATGGCCACACATGAGCAGTAATAAAATGTTGCTCAATATTAAAACTAACAAATGGATGGGTGATATATAAGCATAATAATTCTTGATTATATAATACACGCTAACGACCTTGACACGGCACTGACATGACTGCTAACTATCACCCCAATGGCTGTCAACACAAAGAATGTGATGTCATGTATTGTATTAAAAAGAATGAAGTGAGAGGTCATTAACGAAACTGACAAATATTGCAACTTCTTATTCGACTAAACCAAATCTTTTGAAAGATAAAAAACACCAAATACCATATTATAATAAATAATGATTGTACTAGACTTTTCTGAAATCTGCAAAATACCGTGTAAAATAATAATAACCATTAAGCAGCTATAGTGAAGACTTGAGTAGGAATAAAGAGGCGATGACCAGTAGTATATACACTAGTGTAGCCTAAGTGTTTTTCTTTAACATTTAAACTTATCAATTTGTAACATGCCGCTAGTAACTTAAATGTTATCTATTTTACCATTAATTTTTTAAATTTCATTTCAAAACAATTTTTGCTTCGAATTGTTATATTTAAAACTGATGGAAAGGGAGTTACGATGACTCTGTTATACGATTAAACTTACGATGTGGAACACGATGTGTTTTCATCCTCGACATCCAACATTTATCCGCCATACGATATCAACAAACATTTCTCTTGAAATTAAAATTTGGCTAATCCCCGAACTCCTTCCCACAACGCATAAAAGAGATACAACACTTGTTGTCTCTCAGTTCAGCGTTATTCGTTATTAGTTGTAGTAAAAAAGAAATCGGAAACAGATTGGTGATAAAATTTTAGCCGATGACAAAGTCAAAGTTTAGTAAAATACATACTCAAACTTAGCTTTTTGCATGTTTTTAGTAAGCTATTAAAATTTAACGTTTACGTTATGTCTCAGAGGTAAAAACTTCCTACGGTATGTACTGCACATAGTACAATGTAATGCTACATTTCATTGCAGATCAAAACCACTAAATACACTAATGTTACTGTGGGTAACTCTAGTTACTAAGGTTAGTATCCTATTTTGTTATTATTATTTAATATGTACAGTACATGTACGTATATGCAGGGGCGGATCTAGGAGGGGATGCGCAGGGCGACCCCCTTACTTGGCCCCGCGCTAGCGGAACTTTTTGAAATTTAGGCATCTTAGAATGAAGGAGAGGTGTGTTTGAGCCCGCAGTGTGTAATCATTTATTAGCAGCAAACAACAAGTTTAGAGGTAAAAATTGACATTAGATATGATTAATTAAATTGGTGTTTTATAATGTTCCTTATACTATGTATATCAAGATTACATGTAAACAGAAAGTTAACAAACATTTATGTAATAAAATAAAATCAAGACAAAATCAATCACAAAACCTTAACAGCCATTTGTTTTGGCTGTGCAGAAATTAGCCATCATTTCTGCAAACTACCATAAAAAATGTTTCGTAGTATTAGCTACATAACGATGCTATTATAAAACAAACGTATTAGGGCATACTTTTTTGAATTGTTGTTTTGTCGTCGAAAGAAATGATCCAAAGTTCATTCTTGACCTTTCTTTTGAGACATTTTGCTTTTAAAATTGCTTGTAGTACTTCTTTCGAAAAAGTTGTGGCTCAATTGGGGATGTTTATTGGGACCACTCTCATTTGTTTATAAGCTAAACAAATTCAGGTCAATGTTATTAAAACTGGTTCGTTATAACGAGCTCTACTAGGCCGTTTTCGTTGATTTCCTCCCAAAGCAAGTTCTCAGTGAAATGAATTGTAATTTACTCAATTCTTGATGGATTTTAAATCTTTTTTTTTAATTTTTTGCCATATTTATGGTGGTGCATTTGCACCATATGCACCACAGTAGATCCGCCCCTGATATGATATTTAGATGTATTTACCAGGGGTGTTTGCATTAGATAATTACCATGGGTTTCTATACCTCTCTATAAGTAATTTTCGCCTTATGATGCCAGAGGGGAAAAAAATTTAAAGCGTATCGCGAGGGTCCAATGTACCTATTTTTAGATTAAAATTAGATTACAATTATTAGGCTACAAATAATTGGGTATTTGCTCTCATATAATGGCTTATATCAAGGCGATCGGCCAATCTCGTTGGCTAAAGGGTACCTTGTCAGACTGCTGATCGGTGGGGTCAGAGATCGAATATTCTTCGATACGGAGTCTTAAATTTAAGATCTATTGCTGGAAGGACACACATACTTTCACATTTATACATGCAGTCAAACTCGGATAGCTCGAACGGATTTGTTTGGTCCATTCCCAAGCAATGATAAATTGCTTTGGATAACTCGACCTCAACTTGATGAGGCGCTCCACAGTAATTTGACCAAATCTTCAAACTGTGCTATTAACTGTACTTAACTTGTTAAACAAGTATATTGTGGCGAATTTTTATTGCTACCAAATACAGTCAAACATGGATAACTCGCCCTCAGATGGCTCGAACACATGGTTAACTCGAACGGTTTCTTTGGTTCGTTCCCACGTATTGATAAACTGCTCTAGATAACTCGACCTCAACTTGGTTAACTCAAACAGTTTTTTGCCAAACGGCTACTGCGACGGTTGCTATCGCTTTAGAATATCATTTTATTCCAAGCCATAGAGATAAACCTCAACAATTAGCAGTTCTTAGACGTCGTTATTACCATCATCAGCAAAATATTTCTGTTACCAACTTTTCTAAAGGTTTGCAAAAATCAAATTTTACCAAACATCCGCTTAGCGCTGGCCTTCCGAAAGCAAGGAAAAGTGAGCTAACTTTCGAATAAACTTAATTAAAGAAAAATCGGCAAACTTGATTTTGGTTAAAACGCTCAAAAGAAAAAGATGTCTTTTTTTCTGAGCATTTCAACAGCGATCAAGTTTTGCCAATTTCAATCTAAAACATCCTGGCAATCACATCCCCTCAAACAATAAACCAATCTCAAGTGATGGAAAAGTCTATACTTTCTGATGAAATTTTTTTAAACTTTACAGTAGAAGCCTTTTAATTTGCAATAATACATCTATGCATTTGATTTATATATAGTTTGTATACGTACATTTATCTACTAATAAATACATGGACTTGTGACAGTGCTCTGATAACTTGACCGCTCTGATAACTCGAACACTTTTGTTCGGCCCCGTGAAGTTTGAGTTATTCAAGTTTGCCTGTATAGATTTAGGCTACAAATAATACCAGCGTTGTAGTGACTATTCTACAAAGTGCGTTAAGGAAAGAAATGCATGCAAGCAAATTTTATTGACGTTCATAAATATCTGAAACTTTAGAAAAATTGAAATATTCATGAAAAAATGTTTTGTGCAATTTTATTTTCAGTTTTCCTTTTATACATGCCTGCATTAGGACAGAACCACTTGGTTTTTGTTCTAAATCAAATGATTGTTTTGGTACAAAATGATCACAATTTCGAAACAGTTAATTACGATCAATTAAACTACTCTCTAAAACTTTGAATTCGGCAAAGGCTGTTCATCACAGCCTTTGCCGAAGCATTTAGCCTTGTCATATCATTGAAAAATTCAGGCATTATATATATATATATATATTGAAATGCATCATACTTAGAACTAAAATCAGAGTGCTCAACATAAGATGGAGCAGTAAGATTTAGCTGAAAAAAGATAAGTGAACTATTTAATTTTCTGATATATATATTTTTTTCATTCTACACATGATCCAGATAATAAATTCTATGTGAATGTATCTGATTAACTATTGTCCGTAATTAAACACCTGTCATTTCAAAAACCTGTGAATTAGTATCAACTGCAATCAATGTACAGTATATCAGCTTGTCAAAAAAGAATTCGGAGAATATTTGCTTTAATCCTATTGCGCATGACTTCTCAAAAACGTGTCGGCCTATAAACACGTGCCATGCTACTGAAGTGGCTGAATCACAATACCCATCCTAATCACATTGTATAGGGAATTCTCAATCTTTGCTTTGTGGTAATGGTTTCAGTACTGAAAGCGGAAAAGCTCCGCATGTTTGCATCCAGCACGTTGAAAGAGCATTATTAATCAGAGCTATGGCGACAAGTGTTATTTATGAGGTGATATATCCTTTGTTCAATATACATAGCCCAATGAAGCGTAGTGAGATGTTCAGAATCTGTAACGGACTTGGAATACACGTTGGTTTGCACGTGTATTTGAGCGCTCCAATTAGGTTAGATGCACTAAAACTGCTAGGAATGTAAGAACTATCTATCTTAGCTTTGAAACGGCGTGCTGACAAAAGAAAAGTACTCTAATCAGTATTCAAAAACCAGGAGATCTCAAAGATATTTGGTATTACTCAAAGCTGATAAGCAGTAACAGCTAGGATAATGTTCATTTGCTGAACAGACAAGCTATCAGCAATACACTGAACATAGTGTTGGTAATAATTAACCAAATCGAAAATATTTTAGAGCTGGTGACCAAGTTTGAATTTTAATTTTTAAGTAGCTTTTAATCATTTTTGCTTTACATTAAAAATTTATTCACAAAATGTGATGGTAGAAATATATATAAGTATGTAAATATAGGATATTTGTATATATATAAATATGGGATATATATATAGATATATAGGGTATAATTGTATTATCTATATAATAATCTACTGTATATAACACACCTAATATAATACTCTATATATATTATTTATATATATAAGCCTAATAGATTATACAACATCTATAATATACATACGTGTATATATACATGTATTACAATACTGAATATATAATATTTATAGAATTTATTTAATATATATTATACATATAATGCATATACATAATATTATATGTATATTACTTATATATAATGCATTATACAATATATATATACATGTAAGCTATATATTATAAAAATGTA
Source organism: Watersipora subatra (assembly GCF_963576615.1). NCBI lineage: Eukaryota > Metazoa > Bryozoa > Gymnolaemata > Cheilostomatida > Watersiporidae > Watersipora > Watersipora subatra. Next base: position 9,849,874 of record NC_088717.1, read on the forward strand.
TATACCTATATAATATTTACAAAATTGATAGAATACATACATGTATATTATATATAATAAATAAATATTCAGCTAGTATAAATATATTCAACTAATATATGTATATATATAGATATATACATATTCACCTAACATATATATACATATATATATACATATATATATATATATACATACATATATATATACATGTATATATACTAGGTGAATATGTATATATATATATATATTTATCAAAGTATGTGTGTCCCTCCAGCTATAGCTATTATTAGATTAGCTGTACCTGGACAATGCTGACACAACGTCATGGCATATTAACTAGCTTACATATATTAACTAGCTTACTGGAATTTTCCATTGGCAATGTGCCAGGCTAATAGCACATGGTAGGCAACTCTCATTGTTTACAAGCTGATTTTTAATACCCGGCAACGCCGGGAGGCACAGCTAGTATACATGCATATTAGCTGAATGTTTATTGTTGCACACGTAATCGAAAAAGTTTTTGCACAAAAAAATTATTTTTAATCAACATATATAACATTTACCATTCTAACTTTTTATGGAGGTGTTTGTTTATTTTGGTGTGTATGAGCCAATGCATAATTCAAATATTCGAAAGCTCAAGGCGCAGCTAAAACAACTTGTTGAAAAGCATTTCTTATACTACACATTCGTTCAAGATTTACGGCTCACGGCTACAGGCTACAGGCTACGGCTCTCGTTCACGGCTACAGGCTACGGCTCTCGTTCACGGCTCACGGCTACAGGCTACGGCTCTCGTTCACGGCTCACGGCTACAGGCTACGGCTCTCGTTCACGGCTCACGGCTACAGGCTACGGCTCTCGTTCACGGCTCACGGCTACAGGCTACGGCTCTCGTTCACGGCTCACGGCTACAGGCTACGGCTCTCGTTCACGGCTCACGGCTACAGGCTACGGCTCTCGTTCACGGCTCACGGCTACAGGCTACGGCTCTCGTTCACGGCTCACGGCTACAGGCTACGGCTCTCGTTCACGGCTCACGGCTACAGGCTACGGCTCTCGTTCACGGCTACAGGCTACGGCTCTCGTTCACGGCTCACGGCTACAGGCTACGGCTCTCGTTCACGGCTACAGGCTACGGCTCTCGTTCACGGCTCACGGCTACAGGCTACGGCTCTCGTTCACGGCTACAGGCTACGGCTCTCGTTCACGGCTCACGGCTACAGGCTACGGCTCTCGTTCACGGCTCACGGCTACAGGCTACGGCTCTCGTTCACGGCTCACGGCTACAGGCTACGGCTCTCGTTCACGGCTCACGGCTACAGGCTACGGCTCTCGTTCACGGCTCACGGCTACAGGCTACGGCTCTCGTTCACGGCTACAGGCTACGGCTCTCGTTCACGGCTCACGGCTACAGGCTACGGCTCTCGTTCACGGCTACAGGCTACGGCTCTCGTTCACGGCTCACGGCTACAGGCTACGGCTCTCGTTCACGGCTCACGGCTACAGGCTACGGCTCTCGTTCACGGCTCACGGCTACAGGCTACGGCTCTCGTTCACGGCTCACGGCTACAGGCTACGGCTCTCGTTCACGGCTCACGGCTACAGGCTACGGCTCTCGTTCACGGCTCACGGCTACAGGCTACGGCTCTCGTTCACGGCTCACGGCTACAGGCTACGGCTCTCGTTCACGGCTCACGGCTACAGGCTACGGCTCTCGTTCACGGCTCACGGCTACAGGCTACGGCTCTCGTTCACGGCTACAGGCTACGGCTCTCGTTCACGGCTCACGGCTACAGGCTACGGCTCTCGTTCACGGCTACAGGCTACGGCTCTCGTTCACGGCTCACGGCTACAGGCTACGGCTCTCGTTCACGGCTACAGGCTACGGCTCTCGTTCACGGCTCACGGCTACAGGCTACGGCTCTCGTTCACGGCTCACGGCTACAGGCTACGGCTCTCGTTCACGGCTCACGGCTACAGGCTACGGCTCTCGTTCACGGCTCACGGCTACAGGCTACGGCTCTCGTTCACGGCTCACGGCTACAGGCTACGGCTCTCGTTCACGGCTACAGGCTACGGCTCTCGTTCACGGCTCACGGCTACAGGCTACGGCTCTCGTTCACGGCTACAGGCTACGGCTCTCGTTCACGGCTCACGGCTACAGGCTACGGCTCTCGTTCACGGCTACAGGCTACGGCTCTCGTTCACGGCTCACGGCTACAGGCTACGGCTCTCGTTCACGGCTCACGGCTACAGGCTACGGCTCTCGTTCACGGCTCACGGCTACAGGCTACGGCTCTCGTTCACGGCTCACGGCTACAGGCTACGGCTCTCGTTCACGGCTCACGGCTACAGGCTACGGCTCTCGTTCACGGCTCACGGCTACAGGCTACGGCTCTCGTTCACGGCTCACGGCTACAGGCTACGGCTCTCGTTCACGGCTCACGGCTACAGGCTACGGCTCTCGTTCACGGCTCACGGCTACAGGCTACGGCTCTCGTTCACGGCTCACGGCTACAGGCTACGGCTCTCGTTCACGGCTCACGGCTACAGGCTACGGCTCTCGTTCACGGCTCACGGCTACAGGCTACGGCTCTCGTTCACGGCTACAGGCTACGGCTCTCGTTCACGGCTCACGGCTACAGGCTACGGCTCTCGTTCACGGCTACAGGCTACGGCTCTCGTTCACGGCTCACGGCTACAGGCTACGGCTCTCGTTCACGGCTACAGGCTACGGCTCTCGTTCACGGCTCACGGCTACAGGCTACGGCTCTCGTTCACGGCTCACGGCTACAGGCTACGGCTCTCGTTCACGGCTCACGGCTACAGGCTACGGCTCTCGTTCACGGCTCACGGCTACAGGCTACGGCTCTCGTTCACGGCTCACGGCTACAGGCTACGGCTCTCGTTCACGGCTACAGGCTACGGCTCTCGTTCACGGCTCACGGCTACAGGCTACGGCTCTCGTTCACGGCTACAGGCTACGGCTCTCGTTCACGGCTCACGGCTACAGGCTACGGCTCTCGTTCACGGCTACAGGCTACGGCTCTCGTTCACGGCTCACGGCTACAGGCTACGGCTCTCGTTCACGGCTCACGGCTACAGGCTACGGCTCTCGTTCACGGCTCACGGCTACAGGCTACGGCTCTCGTTCACGGCTCACGGCTACAGGCTACGGCTCTCGTTCACGGCTCACGGCTACAGGCTACGGCTCTCGTTCACGGCTCACGGCTACAGGCTACGGCTCTCGTTCACGGCTCACGGCTACAGGCTACGGCTCTCGTTCACGGCTCACGGCTACAGGCTACGGCTCTCGTTCACGGCTCACGGCTACAGGCTACGGCTCTCGTTCACGGCTCACGGCTACAGGCTACGGCTCTCGTTCACGGCTCACGGCTACAGGCTACGGCTCTCGTTCACGGCTCACGGCTACAGGCTACGGCTCTCGTTCACGGCTCACGGCTACAGGCTACGGCTCTCGTTCACGGCTCAAAAACAGTGGCAGGTAAGGTAGTTGCAATTGACTAAGTTTCTTTGCCCAACGATTGTGGGTAACAGTCTTATATTACTATTATAGTAATATTCTTACTATGGTGAGAGCCGTGTCTGTCCTTCTGAGCATTAAAAAAGATTTCAACTTGAAGATTCAAACTCAAACATTTGGCGGAAGCACGGATATGAAGCCAAACACACTATTACTAAGCCACACAGCAAGCTTACCAGAGCCTACAATAATTGGACTTATAACTGGTATGCGTCATGAATCGCCATGAATCATGATCTCTCACGCAATCATGATCTTTAAGTGTGCTAGTAGTAATCGAACAATTATTCCACAGCATGGGAAGGTGGCAGCATGGCGTAATGCGCCTGTCTGTAACACTATAGATTATGAGTTAATTTCCACAACGGCGTGATTTTTTTTCATTGGCGTATTTTGTCGCTGTAACTGGACATACAACAGAGCAACAAACATTTAAAGTTACATATATATATACATATATATATAAGTTATATATATATACATGTATATATATATATATATACATATATATATATACATGTATATATATGTAACTATTATTTATTTTATTTATATATATATATAAATAAAATAAATAATAATATATAATGGTTTGTTGACGACGATAAAGGGCATGGGTGTATTTGTTTTGTACTTAGTCGTAAAAACTTCTGAATGGATAAAAGTTGGTGTGTAGAGTACTGAACCCTCATTCAAGGGTTTAGAAATAACTTCTGTTTACTTTTTGGAGTTTACTAAAAATGGATCTCAGTAAAATCAAAATATGTCCCAGCATAAAGAATAATCTTGTTAGCTGCCATCTTGAATTGTTAGGATTCAGCTTAGTAATGAATTCATATGACGATCTCTGCTATTTAGGGTACTCAAATAGTTTTTAAAACAATCAAATGTTTGTGCAACTTAGCATATTTGCAAAAATGATTAACTAAATTGTCGTTTCTTTTGCTATTCCATTTTGTACAATTACCAGCTCTACATTTTTAACAACAATAACTTTTTTACACATGTTATAAATTTACTCACACATTTGTGTTGTATGTTGACATTGATGATGCTATTTTCTCATAGCGATAGCATACTACTGCAATGTTTGTTTAAACACTGACTTTCCCACATTTATGTTTATAGAGCTATTATACTCACATTAGCCTTGACTATGCTTGCGTTTAACCCTACAGCTTTGACCATATTATTTAGTTATATGCTAGAGAGCAGAGAATACAGTTGAATCTTGATAACACATAAACTGGTACAATATTAATAGAAAAACATTGCAATTTGAAGCTAATGAGTTGTGGTAGTTCATTAAAATTTCTAAGAGTTTGTTTTTGCCTCCTATTCGCTCATTTCTACAAAGCTTATAGAGCAAGACACACACTTACACAGACAAGTTACAAATGATATATTTATTATTTGTTATTGAGAATACTTACCAAATTCATAATGATGATGAAAAAAGAACACGTAAAATAGCTTCCATGGCCATCAAATATAATGTAGCATAGACCATAGACCTAAAAGGTTTCTGTATGTTTTTATTTATTTGCTGCGGTTAGCTTTTGTTAGTTGTTTCCCAATACTGTTCCTTACTACGTCTTTGTTACCATTCTTATTGGCGTTACAGGTTAGACAAGTTACAAAAAATTGGTTTATTCTCCCTGTAATCAGAGTTTCCATCACCTTTAATTAAGTTTCTATTTATTTTCATATGGCTCAAGATAAAAATCAAGCTCTAATAAATAGTTTATAAAGAATTACAAAAAATTTTTTGCATTTGCCACGGGTAAGAAAGATCTTTTTGCGGTGCAACTGCTTTGATAGATTTTTTACGCAAATTAAATGAATTTTCATCTAAATGCTCTCCATAATGAGAATTTAACCGCATGAACAGTCTATGAATGTGAGAGAATGCTGCAACTTGAATTTCAAGTTTCAACAGCTATAATCTCCCTCTCGCAAGCTTAAATACAGGTATAACAGTTTAGAATATAATCACAGAACATGTTATGGCGGTAGAGCTAAAATAGTTAATGTCTAGACCCAAAGTTTCCTGAGGGCCTGTCAGACATTATTGAATGTCGGTCTATCCATAAGATAATGATAAAGTTAATGATAAGAAGGAAGCAATCAGTCTTCAGACCTGCACTACAACAAAAGTACTTGCCTGAATCAACACGTGTTTCTCCTTCACGTTGACTGAAACTTTCACACAAAGAAGGAATGGCAGCAGCAAGTACTGCACGCGTACTATTATGCCAAATTGCCCAGGGCAGGATCTTCAGTTTTTGCAACTTGGAAATAAACGTTTTTCTTATTCATGCCAAAATATGAGACAATAATTGTGAATATTTTAAACCAGTTGAATTGCTCGTGCCATACCACAAGCAATTCAACCGGTGGAAACACTAGTTTGGCAGACTTTGACCTAGCTGTCGGCATATTGATCTCAAATTAAAGAAGCAATAAGCATAAAGGGCTATTAATAGGTGTGCTCGGGTATGAACATCTCGATGTTGCTCAGAAATACCGACCTTTGTCGATATTCTGCACTCAGTTAGTCAGACATCATGCTACTTTATATCTAGGTATAACTGAATTATCTGTTCTTTTAGCTCAACAAACAGTTAAGCTGATTGAATACATTCTGTAACAGATTTTCCTATCAGTGTGCCATAATGGCAGTCTGCAAAATATGTAAAATTTACAACATGTAAAACGCTAAATTGAAAATTTAGCACTTTATATGTTGTAAATTGAAAACAGTTTTTAATGTTGTAAATTGAAAACTTTTGTTACTTAACAAAATTACTTGACTGTTTGATAAAAGGCAGAGACTTGACAGCAGCAAGGAAACTAACTAATAAGTATTTGACAGTCAAGGTGGTCCGCTACAATTGCTAGTGTTTATTTTTTGTCTCTTATTTGCTCATCTCTAAAAATCTTATAAAGCATACACAGACAAGTTACAATTATATATTTATTACTATGTTATTGAAAATTCTCATAGTAATAAATATATTACTATGAGACTAACTAGCTAATGAAGCAGAAAAAGCCAATGCTCGGGAAATCAACAAAATCATTTCATAGTTGGCAAATCAAAGCACTACAACTAAAAAGAAAATCCAAAACAAAGTTTCTAATTCAACAACTTTGAAATTGACAGAATTTTAAATTATAAAAATATGCTTCATAACCATAAAGCAATGAACTTAGCAAAACAAATTTATTTAGTCCATATTCTTGGGACTCACCGAATCATTGACCGAGTCTTAAAAAGATATTAGACAAAAATCAGAAAAAAACAAATTACGCTATTACAGTGTGTTAAGACTATGAGATACAGTCATACTTCGACTTACGAGCTTAATGCGTTCCGAGACTGAGCTCGTATGTCAATTTACTCGCATGTTGGTGCAATTTATTTATATATAGAACAATTAAATATATATTAATTGGTTTCTATACTCTAAAAATGCAAATAAAACACTCAAAACAAGATATTGTAACAAAAAAAAAAGTTGGTTATTGTCCTAACTTACCACATGCTTTCAAAAAGCAACAAATAAAAAACAATGCAAGGAAATGTGATTAATTAAAATGTAAAATTAAATACATACAGTAGCAGCTAACGCTAGCATTTGCCAAGGAGGGAGATATGTCTTATTCTTTAATACAACAGTTGAATTTGATAAATTTGGATTTTATCAAAGTCTTAAAAAACAAACTTAAAAGCAAACCTAAAAGCAAACTTTCATTTTTCGTAATTAAAATTTCTTCGGCCTTCATAGTTAGAAGTTTCTCGCTGGTTAGCTAATTTTTCCTTTGTTTCGCTTTCACGACTAGCCGGCCGTTTTAAGATAAACCTATGTAAGGACGTTTGCCTTTGTCGCCCTTTCAATGTGTTGCGATTAGGACGAACACTGGTATCGTCACAAAGGGTTAATGCACGACCACTAGCCAACTTGTCCGAAAGGCTATTTTTATAGATAGCACTGGCCTTTACACATAGGCCTTTTCGCCTTTTAACCACCGGCCTTTTCGCCTTTATTGAAACATCGTTTCAGTTACGCTGTCACCGGCCAACTGTTTATCTTTTATCCAATGCCTGAGCAGTCTCTCCATCAGCTGTCGTGAAGATCGCTGCGTCGTTTAGAAACTATGATTAGTCCTTTTGCAAACCAAATGCCCTGAATATAACCCTTCGGTTTGATGATTGTAGATGTATTTCTGTCATATTGCTGAGCTAGATCAATCATGCATACACATTTCGCATATTTTACAATAATTTTCCGTTTAATATCAATTATTATCATTTGCTTTTTCTTTCCATTATCTTTCATTTTACTGGCAAACTTTCGGTCTACGCACCGTATTTTTAATTCACATAATTCTGCACTGAAAATTGCGCACAGAAAACACGGTACAAAAGTATAACCTGAGTAGTTGAAAAATACAGAGTGATGCTGTTCTCATAAAACACCTCCGGCATACTTTGCAACTGACTCACGTGCTCGTATCTCAAACATTGCTCGTATGTTAGTGCTAAAACTTGCTTAAAAGCTGGCTCGTATCTCAAGTTTCTCGTACGTTAGAGCACTCGTAAGTTGAAGTATTGCTGTAGATGCTGATGGTTGTCTTTTATTTATAAAAAGGAGATGACTCCCGATAAGTTACTTATACACAATAGTCTCAGTGATACTATTGTTAGGATGACATAACTTTTCATTTGAACCAGATACAAGGGCTGGACGAGAGAGCTAGAGCAAACATGACAAGACAACTCTCAACAAACAGCAACCTCACCGATGGTCCTATGCTTTTAGACATTGGTAACAGATTCTAGATTTCATTCATTTTTGATGTGTTATCATAAGAATATGCACAAATCAGAATCACTTGAACAGATCAATGACTGACTATAAGGTTGATATAGGAATGGTAAAAATCTGGTTTGACTACACTAATGCATAATGGAACATTCCATGGCGCACAGACTCATGCTCCGGCTGCGATTTACCATTTCCAGCATTGCAGTTTAGTGCTGTCAATATATTAACTTACCGGGTATGCTCTTTGGTATACATATATGTGTACTAAAAAGTATATGGTAAGTTATAAACTATCAACTAATGTTCCATCGTAAGTTGAAAATGAGAATCTTATTCATTATAGACATGAAATTATCAGAGTTGAAGGTGGTTACGAAACAAAACCTACAACACCCAAACTTTCATGCGATGTTGAAAAAGTTGATGTTGTTTTACTATAGTAAAAAATGGTGCTAAAGGCAATCCATAATAATACTTGGTAATATCACTGAGAATACGTTCTGAAAACAGAGTCTGTGAAATAACCAAAAGCGTGTACCATTAGTAACAAGTGTACATACTAAAGTAGACCGTCTATAAAATAACCTGAAGTGTGTACCAGCACTAACGAGTTGACCTACTCAAGTATGTTGTACTTTACATGTTTGCAGTCTCGTCTTTACTTCTTAGTTACGTATCGCACCCCGTATAAAACTAACACACTTTTAAAGAATATTTCAGGTATTTTGGAAGATATTTTGGCAAATTTGAATTTCTAGAGACATTTTTGTTGATGTCGTAGGGCAGAAAAATTCCATAATGAGGGGATAAAAAAACATCGTGTTCCACATCGTACGATCAAAAAACCGAAAGAAGGATGCTGTTATCCAAGGGTGCACTATAATGGAATGAATCTAGCATGTGCAGTATGAAGTAGAAGTAGGTGTTTTTCTTCATTCAGCCTATGCAACTGTTTGATAATTACATGTTCATGTCAATTAAACAAGTCCGGAAAAAAATTAGTCAGCTATGATGAATCAGTAACACAAAAGATGAGTTACAACACTCGCCGTCCTTTTTACAAGACATTGAAAACGTTTAGACTTACCAACTGGCACTCGGTGATGCTGACGCCTACATAAGTCTCTCCACAAATACTCACTCCTAATAGTGAAAAGTAGGGATCTGAAATAATGGCTTTAAGCAATAATAAAGCAAATCAGCTAGCATATCTTGATCAGCAAAAGGTCTACTTACAATACAGGACTATGAGAGATGAATTGAATTATCAAAGTGAGAAAAAAAAATTGATATGTATGAAGTTGATCCGACAGTTACGTCTTCAAATGTCTTAGTGACATACTATTCAGCTCCAGGTAACTACTACCTACTGTTAACTACTGCTAACTACTACCTACTGTTACCTACTAACTACTACTAACTACTGCTAACTAGTACCTACAGCAAATGTACTTGGCGCGATCATCATTTCGGGGATTCACAGTAGGTACTAATTAAAAACACAAAAATCATTTTCATAAAAATAATTTAAAAATCAGATTCTACTTGAACAAATATCAGTAAAATGCGCACCATATATAACATAGGTCTAAAATGAAAGTTTGAGATAAAAGTGAGCCTAATCAACAAATTTTTTAAATAGCTCTTCAAAGTATATTTGTAGATAAACTTTGAGGAAATAATGCTGTATGTGAACCCAATGATTATCATTTCGGGCCATAACATTGAAAGTAACACACTTAAAAATAACGTGAACAAAGATGAACACACCTATTAATGCTGTATGAGAAACTCTAAATACACACTGATGATACCTGTGACACGATAATCAAAAGTTAAACTAACTTTCTTGTTCTGAGTAAACGTGTACAGATCCATATACAGTCATAACTTGGCTTTCGTGTGTTTCTTAGATCGACCAAACTTGATTTTGACAAAAAAATTTAAAAAATTTACACTTCACCAACTTGAATAAAAAATTTAACTTTCAACCAAACTGAAAGAGGCTTAGTGAACCTGAAAATTAACCTTTTTCCCTGATACTACAGTACTACTACTCCCTGATACTACAGCACTACCACTCCCTGATACTACAGTACTACTACTCCCTGATACTACAGTACTACTACTCCCTGATACTACAATACTACTACTCCCTGATACTACAGTACTATTACTCCCTGATACTACAGTACTACTACTCCCTGATACTACAGCACTACTACTCCCTGATACTACAGTACTACTACTCCCTGATACTACAGTACTACTACTCCCTGATACTACAGCACTGCCACTCCCTGATACTACAGTACTACTACTCCCTGATACCACATTACTACCACTCCCCTCCCTGATACTACAGCACTACTACTCCCTGATACTACAGTAATACAATAGTAATTGTTGTAATTGGTAAGAATAACAACAATGGTTTTTGGTGTGATACTTTTTAACACAATCTCTGATAGGATATGTAACTATATGTTTGATTAAAAATTCAACGATTTCTCTTTTCCAAGAATTCGGTTACCTCATACCTACTATAATTTATTATAGTAGTCTAGTGTAGCTTCGCTGCCAATGTACATGTACTTACATTGTATGTAGGTAAATAATTCGCTAACCTACAAACCCAATACCCTGCTGTAAAATAGAAGACAAGAAAATGTTTCTGCCGTGTTTTTTATTTCACGCAATCTTTGCTAGGGTACGTTACTGCACACTTTCATTGAAATACTTTTAGATTGTAACCTTTGCATAGACTAGTCTTCACAACCAAGTCTAGTGATAGATTTTAATGAGACAATCACTGTATTTTACGTGTCACCTGCTTTCTTATCGCATGTGTCTACAGCTTATGGCGTAAAATAGTAAAATAACTGCTGGAAAAATATTGTTTTTCGACTTGGAACGGATTAAAATTGTACTGACATTAATTGTCAGTAATTACTGACATAAAATTGACATTAATTATACTGAAAATAAATTTTGGATTTTAAACAAATAGCTTTTCACTGGGACAGATTATGGTCAAAAACCCAAATCTGACTGTATAGATTGTATACATTCAATTAACTAAGCTAAAAAGGCTAGGAAATAACTATTTAAAAATACTTTGGAAATATGGAATGTTCGTACAGATTTCGCTGAAAGCCAAAATGAAGCCATTTGCAAAACTTTTCATTGCGATTAAACCGCTAAGTAACCTGATAATGGACCTATAAGCTGACAGATATTTTGACTTTTTAGTTATTAGCTTTGTGAGCTAAATTTGATTCAATTTCTCACAAAGAGCAAAACTAGCGTTGTCATATCTGGTACACAAAGTCCTATTTTGTTGGCTAATTCTATTTTTTTACATCAACTTGTTTCAAGCTGAATGGAGTGAGAAAATGGTGATTATCGTCATTTTTAAAAAACCTAGATAGTTACAAAAAGTAACAATTGAAGCATAAATTATGTAAGATCACTGCGCAAAGTTTATAAGGCAGTTGAACTGTTTCTCATTCTGCCTAACTATAATGAAGTAGTTTGTTGTGTGTTCTTAATAGAATGTTAGAAAGAAATTAAAGAGGCTGTTAGAGTTGATTTAAGAATGCCAATTCAGTTGATGATACAGTTTGAGCAGATAAGGTTTGAGTAACTCGTAGATGCCAAATAAAAATCAAATATCTAAAAAGAATTTAACATCTCAACAATCTGAAACCCCATGTTATAGAAATACATAAATGCTTAACATAGTTAATAAAAAGATTTTTCAAACTCTAAAAAAATCAGGAAAAATTCAGTAGAGTGCTGAATAAGTGAAAAAGTTTGAAAAAGATGTGTGAAAGAAATGCAAGCAAAGAGGTTCTTGATCAAGTCTCAAATAGCAGTCGGACTACTGCAAAGAAATACTATTGGTCAAGACCCCAACCCCATGAACTTATTTCATGAAAGAAATACAATCTGAACTAAACTGACTAGTCAATGACTCAAAAATAGGACAAAAAATATAATCTACAATAATTGCTAATGAAAAATTACCTGCGAACTAGATTTGCTGATAATCAGTTATGAGATTTTTCTGTATCGCACAATTTTGTGTATAAAAAGAAACTAGTAACTTGCCCCTATAGCAATGAGATATGTAAGCATTCGTACTACATATCTCACGTATTTGTAAGTTAAATAAACAACAGCTTATAACTGTTTCTTCAGAAAAAATACAAGACATAATGCTACGTTAACTACAGTGGAAGCTTTGCTCTAATCACAACTTCCAGAGCTTGTTACTTTAACTTGAGCCTAACATTTCGAAAAGACAACATGATTCTCATTGCCATAATATTTGACTGCTAATCGTTACCATTTTTTGCAGTTGTGAGTAATTAGCAAAGCACTGATAGGGCTTTAAACATATGAGTAGTAGTAAGAAACAATCATTTGGAATTCAATATCAGTTTGGACAACAATTTTTTTACAAGTCAAATCTGCAACAATAAAAATTAAACATAAAACTAGCATTCAATATGCACTGAAAAAGGATGCCTGGGTAAACTTTTACTATGTGTAGCCATATTTTTCAGAAAGAGATTGACTACATAACCACTCTAAAGTTTAAAATGAAATGGTTAAGCAACCACCAGTTCCATGTAAAAATCTCTTGCATTTAAAAAGTCTAATCATAGAACTTCTAAGCGCCATATATACATGTATACCTTGTTTACTACTTGGCCTGTTAAAAGGCTGTCCCATGCAGATATCATTCGAGATAGTCTATGTTACTGAAATAAATTGAGACACTAAGTTTGAGAGTAATTTCTCTTTATTGGTCTACTTGCATTCATCGCCCAAAAACAACATGTGCCCTTAAGGTTTTTAGTGCTGCTCCTTTCCTTTGGCCCAAGTTACAAGTGTATTCTGATGAGAAAAATGTGTACTCAAAAATGGCTTTAAATGCAGCATAAAATGTGACTTAGTTCTCAATGTCAGAAGACCTAATAGATATTACTGGCATCACCGTAAACGTAAATACTGGCAGCATAAAGATGACTACATGTTTTGACTGAAGTTGTTATAGTTTATAAATGTTTGTAGAAAGTGAAATGATTCAGAGATTTACATTAAAATAAGGGTCTTTCAGGTCACGAATGTCCGATGAGAATTGAGAATATGCCATGTTGCTACTAGCTACTTTTTTGACGCTATGATAAAACTGAAATAAACAAAGATTTTATTGTACTAACCAGAATAACATATATGCCAGTGCTGAAACGATCTTAACTAGGGTTAGCCAGTGTTCAATGAATGTAAAAAATCGACGTAAGGGATGGTGCAATGTACTGTGCCAGAGACTTCAACAAGGCCGCACTGAGCAGGTTTGGACCAGAACCTTTTCTGTGGTACAACTCTCGCAAAATTTTCATACCTTCAGCCTTTGATGTAGTAATGTCATTATGAGCATTATCGCTAGCCAAGCAAACCACAGTGTTAGGAACGAGAGTTGTTATCTGTAGCAAAAATGATTTACAGTTTTGAGCAAATGATTAGACTATGTCTGTGTTTGTTATACAGTTATGCAGATGAGAAACACTAATGGTAGAATCTCGTCTAGCACTAGAAATTAGCTTAGAGTAGTTTGGAATCCCCAGATTGTGGTGAGCCAGACATTTTAGTGTCTACAAACTTTCTATAGTCTTTTTTGATCAACTTCCTAGCTAAACCTGAATGGGTTTTATCTGATATTGCTTGTACACTGCTGGCTGAAGCTTGTATATTTGCAAAACCGACGCTTTTTAGCTATAATGGATTTAGTCTCTTTTGAGACCCAGTACTTTTTGGTTCATAATTTAATCATTAGTACATTGTTTGAGACTATCTAGACTCTAAAGTACATTTTCTTTAAAATAATTCCACAATTGGTCTGTGAACATATTAAAACTTAAGTTTACTAGGTTGATGTGCAGTTCTTTTGTAGCAACAGCGATCTGTGGCCATCTAAAATTGCCAGATTTATAAATGTATCATTATATTTGTAGTGGTTAGTAACGTAACTATGGATAATATGATTTACGTTCATACTTAAAAGTTAAGGAGTTATCTTTTTATGTTGAAATGATCGAGATTAGATCTCGGAAAGCAAAGCTTTATCGTGAGCGCCTTCATAAAAAGTTGAAAAAAAATTTGTTGTTGATTACACTCAAATCCTGAGCTATATAAAGTAAGAACGACCAAATACTACAAATTGGCATCTGAGGATAGACACTCAGAGGTGACTGCTCAGTCAAGTAATCGCCATTACTTATGCATCCTGGAGAACCAAATATATTGTACGAAACGTGGATGAAAATGTATGACAATTTCGAGTTACTTGGTGGTTCGGTCAGCTGGAAAATACTATCAGAAGAGCTCATTTTATTGCCAGTTTGGGCAGTGAAAGTCAGAAAATATTTTTTAGTCTGGAGGTTGGAGTTTGGCAGCAGCTAAAAGCACATCACGTGGGTACAGAGTATAATACCCAAGGAAACTATGAGATATTAGTTTAAAGCTCTAGTACAAGCTGTGGATGACAGCATTGATGATTTTGTGAGTGATTTGAAAAAACTGATAGTTGGATGTAATATGATAGGTATGGAGCAGAATACGAGCAAGAAATGATACGTGATCAGCAGATAGAGAAAGTGAATGACAATAAGGTTAGAGAAAAGTTACGACTGAGTGCTAATGAATCGAGTAAACAAGCTAAGCGTATGTCATTATAAGATGCCGTTGAGATCTGCTGAGCGACTGAATCAGTAAAATGAAAGGCAAAAATATTTCTAGTACAAGTGAAGTGAACAAAATAAATATTGCACAGAACCCTGACCAATCTCATTCAACTTTCAGGAAAGTAGACAAATGCTATGCTTGTTTTTAAGTCAGTCATTTGGCCAGTGATTTAGCCTGTCGAACTAAATTAAAGCGGTGTAACACATGTAACACAGTCGGTCACTTTGTAGGCAGTGAATTTTGCAAGAGTAAATCAGAGACTAAGGCAGTTGAGGGATTTGATGATGTAGTCTATCAATGTGCTATATATAAAGAGCAGAACAGGCAATAAAATTATTACTTTTTGTAAAATTACAAATACAAGGAAAACTAGCAAATCCTTTAATGCCATGTTTCAATTACACTGTGGTTCAAGTGTTTCTATACGGCCATATGTATGTTTTTAAGGGTTTTTCTGAAAAGATAGTTGAAGCACCTCATAGGTTGTCTGATTATTTTGGCGAGCTCTTCCCAGTTGCTAGTTGTACTTTAGATGTGCATGATGAACAGAATACTAGTGCAATCTTCTATATGCTCAGAAGGGTTGTGCAATTTGTGGTACAGGTGTTATGAAGCCTACTGGATTTGAACTGTGTGAATCTTTATGTTAGGTTATTGAAAAAACGGAGTCAACCCTAACCAATAAGGTGATAAAATACATTCATAAGATCAAGTTGAAGCCTGGTGCTAAACCAGTAATGCAAAAATATTAAGCACACCCCTATTTCGTTCATGACAAAGTACGTTCTGAATTGGATCGATTTGCAGTTAAAAGGTATTACTGAGCCTATTGATTCGGCAGAGTAGGTTTTGCCTTTGGTGATGGTGAGAGAGAAATCATCAATTGATGTCCGTATTTGAACAAATTTATCAGCTTTAAAGCAGAATATTCTGGTGGATTGTTTTCCCTTACTGCATATAGAAGAAATAATGCAGTACATGAAAAAAGGCAGTGTTTAGAGCTTTATATTTGAAAGCTGCATACAATCAGGTGCCTCTGACTGATGATTCTAAAGATTTGACAGCATTCATTATTGCTCAAGGTTTGTGTAGGTGAACTAAGATTCCATTTGGCCTGGTTTCTGCACCTAGTTTTGTTAGCAAGCTCACAGATAGAGTATACTGGGAGAGTGCCATAAATTTTGTGTCTCGGTACTTGGATGACGTTTATGTGTTTGGTAGCAACATAGAATCTCATGATACTAACTTAGAGTCTGTTATATAGAGCAGTTAGATAAGGCCTGTCTCATCTTTAACCACTCTAAGTGTAGACTCAGACAATCTAGTGTTGAATTTCGTGGATGCCCTATCATTAGAAAGTATTGTGACGAAAAAAGGTCCGTTTTAAAGCACCAAGCCAGACCAAGCCATGCGGAACTGAGCCAGCGCAATCCAGCCCTATGCAAAGAGGCGGAGCCTCCGACTATAAAAAGGACTGAAATGCAAAACGAAAGGCAGTTGTTTTGCGCCTGATTCAATACTGTTGCATGTCGTGAGTTGTAACCATATGAACTAAGCAGAAATATATATATATATATATATGTATACTCGTTGCACTGAGTTTTGTTAGTTGTGGAGTCAGTAAAGGCAGCACACAAAACCTTTACAGTATTACGCCTCTGCATGACAAAATAGGTGCGGTCTTGTCAATGGCGCGTAAGACTAAAAGAGCCTTAAAAAAGCTTGTAGGGATGATTCAATATTGCGCTAGATTTGTTCCAGGGCTGGTGAAGATGACAGGTAGTCGAAGAAAAATGATTACAGCATGTATCTCAGAGAGTGAGCTGCTTTCAAAGAATCATAAAACTTCGACCAACGTTAATACTGCAAAACAAGCTATGTTATGTAGTGAAGTGCTAGCAGCATTTGACAGCAGTCTTGAAACAATTGTAACTACTGATGCTAGTGGTGTAGACATGTGCTTTAGAATAAAAACTAGAAGGTTCACTCCTAAACAAGTTATTAAATCTACAACATGGCATCACAGGCAGGATCTGAGAACATCTGACATTAGTAACGTCGGACATTGGTAACAGTAATAATAGTATTATCAATAGTTTTGTAGTGTTGTAAGACATTATCTTTGGCAATCAATCTTATAACTATATTTTAATATTGTGAACCCCTAAATTGAAAAGCAATATTGGGGGACTCTCTCAAACCGACAGAAAAATTAGATGTCTCGAATGCACAACGATCATGACCTGAATATAAAGCCAGATTTGAATGTTACTGCATAGCATCAAGTTTCAATGAAAAAACTCCACAGAGACAAGTTAACATGCTTATAAGTTACATGGGAAAAAGGCTGAAACTATAGTGACACAACTCGCTGTCAGAGAACCACGAGAAACAACTGCTGATGAAGCATGAGGCTGTTGCTGCAAAGACAGGGATGCAACTTTGTATGATCATGCAGTAGAGGTTATGGGTACTTATTTTAATCCTCATGATAATCACCTCCATTATGAAGTTTTATTAATGTCACGATCCAAACAGGCTGACGAAAGCAATGAGTATTTCATCAGGAATCTTCATGAAATTGTAGCTAAGTACACTGGATGGGACCAAAACCATAAGAATGAGATGCTCAGAATCAGGTTGGTAGCAGGAACGAGGGAAAGAATTAAGTAGAGAGTTACAGATAAATGATAACATAACACTAGACAAACTCAAACAGCACTTGCATACAAAGGAGATAATCACAAAAACACAAAAAGTGAAATTGAATGGGGAGCAATAGGTGCTAGCTGTGAAACAGTCAATAAAACAAACAGCAAGATGAAACGGAGCTAAAAATGTGCAGTGAGGAAAATTAAAAAAAAATTGCTTGTACTGTGGCGGTGATCATGTCAAAGGTCGCTGCCTAGCATACAAGAAATCGTGCAATTAGTGCCAGGGTATAGGAAATCTTGGGAAATATGCCGTGAACCAAACACTGCAAAGCAAGTGAACCAAGTAGAAGCCCGCATGATGCCAGCTTTGATGAGGGAAAACAGTTTCATGTCAATGCATACGTAGCAATAATAGTGTTCTGGCAATAGGGTTAATGGGATGTCAGGTAGCATTAATGATAACAAATGATTGTTACAGCTGAGGGTTAGGAGAGAGACTATTGGAGCCCGAGTGAATACAGGTGCTGAGGTCAGCACAATGTCTAAACAAGTTTTTCTCTCTCTAGGTTGTAGTAAAGTCACAAAAAATAAGGCGAGATTGTTGAGCTATGGAAACGATGTAAATGTGTTAGGGAATGCTGAGCTATCAGAACAGGTGCCTTATGAAAAGTTGACTGAAATAAAGTTTTATGTAACTGATAACAGTAACTAAACACTTATAGGAATGCCTGCAATTGTAGCTCTCGCATCACTCCCACAGTCTAGTAACCTTATGCAAATCAACCAGGTAAGTGATAAGTCAGAGTATTTGATTAAGAAACAATTGATACACAAGAACCTAGAGATATTCAAAAGCCTAGGTAATTTAGTGCGCCAACTACACTAGAACTCAAATCCACAGCTGAGCCTTGAGCTATAGCTCCACGGTTGGTACCATAAAAGAAGAGACTTGGGCTTAAATTAGAACTTGACAGACTTATTAAAGCAGGTATCATAGTAATCCTGTACAATGGTTGTCATCGCTAATGCTGGTATGCAAACCTAACGGTGACTTGCGTCAATGTCTAGAGCCTCAATAGCCAACTAGTTAGAGCCCATTATGCAGTACCCCAACACCGGAAATATTTCTAAGAATTGCTGGGTCTAAATATTATACCAGCCTGAATGCAAAACAAGGTTTTCATCAGATACCCCTCGATGATCACTCATCAAAACTCACTAGTTTTATGACACTGCATGGGAAGCACTGGTATACCCCATTACCCATGGGCATTTGCAATGCCCCTGAAACCTTCCACCAGCGTATGACAGATGCAATGGTTGATATTGAAGGTGTCGAGAAATACATAGACGACCTGTTGATTCATGCTCCCACACAAGAGCATGACAGTAGACTGCAGCAAGTGATTGATCGCTGCAAGGAACATGGTCTAACACTCAACCCTGACAAAGTGGGAGTGGACAAAGAGTCCACTAATTTTCTAGGTCATGAATTGTCTGGTGACGAGTTGAGGTCAAGTCACTCAAAGGTAGGGGCTGTGAAACAGATGTTAGTACTTGAGGATAAAAAGGGTGTACAGCAATTTTGGGCTTTGTAAATTTCATGGCAAAGTTTTTGCCCCATCTGTCAGAACACACATTTCCTTCGAGAGAGGTGATTAAGAAGAATATCTAGTTGGTATGAGGACTTCAGCAGAATGCAGCATTTGAAAAGGTAAAACAACTCATATTCGAACCTCGCTTATTACGAACATGATCAGGAGGTTACACTTTCTGCTGACAGTTCGTCACATAGCATAGCTGCAGTTTTTTTAACAAGCTGGAAGACCTCTGGAGTTTGCAGCCAAGTCACTTAATGAATGCCAAAAGAGGTAAAACCAGATACAGTTGCTGGTTACCTTATTTGCTTGTAAAAGATTTAGATACTACTGTTTTGGTCAGCCCAGAATTAGAGTGGAAATAGACCATCTCCCACTATTAGGCTTGATGTGTAAGAACACCAATGAGCTCTCACGACTCAATGCAATGCGGTTACTGAAGGCTGCAGTGGGCCAAGGCAGTTTAGCTTGGATTTCTGTTGGTGCCCTTTTCAGTGGCAATTTTTTGCATTTGCTAGATGAACTTGATGGTGTAGAATTCATATTCAATGAGTTGCCACGCCTACCATTCCCACTAATTGGAAAAATTTCACATTTTAGGCTTGGTAGATTTCAAGGAGTTGTCTCCTTTTACACTGAAATGTAATTTGCCCTTTACATAGTCAGTTTTTCCATTCATTACAAAAGTCAAGGTCAAAGCGTCGCCAGCTGTAATTTATTTTTCTTTTCATGTGTGCATGGTTTAAGCTTTGACATGGCTTGCACAGCCATAAATGGATCTCAATAAATTAATTTGATAGCATTGACTGAGCACACAAGTCAAACACTGAGTCACTGTTTAGAAAGCAGAAAAAATACTTTTTAAAAAACCTGAAAAGTCTGTTTTCAATGGTTTATCTCTTCAACTTGTCAGCAAGGGCTCTCGGAACTACAGGCGATCATGCCAAATCGGAGAAGCCTATTATCTCATCTGGGCAACCGGTACAGATAAAAGCAGCATCAGGTGAGTGAATAACAGGGGAGAGTAAAACTAATCTTTGGTAACAGATCGTATTTATTGTAGTTAAGACAAGTCATACGGCGCTGCACAGATTCCAAAAAGACGTGCACACTTCTAAGGTAAGTGAATCTCCATCAAGCCCAAGCTGCCTTTATAAAGTAAGTTTTTACTCCTAAATATTATGGCATAGTTAGTAGTGCTTCCTCTAGTTAACATAGTGTTAGGCTCATTGTCACAATAACATTTTTATTTAGAAAAAAGATGTTATAGGTTCTTAATGAACCGTTTTATTTTCATTTGTTAATTTAAGCATGCTCAGTGAGCTCACGCATACTCCGTGTTACTTTTGATTGACATGTGCTTTAAAATAAAAACTAGAACGCTCACTCCTAAACAAGTCATTAAATCTATGACACTACCTGCTTATCTTTCTGATCGTGTCACACAGTGAATGTATTTGAGAGAAATTGTAGTGTTCAGAAACGTAACCATGTATATGTTGAAAATATAAATGCACATAATGCCTGCCTGTAGCCGTCTTTTTAGCTGTCACTGCCTTTTTGTAAGTCTAGTCATCTTTCCCATGTAATGTGCTATTGATGTTGACCGCATCCTGTTTCCTTCTTGTACTTGCTTGCTTGCTATCTATGTAGAATTAATTACTTGCTGTTTTTTTTTGCTTTTATATACTCATAGTGGTTTTATATACTCATGCTTGCTGTCTTTATGTTTATTCATTCTGCTTCCAGCTATTAGACAATAAAGTTGCTCGTGAAAAACAAAGCTCATATTCTAACAGGTTATGGGTCCAGACCGCTATTAGGAACAAACTCCGCTGCTTGAAGTTTTATAGTACACTGACACCTCAAATCTGAAGAATGGCAGGTGTTGACAGCGACAGAGTAACAGTGGATAAACTCACAAACAAAAACTATAGCACATGGAAGTTCAAACTGAAACACTGGCTTATGGCTCAGGAGCTGTGGGGATTAATCGATGATACCCCTAAAGAGCCTGGCTCAAGTGCGACTGCTGATGAAACTGCAGCTTACACAAAGAAGAATCGAGCGATGTCAACTATAGTACTCTCGGTGAGTGATGACATACTTTATTTAATTACATTCAGCAACACACCGAAGGAGGCATGGGACATCTTACAAAAACATTTCCAACGAGACACTCTAACAAATAAGCTATTCCTAAAGACGAAGTATTTTCGTATTATCATGCGTAAGGGATCATCAGTTGGGCAACATATCAAGTCCATGAAAGAGCTCACTGACCAGCTAGCTGCCATCAATGCAGCAATTACAGAGGAGGATCAAATTGTAACCCTATTAGGCAGCCTTCCAGAAAGCTATTCAATGATGGTCACTGCTCTGGAAGCAAGGGGAGATGATCTCACACTGAGTTATGTGCAACAAACACTAATAAATGAAGAGCAATGCAGGGAGCAGAGCACCTTGGCTTCTGCTGGGGTGTCAAGCAGCAATAGGGAAAATGCCAATCCTGATGCTGCACTTGCTGCTGGTCATTACAATCAGAGGAGCAGGTACAATCTACATAGAATCATGTCTAAAACCTGCTACCTATGTAACAGTCCTCATCTCAAAAAGGACTGTCCTAAACTTAGACATCAAGAATCTAGTTATCACGATGCGAAACAAGCAGCCGATAATGTAGATGAAGATAGCTCAGCATTCGTAGCTGGAGCACACAACAACACAAGCAACAAGGTAAACAAGTAGCTGATTGACTCAGGGGCCACAAGTCATATGACACATGATCGAACACTATTCAATGATTATTCACAGTTTGAGACTCAACACAAAGTCAGTCTTGGAGATGGGCACACATTAGACGCAGTTGGTATAGGTAAGGTTGAAGTCACAATCTTGGTGAGTCATAACAAGTACAAACCTAACACTATGCATGATGTGCTCTATGTACCTAAAATGAAGGTCAATCTATTCTTTGTAAGATCTGCTACTACAAAGAATGTTATCATCCAGTTTGGGCACTCCAAGTGCTGGCTAAAGAATAAACACGGCAAGCTTCGTGCCACTGGTACAATGATCGATAAACTGTATTATTTAGACACTAGCAGTGTACATCAAGCTTCTGTAGCATGCAATTTATGGCATCAGCGACTAGGCCATGCCAATGTTCAGAGTATTAGGTTTGCATGTACTAATAGCTTAGTAAATGGAGCAGATTTGTCTAATGTGCATGTTGACATGTGTGAACCATGTATCAAGGGAAAGATGGCTAGAAAAACTTTTTCTAAACATGCTGATATAAGGTCCAGTCGACCTTTGGAACTAGTACATACCGATGTTTGTGGTCCAATGAGAACCAGATCAATAGGTAACATTGTGTATTTTGTCTCTTTTATAGATGACTATACTAGATATGCTTATGTATATTTTATTCGAGAGAAGGCAGAAGTCCTTGAAAAGTTCAAACAGTTTGAAGCCTTGGTAACCAATCAGCTAGGGATGGCTATAGGTGCAGTGCGCAGTGATGGGGAGGTGAATATGTTGGAAGGGACTTTGAAAATTATTTTTTGTCTAAAGGCATACACCACCAGCTAACGGTTCGTTACACACCTGAACAGAATGGTGTGGCAGAGCGCTTTAATCGTACCATCTGTGAATTCGCAAGGACAATGATAGCGGCTGCAGGTTTGCCAAAGGGTTTTTGGGCAGAGGCTGTTGCTACAGCTGTGTACACTAGAAATAGACTTCCCACAAAACCTATCAAAACAACTCCCTATGAGTTGTGGTTTAACCAAAAACCAGACATTGGGCATCTCAAGGTATTTGGATGTGTTGCCTATTGCCACATTCCTGATCAACTTAGGAGTAAACTTGATGACAAAGCTGAGGTCATGGTGTTTGTAGGTTACAGTAACAGGCATAAAGGATTTAGACTGTATGATCCTAGGCAAAATCAAGTTGTTGTTCGACGTGATGCTATTGTTGATGAAAGTAGGTTAGGATTACCTGTAGCAGAAGAAAGTAAAAATCAGTCAATAACACCCACAGTAGATTTATCATCCCCTGTTGGTACTGACAAAGCTGAGACTGATGAGATAGTCAAACCTCGCTATTCTACGCGTCCCCATAACCCGCCTGTCAGATATGGCATAGATGAGTACATGTGTACCAGTACCCATCATGTGGCAATGCATGCTTGTGATTTAGTTGAGCCGAGAAGTTATTCTGAGGCCATCGCAAGCCCTCATTCTAAGGAGTGGCTAGCCGCTGCAAAATCTGAATATTAGTCCTTGATCGATAATGACACATGGGAGCTTGTAGAGCTACCTGAAAAGCGTCACGCTATCGATAGTAAATGGGTTTTCAAAGCGAAGCATGATCAAAATGGTATGGTAGAAAGATTCAAAGGTAGGTTGGTGGCAAGGGGATTTGAGCAAAAACATGGGATAGATTTTAAAGAAACCTATGCCCCAGTAGTGAAATATCCATCTCTCAGAGCTTTGCTCTCATATGCAGTTTCTGAACAAATGTTTGTGCATCAAATGGGTGTTGTAACTGCATTTTTGCATGGTGTACTTGAGGAATTGTACATGATACAACCTGAGGGGTTCATAAAACCAGGTTCTGAAAACTTAGTATGTAAGCTAAAGAAGTCAATCTACGGGCTTAAACAAGCACCAAGGTGTTGGAATAGTGAACTGGACGATTTTCTGAAATCAATAGGCTTTAGCCAATCTGCTGCTGATCAATGTATCTATGTGCTTCATAATGAGTTTGGAAAAACTATCATAGCCGTCTATGTTGATGACTTAGTTCTAGCCTCGACCTCAGAGTTTGAACTTAATGGCATAAAACAACTGCTGGGTAGTAGGTTTAAGATGAAAGATCTTGGAAAGTTGCATCACATTCTTGGAATCAATGTCAAGCAAGAAAATCAATCTGTGAGCTTGAATCAGCAAGTCTACATTGAGCAAATGTTGAAGAAGTTTGGTATGGCTGATTGCAAGCCTGTCTCTACCCCAGCCACTACAGATGTGAAATTAGTAAAAGATGATGGGAGCAAGTCAGTTAACTCAACTTATTACCAGTCGATTATAGGTAGCCTCTTGTATTTGGCCATTGCAACAAGGCCAGATATATCATACTCAGTGGGAGCACTCTCAAAATTTAATAGCTGTCCAATCGAAACCCATCTCACAGCCGCTAAGCGTGTGCTTAGGTATTTGAAAGGTACAACACAATATGGCCTGAAATATTGTTCAAGTAGCAGTGAGGTTGTGAGGTATTCAGATGCTAGTTGGGGGAACGATGGGGATGATAGGCATTCGACTAGCGGAGTAGTATTTCTCTGTGCAGGTAGCCCCATTGTTTGGTTGAACAAGCGCCAATCCACAGTTGCATTATCCACTGCTGAATCTGAGTACATTGCTCTCTTTGATGCTACCAAGGAAGCTGTATGGCTTCGGCAACTTTATAGGGATTTTGGTCAAAATATCTCCCAGCCAACTACTATAAACATTGACAATGTCTCTGCTGCTGCAATTGCTAACAACTCCAAGAGCAGCAAGCGTATAAAGCACATGGATATAAAATTCCACTATGTAAGGGAAGCCATATGTGACAAATCTGTTGCAACGGTTTACTGCCCCACGGAAAATATGCTGGCTGATATTCTGACTAAGCCGCTATCAAGTCAGCGTATCAATCACATGAGTTTAGGATTGGGTCTGGATACGTAAATGCTCTGCCCGTCATTCAATGTCTAAAATATTCCTGTAGGCTATGCCAGCTAAGTGGGAGTGTTGAAAATATAAATGCACATAATGCCTGCCTGTAGCCGTCTTTCTAGCTGTCACTGCCTTTTTGTAATAGTCTAGTCATCTTTCCCATGTAATGTGCTATTGATGTTGACCGCATCCTGTTTCCTTCTTGTACTTGCTTGCTATCTATGTAGAATTAATTACTTGCTGTTTTTTTGCTTTTATATACTCATAGTGGTTTTATATACTCATGCTTGCTGTCTTTATGTTTATTCATTCTGCTTCCAGCTATTAGACAATAAAGTTGCTCGTAAAACAGTATAATACGATTTACGTTTATACTTACATGTATATATTGGAGTTATATTTTTCATGATGAGATGATCGACATTTGACCTTGGCGAGCAGCTGCATTTCATGAAAGATTTTAAAATAAATATGTTGTTGATTAAACTTAAAACTTGAGCTTTATATAATTAAGAACGATCGAAGACTACAGCATTAAAGTATTAATTTGTAAAGTATCAATCAGGACCGATGTCACGTAACTAATTAGTAATCACCTATATTCTATTCATACATTTATATATACATGTACTATTCATACATTATGTTTTACTTGCTAATAGTTTCGGTTACGGCCAATCATGTTAATTGTTACGATGATGACTGATGATGATGAATGACTCGATATACAGCAAAATACAAGTGGAATTAAACATCGAATATTATCTTGCAAAATCTGCATACTTTATTGACATCTGACTACAAGAAATTACAGAAGGTAACGCCAAAGTATAGTTCAACAGGTTATGGGCCCAGGGATCATCTACATTTCGATGAAGAGATACAATCATACAATATATGGAATACAAGATTTTTAAACTATCTTGACTCTTGTGACACTGACATGCACTAAGCAATTTTTCCACTGGGCATAGATGAGACAGACTCAAAAAACTTTGCTGGTAAAAACAGAAGGGCATACACAGAGCTAGTACAAATGCTAGATGACAGATCTCTGCAACTGATCATAGATGACGCTCGAAACAATGGCCGTAAAGCTCTTGAAACCTTATGACAACATATCGCAAGCACCGAAAAACTGAGAATTATGACATTATACAAATAACTTACAACAATAGTTATGCGAGAAACTGAGGATGTGACAGATTATTTAACACGAGCTAAAAAAGCTGCCACTAGACTGCAATCAGCAGGTGAGACTATATCAGACAATGTCATTATCGCTGTAACTAAAAGGGCTACCCGAGACATTCCACTTTTTGTTGTAGTACATACTCAAACCTGTGCAGTAAAAACACTCACCAAATTTAAGGCTGCACAAAATAATCATGCCAACACAAAGGCTGTGCGTGCCCCAACACATACCACAGCAATGGCTTCAAGAAATTATACTGCTTACAAACAACTGCATCATCAATCTGCTAATGTTAGAAACAAACAGCAATGTTTGTCCTGCATATATACTGATAGACACAAATCAAGGGAGTGTAGATTCAAATCAAAACTCCACTGTACATACTGCAACAACCAGGACAAGTAGAAGATGTTTGCCTTGCTAAAAGAAAAGAAGGTTCATGGTCGCCACCACAGTAAACTACAGCGAATACGCTAACCAACTAACAATTTACCACCAACATGCACCAC
The DNA here is from genome assembly GCF_963576615.1 of Watersipora subatra. Lineage (NCBI taxonomy): Eukaryota > Metazoa > Bryozoa > Gymnolaemata > Cheilostomatida > Watersiporidae > Watersipora > Watersipora subatra. The sequence goes on from NC_088717.1 coordinate 9,876,673, forward strand.
TACAACCATTGAAGCACCACTTGTGATAGGAAACATGTACACGACCAACTGCAAATAGATTGTGGAGCGACATGCCACATCATTAATCAAGCGAACTGCTTTATATCAATCGACAACGAGTTCAATCCTAAGCAACATTTCATTCAGTGAACAGATGGCCACCGAAGCCATAATCTGGCTACAGCTAAGGGTGTGGCTGAATTTCACATCACTGATTCAGATGGGAAAATATGCAGAATAGAGCTAACTAACACCTTACTCGCACCCGAGTTTCCAATCAGTCAATTCTCTATGCATGCTGCCACTGACACTGAAGCTCATGTTACATTTGCCCAAGGTACAGCGTATTTAACGTCATGTAATACTAAATTCAACAAAATCAGACACGGGCAAATCTACTTCCTACTAACATGCCTCACTGACTCGACATTCTCTATATGAGCAATGGATGAATGACACAAAATACTAGGCCATGTGAATTAAGATGACATCGTTCAACTACAATCTGCGATTCACGGCATGATAGTTACCAACAGCAAATTTGGACACACTTGTTTAACCTGCAAAGAAAACAAAATGTTTCGACAACCAGCTTCGTACGACGACCCACCAATACGAGCTATGAACGAAGCCCTGAGAGTGAGTACACAGTGACGTATGCGGACCCATAGATCTGACATCACAGGAAGGTAACAAATACGCCATTTATTTTGTAGGTGAGTTTTCCAGCATGCTCTACGTATACTCTCTACGCACTAAGGACAAAGCTGCCATAGCCCTCAGACAGTTCATAGCTGACGTCACTCCAATCGGCCAAGTAATTGAGTTACACAGCGATAATGATGGAGAGTATGTGGGCAGTGCATTCAAGTCAATTTTACCAAACAGAGGAATCAAACACACAGCTACCACTTTATACCCGCCATACCAGAATGGGAGATCAGAACGCTCATGGCGCAGTCTGCTGAACATGGCCCGATGCCTCTTGCCTGACTTCGAATTACCCTAAGTCATTTTGGTCATACGTTGTAGGATATGCACAATACCTTTGCTATCGATCATACTAACGCCAAACTAAATCAACCGCCTACGAATTATTCACCGACATAAAACCAAACATGAAGAAAATTCACAAATTCGGTTCACCCTGTACAATCTATGACGAAACTAACAAGCAAACACTTGATCAACGCGAACAACCTGGCACTTTTCTAAACATAAATCCGTTAAATCTAGGCTATTTCATTCTCAGTAGTAAAAATAACAATATTCTAACATCACACAATGTTCACAAATGAAAGAACCAAACGAATAGAGTGATGACATCAAAGACACAATTCCTATCCTACCTAATCATAGTTAGAACACAAATCCTGTACAATCACAGAATCAGAAACATACATCTACACAAAATACTGACACAACACAACCACCAAGACCTCAGAGGGATACCAGGCGACCTAAATACCTGGAGGATTATCAGATGCTTACACACGTCGAGTACACATGCGCTGTTCTGTCATTTCTACCCACTTCAAATGAAGAAGCAACCAGCTCAGAAAATGCAGATAAATGGCAAGCAGCTATGGACATTGAAATGAAAGCGCTCTCTGACTACAACATCTGACAAATCATGACACTACCTGATAAACAAAGTGAAATCAGAGGTCAGTGGACCTACACGATTAAACAGGGCAAAATGCTGAAGACGTACAGTACAAAGCATGATACATAGCATGTGGCTATTCTCAAATACAGGGCATCGCTCCAATCGACAAAGAGATATATGTTGAACAACCTCAAGGTTACAAACAAACATCACCTGACGAACGGTACTAAACCTGCCTGCTACACAATTCGTTATACAGGTTAAAGCAGAGCGGTAAGAATTGGCACACATCCTTGACCGACTTTCTCAAGTCACAAAAATTTACAACGAACAATAAAGACGCATGCGTTTACTTAAAGATCATCAACAGCACAAAAGTAATGATACTCTTCTGGGTAGATGACATCATTATTGCGAGAAGCGATTTGCAACAGATCAGCGAAGTAAAGCAAGCTCTACACAACTAATTTCGCATGGATGATTGCGGAGAATTGAAGTGGTTGTTCGGTATTGGCTTTAAACACACTCCGAACGGATACCAAATAAGTCAAGAACGCTACGCCAACTCCATACTAACACGCCTCAACATGAGTGAGTGCAATCCAGTAAGTGCACCAGCAGACAAGGGTACACAACTTCATAAATTAACAGACGAGTAGTACCAAGCGTTTTTAGTTCTAAGTTCCCATACAGACAAGCTATCGGTGGTCTCATCTGTCTTATGTCAGCAACTAGACCAGACATCAGCTGGGTAATATTCAAGTTATCTCAGTACCTCGATAAACCTAGTCTATCACAAGTTCCTGCCGTAAAACATCTATTTCGCTATTTAAAATCTACAAGGTCCTACTGCATCATGTTTACGCTTTCAAATCGAGCTCTCACGTTGTACACCGACTCTGACGAGGCAGGCAATAACCCTGATCTTCAATCAACTAGTAGTTTTATTCTAGAATAGAAGGCGCCAATCAGTTGGAAGACTCACAAACAGCCTACAGTGGCTTTATGTTCTTGCGAGGCAGAAGTAATGTTCCTTGAAGAAGGCACTAAGGAAGCATTGTATCTGAGAGGCGTCTGCATTTCACTAAGCATTTAGACTTCAGGAGCTACACCGCTCTACTGTGACAATCAAGGTGCTCTGGCTCTTGCAAGCAACACTTGCAGTCAACACAACCGTACAAAACATATTGACGTTCGTTACCACTTCGTGAAAGAACAGGTTGATGTCAACTATCCTCATGTACCATCCGTCGACAACCTCGCCGATATACTCACCAAAATGCTCAATGCAGCAGTACATCGTGAAGCGACACACATTCTCCAGAATGAGGGAGTGTGTTACAAATCAATCAAGACCGATGTCACTTAACCAAATAGTAATTCTATCCTCTACATATATATATACATGTACTATTCTTACATTACGGTATACTTGCAAATAGTTTCAGTTACGGTCAATCATATTAATTGTTACAATCATCATTATAATCCACTTCCTGGTCTGCTCAACTCGTTATACAGTGTTATAGGAAGCGATTACACCGGATGTGTTGTTTTGTTGCCTAGCATGCGCATTGTGCTTAGTTCTCTCTTGTGGTCCCTTCTGATTAATAAAGGCCACAATATCTGGTGACTTTATTAAAATCCCAAACATCTTCGATTTATTGACTGAAAGAATAAGACACAGCAAAATATATGTGGAATTAAACATCAAATATTATCTTGCACAACCTGCGTATTTTATTGACATCTAACCATAAAAAATTACAGATGGCAATGCCAAAGTATAGCTCCACACAATTCACAACGTAGAGCATTTTCGTTTATTTCTAAATAACATCAAAATTGTATTTTTATTTGAGCCTTTCAAATGAGAGCTTGAGAATCGCAACGGGTCACACAAAAACAACGTTATGTATGCAGAAAACTATTACAAGATTGCTGAAGCTGGGAGAAATCACAAAAACAGACAATGCGAAACTCCTTCCAATGATTTAATAACTTAAGTAAGCAAACTAGATAACAGCATGGCTTTAGGAAAGGTCTCTCCTGCGACACACAACTAATAACAACCACTGATGACATCATGAAAATGGTTGAAAATAACATTGGGGTTCAAGCCGTGGTCATTGACTCCTCCAAAGCTTTTTACCAAGTCTCTCACAATTTGCTAATAAAAAATAACTTGAATCGAATATCGGCACTAACATAGTCAAATGGATAGCAAACTTTTTATCCAACAGGAGTCAGCGGGTGGTGGAGGGGGCTACCTCTACCTCTTTGAATGTTACATCAGGAGTCCCCCAGGGCTCTGTCCTAGGGCCTTCTCTTTGTTTGCTGTATATTGATAACATTTCAGAAATCCTAAAAATATCATCTATTTGGCTTTTTGCAGATGATGCATTGATGTCTCGCCCTGTAAAAACTCAGACTGATAAATAAGTTTTTCATAAAGACGGTGTTGTACTGGAACAGTGGGCTGACAGAGAAAAAATGTTTTTCAATACGGATAAATGTCACATGGTTCACTTTGCCAAGCGATGTGGTAACAGTGATTTTATGTATTACTTTAACGGTAAGCAACTAGATACTGGGGCACTCTTTAAATATTTGGGCACAATTATTGCCAATGATTTTAACTGGGACTTGCACATAGACTCAATAACTGCCAGGGCTCCCAAAGGCTTGGTATGATTAAGCATGTTTTGTATGGCGCCTCCGAGAAGTGAAAAGGATCGCATACCTCACATTGGTTAGGCCAATAATTGAATATTTCAGTGAGGTATGGAATGCATATTTGATGAGACAGATAACACTTTTGGAAAATCTGCAAAGGAAGGCAATTCATTTTATTTCAGGGATTAAGGGTACACTGAATGTATTGGAGGCACGCAACATTCTCAATATCGAACTCTTAGTGCCGAGACGAAAAAATGCTCGCATGTCTTTAAAGCTACGAATTTTATCCGAGGGTCGTCAGTGTTCGATTATTAACAGTTTTGAACATATACAAGATTTTATTCAAAATCATGAAACCAGACAAGCAACAGGCCGGGCACCCCTAGCATTATCCACAAACCAAACATTTTATCACCAAAGCGTTGCACCTCGAACTTCATGTAACTTGCGTGACTATGGTTAAGCATTTTTTACGAAGCGCAATCGAATTGATGGCCTTCTTTTACCCAGCCCATGGTCTAAAGGCTCTATTTTAACCTAGAACTTAGAAACCATTGCCAAATAGGAAAACTAAAAAAAAATTTCCTCTTCTTCCTTTTCCTTTTTTTCATTAGTACGCACACTAAAGTAAAAACAAGTGGTACGCCTCAGAGAAGTTTAGTCCTTAACCAGCATTTGTATATTAAAATTGTTGCCTTATTATGTAACTAGGAAAAAAAAACAATAGAATGTCATAATTTATAATGCATTATACTGTTCTATGTTATTGTTGGTTAATTGTAAGTTAGCTGTGTTATGTACATGTGTTAGCTGTGATTTGTTAGCTTGGTTTTTAGTTCACAAACTGCTCTCGGTAAGAAGCTGTTGTGATATACCAATGTTTTTGCGTACATCGTTGATAGATCTCCTCTTGTAGCTGCTCTAGTGTTTGGCATGCTGTCCGGTTTGACACTCACCAACTCGTCGTATGCACTAGACAGGGATGTATGATTTTCTTCCTTTGACCAAACTCTCATTTATAGTGCGTGTCTGATTTTGATACAACTGTCAGCAAGTGTATCTAATTGCAAGTTATTGCGAGCTTCAGTGATGCTTTCCCTACCTTTCAGCTGACTTACGAATCTTATTGCGTTGTGCTGCACCATTTCAATGTCATATTCTAAATATTCCAGTGAATTATTCCAAAATGCTGCAGCATATTCTAGATAGGGTCTGCAGAGACTAGCGTAAGCCAGAAGATGCATTTTTCAGGAGCAGCATAAAGAGCACGGTTGAGCATGCCTAACTGGCGCTTAGATTTCAAGACCTTGGACTCTATATGGTTGTTGAATTTCAGATTGGATTGTAATACCACTCTTAGATATTTTGTCTATTGAACTACTTCAAGAGTGGTGTCATTAAGTAGGTAATCAGCTTGTGGAGAGAAATGAGTGGGGCTAAAAGTTAACACAGGACACTTATTAATGTTAAACGACATACACCATGCCTGAGCCCAGTTTTGTAAAGAGTTTACATTTGTTGAGATAATACAATCTGCATACAAATAGACTGACTCATGTTTACTAATTAGCATTACTGTTCTACAATTTTCAGTTATCTTCTCCTTTTTGTTTTGTTTACACTTCGTAGTTGTCTTCTCACCACAAAACATTTTTACATTACTAGTGGGTACTAAGTGTGTATCGATGTCTATGCTATATTACTAAAGCTTATAATAGCTACGTCTTTGTTCCTTCTTCTTCCTGTTTTATAATAAAACGGCTAAAACGTATTTTGTAAGATACTAAAGTTATCCATCCATCATAATGGCATCTGTTCAGAACTCAACAGGTTATGGGCCCAGGACGAGACTATACTTTGATGGTGACCCAACCATTTCCAATATGGGAAACTAGATTCCTGAACTATCTGTATACACAGGATAAAGATGTTCACAAATCTATTATTCCTAAACCTACTGATGGGGAAGACCCAACTAACTTTGAGGAGAAAAACAGGATGGCATATGCGGAACTTGTGCAAGTACTAGATGAGAAATCCCTATCGCTGGTTATGACTGACGCTGCAAATGATGGTAAGAAAGCTCTGTCTATTTTGAGACAACATTTTGCCAGTACCGAAAAACCCAGAGTATTAACTCTCTATGAAGAACTCACAACCCTTCGGATGCAGGACCACGAAGATATAACCGACTACATTATAAGAGCAGAAAGAGCATCCACAGGCTTGCGAACGGCAGGTGAGCAAATTACTGACAATTTAATAATCGCCATGCTTCTAAAAGGATTGCCCGAGTCCTTTAAGCCCTTTGTAGTGGTTCACACACAACTAGACAAGGTCAAAACTTTATCTGAATTCAAGGCATCGTTAACAAATTATGCCAGTACCGAGGCCATCCGCAACCAACGTGAGTGTTCAACTGCTATGACAGCTCAAACATCCTCTAAAACACAATGTAAGGCATGTGCTAAATATGGCCATCGGTCCCTCAACTGCTCTGTGAAAGAAAGTCTTACGTGCTCCTATTGTAATAAACCACGACATGTTGAAGCTGTATGCTTTCTAAAGAAAAGAGGTGTAAAACCTGTGACCTCACAGAATTCAACAAACCTAACATTTACTTTTCTGCAAATACTACTACATATGCTGACAACATTTCACAGCCAAAACCAATGATGCATGACAAACTTCTAGTGGACTGTGGGGCCACGGCCCACATAGTCAACAATCCTGATCGTTTCATTACATATGACAATGAATTTGTCCCAGAAAGACATTACATAGAATTGGCAGATGGAAGGCGTAGCAATGAGCTAGTTACAGCCAAAGGCAGTGCAGTATTCAACATATTTGACTCAAAGGGGGAGACAAAGCAGATTACTCTCAAAAATTCTCTTCTGGCACCAAGTTTCTCGACAAACTTCTCTGTTAGCGCTGCTGTTGGAACTGGTGCTCAAGTCACATTTACGCAAAACAGAAGTACTCTATCATCAAATCACACAGATTTCAACATTATAAAGGAAGGGCAACTCTACTTTCTGCAAACTCAATATGAATCAGCATACATTACAAAAACTCTTGACCAGTGGCACAAAGACCTTGGCCACATGAACTACGACGATATCGTCAAACTACAATCTGCCACCAAAGGTATGAAAGTTGACAAACCAACACTAAAACCAAAAAGCTGTAAAACCTGCAGTCAAAACAAAATAACGGTGTAACCAAAGTCTCAAGATGACACACCAACACATGCCACAAAACCTTTGCAAAGAGTCCACACTGATATAGCTGGACCGATCAATCCCACATCAAAGGATGGACAGAAGTACATCATCAGCTTCATCGATGAATACTCAAGCATGCTTTTCCTCTACTTTCTACGCAGTAAAGAGGAATCACACCGAGCACTAAAAAGATTCCTAAGTGATGTGACACCTATCGGAAATGTTCAAGAGATACACTCTGATAATGGCGGAGAATACACTGGTACAGAATTTCAGAATGTCTTACTAGATAACAAAATCAAGTTCACGTCTACAGCACCATATTCCCCATATCAAAACGGGAAAGCCGAGCGTAATTGGAGAAGTCTGCTAGAAATGTCCAGATGCCTGCTATCTGATGCCAATCTAAGCAAGAATTTGTGGACATATGCCGTGCGTCACGCTCAATACTTACGCAACAGAAGCTACCAAAGGCGCACTAACAAGACAGCATATGAACTCCTCACGAATCACAAACCAGATATGAGACTCATTTATACTTTTGGTGCACCATGTACATACTACAATGAAGGACATAAATTAAAACTGGATGCCAGAGGTTATGAAGGTATTTACCTCGGTATCAATACAACTAGTCAAAGTTATTATGTTCTCAAAACAAATCAACAAGTGGTCACCTCAAGGAATGTAACTGTAAATTCAACTTCACCGCTAGCCATTTGTGAACAGGAAGCCCTCATGGTTCCGCTCAGTGCTAATCAAGGTAAACGCACAGAGCCTGCTGGGGATGGTGATCTGTCATCTGGTCCAGCTACCCGGGTGTCTCATCCAGAACAGAATGACGATGCACACATATCAGCCGAAGAGCTAAATGAAACAGATGGTACATCTGATATAGCTGTACCAGAGGACAGACCAACACGAGAACGTAGACCTCCAAGGTACTTATCTGACTCCTACTCAATCACCTGCTGATAAACATGTTGTTTTAGAAAAAGCTACTGAAGACGAACACAACAAGGTTCTTAAATCAAATTATCCTTACCGTCAAGTGGTCGGCAGTTTGATCTATCTCATGACTGCAACACGTCCAGATATCAGCTGGATAGTCTCCAAACTGTCACAATTTCTGGAGAAACCAGGACTGCAACATGTCACCGCAGCCAAACGCGTACTGAGATATCTCAAAGCCACCAAAACTATTCACTGACTTTCAAACCAACAGATAATCAGCTTATTGGTTATACTGATTCAGATTGGGCAGGGGACACCGAAGACAGAAAGTCTACTACAGGCTATGTATTCACACTCGGGCAGTCCAGTGCACCTATTAGCTGGAAGACACAGAAACAGCAAACCGCAGCTTTATCATCCTGTGAGGCAGAGTATATGGCACTAGCAGAAGCTGTCAAAGAAATGATCTATCTTCGCTCATTCTGCTCCAGTCTTGGCATTGAACAATCAAACGACAACACAATCTTCTCCGACAAACAGGGTACTCTATCACTTGCTAAAGGTGATCCAGTTAAACACAATCGTACAAAGCATATAGACATTCGCTATCACTTTCTCAGAGAGCAGTCTAACATCAAATATCAATACATCCCGAGTTGTGATAACCCTGCAGACTGTATGACTAAAGCGCTGGCGAAACCACAATTTACCAGTGTTGTAACACGCTTGGGTATTGCAGATTGAGAGGGGCTGTTGAGATAATACAATCTGCATACGTTTAGACTGACTCATGTTTACTAATTAGCATTACTGTTCTACAATTTTCAGTTATCTTCTCCTTTTTGTTTTGTTTACACTTCGTAGTTGTCTTCTCACCACAAAACATTTTTACATTACTAGTGGGTACTAAGTGTGTATCGATGTCTATGCTATATTACTAAAGCTTATAATAGCTACGTCTATGTTCCATCTTCTTCCTGTTTTATAATAAAACGGCTAAAACGTATTTTGTAAGATACTAAAGGTATCCATCCATCATAATGGCATCTGCTCAGAACTCAACAACATTAGCTTAAAACAATTGTTTTTTATTATTGTTGACCGGCTGGCAAAGTAGTGTATCATCAGCAAACAGACCGGTGCTACAATTGTGTACCTTTGGAAGGCCATTGATGTATATTAGAAGCAAGAAACGAAAAATTTAAAACGAAACTTGTGAAAATAAGCCAAGATGAAAAAACAAAAAAAAATTCGTCGACAAAAACTTCGGTAATCTTCAGAGAGTGTTTGCTTCCCCTTACACACTTGGTATCTAAAATACGTTAATAATTAATAAGCCTGTCGATTAACATGCTACTAGCTTTGCTTCTACACTAGTTTTGCTTCAAGGTTGCTCCTAGATTTGCTAGTCGCTAAAGCAGTATCTGTTCATCAATTGGTGGAATAGCATAATAATCTGTCGGGATTGGATAAGTTGTGTAGCCTCCATGCTTCCAGGATGTCGCGGCGACCTAAACGTTTTTCGCAGAACTTTCACTTTTGAAAACCTTAGCTTTCTTTGAAAAAGGTCATAAAGTCGAGTCCTTAGACGGGACGAGTATAACTGGAGTGGCTCAGAACCTGGTCACTTGACGGCGGAATTTTCTGTTTTTGTCACATGTCTTGCACATGCCCAGTTGCATTTAATCATGTATCATGATTAATATTAGACACTGGCTACAATGCTATATTCTACCACAGCAATATTGCAATAACCCACTACTAATAGTAATAACCCAATACTGTTAAAAATATAAGATGAGATATAAGATATTTGTTAGATATAACATATTTGCATAAGATTATTGTACACAGAGAGGTATTTGGAAAATGTATAGAAAAATAGAGAAATGTATAATCAAATATAAATCTCAAAAAAATTGGTAAGATTTGGCATGAGATATTAAATATTAGACAAAAACAGAAAATTCTCCGTCACACGACCAGGTTCTGAGCTACTCCAGTTATACTCGTCCCCTTAGACGCCGCTAATTTAATCTAATCTAATACACCTATTGAGCGAGGTTTTTGATCATAATTTTAATACTGCTCAAGGCAAATCATTGTATAACGCATTAAAAATAAAACTGTATGTTTGTGATATTATTTTGTGTAACTAGTAGCAGGTCAACAGTTAGTGTTCGTCGATTAGATTGCATATATTGGGCTCAGAACATGGGAGCCTATCAACAATGATATACAGCCCTCCATGTGGGGGCTGTATATCATTGCTATCAAACTGACTGCGCATATCTAAAACGCAGAAGGCTAAATCACATTGAATGTAGACAAAACAGAACAACACCATTCACTCAATTGCAAAAGCTTTGGATAGAAAAGTACCAACTCATGCTTTAATTTTAGATTTTAAAAAAGCCTTTGACAAGGTCCCTCACATGTTTTTAATTAATAAACTGAAACGCTACAATCTTAGTCCTTTTTTAGTTGACTGGATTAAACATTTTTTAACCGGGCGAACTCAAAGAGTTACGATAAAAGGGGTAAATAGTGAGAGTCGTTGTGTTACAAGTGGGGTACCCCAGGGTTCTGTCTTGGGGCCTAGATTGTTTTTATTGTATATTAATGATTTGTCTGAATGTGTTGATTGTAATATTAGTTTGTTTGCGGACGACACTATAGTTTATGCCTCAATTGATAATTCCTTTACTGTTGTCGACTTTCAGAATAGCATAAACGCTGTCTTCGATTGGTCTCAGAGGTGGAAGCTAGAATTTAATATTGAAAAGTGTAAGGTGATGTGTTTTTCAGGTTCTGCATGTTCTGACGACCAGTTGCCATATTTTTTAAATGGAAGTTTGTTACAGTTTGAAACCCATTCACTATACTTGGGAGTGTGGCTATCTAGTGACCTTTCGTGGCAGTATCACATCGATTGCAAAGTTAAAAAGGCCAGTCAAATGCTAGGATTTTTAAGGAGATCTATATCTAGTGCACCTAAAGCTCTCAAACTACTTGCATATAAATCCTTTATTAGACCTATTTTGGAGTATGGATGCCAGGTGTGGGACCCGTACAAGAGATACGAGGTTGACCAGGTTGAGGCGGTTCAGAGAAAGGCTGTAAGATTTATTTGCAATGTTAAAGGTCGCGATATTGGTGTAACTGGCTTAATTAAAGACATGAACCTGGAGACGTTAGAGGAACGTAGAACCAACTTGCGTAAATGTTTGTTATATAAAATGATCAGAGACGCCTGTTCCGAGTCTCCAGGAGCAATATCACACAAGTTTCCTGAGCTTTTTAGTAAAAATAAAAATGAAGATCATTGTACCACTAGAAGTCAGCGTGCCTCGCAGCCCATGAATTTAACCGCAAATAACAACAAGTACCATAATAGCTTCCTTCCGAGAACTATACGAGATATGAAACTCGGAGATATATATGTCATACAATAAGCTTTTTTATTTTTTGTTTTTGAGGTTGTAATTTTAGTCTATACTTTTGATTGTACAAACTTGAGGCCTGCACAATATATTCATATGAATATCTGCAGGATCTATTTATACCGATACCGATACCGAACACGAACTGCAAACAAAGAAATTTAACATTAGAAGAAATAGTGTAATGCATTAACTATCATTATGTACGACGGCTAGTAAGAAATATGAAATATGATGATGATGATCACATTGAAATAGCCAATAATTGTTACATATTGTGATATTGTTAATGGATGCTTCTGATAAAGTAAGAGTTTAGTAAGCGTGATGCCATCCATGCGATAGGTGATAGGAAACTGTTTATTGACAAGAAACACAAAGTGGGGAGACAATTTTAAAGTACATGATACAACACATATTGGTTACTCAGATTTTAAAGAAAATCGTTTGGGCCTCGATGCAGTAAAAATATAATTGAATTCGATGATTTTTACGAATAAACTTGCGTCTGGGAAGTAAAACGATATGATTGATCAGTTGAGTGATCAACATGCTGTTTAGCTGGTCCTGTCCAGGTAGTTTGCTCTCTGTCATTCAACTCAGCCTCAGAGATTTAATGTATTATGTCAGTGCTTCTGATTACTTGTGCGAAATGTTTTCTAGGAGCCACAGTCGCCCTGAGCACTCCTTCACCCTTTTTGCTTTTGCTCTCTACCACATTTTTAGTATTGCATATAAGCTTGTGCGCAGGAGCAAACAATTGATGCTAATAAAGCAGTAGAGACTGGAAAGTAAAGCAATTAGGGTTAGTTGTTACTTATTGTGTTCTACTGCACAGACTAAATCTAGATTAATTAATTCTCCTTGTCTATGCATGGATAGAGCCATTAGCTTCAGTAAAATGGAAAATTTTATCATCTGTCTATTTAGTGTTGTAATGCATCTATTAAATAACTATTTTCCGTATAATTAGTAGCACCATCAAGCACTCTATATTTTGAAATTCAAGTTTCACAGCAATATGTATTAATGGTTTTTTTTCTGGTGATTAATTTTTATGAAATCTAAGTGATAATACAATCCATTTTGCTCAAGCAATGAGAGATATTTTGTGGGATTAACACAGTAACATATGGCTTAAAACCATCTATTACCTAACAAGGTTCAATGTCAGTAAACGCACCCATCTTTGATTGGCAACAGGAAGCTGTTACTATTTTAATATTTTTTATTTTTTGCTTTTGTCTAACTTTAAAATCAAGCTAGACTGTTTGGAGACTTTCTATTCTTTGCTACTACTTCTTCTACATATAATTTATGGCTTGCATGCGCCGTAGTTTTATACATTGGTTAGACATAGGAAAAAAAATGTAGTCTAAGGTGAATGCGAAAGCGTTTGCAAGTTCATCCCTCCAATTAGAGGTTATCAAATGTGGTTATCAAATCGCTGGAATAAATTGAATACTGATGGCATTTTGTCTTTTTCTCTTTTAGTCTTGTTACACATTAAACCTCTTTAAAGGTTGACTTGCAACAAAATTCACATTACAGTTATTTGGTATCAAAAGATTCACCGTGTCTTACTCTGTTGTGTTGTAAGTGCCAAATTTGGGGAAATGTGATTACAAGCTCTTAAAAGCTCAAAAACGAAAAGCCGCCGTAGATTGGAATCTCTTTATTTCGATGACGTAACCACGAAATTTGGTTACTGTCTTGTCACGTATGTTCTCACGTGAATTGAAAGGCCAATACAAAGCTCAATATAAAACTTATCGTAGTACTAGTTTATGACAAACACTTCGGGTTTTACCGAAGACCCCGTATCAAATATAGATGCTCGCTACTTTACAGTTTTGTTTCGGCCTGGTCTAATTGTAATCGTAATCTGATCATGTGACCCAATACTTCGCAAATAATTTCTGCAGCACTTTTCGATTATCACAGGTGACCAACAGGCTCATCATGATTATCAGACAATGATATGTACTCCTTCGAGCTAAGGCTAAAAAATTAAACAAACTTTTACGGTAAGTTATAAGATATCAGTGCTAAAAGTGACAGCATTACAATGACGATTAAACAGACGCATAAGAACAATAGACATAGTTTTATTGAATGCATGAAGTATATTTGTGAAAATATTTCGACGGATAAGGTTGCATGAAAGTGTAAACAGAAACCATCTTTCACAGCTACATCACATTTGAGCTGTTTTGGAAAGAGAATCCAAACTACTGCGGTCTTGTGTGGCTGCAATTTTCTGTTCATTTTTGAGCTTTTAAGAGCTTTTAATCACCTTTCCACATATTTTGCACCTGCAACACAACAGAGTAAGACATGGTGAATCTTTTCATATCAAATAACGGTAATGTGAATTTTGTTGCAAGTCAACCTTTAAGCAAGATACTTTTATTTGTTTAGCTTACAGTTTAGAGACAATAAACAGTCTTTCAAAAATATTACATAATAAAAATATATGGAACACCTAAATTTGAAAACATTGTAAAAATATATATGCTCAGATAGTTTATAAAACCATAAATTCTTTTAAACATATTTTTATTACAAAATGTTTGATACCGGTATGCTGATTGGTGGGAAAGCCTACAATAAATTAATAACTTTGAACATGTTGTGGTTCTCTGTGATTCTATTGTTTTGCAATTATCTAGTAATGAAAATAATTTTTTATGGCTATAGTATTTTGAAGTGCTAAGTTTGTAGCATGATACCAATTTATGCCTTGATGATGAAAGTAAATCATTGTTTGGAGCTTAGATTTATGTCTCTGTATTGAGCTGCAGCAGCTCTTTCAACAAATATTTTCTAATACATAGAGAATGACTCTAGAAGTGTGTGTGTATTATAATTTTAAAATAGTAGTTTTAGGATAATTCATGGTGTATTTAAAAAGGATGCAACAGATGTTTTGTGACTTTCACCCTCACAATGGTTCAAGTTTAGCAAGGAAATATGAGTTTTGAAAAGGACAACCTGGGTGCATTAGAATGTTTATTAGTTTTATCTAACAATCTCAAATTGGCCAATATAACTTCTCCAACAAGCGTTCTCAATCAAGCTACTAAGATAGAAAATTTCATCATTCTAGGCCTCGGTTGACATGCATTCATTTTGCATTCTCTGTTTTATTCATTTCAACAAAACGCAAATGATTCACTTTCAAAGTATCTGTTTACTTTAATTACTTGCAAATCTCCTTCCGGTGTTTTATTCCGGTGATGAATATAAATTTGCTACACAAGTATAGATGGTGACAGTTTAGGTTTCTTTATTATTTATTATATTTCTTTATTATTATTTTAAAAGCATGTTTAAAAAATAGCTCCAAGAACCCCAAGGTGAAAACTTCTTGTTTGAGAAGCAGGCTTGATTGACAGCCATGCTGTTCAGTTTTGATACATTTAGTATTATATAATTATGTTGAAACTCTCAATGTTGCTCTACTTTTATCTAGAAATACGTATAATTTCCTTTTTCTTGTTCCCATTTCCTGTTCATCGTCAAAGAGTAGGAAATAAGGATGCCAGTGCAAGAAAACAGCTTTTTACAATTTGTAATGTAATGCGCTTCTGCTTGACAGAAAGCCAGACGCATCAAATACTTGGACTATTTGTTTAAGTTACTGATGATGCCAAACCATGGAGATGTAACCATGGAGCTGTAACTATGGAGCTGTAACCATGGAGCTGTAACCATGGAGCTGTAACATGGAGCTGTAACTATGGAGCTGTAACCATGGAGCTGTAACCATGGAGCTGTAACCATGGAGCTGTAACTATGGAGCTGTAACCATGGAGCTGTAACCTGACAATCAGGAATGTCTGCTAATTGGTAAGATGGTCGGATCTGAAACCATTTTGTTTCATCATCGATGTATTTGGATTTGGAGTTGTGCTCTCATGGCATGAAACTACCAATCTAACTTCTCTTCAATAGCGCTCAAGAAATTCTTAGATAGCCGTCAGTACTAAATATCAGTCAGTGTGCACAGTCAATTTACTTAGTATGTTAAATCTGTTCAGTCATATGTTAGAGCTAATATTCAAGTAAGAATACCCTGTAATTTGTTCAACTCATTTCATCGCCCAACAAAACTATGAACACACTTTAATAAATAATGCAGTTAATTAGACATAGCAACGAAGAAATATATAATATAGATATATCTAACTACTGAATGTAAAAACTAAACCAATAAGGTGATAGTCAGATTGTTACTGAACAGAAATGTAGGTTTACAGATGTGTAGGTTCAGAGTTAAA
The DNA here is from genome assembly GCF_963576615.1 of Watersipora subatra. NCBI lineage: Eukaryota > Metazoa > Bryozoa > Gymnolaemata > Cheilostomatida > Watersiporidae > Watersipora > Watersipora subatra. The sequence continues at coordinate 9,892,868 of NC_088717.1, forward strand.
AGTGGTGATAGCAATACCTGGCGTAACTTACTTTAACTTACCGTAACTTACTTTAACTTGGACTAGGTAAAGTTTGAACTAAATTATGTTGTATGATTTTCATTCTTCTTGCAGTTTATCCTTTTTTTTCGTCACCAGCTTATTTGCTTTCATATAAAAATTTACGTGTTCACGAGAAACTTTGAACCTCGTATGTTCAGAGATTATTTCGAGTGTCGAGTTGAAGTTTGCAAGTTTTATGGCGCAAGCTGGTAAATTTTGTCAAAATAGATGAGATGTTTATTTCAGCTTAATATTTTCAAGTCTTCCTTGTATCAATTTTTGTTTTTGTGTTTATGGCAATTAATTTTAATTATTAATTAATACCTTTTTAATTATTTCTCTATTTTTGGTGGCATCATATGTGAAACAATTTCTATAACAATGATAAAGGACTGCCCAATCAATGTATAAATAAATATATATATAAATCTCCAAGTCCGTATGTGTATATGTGTGTAATTCAGTATGTCCAACCATAGCTATTAAAATATTGGAATGAAGAATCCGTATCACAGATACGGATTCTTCATCGATATCATCGATGAATCACGGATTCTATGAATTTACGGATCATCAATATCCCACTCGCTGCTCTTTCTTAAATCTAAAGCTACCTCCCTCTAAATCTGCTTCGGGTCATCGCAGAATGTCATACCAGCAGTCAGCACAATGGAACGCTCTGCCTGATAAACTGCGTAGGGTAGTGAGTAAGCCCACTTTTAGACGTGCCCTCAAGCTGTGCCTGTTGAGCGGTAACTAAATAGTTTCTGGCTGCTCGCTGTTAACTTGTGGCCCAGCGCCTTGACTAGCAATGCTACTGCTCAGTTTGGGCCTCATCATTATTTCTTTTGTTCTTTTTTCTGTTTTCATATCTTTTGATGAAATAAAACAAACAAACAGAAGGCTTGATCTCGGAACCTCTCATTCGTCCGGCAAATACCTTACCAATTTAGCTCTGGCGAGATTGATGAATTTATTGAGCAATATATGTTGCTATGTAGGTGAAAATACGCTACGCTACCGCTCACTCCATTACGGCGCAGACGTCATTCTATGTATTAGTAAGAACCTACTTAAATTAGCCATTGGCAATGTGCCAGGCTAATGGCAAGTGGCATTGTTTATAAGCTGAGTTTGTAAGTGTGGCATTGCTATCACTGTTTATAAGCTGATTTTTAATATGCGTGCAACGCTGGGCATTTCACTAGTGTATATATATGTTTATATATAGATATATATATTTATACAGTGCACCCTAAGGATATTATTACACTGATTTGCGATTTTTTCACCTTACGGAGTGGACCACGATGATTTTGTCACCTCATCATATGAATCTTATTTCACCATACGAATTCAACAAAATTTTTGCCCGAGTTCAAATTTGGCAGTTGTTTGGCTTATTACATACGTCAAAATAACAAAGGCACTGAAATGCTGTTCTCCGAAAGTATTTTCACAACACCTGAAAGAGACACGGTGACCAATTTTTCTCAGTTCAGCAATTCTCTTGTGTAAAACAGTATTATTTTCCTTAAAAAACCAGTAGCAAAGTTGGAGTTGCGATTCCTCTAAACAGGTCAGTGGTTAAACAACTTCTCTTAACCTGTTAACAAACGTCTACTTTATTACGAAAACAGCATCGTTCGAGCTTTCTTGCCAAATTAGGTTAAAAAAAGTTTTAAACAAGTCTGCTAAAAGCTCTAGTGAAAGCGAAGACAGAAACTGATAAGTGATACAATTTTCGTGATAAAAAGTTGAAATTCAGTCAAATAGTTAAAAATACATACTAAAACTTAGCTTTAAGTGTGTGTGTTTAGCAAGCTAAACTTATTTGAGGTGAATTTAAAGTTTATGTTATACGTACATCTGTCTTGAAGGTAAGAACTCACTACGGTATGTACTGAGGTACATTATAATGTGATATTTTGCTGCAGATCAGAACCACAAAATACACTAAATACAATAAAGTTACTGTAGGTAACTATTGTTCCTAAGGTTAACACACTATTTTGTTTCTAGTTTTTAATATGTACAACATCTATATATAAAATTTTGACCAGGGGATGTTTGCATTATATAATTACTATGGTTTCTATACCCCTACATACGATTTATTCACCATACGATACCAACCCTGGAACGAATCAACATCGTATCCTGAGGGTGCACTGTTTATATATTTACGTGTATGTACGGGTGGGTATATATTATATATATGTTTACATATATATAGGCTATTTATACATATATATTTATATATATACGTTTATATATGTATAAATATATACATATATATTTATATATACATATACGTTTATATATATGGATATATATATATATACATATAGATATATATACATATATAAACGTAAATTTATAGGTATAAATTTTATAGCGATGGATTAATAAAAATAATTTTAAACTCATGATTACACACGTTGAATTTTATAAATTTAACGTGTGTAATCATGAGTTGTCTAAGGTGTCTAGGTGTAGGTTTAGGTGTCTAGGTTGTCATGAGTGTATGAAACATAGTGCAGTAAAGTCTACATATATATAATCATCAGAATTATATCCCGTTGTCCATAACAGTGCTCGAAGTTTCCTGAGCTGATCTATAAAATAGATAATAAAAGAGCAGTGTAAAATTTGATAAAAACTGTATTACTCAAATTATTACTTAAACTATTAAATACAGTTTTTATCAAATTTTACACTGCTCTTTTATTATCTATTTTATAGATCAGCTCAGGAATTGAGCACTTTTATGGACAACGGGATATAATTCTGATGATTATATATATATATGTATAAAAAATTGTTTCCTCACCCCGGATACCCCGTATGGGTGGTAAATTCTGCTCTAACTCGGGTCTCCTACCAGAGACCTGGGAGTTTGAGCACTCGCCTCAAGATCTTAGCTGTTCCCAATAGCGCACTTTTCTGCAACTCACCTAAGTTGATTGCTGTTGGTATTTGGGCAAGCCACATTTTATGCGCCGGTGTTATTGCGCCCAGTGCCCCAATGACTACTGGGATTTCAGTTGTTCTTACATTCCAGCATTTTTCAATTTCTTCTCCAAGAGGTAGATATTTCTCTACCTTTTCTTTTTCTTTGCTGGCTATATTGTAGTCATTGGGTACTGCTATATCTATTATAGTAGCTCTCTTGTTCTCCTTGTCTACCACCACTATATCTGGTTGGTTTGCTAGGACATGCTTGTCAGTTTGGATGTAGAAGTCCCAGAGGATTTTAGCCCGGTCATTTTCATTGACCTTACCAGGAGCTTCCCACCAGTGTTGTGGTTTATTAAGGCCATACTCATCACATAGACTTCTATACACAACACCTGCGACATGATTATGCCGCTCAGTGTATGCGTTCCCTGTTAGCTGCTTGCATCCACTGATGATGTGTTGGATGGTCTCAGGTGCATCTTTGCAAAGTCTGCATCTAGGATCGTCTCTAGTGTGATAGATTTTCGTTTGGAGTTGCCTTGTTGGGAGCACTTGCTCTTGGGCTGCCATGATTAGCGACTCTGTATTGGCCGTTAGGTTTCCTTTGTTCAGCCACATATATGTCTGGTGAAGATCGCCAACCTTAGATATTTGTTGGTGGTAAGCACCATGAAGAGGTTTCGCGTGCCAGTCAATTTCCTCATCATCAGGGCGTAGGTTCGTTGTAAGAGCAGCCGATTGAAATTCAGCTAGCAACTTATCTGAGATGGCCATGGAGGCTGCATATGCTTTGATGCTTTGCTCCTCCTCTTTCACTGTCTGCTGTACACTTTTGAGTTTCCTACCGCCATCTTTCCTATCAAGATACAATCTAGTAGTATCAGATTTTGGGTGAGTGCTCCATAGTAATATAATAATAATAGGGCTCCATAATAATATAGCACTCACCTCATATATATATATATATATATATATATATATATATATATATATATATATATATATGATATAGGTTATATATGTATATATATATAATATATACGATATAGGTTATATATGTTTATATATAATAACTATGATACAGGTTATATATGCGTATATATAATAAATATAATATAGGTTATATATGTACAACTAACTATATGTTGTATATATAACTATAGGTTGTATATATATATGTAAAGGAAACTGCCGATTCCCTTTACTGCTCCACAAGAATCAAAACCACTGAGTGCAAGGCAATAAGTGAAATATGTATTTCAAGATTAAATATGAATATATGCAATTCAGTGTGTGCGTGTAAGGAACAACATGCGAGAGACTGCCAGCGATCTCTGCTCTCTCGTCTCATCTGGCCTCCTTATATTCGCATTGTCTCTAACTGGCTCCTTTCCATCGCTCCCTTGGTTTTCTGTCGGCCTCGGCTATTGTCTCATCGGCTGACCGGGTCCTCATCGACGACCTGGTCTCCTGCTGAGCCGGGCCTAGTCGTGTCATTGGCCTGGGAGAGCTAGGCAACCGGCTCAGGTCTCAGCGCTGTTCCACCACAGATATACATATATATGTGTGTATATATACATTCATATGGAATGGTAGTCATAAGTAAAGATTTGATTGTTTGCAAATATTCACTAAACTCACAACAGTTACTTTGTATGCTACTACATGTATTACAGGTTGTCTGTTAAACCCTTAGCCAGAGTGCCTAAGAAATAGTTAGCAAGAAGACTATTTGCTCTGAGTCTAATACTGAATCTTAAGAACACAGTGAAAAGAATAGCTGAGTCATTCTCATCTACCGCAAGAAGCTATAAAGTAACTCTATGACTGTCTCGTATGATATAGGTTAGGAGGCAGAAGCTAATAATGATTAGGGTCAAACAGGATTGAGCTGTCCTATCTATTTGCAAAGGTTAAATATTGCCTCTTGCTGTAAGACTACATGTGGTTGACTCAGTCACTTGAGCTGGTCTTCCGTTTGTCAAGGTAGGTTAATCCTGCGTGTACGCATGCCTAGCGTCTGTCATCGCTGTCGGCAGTCTAAGATCTCATGAGGCTCTGGTATTTCATTTGAGTAATCGGTCAAATCTACACAGACATGATGCCTGTGAGACAAAACCTTGTTATTCTCATTTATTGGTAACTTCCTGGCTTGTCAGCCACACTTTGTAGTTTTACTAGGATTAGCCAATCATGCAAAGATTGAATCACTAATGAGGAGAGCTGTGAATGGAACACTAGTGATTTTGAATGAAAAATAGGACAAAACTTCGTAGCATGTTACACTAGTGTAACTGCAGTTGCAGTTACACTAGTGTAACACTAGGCAGTTGTTTATTTAAGAAAAACAAGACACCTAAATTGTTGTCTCAGTCAAGACTGTATTCAGCAACATTTGCTTTGTTTATGTGCCATCACTCTCTTTTAAAGTTTATGCCGTCAAAGTTTTTAAAATCGCCCATTAAGATTAAGGATTCTTTGAAACCTTTTTTGCACATAATCCTAGCGGAGCTTTGGTTTAACAGTGACTCCTTTATTTAATATAATCCAACATCTCTACTCCTGCTATTCTCTGTCTTTTCTTACAGTATACATAGATGTATTCACCTTGACAGTGGCTTTATATGTCCATTCTCTGTCTTTTCTTACAGTATACATAGATGTATTCACACCTTGACAGTGGCTTTATATGTCCATTCTCTGTCTTTTCTTACAGTATACATAAATGTATTCACCTTGACAGTGGCTTTATATGTCCATTCTCTGTCTTTTCTTACAGTATACATAGATGTATTCACACCTTGACAGTGGCTTTATATGTCCATTCTCTGTCTTTTCTTACAGTATACATAGATGTATTCACCTTGACAGTGGCTTTATATGTCCATTCTCTGTCTTTTCTTACAGTATACATAGATGTATTCACCTTGACAGTGGATTTATATGTCCATTTACATGTAGGTTTCTACTTATTGCGCTTCCCTTTTTGCAAAAGGGAGTCCAATCTCTACACATATCAAAGCTCTTGCTATGCAGAATAAAGAGTCTCAACTGGTCTAACATAAAGTGTAATTCTTGACATGACCGAAGTTGGACCCACGATGACAATAGTCTCTGATTTAAAAAGTTTATGTATGTTTCGGAAATTGGCTCACTACTAAGAGCGATATTAACTCTCCATTTTAGACCTCTTTTTATCATATAATACTTGTTGTTGTCACAAGGTTACCGGTTAAAATTAAGAACAAAACATATAGATTATGGTAAAGGCCAAATTGAAAACATGCGAGTAACTTAAAACTCACACTTTGAAACACTTTTAAATTCACACTTGAAACTCACACCCACACTTTCCAATCTAATTGGATGGGCTTTGCAGTAGAAAGTTTAGTTTTTCATCCTTTCTATCACAGCTATTTGGAACAAATTGCAAAACTATCAAGCTACTAACATAGTGTACCAACTCTTAGATATTTTAATACAATAATATCTCTGGTTGTTAGATATCACTTAAGAAAAGCCTGGGTCACACGGGCACATTAACGAGTAAAATTGATGGGGAAACCTAAGGACAGGGTATGCAAAGATTGGCTTAAAAATATACAATGTATGATGCAAGCAGAAATTGTTGAACCTTTGCGCCTCACTTGACCAATAGAAACCATGCCAACGTATGGGTAGAGTTATGAGATGTTTTACGCGAATCAGGCTTAAAATTTAACCTGACACCAAACATATACTCGTGCGTAACATCAAATGTACTCTTGGCTGCCATGTTCTTGCAAGTACTCCAAATGTCAATGTAGAGATAGCCTTTAATAAGGCTTCAACAGTTTTCATAATTTTGTAGTTATGAAGGTTTATTTAGAGATGCTGTGCTAGATATTGCAAAATAGTTTCAACTGAATTGACATGGTCTAAAAAGTAACCAGTAATGATTGTTCAAAGTTTTAATATTTATGTGTCTAGTTTGCGCTTTTTATGGTCTGTGTGCAAATCAAACTAGCTTCTGATCTGTGTATTGTGGGCCTCACGTTCGGAGTTTTTGCTATCCGCAACAAAGATATTGCATTCACAGCATTCTATAGTCATTGGTTAATCACCTTTTGATGCCTTCCTGTAAGAAAGTACATGTAGTTGTTTAGAATCTACCGGAGCGTTGTAGACACCGATTATGTCAGAACGCTTATGCACCTTATGACGTGTTCGCATAGCTCCATATTGTGCTCCAACAGCCACCTCTAAAGATATCAAGGTTTGTGATATTGTAAGACCTCTTTAACACTGGGTAAGTCGGTGAATACTTTGTACAATGCTAGATTCTCGTAGTATGTCACTAGTAAGCTTGATTTACATTAATTGCGTTCATATCCAAAACTGATGAAAAACTGACGAAATTGAGAATTTTGACACTTACATAGCAAATGAATAATGCAGAAGTTCGACTTTGTCAAACTTGTTCATCTCCCTAATATAGATGTGAAGGGTATTTGGGGATTTCAGAGTGTGCAATGTTACCCAAGCTTAGCTGTAATATGCATAAACTTTGTGTGCATGAGTAATATTTCCAACTCCCACTGCTTTTAGAACTCTTACGGGATATGTGGGGTGTTTTCATTCCAAACCCTAGGGATTGTAGAAGAATTACGCTAGCTCTGTACTATTCGGTATGATATGTAATAATCAACTCTGTGTGCATCGGCGTGTGCATGGGGTATGGATTCTAGTCAATTGTCAGTATTACAGTAGTTTTCTGTAGGTAATAGGATATACAAAGATGTATGACAAGTTGGGTAAGTCTCGTTGGCTGCCATTTAGTGATTGTCTCTCGAGGCATCGTTAAAAGACATAGACCGAGATCTCTACAACTAGTTAATGTTTGTAAGGCTGCAATATATGTTTGCTGTATAATAGACTTATGCAATGAACACTAAATGTGTTTTTATTGGATTCGTCAGTTAATTACCGTTCTAACTGCATATTGTAGTAGGATAACTTCAAAGTTTAAGGGTCCGCGTAGGCCTTACTGATAGATATGGAAATATTTGTGGATTCTCTTTACATATGCAATGTGGTACGCACAGGTAATTTGCAAACACTCTGAGTATGTATCAACACCATTTATCAGCCTGTCTAGTTGAATCATCATGTGTGTCTAGGAGCAATGTCTATTATAAAGTTATAACGGTGAACAACATAGCTAGTACAACATAGAAACTCCATCATGTTGTACTAGCAGATTGTACCACATGATAAAGTAGATTATCATGTGATACTAGCTATGTTTTAGTACAACATAGCTAGTGTCACATGCAAAGTACAACATAGCTAGTATAACATGAAAAGTACAACATAGCAAGTACAACATAGTTAGTACAACATAGCAAGTACAGCATATAGCTAGTACAACATAGCTAGTATCACATGCAAAGTACAACATAGCTAGTGTCACAAGCAAAGTACAACATAGCTAGTACAACATAGCTAGTACAACATAGCTAGTATAACATGAAAAGTACAACATAGCAAGTACAACATAGCTAGTACAACATAGCTAGTATCACATGCAAAGTACAGCATAGCTAGTACAACATAGCTAAAACAACATAGCCAGTGCAACATAGCAAGTGTAACATGAAAAGTACAACATAGCAAGTATGAGATAGAAAGTACAACATAGCAAGTACAACATTGCTAGTATCACATGTAAAGTACAACGTAGCTAGTACAACATAGCTAGAACAACATAGCCAGTGCAACATAGCAAGTATAACATGAAAAGTACAACAACAAATACAATATAGAAAGTACAACATAGCAAGTACAACATAGCTAGTACAACATAGCTAGTATCACATGCAAAGTACAACATAGCTAGAACAGCATAGCCAGTACAACATAGCAAGTATAACATGCAAAGTACAACATAGCTAGTACAACATAGCTAGTACAACATAGCTAGTATCACATGCAAAGTATCACAGCATAGCCAGTACAACATAGCAAGTATAACATGAAAAGATCAACATAGCAAGTATAACATGAAAAGTACAACATAGCAAGTATAATATAGAAAGTACAACATAGCTAGTACAACATAGCTAATATAATATAGAAATCATGCATGAACCATTGCAATGAGTTCCTTACATAAATGTTCATAGATGTACTTCCTGAAAATCATGATTAAAAGATATAACACAACAAGTATAACACAGCAAGTATAACACAGCAAGTATAACACAGCAAGTATAACACAGCAAGTATAACACAGCAAGTATAACACAGCAAGTATAACACAGCAAGTATAACACAGCAAGTATAACACAGCAAGTATAACACAGCAAGTATAACACAGCAAGTATAACACAGCAAGTATAACACAGCAAGTATAACACAGCAAGTATAACACAGCAAGTATAACACAGCAAGTATAACACAGCAAGTATAACACAGCAAGTATATTCAGCAAGTATAACACAGCAAGTATAACACAGCAAGTATAACACAGCAAGTATAACACAGCAAGTATAACACAGCAAGTATAACACAGCAAGTATAACATAGAAAGTATAACACAGCAAGTATAACACAGCAAGTATAACACAGCAAGTATAACACAGCAAGTATAACACAACAAGTATAACACAGCAAGTATAACACAGCAAGTATAACATAGCAAGTATAACACAGCAAGTATAACACAGCAAGTATAACACAGCAAGTATAACACAGCAAGTATAACACAGCAAGTATAACATAGCAAGTATAACACAGCAAGTATAACACAGCAAGTATAACACAGCAAGTATAACACAGCAAGTATAACACAGCAAGTATAACACAGCAAGTATAACACAGCAAGTATAACACAGCAAGTATAACACAGCAAGTATAACATAGAAAGTATAGCATAGAAAGTATAGCATAGAAGGTGCAATGTATAAACTATTACATGTGTATAGAAATAACTTCATAGAAAGTAGCTTATAGATAATACTACATGGAAAGTACGACTTGATTTCAAGATAGTATATAAGGTTGTGGGCAGAACCAGCAACACAAAAGTAAAATAATTATATCATGATTATATGCCCTAATGAGTGCATAGTTAGTGCAATTATAGCTTCTTTGACTGAGGATCATAGGGGGACAATTTCCGAACTAGTAGAGAATTCACTCTCTATAAAATTAATGTATTATGATTTTTATATGAAGCCACGATAGTTGTCAGTCCTCCACCACTAGCATACTAGGAAAATAATGTGCTTCACCAGCCCTTGCAGAGTGCAGATAATGCTCACCCGGCCTGCTACATCAAAGCAGATTATGTTTTAAATGATTATGTTGTAATGCTATAAAAACAAATATTTAAAACATCTGGCTTTAAGCCAACTAAGATAGTAGGGCAGTGGGCGGGCTACTCGTTCTTCAGTCCACATCTAAAGACGGATTAACGCTAAGAGATTTCCGTGATTTTTTACAAAAGCCGGTCTCGCAAGCTGAAAAAACATTGTAGTGTAGTCTAAACGATTTTTGTTAGAAAACCTTCCGCGTAACAAAGTATCTCATAAAATTACATTTGCTAGCTGGTGTGACAAAGTAGCTTGTAATAGCAAATTACTTGAACCGTTGGAATGTACAGTACTACCTCAACATATGAAATTAATCTGTTCTGTCATAAGTTGAAGCAAATATTTTTACTAAACTACATCGTATTTTGTTTAATTTGTTCCAGAGAGATAAACACTACAAATAATTAAATATAGCATACAAACTATGCATTATACAAAACTGTAAAAAAATTAAATGGAAAAAATCGCAATTGAATTTAAAAACTAAATAAAGTGATAATCTGTAAAAAGATAAATTTTTTTATGAACGTAATTCTTTCGTAGAGACACGTAAGGGGTAGCTCAGGATCATGACTACATAAGTTCAGTAGCAAAGTGATAGAAATGATTTACTTAAAGGTTGACTTGCAACAAAATTCACATTACCATTATTTGATATGAAAAGATTCACCATGTCTTACTCTGTTGTGTTGTAGGTGCAAAATATGTGGAAAGGTGATTACAAGCTCTTAAAAGTTCAAAAACGAACAGAAAATCGCAGCCACACAAGACCGCCGTAGTTTGGATTCCCTTTCCAAAACGGCTCAAATATGATGTAGTTGTGAGAGATGGTTTCTGTTTACACTTTCTTGCAACCTTATTCGTCGAAATATTTTCACACATATACTTCACGCATTCAATAAAACCATGTCTATTGTTCTTACGCGTCTGTTTTATCGTCATTGTAATGCTGTCACTTTTAGCACTGATATCTTATAATTTAGCCTACCGTAAAAAATCGTTTAACTTTTTAACCTTAGCTCGAAGGAGTACATATCATTGTCTGATAATCATGACGAGCCTGTTGGTCACCTGTGATAATCGAAAAGTGCTGAAAAAATTATTTGCGAAGTATTGGGTCACATGATCAGATTACAACTTGACGATTGAATAATGCTGAAACAAAACTGTAAAGTAGCGAGCATCTATATTTGATACGGGGTCTTCGGTAAAACCCGAAGTGTTTGTCATAAAATATTACTACGATAAGTGTTATATTGAGCTTTGTATTGGCCTTTCAATTCACGTGAAAACATACGTGACAAGACGATAACCAAATTTTGTGGTTACGTCATCGAAATAAAGAGATTCCAATCTACGGCGGCTTTTTGTTTTTGAGCTTTTAAGAGCTTGTAATCACATTTCCACATATTTGGCACTTACAACACAACAGAGTAAGACATGGTGAATCTCTTGATACCAAATAACTGTAATGTGAATTTTGTTGCAAGTCAACCTTTAAACTTACACGAAGCATAGTTTGTATGTTTTTGTTTCTAATTTTACCAGCCCAATTCCCTATTTCTAGCAGAACCATGATGTTGCAAGAAAACTTACAAGTCATATGTCAGAAATTATCTTAAGTGCCTCAGAGTACCAATAGTGGCCCACATTTTATGGCAAGCTTCTCATCTCAATAATAAATATGGTATTTTAAAGTTTGCGCATGCAAACTTTGAATAATTGTTTGTATAAAAAAATGTAAGGCATTGAAACCTGATTCAGGTTCATTCAATTGGTACATCCGAGTTTTAACCTCGACATCATGCATGAACCATTACAATGAATTCCTTACATAAATGTTGGGTTGCATCTAGTCGAAGTGTAACCGAAAATTGAAAGTAGATGGTTTTAATGTTGAGTGTTATAAAATTTAACTCTATTTTACTGGACAAAACCAATATTAAAAGTATAAATAGTTTTGATACTTGCCATGACATGTCATCAATGTAGTTTTGATACTTGCCATGACATGTCATCGATGTTTTTTAGACTTTGCACAGACTACGTCGATAATGTATGTCCATCAACCCAGTTCATTCACTTGCTTCACTCAATGAACTAGTGTACAATGTTCCTATTCATACAATGATGAATCAAATCATAAACATTTTTCCCAAAGTGATTTTCTTTTTCAGATCAAGGCTACTAGTTGTGAACTGTAGCATAAAATCTAGTTTGACAGTCACACAGCTTTTCATTCTTATGTAATTGTAGACTACTGAATTTTCCTTGCACTAACTTCCACTGGTTATCTTGTACATGTGTATACAAACTTGTTATAGACAGACTTGGCGCACGTTTATATTGAGCTTGTAAGAGTTGTCTTTTCATTGTTAAAAAATAATGTAGAGGAGATAATTTCAACTTGTCCTAGAATTCGAGATTATAACACGATATTGCTCATTCAATCTCACATTGTATTCAGCGACAAGGTTGCGCTGGTATTATATAGCGCAGACTTATGGCTACCCGTATTTGTTAACCTGAAATGACTCAGAGAAGGGGAGTGTAGAAGTTTCAATTAACTACGAAACAATGTCATTGAGGGAGAGGAGTGTTGGAACGGTCATAGAGTAGGTTTTTATGCAGAAGGGTGCTGGTTGGGGTTGGTCAGATTAAAGGGTAAATTTAGTGCGGCGTAGTGCAAATAGCTGAGGCGTAAGTTGACACCAGCATGCTGAATGCAACTGAATAGAACCAAGCCTTATACATGGGCCAGCAGGGTATCTAACACTAGATCAAAAAGAGCACCTGTTTAGCTTAGACCTAATTCTAGTCGACGTAAATGTAAGTATATGTACACAAGAAGCTTCTATTAGCATAGTCTTAATTAATATTATGCAATCAAAGGCTATGGAAAACTCCCACACCATTCATAAATCGATGAAAGAGCTCTATTATGCGTTTCTATACCGCATTGATCTGACACGCTATGGTCAACTGCGCTCACACACGGTCTGATACAAATACTATACACATAACAGCGTGGAGACTAGCTGCGGGGATTAATTGTTTATAACAGTAATTGTGCTGGCAACTTGCCAACGCTCATTTGTCTGAGGAATTATCCGTCTGTTCCGTTCGTCTGCATGATGCAATGTATTAAATGGGTCGATATAAACAAATGCACATGCCACTAGTGAAATAGTTATACACGGTACTCGCTCGTGCGCACGCTGACTACTGGTGCCAACATTCTGGACATTTGCCAACTCACCTGACCGAAGGAGAACTGCTTAGTTTCGCAGTAGGTTCTAGTATCGAGACTGCAGGACTAGGCTCCAACAACTGTGCTTTGTCTTAGGACTTGGACTAGATCATCGAACATAGTCTTGCTAACTTACATGTGAGTATGTCACCTTTATAAAGACACTGCTTCTAGAATATTTGTCTGCTGTCACTATTTTTTATGATCGAACATTCATAGTCACAGCAAACGCGAAACCAAAAATACTCTTTCTCTTTTTCGTAAAGACTACAATTTGACTGAATTTTATGACATTGCATCATCTGATGTAGTTGATAGACAGCATTGCCAATGCCTCTAAAATGGGATGTTGAACAGTATTTTTAAGCCGATAGGAGCAAGATTGCTGTGACCTGTTTGAAAAATGGGTTCAAAAGCTGTAACAGTCAAGCAAAGTCAATTTGATAGTAGTATATACTATGGATCTGAAAGAATCTGTGCTATGAAACCACATGAATATACCTGGTCAGCCTACAATTACGGGATCTTAAGAGTTTGACATACTTTAGCACTGGTTTTAGCACTTAAGACCAATGTCAATTTAATTTTACAAGAAAATAATCGTGTGTTTCTTCTATGATGCTACGACAATCTTCAGATGGTACGAGCAGACAACATGAGATGATGTCCCAATGGTATAGTTTTGTGTATACCTCTGTCAAGGCGTTGGTGGACGTTTTTCAGCTGGCTCAGTGTGAACAGTTGGCAGAGCTTCAGCAAATGCAGTTATTTTTGTGCTTAGAATTAGCGTTGTACCGTTACACTATTAGCACTATTCATCATTGCACTATTAGCGATGAAATGAACTCATACGAAAGTGTGATGAATCATAAGTCGGCAGGAGCCCCTGATCACGAGCTAAGATATGGTAAGGACATGGTTTCTCACAAGCAAATGCTTTTCAAAAATCGATACTTACATTTTGGCCTGTGATGGCGACCGCTGTGAAGTGACGGAGAACTCGTGACTAAAACTACATGCACATTAGCCACTAATAGTGATTTGATTCTAAGGGACTTTTGTTGAACTGGTAGTAATGTACACAATGTTTTTGACAAACTACATAATTTATAGCTTTTACACTACAGTAAGACGTCGACATACAGCCGCGTTTGGCTCCGGCCGGTCGTAAAACGATTTGGACGTTAGTCGATTTTGTTTATTCTGTCGATTCTGATCTAACTTAAATGAATTTAGCTTACTAAACACATACTTGAAGGAAGTTTTAGTATGTATTTTTTGAAACTTAAAACTTGAACTAAGATTTTATTATTTATCTGTTTGTGAATCCGTTTTTACTATAACAGATATTGCTGAACTTGCCATGGCGAGCAACGTATGTATCTTATTAACGTATAATTATAGTCAGTACACAAATCGCCAAATTTTAATTTCAAGAGAGATTATTGTTGATATATTGCGAAAAAAAATCGCCCTACGAAAAAGCTTAACGAAAATAACGAAGAACGGCTTACGCTACACCTCGCACTGAGCTGCCTGACCTTCCCACGGACGTGGTCGTATAGTCGGGTAGACGTATGTCGCATAGGTCGTAAGTTGACGACTTACTGTAGTTGTTTTTCTTTATTATTGGTTATTATCATGAATTGCCCTCAGACAGCAACCTTATTCCTGGTAAGAAGTCGAAGAAGACCGACTACTTTGAGTGGTGACATGCTGCTGTAGATGTTAGACTAATAATCTTCAAATAGGGATTGGTTTAATTTTGCTAAAAGTCATCCGTTTTCTGCACTCAAAGCTAGTCATACAAGGTATGACTAGCTTTCATTCTTGAGTATCAGCTTTGCCATTTGCTGTAGAGCTAGTCTTGGGGCTTAAACAAAACATGGGTCTTTGACTGCACAGCCCATACAAATACATCCTCGCGGGTACCAAAGCTTAGCGTGCCAAAGCATGCAAAGGGAAATAGCTGACTCTATAAGTATGTTTTGTTTCTGCTTCTTAAAACCTTTTTCTGCAATATGTGTGGCCAATATTCATTTGTACTGTTATTCATACCTTCGCCAAAACATCGCTACTCTTTACAAAGAGTAATCTTTATTTTACATACTGGACGAGCTCCAGACATGGTTGACGTCAATGCCCATGTATTTGTGTACAAACCACATCTTCATTTCTAGGTATTCGTTTTGGCAAAATAAGTATTTGTCTATATTTTTTATCCTGCTGTCAAAAGTCCACACTTCGCAAACATTTTTGCAACAACATTCCCTTGAATGGACATCATCTAATTAACTTTCACCCAATGACTATGTACAAAAGAGCACTCAGAGATGTGTTTACATTCAGTTGATATGGCCAACATCGTTTTGTAGTTACGGGTGGATTTGATGGCAGTTCTTTTTGACAAAACATATACATATGAAAGTATCAATAAAAATATAGCCATAGCCTGACATTGCACTAGTACAGATCATCCAACTCTAGATCAAACCAATTAGAGTGACACAGTTAGATCGCTACATTGCGATTGATACAATCGAATTGATACAATTAGATCGATATAATTACATTGATACCATTAGATCGATATACATGTAATTAGATCGATACCATTACATCAATGCAATTACATTGATACCATTAGATCAATACAAGTAGATGGATACAATTAAATCCATATAATTAGATCGATACAATTAGATCGATACAATCTGATCGACACAAATACATGAGCCCAATTTGAAAAACTAATCCTGCCAAGTAAGTATTGTTCATGGAAAAAAATTGACTAAAAGATCGACTCGGTTGCGCTAAAGAAGTCACCATGGCCAGACACATGAGGCTTAGTCAGTTATATTGGTTACCGACCTTGACCTTGCATCCATCAGATTGCAGGTTGAGACATTGTGACTCACAATATCTGGTTCATAAAGGTTGTGAATTCACTAGTCTAGATTGTACAACCTTTTAAAATTCCACATCTAGAGTAAAACTTGAGACTCAAGCTTGCGAAATATATTCGGAGTATCGGTCGCATTTTTCTTGAAACTTTTTTCCTAGAAATGTTCTTCCAACTTTTTTTTAATTGTACATAGCCCAACACTTTACAGCAATGCACTTTTATAATTTACAACCTGATTTCAAGAAGAATTTAATAAATTAAATTACATGAAGCGTAAACATTTTATATCTGCAACCAGCTCATTTTATAATTTATTTTTGCTATTTTCAGATTAGCATTTGTAACAATGTTTCAAAGGTCAAAGCTATTGTGAATAGTGTTAAAGTATTTGGATATATCATTTTTAGTACGTCAAGTTGAACAATTGATGAGTGAACGGTGAGCAAAGCTACATGTAATTTCAAAGCGTGCATTGGGGGTTGTTAACCTTAATATTTATTTCAAAGCGTGCATTGGTGGTTGTTAACCTTTATATTTATTTCTTTGCTCATTTATTATTCATAAATCTTTTACAATGTTGAAAATGGCTTTATCTATTATTTATTCATGATTCACTAAGCATCACTTTGCTATGTTTGCTGATGCGCTTTTAACGGCCTAACGATATCCGAACCATTTCCTCCGATATAGGCTGTTTCTGGATTCTTCATATAAAGGGGTTGGTCATTCAAACTCCAATCGCATATCCTTTCCAAAATTAAAATCGCAGTAGATTTAGCCTATATTGGATTGATGACTGAGTCGGATTGGCTTCATTGGTAGTGGATAAGTGGGTGCGTTAGAAGCCGAGCCGCAAGATCTTTATCAATACAGTGCACCCTCAGGTTATGATGTCCCTGTTTTATGGTTTTTTCACCTTACAATGCCAACACCAGAACAAATTAATGCCGTATAGTGGAATCCACTTTACGAAATTAATTCATTTTTAGGCTATGATAACCAGCCATTGTTTTATTTATTTATGGTAAATGTCAAGGAATTTATATTGTATTCATGCAATGAACTATGACTGTCTCAGTCACGTATTGCTCTATAGGATAGAGTAATATGTGACTGTTATGTGGAAGTTACTTGGCATGTGTCCCAAGTATGTGCCCACGTTATTCCATGGTATAGCCAGTTGGGCAGTGTAGTGTATTGGATAAATAGATGTCCGCAGAACTAAAGGTTGTAAGTTCAAATCCAGTTCGCAGCGGATTTCTCATTCGCAAAACTTTATTGCTATAGCTGGACAGACAGATGTACAGACGGACAAACATTGAGATTTATATACATGTATGTAGGCAAATACTTATCTCATAGGTATTTTTTATGTTCGTTATGCTACTTGTAGGCTATGATTACCAAACTGTACAGCAAACCTGTTGAGTAAATGCTAAAAATCCTTGGATCATTTGTTTCTTGCGCACTTTTTCTACTGCGACGCACATCTTGTATTTGTTAAAATGTTGGTTTTCTATTAAATGACATTATTGTATGCGGTTCTCTTGTTGTTGGCTTTAAAAAAGGTTTACTTTGAAAAGAAACTTGAAAGGACTCTGGAAGAGACATACTTTATTTATTCATCGAAATAAAAAAGTTTGTTTCCACATGAAAAAGTCAAACAATACATATCAGCTCCAGTTAATTTTTCAGTAAATATTCACATTACTGCTGTGAATTTGAGTTTGACAGCGTGGCTCTAATGAGCTGATGGCGAAATCAATTGCATATTGGATAACTCTGAATTTATGGATATGTGTAATGTCTATAGCACACCTCTATTTAGCAACAGATATTTTTATTTAATTCATTATGCATGCCCGTTTTTGGTTCACATAAATTCCGAAAGCATCCTCATTGGCTGGGCACCCTAAGAGTTATCATCTCTCACGTAATGCCATTTTTGTGGCCTCTATTGATTAGTGTTCATCAAAACGCGAGAGCAATGCTATTTTAAACACAATGTGTAGTGATAGTCTAAGAACATAGAATATGTCTACAGAACTATTATTAATGCTTGTATTCATGAGTTGAAAAGAAAATTGATGATGGAACCAAATTTCATGAAAACTTAGTAATAAAGAAACTCAAAAGATGGAAATCATATGGCATGGACAAGACATGGACAGCATGGACAGCATGGACAAGACGCGAATGGTTTTTGTCAACTGGTGAACCAGGTATCTATAACTAGGTCTATGCATTCATAAAGCTGTCTGCCAAATTAATCATATGTTATGAATATGTTGCAGATAAGTGACAGGCTGTCGATATGCCGATGCTGACGCATTGCTGCTGTTCTAGAAATCTTAGAAATGCAACAATTGTCTGCGCAATTTGGTCTTTGGTGAGTTTTTAAATACATTTTTCAACTTGGTCTTTTTAATGACTTTTTTTAAATACTTTATGTCCAACTTGGCCTTAGGTGAGCTTTTCTAATTAGATCTTGTTCATTTTGGTTTTTAGTGGGTCTTTTTCAATGCATCTTGACCCGAATATCAATTCTACGGCTGTACAAGTACGGTTACAAGCAGGTGTTAAGGGTGTTTGTAAATGTTTATTTTTCATAAAGCTAGCATCTGTGCTCTCGGTTGGATTCACTATAAGAGACATCCAGAAGTCCTACACCGTTGATGGTTATTATATAAGTGACACTGGTAAGTAGCATATTTGATACTTTAAGTAAGCTTAATCTTTTGACTTGTCCGTTATGGCGCGAGTCAGAGTGAGTGTATATCGGAAAAAAATTGTTTTAAAATTTCTCTTTTTAAAAACAAAATATTTTTAGTTTTTGTTTTTTGTCTCATGGTCTAATATGTTTTAAATGACATTGACCGGTGTAAATAAAGTTAATATTTATCACGAAGTAAAACATAGAGAATTTAACAGCATGCTACATATATGAACAATGAGCCTTTTATCGCCTGTTGGTTGTTGGTAAGTTATTCTTTTACTAAACAAGAGTTCATTTAATTTGAGTTCTCTGACTGTTATACGGATATACAGGGTATGTTAATTATATTTTGTTTTATTGTTTAATGTTTTTATTTCTTAATATGTATCTTTATTATTTTTCATGTAAATTATTATTTGCATTATCAGCAGTTGTACAACACTCATGAAGGCTTCACCCGAGTGACCTACGACTGACCTCAGTACTATTAAAGTAATGGTCAAACTTTTTCACTCCCATCACTTCTAATAGCCATTTCTAAATCATTTTTTGCTCAATTTATTTTCGAGGCATGAATCTTAATTCCTTTCTCAGTAAAGTTTCATTTTGACAGCCAAGAGGGTCTCGCACAGTGTCCTTGAAAAATTATCTTGCCTGTACACTTTCTAGCGAGACAGCATTTTTCACCCTCTTTTTAGTTAGGCAGAAACATTTGCCAATGATATTTCCAAGGCCTTGTAATTCTTTTAATCCTCACTTCTGGCAGCACGTTGCTTGTAGGTCTCATTATTATAGCATGGATAAACCTCATCGTGACATTATTTGCTGTCTTCTCGGCAGTGATGCTCATCGTGGCTGTCTTCAAGGTTAGTAGACTTTCAGTTCTAATACATACATAGCATTACACAGCATATACATAGCATATACATAGCATATACATAGCATTACATAGCACTACATAGCATTACATAGCATTACATAGCATATACATAGCATTACATAGCATATACATAGCATGTGCACAGCATATACATAGCATATACATAGCATTACATAGCACTACATAGCATTACATAGCATATACATAGCATTACATAGCATGTGCACAGCATATACATAGCATTACATAGCATATACATAACATATATATAGCATTACATAGCAAGTACATAGCATGTACATATCATATACATGTAGCATATGCATAGCATATACATACATGTAGCATATGCACAGCATATACATTGCATATATATAGCATTACATAGCATGTGCACAGCATATGCATAGCATACACTTAGCATTGCATATTATATACATAGCATATACATAGCATATACATAGCATTACATAACATTACATAGCAATACATAGCATATACATAGCATATACATAGCATTACATAGCATATACACAGCATATACATAGCATATACAAAGCATATACATAGCATATACATAGCATATACATAGCATATACATAGCATTACATAGTATATACATAGCATTACATAGTATATATATAGCATGTTTTGTGTCCAGCGTTTTTCAAGTTATGATATTAACCAGCATGGTTATTGTTTGTTGGCATTATTGTGTGTTGATGACTTTAGTGAAGGGCAACTTGGGAACACATTTTTGAGAGTTGTAGGAAATAAAGTTCATATTGATGACGCAATGACCCACCCGCTGTCAAATCTTTGACATAGATAAGCAAGGCTATTAAGATGAACACTGCCTCCTTGATATCAAAAAGTAATATTTATTCAGTAAAGTACTAGCCGAATGCTCTGCCTTTCACAGGTGGTAGAATAATTATCTAATGAATTTGAGTAACTTGACTAGAAAGCTAGATCTTTACTAAAATCTTTCGTAAAACGATACTGCGTTTTGGGCCAGCTTAACAATCGTAACGCGCAACAGTCAACAGTGCTAGTTATTAACCCTAAGCATGCGCTTTAAACATTAGTATCTTAACCAATGTAATGAATATTTACCTAAAGGAGCCATTGTAATCTGTGTAGCTAAATGGTTAAGTTCGCCGCCTCTATATCTGGAGGTCCTGAGATCAAATCCAGTGCTGTGTTGATTTTTTATTGCTAGATTTTAATTGCTATAACTGGACACAGGTTTTAACAAAAAGACAAACACTGAGATTTCTATAATATTTATATAGATGACCTGAGATTTTTATCAGTTTTTACCGCTCATGTATGCAATTTACTCTAGGGCTACATTCATTCCCGTCAGATTGTAAAAATAATTTATTTGCATCAAGTTTGTAGTAAAAGGATAATTTATTATGATGATTTTGTTAAGCCACTTTGTGACTCATATCTGCCTTTGCGTGTCTAATCGGGTTTTTGCCCAAAAGAAGTGACTCATGATTAAGCACGAAATACGAAGCTGGGCAGGAACCAATCACGGCGATTGTATTAAGAACCAATCACAGCAAGTGTATGTAAATTTAGTTTATTAAAAATTCAACATGTTTGTGTGAACAAGCAACGCAAAGGCTCATTTATGCTAGGCAATTTTAAGACACTATTTTTAGTGAAGCAAAAAAATTGCACTTCTAGTTGGTATCTGCTCCTGCTATTTACTACCCTTTCAGTTTTGGCTTTGACCAATAGACTCAATTACAAAACAGTCCATTGTTATGTTACTGTTTGACATCTCCGGATCCTTTTGTAAAAGTAATTATTGGCTATTGGCAAGCCAAAATGCAGTACAAATGCTGTAATCATCTAGTAAAGCGTAGAAAAGTGTGATCGTCATACAACCAATCGTAGACTTATGCATCAACGGAGTAAACATGGATTGAAGGGGATTGTCAAAAGTACCATGCGTGATTGTCATGTCGTACCTGTGACAAAAGACTGCGATTGTCACAGGTGCGACTCGCTCTTTATGCATTATATTTTTGTCATCGACACTGCGAAGCTGCAAAGTTAACCACCAATGTGATAACTTTTCTCACACTTTCAAGAATGGGCAACTGCAGTAACATCCGTGTATTCTCTGATAGCACACTAGAGAAATAATTTTGTTTTAATTCAAAATGTTTGTATTTATAGAATTTGTTGTTAATTCGATTCATATTTTATATACATGTATGTTGTGTTTATGAAACTGATCATGCTACTAAATATCTTCACAGTTATTACCTACCAACCATTCAGTGTTTTAGATTCATGTTACTAAATACATACTTAATACAAACAATATAATACATACAAATATGATGCATTTGCGATAGTCGTAAACATCTAGGAAATTAGCAACATTGTTGATCTGCCGATTGTATTATTATTATTATCTTAATATGAAACTTGATTAAGTATAAAATTAATGATGCAGAAATTCCTCATTTGAATGATCGCTTACACGAACTAAAGCACCATAGCCTACATTAGTGTTGGGCCGGTATCTAATTTAGTGCCGGATCGGATATCCTTGCACATTTTTATCGGTTTTTCAGGTATCGGTATCCTCGGTATTTACCATCTTCGGTATCCTTTGCCAACTAAGAAAGTTCGATATTGTCGGTACTATTGTTCGGTATGTGGTTATCAGTGTGTCTTTAAATGGTTTAAACTTTAAATCATAACTGTCACGAACAATTTTTATCGTTGTGCAAAGAGTAGCCTGTGCAAAAAACATTCTTTAGTCAGCAGTATATTGTTACGGCAAAGAGACTCCTTGTTTTAGAAAGCCAAAAAAGAAAAGAAAGATGGAAATATAATTTTTATGATAGATGTTTTTATTGTTTATTCTATTAAAAAATATAGTTATTGATACAAACGTTATGTATAATAAAGAACAGATAGATAATGGCAATGGGCTCTCTTTGTTAAATATACTGAAACAGTTTAAAAAAATCTTACTATCACATATTGTAATCAGGTAATGTAATCACATAATTATACGCAGTCCAATTAGAGTCCAGTCCCGTTAGAGTCTTTATACGTCCTCCCATCTGTGTAGAACTCCCAAACCTTCGAGGCTGGTGGCATTATAAATGTAACGTAATATAATAGTAGATACAGTAAGCGTGGAAATTTTCGTTGAATTTGTTCGCCAATGCGTGCTGAGATTGGCATGTTCGTCGTGAAGCGTTTTAAAAATCTCTCCGGATATCCGTATAACCATATACTGGTAAGCTTTTACGGATAAATACCGATCACATCAAACCGGCTGCGGATACCTAGCTGACACCGAAAATGATTGGTTTCCTCGGATACCGAGAATCTCTCGGTATCGGTAAGAGCGAATAACCCAATACCGGCCCAACACTAGCCTACATGGTCTACTAGGCTGGTCCACATGCTGTGTATCATGGTCTCATCAGAGGCTGGTCCACATGCTGCATATTATGGTCTCATCATAGGCTGGCCCACATGCTGCATATCATGGTCTCATCAGAGGCTGGTCCACATGCTGCATATTATGGTCTCATCATAGGCTGGCCCACATGCTGCATATCATGGTCTCATCAGAGGCTGGTCCACATGCTGCATATCATGGTCTCATCAGAGGCTGGTCCACATGCTGTATAGCATGGTCTCGTCAGAGGCTGGTCCACATTCTGCATATCATGGTCTCGTCAGAGGCTGGTCCACATGCTGCAGATCATGGTCTCATCAGAGGCTGGTCTACATGCTTCATATCATGGTCTCATCAGAGGCTGGTCCACATTCTGCATATCATGGTCTCGTCAGAGGCTGGTCCACATGCTGCATATCATGGTCTCATCAGAGGCTGGTCCACATGCTGCATATCATGGTCTTATCAGAGGCTGGTCCACTTGCTGTGTAACATGGTTTCACCAGAGGCTGGTCCACATGCTGCATATCATGGTCTCATTAGAAGCTGGTCTACATGCTTCATATCATGGTCTCATCAGAGGCTGGTCCACTTGCTGTGTATCATGGTTTCGCCAGAGGCTGGTCCACTTGCTGCATATCATGGTCTACAAGGCTGGTTCACATGCTGTGTTTTACATTTGCTTGCAGAGAAAGCCAAAGCTGATGGTGCCATGGATGGTCCTAGTTGCAATGCTCATCATCCTAGACGCTGTACACACTATATACAACATACTCCTTGATGGATTCTCCAGTATAATCATTGCCATGCTTCTCCTCTGGTTTATATTCACCATTATCAGTGTAAGTTATTACTTGTACTTACCTCTCATCATACGCATCAGAATATATAGAGTTACTCATTTATATCATTACCGTAATACCTCTATCGATGGAAGTTGGTTTCAGTTTGTTACGAAATGAACCAGAGGTTAGAAATCTTACAAAGCAATAATGTACCACGATCTGTTCAATATTACCTCTAGTCAGTTTTTGACCCTTCATAACAGGCAGTCCTCATTTCATCACAAAGTAACGAAGCATATAATTTAATTACTGTCTATTAAATTGCTATAAAACTGGGAGTTGGGTGTCTGTCTACGAAAGCTGTTAAAATGAAAGCTAAAAGTTAATCTCGAAGCTGCACGTGATGAGAATTGTGCAAGACGCAGCATCAGTGACTCTGCCCCTTCAGGCAGATGATTTACCAGGTGTGGGTAGAGTTAGAGGTGGAACGAGACAGGTTTTTCAAGTTCGAGACGAGACTCGAGACACTGTCTTGTAAAAATTCAAGACACGAGACAGTAAAATAATGAGCATTTGGTGATGATTTCACTACACAAGGACTAGCGCACTTGATATATTAAATTGATAAGCCTTTTTTTAAATTTAATTTTCACCTGGTGTAAACGATTTAAATACAACATTTTAAAAGGAACACGCATGTATTTTTTGTAAACAAAAGTGACACAAACTGCTCTAAAATAGCGAATTTATATATTTCTAAGAATTTTGAGCTTGATTGATAATAATTATTATAAACATATTGCGTTGTACACGTATATTTTTACCATCTATTGAATAGGTCTTACTTTATTTTCTGCAACTCTATTTTCCTTCTTCCGCAGCCATGTTTTAACAGCCGTGCGCAGGCGCTTTAGTCCTATTTCCTGTCTCGAGTTTGACAATAGTTCGGTCGAGACGAGATCGATCCGGGCGAGACAGGTTGATACTCGAGAGGTCGATACTCGAGATGTCTCGTGTCTCGTTCCACCTCTAGGTGTGGGTAGTGGGAAAGGAAAGAACTAACTAAGGAATGGCGATTAGAGAATGTGGCCGTACTACTAGCAACTGTTTAGTACAGCAGTCTGGAGTCATCGCGCTGTTGGAAATATAAACACAGAACAGCGACACATCCTGATGTGTGGGCTTGCTCTTTGGCTCGCAGCCAAATATATCACAACCCGCGTGTTTGCTCTTATAATCTACCTAGTTATTCATAGTTTGAACGATTAAACGTATTCATTAGCTCAGGAATGCTGCCGCTGCCTTTCATAAAGACTTAGTTTGGATTGTAAGGAGTTTTCTTGGAAGTGTGGCTCACCTGAGGTTACTAACTACTGAAAATATAGTTATGTATACCTTAACATACATGTATGTTAACGGTAGCAGTTGTCTGTGAAACCTTACATACATTTGCGCTCCCTGTTTTCGGTCTCACAAAAGTATATCTCATGCCGGATTGTGCAAATACTTCCATATTAGCTATATAGTAGTCTACAAAAATAACTATATTGTTTACATATAAAGGGGGCAGATTTTGCTATTATGAGTATATTACATGCATCAATGAGTGATTATTCAGAGGGCAATGGTCCGTAGTAGAGTGCTGAGGTATGTAGTAGGCGCTTGGAACACCTCCATTGTATAACGCAAGCCTAGATGTAGCAAGATGATCTACTAGGGCATAATCTAGTCGTTGTGGCCCTTGGTAGGTCAATGAAATATGAGAAGTGTTCCCACCTCATCAGATTGGAGCAGAAGGAATGTCTGGCTGCAACTCTGTAAAATATCTTAGGAAAGGTTTTACTGCAACGATCCTGAATGGCAAAAAGTTCTAAAAATCAAAGCAAAAACTTGTTTCAATTATTAGACACTCTAGTAGAATATGGATAATTTAAGTGATATATTCTTTTCAAGTGTGTTATTGAAAGATTTTTGACATTTCTTGAAGCCGCAGTTCTTAGAATATAAAAGTTCGTCCTTTATACGGTAGAAGGAGCTTCTAGAGAAGGCCTATTTTTATAAAAACATTCAAAATATAAAAGTTTCATTCTTATACCAGTTTTACAGTCTCTTAGTAGCCTCTTTATCTAGTACTGGTATAGGGTTAGCTTAGGTTCTCTGAATTGTCAATGTATGAGCGGCTGTTATTCATATAATAGAGCTATTATTATTATTTCTAGCTATAAAAAGTTCATAAAGTTGTTACAGTGGTGTGAAAAATAAACTGACCCCCTTTGTTAGAAAATTAAAGTTCTCACTTACAGTATTGTCACTCATTGTGAATTTAGTCGATAGCCATAATTACATATTAAATTAATTTTCATTTTGTTCTGACTTCAAATATGTGAACCAAACAGCTGTGACATTATGTTTTGAATGATTATATAGGCGAAACTCTGAATATTTCATTTATAATGTCAGAATCAGAAGATAACCACCCGAACAGACATGATGACACAACATACATTTCTATTTGCTTATTCCACTTGAAGTGAGCAAATAGAATTGAGTGTTAATTTAAAATATAATTTATATCTATTGAGTGAATTCACAATAAGTAACAATGTTGTAAATGAGAGTTTTAGTTTTCCAACAAATTGAGTCCAGTTTATTTCGCACACTACTGTAAGGGTGATGAGCACACCGAGCCCCACACATTGGGAACCTGACAGGACTCTCAGTCTAGCTACTGTAGCTCGTGTGTCTTTAGCATTTAGATAGGTTTTCCTAGGAACGGCAGCACTGAACTCCATGCCAGTCATCTGCCACGGTCACTGGCTAGACACTCATAGCAGTTTGTAATTCAACTAATAAAAGTTATCTGGAATGTTCTTGTTTCCTTCTGAGACAAAGGCTAAAGAATGCTGATTGTGGTTGAAGCTAGACAATTTTATGTGTTTCTACTCTTGTTTCTTGTCGGTTCACGTGAATGGCCCGGTTCACGTTGAATGGCCCCTGAGGGTTAAAAACAATGGTGATGCTTGCCCATTGACGTGAAGACTACATAATGAACATATATTTAGAATAACGTAATACTTGAAAATTGAAATGAATAGACATTGAAGTTAAGGTCACATAACCTGCCCCCATCTGTAGGTAGACAAGACAACTATTGCTCGACTGCCTATAGTTTTTGACAAGGCTGTGACAAGGCGCCTGTGGCATTAGGTATTTTTTATGTTGGGAACATTTGATCTTCTATGTTAAAATATGCAAGTTGTCATATGATAGTCTGACACTATTTTGACCAAGTGCAGATGCTACATCAACAAGGTGCCTTGTATATACTCTGTGTTTCCACGAGGCGGACGATGCAGATTCGGGGTTGTGCGCACGTTGAGCACCGTGCAAGTGTTTCAATCGACATTCGCATGCTGCCGATTAACGCGAGCTCTTTGTTAAAAAAGATACGGATCTCTACGCCAGAACCAATCACGATGCATTCGGAACTGCTCAAAGCGAAATAAGAACGACTGAAGTGCAGAAAATGCTCGGAATGGATCAGCTAGCGCGGCAGTTTCTTGGGCATCATTCGCCAACGCCGTTTCCATCTTTCGCAAACATAAAACATTCGATAAAGATTTGCGAATAACCAAACTGGCTTGACTTGCCGATTTTTGCCATTTTCATCTTGCATGAATGAAACGGATGTACGGATGAGACTTACATGTTAACCGTGTCATAGATGCATAGTAATATTCAGTTCCTTGAATGTCTTGTCTAGCAAACATGTTGACTGTTATAATATGTTTACACTAGCTGTTACAGCTAGAATGTTAAACTGATAAAGGGGGCATTTACAGATGAAGGTTTTCCACTTGCGAATGTCAAGTATGCGGTATAATGGGAGAATTATAGGGGGAGGTAAATAAGTTTCATTATAGGTACAGTGACATATCTATCGATGAAGGATTTCCTGTAACGCTACATTTCATAATAATAGGTTTTCCATGAATTGGCCTATAATGACCTTTTGCAAGGCCATTCTGCCTGCGGTATGCTGTGTCAATGAATTCCATTTAGTTACCCTTACAGCTTAATGAATTGTCTTCTCTTGGCTTAGAGCAACATTAATGGTTTTAATCATGGCTGAGGTTAACAGCCAGACCATGGATAATTACTTGAAAACTGTTTTAGGAAGTTGTCTAACCTTCTAGAAGCAAACAAAAACATGAAAAAGCAGCATATTTTTGGATCATTGCAGAAAATACTTAATTTAATTTTTCCACTTAATACTCTTTTCTTTAAAACATTTAGAAAATGTCCAGGACAATAACGGTGTGTAATTATTGTGTTGCTTTAGTTTCTGCATAAGTATTACTCTCTTTATACGAAGTTCATCAAATATAGCAATAATAGAATTAAATATTGAACTTTAAATAGAGTAAATAATGTTGCCAGGAAGCATTATATTTTTGCTACCAATTATCTATGACAAACATTGTTTTCTATTCCGTGACACCCACATACTACATCCACCATCATATGTTTCAGTATCTGAACTTTCTGTTACCACAACCTACAATTCACTATACGACTCTTTTGCAATATTATTAGCTTACCAACTTTATAACACGCCTGGTCAACTCCATCAATAATTCTACATTTATGTCTTTTTACATTTTTGCTTTTGGTAGGTAACTAAAAACATCATTTTACTGATGAATACTATTGTTAATAAAAAGTTATATGTACATACATATGCACGCGTGTACGTACACATTCATATACATGTGTACATATGTACGTACACATGTTCACATACATACACGTGTGCATACATACATGCATGCAAGTGTAACATACATGCATGTGTACGTATGTACATACGTGTGCGTGTATGTTCGTACATACCTACAGCCCAATTATAATGAACTAGTGTAGATTAGTTCAACAGAGTTCAAGTCAATTTCCACCTTTAGCTCAGATTAGTATTTTCACTGCTAAATTTGATTTTTAAAACTTTTCAAGCTCATTGTATTCCGATTTATGGTTTTCTATAGCACTTTTACCTCCCCATGCAAACTTTTTGGAGCATGGGGTGAAATAAACCTACAAATGGGTGACAGATTTGTTTAGTATATTGCCGTGTCAAAGAGTCATAGGTGAGGAATGGAGAAACCTGTATGCATATAGGAATTGCAAGAGGCACACTTCCTAGTACTCAATATGCCATAAGCAGGCTGGGCAGGTTCAGCCCTGCAGCAAACCCTTTTCAAAGCTATAATTATAACTTGTATTTACACGAAGGTTTTTATTAGCCAGTGGGATGGGAAATATTGCTACAAGAATTGGTTCAATTTTGTTTTCAACTACGAGTAATATAAATGATAAGTATTCCTATGAACTTTATTTATAAATTACATATTTGAATGGCTCAGTTTGTTTAGATTTAAGAATTGTATGCCACCGGAGGTTCGATGACTCAGGCACTTGTGTAACGCAGTACCTCAAATTGCAAATGAAATAAATTAAGTATTAAATTAGCCTGTGTTTTTGCTTCTATCTTTGCCAGTGAGTAACTGGTAGTGGCATCATTTGACGCCGTCATACAAATTTTGTAGATCTACTCTGAGCTCTGCGTGCTCTCTCATTATCAAGAAGTGAAGATAGGGAGAGGACACACTAATGATTATAATCCTCCTGTGAGTATAGATCATTTTCTTTCATTGTGTCTCAGCTCCGGGTTAGTTAGGATTGTACTCCTTGCCAGCTCTACGTTTGTTAGTTTTTACATATTTATGGTTAGTTTTATAGACATGGGAAAACAACTCCAAAGCTATACACCTTATGAATCTATTTCTAATTATATGAGCAATAACAGCATTAGCTCTTTTGTCAGCCATAAAACAACAACAATTACGCTAGTAAGCTAAGTGGAAATGGCAGCATGCCAGTTCTCCACAGGGTCGAAGCTGCTGTATCTATTCTCTAATCTTCACTCTAATATAAACAGTATCAGTTTGTCCAGAGCCACAGTTAGATGGAAAAAAGATTTCTTAATGCTGGATTCGAACTCGCAACATTCAAAATTGCCATCCGGCGCACTGTTTCTTGCACCAATAATTCACCTTCAATATGTTAGAATTATTGTGGACATACTTATTCTCTGCGCTTTATTGGCACACCTGACGGTCACTCAGACTACTAGACTGCCAGGGTACTAGTTTAGAATATAGAGTAGATTAGCTAAGGCAAGGTTGAGTATAATGATATGTTTTTTCAATGCTGGCCGATGTGGAATGACGTAAGTACAATTCGTTTACAGAAAGATCTTTGTAGTAAGTAATTAACTCTTACTAAATTGTGTGCGTCTGTTGATTTTGCATACTTGCAAAGTGACTTTGAGTTAACATGTTCAGTTTCATTTCATCTTAACAAAAATTTGATTTCTTTTTTTGTCCTACATTAGTACCTAAGCAGTCTATCCAGCATGCCGTGAGAAATCGTCATGTGTGCCGATAAAGCACAGAGAATATGTCTACTCACAATAATTCTAAAATATGGAAACGATTGATGCAGGTAGTAGCGCGTTGCGCGGTGAAGCCCATCGTTGCGGGTTCAAATATTGTCTGATGTAATCTTTTTTTTAGTCTCCAACTGTGTTTTCACATGGACAGACAGACATGGCTCATATTATAGTGGAGAGTACATGTACACATATACTCTTATGTATACATATGTATACTCCTGTATACACATATGTGGCTAATCCATTGAATCCCGCTATATATCATTACCATTTTCAGATTATAGGCTCTTTGACAAACACAAACATTGTATTGTTTTCTTGAATTCTTGAACTGTATTAAGCAGAATCTGGAAAGAAGCCAACTTTTTATTTAAAGGGGTAATTATAGCTGCTGTCAATACCTGAAGCGTTATAAAGCGATGCACACGTGATATTTAGTTAGTCTTCAGGACATGAACAGCCTTTATATATATGAAGAGTTGTGTTCTTTAACCAGAAAATGTGAAAAATCTTTATCTTAGATTATCAAATTTAGAAATCCAACTCAATATCTGTTTTGAACGAAAGGAAACAGTAAATAAATCATGCTCTACGCAGTTTCGGTTGAAAACTGGGACCATGATAAATAGAGAAGCCTGCGCTATTACATTATCTTCAAGTGCCAGTTTTTAGACTAAAACTATTGGCAGTATTTGACATCATCAAGAACATTACACTCAGTAGTACTAAATATGAATAGAAAAGGAATTCGAATAAAACTAGATCAAATCATAAATGTAATGCTCTCATTCGAAGTTGTCTAGTCTTAAAACAAAATTGGCATGAACACATAACTCCTCTAAAACTATAAATTTCATTTCAGTGTCTTTAGATTTCATTTACATCTTGAAGTTCAACGTAACATTTCAACGATAATACTATTTATATGCTTAGCTGTTTTATAGTGTTCAAAGTATTATCTCTATATTAATATTTATTTTAAATATTGTAGCATAGAATTTTAATCACAATTGTCTTTTCTTTCCACCACCATCAACTGCCACTGACATCTTTTTTCTCTGCTGCAGTCTTTACAACCTCTGCTTGGTTTGTAGGTGTTTTAACTTAAATTCTGTATCTAGCCAAAAATATTTGCCCTGCATTCATCAGATGGGCTGAACCGCTGTGTGTTAAACCTGAAGTTTACCCCTGCATTCATCAGATGAGCTGAACTGTGGGGTGTTAAACCTGAAGTTATATTATTTAGTTGATGCAAAGAGGTAGAATGTGGAATGAAGGTCTGTGTCTGCCTCTCTTTGCATAATTCTTTTCTAAGATTATTTGCAACAAAAACCATTGATTCTTCACAAGTCTTGTTGAGTTCGACAGAAAATAACGGACTCATCATTGGCTAATAAAACATTGTGATGCACATCCTAGCCGCTATTTCACTGTCTGTTATTATCGTTATTAATTTTATACATTTCCGATGTTGTTCTGTAATATATCTGCAGCGAACTCACAACAGCACAGAAGTGCAGCATGTGCATATCACCGAGACCCCCTTCAACTACGTGCAGTCGCAGCATACAGTTTATTCCTTCCACTCTCAGACGCTCTGCGAAGAAGAAGGCGGTGATTCACTCAAGCTTCCAACAACGGCTCAAAACGGCCATCCAAAAACTGCACTGAGTAAAATTAATGGACGGGTTCTGGAACTTCGACCTGTAGCTTCAATGCCCTCTGACATGGAGAACAGGTACTTTTCACCGCACTTTAATATATTACATTACTCCTTCCACAGACACATATTATCAGCCTAAATGCTTTGATTGTGCTTCGGCATATCAACAACAAGTAGCTACACAAACTGTTGTTAGGATGATTTGTCGACCGTTCTACTAGCGTCTCTATACTAAACCATCGTTATTAACAGTAGTACTTCAGCAGTCAATTGTGCTGTGAGAGATCGTTAGGTGTGCCGATAATTATTTGCACAATTATTCAAAAATACCGGAAGGTGGTGGATTGGTGTCGGGTTTAAAGCGTCGGTATACCAAGCTGAATTTCAATAGTTTAGGCTCTGTGCAATGCAATCTTTTTCTCGTCTTCTAACTGTGGCTTTCGACTGATGGATAGACACCGCCTTTATTACAATAAAGATTGACTTTGTGATCTGCAAAGAGATATATATAGCGATTCCTGGCTACTTCACGCCTCATCTCTTGTGACGTGAATTATTGCAAATTGTTCAATAGCTTTAGTTCTATGCGTGTCACTTAGAGAAGGTATGAAATCAGCCTAAATTTGTAAATTGTTTAAACTGATGAAAAGCAAGTTATTATCGTACACAGATTATCGTACAAGTTATTTAATTCACAGATTCGCGAAACACTAACATTGCTGCTCAAGCTTCTTGTTTATCAAAGGCTACATTTGATTTCCCACAAACAGTCTACCAGCGTATAAACTATGTTTGATCTATGTATGTGCAAAATGAAAGTTTGACGATTTTTTTTGTGGTCATTACTTGCTTTCATTAATCCCACTCAGTCAGCAATTGCTCTACCAAAATTCCTCAATATAATCAAAGGCGCTTCATTTAAGAATTATCTTCTCTTTTCCTACATTTGCTATCATCTCCCTAGAACCCAGAATTAGGACAAGCTAGTAGAACTAACCTTTATTGTGTCATTGTGTAGTAAATTTTACTTGTTGTAAAACATTTACAAGGTTTATCTTTCCTTAGCTAACAGTCTAAGCAGTATGCAGTCTTGTTGTTTAGCAAACTGCATCGTGAAGCGTAGTTAAAAAGTGTGCATGTGATAGGACATGCTTGAAATTGTATCACCCCCTCAATCTCCTCATACAAATGTTTATTGATGGACTAGGTTGAAAGGCAATGGTTACACAGGAAGTATGGAGATGAAGGTCATCGATTCTATTCCAGTGACCTTTGACCGGACTGCTGATTATACCGGAAGCCTTGAAATAGCACCAGTTACAGGTAAACGGCCGCGGAGATTCAGAACAGTTTCAGAATCAGCGGTTGTACGGCAGCAGCTTCTCGCTGACAGTAAAGCTAGCGGGGCGACAAGCAGTCTAAAAAATATTGGAGAATCAGACAATGCCAATGTACAACAACAGCCGAGCTCCGTGCAGAGCAGCAGCGACTCATCTGATTTAGCCCCCAACCATAGCAAAGCGGAAACAGAACAATTGATAAACGGGGAAGAGTTACATGATTAGCAGTTGTCTTTCCTCTCCAGCTAACTATTGCAGCAGCTGTAATGATACACCAGATGAAAAAGGGCCAATATTTTAAAACGACAATATTTGATTCCAGATAACTATCTTCATGCGCCAAATTTATCACTGGTACAGTTGGAAGAATTTACTCCAAATGTCGCCTGTATGTCAGCAATTTCCTAACTGCATATCCTTTGGCTATTAAAATTTAGCTTAAAGCCTGCCTGTCTATAGCCTTCTATTTTTAGATTTGTTAGTTGTTCTTTTGTTTTTTTATTGATCTTGTCAAGTCACAGACAAGCTTGGATATTTGACAAGCAGTTTGGCACCAAAAGGTTTTTGCCTGGTATAAATGAACTCTCTAATATTCACAACAGCATAATCATGTTTTGCTATGTTAAATTTATAGTTTGCAACAAGCAAATTGTCTGGACAATAATGGAATAGCAATAATTCAGATGGAAGGTGTTTACAGGCAGGTCTTGGTAAAACATATCATTTGAAAATAGTTTGCAAACCAAACCGTGTCAATTCTCGCTCGCATCATTGTTATTGATACGTGGAAAAGTTGGTCATATTTGGAACACTTACGCTAGCATTGAGTTAGCTGTTAGGTTGGTAACCTACAGCAATAACCTACTGGGAGACATGCTGCTCATATATTGGACACTTCTGACATCTAGGCTTCCTTTTGTAACATAATTATACACAACTCATATATTTTATATATTTATCTTTTAATATATTATTTATGGACCACTAAAATTGCAATCATTTGCAAGTTTGCATTAAAGTAATGCCAAAGAAAAACATTTTTATGTAATGGCACCGAGTTATTATTTGAGAAGAAAATTTTATAGTGCCTACAATAGCTTGCATATGCCTTATTGCTATGATATAGCACCTACAATAACTGGCATTTGTGTTATTGCTATGTTGCTACCTACAATGGTTAGCTTTTATTGAGTCCTTTAATATTTATAAACAACAAAATCTACTGTATTAGTTTTTTCGAATTGTTCTGTTTTTTCATATCTTCCTTTTTGGGGTTGCATCTGCATTCTCAAATCTTATTTATATTTTTGCTTACTTTATAGTCATATATTATTATTATCAAGTTATGTTTTGAGTGCCAAATTTCTTTGTTTTGGCTTGCTAATGCTCTTCTATCAGATCTGACCTGTGAAATCACTAGTTTTCATAAATGACCATATTTGCTACCTTGTATAAAATGTTGTTCATCTATATATATATATACATATATATGGTATATTGTACAACGCTTGAAAATTTCTTGCTTTAGGAGAAGTAGTGATGTTATGCATGTACATGAACGTTTTTGGCTCACTAGGTGTGCACCAAATTTAGGAATTTTCCCTATGCATCTGATTAATCGTTAACTATAATATAACGATTATGTTTTCAAGAGTTGGCTTTTCCATTATTCAGCTTTTCAGGTTTACAAAACCGCGCGTTCTCGACCCAGAATTAATATTTGGAAGTTGTTCCATCTCTGCTTCTTTTGAGTTGTAAGGAGAAAACTAACACCGGTAATTAAAAGCTTATTCACGTACGTACCGAATAGTAATGTGAATTGGACATACGCCAGCTATCCTTGACATAGTCTGAGCCATGCAAGCTCGTGATATTTTACGACGGACTGATGTCGATCGTTTTAACGCAACTTTATTTCTAGTGTGTCAGATTACGCGTAAACTATTTCCAAGAAAGGTTAGTGTATCTTATGATGTGCTTGAAAATATTGACATTTGTTACAACTGTTCAAGCATGCATTGTTGGTCATTAAATGTAACCAGAAAAAAACATATTGTAAGTAGTTGATCTTGTTTATCTTCATTTTATGCGGTATTTAAGCACAAATTAGAGTTTCGAATTACCGACTTATAGGCTACACGCAACCTTGAACGTTTGATATTATGGGTGCTCTCTCTCTCTCTCGATACGTTTTATTTTGTACACTCTTAAATTGTGCACTCCTAAACTCAGTCGCTGAAGAGATAATTATTGTTTGTGGCTGATCTATTGGTGTACGCGTTGTGTTATACTGAAAATACTCCATTCACTAAGTATATTATGATTTATTTACCATGAATGACAGCAAGGTAGAATACAACATTTAAGCCGATTTGCTTTTATCTGTGCCCGTGATAGCTGCACTATAAAACATACTCACATGCAAGCTACTGCTTAGCGATATATATGTAGTACCGCGGTCGTACTTGCTTAATCGCGCACCCCAAAGAGAGGGAGAATCTGATGCGAAGTCTAGATCAAACTAATGACCTTAAAGAGCCCTAATGTACTTAATAGCACATAAGCATTCCCCTGTTAAGAATGCCAACAATTGTCTAAACTTGCTGGATGCTTTGGGCGTTGCGATTTGTGTTGATCGTTAAAACAATCAGTGCAGCTATAATCTATGTAATGTCTAATGTAATTTCCAGAATACGGATAATGACGATAATTATCATGCATTGAACATAAATTATACCAATATTTGAGCACCTGATTGATTAGTTGGTGCTACTAATAGAGAGATCAAATGAGTAGATGAATTGTTTGAAATTACAGATCAGCACAACCTAATTTTCACCCGTAAAATGAGCTGTGTAATGTGTAAGGGTCTTTAATTTTTGCTTTCCAACATAATTTTCTTTAACTGTATCTTTTAATTACACCATAATCTTGTTGTGAGTTACCGATGAATAGGATAATGCGAACCATGATTTTTTTCAAGTTGAAATTAGCAAACTGGTTTCTCAATTTACGTAAAAATCATGCGGTTAGTAAATCTGAACAATTAATTAAAAGTAGTATCCAACTCAGAATTCAATATGTATTGGACTCCACTCACTACATGCAATATACTTCGAAAGACACAAAGACTACACAAGCAGTCTCTCTTTTTCTCCGTCACCTCATTAGAAGAAGTAACCAAATAAGTACCATCACCTTATTACTTCAAATTGGTTTCAAGTCAGTTAAGTGTTGGGATTGAACGTAATTATGCTCAATGGCATGTCTAAGCCGTATCTACGTTATTTTTGTTTCTCCTGAGTTGTCTCATAAGAGCATTATCGCTATACTGAGCGTAAGAGTTGTCTCCCTGCTGATCACACGTAAAACTAGAGCCCTTATTCTGAGATCTAGTACTCCACTAGCTGTACAACATTGTGGCCATTCTTGTTTTGGCTACTTATGCTTGCAGCCATTTATGCGGGTGGCGTCCAACTGGACCGTGTATTAGCTTACCCACTTATTAGCTGATATTTCTTCACTCAAAAGGAAACCGCGAAATCTTAGGCATGAATAAGCAGTTTCTGTTTTACCGGCTACATCACCAGCGGCGCCTCAAATGTTTGTTTACAAACAAAGGCAAAGTAGAAATCATCAAAACATTTGTAGAATGCTTTGCGTGAAAGTTTAGAAAATTTGTGCTGTTCTTGCTGAGCTCTGTTCTGCTGCTCCTGGTTACATGTTATTTGCTGCTTCTAGCAAATAGCTTTTACTGGAGAAGAGTTCTAATGTTTCCTGTGTAGCCTTTTATACAGCGTAGTTTAGAAATGTTCTCACTCAATCTACTACACAAAGGAGAGCTATTCTCAGTTAAATCTTCTACAAATACTAGCATTCCAGTCTTTTATTTATGCACTTTTGGTATCTTGAAGTACTCTTTACATAGCTGCATGTATATATCAAATGTCAGCCAATTAACATTGAGCGGTAGTAGTAACTAGCAGCAAGGTTATTATATATATGTTTTTTTAATTTATGAGGGAATTGTATACATTTGCATTGTGAACTGTTTATTACCTATAACAAATTACCTTGCATTTTGCCTAATTTTTATACTTAGAAAAAACAGATAAACAATATCGCAACTGAACAACAGTTGCTACAGTTCTGTTAATGGTTATGAATGGGATAAGAACGAATAAACCTGCAGATAAAATATTTTATTCAAAATATATGTTGAGTTTCAACATTGCATTTTGATGTAACTTTACATCTACATCAAGTGATATGTGCTCACAACAGTCCTGCTTGTACAATATTCACTCGTAGATGCTAAAAGTTTTTTCATAGTATAGTAAAACAAATCTTTAAAATAGAAAGTCACGCACGAGGCAAGGTAACAAATATAAAGTGTCTCACATGAGTAGTAAGACTTGCCATGGTTACCTAATTCAGGTTAAATTTGATACAATTGTGGCAGATATAAGTACAAGACCGGCTAGATTAAAAATGAAATTTGAGTGAATGAGACGGTTGAGTAATACATTAAAACTGTTGTTAACACTGAAGAATTGTAGCTCAAGTAAAGCAAATGGTGTGTGAAGAACAGAAACTACTTTGCTGAACATTGTTTGTTCTCTAAGTGAATACTTGTACTTGTAACAAAACGGCAATCCCAGAAAGAAAAAATTACTTGAACATGTCTAAATGCAAGCTTGGGCAGGCATGTGGCAATAGTCCTCAGGAAATCTTTGTTACTGTTAAATTATATATTAATATACATTATATTTCTATTTTTGTGAGAAACACGACCTTGCCGTGATGGGAGTAATAACAAACTTTTAGTATCTGTGGTTGGCAAACAACGATTGAATGGCTAAACAATTTAATTTGAATACAGATACGAAAAGTAGTTTTATCATTTGTAAAGATGATGATCAGTACCAAAAATGAGTTTGGTACAAAAGTGGTCACCTTTATTTATCCTAGTGCATTCTCTTGAAAGTTAAATATAGTGAACCTGGATCAAGTTCCACCAGTAATGGTATGAATGTGTGTAGGCGCTGACACTCATTTGTCTAATCAATGACGTTGGCTTTGGACAGCTCAGAATTTGCTCTTGCCGATGTTGTTTTAAGAAAATCCTGAATCGTAATAATTCTAGTCAATTCAGTCAAATCTCAAGATATAAAGCCAACCATTTCTAATGTTTTTTTTGCATTTCAAACCTGTTGCATGTTGGAGCAAGTTTCAGAAGGTTACACTGTATTTCATTGAATTCGTTGCACAATTCAAAAGACCTAACAACAACTATTTCAGGTAATTATATATAGTATTAAAACAAATGTATTACATAAAAAGTAAATGTACATAACTGAATTTTATTTAAAAACTCAACTATTAAATTAACAAACGATAAAAGTTGGTACTTATTTCGCTTCATCTTGATGTTAAAGACAGGATAGTAGCAAGGTAGCTTTGGTGATGAGAAGATAGGAGTATTGATGAAGGTGCTCGTTAACGTACGGTTCTAGTTTAACTTAAACAATGTGGACTTGAAATAACTTATTTATATTTTTTTCTTTAATATTTGGTACGTTTTGTGTTGTCGTCTATTATTATTATTATTATTATCACATTTAGCCTTTTCATCTTTGATTAAACAGCTTGTAAGGAATTCATTTAAACAGGTTTGCTAGTGTTTTCATATAACTCCTTGCTTTAATCTTAAATCATTCCCTCTTCGTATCACTACCACCTTTTTCAAATGGCTATTTGAGATCTATTATTTGAAAGGCATATAAGCTATAAAGCACTATTTAATATGATTTGAGACTGTATAGCTAAACTTTGTAAAGAAGAACTGCAAGCATATGTACTCATTTACAAAACTGCCAAGTCAGATATTTGCACAGATTTTACATCGTACTCGAAAATTGTGTATGTCAACATAGCTGTAAGTCAAGGTTTGACTGTATCATGGTTAAAGGGGTGCCCAATAACCAGAACATAGATTGATTTTGAGTAGCAAACTTTTTGGACATGTCAGCTTGACCTCATCAGCTTGACTAGTTCATAGGAGGATAAATTCTCAATGAAACTTATAACAAAACCTTCAACAAAATTTATTTAAGTTAAAACAATAGCTCTATTAGGTTATTGTGGTGACAAGCAATGTTAGGTTATTGTGGTGACAAGCAATGTAGGTTATTGTGGTGACAACCAATGTTAGGGTAGGCCTATCGTGGTGACAAGCAATGTTAGGTTATTGTGGTGACAAACAATGTTAGGTTATTGTGGTGACAAGCAATATTAGGTTATTGTGGTGACAAGCAATGTTAGGTTATTGTGGTGACAAGCAATGTTAGGTTATGTAAAATCGTCAAGAGAGATCCTCAGTAACATTCAGTAGTTAATATTTTTCGCCTCTTTATTCAATGAAACTCCATCTATGCTATTGGTCAATTTTTGACAAAAAAGGTAACGATGTGC
Source organism: Watersipora subatra (assembly GCF_963576615.1). Classification (NCBI taxonomy): domain Eukaryota; kingdom Metazoa; phylum Bryozoa; class Gymnolaemata; order Cheilostomatida; family Watersiporidae; genus Watersipora; species Watersipora subatra. The sequence goes on from NC_088717.1 coordinate 9,933,195, forward strand.
AGGTTCGTGCAGAATAAAGCTTGTTTTATCATTGTGTGAATTAGTGAGTCAGATAATTGCCTTGAAACAATTTGGGTGAGGCAGGACTGGCCAGATGACACTAACACCTCATGATAGGTTTTATGGGATATTCAACCTTTTGTGAACTAGGCATGACTTTACTGTTGAAAATAATAGGGCTGAATGTTATTGTGTTATGATTGTAGCAAACCTGCAGGGTATTTGATTCAGATTGAATGGGGAAAGTTATGGTGCAGAGAAGCATGCCGATGATAAAACGATGTTGTTTCTCACGTAATCTAAGGACTGGTTCAATAGCATGTGGTATCTGGACTTTGGTGAGTGGTGTGATTTCTTCATTGTTGCGCATTGCGCAGACGCACTGTTCATCCAATGTGTGAATAACATTTCGCCATCTCACAGACTTTTGTGGAATATATGCTGTCGTGCTGCTCATTTAGGTCTGGTGCTTTTATTCCTTGGCCACCAGCGTATGGGGCCTAACATATACTAGTGGTAAGTCCGAACCTGATTCTCTCAGCACCGGTGAACTTATACCACCCGAACCACTGACCAATGGGAATACAGGTAGGATACGTTGACGTCTCATACGGCAGCGGACTAACCTTGCACGCACTCTTCCACGGCTTACTGTTGTCATCATGTTAGTTTGTGACCCGCACGCTATTTACTATCTAGATAGTGGAGCCCTAAGAATGTCTTTTCATTGTCTCTCTTATACCTATGAGGAAATTGAAAGTTTTCCATTGATTCTCAATCACCCCATAGATGGATAAAGGGAATTTCACTAACTCTGCATAGCATTAACATATTGCCTTGACATAATTGTGCCACCTGTTGCTAGCCTTCAGCCATCAGCGCCTGATAGGATGCCAAAGTTGAATAGCATTCTACTTATAGACTAGGCATTACTAGCGCGGTTGATTATGCATTACGTTACAAAGTTGCATAGATCTGTCAGTGTTTAGTCAAGCATGCTTTACTCTAAAATTGGTTCATCATGCAATTTGGTGATCATCGGCGCAACGTTATTTTAGCTACATGTCCATTTCTGTCTACCATCATTGTGAATCTATGATTTCAGGGTGGTTATTGTTAGATCTCTTTGCTTACTGGAAATGTGAGGCCCCCATTGGATGTAAAATTTTCTGTATAATTAGAAAATACGCAGCTAGTTTAATATTTTATTAGTTGTTTTGGTCAAATTGTTTTCTTTTTTATTGTGGCATATGATTTGATGAAACCTTTTTGTCTCTAATTCGCAGGTTTGGCTACTCTGGTTTGGATAACACTCTGCGTTTCACTGCCAACATTTTTCTCCTCTATACTTGTCATCGTAGCAGTATTCAAGGTGAGACGATTACGTATCAACGATGTTCTCTTTTGTAGAAAGTGTTGCGTTACTTTCTTTATTAAAGTCAAACCTCGACTTACAATCACTTCATAAAATTTGAGCAAATATTTACTTCAATTAGAAAAGGATTTTTTAACATCTGTCATACAAAGTCAGTCAAATGTTGCAGTTTTGTAAATGAAAATACACCGGCTGGTCAAAGGTAAAAATTTCATGTCAAAAATATAAAAACTGCCTCAACTTACTCATTTCATATGTTGCCTAGTTTAAAATAGTGCGGGTTACACCATATATCTCTGTCGCCCTCTCTACCGTTGAAACTGTACTGCGATCACGTCTCTGCGGTAATGTAAAAATAAAATTTGATTACCGTTACTTTGTTTAATTTTTAATAATTGATTTTATTCTTTAGTGTTTTGTCCCATTGTTTCATATATTGCATTTGTTTTTATACTATATCGTTAAGTAGTTATTATAACAATGTTGAAAAAAATTAAACAAATCACTTTCTATTCTTACAAAAACTTTGGCTCAAACATACCACCATTTTGACATATGAAGTTATTTTCAGAGCTGAGGTTTGTCTATATCTGCAATGCGATTAGTCACTGAGTTGTTTTTTTGGTGTGTTGTGTCTAGGATTGTATAGCAGTTGCTAAATAACTTCGATGTTTTACAATATTTAGACGACTTATTACAATATTACATATTTACACTATGTTCTAGCAGACATTTACTAGGCTCTCGTACGTACATCACTTTAGGGAGTCTAAAGTTTTATCTGAAAAAAGCAGCGATAACGAACAAGTTTGAACGACCACTTCAGTCATGCTAATTTTGGTCTGGTGAACTAACGGGATTGGATGATTCAATGTTTGCAGGTGTAATTGTTACTTTTAATTTTTAGCTTTGCTTCATTCTTGTTGGTTATTCACTAAAACAGCAAAGACCAAGGTCTTCACTATTTGCTTGTTAATAGCGTACACAACACCCACTGTATTTCACTAATATCATCATTTATTTGTCAAGAATGCGCTTTGGTCAGACTCCGCTGAGTTTAAATTGCCAGTATTGGTAAGATATGCGCATTTTTGTAGCATTACTTCTTAGTCCAGTAACGGCAATGCTTAGTCGATTTGCTATTGTACGAAGTACACTCTTGCAGCATAACGCACGTCTGATGATACCATGGATGATTATGGTGGCTATACTGCTAGTTCTAGACGCCTCTACGATTATAGCTGATGTCGTCATGGTTGGATTCGAGTCTCATGTTATAGCCGCCCTTTTGATATGGATCATCATTTCTCTCATCAACGTGAGTAACAGACATAACACTAACTCTCACTTTCTTTAATTAATATCTGCTCATGTTTCTAAATGAATTTCTATATCTAATGGTTTCCAAAAACAAAGATTTCAAAGGCTGTAAAGCAACAAGGATTAATTTACATGTATATTTGCTGAGGCTACCAATAGTTCGCTAAAACTATGGCTATGGTTCTCCCAACCTCGATTCTACCAACAACGATTCTACTAAATGATACATTGAATGTAAACATGAGCCTCTCATCGATATATATATATATATATATATTAAGTAGAAACAGCTGGTTATCTTACGCTATGTTTAAAAGTAATTCTATGACTAAACATAAATAAGATGAAGTTAAATTGAAAGCCACAAAAAATACTCTACATTAATAATGATAATTGGAGTAATGGATTAAACCATAACTGTCACCTACAACCTTTATCAAATTTTCTAGGTAAATCAGATACGCTGATTCCGATTTTGTACTCAAAATAAAGATTGGTCCACTAACCTTCAAGTCGTAAAGGCTTTTTTAAAGCGTTTCAATATCCGTCTATAAAACAACACAATCGGCACAACAAGCTCCGCCCATAAAGATTTGACGTAGCCTAGCTTTTCAGGAACGGAAGTTAGGGATGTTTAGTTCGATTGAGAATTTTAGAGATGGATGTCTTAAAATCCATTATTATCTAAATTCAGCCTGTAAAATAATCTATCTTTTATGAAAGGTAGATGAATTATTTAAAATTGCTCATAGCTTGTTAAATGATGTTTAATAGGCTGAACATCGAGAAAAATTAGCTCAAAAAAGTGCGATTTTATTACAAGCTAGCGTTGTTATCGCGCTTTTTTGGAGCTCATTTTAAAATATGCGATGCTAAATAGCTTATCTACCGTTCATAAAAGACAGATTATTTTGAAGACTGAATTTAGATAGTATTGGGTTTTAAGACACCCTTCTTTATCATTCTAAATCGGACTAAACATCCCTAACTTCCATACCTAAAAAGCTAGGCTACACATATTTATAGGCGAAGCTTGTTGTACCGTTTGTGTTGTTTTCGAGACCGACATTAAAACACTGTAAAAAAGCCTTCATTACTCGGAAAGTTAGTGGACCAATCTTTATATTGAGCACAAAATCGGAGTCAGCGTGTCTGATTTACCTAGAGAATACAATAAAAGTTGTACGTGACAGTTATGGTTTAACGTGGAAGCTTATCTGGAAAGTCGAATCTGTTTGAACCATGAAACAGATTTGTTGTGGAAATAAACATTTAATGAGTGACATCGAATCACGAAATAGATTTGTTGTGGAAAAAATTCAAGTTTCTGCTTTAATTATATTTCAGTACTAGCTGAATGCTGAAATACCTAATGAATATGAGTAACTTAGGTGGAAAGTTAGATCTTCACTAAAACAACACCCATGTTTTGGGCCAGCTTAACAATCAGTTACGTGCAACAGTTAAGAGTGCTAGTTATTAACCCCCAGCAAGCGCTTGAGCATGAATATCTCAACCAATGTAATGACTAATTACCCAATGAATCCACTGTATTACGTATAGCTTAATGTTAAGTTCACCGCCTCTAGATCTGGAGGTACTGAGATGAAGTCTAGTGCCGTGTAGATCTTTCATTGGTAGATTTTAATTGCTCTAGCTGGACACAGGGTTTAACAAAAAGACAAACACTGAGATTTATATATAAAGATTTATTGGCATCGACTTCAACAAATTGAATCCTGTGACAGGAACTAACGACAACATTCAACTAATGTTTGAGATATGAGCTCCTTGCATGGTATGGTTGTCGCACTTGCCATTATTTGCAGCCCATCCTATGATTAAATACTTTGATGCATCATTGGCTAGGAAGGCAAAACAATAAGATCTTTATCTACTTGATGGGGAAGATCATATTCCTCATCAGGTGTCTCTGGCAACCAAGCTATGTGTTGTGATGTGTTGATTTTTCATTGCTAGATTTTAATTGCTATAACTGGACACACGGTTTAACAAAAAGACAAACACTGAGATTTATAAATATAGTTTAGCTATTCGATCAAGTTGTTATCATAGCAAAACCTTTAGAATGTGGAATCCATGTTCTTCAACTAATAAAACTATGTTCCAACAACTTGCATATGATAAAAAATGAGCATTTTTAACTTTTCATTCACACACTTGTGCTTTATAAAATACAGACTTACTTTGTGAGCTGTTTTGAGAACTCACTTTGTGAGAGCAGTGCATATGTTAAAGTTTCAATTTATTTCCTTTTCATTTGTGTGCCATCCAACTAAATAAGTTAATCACACAAATGTAGTTTGAGTTGTATATCAGACAGAATTTTTTTATTTATTAGAGGGATATATTCACTAGTTTAACTTCGAAGCTGACGTACATGTTAGAGCATTTTTTACGCTGACCTGAAAATTATTACATACGCTTTTACTTTTGTCACGTTGTAGGCTCTTATTTCTAATAAGAAGTTATTGTATTCATTATAGATATACTGTGAATTGTGCGTGATATCACACTATCAGGAGGTAGCTGCAGGCAGGGGCACAGTCCAGCACTATTTTGGCATTCTTCCTACAGCACTAGTAGGTTTTCTTGAAACTTTTAGACACCTTTGAATGGTTTTATGGCTTATGCCGATCGCTAAGAGCACCATTGCCTTATGTACAATCTACTGGCAGTCACACGAATCCTTCCTTCTTTAGCAAGAGAGGACTTTGATTCATCATGAAGACGAGGAGGAAGATGAGGCCTCTCAAGATCTAGATGGCAACTATTTTAGCTTTGAAGCGGTGGTGCCTATAAACAGCCATCATGGATCGACAGACCTGGTAGCGCCTATGAACAGCCATCATGGATCGACAGACATGGTGGTGCCTATGAACAGCCATCGTGGATCGACAGACATGGTGGCGCCTATGAACAGCCATCATGGATCGACAGACATGGTGGCGCCTATGAACAGCCATCATGGATCGAAAGACATGGTGGCGCCTATGAACAGCCATCATGGATCGACAGACATGGTGGCGCCTATGAACAGCCATCATGGATCGAAAGACATGGTGGTGCCTATAAACAGCCATCATGGATCGACAGACATGGTGGCGCCTGTGAACAGCCATCATGGATCGACAGACATGGTGGCGCCTATGAACAGCCATCATGGATCGACAGACATGGTGGCGCCTATGAACAGCCATCATGGATCGACAGACATGGTGGCACCTATAAGCATTTCAACCTCGGAAGGAAACCATTGATGTAAGTGATTTTTAGGTAATCAAAATTTATCAGTTTGTATTATATATTTTGAAAATGTCAATATGTGAAATTATTTGGCTCCGAAAGGCTTTGCAGATTTTCACAAAATTAATTTGTCTTTTATAATTGTAAGCTATCCAAACGAGGCATGTACCGTAATTTAGCGATGTTAAAGCTATCCGACTTCAAACAGAGCAAAGTTAACTTTACGGAGCAGACATTTTCTGCAACTTCATGCTTTAGACCAAACTTTAGACTTCTGTAGACATTTTGCACAGTTGAATACATTCATTCTAGATAGACATATGCTTTCTTACTAATGCCTAATTTGACAAACTTAGTGCAATGAGAGTTGAGGCAAAATGTGTGTTAGGTGGAACACGAAACTAAGTTTAACAGAAGATTAAACAAAGATGAAGCAAATTAATGAAAAATGGTTACAAGAATACAAATGAAAAGTACATAAACTGGGACTTATTAAAAATAATCTACAGTACTTTTCGGACTATAAACCGCACCCCTATATAAGCCGCATCTGCTTTATTTTCAAAAAAGTGATAATAAAACAATACATAGGCCGCACCTTTGTATAGGCCGCAGAACTCAGGACAGTGATTTTTAACGCGGCGGCAACTTTCCTGTTTAAAACGGAACAGTGCCTAACGGCACAGTTTCGTATTAATCGACGCTTTTTAAACTAGTACCTAATGGAACAGTACCGTTAGGCATTGTTTCGTATTTTCTTTCACCGCTAAATGCGCACTAACCGGAGATTCTGGTTAATGCGCCCTAGCGATGATAGAAAAAGCCACAGATTAGCCGCACCCCTATATAAGCCGCATGGCTCAAACTATCAGAAAAAAGTAGCGGCTAATAGTCCGAAAAGTACGGTAGCTATTCTAGTCAACTTGATTCTATTGATGCTACTGACAATAAAATTTTAGGTGTTGCAGAATTGATACGCTGTGCTACCTATTCTGCATATTTACAGCTTGGAGCGCACACTGCTTAAAAATTTGTATATAAGTTTTCAGTTTTAATTTTTAGTGATTTGATTTGTGATTTATTTTCATCAACAAAATTAGTTAAGCAAAAGAAAAAAGCTGGAAGAGTGATGAAGCCCATAATACGCAATAGCATAGCTAGTCGTGGCGTTGGGCTTGTCGTCATCGGTTTTATTCACATGTTAAAAGATACAACCCAAGTTCTCTCTTGAAACTGGCCACCTTCTCTATGCCTTTAATAGACTTGGGGAGTTGGTTCCAAAAAATGGCTTGTTGGAAATCCACCCTGCGATGGCCTGCACGGGAAGAAGATTGTGGGAGATTATAGGTATTGAGATAATAGGTATTAATTATTAGCTTAGTGACGGTGAAGGAGCTAGTATGACCACAGAACAGTTGTATTGATGACTGAAAACATAACTTCTATTGAAAACATTCAGCAAAGAACTATTCATTTTACTTACAATCACTGGCCGGTTAAAATCACTTGCCGGTTAAAATCACTTGCCGGTTAAAATCACTTGCCAGGTTAAAATCACTTGCCGGTTAAAATCACTTGCCGGTTAAAATCACATGCCAGGTTAAAATCACTTTCCAGGTTAAAATCACATGCCAGGTTAAAATCACTTTGCCGGTTAAAATCACTTGCCAGGTTAAAATCACATGCCAGGTTAAAATCACTTGCCAGGTTAAAATCACATGCCAGGTTAAAATCACTTGCCTGGTTAAAATCACTTGCCGGTTAAAATCACTTGCCGGTTAAAATCACTTGCCGGTTAAAATGACTTGCCAGGTTAAAATCACTTGCCGGTTAAAATCACTTGCCGGTTAAAATGACTTGCCAGGTTAAAATCACTTGCCGGTTAAAATGACTTGCCAGGTTAAAATGACTTGCCAGGTTAAAATCACTTGCCAGGTTAAAATCACTTGCCAGGTTAAAATCACTTGCCTGGTTAAAATCATTTGCCAGGTTAAAATCACTTGCCTGGTTAAAATCACTGGCCTGGTTAAAATCACTCGCCGGTTAAAATCACTCGCCGGTTAAAATCACTTGCTGGTTAAAATTCTTGTTTCAACGCTGCCATTTTCAGTAAGTTTGTTAATATTGGCAAATGATGAGAAAACACCCTAAAACAGGTTTGCCACGCTCTCATAATGACCTTTCCAATACTTCCTTAATTCATTTTCTAAATTGCGCAACAACATAACTTACTGCAAAACCTGCAATTTTTTATTTTATTCTAAATTTGAAGGCACATTCTTATTTTACAACTAAGTTTAACGATGTTGCATAAAAGCTCATTGCACTCATTGATGTTTTCTACAGTGTGCAGCCAAAACTGGTTTTTCATGTACAATAGAAGAGGAGTTATGAACATCGATCCATCGTAAGCTTTATACAACCGCAATGATGCTATCAAATAATATACTATAAATCTGCAAATTTATATGTTATATAATAATAATCTATCAAATGCTACAGATATATATTCAAGTACAAGTTACATAAACAAACCATACTTATAATACATGCGCAACAAAAATTGAATTTCTGAAATAAAAATTTTAGCATTGTTTGCTCAGTCAGTTGCGTTCTGATTGTTGTTTTGTTTAGAATGATTTTATTTTTTCTGGCTGTTCAATACCTTCTACAATGTCTTCTAATCTCAAACCTTCTTCTGGACTGCTGAACTTGTCGATATTAGCGCCCAAACAACTTTTTGGCAAAGTAAATCTTTTACGCGTTGTGTTTGACACAAATAATGATAAACTTTTAGCTGCATGGGCCCTAAGCACAACCTTTAGCCTTTATTAACTAGTTATTCATATACCATAGTAAATATAAATAAGTGTTTTCACATAGTCGAAGTATCAAGACCACATTAAACAAGGAACTACTATTAGCCTGATATAGTTATTAGGTAATTATTTCTACGGTGATGCTTTTAAAGTTTTAATGAAAAAACTGAAAAGCTTTGGAGTTGGAAAACGAAAATCGATACAAACAGAAACACTGAAAGAATTAATAGTCATTGATGTAGCCGAGTCATTATTAGTATGATTTTGTGAACACTTCCACTGATCACATGCTATTATGAGTTTGTAAAGATTAAAGAATGTCAAAGTGGCGGTCAAATGGAGGTGGCGTTCAAATAGAGGTGGCGTTCAAATAGAGGTTTTGCAGTATGTGCTTGAAATGATTAAATGAGGTATACATAGTACAATTTATTTTCTTGTTAATCTTTGTATAGATCACATACATTGTTATGTGCTAGGAAAATATTACATAAACTGCCCATGTCGCGCAGGGTAAGAGCAAAAGCAACCTTTTCTCATCTACAATTTCATCCATACGCATGTAATTTTGAATATGCTAAAACCTTACAGGTAGTATCAGTTTCACATTGAATCTTGTGCTGCCCTCCATGCTGCTCCCCATCCTCAACTAATAGTTGCAATTATACTATTTTTATTCACTGCTAGAAGCCGATTGGAAGTCGTAAGAGACGTGCTAGCAAAATATTTGGCAATGATAAAATTATATAAGCTGGTATTAGCTGTTGGTGGAACTACTACTACAGTCAAAACCTCAACATATGAAGTCCAAATAACCAGACTTTGGGGTAGAAGTCACTTTTTTGCAAGTGTACATTATATGGTTTAATTTGTCTAAAAAAACACGCGTATGGCATTAAACCAACATCATTATACAAAACCACGCAAAACAACAACGTCACTAAATTATTTGTAAAAGGTACATGATGTAGATAAATGAAGCAATAATCAGTAGGAAAAGGTTGTTACTTCAGAGACAAACAAAAGTGATAGCTTGGTAACTAGTAGCTTTAGTAATAAAGTAAGTGATACAACGGTTTTAACATCCACCAGCTTAAACTAGATATTCCATAAAGTAAATTAATATAAATAGTTCAAATTACCTCTATTTTAACCAGCGTTCCTATTTTATTTAAATGAGCTTTAATATTGCCCAGCTCTGACAAAGATGCTATTTGGTTGTGTTTACCAATCTTGCATGGGGTCAATTTAGACCTTATAGAACAAGTCATGTTTTTACACACCATTTTTTGAGTTATCTCGTCTTGAACTTCTCTTGTGCCCAAAAATATACAGATCATGTTGCTAGCATGGTTGGTGGGTAACTCCATTACTCCACAAAATGCTGCCAGTCAGCTTTTCCTTAGGAGTTTCCTAAGCTCAGTGACTATATCGTTCTTAACTTACAACTCATTCCTGGCACAAAGACGTGACATATCGAACTGTTTCCTTACGGAGAGGATGCGGAGGCCCAACCCCTAGCAACAATCTTTTCACTCTTACTAGAAAAAATGGGTTTTAAAAAAATTGATTTGTATCTGTGATTTTATAACTGTATACAACTTCAGATTCAATCAGTACATCGGTCGATATACTATACTCGCTTTTACTATCTGCGCTGAACAAATAAAAAGAAAATATGTTATTAATATACATGTTACTTGTCGGTCACAGATATGACGAACATTGTCCTCCATTTCTGTAGAAACACCATCATATGGATTGTAATATTTTGCAGAATGTGCTGGACACAGACCATGAAACAGGACCAGAGGCTATTACTTATTCATGTTATAGTTTTGTACATTTATATACATTATTTAGCAAACTCCAATGGCAGATGTTTTTAACAGCAATATTATTTATAATTTTAAAATCTGAATCTTCCTCAAAAATGCATGACAATGTTGAGAATTCCACATTTGTATTACATATCATTGTTATATTTTCATAACAATTTTTTCCAATATAGCATCATAAATACATGTAGTTATTTTTAGCTATCTTTGCTGGGGGCAGTTATTATGTTTGATGATAGGCTTGAGCTAGCAGTGTACTGCGTATTGGAAAAGATGATATTCTGTACAGGCTGGTTTGCTAACAATGCTTAAGAGAAAAGAGCTGTTTGTTGGAAATGGACGGGTCACCTGCCACTGCAAAAACCTGCAATCTGAAGATTGTCTCTCACCTCACGGCCTCGGTGTAATTATCAACTATCTCCTCAACGGTATAAAAGGCCTCTTCGAAATACTCCTGTAATGATCAAAGACCAATAAAGACATGGAGGTCAACTAGTATGTTGCTAGTGGGGGTAGAGACTAATTAGTAGCAAATGGGTTCACAGTTTGAGCCACACTAGAGCTCCAGTTCCTAGGGATTTGATAAAGAAAAGCATGGCAATTGTAGCATCATGCTAAGACAAGACTGCAAACAAGCAACCTGTCATACATTACAAGTTTAGTAAAGAAATACCACAAGGATAAATAAGGGAACAATCTACACCTTTGTAAATTATCACCACACCTCAACCTATCACTGTTTTGACCGCCCTAACAGGGAGCACTTATCGACCTTGTTTTTAGAATATTTTGATCGCTGAACAAGAGTTATGCCTTACTAGATAAACTGCTGTCTCCTGGCCTGCAGCCAAAAATCAACAAAAATCAGGTCACAACCTGTTGTGCATTTAGGAGAACATTGCAAAAGATTAAATTATGTTACGTTTGGCAGCCTGCCAACAGACTAACATTTCCAATTATTCATGTCCATATCACGGAGATTGTTGAGGTAATTCAATCAAGTTGAGGCTACGCTAGGTGCCTTACACCACTTACAACTACAAGGAAGCTAGTGAAAGACTTGGTGGAAAGGAGTTGTCCAACAAACTAGTTCCAGGAGATTACAAGGTGCCATAACAGTAGGAAGGGAAAGATGTACCTTGAGGAAATAGGACAATTAGCCTGTGATCAGGTGGAACATTGTAGGTTGGAAGGGGGTGATTAGCCTATGATCAGGTGGAATACTGTAGGGGTTCACAAAAGCATGAGTAACCAACTTTAAAAGGAATAATAACTCCAGTTTGTGAACTTCCCAAAAACGTTTAAATTAATATATTGTAGTAGTGGTCATTTTACTAAAACCAGTTATTATAGGGCATAACTAGGAAACAATATAGGATAAAATATGCAGTAATGGCACCTTCCAACTGACCTGAGACAAGCCGTGTTTGTAGTACCAGTGAAGATAAGCTTTCTGCCTATACATTTGCTGCGCTCTGGACCAGACATGCTCAGCATACGGTATGATGTTGCTGTAATTGCTGACGAGTGTAACGTCATGTTCATCTCGAGCTCCTAGCTTGCTCTGGCTCGCTAACAATAAAACTTTTTTGGTAGCGCACACTGTCAACAGGTTAGCTACCTCCTCTCAGCCAGTAAAATCAACAATACCACACAGGCGATGTTCTTATGCGAGGGGGGTCACATTTTCATAAGATATTGTGCTTCGAACATGGGTATGTTAGATCGTAATTCCAGTATGTTGGTAAAAAGGATTAACTCAACCAACCACAGCATGTATAACTGAATGTATAGCCTAAAGCACATCATACTGTGAATGTGTTGTTCGAAAAAAAACTACACAAATGTGTTTACGCGTTAATAAATAGTATAAAGCAACAGAGAGCTGTTCTATTTGATAGAAAGGTAAGTAACCTAGAGTTCCTCTTTCTGACAGAGTATAGCTGTCTATCTGACATAGAGGGTGAAGAATGAACACCCCTTGTAAGCTCACCCAGCCAATAATCAACCAGAGTATAGCTGTCTATCAGACATAGAGCATGAAGAATGAACACCCTTTGTAAGCTTACCCAGCCAATAATCAACCAGAGTATAGCTGTCTATCTGACATAGAGGGTGAAGAATGAACACCCCTTGTAAGCTCACCCAGCCAATAATCAACCAGAGTATAGCTGTCTATCTGACATAGAGGGTGAAGAATGAACACCCCTTGTAAGCTCACCCAGCCAATAATCAATCGGAAAAGGATTCCAACTGACAGCACTAAGTTCTTTTCTAATCCGTTTCTCCATGGCAGGCAAAAGGGTGTGGGCATTACGTTCCGTCTCCGGGCCACGTATGACTGCGACACTTGACAGGCACTGGCACTGGTAAACAATCATAGCATACATACAGACTTACATGAAAGGGTAAAAACACAAGAAATGCAAGATTAGTGGCTGGGCCATAGAAATAATTAGAAGAGAAATGCCAAAATAGACAAATGCAGAGCAATTATTAACATAAGACAGTCTAAAATACATTATCTTTTCATATACAGTATCATCGATTTGATAAGATATGCTTGGAAAATAGAAGGTTCAACAAGATATTTAAGGGCAGCCGTTTATCAATAAGTTGTATTTGTATTATCAGATATAATTGTTGAAAGATTTGAGCAATATAGCGATGAGGAAATAAAATTGACAAGTCAAACTGCATTAATCAGGTGATCATACATTTTGATTGGTCAAATCTCCTTTCCGGTTTCTTATCTCATGACTACCTGTTGAAACCTGTCACACTGTTAGAGACAATATGCATGCTAGGCTGACAATCTGTTAACCCCTGATGAGTTTTGCAGGTGATTTGAACAAGACTTTTACTGTGAGCTAGGAATGCTTGTGAGTTTATAGCAAAGAATTGAGCCACCCTTTGCATAAATTAACTGGCTTTAAATAATAAACAATAATATGCTATTGCTGCCTTTAGTAAAAATGTCAATACTGCATGTCAGGAGTTGTCGCCTCTATCTAAACTGACCGTAAGCCTGAGCGCACATCACATTTGACAAGAGTACTGGCTCGTTCAGTCTCAAGATAACTAGTATAACCCATAAATAGAAACTAGAAAGAGTTATCAGCACCTGAACTCCACAATGGTTTATAAAAGTTCACTAGCTTTTGAAATAATATCTTGAGATTAAAAGATCGATCGCATGAATGTGTGACAAATAGCAACAAGGTTTCAACTTACAAATTTCCCCATACTCTCTTGCTTGGTTAGGTTCACTACAGCATTACACAGAGCTTTAACATCTGTCGTCTGTCGTGACTTATGATTGGTTGTTAAAAATTTCAAACTTGGCTGAGGACAAACACTGCGCACAATCTCAGACAACTCCAACTCACAACCGTAACCCCTACAAAACATATATGATTTTTAACCACCAGATCCGCACTACATCATGAGATAAATGGTGAGCAAAAGTAGCTGCACATGGCAAATCAGCGATTCATTATCAAATAATAATCAGTTGTCCCCGATCGTTGTCTAACTGCGGACCGGCCAACGCTTGACAATTTCATTGCGGACTGGGCAGTTGAAATAATAATAATAATAGGAAAGGTGAATCCTTGTCACCTGCTGATATGGAACTTTATTATCACATTGCTCCAACAATAAAACATATTATAAGGTTTACAAGTTTACAGGTTTATAATTATATGTAAGTTTACGTTATAGGGGTTTTACATTATACACACTAAAACAACGTTTGACAACTAACAACCTTTGACAGACATTACAATGAGTAAAGAAAATAAGGGTGATGCAGAGTTTCTACCGGAACAGAATCCAACCAAACCATATATTCTGATAGATATGCAGAAAGACCATTCTAAAGATATCAACTGCCTAAACAATGGTTACAGAGAAATGGTGTTTAGCAAGTAGCATTACAAGTCAAACAAGCAAATAGATGATTTGTTCCTTAAACAAAATTGATCTTTGTAAGGCCCTGTTGGACAACGTTCAGGTGAAAGACTCTGTTAACATAATATTAAGAAGTGAGTTTTACGTGGAGCCACTAAATTTCAGGTTACTTGAAACATCGGTTTTCCCGTCACTGGCAAAAATAAGCACGTATACTAGACCATTGCCTGCCGAACAACTCCAGTCTCAACTAGTGACTTGAGGACGGATATATAGAGTTACACACTACTGCTTATGAAATACAAGTTCAGATTTCTAAATGCTTTAGCCTGTCACGATCTTTAGCTAAAAGGATATGTAGAACATTTCTGTGGTACATTCATGCAAGTAACGATAACGTCTAGGGGAACTAACACAAGACTTGACCCGAATGACAGACAAACTCTACCCAAACAGTGCGAGAATATTTTTTTCTTATTGAGAGTCCTTTTTAATTTATGTCTACAAGCTTGTTGAAAAAGGGATATTATCAAAAATGACAAGTAAAAGTTCATCCATCTGCCTCGGCAATGATTTAGCTTTATTTAACAAAATAATGTAACTTAGAAATTTGGCTATCAGATTTGGAATATCGCTCTGAACAACAAAGCGATTCCTGTTTTACGTGTCAACAAATGAAATCATTGAGATTGCAGTCGTCTTTTGAACGAAATATGCGTGTGCAGTTTATTCAGTTACAAACAAAAAGCTGATGCCTTGAATCACTTCAAAATTTTGTCACACTACCTAGAAGACTCGCCTTAGAAACACGATATTAACAGATTGCTTTCCATGAAAAGGTCCAATAGGATCTTTGATAATACCTGTACAGTGTGCGCATTAGCCAATCAAGTCTCATACTAAACGCAATTTTTAAAAACTCATTTCTTGTAATTATCTGCGAGTGAAATTCTTGTGACGATCTCCATATAATTTCCAGAGCACTATGAAATTCAAAGTGAGCTGATTGCTAGCAGAATAAGCAATAAGAAAAGAGTGATGCAGAAAGGTTCTTATGGAACATCAACGAGCTAAACCGAGTGAGCATGGCATGAAAAGTCTGTGATCAATATTTCAACCAGGTATCTATGCCTTTACAACAAAGACACTAACTACAACATCATAGACGAGTGTCGTGTCTCAACAGAAACAGATATAGTTCATGTGACATTATACTGACAGAAAGCTAAGGACAGGTAAGCGCAATATCCAGCCTCAAGACACACACTTGTAAAATAGGTATACCTTTACAATGAATAATCACATCTTTTATAAATGGCTAGCGTGTTAGACGTATGGCACAAAGTTAAACTCCATTAAATAAAACGGGAGGCTGACCTGACTGGAGTAAGAGTGTCTGTGGGCAGAGTGAGACCAGCTATGCATTTTGCCATATACAGATTCATTTGGGCGAAGGACACGGCAGCCTGCTGACCTTCACTGCAATGTCTGCTCACCATGTCATTTCGGAACAACAGCACAGCATCTGAGAACCTGTACAAAAGTATTCGGATAGCAGAGGCCCTATTCATACACTACTTGATGAATTTAAAAAATGTATGCTTATAAAATGAGGAAGAAGGAATGTGGTAAAACAAGTCACAATTATACACTGAAACACTACCAAAGAAATAAATTAGCTTGTTTGTGAAACCTACAGTAGCATTGTGAGTGCGAATGGTAAATTTCAACTCTCTCCTTGCCTCTAATCTTGTATTTGACTGGCTATGCCTCTATCGCCAATGTCAGTTCATAGTTTCATTTTCAATTTTAGTTGCTAGTTTCATTTTCAATTCAACTGTCAGCTTCATTTCTAATATTACTTGCTAATTTTATTCTCAGTTGCTAGTTTCATTTTCAATTCAACTGTCAGTTTCATTTCTAATTTTACTTGCTAATTTTATTTTCAGTTGCTAGTTTCATTTTCAATTCAACTGTCAGTTTCATTTCTAATTTTACTTGCTAATTTTATTTTCAGTTGCTAGTTCATTTTTAACTTAACTTGCTCGCTTCATTCTCAGCTTCAGTTGTTAGCTTCATTTTCACTTTTCATTACTAATATCAGTATCACTTTAGTCACTGTCGTCAGTTTTATTGTAGTTCCTAGTTCCGTCGATAATCTAAGCTACTACTTTTTGTTTCCCTTTTTGTTACTAGCTTTAGTTACATTTCAACTGCTAGTTTCATTTTTAATCTCAGTTATTGGTTTCATTTTAATTACTCTTTGAATCACCCTATAAAACGCAGGAACATTCGAGTTCAGATTCTGTGAAGGCTTCACTTTGATGCAGAGCGCAATCTTCTTTAAATACAGTATATGTCCCTACACGTATAGATAGACTTTTGTGAGAAAGTGAGGGATAATTTGAATTTAGCATACTATAAGTTACGAAGCAAAACTGATTGCCAGGGTCTGACAAAACTAGCTATTGTGTGTTGTCTTAAAATGATACAGCAAAAAACACAAGAGAAGAATCTACATGTAGAATATTACATCATAAACAAGTTGAACATTCATATATGTTTTCAGTAATTGACTCGCTAACACGACCTATTTCTTGCTGCGTTAAATCATTGCTCATGAAGACCGTGTAGATGTCCATCCATGTTATATAACATATTATACATCCATCTTATATAACATGTTATATAAAATGTTATGTAACATGGATGTATAACATGTTATATAACATGTTATCCATGCCATAACGATAACAGTTAACAAGAGCCAGTGAGTATGCTACCTTTGCGCTTCACAGACATATCATTTGAGCCGCTGTCCAACAACTCGGGTAAACAATTTGAAATAAAATATTTAAAACAAGGTTTCTATATCTTTACTTACTTCTGGAGAGAAGTGAGGGAGAGTAAGGCGTTGTAATGCTGCAAAGGGGTGTCACCAGAGGTAAAAGGAGCGACAACGCAAGAGATGATGTGCTCCAGTCTGAACTCATTACGCAAGGTCTCTAAGAGTCGAGAGCCGAGGCCCCCACCGGTACCGCCGCATAAGCTCTGCACCATCATTATATTATTAAACATATCACATCTGCAATATAAAACAGCAACAGCGCATAACAGCAGCAGAATAGATGTATTAACCAGTATGCGCGAGACCGACACCTGCCGACACCTGCCAGCCAAGTGTTTAGCACCAAGTCTGTTCACCATAATTTGATTTCACATTACTAAATCACTATAGATTGCATATTTATACCGCTTTTCATAAGAATAAGCGTCTTTTGTATATCAACAACAAGCCAGTGACTGCAATGCTATGATTTGCAATTATATATGACTAGCTGTGCTACCCAGCGTTGCCGGGTAATAAAAAAGTCTTTGGACAGAAAATTGATTTGTATTTAACATATAACAACACTCGCCATTCTAACTTTCAAACTACATATCATGAGAGAAGTGTTTTGTGTAATTGAAATAAATTAAGAGAGAAAATCACAACAACTGTAAAGGTTTTCAAACTTTGTCAAATAACTGTAACTTTCAAACTTCATATCATGAGGAAATGGTTTTGTGCGAGACAACGAAATTAAAAATAAAGAAAATAACTGTAAAGGTTTTCAAACAACTGTAAGTTTAGAATTTCATAGCTTGAAAGAAATGTTTCGTTGAAATAAATTAGAAGGAAAAATATAAATGTAAAGGTGTCTAAATGTAAATGTGAACTCATTAAAGAATAATGGCTAAATATAGTCTATTTCGCTACGATTACAATCAAAAAATATTTGGTACACAATTATGATTTTAGTTCATTTCAGTGTTGGCATGTGAAAATATCGTAGGCTATAAATGTACATAGAGTATTATAAAAACCCATAGTCATTATCTAATGCAATTACCTCCTGGTACAAATTATCATCATTAAAAATAGTACCAAAATACTATGTGAACCTTAATAACTATAGGTACCTACAATGACTTTAATGCTAGCTGTACTACCCGGCGTTGCCCAGGTAATAAAAAAATCTTTGCACAGAAAATCGATTTGTATTTAACATATAACAATATTTACCATTCTAACTTTCAAACTACATATCATGAGAAAAGTGTTTTGTGTAGTTGAAATAAATTAAAAGAGAAAATAAAAACAACTGCAAAGGTTTTCAAACTTTGTCAAACAACTTTTAAACTTCATATCATGAGAAAAATGTTTTGTGCAGGTCAAATAAATTAAAAAAATAAAACGACTATAAAAAAGTTTAGATGTCAATGTGAAAAAATTAGCAAGTAATAGCTAAATTAAGTCAGTTTTGCTATGATTACAATAAAATATGATTCGGTAATGATACAATTATTACGAACTGAGAAAACAAAATGAAAATCCTGAGTATGTAGAATTAATAATATCAATTCTTGCATAGAAGTGCGTGTGTATAAAAAAGTTTACTGTTCCAGCACAAGCTATCCATCAAAACTTTGAATACGATAATACTGGTTCCTCTCGATACTGGTACGAATGCAAAAATGAGATATCGTACTGTTTTTGTCTGACCGAACGGAGATGTAATTTTGAGGCTCTCCCCATAAAGACATCATAATTGTCCGTGTGAGAATAATTGGCCTTGACCCCAGATATAGTAATTGAACCGTGAGAAAAATACTTCTTAACAGGGGCATCGAAACGCGTGGGCCATCGTAACTCATTGGTAAAATAATCAGCGTGCGCTATAGCTATAGCCAGAGCAACACATATATCCACGCACATACTTTGAGAAATATATATACAGATGATACGAATTTGCATTTAAAACCGTGAAACTGACAGGAAGTTAACCTGTTCCAAAACTTTATTCATATGTCAAAACAATCTGGAGCGGATATTCTTTGAAGAATATGTTGTATAATCGGGTTGGTGGGCCCCAGGCTACGCTAATGTCTGAGGTCACGGCAATTACAGGTAGTGACGAGAGGTTAAACGAGAAGTCGGTGACGTAGTAGTGATGCAGCAGAAGGAATCTTATATAAGCAAGTGCAGGACAGGAGCCATCCCTTTTTTGCATCAGTTCATGTAAGTCCATTTATTTATACAACAGAATACACCTGATTTGGTGAAAATTGTATGAAAAGTAATAATTTCAAGTCCTTGTGTATAGAATGTATTTTTGTATAAGCATCAAAAAGTACATTTTATATAAAACTATTATATGTAAAAAATAAATTGATAATTTAATAACAATTAATAGAAAGGTTTCCACTGCCACTTTACTGTAAAGACTACCAGAGGAGAAAGCTTGGCAATGCTTTTCACCATTGGCAATGTTCAGATATAAGGGTGATGCTGAAGGTAGACATTGCTACTAACTCAAAGTTAAACTAGGTGATGTCTAAATTAACTGGTGTCATATAGTTTGTATTATTATTACATTCAATCTTCAATTTTACATATTCAGCTATCCGACGACCTTCGTATGTTATAGGCTGGAAGCTAGATCTGATATTTATTTCATTATTGCTCAAATTTCATACCATATTTCATGAGATTCATATGGTAAAGTGATTATAGGTCAATGTTAGACTGCAGCTCATCCGTTTCATGCGTGCCAGACTATGGCTCTGCATAGTTACTGACATATCAGCTAAATAATTAGAATCAATTAGAATGTCTTGAATTGCCTTTTTTATTAGTAAAATGAGCTTACTAAAAATGAATAATAATGCAGTTGATAGAAAATTTGATCATATCGGTGTTTCCTGCGGGTCATCAGTACAAATAGAAAAAGTTTAAAGAATATTATTTATTATGCGAACTACGTAAGTACATAAGTAAGTACATTGTAAGTAGAAACTGCTCCTACAGAAACTACTCTGCCCTCACCCTACTGAAGTACTGTGAGAGCTGTATTTTAATCTAACCTTTAACTGTGGCTTCGGAGAAACAGACAGACAGATACCGCTCTTATAATAGTAAATATATAATTTAGTTTTACTTTATTTTAGACATATACAACATTCTTTTTTCTAGTACAGACTTTGCTGTCTAAAAAAATGAAAAATCGATTTAAATTGACATTGAAGGTTTGCATTCCTCTTAACCTAACGTAAAAGTACCATTATAATGAAGCCGAAACCAAGTGAAAGTGATATCAATGAAGTTGTCGATACAAACCAATAATACCAGTTGCTACACAATCATTAATTTGAAAAATTGGGTTTAATTTTTCCCTATTGGAATGGCCAGAGGTGAGCTTGGGATGACCTTGAAACTGTTTAGGCAATTTACATGTATTTTATTGTTCGTATAACATAATATCCCTATAACCTAGCATAATTGTTCTCGGAATGTTTTATTTCCATTGTATGAGCATCTACTGTATTTCTTGCAACCTCACCGTCCTGAAATATTGTATTGTATGAGCATCTACTGTATTTCTTGCAACCTCACCGTCCTGAAATATTGTATTGTATTGTATGAGCATCTACTGTATCTCTTCCAACCTCACCGTACTGAAATATTGTATTGTATTGTATGAGCATCTACTGTATCTCTTCCAACCTCACCATACTGAAATATTGTATTGTATGAGCATCTACTGTATCTCTTCCAACCTCACCGTCCTGAAATATTGTATTGTATTGTATGAGCATCTACTGTATCTCTTCCAACCTCACCGTACTGAAATATTGTATTGTATGAGCATCTACTGTATCTCTTCCAACCTCACCATACTGAAATATTGTATTGTATTGTATGAGCATCTACTGTATTTCTTCCAACCTCACCATACTGAAATATTGTATTGTATGAGCATCTACTGTATCTCTTCCAACCTCACCGTCCTGAAATATTGTATTGTATTGTATGAGCATCTACTGTATCTCTTCCAACCTCACCGTACTGAAATATTGTATTGTATGAGCATCTACTGTATCTCTTCCAACCTCACCATACTGAAATATTGTATTGTATTGTATGAGCATCTACTGTATTTCTTCCAACCTCACCATACTGAAATATTGTATTGTATGAGCATCTACTGTATCTCTTCCAACCTCACCATCCTGAAATATTGTATTGTATTGTATGAGGATCTACTGTATCTCTTCCAACCTCGCCGTCCTGAAATATTGTATTGTATTGTATGAGCATCTACTGTATCTCTTCCAACCTCACCGTACTGAAATATTGTATTGTATGAGCATCTACTGTATCTCTTCCAACCTCACCGTCCTGAAATATTGTATTGTATTGTATGAGCATCTACTGTATTTCTTCCAACCTCACCATACTGAAATATTGTATTGTATTGTATGAGCATCTACTGTATCTCTTGCAACCTCACCATACTGAAATATTGTATTGTATGAGCATCTACTGTATTTCTTCCAACCTCACCGTACTGAAATATTGTATTGTATTGTATGAGCATCTACTGTATCTCTTCCAACCTCACCATACTGAAATATTGTATTGTATGAGCATCTACTGTATCTCTTCCAACCTCACCGTCCTGAAATATTGTATTGTATTGTATGAGCATCTACTGTATTTCTTCCAACCTCACCGTACTGAAATATTGTATTGTATGAGCATCTACTGTATCTCTTCCAACCTCACCGTACTGAAATATTGTATTGTATGAGCATCTACTGTATTTCTTCCAACCTCACCGTCCTGAAATATTGTATTGTATGAGCATCTACTGTATCTCTTCCAACCTCACCGTACTGAAATATTGTATTGTATTGTATGAGCATCTACTGTATCTCTTCCAACCTCACCGTACTGAAATATTGTATTGTATTGTATGAGCATCTACTGTATCTCTTCCAACCTCACCGTCCTGAAATATTGTATTGTATGAGCATCTACTGTATCTCTTCCAACCTCACCATACTGAAATATTGTATTGTATGAGCATCTACTGTATCTCTTCCAACCTCACCGTACTGAAATATTGTATTGTATGAGCATCTACTGTATCTCTTCCAACCTCACCGTACTGAAATATTGTATTGTATTGTATGAGCATCTACTGTATCTCTTCCAACCTCACCGTACTGAAATATTGTATTGTATTGTATGAGCATCTACTGTATTTCTTCCAACCTCACCGTACTGAAATATTGTATTGTATTGTATGAGCATCTACTGTATTTCTTCCAACCTCACCGTACTGAAATATTGTATTGTATGAGCATCTACTGTATTTCTTCCAACCTCACCGTACTGAAATATTGTATTGTATGAGCATCTACTGTATTTCTTCCAACCTCACC
This sequence comes from Watersipora subatra, assembly GCF_963576615.1. NCBI lineage: Eukaryota > Metazoa > Bryozoa > Gymnolaemata > Cheilostomatida > Watersiporidae > Watersipora > Watersipora subatra. The sequence goes on from NC_088717.1 coordinate 9,955,994, forward strand.
GTCCTGAAATATTGTATTGTATGAGCATCTACTGTATTTCTTCCAACCTCACCGTACTGAAATATTGTATTGTATGAGCATCTACTGTATCTCTTCCAACCTCACCGTACTGAAATATTGTATTGTATGAGCATCTACTGTATCTCTTCCAACCTCACCGTACTGAAATATTGTATTGTATTGTATGAGCATCTACTGTATTTCTTCCAACCTCACCGTACTGAAATATTGTATTGTATTGTATGAGCATCTACTGTATTTCTTCCAACCTCACCGTACTGAAATATTGTATTGTATGAGCATCTACTGTATCTCTTCCAACCTCACCATACTGAAATATTGTATTGTATTGTATGAGCATCTACTGTATCTCTTCCAACCTCACCGTACTGAAATATTGTATTGTATTGTATGAGCATCTACTGTATTTCTTCCAACCTCACCATACTGAAATATTGTATTGTATTGTATGAGCATCTACTGTATCTCTTCCAACCTCACCGTCCTGAAATATTGTATTGTATTGTATGAGCATCTACTGTATCTCTTGCAACCTCACCATACTGAAATATTGTATTGTATGAGCATCTACTGTATCTCTTCCAACCTCACCATACTGAAATATTGTATTGTATTGTATGAGCATCTACTGTATCTCTTCCAACCTCACCATCCTGAAATATTGTATTGTATGAGCATCTACTGTATTTCTTCCAACCTCACCGTCCTGAAATATTGTATTGTATGAGCATCTACTGTATTTCTTCCAACCTCACCGTCCTGAAATATTGTATTGTATTGTATGAGCATCTACTGTATTTCTTCCAACCTCACCGTACTGAAATATTGTATTGTATGAGCATCTACTGTATTTCTTCCAACCTCACCGTCCTGAAATATTGTATTGTATGAGCATCTACTGTATTTCTTCCAACCTCACCATACTGAAATATTGTATTGTATGAGCATCTACTGTATCTCTTCCAACCTCACCGTACTGAAATATTGTATTGTATTGTATGAGCATCTACTGTATCTCTTCCAACCTCACCGTACTGAAATATTGTATTGTATTGTATGAGCATCTACTGTATTTCTTCCAACCTCACCGTACTGAAATATTGTATTGTATTGTATGAGCATCTACTGTATTTCTTCCAACCTCACCGTACTGAAATATTGTATTGTATGAGCATCTACTGTATTTCTTCCAACCTCACCGTACTGAAATATTGTATTGTATGAGCATCTACTGTATTTCTTCCAACCTCACCGTCCTGAAATATTGTATTGTATGAGCATCTACTGTATTTCTTCCAACCTCACCGTACTGAAATATTGTATTGTATGAGCATCTACTGTATCTCTTCCAACCTCACCGTACTGAAATATTGTATTGTATGAGCATCTACTGTATCTCTTCCAACCTCACCGTACTGAAATATTGTATTGTATTGTATGAGCATCTACTGTATTTTTTCCAACCTCACCGTACTGAAATATTGTATTGTATTGTATGAGCATCTACTGTATTTCTTCCAACCTCACCGTACTGAAATATTGTATTGTATGAGCATCTACTGTATCTCTTCCAACCTCACCGTACTGAAATATTGTATTGTATTGTATGAGCATCTACTGTATTTCTTCCAACCTCACCGTACTGAAATATTGTATTGTATGAGCATCTACTGTATCTCTTCCAACCTCACCGTACTGAAATATTGTATTGTATTGTATGAGCATCTACTGTATTTCTTCCAACCTCACCGTACTGAAATATTGTATTGTATTGTATGAGCATCTACTGTATCTCTTCCAACCTCACCATACTGTAATATTGTATTGTATGAGCATCTACTGTATCTCTTCCAACCTCACCATCCTGAAATATTGTATTGTATTGTATGAGCATCTACTGTATCTCTTCCAACCTCACCATACTGAAATATTGTATTGTATGAGCATCTACTGTATCTCTTCCAACCTCACCGTACTGAAATATTGTATTGTATTATATGAGCATCTACTGTATCTCTTCCAACCTCACCATACTGTAATATTGTATTGTATGAGCATCTACTGTATCTCTTCCAACCTCACCATACTGAAATATTGTATTGTATGAGCATCTACTGTATCTCTTCCAACCTCACCGTCCTGAAATATTGTATTGTATGAGCATCTACTGTATTTCTTCCAACCTCACCGTACTGAAATATTGTATTGTATGAGCATCTACTGTATCTCTTCCAACCTCACCATACTGAAATATTGTATTGTATTGTATGAGCATCTACTGTATCTCTTCCAACCTCACCGTACTGAAATATTGTATTGTATTGTATGAGCATCTACTGTATTTCTTCCAACCTCACCATACTGAAATATTGTATTGTATTGTATGAGCATCTACTGTATCTCTTCCAACCTCACCGTCCTGAAATATTGTATTGTATTGTATGAGCATCTACTGTATCTCTTCCAACCTCACCATACTGAAATATTGTATTGTATGAGCATCTACTGTATTTCTTCCAACCTCACCATACTGAAATATTGTATTGTATTGTATGAGCATCTACTGTATTTCTTCCAACCTCACCGTACTGAAATATTGTATTGTATTGTATGAGCATCTACTGTATCTCTTCCAACCTCACCATACTGTAATATTGTATTGTATGAGCATCTACTGTATCTCTTCCAACCTCACCATACTGAAATATTGTATTGTATTGTATGAGCATCTACTGTATCTCTTCCAACCTCACCATACTGAAATATTGTATTGTATTGTATGAGCATCTACTGTATCTCTTCCAACCTCACCATCCTGAAATATTGTATTGTATGAGCATCTACTGTATTTCTTCCAACCTCACCGTACTGAAATATTGTATTGTATGAGCATCTACTGTATTTCTTCCAACCTCACCGTCCTGAAATATTGTATTGTATTGTATGAGCATCTACTGTATTTCTTCCAACCTCACCGTCCTGAAATATTGTATTGTATGAGCATCTACTGTATTTCTTCCAACCTCACCATACTGAAATATTGTATTGTATGAGCATCTACTGTATCTCTTCCAACCTCACCGTACTGAAATATTGTATTGTATTGTATGAGCATCTACTGTATTTCTTGCAACCTCACCGTACTGAAATATTGTATTGTATTGTATTGTATGAGCATCTACTGTATCTCTTCCAACCTCACCGTCCTGAAATATTGCAATAGCAAAATACTGCAGCAAACCAAGAGAATTCGACTACATAATATGATTCTAAAACAACGCAAGCACCTCGCACCACTTCCATTGCCAAACAAGACAATCGTGAATGTTGTTTTACCTTTCAGATTCCTTACGAATTGATTCGATGGCTTGCTCAAGAATCCTCTCAGTGCTCAGGCCCTCATACCCTGCAATAGTCAACCCGTAGTCATGTTGTAACATTATATACAAAACACATTCCCGCCACATCACCAAACTTAGTTGGTCTTGTTTTAGATCTCCAGATAATTGTCACAGAACTGCAAAAGAAAGAATTACTGCATTTCAAGGAGTTGTCTACTTTACATTGTCTGGTGAACCGACTTTTAAAGACATGATGGTCATATATATTAAGGTATTAAATTAAAGGTTGACTTGCAACAAAATTAACATTACAGTTATTTGGTATCAAAATATTCACCATGTCTTACTCTGTTGTGTTGTAGGTGTCAAATACGTGGAAATGTGATTACAACCTCTTAAAAGCTCAAAAACGAAAAGCCGCCGTAGATTGGAATCTGTTTATTTATCTGAGGTAGTCATTCCAGTTTGGTTATCATCTTGTCACGAATGTTCTCACGTGAATTGAAAGGCCAATAAAAAGCTTAATGTAAAACTTATCGTAGCACTAGTTTATGACAAACACTTCGGGTTTTACCGAAGACCCCGTATCAAATATAGATGCTCGCTACTTTACAGTTTTGGTTCGACATTATTCAATCTTCAAGTCGTAATCTGATCACGTGACCCAATACTTCGCAAATAATTTTTGCAGCTCTTTTCGATTATCACAGGTAACCAACAGGCTCGTCATGATTATCAGACAATGATATATACTCCTTCGAGGTAAAGTTAAAAAGTTTAACGATTTTTTACGGTAAGTTATAAGATATCAGTGCTAAAAGTGACAGCATTACAATGACGATAAAACAGACACGTAAAAACAATAGACATGGTTTTATTGAATGCGTGAAGTATATTTGTGAAAATATTTCGACGAATGAGGTTGCATGAAAGTGTAAACAGAAACCATCCTGTAACAACTACGTCCCATTTGAGCCGTTTTGGAAAGCGAATCCAAACTACGGCGGTCTTGTGTGGATGGGATTAACTGTTCCTTTTTGAGCTTTTTAAGAGCTTGTAATCACATTTCCATATATTTTGCACCTACAACACAACAGAGTAAGACATGGTGAATCTTATGATACCAAATAACTGTAATGTGAATTTTGTTGCAAGTCAACCTTTAAGGAAATCTACAAAGGGCTAGTCTAGTTTCCAATTATAACATTGCGGATATGCTGTGTTGACATAAACAAGTGTCTTTGACCAGTGGTGTTCAGCAAGGACTGTCTTATTAGTAAACTTTGACATACAAAGCAAATTTGCTCAGATATTTACTTTGTATGTTGAATACTTCACACGTTGGAGCAAACATTCTTATAAGAATACATCCTATTTCGGTTAACTTATCCCATATCCTAAGTTATAGTACTTACATAAACCAGCAAAAGGAATGTGTTATATAAAATGGCAGGCAAAACTAAATAAAAAAAACCTAAACTCTATTTAAAAACTGAAGAAGAAAATAATCAGTGAAAAACAGTTTTGATTGCTATTTTATCTGAGAGGCACAAGAATGGATGTGTCGGTTGAGCAAAGCATAAGAAGTACTTTAGACAATACATATACATGTATAGTCAGGATTAACATAACTATGTTTTTTATAATTCGTCTTTAGTTTTAATTACTTTTAACTACAGTAGAAACTACTTATGAAATTAACTGGCTTCAGAAGCCATTTCTTAAGTAGAACATTTCTTAAGTAGGAATGTATTTTACCCTAAAAATGCAGTAATCCGTTCCAAGCACCACAAAACTCGGACATAATATTTGTATAAAATATAATGGTTAAAACCTGTAATAAATACCTGTTAAAATAAGATTACTGCATATTAAATAGAAAAAGTACATGCGAAAAAAAAACAGAACAAAAATATAACAAATAAAAACTATGAATGGTCTGTTTGTTTATCTTTGGCGAAGGCCGACTAGGCTAACATTCACTGAATTTAGCTAGCAACTGAATGAGACGCATTGTGCATACTCTCACAAAGCAAAGGAGCCAATAGGAAGCTGCAGGGCATCAGCCAATGGCTGAGCAGGCTAGGCTCACCACCGTTGAACCAAGCTGCACATCTGGCTAACCGGCTAGCAGGGGGTTTTGTATTTAGAAGCTTATCTCATTATTCAGAACAACATTTCTGCAAACAGACATTTTGCAACTTAAAAATTTTGTATACAAAGCTTTTTGTAAGTAGAGTTTCTACTGTACTACGAGCTCGTTAACTTTGACTTACTGTGAAAAATTTTAGACGTCAGATATTGCAAGTTTCTTCAAATGTCGAAAACATTATTTGCTCAAATTTTTCATCTTCCAAATAATGGTGCGTAGAGGATGCGTAAGTCGAAGTTTGACTAAATACAAAAATGATTCTTTATTACAGAAATAAAAACAGCACTGCCCTCTATTCGCTAATAAATGAGCTATGAAGTACGATAGCCATAATATACATGTAAATATTTTTACCAAGTGCCCAGTTGTTTCCTCTGCCTCTTTTTCCAAATATTATATTTTCTTCTCTCGTGGTTTGAGTTAGCCTAAAAATTCATCAAGAACCTCAACGGCTAGCAGTGTACAAGAAGTAGCATCTTTTGCAAATTTTCCAAGCTAATCGGTGTAAACCAGTATCAATCAAAAAGCATTATTAACTGCAATCGACGAACTGTGATGTGGTGCGAATGTCAGGAAATAATCAAAGACAGACAGCGTGACCTAGTTTACATCCTGATTGTGACGAGTTCATTGGGCGCACTACAACTGCTAGAGTTTGAAAATATGCAAAGAACATAAACTAGCAGGTTTATTCGTGCTCAGATAACAGTTAAGTCCAACTATTAATGATTGCTAAAATACTGTGGCGACCGATCACCAGTCCGAGAGAGAATAAGAGAAAACCCGAGACCGACGCCAAAACTGAGCCCTGACTCAGCAGATGAAATGAGCCTCGCCAGAGGCCCTGATCGGCCAAATAGTCAGTTATCGAGTCGACCCTATGAACGAGGGGCGGGGCTTGCCATTTCACAAAGACTATCTAAGACGACACAGAAGGGGCAGAAGGCACCTAAAAGTCTCACATCATGTAGTTTACTGTTTATTTATCGCATCTGTTAAACTGTCTCACTACATATTTGCAAAATATAAATATATACCTCTATTATATTATATACCTCTAATTATATAAATAAAACCTCTAATTGAACGCCATGGCGCTCTATTTTCCAACCTTTCCTCTATAGTGGCGGCCTATTGGAGGTAGAGTTCAAATACAGGTTGGGGGTCTATTTTTCAACTGGCTCGTCAGAATTTTCGGAAGATAACTTTAGCCCTATTACGGGCAAAGTGAATGTCGCCTATATTCTGTATTTTTCAACTCTTCTCTCAGGGTGGCGGTCAATTGGAGGTGGCGTTCAAATAGAGGTGGCGTTCAATTAGAGGTTTTATGGTAACTGCCTCTGTACTCGAGTGGCGTGGTTCTTGTGGAGCATGTAAAGGGACACAGCAATTTCCTCTACACTGGTTCCCTGCAGTTCATCCCACACGTACTATAATTCTGAGCTCAATGACTCAATAGCAAAATCAACAGCTATATAACAGCAAAATCAACAGCTATGATAATAGCAAAGGCACAAATTCGCACAATGACTATCATTGAGAGTTATTGAGCTAGTAGTAGTCTAAATAATAAATAACAAACACTTACAACTCTTTAGATTTCTTCCGATCCGGTGATAATTTGCATTTTAGAGTGTTCAACTTGTTTACAACTTTTGTTTCTGTGTCTATCATTATACATCTACGATAACTTTTCTTTTCAGGTGTCCTGGTAAGAATAGCCCAAAATAAATGATGAAAACTTGATATTTGAATTAAACAAGATTTTTAAATAAGGCTGTAAAGATTGGTTACATTTAAAATAATACTATTTGCAACCATGACTCATTAATCAAGACAGCTTTTACGACTAAATCATAATAAACAAACACAAGTTGAAACAAACGGATTTCGACACAGCCTCTCACTGCTTGCGCCACTTCAGCTAACAAGGTGAACTATACCAAATAAAAATCTACAAGTGAATAAGATAATCACAAAATAAAACCAGACTAGGGCTATATTAAGTGTGACACATCTACTCATAGGTGTACAACATCGTCAAATTAAAAACAGATACGCATGAATTACATCTCGTGACATTTATTAAACACTCGTGCTCCAACTCAAAGACCACAGTACGCATTCGTGAATGCATAGCCTCAAACAAATACCCACAATAGTCTTTATGCAAACGCTACATTTCTTCACTCCTATTTCGAAAGAACATCACATTGAAGCTAGAAAAATAAAAAACAGAAATGAAATGCTTAAACTAAGCTGAACCTAAATATGTTGAAGGTTTCTATTGAGTATAACCATGTGTATCGGAGCAGTCAGCCAAATGGGTGAGTATTACTCCAGGTAAACATGCAGAAAGATTACAGGTGAATAAAATATTACTGAGAAATACTTGCAAGCCAAACAAATACATGTTTCCAAAACTAATTAAATAAAACAAAGAAACGAAACAAAATACCCAGATCTGTTTCAATATAATGTAATTTCCTTAAACTTGGAAGACACTTTACGTTCCCTCTAACTAACCCGAAGACCTGTATCACCTGAGTCACTGTTAGCAAAAGGACTAGGAGCTACAGCTTCTCTAGAAGAAGCAACATCAGCCTTCTTAGCTACTAAAACATGTTGCCTCGACAGCTTACCAGCAGGAGTAGAACAAAACATGTCAGAGCTTTGCATAGCAACAACTTTGCGAGGCCCTGGATTGAATGCATTATCCCGTTTGCCTCTGGCTTCCTGTCTAACTAAAACAGAGTCACCTGGCCCAATAGGCGACTCTTCAGCACCTATGGCTCTATCACCACAGTCCTTCATCCCCTGCTTGTGCGGAGTGTCAGACTCTCGCGCCTCTTCAGCAGTGCCTTTAGCACTACAACTCAGCATTACAACTCAGCATAGGTACCTTAGTGCTCATCTCTCTCCCAAACAACAAAGCAAAGGAAGTAACTCCTGTCGAAGAGTGCGGTGTAGATTTATATGCCATCGAAAACTTTAACAAAGCCTTTTCCAAGTTACTACCTTCAGAATAAGCAATACATTGAGTCTTGAGAATAGTATGATTGGTCCTTTCTACTTCACTATTGGCCTGGGGCCATAAAGGAATGGTAGACACCCATCTAATGCCACATGTCCTTAGGTATTCCTGAAACTCTTTAGAGATGAGCTATGGCCCATCGTCCTACCGCAACATCTTTGCATAACCATAAAGCATAAAAACACGCTCTAGGAAATATACCTTTTCGGCCTTGGAACTTCGAAAAAAGAAAGCTTCAGATATCCTACTAAAGTAATCAATAATGACAACTACCAAACGACCATCAGGAAAAGGACCTGATAAATCTGCACTACAAAACACCCAAGGACTATCAGGCAGTATGGTAGGAGCGATAGGAGTGGGTAGATCTCACTACTCACCAGCTGACATAGCAAACACTGACGGCACAAGCATTCAGCATTCTCGTCTATTCCCTGCCATCAAACTTTAAGACATAACCTCATCTTAGCCTTTACAATACCCTGATGTCCTTCGGGTGCGAAGCTTAAAGCTTACTCGTGTAGACTGCTTAGAATACAGATGCAATCACCACAAAGCACAACTCCTTCACAACTACTGAACTCATGATTCAATAAACTAACAGTAGCAGATAAGTGTCTCCAATCATCAGACTGAATGGTTTCCTGATTAAACTTAGTTTTTTCGCAGAGCTTAGCAGCTTCTTGAATGTCAGACCACTTCTTTGCGCATAAAGTAGACAGCTCGAAAACGGCATGAATATATGAGTCATCCGTCCAAGACTCTACAATATCATTCTTGGACACACTGAGTCATGACAAAGAGTCAGCTATGTAATGCCTACCTAGACCATACGTCAAAGTATAATCAAAAGATTAAAGTCTTAGGTTACAACACTCAGATCTAAGGGTTGGCTTAGAACTAGGCTTGCCAAATATGCTAGCTAGGGGCCTGTGGTCAATAATCAGAGTGAACCTTGCAACCAAAATATACATCTTAAAATGTACACACGACCACATAAGGCCCAAAGATTACCGCTTTATTTGATAATATCTTGACTCAACCTACGAAAACCATCTGTGATCATAGGCTACTACTCTAAAAACTCCCTTCCGAGTCTGGTAAAAACACAGCTCAAACCTACAGGAGAAACATCCACTACTACTATAGTAGAAGCCTCCTTGTCATAATAAGCTAATATATGCATGTCCCTATGAGCTTCTAAATCCTATCGAGACTGTTGATGAACTCTAGACCATTGAAACTTGACGGACTGCTCAGTTAAATCTCATAATGGGGCTGCAGCAGTAGCCAAGTACTTGACATGTGTAATGACCTACAAACTGCACTAAGCCTAAAAATCCCCATAACTCATGTACATTCTCAGGGCACATAGAATCTAATATAGATTTAACTTTATCAGGGTCAGGCGAGACACAATTGCTGGAAAAGACATGACCTAGAAACATGATAGAAGAAAGACCAAAACTACATTTGTAAGTCCACATTCTGACAGACGAGTTACAACACGCAACAGACGCTTTCTTTGCTCTTGAAGAGTCTTACCAAACACAACAATGTCATCTGCCATATTTAATACACCACTGAGACCACTAAGTAATTTTTGAACGGTGTACTGGAACCCTTCAAAAGCAGATGATACACCCATACTGAGACGTTTTATTCTGAACAATCCCATATGGGTAACAAAAGTAGTTATATCTCTGGACCCAGGATCTAATTCACATTAAAAAAGCCTCGCTCAAGATCCAGCTTGGAGAACACTTGTGACCCATGTAATTCTACCAACATCTCTTGGACAGTGGGCGCGGGGGTAATGCTCTCTGACTATGGCTCTTCTCATTTCGACACAAAGTCACACTTCACCATTAGATTTAGGAACAACAACTTTGACCTGATCCTCTAAATCAGTGTTACTATCATCAGCTTAAATAAAAATGCTATGGTTTACTCTAATTACATAAATTTTGCTAGCTGTATAAACACTAAGTTACTAGCATGACCATCAAAAACCAAAAATGTAGTAGTGGTAGAAAGATTATCAATAGTTATCTTAATTTGGAACTGCCAACAATGGCAATGGAGTTGATTGTCAAAAAGCATAGTCTCTTAGAGGCAGGTTGTAACTCCACAGAATTCTCCAACTGACTATAGCTGCATCTGTCGATAACATCGTTGACAGCTCTAAAGTCTATAAGAAATGGTAAAGTCTGGCCTCCAATCACAGCATTACACCTAGGTGTTATATTACCATTGTCAATGTAGCTTACTGCAAACTCAAGGTTAAAGTTATCTACAGCAGATGATAGCTTAGGTTCGTTGTTGATAGCGTGTGTATGTGATATAGGCTTACGACTGCTTTTCATACTGCAAAATTTAGAGCTTACATAATGTCCTTCCCAGTTGCAAGCTCCACACGCTTTACCCAGTGTAAGACAACTCATTGTCATCAACTTTATGACCAGATTAGTTGCAATGAAAACAAAACCATGATTAGATTTGAAGTATTGTTAGAGTTGGAGTTAAGCTTGTTGAATTATGGGATTTGCGAGGCTCAAGCTATATTGGCATCTGAGCTTGAAGCTGTTGCGGGTGGTCGTGGCATTTACAGTGGGTGGATAAAGCTAGTGGATAAAGCTAGTGGATTAGGTAGTATTAGGCAGTATTGGGTAGTGTATAAGGAAGCGGAATGAAAGAAGGATTTTTCTTCTTTGCTTCAGTTCATGTAACTACATTCATTTATACAACGTGGCGCAGCTGACGAAGCTCTAAATTTTGTTGTTATTGTAAGCGAAAACTTTCTGGTGGTGTTATAAGTTTAACGATGGACGGTACCCTTTCACAGGCGTGCAGGTGAGGTGACGGGTGGTGGTGTAGTGTTGTGGGGGTGAGTTGTCGTAGCTGTGAAGTGTCCAAGATGTGAGGGGTCATGATTAAATATATAATGGAGAGTCATTTACATTTATTATTTGCGAAAGAGGAGTGAATTAAAAATATACAGAGAGGAGCCATAGAGTGAGTTGCATTAGAGTTAAAAAATTAATTGTGTCGTGGAGTAATGGAGGCCAGTTATCCAAAGCTGGTGTTTGGTGAGCATGGTGATAGTTCGTGATAGTAGTAGTCAAAATAGTAGTACGAGGAGGTATAGAGGCAGAAAAAGCACTCATGAGGCGAAAGATGAGTAGATACAGGAACCATAGTATGGCTAGGTATTAGAAAGACAGTAGTAATGAGAGGTGTGAGATGTAGGGTATGATGAAAGGTACCGTGAGAGTAGTAAGGGCAGAGTGTTAGATTCTCTGGCTCTATGAATAAATATGGTGAAGACCCATGACTAGTCCGGAGAATTGTGCAGTTCTGAAAGTTAATGAGAAGAATTTCGAGTTTACATTTGATACTGGTGCGGAGGTGTTGATAATAACCGAGACACCAGCCAATAGGTTAAACCTACAGGTAAAGAAGCCATCAACAGCTTTAGAAAATGCTGATGGTTGTGAGTTGAACGTGATTGGAAGTGTGGTAGTTCATTTGGAAAGTACACACATGACTATGGATGCTGAAGTTTATGGGGTGAAAGGATTGAGAACGTTCTTTTCAACCATAACTGAGTTGAAGCAGCTACAATTATTGGATGTTGTAAATGCGTTATGTGAGAGCAAGTTTGAGCCTGTTAAGGAGTGTAAAAGTATTAAGCCAATTAGGCCGTTTTTGTCGAGAGCCATTGCTGCTGGGTTAAGTTATCATGCTTCAAATGATGTCAAGTTGCAAAACTTGACAAATAAGGGATAACAATGTTGAGAAAGGCTATACAGGTCGAGATTTGTGGACTTGTGAAACCAAGAGAGTGGTGAGTAGTGAATGCGCAGTAATAGAAAGGTATATCAGAAACCAGCACAAGAACAGTGTTAAAGAGATTGGTAGTGAGGGGAGACAGCCCAAAGCACAAAAGAGGTGAAAGTGCCTATGGGGCAGGATAGGGGACACAGTCTGAAGTTAAGCTGAGGTAATCTTAACCTCACAGCTGAGGTGAGTGAAGGTGCAAAGTAGCTGGACCAGTACCTGTAATGGAGGTGTGCTCTTTTTCAGCTGAGGTTTTTAGCGATGGAATATTGGACAGAGATGTTATGAGAGAAAGATGGCAATGATTGAGAAGGAGGAAAGGGAGTTACAAAGGAAGTCGGAAGAGAAAATAGCTAGGCTAAAAGCCAAGCGTGAGGCAGTGGTCGCCGAGTTAAAAAATGTCAAGGCATTCCGGGTAGCTATGCAGCAGTTAGCTGAGGCTCGGAGGAGGATTGTAGATAGTAGGTCTGGGCCTATCACAACTCCCAGCTCTGTGGTACCACCCCTTGTGCAGTCGGTTACAACCCGAGTGAAGCCCTCCTACAGGATGCTTGTCGAGCCCGCTTTATTGAAGAGAGCATGGCAATGATGGAAGAAACGGAAGATGAGGTTGATGAGTCATTACTGACCCAACTAAAAGTTTCTGGGCTAATCATTGCTGGTGAAAGTAGTGTTGAAGAAGCTGGTGGTCATGTTGGCAGTGACATTGGTCGTGGCAGAGGTCAGGGTGATGGAAAGGCGAGTGCGCACTGGCAGTGGTGCTGGCAGTAAAGAGGAGAGCATTGTTGGCAGTGCCACATGGTCCGACAAGCCAAAGCCTATGGAGACTACCCCAACGGAGTCAGGTAACGAACGTCACAAGGTGAGTTACTACATGTGCTCGATGGTAGTTATGTGTGGCACAAAAAAAGGACCTGTTGTATTATGGGAATTTTGAGGCTCAGGCTATATTGGTGTCTGAGCTCAAAGCTGGCATTTACGGTGAGTGGATAAAGCTAGTGGACTAGGTAGTATTAAGCAGTATTAGTAGTATATAAGGAAGTTGAATGAAAAAATGGATTTTTCTTCTTTGCTTCAGTTCATGTGAGTGTGATAAAATTACGTGGTCAATCTACACATAAGCGAGCCTTTTTTATAATAATATTTGTCAAACATAAGTCTTTGCCTTTCCTGAGTGTAAACTTCTCATGGAATCTTGCAAAGCTATTGATAGCTTGTGTTCCACACTTGTTCGTCAACTGTAAGCAATCAAGTTACTATTATTCTCTATGAGTACCATCTTGTAAAAAAGCCAAGGTTAGGGTAATTAAAAAATTGCTCGCTTTTCTTCTTCTTTAGGAAAAGCCAAAGATTTAAAGGAGAGTAAAAGCGTTCGGGAAAAGTGACTCGACATTCGTTTGACATACACAAAAGGCTGTAGCTACTAGTTTGCTCAAGTTTGTTTGATATTGTTATACGTAAAGGTTGAGTACGTGCGTCTGAGTACGCAAGTTTTTTTGGTGGCAAGTATTAATTTGTTAAAAATATATCTTGCCGTAGTGTTGGTCGGCACACGGTATTTTATTTTTGCACAGCTGGTTCTACTCTTGCATTTACAACTAATCACAAGTGTTATTGAGTCATTGACCAAAATACATAGTACACGAATACATCTATATTTATATAATCAAACTTGGTAAGATCTGTAAGGAGACTAGTCAATACTAACTGGGTGTTAAGAGGTAAATCGGGGCAGCCGCAGGGCATTCCTCATCTAGGGAGTTACGAGCGCAGACGATACTTGGCTGCTGCACAGACTAGTCTTAAGACTACCAGGTATCTACTTAGTATAGTATTACGTTGTGTCAGAATAACACGGACTCAATGTACAAAACAATTTTAAATACTTGAAGAACGAGTGAGACTAACATTTTTGTGTGAAAAAGCGAACACTTTCACGTTATATAAACAATTCTGATGACTACTGTATGATTTGTGGTTGAGGATTTGAAAGAATCCTTGCTAGCATAAATACGAAAGCATATTCAGTTAGCATCGTCCACTAAAACAGGATCACATTGGGATATTTATAATATATAGGAACCACCACATTCAAATTTAGCTTGTGTGTGGGTATTTGAATGAATCCGACATTATAGACACAACTATTTCGTGTATAAATAAAGGTTGAGGAGATGACTGAATCAAATAAAGATGACCATTTTGTGCAAAGATTAAATTTTAAAAATGAAAATTTGGCAGTAGCACGGCAAACTTTTAAAAGACAATTCAACATACTAAAAATTGCTAAGAAAATATGGAGATGGAGCCAGAAGAACAGATAGCGAACTTATTGATACTAATGGGTCTTGAGAGAGTTCCTATTTATGACCAACTCGAGTTTCATGATACAGCAAAGGAACGAACAAGGACCTTGGTCAATATGATTGCCATGTTTGATAGGCACTTTAAACCTAAAAATGTGATTTCTGAAAGGGTGAAACTTAATAGCACAACACAAGAAAATACGACGATTCACCAGTTTATTACTCAAGTATACACTCAGGCTGATAATTGTGATTATAGAATTATGAGAGACCAGCTAATTTGTGACAGGATTGTGGTCAGGTTCAATGACAACAAGCTAAGAGAGCAGTTGATAGACGTTAATGATTTTGATCTGTCTACCTGTGTACGGAAAGCAAAACAATATGTTTCTCACTATGCCCAAGCTGGAGGCGTGTAGGAGACAGTCCTGATGAAAACCTAGACTATGTGAAGCAGTCAGGGACAGCAAAGGATTGGTGGAAGAACCAGTCTGTGCAGCTTAGATATAAAGATAAATGGGTCCTCTGTAACAAAGAGTCTCATCCGAAAGAAAGATGCCCTGCGAAAAAGTAAACATGTCACAGCTGTAAAGAAAGAGGACATTGACATCACAAACTTGTGGTAACTGGTCAAACTGAGACAATATTGAGCTTTTTAGATGTACAAGTTAAGGAGACGGTCTACCTGGTGAAGAGCTTATTGACACCACTTTTAGGTAAACCTGCAATATTGAAACTAGGGTTGATGAACTTTGCTGACGGTGTGGAGTATGATTCGAGAACAGAATGGATCATGAGATACCCAGATATGTTCAAAGGTTTTGGGTCGATGAACTTTGAGGTTAGAATTACACTAGAAGATCAAGGCACCCTTTTCATCCAATCAGTTCCACGAAGAGTAGCTGCAGCTCGAAAAGGGCAGCTACTGGAGGAACTAAATAAAATGGAAAGTTCAGGCGTAATTGAGTGCATTGAAGAATCAACTCAGTGCTGTGCACCATGTATAGTTGTCCCAAAGAAAAATGGGAAGCTCCGGGTATGCATAGACTTCACCAATCTTAACAAATCAGTTCAGAGAGAATATCATCGACTAGTTACTACAAAGGAGAAATTGAGTGAATTGGGTCATTTTAGAGTCTTGAGTAAGCTTGATGCAACTTGTGGCAACTGGCAACTAAACTTATTACTTTTATTCTCCCTTTTGGAAGGTACTTTTGTAAACGGCTCCCATTCAGCACCAGCTATGCACCAGAAGTATTCCAGGCAGAGATGCAAAAGAAATTGGTAGTTCTGAAAGGAGTGGTGTATCAGATGGATGACATTCTGGTTCATGGGGCTACAGAGAAGCAACATGATGCTCGTCTACTCCATGTATTAGAAAGGTTGAAAAAAGCAGGAATTACACTGAATGATGACACATGTGAATTTTGAGTTTATGAGACCAAGTCTCAGCCACATTATAGATGGACGAAGAATCCGAGCTGATCCTGACAAAGCAATAGCCATTCTTGAGTTTCCTAGCCTATCCAACAAGAAGGAACTTCTTCTTGCTTAGCCATTTGCGTAAACTACTTAAACATGATTGTGAATGGGTGTGGGGACATAAGCAAGTAGAATAGTTTAACCATGTAAAATAGTTACTGGCAAAGACACCGCTCCTCGCTCCGAATTCAGTTGCAGCAGAGACAATGGTGAGTGCAGACTCGTCTTCATTTGGTCTTGAAGCACCTCTACTGCAGAAAGACGGTGATTGAAAACCTGTGGCATATGCATCACACTCCCTCACTCCTACAGAGAAGTGATATGCACTGGTTGAAAATGAGGCATTGGCCACATGCTGGACTTGTGATAAGTTCTCGTATTATATAACTGAAAAGAATATAACGGTACAGACAAATCACAAACCGTTGCTAGCTATTTTGGTGACAAAGGAACTAGCTAAGCTACCCATCAGGGTACAACGATTTTGATTAAAAATCATGTCGTACAGTGGAACCTCACTTCTCGAAAACAATCTGTTCCAGACGGTTGGTCAAAAACCGAGTTGTCCGAGAATCGAAACAAGTTTTCTCATTAGAATTAATGCATGTAAATTCTAATCTGTTCCAAGTAGATTTAACAACTTCGATAAAGTATTTTTTAACATTCTACATAAACTGTACTGTATAGTGCACACTAAAATTAAAAACGGGTAGTTACAGATCGTGTTTAATTTTAATAAAAGATTTTCTATCTATGATGATGAAAAAAGAAAACAAAAAGTAAACATTTTGTATGCTTTGCTCTTAAAACATCGAAAACATTAAAGGTTATAATACAATACCAAAAATGGCAGAAATTGATAGTGAAACAGCAAAAAAATGCAGTAGATCAGTTACATAAAAAATCGTGTGAAAAAGAAATAGAAACAGCAATTGCACATTTACTTCACATCTTCGAAGAACAATCCTCCTCCAAAACAATTTAGGGTAATTCAACTGAAGGAGTTGTGTTCCTAGAAAATCTCTCCGATAGAGGCGATGCCCTCCCAGATGGTTCCTTTTTGTGAAAAATTTATGACGCGAAACTTCTCCCTTTGTTTGAGAACCTTTCGAAAGTGGCTCATAATAACGTCTTTAAACGTATAAACATGCTGTTTCTGGAGCTGTTCCGAACGTTAAATTCCAATGCGCATGCTCCGGTTTGGTTGAGAACCAAATTTATGGTCGAGATCCGAGACAAACAAATCTCAAATTTTTTGTTCAAAAACCGAGTTGGTTGAGAACCGAAGCATTCGAGAACCGAGGTTCTACTGTACTCTTATAAAGTAGTTTACACCCCAAGCAGCAAGTTGGTACTAGCAGATGCACTCTCCAAATTTCTCTTATTGTAAGGAGAAAAGGCTATCAAGGAATTAGCTGAGCCATTGGGAGTGTCGGAAAGATTGGAGGAAATTCCAATAGCACTGGAGGATGAAGTTGGAGTCGTTCTCATGAAATACCTTACCAGTGGTTGGCCAAACAGCAAATGTGTTCCGGAAGCTCTAAAAAGCTTATATAGTTTCATGGACAATATAACTCAAATGGAAGGGGTTGTGTTTTTTTATGAATAGAGTATTCATTTCGGAACTAGAACGTGAGAGGGTACTCACTGATATTCATAAAGGGCACCACGATGACAATAAATATATCAGAAGGACTGTAGAAGTAAATGTAGTTTGGTGGTCAGGGATGACATGGGACATTAAGAACTTGGTGTCAAACTGTGAAATATGTGAACAGTACCGTTCCACAGCAAGGGAACCTTTAATATCAACACCACTTCCAGAGAGGCCATGATGGAGAATCGCTATGGACTTGTTTGAAAAGAACCAGAAAACATCGCTTGTTACTGTAGATTATTTTAGTAGGTTGATTGTAGTGGATGAATTGGAGGACTCAGCCAATGTACAAAAAATTTGTAGCAAAGTTCAACATATATTCTGTTTGATAGGTGTGCCAAACACTATAATCACGGATAATGGTCCACAATTTGTGTCGGAGAAGTTCGTAATCCGTGAAGCAATGAGGAAGCCGAATGTGCAGCTCGCACCGTGAAATCTACACAGTGCGTACACAATCTATACATCTGTATGATGAATAAAAGTGTAGATTTACAGTCAGTCCTTGCTATGTACAGAGACACACCCATAGCCAAGGGTTATTCTCCATCACAGCTTCTTCACAATAGAACCATGAACTCTGAGAGTTGTGTCTGAACAAAAAAGAGATATCAAGAGACCGAGAGGATTTGAAAGGGAGCAAAGGAGAAAGCAAGCAGTCTAATACAATAGTAGGCATGCCGCAAAAAAGAGAAGACCTCTCCAGATTGGACAGCCATCAGTATTTCAGATCCAAACAAGGGGCTGAGAAAAGCAACTGTTATAGGAACTAGAGACAGAGAATTTGTGGCTGTTGGTGAATCAGGGAATGTATTACGTAGAAACAGAACACTAATATAAAGAATCTCTATGAATGCAGCAACTCAAGAGCCACTGATATCTGACAACAGCGCACTACTGGATAAAGAAGCCACTAATACATCAAGTGATTCTTCATTACATATATTCCGGGATGAAAGGCAGGGCCACTCTGAAAATGACCAGGCACGACCTGTAGCTCACAAATCTCCGAAAATCAGAACAAAAAATGGCCGACAGATTAAACGACCCACTAGGTTAACTAATAAATTTAGTCTTCAAATGTTCATGCGCATTAATACTGTTTATTTTCTGGATATGAAGACAACAGTACTAGGTAACGTGATAGTAAGGGAGTTGGATAACACTCTGTGGCTGACGATTTTTATATCGGGAGCAAATTGGGTGCGTTTACTGCGTCATATCTCTCAAAACCCAAGCATTTTTAGAGATTTTATAACATAACTAGACTTAATAAGGATAGACAGTGTATGCCTATTAAACCTCTTTATGGCAATCCATAGGATATCTTAACACCGTGGATGAGAATGCTACACACAAATAACTTTAGTGTGGTATTATGCACAGTGTGTTCAGTATGCCTAAACAGATATAACAACTTCAAAGATAAGCACGAAAGAGATACTGAGGTGATACGGAGCCTTGTCGTAGTTGAGAATCAACTCATCATCAATCTCAACATGTCTATGGTCTTTGCAACTCCTTACATGCATAAAAGAGTATTTATGAGAAAGCACTACTCCTATGCATTTAGAGCCCATTTTTTTCAAGACGGGCTTCATCCTGGCAGTATGGTTACTGAAGATTGGAAAAGGGAAATTTGGCGTGTTAATAATATTAACACGAAGAAAGTGACCAGTCAATAAAAAGTGCATATAATGTATATAGAATACTAACTTTATTCCCATCCACCACTCATTTTTATTTGTCATTATATGCCGTTTTTTGTCAATGCGTCTGCATTACAGTTATGGTGTGTTGGCACCTGATGTATATAGGAGATTATTAACTAACATTATTTACATATATCTGCTATTTACATCATTTCCGTTATTGTTATATGTCATTTGTGCAACACATTTATGATATGTGAGATTTCTGTGGGGTTTACCCTGATTTTACAGTTAGGGTGTGTGTGCACCTTGCAGCCCCTTACTCTGTAGACGCTTGGAGGGGAGATGTAAGGAGTGCTGACTAGTAAATACTAACCAGATGTTGAGAAAGAGGTAAATCGGGGCAGCTGCAGGGCATTCCTTATCTAGGGAGTTAAATGAGGGATGCCAGACGATACTTGGCTGCTACACGGACTAGTCTTAAAACTATCAGGTATCTGTTTAGTATAGTATTACAAGATCAGTCAACTTGTAATGATGATTTTGATGTTGTAATTGATCCCACATAGTAGTGTTTGCAGTAATTCGCTATACTAGCGAGAGGCACACGTAACAACTCACTACGTAAGTACTTTCATATATACCACAAAGCTTAAGTTAAACTTAAGCAGGCTAAGTGGAATGGCAATCCGGTTTTTGGGCAATAAAAAATCAAAATATTTGTACCGACATGATAATTAACTTAAAATACGCTAGCAAACATAGCTGTATTGTACAGCACATGCCTATACCATGAAGAAAGCGATGCTGCCTCTTGTTGTCCAGACGAAGGGTCGTTACTAAAGCTTGCTTTTAGTTTTGCCTCATCCAGTTTGAACCCAAGTTGGTTGCCACATTGACCTACGTATACTGGTACTGTTGCCATTACTGCCAGTTCGACAGACAAATAGTATTAGCAGCAGCACCGAAGGTGATGTCACAGGAGAAAAAGTGATATCACAGTGGCATCCCTACTTTAAATTTTGCAGAAATAGCACCGATTCTAGTTTAATAGTTATTAAGCTATAACGCGTTGTGTTTGGGTATCGAAAAATAGAGCAAACTATAACGTCAGCTTGATCGAGGCTATTATTCACTTGTAGCGATTCGAATAATCCTCATCGTCTTATTTACATGCTGAGCTGATTAACTTTTATTTAGTGCTAACAAAACAATGAGACGTCGAAACAAGTAATTCGTAGCCATCGTAGAACAAAAGCGTGTTAGCTTTTTCAGTTTATGTTTGTATGAACAAGAAAGGTCACGGCTTTAGATATTTTGAGGTCGATGCTTGTCCTTTGCTTTGAAATTCGCTACCGGAAAATTTTGCGTTGCGATATTTTACGTTACCAGCTCTTTGTTAACTCCGGTAGCGTTGATGGGGTAGCTTTTGATATGATTGCTGTGGTGTAGTTGGTTGCATTAATATTTGTATAGGCTGTCAATGCGTTGTTGTAACTGTTATAATGTTAATATTGTTATAGATTTAGTTTAGTTATTAGTTTAGAGGTTATATTGTGACTTCCGGTTGACCATGAGACAACCTCAATGGCGGATGCTGCTTGTGTTATAACTTACATAAATAAATCCTAATAAATACTTGTTTATACCTGACATCTGATCCTGTAATTAATCAAAACTAAAACATGGCGCTGCGAGTAGGGTCAGCAAGCACCCTATGATTGATGTGAACTGTCAGGAGTGAGACATTGTCTCAACAAAGCGTGCCACAGGCAAATCAGTCTATCAATGGAATATTGATCTGACTTTAAACCTCTCAGATAAGTGCAGTATAGTAACCATATAGTATTCTTCAATCTACAGAAATTATGCCAGCAGTAAAACCTCCCAGTGAACTGGATTTCACTAATGCCAGTGAAATGTGGCCTGAGTGGAAAAAGCGTTTTGCCAGATATAGGAGTGCAGCTGACATTGATGCCAAAACAGCCCAGAAACAAGTGGACATACTCATTTTTGTAATGGGGGAAGAAGCTGAAAAAATATTCCCTTTGCTAACAGTAGCACCTGATACTAGTGGTACACCTGCGAATACATTGTATGCCAGAACATTAGCTGCGTTTGATGCATATTTCCAACCCAGAGACTGCTCACTACACTACAGTATACTGTTTTCTAACCGTGTTCAGGGTAATCATGAATCTAATGAAGAATACATTAGGGCGCTATATGAGTTAGTCACCAAATGTAACTGGGGAGATGAACAACAAGTGTCTATGTTGAGAACAAGAATCTTGGCTGGTATGAAAGATAAAGAGTTATCCAGGGAGTTGCAATTAGATGACCGTGTGACTTTAGATGCAATTAAATCAAAAATGAGGGCCAAAGAAATAATTCTCAAGCATCAGAGAGAGGAAGTAGATGGGCTAGGCAGCTCTAGCGGCTCAGGAGTAAATTCAGTAGGCCTAGGTGCTGAAGGAGGAGTGGCACCAGTGAATGCAATAAACCGAAAGTGGAGAGGTCAAACGACACCTCATTCTGACAAAAAACTGGTTTCTGACTGTAAATATTGTGGGGGTAGCCATGCACAAGGCCGGTGTCCCGCGTATGGAAAGCGGTGTAACACATGCAATCTATTCAATCATTTTGCCCGAGCGTGCAAACAAGGCCGAGGACAGAGAAGTGACAATTCTCTAAAAACTCTATCTGTAGAAGTAGATTCTCAATAGGAGGGTAATGCGTATGGAAAGCATCAGGCACTGGCGGTGTCTGTAGGAAACCCAGACTCTGAAGAAGAGAGTGACATTGAATTTTCAGTTTTTAGTGTTAACGGGGGTAATGGGGGTTGGTTCTTAGATATTTCTATTGTGGACAAAATTGTAAAATGTCAAGTTGATGTGGGGGCCCAGGTAAGCATTATGGACATGTCTACTTTGAAGAGTTTGGGGGTTAGTCGCATCAAGAGCACTAGGATTTCACTACTGGGTTTTGGGGGCCAACAAATTCGGCCACTCGGTAAAGTCTCATTGCGGGTGACAATCAATAAAAGGGCATGCGAAACGATGTTTTATGTAGTTGATGGTTCAGCACATCAGGGGACTCTGTTGGGATTACCTGCCATCAAGGATTTGGGGCTCATACCGGGTGTAAATGTAGTAAACGAGCTGTCAATCAGCAATGCCGGTTCTAAAAAATGTGAAGACATTGTGAAAAGTTATGAGAGTGTTTTCCAGGGTTTGGGTAAGCTTCAAAACGAAATCAAGTTTCAGTTAAAGCCCTCAGCTGTGCCTAAAGCAGTAGCACCTAGAACAATACCACAGGGTATTAGACAAAAGTTCAAAGATGAATTGAACAAACTGGAAAATGATAGTATCATATGTAGGGATGACGAGCCCTCCGAGTGGCTAAGTCCAACAGTAACTGTTAGAAAACCAAATGATAAGATCAGAATATGCTTGGATCCACAGTACTTAAATACTCAATTGATCAGAACACTGTCTCATTAGTACCAGCACAGAGATATTTGCTCGTCTACATGGGGCTAAGTATTTCAGTTGTTTAGATGGGAAGCAAGGCTTCCACCAGTTGCCATTGACCTATGAGTCTTCGAGGCTCACCTGTTTCGTCACACCATACGGTAAGTTTAGATACCTCAGATGCCCTATGGGTATATGTAGCGCACCTGAGCTATTTCATGCCAAAATGGTTGACATGTTACAAGGCATTGAGGGAGTAGAGGTATATATCGATGATATTTTGATCCATGCCAAAACGTTAGAGCAGCATAATGATAGGCTACGCCAAGTTTTAGAGAGATGTAAAAGCACTGGCCTAACCCTAAACAAAGAGAAAAGTGTTTTTGGACAGCAAGTCGTGACTTTTCTAGGTCATGAGTTATCCGAACACGGCGTCCGACCTGGGGCCGACAAGGTAAGTGCTGTGAAGAATATGGTCATACCCACTGATAGCAAAGCAGTTGAGAGGGTACTCGGATTTATAAACTACTTGTCCAAATTCATTCCAGGGCTGTCTGAATTGACTTACCCTTTGAGAGATGTGTGCAAAAAGTCGAAGGAATTTATCTGGGAGATTAAGCAAGCCCAGGCTTTTGAGGCATTGAAAAAGAGTATCCTTGATGCTCCCACTCTTTCTTACTTTGATCCAAACTCTCCAGTCACCCTCTCAGCTGATGCTAGCTCTCATTCTTTGGGAGCCGTACTCCTACAGGATGGTAGGCCCATTGAGTTTGTGGCTAAGTCTCTAACGGGAACTCAACAAAGGTACTCGCAAATCGAGAAGGAGCTGTTGGCTACTGTTTTTGCATGCAAACGATTCCGATATTACTGTTTGGGCAGACATGTCACCATTGCCACAGACCACAAACCGCTGTTGGGTATCATGGAAAAAGAGATAGCCACGCTTTCCCCTAGGCTGGCTGCCATGCGACTGGAGCTGCTAAGTTACTCATTCACGCTGACTTATGTTCCGGGTAAGGACATGGTAATAGCTGATACTCTCTCCAGAACGTGCCCTGCAGGTACAGGGCTAGTAGAAGATCTGGGACCGGATCCGCTTATGCAGGTTTGCAATGTGGTAATTAGATCTGAAGAGACTATGTGTAAGTATGCCCTGGCTACGAGGAATGATGAAGAACTGGCTGTAGTGCTGCAGTTCATCAGGGAAGGGTGGCCAACTGCCAGACGAGCGTGCCCAAGTCGGGCTTTACCCTACTGGAGTCTGAGAAATAACCTAGTTGAGGTAGGGGGTATTGTATTTTACGGCAGCAGACTAGTAATTCCGGTAACATTGAGAAATGAGGTTTTAGATACATTACATTTTGCTCATCAGGGTATAACTAAAACATTACAACGCGCTCAGACAGCTGTCTTTTGGCCTGGCTTAAGACGGCGGATAAAAGACAAATGCATGGCTTGTGAGCCTTGTCGTACAGTGGAAAGAAAAGGTAAGAAAGAACCACTGATTCCGGTACCAATACCAGATTTCTCATTTCAGAAAGTTGGTGTCGATTTGTTTAGTTTCAAAGGTAAGGAGCACCTTATGGTAGTAGACTATCTTTCCAAATGGCCGGCGATAAAAGAATTAGCGACCACAACTGCTAAAACTGGCACAAGCACTATCACAAGTGTTTTCAGATTTTGGGACTCCGCAAGTACTGGTATCAGATAACGGTCTTCAGTTCTCGTCTTCATATTTTAGAGATTACTGTAATTCAAAAGAAATTAAGCATGTCACCAGTTTGCCGCTTCATCCCTCAGGGAACGGCCAAGTTGAGCGAACTATTAAAACGGTTAAGTCGATGATGGGTCGATGTGTTGACTGGTGGGAGGGGTTGACCACTCTCCGCAACACGCCGGTTGCAGAGGGCTTGCCTACCCCTGCCCAGCTGCTGCAGGGGCGCTCTCTGCGGGATGGTCTGCCCCTCCCAGAAAGTAGGTATCAAGTTCAGACATACGAGTTAGGTGGTATTAGATTAGCACTAGGCGAACGCAAAGCAAAGGATAAGTATTACCATGATAGAAAAGCTGGGCCTGAAAAAGAAATGTTTAGATCAAAGCAACAAGTATATTTCAGAACTGCAAAGGATACATGGATACAAGGTGAGATTGTGGATACACATAGTGATAGATCATATTTAGTGAAGACAGCCAACAACATGGTATTCAGACGTAATAGTATAGATATACGAAGTAGTCAAGTCAACAGCTCAGGTCCTCCTAAAGAGTTTCCTATGCCCAACAATGATTCAGAAATTATAAAAAATGCAAGTGCTGGGGATCCAAACAGAGTCCGCACAAGCGAACCAGGGGGTTCTGATGAACTGTCGACTAGCATCGCGAGCGCACCGCAAATTGTCCCAGCATCGAGTCCGGTGGTAACGCGGTCTAGATTTGGCAGAGAACTAAAAAGACCTGCGGATTTAGATCAGTATGAGTGTTCATAAATGGGTCCTGATCCGTGGTCGGCTGATACCTCAGGCTCTTGGGTGGGGTTCCGGGTGCTTGGGTGGGATCCCGTGTTTACTAAGGGATTATAGTTTTTCTTGGTAGTTAGTAGTTGTAGTTTACTTGTTGGATATTATATTGTTTGACAATCACATTTACAGGTTTGGGTTCTACCTTTTATCTCTGGAAATGGTTTATGGTTTAAACATTTTGGTAGTGAAGGGAGATGTTATAGATTTAGTTTAGTTATTAGTTTAGAGGTTATATTGTGACTTCCGGTTGACCGTGAGACAACCTCAATGGCGGATGCTGCTTGTGTTATAACTTACATAAATAAATCCTAATAAATACTTGTTTATACCTGACATCTGATCCTGTAATTAATCAAAACTAAAACAAATATCATCTATCTTTTTGTCATCAAAGTTGTTACCTGCAGTCAGGCAAACAAAGGTTAAGCACGTAATACAATTGAAAGACAAATATTGTTGCAAAAGTCAGCGCTGACTAGCCAGTTGCAAGTGGGTTCTGCGTACAAGTTGTCTTATACCAAAAGAGTAATAGCTCTCATGCACAACTGTAATTGTTGCAAGCAAAGTGACTGGTGAATGAGTATGCTCTATGAGTAATGCTCTTTAAGCATAAAAAGATAGAACAATTAGATACCATTCAATACAATCAAGTGTAATGCTGAAATGAGTTTACAAATAATAAATACTCAAACAGTTACACTTGTAAATGTAAGAATGTTAAGTAAGGTATATATATATATCTTACTTAACATTCTTACAAGCAAAGGTGCTCCAGTGTTAAGCTGGAGAACAAAGAGCACAGAGCAAGCGATACAGACTACGAATGACAAAACTAAGGACTGAGAATTACGCTCTTAATTTTCATTAAGAACAGCGTAGTAACATTAACCGATCTCTGTGCAGCTTTGTGTATGCGCATATATATATATATATATATATATGCGCATACACAAAGCTGCACAGAGATCGGTTAATGTTACTACGCTGTTCTTAATGAAAATTAAGAACGTAATTCTCAGTCCTTAGTTTTGTCATTCGTAGTCTGTATCGCTTGCTCTGTGCTCTTTGTTCTCCAGCTTAACACTGGAGCACCTTTGCTTATATAGCAAGTGCTAAGTGTTAATCTAGGGGCTTTCCACACAAGCTGGCTTTTAAATTACTGGGCTAATCTGAGAATAGCTGCACACTTATGATAATTGAAGCAGCTAAACTCAGTAAATCCATCACATTCTCCACCCCTAGATGCAGTGCCAGTATTGTAATATTGGCTCACAAGCGTCGATAAAAGATGGATTATGAATCCAGCTCCAACGTTGACAATCCTGTTGTAACCTTAAGTTATAATGCTTAGTTGTCCTGACAATGCAGCTGATTAGAGTGAGTTAAATGTTTTAAATAGCGGTTGACGCTATAGCAAGGCTTGAGACTGTAGATGAAGGCATCCGAGACTCCCCAAGTAAGCTTTCAAACTTGGTGTCATCGGGCATACCAATATCTTCTTTTAAGGCCTCAAAGCTCGATATAACACATGATCCTTCAACAAAGGAGGTTTTGTCAAGAGGCGTTTTGGTCATTCGGGAGGCAGAACTTGTTCTTCCCAGGACATGTTGAGATCATCAAAATGCTGATCGAGTGCAGCATCTGCTGTTGCTGGATCCTCTTCAGCCCCGATATACTCTTCCATATCACTGGGAGAATCATTCCTTAGCTGGTCAACATCGGAGCTGGTCCTTTCAGTTGTTGCTAGAACAGATGCCGGCATAATGTACAATGTATTGCCCATTAAACTTTGGTAGTAGTCTTGGGTAGATTCCTTTTCATCTCCGTTTGTTTTGCACTAACACCAGGTCACCTTCTTTGAAGATTGCATCCCCCTGATCAAGTCAACTAGGAGGCAGCATTTGTTGAGTATGAGTCAACTGGTGCGCAGTATCTAACTGATTTTGCATATGTGAGGCATATTCACTTTGTGTAGTCTCATCGACATCATGTGTGCCATCTATTAACTGGTCAGGTTGCCTACATTCCCGCCCTAGCATCAACTAGTGCGCAGTTTCCTTTGTTGCTGCATGTGGGGTTGCTCTAAAGGCCCTCATGATCTGTGGTAGCATAATGTCCCAGTTTTTGTTTAGCTTCCATCTGACTTAGTAAAAGACAGCAAAGGGAATCGGCCAAAGTTCAATTTCCACGTTCCACCACCCCGTTAGATTGGAGATGATAGGCAGTGGTCCGAGTTCTAGTGATTCTCTACATGGCACAAAGTTCTGTCATAAGCTCACCTTCGAACTGGGTTCCTCGGTCACTATGGAATTCTTTGGGTAATCCGAAGTAGCAAATGACACAGTTATCTAAAGCCTCAACAATTATAGGAGCTTTAGCATCAGGTCGAAGTATAGCATCCTGCCAACGAATAAAATGATTTGTCAGCACTAAAATGCATTTGTTTCCTCGAGGGGTCAAAGGTAGCGGTCCAACTAGGTCAATCACAACCTTTTGCCAAGGACGGCCAACCCAGAGAGGTCCATGGCTCTAAGAATGATGCAACCTCCAGACTTCGCTCGCTGGCATATTTCACAGCTATTCACTATACGTCGAACATCAGAAGTCATTCCAGGCCAGTACCATGTCAGTCTAAGTCTCCGAAGGGTCCTTATAATCCCGGCATAAGACAGGGTATGCGTGTTCCACACCACCCGCTTTCGCATGTTCATAGCACAAAGTATCACCTCCCGAGATCTTTTCCTAATAAGTATACGAGTTACTAGCACTTGATTCTTTTTATTCGCATTAAAGAGAGCATGGCGCTAAGCTTTCGTAATTCTGTACTGCCAAGGTTGACTATAGCTGGATCCAGAGATTGTTGATTCTTGACAGCATTGTAGATAGTCGCAATATCACTTGGGAGCAGCTGAGCCTGACACAGTTCAGAGCTAGGTGTATCTGACTGTGGTGTTGGTAAAGGTTAGTTTCTACCCCTTGTTGATTAGAAGAGTTATCTAAAGTTGTCTGCTCTTCATCGTTCTGGCAGTTATCACTAGTGCTGGAATTTTGTACCATGCAACAACCATCACCATTAGTTATGATGAAGCTGGCAGTCTGTGAGAACTCTGGTCCACTCCTATCTGCTACTTTACAGTCTGTACCAACAACTTGATGGATGCGATTTTCATCCAATAAATCATCAGCACACTCTTGCGCAATCAATTTCTTTCCAGCAATCCTACTACACATAGGGTTTTCATTTTGTGCCCTTTTTAATAGTTCATGTTGGATTTGGTCCATGCTTAGTCCTCCACATTGTTTTGTGACCCTGTCACATTTGGTGCAGGCATGGCCTCTTTGATAATCCATCACCGTTTCCACGTTTGCTCCCTGGTCGATGCTCTATGGTAAAGGTGAATTTGCTCAAGATCTCTAACCACCTTGCAACTTGAGCAGAAGGCGTAGCCCTTCTGCATAACCATAAAAGTGAAGCATGATCAGTATAGATTCTCAACTCCTTACCATACAAGTATGGACAAAAATGAGCAACAGCTTTAACAACAGCTAACAGTTCTCTTCTAGTCATACAATAGTTTTGCTGAGCAGGTGACAAAGCACGACTATAATAAGATATTAATTATTCCTGGCCATTTTGGATTTGAGACAAGACTGCACCAACCCTATTAAGAGAAGCATCTGTGTCCAGGATATAATCAAGAGCCGGGTTTGGATAACCCAGAACTGGTGCCGGCAGTAGCGACTGCTTCAGTGTGTTGAAAGCTGCTTGACACTCCTCAGTCCATTCAAATTTGGCTGTTTTACTGGTTAGCTTTGTCAGTGGTCGGCCTTTGTTGGCAAAATCCTGGACATACTGACGATAGTAACCAACAGTCCTAAGAAAGGATTGTAACTCGGTAACATTCTTTAGAGATGGGCAAGCCGCAATAGCGGATATTTTCTTTGGATCAGTTGCGACACCATTACTACTAACTATACGTCCCAAATATGTTACTTTTTCTTGAAAAAGATGGCATTGGGATGGCTTAGCTTGAGCTTGACCAATCGAAGCCGAGATAGGACCTCTTCAAGGTTGTGGTAATGTTCTTCAAACCTGTCACCCATAACTATAACATCGTGTAGATACAGCTGCAAAGTCTTCCAATGCAGTCTTTGTAACATTTGCTCCATTATTCATTGAAATGTTGCCGGGGCTGCTGTCAACCAAATGGCAAGACTTTCCATCTCCACAGGCCTTCTCTAGTGCGACATGCCGACTTACTGAAGAGTGCAGAAGCAGTGGCTGCAAAATTTATACAAGGATGCTCTACATCAACCCTAGTACTGCAATTAGATTGACTTACCGAAGGGTTCGCAGCGTCGCCAGAGCGATGAAGAGGCAAGGAAAGCTAATCAGGTTTCCTAATGATTGGTTGTAATTGTGACAACTCACCTGGACTGTTCGCTTGGCTCACCCTTGTTTCTCTCCCGCACTGCTTACCTGACTTTCTGTAACGGTTATATGACACCGGTCCACCTACTTTACCCGTAATCTTAGGAGTGAACCTTGCTAGTTTTCCTGATTAGGGTTTGTGGATGGTGGTGGCCATTTCTTCCGTATTGTACAACTCCTCATCAGGTGGGAAGAGTCTCCGTCCGCATATGAAGCAACGTCGGACTCTATGAGACTTGACATTGTTTGTGTCAACACTCCTTTGCTTTAAAGCAGCAATTCGGGCAGACTGATCTTTTATCAGCTTTGTCTGTTTTTCCATTTCTAATGACATGGAAAGTAGAGCCTCAGCCAGATCTGTCTCAGTGCCATCAGAGTTGTCTTCTGCAGCTTTGCAGCTAGTACCACTTAGATTATCTATTTGGGTAGCTCTCGGAAAAGTTCTAGTCCTTAATGGTTGACCCCCAGCTATTTCATAATGTTTTGCTGCGGTCATGGCTTCTTCTAGAGTTGAGGCTCCGACGGGCAGCAGGTGCCGCCAAAGTGCAGGTTCATCCACGGCTCGCTGGAAGTGTTCCAAGGCCATCTCGTCCTTGACAACACACCCAAGACCACCAAAGGCTAGCTTCGACAGCCTCTCCACTTTGTTACCCAATGATAGGTAATCTTCTCCAGCTCGTCGGTTTAAATAGTGCAGCTGTTCTCTTGCTTCAGACACAGACGGTCTGAACATTTGTAGCAGCTTCCTATTCACTTCAGCAACCACGTCAGCTCTTCCACAGTCTTTGGTTGTTTGCTTTAAGCAGGATCTTAGCTGTATTAGTGCGACTCGGTCATCCCATCGACTTACTTCACAAATTTCAGTAAATTGTTGTATAAACAAGTTTACATCTCCATACCCATCAAAGTGTGGTAACCTGGGATCTACTCGACTACTGAGTGTAGAGTTTGGAACCTCGGCCTCTTATTAGAGACTTGGTCTAGTTGTTTTGTGAGTGTGAACAACAAATCTTGAGTGGACCAACAACTATCACACTTCTCTGAAGCAGGTTCGACCAACCTGGTTGAATGCAGCTGCTCTGTTGGTCGGGGAGTGCAGACAGTAAAACTTGCCAAATTGTGGAGTGTATCTTCTGCTGGAGACGATATGCAATTGCTGGCAGCCTGCCTGTCCTGCAGTTCCAACACATATTTCCGGTACATACCATCAATGAAGGTTGCCTCATCAACGTGTATTGATGTATTGGAGTGCATGACTTGTTTTGGCTGTTTCTCAGCCGTATCAGTAAATGGATTAGTCGCGTCCAAGAATGGGTTACTGATCGGCAGGAATGGATTAGTAGACATTCTGGAGTCTGCCTTGAGCCATCGCTTTCCATAGATCTGTTTAACAATTACTAGGTTGTGCGTACAGCTAAACTTTCAGTAGCAACACGATTACAGATATCTCACTACTGCTACCAATGTTGTGGAAGGCAGCACTGACTAGCCACTTGCAAGTGGATTCTACGTACAAGTTGTCTTATGCCGAATGAGTACTAGCTCTCATGCACAACTGTAATTGTTGCAAGCAAGGTGACTTGTGAATGAGTATGGCTCCTTATTTACAAAGCTCTATAAGCTTAAAAAGATAGAACAATTACATACAGTTCAATACAATCAAGTGTAATGCTGAAATGAGTTTACAAATAATAAGTACTCAAACAGTTACACTTGTAAATGTAAGAATGTTAAGATGTATATGTATACACAAAGCTGCACAAAGGTAGGTTAACATTACCCCACTGTTCGTAATGAAGATTATGAACGTAATTCTCAGCCCTTAGTTCGGTCATTCGTAGTCTGTATCACTTGTTCTGTGCGCTTTGTTCTCCTGGAGCACCTTTGCTTATATAGCAAAGGCTGAGTGTTAATCTACAGGCTTTTCATGCAAGCTGGCTTTTAAATTACAGGGCTAATCTAAGAATAGCTGAACACTCATGGTAATTAAAGCAGCTAAACTTAGTAAATCCATCACATATCTAGTCCATATAAAATTGTCCAAACGCATCTTTTGAGATGACGTGATTTGGTCGACGATTTGCTTTTACATGTAAAGCAAGGCGAAGTGTGATCACTAGTAATAAAGCAACAAAGATGGGAGTTGTCTATTCGATAAAAATTCACACTCAACTACTAATTACCTTATTGAACTTATATGAGCAGTCGTGAAATAGGAGCATTTGTGAAACAAGGATCCAAAATGTCAAGTCGTGTTACTTTCTCAATAATTGTTGAATAAAAGAAGAATTCCTCACTGGCAAAAATTTATTGTGCAATTTTTCGAATATTAAAAAATTTTTGGGATCAACGTCTGTCAATTGCATTTGATAAATGATTTTTTTCACATGGGAAAATGTTGTAGACAGAAGCTTAATGATTCTGCTATGATCATAATAGAGTAAGTTACTTTTTGTAGGATGGTGGGTGCATGAGAGTGGAATTTTCAGTAGAGCTGTTCAATACTTACCAATTTTATGCAGCACATTACAATGGACCAGAAAACACTTATTCAGCGAGTCGAATCGGTTTTAAGCGAATACAAATCGCTCTTTGGTAGCGACGAACACTTAAATCTTTCTGATGACATTTTGGTTGCTCAGAAAGAACTAGAGGTAAGTAAAACGAGCGATTCCTTCTGTAACAATGTACTTTATTGTTTTATGACAAGATATTTGTCTTATTCGCATCCCTTTAAACTGTTTCAGGAACTTGAAAAAAGGAAAGAGCCTCTTGCCGTCACCCAAAGTAAGATTTTTTTACATTATAACTATTTCTGCATATATGTCTAATGTAATGTAGAGCAATATTAGTGTGATTGAGTGTGGTATATGCATTGGAGAATAGTTAGTCCGGAAGGTCTATGAAGCTTTTCATTGTGTATTTTGTTCATAACAAAATACACAATTTTCAGTCCTCTCTGAAAATCATGGTTGCTCTCTTTTATTCATGATGTTAACTCTGTAGTGTCTCACCACTGTGAGACACTGCAGAGTTAACATCACTTCAAGCATCATAAGAAATATCAGCAATCGCACGATTTCACCTGAAATTCTTTTTAATCAGGGAGGTGTGAGATAGAGGTTAATACAATCTTATAGCACTTTATTTTCTTTATCTCACGGCACTCATATTGTTCATATATTATACTTATTTGACTCATTAGATTCATTTCAGAAATCCGATTAGATGTTACCACACAATAGATAGTAGATACATTATAGACATCTGGTTAGACACTTGTACAATGTCTTGTG
Organism: Watersipora subatra; assembly: GCF_963576615.1. Lineage (NCBI taxonomy): Eukaryota > Metazoa > Bryozoa > Gymnolaemata > Cheilostomatida > Watersiporidae > Watersipora > Watersipora subatra. The sequence goes on from NC_088717.1 coordinate 9,989,199, forward strand.
TAAGTGAATAGTGTAAGTATTGGTTCTAGAAGAGGAAGAGTTGAGCACAGAGCAAAGGTTGAAGGCGTATGATGAGTTCGTATCATCAGAAGTTGAAAGAAAGGAAAAAGACTTCTCAGATTTGGTGCTCTTGGACACGTCATTTAAATCAGGTAATGTTTCTGTGTGAAATATTTTCATTACTGATTTTTCATGATATATTGTTGTCATTCAAACTTGCATGGATAGCTAACATCAAAGTAATGACAAAAGGCTGGCCAGTTATTGTTTACAAGACCTCTAGTATAGCTATACATATAGTATAGTCTGTAGTATAGTTATACCTATAGTATAGTCTATAGTATAGCTATACCTAAAAGGTTAATAACACCATGCCTGGGAACATTTTTTTCATAAATGTAAGAATTCACTATTAAAGCATGGCTATCTTTAAACATTGCAAGCTTCAAACTAAACCTGTTAGTTTGCGCTTTTGATAAGGCTGAATCAGATAAGGAATGATTTTGTTGTCTACAATTGTCTCAATCATTTCCATTGTCAATATTTGTATTTTAAAGATTAGTGAAAACCTATTAGACACTGTTGGTTTTGATAAATTATCATTTTTGCTGCTTTTGTTCATCATGGAAATTACCGTATATTCCCAGATATAAGCCGATTTTACGACGCAAAAAAGTTACCAAGCTAAGGGGTCCGGCTTATACGCCCGTAACTCTGATTGAAATCAAACGAAATGACATTATGTTAACTTAATGTCAACAACTACAACTCGAACCATGCAGCTCGTAGCATTTTATTTTCAGTTTTCTTGATGTTTTAAATCGCATATGAAGAAATGCGTCTAAAAGAAATGCAACAGAACAGGCGTAATTAACCTTTTATGTCCAGCTTATGTCTTCACGTTAAGAGCATGCACACTCACGTAAAACAGCTCTTGTTTGATAATAGTGCACTAAGATGACAATAACAGGCTGTGTTTGGTTGGTCGTACAGATGGCCGCTTGCGTTTTACGCACGTCACATGCAATTGCATTAATGCCATCGCTAGTACAACTAAAAATATTTTATAGAACCAGACATAGATATTTTATCTATGTCTGATTTACCAGTAAAAGGAAACGGATGTCTTACAACTTCTATTAAACTAAAAGCTGTAAAACAACAATAATGGTTACCACTGTCATTAACTCTTTCACTACCAAATAAATTTGTTTACCGAGACAATGAAATATTTGGTAAAACCAAATATTTAATATTGCTGCTATTGCAGCGTGTAATTTGTCATAACATTTGACCAAATTAATTAACATAAAGTTTTACATCGTGTGATGCCATAAAAAGGCCAAAACTGTTTTGCAAAATGAGTTCAGACATTTTTGTCTTCTTCATACTATCGTGGTTGCCAAGTCAAGCATGTTGTTAGTCAGATGAGTTACCACTTTTACTATAGCTCACGGCATTATTACTACTGTTAAAAATAAAATAGTCACTGTCACTACTGTCACTGTCACTAATACTATTGGACCATAGAATATCATTAGAAATCCATTGATCTACATTTTGTGAAACCTACATGTATGTAGCTGTAATACGTCTGATCATCGAGAATAAGAAATAACTCTGAAAATGCTTTTGTAAAGAGAAACTAAGGTCGTGAGATGCAAACATGTTTTCCATTGGCTCAACTCAAACATTATCGTTTCCTTTTAATTATGCGGAAACACGCTAGGCTAATTATAAAACTAGTCACCAATCAGAAACGATTTGTACTAAGCCTCCAATCTTGTTTTATAGATACATATTGTGTGTTTCGGTTTATCGGGTCGGTTTATATGCAAATTCTTATAAATTTTCTAATTTTAGAGCTGTTTTTCTAGGGCCGGCTTATATGCGAGGTAGGTTTATATGCGGACGCATACAGTACTTGAAAGTTTCAGTGATACTTGTATATAATCATTTTCAAATTATGTCGGACAGTTAGTACTCTATATTTGAAAGACTAATACCACAAACTCATGTATATTTGGTTAAGTTGGCTGATCAGTATCTGGTATCTAGTTATATTAATCTCCTATGTCTGTTTCTTGATAAATTTCAGGGATTTGCAGGCATTTCCATATATTTGTTGATATGGTTGCTGAAAGATATTGTACCCTATTCCCATTTAGCTCTGTTGATATAGTTTCATAGTTATAAGACTACTGTACAATTATGGGTATTACAAGTGCTTTGTCACATCTACAGGATTATGAACCTTTTTTCATTTCCTGATTTGTAGATCCCTACAGCGAGTCTATTTTCTGCAGCTTTGGCGCACATGCATGCATTTGACATCTCAAGCATGTTTTTTTTTTAGTTCCAAGTATCTAACCATATATAATATAGCGATCGTTGATTACTTAAAAACGATAACAATTTGAAAGTTTTACAGTTTTGCTTTTTAACTAAACTATTATTAGTGTAGTTTTATTTGTTTGTTCAATAATACACTATTTTCATATTTATAATACATTAATGGTTAATTTTTTAGACGCCTCAAATCGAACCAAGTCAAAATTAGAGATTCTCGCTGAGGAGAGAGACTACAAGAGACGAAGACAGTCATACAAAGGTGGAAAAGCTGGTTCATTGAAAAGATCATATACAGAGGTTAGCAGTAAAGATTTGCTTGCTTCTAAAATTGGCGATCTCAGAAATGCTCAAGTTGTGTTTGACATCTTTACCTTGCAATTTATATTCCATAAATTCTAATTGACAAGTATATTTGTGATAAGTGCTAATTGCCAAGTACATTTCTGACAAGTGCTAATTGCCAAGTATATTTGTGCGCCTTGAATACATGTTGCCGCTATTACATGTTTTTTCGATGCGTTTCAGATTATCAGAGATGTTATTGAATCACAATCAGAGATGCTTAGACAGATGAAAACTGAGACGAAGAAATCAAAAAGAGACTCTTAAATTTTTATAATTTAATCTGTTTAATGTATGTTGTCTTGTTTTAACTTGGTGGTATCATTTCTGTACAATGTAAACTCAACTTGAACCTTTGTCAAACACTCCTCTTTTCCCTGCCTTGATTGCCTTCAAATTGACTACACAGGTTACGGCTGACAAATATGGCTTCCTGTATATTTCATGGATCACTGCTAATTTATAATGATTGTTTTCTCTACATTTATCTTCATTACCTCCATCATAAAAATTTGGGAATCGATAAAAATTTTGATAGCCATGAAGCCTGCAGTGACTGTTAAGTACAATTTTTTTTCTCACACTAATTCTGTATATTAACAGCAAAATAATCAACATATTTATATTTATAGCTAAATCACAATATAATAACCAATGCACAAAATACAGCTTGAACTTTGAACTTTATTTTGTTTTTCTGGTCATATTTAGGTGGTTTTTATAAATATTTTGATAATTATGTCTGGCATTATTTCTGCTCTGCAATGTGGTTTAAGACATCTTGCTGGAGGCAATATAATCAATACTCCACTCATCTCCTGTAGTATTTAAACAAACGTGACACTTATCATTGGTGCTAGTAGAATAACTTGCTGACTGGTGTAGATATTCCATTCTATACTGAAATATAATCGCTGTTTGTATATGACACAGTGCATAGCCAATAGATGTTGTTGCGCATTGTTTTTATTATTGGCTCAGTGATTTCTTTTGGGTTTTTTGAAATAACGGTTTAACAAATCAGCTTAGACAAATTAAATTACAACAACATTTGACTAACCAACAAAACCATAATATTAAATAACTACTAGCTAGATAGGATAGATGTTTGAATTCATGCAGTCAGCGTTTTGGGTCTAGTTAAAAAGTGCTATAAGATCTTTCTCTGCGATTTTCATGGCTAAAAGATTGTTTAAAAACGCTTTATGTGCAATACTTGTGGCAGAATTGTTTTTAAACTCATTGTAACGATCGCACATGCTACATAGTTCATGAATATATATTCTATATATTAATATAGAATTATTATTATATTATATATAGAATATTAATATGTTCTACCTGTTTGCTAAGCAAGTTTTGGTGAGAAGAGTAATGATTATGATTGGTTATAGGAATAAAAAACAGGATTTTAAAAGAGTCACGCTGTTTTTATTTGACATTCACATGTTTTACAGACTAAGATATGGACACCAGATTTGTGGTTGAGCAGGTGGAAACCACCAATAAAAATGTTTGTGAGTTTCGGAAATTCACTAGACGTGTTGTCGGTGCTGGTCTCTCTGTTCCTGATAACAATCTTCTCTTTTTTGGTTATCGGCAAAGTCATGAAGGTGAGCAATGTGAAATTTTTGCTCTTTCTCTGTTGGTACCCTACATGTAAGTAGCAAGGTAGTAGAAATTATGTATTTGTTGGAAATGACAAAATTCAGCTTAATGGGTTATGTTAATTAGTGCAAATTCCATATACAGACTGGACCATGAAAACTTGTTTGTTTTGATCGAAAGTTGTTAACAGACAGATGTTTTTTCGCAGTTAAACCACACTTGGTAGATTGCTATCATGCCCAGTTAGCGTCCGTTTTTTCTCTAGCTATATCCTCTATTCTCAAAGTGATATGAAATGTTTACGAAATCTATGTCAGATCTATTGAAAAATTGAGAGCATTACCATATGCCACCACCCCACCCCTCTTATTTATTGTTATATTTTCAACAAACCATGCTATGATTTAGTTTTGGTAAGTTTGCAAACAGCTCAGGAGTTTATTCAGATAGTCAGTTGTCACCATTCAGGGAAAATTGGTTATCATTTGTGTCTGATTTTGTTGTTCAGGTTTTGTCAGTGTTCTTGTCTGTGTTGGAACTATACGTCCTGCATCCAAGGTTGTCAAAGAATCACTCAAGCCACTTGTCACCAACTGCTGGGAACTTGAAGTAAATGATACTTCATTAGTTAGCAACAGATGGGCAGAAGAGGCTGAAGGTTTGACACCATCAGGCAGGTTCCTCAAGCTTAATTGTCATCAAGCACTTTTTCTTTTTGTTGTCAAACACATATATTGAGATAACATAAATTGTCTTACATCAGTTTTTATACCCTCAATTTGTAAGTCTTAACACTATTTTTTATTGATCATGTAGTTTTCAGCAATTCTGTATTTTTATAATATGTTTATACATTTAAAAATCTGTTCATGACCTGTCGTTTCATTGTTTTGATTTAAGATGCAGCTGTGACACCAGCGAGTGGAGCTACATTTACAGAAAATAACTTTCTTACCGACGACTCACACATTGTAGAGTACTTATTTACGGACCCGTACTATCGGCAGGAGGGATATGGCTCCCAACTCTTGCACACTATGGAAAGGTGTTGCTATAATGTGGTAAGATTCTAGAGCAGTGATTCTTAACCTTGGTGGACATGCTGACCCCCACCAGTTTCATATCCACTTTCACCGAATCCTTCTTTATCGAAAAATAGATTAGGTTTTTTTCACATTCAAGACAGGTATATGTTTTACTGGTGTATTACCATTACTTCGTTCAAAGAACAAAACCAGTACAATACATGAGCTAACAACAAATTACATCACTTTTCATAAAGATATGACCTTTCAAATCAGCGTGATTTATGCTATTGCTTTTGAGAGACCACTTATACGTCTTGACCTCCTCCAAACCCTTGAGACTGACTCACCAAACCACTGAGATGGACTCCCGAACCCGTTGGATTCAATCGAATCCAGCTTATGAGTCACTGTTGTAGAGGCTCATGAAACATCTGTCCTTTCAGCATTTGCCTAGTTTTGTATTTGATTTTCCCCCAGTGTGCGTGTTGTATCAGGGATCTGCCTTGCAGAAGTCACAGCATCTAATCGGTTTTGAGGCATTGGGATCCCCCATAAATTGAGTTTGACAAAGATTTGAGACTAATACAGCTTCTATTTCTTAGTAGAAACTCTAGCTGAGGCAGCCGGCTATTATATCTGATACTAGCCCAACGCCCGACGTTGCATAAGTATTAAAAAACAGTTTATAAACAGTGGCAGGTAATGCAGTCGCTTGCCATTACGCTGGCACATTGCTAAAGACTAATTTGAGTACGCCACTATCCATATGGCTAAATTTACTAATAAGAGCTGTGAGAGCAACTTTTAGTGGCGCTGCATAACGCAGAGTGCTATGCATATTTTAACCGACATAGCAATTCATATTGCCTAATAAAATCATTGCATCTGATGTGGCTTAATTAGGGAGATTATCGCCTGGTGACCAAGAGGTTCTGAGATCAAATTCGGCGCGAAGCGCATACTTGTTTTCTAAAGTTTAATAGCTACAGCTGGACACACTGAACGACGGGCTTAGAGATTTATATATAGGTTGCTATTGTTATTAATTGATACTCTTCTTTGAGGTTGCCATGTCTCGCCCTTTGGTTGTAGAGCAACGTAGCACCATTCAAGCTCTGGGCTGCATCTAAGGCTCGTAAGTTTTTTCAGCACCAAGGTTACGTCTCTCTTGACAACAAGCCATCGGTGTCTTCCAACATGGTGCATATATTTCGTCATTTATACCCTATGCAGAAGCTTTCATTCACTGATTTGCCTCAGAAACGCCGTAGAAAACATCACACTCCATCATACAGGCCAGCCTGAGAGTTTGAGCTACGTACTATATGACTGACTGTTTACTATGCGTTTTCTACAAGGACTTAGTTTACTAGTCATACTATTTGTTCAAGTCTTATTTGTTATGTTAGCCGAGTTCCTCATCAGTTGTTTGAGGGCTTGTGTATTGATTCATATAACTTCAAACTTGACGCTATAGCGAATCTCAGCTATAACCTTTGAACCTTTTCAGTAGCTCACATCTATCTAGCAGAAGTTCCATATGTTGTTAATCATTTACTAACTAGATCAAAGTTTATAACCTTCTCCCTAATTATGCATTTGTATAAAATATTATAATGTAGGGCTATTTGCAAGCAATAAGCCTCTCAGTCATTAAATGTATATGGGCTGTTACAATTGACCTTTTCTGTTATCTTGTCATAGCTTGTCGAGTTTTTTATTATTTCTTTCATGTTATTGTTGATAATATAAGAACTTTTACATTTATAACTGCATCTATAATTTATTTGCCAATTTTATAGGGTTCCTGTATCACTCTAGTATACTGCAGCTATCTTATTGCTGTTCCTTTTATTCCTTAACTAGCTGCATTACTCACCTACAGGAACAAATTCACGCGCAGCATAAGGTTTATTGAGAGTTGTCTTTCATATTGTATGACAACTCCAAATATGCAGTCTACTGAAATTGTTGTCCTGATGTATTATTATGTAAATTGTCTACTGAAATTGTTGCCCTGAATATGCATACACATATTACATGTCAATAATGTTGGGAAGAATAATGGAAATCTGCAATGTGTTTTACAGCTAGATGCGTGTAAAATCTAGCAAATATTCTTGATTCATGTGTCTAGATTCATGCGTCCGTCCATACCCGTCTATATTTGCAGTTGACGACCGCGCTCTTACACTCGCCTCGCAATCAATCGCTTCGCACTCGCAATCAATCGGCCCACCTCGCAATCAATCACCTCGCACTCGCCTTGCAATCGATCGCTTCGCAACCAATCGCCTCCCACTTGCAACCAATCGCCTCGCACTCGCAACCGATCGCCTCGCAATCAATCACCTCGCAATCAATCGCCTAGCACTCAATCGCTTCGCAGTCAATCGCCTCGCACTCGCCAACTCATTCATCTGGAAAGCCGCGCCTGGATACTCTCGCTGCACTAAGGGCGAAAAAGGTCTTCCGCGCATCCCCGAGTGACGCCACAGCCCCAAAACGCTAGCTGCATTACCCATCCACGGGAACAGATTCGTGTACAGCAAGAGGTTTATTGAGAGTTGTCTTTCATAATGTAAAACAACTCCAAATATGCAATCTACTGAAATTTTCTGCCTCGACCACACTATCATTGCACACACATATGCAGTCATATATGTCAATAATGTTGGGAGAACAATGGAAATCTGCAATACGTTTTACCGCTAGTCTACAATGCATCAGTCTCAAACCACTCAAATCGGCATTGCCCTATTTGTGTACAGAGAACTGATAATGAAATTGACATTGCTAGGAAAACTGAAGTTCTTCAAACCGGCAGTATTGAAAAGTTTTGCATCTTCTAAAAATTATACAAAATATTTTGCTATCGCCAGCATTTATTAAATGGAGACTACATGCTTAAAACACTAATCATAGCTCACCAGTTTTTCGTCTATAGCCTGTGTTTTGACATGGTATATACAAACAGTAATGCGGTTGTGTCGACAAAATTTATATGTATAACAGCACAGACAGTATGATGTCAAGGCAGATCCAGCATTAGCACCTCACAATAATAAAACTTAACGCCAACATGATAGCCTTTTTATGAGATACAATAAGGATAACGAATGCATGAAAGTATATATATACTGAAAAATGTGTTAGAAAATGCTGCATGTGGTATAGCAGAACATGAAGAACATAGCATGACATAACAATAGCACAATGTTAGTTCAACGCAACACTTGCGGATAGACAACATTTTTTGTTTTTCTGTTGGGTGTATGAACAAATAGTTTTCGGTTTGTGCCTACTTTTTAGCAGGTGACGTACAGCTGGTCATGGCTAAAGCAGGGTGACAGTAAGTCGATACCGACTGCTCTCTTTCTTTTCACCATCGCTTATCGCAACCCTCGGAGTACTCGTGCAAGTTCTGTAGTAGTAACTTACAGTAGGCCTACTCGTAGCTGGAAAAAAAATTAGTAACTCAGCTGCTGAAGGAAATGAACTTGTCCAACTATCACAAACAGTGGCAAATCCAACGTTATTAAGTAGTTGAGGTGTGGCGATTCATAGGCAATACAACATTGAATAAAACGTACTAACCTTTTCGATGTAGAAATTTAGTAGGTAAAACGCAGTAGCAGTACCCGTGCAAGTTCTGTAGTAGCTATAGTTCTGTAGTATACTCGTAGCTGGAAAAAAGCAAAAGTAACTCAGAAGGAAATGAACATGTTTACTATCACAAACAGTGGCAAATCCAACGTTTTCAACCCTTTCACCGAAGTAGACTCATGCGTTTTCTATGGTTGACCGCCGTAGACACATTTTTGCGACTTTCCCAGCAATTGCTAGTAACTGAATTTTATTATTCGTTGATAACATGACCAATGATCTTTATGACCTTTATGGTAGTGACAGTGTTGTCCTAATATTTCTCTATAAAATTAGCCTAAAGTTTAATATTTTAATCTGTGTTTGGGGATTTCCAACGTAAAAACGAACATTTTTGTGTAAGTTCATCAAAGGTGTCCGACTTAGAAAACAAATAGCTACTTATGTTGATGACATTATAGCCGATACAGATTTTTGTGATTACACAGATAATTAAAAAGCAATATCAACACTGACTCTGATGGCAATGAAAGTATGGTTTTGTAAGAATAAGGATCATTGTAGAGGATCATTTTGCTTTGTAGCTTCACAGCGCTTTATCGATGGACGAAGTATAGATACAACAAATTTGTTGTATAACAGTGCTTGTTAACATGTTTGCAAAATGAAATATATAACCAAAACAAACGTTCTAGATGGAGTTTGAAATTGAAAAAATATTGTATACATATTAAGCAATATCGGCAAAATGGCTGGCAGTAGGCCGATAGCTAAATTTGTACATGGACGCAAGTGAAAGGGTTATGTAGTGGAAATTCATAGACAATACAACAATGAATTAAAAGTACTTACCTTTTATTATGTAGAAATTTAGTAGGTGAGAACTGTGTTTTTTCCAGTCGCAAGAAACCAACGTTCGCGTGAACTTCTCGGTACACGTTGGCAGTAAATATTAATCGCATGTAAATTACTATTCATTAATTTATTTTATTTAATGATTAGTACATTTGTATAGCTGTATAGGCGCCTTTGTATAGGCCGCAGAACTCAGGACGGTGCTTTTTAACACGGCAGCAGCTTTGCTGTTTCAAACGCACCAGTGTCGTTGGGCACCGTAAAGAGGCGCGCGCTAACCAGAGATGACGGGATTTTTGTGTAAAAACAATGAATAGGTTATGCATAGAGGCGTGTACTAACCGGAGATTCTCGTTAATGCGCCCTAGATACCTAGTAGCGGCTAATAGTCCGAAAAGTACGGTACTCCATAAGGCGGACACTCAATCAAACAGACAGACAATGATTGCCGTTTATATAGTAGATATTCCTTTATGCAGTGGGTTTAATATGATTGGAACTTTCTGTCTTGAACATTTTTGTATGATATGTATTTAACAGACAATATGAGTGCTATCATTGAGTAAACTTTAATCTGGATTAAAACCATCGGTCGCATGCCAAACTGGAAACAAGAAGTGTAAGTATTTACAAACGTTAAAGGTTGACTTGCAACAAAATTCACATTACCGTTATTTGATATGAAAAGATTCACCATGTCTTACTCTGTTGTGTTGTAGGTGCAAAATATGTGGAAAGGTGATTACAAGCTCTTAAAAGCTCAAAAACGAACAGAAAATCGCAGCCATACGAGATCGCCGGAGTTTGGATTCCCTTTCCAAAACGGCTCAAATATGATGTAGTTATGAGAGATGGTTTCTGTTTACACCTTCTTGCAACCTTATTCGTTGAAATATTTTCACAAATATACTTCACGCATTCAATAAAACTATGTCTATTGTTTTTACGCGTCTGTTTTATCGTCATTGTAGTGCTGTCACTTTTAGCACTGATATCTTATAACTTACCGTAAAAAATTGTTAAACTTTTTAACCTTAGCTCGAAGGAGTACATATCATTGTCTGATAATCATGACGAGCCTGTTGTTCACCCGTGATAATCGAAAAGTGCTGCAAAAATCATTTGCGAAGTATTGGGTCACATAATAAGAAAACGACTTGACGATTGAATAACGCCGAACCAAAACTGTAAAGTAGCGAGCATCTATATTTGATACGGGGTCTTCGGTAAAACCCGAAGTGTTTGTCATAAACTAGTACTACGATAAGTTTTATATTGAGCTTTGTATTGGCCTTTCAATTCACGTGAGAACATAGGTGACAAGACGATAACCAAATTTCGTGGTTACGTCATCGAAATAAAGAGATTCCAATCTACTGCCGCTTTTCGTTTTTGAGCTTTTAAGAGCTTTTAATCATATTTCCACATATTTGGCACTTACTACACAACAGAGTAAGACATGGTGAATCTTTTGATACCAAGTAACTGCAATGTGAATTTTGTTGCAAGTCAACCTTTAACTGAAACCAGAGTACATAGTGTAGACAACTTCAACATACTTTTTAATGTTTCCGATCTGAAATTCTAATTGTTTTGACTATCTAGTGCAGCACAGCAACTGAAGCAAAGGTTATCTGTTGAAGACATATTCATATTATTTCATGGCCTCTGTTAAAGTGATTCAAATATTCAAATACTGTGTCACTTGCTACTGATACAATCATGGCATCGTATTGTAGCAGGTGTTACTCTAAGCATGTTTCGCTTCAGTGTACAAAGAACTTTAGCAAGGGCCATGCTTTCGTTCACTAACATTGTTGTCAATTATGCCTCAGAGTGAGGCAACAAACTTGTTTGTATGCAGTATATATGCAGTATGCCAAATACAAGCAGCAAGGAAGATAAACTGTTTTTGTATTTTATAAACCGTATAGTTTCTGATATATATTCAGATGTTAGAGAATGCTCAAGCTCCCTCATCTCAAAAACTACTAGGCTTATAAAATACAGAAACTGTTTACCTCGCTTACGATTTATATTTGGCATACTCTGCATTGGAAGGTTTTCCATGCCCAAACACGCTGGTGTATCCTAATTTTGTCTGTATTGCGCAGCAAATGGTTATAGAACATTTGCAACAACGTATGTCCCAGGTTTTCATGAGATCTGAACACTTACTGTCTACTACAGACCTTCAAATGCTGTCAATAATTATTAACCAATATCAACTAATATTTTAGACTAGACTAGTAGTATTTTGTTTTAGTAAATTTAATGTTAGTTATCATGTATTATTATTAATTAGTTACTACTTATCATCACTGTTATTACTTGGTTACTAGCTATTATTGTTTAGTAACTAATTATTATTATTATTAATTGCAGTAGTTATTATCTATTATTATTACTAGTACGTTTGGCAGACCTGTGTACCGTTATAAATCGTCTGTAATGAGTATGTACATAATTATTCTGTGAAGCTTTAATGTGGCTGAGTGGTGTAGTAGTTAGAGCGCCAGTCTGCAAAATGGAATACGTGAGTTCAACTTCCGTGCAAGGTAATTTTTTTATAATGCTAGCGAGGTTTCGAACAGACGTAGAGACATGGCTATTATCATAGTAAAGATTACTGAGTTACTTTTTATTGTTATCACTTAGTTGCTAGATGATTCTGAAATTAAACAAAATTTATTAATTTCTATATATTCTAGGAAAAATATCCTCAAATACTTTGTGAGCAAACAAATAGGAAATAGTTACTAATGTCAAATAGTTTTATTCAAGTTTGCATACAAATAGCGATTTGAAAAGTGTCGCATGATTTATTTTAAGCTGCTTTTGAAAAATTATATAGCTATTATAATTTTGTAATTATAATAATATTATAAAATTGTATGATCCTAGTACATTTGTTTTCAGTTCATGGTTTCATAACCCGTTGAACCACTAGAACAGCCGCATGAGCAGCAATCTCTCTTTTTGCTGCAGCCAAATCCACAGCATAACATAGTACAAAGAATGACTATAATCAGTAATAGGAAAGCTCCTATAGAGCCCCCTACAATTCCGACTGTGCACCACATCCAATCTGTGCAGGCGAAAGCAGATTTGTTTTCTATTATCTCATTCGCTGGATTCTGTTGCCACTCATGCGGATCTCCTACTTCTATGACCATGAACATCCCTTGCTCGACGTGCAGGTCATTATGGCAGTGGAAGAGCCAGGGACCTGAACTAGAAAGTCTGAAAGGACAATCTTTGTCATGGGTCAAAGGTTATAGGTCGAAGGATCGGCGTCTAATCTGACTCTTTAGGTCTAGAAAGCTTGAAGGGTGTGACTGGAGTTTTCGGTGTACATGTATGTTGAAGGTCTCTAGAGAACCGTGCTGGTCACATTACACGACAGGCGCTATTCAAATAGCAGAAATTAATAATTATCACACTTATTAACTAAAAAGCAGTTAACTTTCAACACCGTAGTTAACAACCAGTTGACATTCAACAACACAATTAACAATCAGTTAAAATTCCATACCATGGTTATAAAGCAGTTAACATTCAACACCATAGTTGACAACCAATTAACATTCAACAACATAATTAACAATCATTTAGAGTATCATACCATGGTCATAAAGTAGTTAACATTCAACACCATAGTTAACAACCAGTTAATCTTTAAGATTAAGATTAATGAACAGTTAATGTACAGAAATTAATCAAAAATAACTATTCACGAGTTGATAGTAGGCATAGGGCTCTTCACACCACAAATCATCAACACTACGATTCTGTTGAAAAGAACAACAATACCAATAACTGATGTACCGACAACAATATGCTACTGAAAACTGAAATATGTTACTAAAATTTTCATCATTTTTAGATTATATCAGTACTTTAGCAACATTCCTTGAATTTTTATTGGTCTACATGAATCTACTTGTATGTTAGTTGAATAAAAATGACACTGGTCTTGCACAAGCCACAACACAGTGAACTTTGCTCAGAAATAAGTCTTTTCCATACGACTTATTTGAATCAAGACTGGAGGGCAGCATGGATTTGCCTGACTACTCACCCAAATTATTAGCCTGAAATCTGACAACGGCATAGCCACCATTAGGTATCATAATGGTATCCTTTTTGATTGGCCGGACAAAGTTTCTTGAAATTTTTCCTGCGCTGTCGAGAGCTATCACTTGTTGCTTGGAGGTTTGCATTGATGGCATCTGTCATATGAAAAGAAAACAGAGTGCAGCAAACTTCTATATAACACACCTGACAGATCAGTTATGACATATCAGTTATGATCAGTTAAAGAGTTTTCTAGAAGGTTAGATTACCTGAATGTGCTTAGGAGTGAAAAGCACAGCTTAATTAAAATCAATTTTAACAAGTTGCTCAAAGTACTGAATTTTAAGTAAAGTTATAAATTTATATACGTGAATGATGCGGAATTGCTATATTCACAAGTTTTGACCGTTTTAAAATTTTTCACTACATTTCCGCCCATACAAAATATTCCAACTGTGGTTTTTGTTCTAAGATCGAAACCATCACTTAAGAAAGATGCTAAGGCTGAAGTTTTGAACAAGGGGTAGATGCCTACCTGACCAACACCCAACACATGCATGTATTGACCATGAATATGCATTGGATGATTAGTGATGTTCCAATACTTTCCCCTGTCTATGAGAATCAGTTCAACAACATCGCCATGGTCGACCTTGAGTCTGTGAATACACTGACAGAATACTTTGTCACACCCTTTGTCCACCATTGATCCAACATCACAGAAGTCTTCCTGAGAGTAAACTGCATCAAGTCAGCTGGCAGATTTAAGAGTTAATAAAAGTGAGAACATACATAGTTTCAGAAAAACATGGATTCGCTGCACCTTTTCAAAATAATTCCTCCATGAAACTTATTAGTGCCAAAATAAAGCACGTAATAAGAATTATTCTAACCCTAAGACATCACACTCAGATGAACAGTGGAAACCCATGCATCTCAGCTACACTTTGTATTCAAAGTTTGAACCAACATCTCTACATTCAAGTCACACCACTACGGCAGTAGTTATTGATTCTCCATGATTGCTAGATTTATATTTCCCTTCATGATAGTTGCTGCAGGACTAGTAATTGATTGTTGCGGCTACTGCATTATGTGGTGAGGCTATGCCATGGAGTATTTGTTGATGTACACACAGATGGGTTTGTGATAGTGTGAACAATGTTATCACAGACGATCACCAATGCCTTGTGGTAGTATGGTACAAAATTAACAAAGACCTAAATCCAAACAGTCTGTTTACTCTTTGTTTTTGAAATAAACTGCCTGTGCTTGTAACCAACAAGATGAATGATATACTAACTCATCAGAATATCACCAAAAGACTTTTTAAGCCATTCCTAAGGTTAAAAAATAGGCAACAGCATGTTTTAGCATTGCAAGACAGAGGAAGCAAAGGCTAATGCAGCTTGGTAAAAAGTTACAATAGAAAAAATAGTCATACTGAGACTTACCTCTGGTATTTCTCCATAGTTGCTGAGGTAAGGGGCAGCGGGTAGCTTTCCATTTATATGGTCTATTTGAGCAAGAACTGTGCAACCATCTGTAATTTTCCAACCATCTTATTTTTAGAAACCAGAACATAATCATTTCCTTCACTTTTATTTTTTAACTAGTGGAATAGTTTCAAATACTGTGTTAGAGTGGCACAACTCGCACAGTACATACCCGAGCCAGCTGGTTTCGAAGGCAAGCAGGGATAGAGTTGGGGTACATTATATAATGAGTTGTTGAGCTTGTTGAGACTTAGTAATAAATAATTCTTTTTTATTTTAAGAGTTTCATTTTTGAGCCAGTCCGGGCTGTCGTCATCAGACCTCAGAGTTGCCAAAGTTTTTAGGTAGCTCACTTCGCTGATCATTCCCTCATTAAATGGGTTCACAGTCTACAAAAGAGGTAAAAGTTTCTCTTCATCACTTGGCCAGCTCAGAAACTTTTTCATCAATTAAGTTTAAAGTTGGAACTGTCAACCACTTTATTCCATCTTCGTTTTCATTTCAATCTCACTAACATTACAACTAGAAAATTCTGTGTTGAAAGTAAAGGTGCGCGCGCGCACTAGAGTGAATGTGATATGAAAGTGAAGCGATGCGACAACGCGGCAGCGCAGCAGCAAGATTGTGGCGTTTTCAGAGCGTTCAAACATGTTTGATTTTGGGTGCGACCTCTTGTACGCTATTGGCTGTTCCAAGGTCATAGACCGCGAAAACTGCAAGCGTGGTCATACCAAATACTAGTGTATTAATAATAATAAATTGATTAATTAATTAATAATAGTAGCGTGATCAGATATGGAAGAGCAACTCATTGCGCTAGTAAGAGAGAGGCCATGCCTCTATAATCAAATTAGACACCAAAATTATAAAAGAGAAGATATCAAGAGGAATAACTGGTGAGAAATTGCAAAAGAGTTAAAACTATCTGGTAAGTAAATAATAAAAATTAATATAATTAATTTAAATTTAAATTAATGCGAATAACATCACTATCACTACATCTCTAATAACATCACTATATCACTATCACTGCATCACTAAGAACATCACTTTATTATATCACTCATATAAATTCACTCTGATGGACGTGAATGATATCGCATCAAGTGTGCTCTAAGGTGACATTCGTTTGACGCTTCAGCCGCTACATCTTCGCTTAATTCGCTTTTAGTGTGCTCACACCTTTACCTTATAAAATTCTGTGTTAAAAGTAATCTTATAAAAGAAAACCGATTTTTGCAAAATATATCTATATATAAAATACATAGATACAAAATATATCTATAAGTAACCTTATAATTCCCAAGTTACAAAATAATAAAAATCTACAAATGTAATTATAAGAAAAGGGATTGAGCTATAAATGAGCACATCTGCATTGTTTATGTTTTAGATGTCTAGCTGTCTAGATGTTTAGCTGTCTAGATGTTTAGCTGTCCAGATGTTAGATGATAGTTCAATGTCTTTTCTTGTAACAACTTCTCCCTCTCTCACTTTCTCTCTCTTTCTCTCTCTCTCTCTTTCTCTCTCCCTCTCACTCCCTCTCTTTCCCTCTCTCTCTCCCTCTCTCTCTCTCTTTCTCCCTCCTCTCTCTCACTCCCTCTCTCTCACTCCCTCTCTCTTTCTCCTTCTCTCTCCCTCTTTCTCCCTCTCACTCCCTCTCTCTCTTTCTCCCTCCTCTCTCTCTCCCTCTATCTCCCTCTTTTTCCCTCTCTCTCTCACTCTCTCTTTCTCTCTCCTCTCTCTCTCACTCTCTCCCTCTCTCTCACTCCCTCTCTTTCTCCCTCTCTTTCTCCCTCTCTCCCTCTTTCTCCCTCTCACTCCCTCTCTCACTCCTTTCTCTTTCTCCCTCCTCTCTCTCCCTCCCTCTCACTCCCTCTCTCTCTTTCTCCCTCCTCTCTCTCTCTCTTTCTCCCTCACTCCTCTCTCTTTCTCCTTCTCTCTCCCTTTTTCTCCCTCTCACTCTCTCTCTTTCTCCCTCCTCTCTTTCTCCCTCCTCTCTTTCTCCCTCCTCTCTTTCTCCCTCACTCCTCTCTCTTTCTCCCTCTCTCTTTCTCCTTCTCTCTCCCTTTTTCTCACTCTCTCTCTTTCTCCCTCCTCTCTTTCTCCCTCCTCTCTTTCTCCCTCCTCTCTTTCTCCCTCACTCCTCTCTCTTTCTCCCTCTCTCTCCCTCTCGCTCCCTCTTACTCCCTCTCTCTTTTTCCCTCACTCCTCTCTCTTTCTCCCTCTCTCTCCCTCTCTCCCTCTCTTTCCCTCTCACTCCCTCTCTCTCCCTCTCACTCTCTCTTTCTCCCTCCTCTCTCTCTCCCTCTATCTCCCTTTCTCTCCCTCTCTCTCACTCCCTCTATCTCTTTCTCCCTCCTCTCTCTCCCCTCTCTCCCTCTCTTTCCCTCTCTCTCCCTCTCACTCCCTCTCTCTCCCTCTCTCTTTCTCCTTCCTCTCTCTCTCTCTCTCTCTCTCTCTTCCCCTCTATCTCCCTCTCTCTCTCCTTCTCACTCCCTCTCTCTCTTTCTCCCTCCTCTCTCTCCCTCTCAATCCCTCTCACTCCCTCTCTCTTTCTCCTTCTCTCTCCCTCTTTCTCCCTCTCACTCCCTCTCACTCTCTCTCCCTCTCACTCCCTCTCTCTCTCTTTCTCCCTCCTCTCTCTCTCTCTCTCTCTCTCTCTCTCTTTATCTCCCTTTCTCTTTCTTTTCCTCTCTCTCCCTCTCTCTCCCTCTCTCTCCCTCTCTCTCCCTCTCACTCCCTCTATCTCTTTCTCCCTCCTCTCTCTCTCTCTTTCTCCCCTCTCTCCCTCTCACTCCCTCTCTCTCCCTCTCACTCCCTCTCTCTCCTTCTCTCTCCCTCTTTCTCCCTCTCACTCCCTCTCTCTCCCTCTCTCACTCCTCTCTCTTTCTCCCTCTTCTCTCTCTCTTTTTTCCTCACTCCTCTCTCTTTCTCCCTCTCTCTTTCCCTCTCTCTCCCTCTCACTCCCCTCTCTCTCCCTCTCTCTCACTCCCTCTATCTCTTTCTCCCTCCTCTCTCTCCCCTCTCTCCCTCTCTTTCCCTCTCTCTCCCTCTCACTCCCTCTCTCTCCCTCTCTCTTTCTCCTTCCTCTCTCTCTCTCTCTCTCTCTCTCTCTCTCTCTTCCCCTCTATCTCCCTCTCTCTCTCCTTCTCACTCCCTCTCTCTCTTTCTCCCTCCTCTCTCTCCCTCTCAATCCCTCTCACTCCCTCTCTCTTTCTCCTTCTCTCTCCCTCTTTCTCCCTCTCACTCCCTCTCACTCTCTCTCCCTCTCACTCCCTCTCTCTCTCTTTCTCCCTCCTCTCTCTCTCTCTCTCTCTCTCTCTTTATCTCCCTTTCTCTTTCTTTTCCTCTCTCTCCCTCTCTCTCCCTCTCTCTCCCTCTCTCTCCCTCTCACTCCCTCTATCTCTTTCTCCCTCCTCTCTCTCTCTCTTTCTCCCCTCTCTCCCTCTCACTCCCTCTCTCTCCCTCTCACTCCCTCTCTCTCCTTCTCTCTCCCTCTTTCTCCCTCTCACTCCCTCTCTCTCCCTCTCTCACTCCTCTCTCTTTCTCCCTCTTCTCTCTCTCTTTTTTCCTCACTCCTCTCTCTTTCTCCCTCTCTCTTTCCCTCTCTCTCCCTCTCACTCCCCTCTCTCTCCCTCTCACTCCCTCTCTCTCCCTCACTCCCTCCCTCCTACCCTCTCTCTATCTCTCTCCCCCTCTTTCTTTCTCCCTCTCCCTCTACATTGGTATATGCTGTTTTATGTTATTTTACGCTATTGGCTGTAAAAGAGTGGAATATCACTTTTGCAAGGTCAAGCGTAATACATCTGCTGATCAACGTATCCTATCTGCCTTCCCCAACATACATGCAGAAAATGTGCCGCAGATCAAAGTTCAAGGAAAATGTTTTTTTCCGGACATCTCCCATTTTCCTTCAGTCATGTTAATACTTAACTACAACTCCTCAGACTTTTATATTATAGCTTTTATCTTACAATTGCTTGTTCTGGTATTTTGATACTGCTGGGATCTGGCATGGCGCCTGGATTGACAGGACGCGTGTCCGATGCATAGTGGAGTATTGCATATGTCCTCTTATTTTGGCAGTCTCCACGGCCTTCAAACAATATCCAATAGTCATTCTCGACTTCATCTGCCGATAGTAGAATATCCCATCTATAAATGGTAAACTTTTTAATTACCTTGTGTCTGCCGTTTCATTGGATATTATGCATTGGCCTATATGAAAACTCTTGTAAAGAATAATTTTGAGAGAAGATCTGTTACTCAAGATAACC
Source organism: Watersipora subatra (assembly GCF_963576615.1). Lineage (NCBI taxonomy): Eukaryota > Metazoa > Bryozoa > Gymnolaemata > Cheilostomatida > Watersiporidae > Watersipora > Watersipora subatra. Next base: position 10,008,843 of record NC_088717.1, read on the forward strand.
GATTAATCCTTGAGCATGTCTCGTTGAAGATCTCTACTCTTCTCATATCTACCATAACTTTAGCTCACTTCCTGTTCAAGGGTTTTCTATGTAAGCGCAAATTTTTTGCTGAAAGTAGAAGTTGTCCTCCAATAGTCAAATTTATAAAACATTTTGGTTAAACTTAAAAAGGAGAGCCGGGTAATAGCTATTTTAGTTTTATAAAATGTGCACTAAAGCAAAAATTTAATTGTAGTTTTCAAAAAGTAAATTTAGTTTTTAATAATTGATCTCTGAGTCGAACCTTTCGCCTCCTGCTATTACCACTGTGTCTGCCTCTATGGGCTCAATCTCAGCACCATCTGATGCCGTTGCCTTGATCTTGTGCTGATCGACATATATTTGCATGGGGCAGTTGAACACCGCGTTGCTGATCAAGCGAATTCTGGAAAACAAACCACAGTTAATCTTGTAAAGTGATCATCAGATCGACATAGACATGCACATAATCAAAATTTACAAAAAATTAACAAATATTTATACAAAGTTTTATTTAGTTTTAAATCAGCTATTAATCAAGTACTGCCAGAATATTGAATATTGGAAAAGATGAAGTAGCATGAAAAATATAAAAACACTCACTTGTATGTGTCTCCCCGAGTAACTGATAAAACTGTGTAGACTTTTGACCTAGTTCCATTTAGTACAGCTCGACCTACAAATAAAGCCTCACAAACTTGCTACTTAATTCGACTATTGAAACCACATAAATACTCGGAATGTAGTCCAAATTTAAAAACATATTATTTTGTAAAGACCTAGTAGTTCAAGTATCCTAAAATGCGTTCGATTGTCTACACTGTGCAATATGTCGCGGCTGTGCATTGGTTAATCTAATTCCACAAGCCAATTTGATTATTTGTTTCAAATTAAGTGAAAAAGTTTGAGAATTTATGATTTCATTGAACTCCAAGAATGCTAATACAAACCACTGATATCAACAGATGTTTACTATAAATTAGTGAGAAATCATATAATAACCATAAACAGCAAAATATCTGTTTTTAGGAAGCAGACATGACATAAGGCAGACAAGGAAAGACAACTATAAACAGTTTTTAAAAACAGTACTTACACAAAATTTCACACTCTTTTTGAAATTGCGGACATATATATATATATATATATATATATATATATATATATATATATATATATATATATATATATACATGTATATATATATAAAAATTGTTTCCTCACCCCGGATACCCCGTATGGGTGGTAAATTCTGCTCTAACTCGGGTCTCCTACCAGAGACCTGGGAGTTTGAGCCCTCGCCTCAAGATCTTAGCTGTTCCCAATAGTGCACTTTTCTGCAACTCACCTGAGTTGATTGCTGTTGGTGTTTGGGCAAGCCACATTTTATGCGCTGGTGTTATTGCGCCCAGTGCCCCAATGACTACTGGGATTACAGTTGTTCTTACATTCCAGCATTTTTCGATCTCTTCTCCAAGAGGGAGATATTTCTCTACCTTTTCTTTTTCTTTGCTGGCTATATTGTAGTCATCGGGTACTGCTATATCTATTATAGTAGCCCTCTTGTTCTCCTTGTCTACCACCACTATATCTGGTTGGTTTGCTAGGACATGCTTGTCAGTTCGGATGTAGAAGTCCCAGAGGATCTTAGCGCGGTCATTTTCATTGACCTTACCAGGAGCTTCCCACCAGTGTTGTGGTTTATTAAGGCCATACTCATCACATAGACTTCTATACACAACACCTGCGACATGATTATGCCGCACAGTGTATGCATTTCCTGCTAGCTGCTTGCATCCACTGATGATGTGTTGGATGGTCTCAGGTGCATCTTTGCACAGTCTGCATCTAGGATCGTCTCTAGTGTGATAGATTTTGGTGTGATAGATAGATGTGCTCCCAACAAGGCAACTCCAAACCAAAATCTATCACAAATCTATATATATATATATATATATATATATATATATATATATATATATATATATATATATATATATATATATATATATATATATATATATATATATATTTATATATAGTATATGCAATCGACAAGAACATTCGCTATAATATAACCTGGAAGATCATCAAAAGAGCGCGGTCTTACAACACATCAACAAAATCTTGCCAGTTATGTCTATGGGAAAAGTACTTCATCATATTCGAACCGAAGTTAGCCAACCTTAACACTAGAAGTGAGCTGATATCCACATGCCGGCATGCCAGAAAACACCTAATTAGCTCAATAACATAATTTGACTACATAATTTGCTGTATACTATAATATATATATCACACAATAGTATTAAGCCCTCAGCTTTATTAAGTAATTTTATAGCTTGTACATTATACATTTTAGTCATTCTACCTGAAGATTGCAACACGATTGCATGAAACTAATAGTAGTAATGATTTTAACCTGTAGTTTTTAATAAACTTTATATTTATATATATATATTTATATATATATATTTATATATATATATATTTATATATATATTTATATATATATTTATATATATTATATATGCATAAATCTTGAAGTTTGCCTTCTCTTCGGATATCTGCTAGTCCAGCTTTAGCTATTAAAATCTTGGAATGAAGAAACTGTATCGCAGAAGATTTGATCTCAGAACCTCTTCTTTGCCAGACGATATGTTAAATCATTGAGCTACACAAGATTGATGAATTCCTTGGGCAATATATGTGGCTATGGTAAAAATAAATATACCGCTCTGCGTTACGGGGCAACATCATTTTATGCTTGTTTTCATGGCTCTTATCAATAAGTTTAGCAATACTAGCTTACTCTATTAGCCATTGGCAATGTGTCAGGCTAATGGCAAGTGGCAGGCAACTACTTTACCTGCAACTGGTTATAAGCTGTTTTTAATACCCATGCAACACCAGGCATTTGGCTAGTACAAGATTATTTATATACATGTATATATTTTTCAAAGTATGTGTTTATGTGGATTTGTCATTTCGGCTATAGCTTTCGCGCACGCTGATTATTTTACCGATGCCCCTGTTAAGAAATATTTTTCGTAAGGTTTGATCACTATATCTGGGGGTCAAGGCTAATTCTTCTTGCGCGGACAATTATATTGTCTCCGTATCGTCGTATTAAAAGTTTTAATGGATAGCTTCTGGATAGCTTATGAATGGCAAATGTTGTTTTATGTTAAATACAAAACAAATTTTCTGACTAAAGGCTTTTTTATTACCCAGGCAACACGGGTAGCACAGCTAGTATACCTATATATATATTCTCAATGTTTGTCTGTCTGTTGTTCGTCTGTCCATTTATAGTGATTTAAGTTTTAGCAATGAAGAATCACCTTCATAGTGAATTTGCACTCGCTACATTCAAATCGCAATAATTCCCATCGCTCTTACCACATACCGTATATCCTTTTCACTATTGCACACAACAAATGCACTTTTTATTATTAATTGATACTAATTTTTGTGTTTAATAATTTTTAGAATTTTTTAAAAAGCTGATTTTCTTACCACTACCTATTTTCTAATGTTTAATTTTCAAATGTGTCGTTTCAATTTCAAATGTTAAATTTTAACCCTGCCCAGTTCACAAAGTTGACTAACAGCTTTGAGAAAAAGAGAAAAACATTTACAATTAATGAAAAAGTGACCTTAATATTTAATTTCTATTCTAAAGAATTTCACTTATTGCACTGGGTTTGGTTAAACGTGCAAAATGAAGGATGGCAGTATTGACTATGTAGGGGTTTTTCTGTGTTCTTTTTACTCTCCTTTTTTCTGTTCAGGTCTCAACATTGCTTTATTTTTGTATCTAGCAAACATCTCAAACACTTTGTCTCCACCTGACTATCTTTGTTTCACATAACCTATTATTATTATCATTATTGTTGTAAAAGTTTATCTTCACAGTCGTGTGGTGGTAGGTGACTGGTTTTAGTCCGTGTTGAGTCCGGGTCTTAACAAAAGGCCTAAGGATTCAGCATCTTCCTCAATTCCACTAAGAGAGGACCTTCCTCAAAATGTGAGCTGTTCCTAAGATGGCTGTCTTCAGTCTTCTATTATTATTATTATCATCGTTATCATTAGCTAATAGATGCAAAATAGTTATATACAGGCACAGCTCCCAAACATACACTGAACATGGAAGATAGAAAGATAGATATATGTTCTTAAAATCAAAGTTAATCAGCAAAATTCTCATATAAACTAGATATTTATTGCGCCAACTAACCATTTATGAGGAAGGCATCAGGACTGTTTGAATCTTTTGCAAACAGGTGAAGCATTCCTTGGCCTAAACCAGATCGGTTATACCAATCCTGCAGCAAGAGCACATGCTCTGGGAGGTCATGCTGATCATTGTAGATTTTTTTACGAGGTAAAACTATCAATGGTCCTGCAATTCCATCCGCTCTTTGCATGCCGACATGTGCATGATAATAATGGGTGCCAGCATGGTTCGCTTCGAAACTACAAAAAAAAGATTTCAATCATTAGTAGTCTCTTAGATTTTGCTTCAGTCGTTTGGATAACAAGGAATTTTAACACATGTATGAGGTGTGACTGTACTTATAGATTGAGTATCATATAATAACTTGGATGGTGTACATACCAATATTCAAAGGTACAGCGTTATCTACAACTTAGATGATATACACACTAGTAATCATAGGTAGAGTATCATGTTAGATCTTAGATGATGTACACACCAGTAATCATAGGTAGAGTATCATGCTATAACTTAGATGATATACATACTAGAAATCATAGGTAGAGTATCATGTTATATCTTAGAAGATATACACACTAGTAATCATAAATAGAGTATCATGTTATACCTTAGATGATATACACACTAGTAATCATAGGTAGAGTATCATGCTATATCTTAGATGATATACATACTAGCAATCATAGGTAGAGTATCATGTTATACCTTAGATAATATACATACTAGTAATCATAGGTAGAGTATCATGTTATAGTTTAGATGATATACACACAAGTAATCATAGGTAGAGTATCATGTTATAACTTAGATGATATACATACTAGTAATCATAGGTAGAGTATCATGTTATACCTTAGATGATATACATACTAGTAATCATAAATAGAGTATCATGTTATACCTTAGATGATATACACACTAGTAATCATAGGTAGAGTATCATGCTATATCTTAGATGATATACATACTAGTAATCATAGGTAGAGTATCATGTTATACCTTATATGATATACATACTAGTAATCATAGGTAGAGTATCATGTTATAGTTTAGATGATATACACACAAGTAATCATAGGTAGAGTATCATGTTATAACTTAGATGATATACATACTAGTAATCATAGGTAGAGTATCATGTTATACCTTAGATGATATACATAGGCCTACTAGTAATCATAGGTAGAGTATCATGTTATACCTTATATGATATACATACTAGTAATCATAGGTAGAGTATCATGTTATAGTTTAGATGATATACACACAAGTAATCATAGGTAGAGTATCATGTTATACCTTATATGATATACATACTAGTAATCATAGGTAGAGTATCATGTTATAGTTTAGATGATATACACACAAGTAATCATAGGTAGAGTATCATGTTATAACTTAGATGATATACATACTAGTAATCATAGGTAGAGTATCATGTTATACCTTAGATGATATACATACTAGTAATCATAGGTAGAGTATCATGTTATACCTTATATGATATACATACTAGTAATCATAGGTAGAGTATCATGTTATAGTTTAGATGATATACACACAAGTAATCATAGGTAGAGTATCATGTTATACCTTATATGATATACATACTAGTAATCATAGGTAGAGTATCATGTTATAGTTTAGATGATATACACACAAGTAATCATAGGTAGAGTATCATGTTATAACTTAGATGATATACATACTAGTAATCATAGGTAGAGTATCATGTTATACCTTAGATGATATACATACTAGTAATCATAGGTAGAGTATCATGTTATACCTTATATGATATACATACTAGTAATCATAGGTAGAGTATCATGTTATAGTTTAGATGATATACACACAAGTAATCATAGGTAGAGTATCATGTTATAACTTAGATGATATACATACTAGTAATCATAGGTAGAGTATCATGTTATACCTTAGATGATATACATACTAGTAATCATAGGTAGAGTATCATGTTATACCTTTGATGATATACATATTAGTAATCATAGGTAGAGTATCATGTTATACCTTTGATGATATACATAGTAGTAATCATAAGTATAATATCATGTTGATGAAATACTGCCTTCTCAAATCTCAAAACACTTGAGATTTTTTATTTAATTACAACCATCATATCTACTGTAACCACAGCCAGAGTGTCATGCCATAACAGTCATTCTAGTAAGAGTTTAGTAGCATAATATATAGTCTTTAAAAGAACAAATAAATTGAATTGCGGGCAAATATCTTGCTTCATTGAGGCAGCAATTCAAAGAGTGATGGCACTGATTTGGGTACCAATATGGCTGTTGACTAATTATTTTGTAGTCAAATGGCGACTTTTAAAGGAAAACTACTTTAATCAGAAAATAAACTGTTACCACAACTACAGTTCTATATTAGTTTTTGTGTCTGATTAGTAAATACTTCAGCCGATCTTGCGCTAGCGATATCATTGTTCAATGCTTTATTTGTCCATGTGCTTATAAGCCTATATACTAAAACAATAAAGACACTTCACGTAACGGGCTTATGATAAGTTTAAATGTCATTCAGTAAGCTTGTATTATCTTATCATCATGCACATGAGTTTAAGCAGGCTATTTACCTTTTTACTTGTTGAGGACTTCCCTCAACAGCACCCTTTCTGTCGACAAATTGTGGCAGTCAAATGTGATGGCCATTATTTTATCTTGATGTAAGTTGAGGTAAATTTAGTGTACAGAGTAAACTGCCATCAAATATTCAAATTACATCAAACTATCTTTGACTTTTACCTGATTGATAATCAACAAACACAACTTTTACTCTTGAAGATTTTCATATCAACCTTGACCTTGATGATTAGATAAAATATTCATCAGAATGAAACCAAGTACTTTACTAGATTGTGAGTTGCCAATCGTCTGGTTTATCACATCCTGAAACTACCTTGTTTTTTTACAAAGAACTTTTTGTAGCCCAACTGTTAGCTGACGTACATGCTCTAGGTCTACTCTATGCCGATTAACACAGATATTTATTATATATTTATCTTACTCATAAGTGAAGTTAGTCCAAGGGGAGATAAATCCTTGTGTTAGTCCGGCTACTCCATCCATGTATACCGTACCATTCTGATGTACTCCATGCCAGTGGATACTTGTTCCTTCACCATTATTCATCTCATTAGTTACAGTTGCTGCAACCTGATCCCCTTCACACACCTAAAATGCCTGAAGCCGTTTAGTTTTCTGATACTACATATCATTCAAATAGAACATTCTAGAGTGTTCACTCACAAAACTAAGTTTTCCAATTATTGTAGTTTACAGCTCAAGTTTTTTATGCATTAGCATTTGCCTCAGCAGAGAGCATTAGCGCTTTCAGCGAATAAAAAATAATTTGTAAAAGTACCAAATGAATGTGTTTCAAGTTAGTATTGCTGTTTTTTATCTTGCAAATGGGATTATGCCTAAAATGTAGAGTTTAGTCGAAGGATTTTCAATTCTAGACTCGGAAACCCAAACAACCTGTCAACACTAATATATACGAAAAGGAAAGCAATTTTTTAAGAACCAAAGGAAGTTAAACTCATCCATTTTAACTCAAGTCACAGGATATTCACAGAAACTAAACAGTTAAACATAACAACTCCCTTTAGTTCTTCAGTTCAATTAAAGGGAAATCTGATAACAAGAGAAAATCCCCCAGCAGAATGAAACTGATTTTGTTAGAAGTTCTCAGTGCTTTTCAAATGTTTTAAAAGTATAATTTTACCCTGAATTGAGAAACCTAGTAATACCAACTTTTTGTTAAAAAATGCAAAAAACATGGCAGCTTAACACTATGTTTGTAAAGAAAGTTTGTAAGAAAACATTAATGATGCAAGAGTTCATAAGTTACTGCATGTTGTTTCTTTAGATGTTAGCAAAAACTATTATGAAGTACTGTAATTTCCTACTCATGCGATTTCTACACTTTTGTTTCTTTTGTTAAAAGACTTAATTATCAAAATGTTTGAGCTTTTCAAATTAACCCAATTATATCAAAGGATCTGCTAATCTGTTGCTTATAAAGAAGTAAATTATTTTACCCTGATCTGTGGCCCAGGAAGTTGTCTGTTTACTGCATACATGTATCGTGGGAGGCCATTTGCTACAACACACTCCTCTCTGTCACAATCTTCTATCACCTTTGGACAGTTGTAGCACGCTTTTGACATGGTAGTGTAGGTCTCTATTTTTAGATCATAATGGCACCTCTTCACCGTCATATCCAGACTGCAATCCCTGTTACAGCCATCTTTATCAAATACTTCACTCGCAATTCCTGAAACTAGAATTCATGAGGATGTTAGTAAACAGCTGACAGACGACATAAGATCATCTTACGATAATTTGTTTTTATATAGTAAAGCAGACCAGAGTTTGTTTTGCAAGAAACTACCTAGTTTGTCTTTCCAAAACGAGCATTTGATGTTATGCAAAAGAGGATGCTGTCAAGTAGAAATCGATCAGCCACCTGAACCTATCAGCAAAGTTAGCTGCTAATGTAAGTTTACGTGAAAAATAGCTCATGAAACAAGGCTAGAAGGAGTGAAAACAAAGCAGAAAAGCACTCCTAAACAGACTAAAGTATAGAGATTTCCTTCGAGCAAATCATCGCATGATTTGAGTATAAGTTATGGTGAGTCCTGAGTTCATTGCCATGAACAAATCAAAGGGTTTCAGCACATTAATCACTAGTACGAATATTAAATAGAATACTTGTGCGAACTTACTCGTGAGAAAGAGAATGAAGCAAACCAAACTGTGAGCCATTACTCTGTTTCTCCTTCACGCTTGCTCTCCTAGTTGTGGCTCTATTTTGCAAATTCCCCTTTTCTGATAAGAACTTTTCTGATATGATCAGCCCACCAAGTGTAGAGCGTTATCTGCTTCGTTATCTTTTTTTATTCGAAGCCCTCTTGCTGATGTGTAGTCATGACGATATATAAAAACACACTACTAGTGTATGACAAGGGTGTCTATGATCAGCTATCTCACGAGTGCGTATTTAAGAGATTGGTTCTCTGGAACCAGACAGAGCCTTGAAACTAAATACTTTTAGCAATTTGGCATAAGGCAGGAGACATGAATGTGAAGTATGGATGATAACAGTCAAAAAATGCAAAAACGCCCTTGAGTAAACTTTTATATGTAAATGTCAGTAAGTAAACTTTTATATAGATTAAAACCATCAGTCGAATGCTAAACTGGAAATGGGAAGTGTAAGTATTTACAAACGTTAATTAAAACCAGAGTACATAGTGTAGACAACTTCAACACACTTTTTAATAAATGTTTCCGATCTGAAATTCTATCCGTTTTGACTATCTAGTGCAGCACAGGAACTGAAGCAAAGATTATTTGTTGAATACACATTCTTTTTATTTCATGGCCTCTGTTCGTTAAAGTGATTCAAATATTCAAATACTGTGCCACTTGCCACTGATACAATCATGGCATCGTATTGTAGCAGGTGTTACTCTAAGCATGTTTCACTTCAGTGTACAAAGAACTTTAGCAAGGGGCATGCTTTCATTCACTAACATTGTTGTCAATTATGCCTCAGAGTGAGGTAACAAACTTGTTTGTATGCAGTATATATGCAGCATGCCAAATACAAGCCGCAAGGAAGATAAACTGTTTTTGTATTTTATAAACCGTATAGTTTCTGATATATATTCAGATGTTAGAGAATGCTCAAGCTCCATAATCTCAAAAACTGCTGTTTATAAAATACAGAAACTGTTTACCTCGCTTGCGATTTATGTTTGGCATACTCTGCATTGGAAGGTTTTCCATGCCCAAACACGCTGGCGTATCCTAATTTTGTCTGTATTACACAGCAAATGGTTATAGAATATTTGTAGCAACGTATGTCTCAGGTTTTCATGAGATCTGAACACTTACTGTCTACTACAGACCTTTAAATGCTGTCGATAATTATAGCTATTATCAACCAATATTTTAGACTAGACTGGTACTATTTTGTTTTAGTAAATTTATTGTTAGTTATCATGTATTATTATTAATTAGTTACTACTTATCATCACTGTTATTACTTGGTTACTAGCTATTATTGTTTAGTAACTAATTATTATTATTATTAATCACAGTAGTTATTATCTATTATTATTACTAGTACGCTTAACAGTCCTGTGTACCCTAAGTAATCGTCTGTAATGAGTATGTACATAATTATTCTGTGAAGCTGGAATGTGGCTGAGTGGTGTAGTAGAGCGCCCGTCTGCAAAATTGAATTCGTAAGTTCAACTCCCGTGCAAGGCACTTTTTTCTAATGCTAGGTTTTGAACAGATGTAGGGACACGGCTATTATCGTAGTAAAGATTACTGAGTTACTACTTATTATTATTGTTATCACTTAGTTGCCAGATGAATCTGAAACTAAACAAATTTTATTCATTTCTATATATTCTAGGAAAAATATCCTCAAATACTTTGTGAGCAAACGAATAGGAAATAGTTACTAATGCCAAATGGTTTTATTTAAGGTTGCATACAAATAGCGATCTGAAAAGTGTCACAAGATTAAAATTTTTATTTTAAGCTGCTTTTGAAAAAATTATATAGCTACATGTATTATAATTTTGTAATTATAATAATTTTTTAAAATTGTATGATCATTTTACATTTGTTTTCAGTTCGGAACTATAAATTGTCATAACTTTTTGAGCCATTAGAACAGCCACATGAACAACATTCTCTCTTTTTGCTGCAGCCAAATCCACAGCATAACATGGCACAAAGAATGGCTATAATCAGTAATAAGAAAGCCCCCTACAATGCCAACTGTGCACCACATCCAATCTGTGCAGGCGGAGGCAGATTTGTTTTCTATTATCTCATTTGCTGGATTCTTTTGCCACTCATGCGAAGCTCCTACTTCTATGATCATGAACATCCCTTGCTCGACATGCAGGTCATTATGGCAGTGGAAAAACCAGGGACCTGAAATAGAAAGTATTTGAAAGTACAACCTTTGTCATGGGTCAAATGTTATAGGTCGAAGGATCAGCGTCAAATCTGACTCTTTAGGTCTAGAGTGCTTGAAGGATATGACCGGAGTTGTTGGTGTACATGTATGTTGCCCGTATATTGATGGTCAGTAGAAAACCATGCTGTCCACGTTACACGACAGGCGCTATTCAAATATCAGGAATTATCACACTTATTAACTAAAAAGCAGTTAACATTCAACACCATAGTTAACAACCAGTTAATATTCAACACCATAGTTAACAACCAGTTAATATTCAACACCATAATTAACAATCAGTTAAAATTCTATACCATAGTTATAAAGCGGTTAATATTCAACACCATAGTTAACAATCAGTTAAGATTCAACACCATAGTTAACAACCAGTTAACATTCAACAACATAATTAACAATCAGTTAAAATTCTATACCATGGTTATAAAGTGGTTAATATTCAACACCATAGTTAACAATCAGTTAAGATTCAACACCATAGTTAACAACCAGTTAACATTCAACAACATAATTAACAATCAGTTAAAATTCTATACCATGGTTATAAAGTGGTTAATATTCAACACCATAGTTAACAATCAGTTAAGATTCAACACCATAGCTAACAACTAGTTAACATTCAACAACATAATTAACAATCAGTTAAAATTCTATACCATGGTTATAAAGTGATTAATATTCAACACCATAGTTAACAATCAGTTAAGATTCAACACCATAGTTAACAACCAGTTAACATTCAACACCATAGTTAACAATCAGTTAACATCAAGATTATGGCTAACCAACAGTTAATGTACAGAAATTGATTAAAAAAATTACTATTCACGAGTTGATAGTAGGCATGTGGCACTTCACACTATAAATCATCAATACCACAATTCTGTTGAAAGGAACAACATTACCAATAGCTGAAGTACCCACAACAATATGCTACTCAAAACAGTTTGAAATTTTCAACATGTTTAGATTATAACAATATTTTAGCGACATTCCTTATACCTTTATTAGTTTACATAGAGCTATGTTAGTTATATAAAGGTGACAACGGTCTTGCACAAGCCGCAACACAATGAACTTTGCTCAGAAATGAGCCTTTTCCATACGACTTATTTGAATCTAGAGTGGAGGGCAGCATGCATTTGCCTGACTACTCACCCAAATTATTAGCCTGAAATCTGACAACGGCATAGCCACCATTAGGTATCATAATGGTATCCTTTTTGATTGGCCGGACAAAGTTTCTTGAAATTTTTCCTGCGCTGTCGAGTTCTATCACTTCTTGCTTGGAGGTGTTCATTGATGGCATCTGTCATATGAAAAGAGAACAGAGTGCAGCAAACTTCTTCATAACACACTTGACAGATCAGTTATGACAGATCAGTTATAACAGATCAGTTATGACAGATCAGTTATGATAAATCAGTTATGACAGATCAGTTATGACAGATCAGTTATGACAGATCAGTTATGACAGGTCAGCTATGACAGATCAGTTATGACAGATCAGTTATGACAGATCAGTTATGACAGATCAGTTATGACAGATCAGTTATGACAGATCAGTTATGACAGATCAGCTATGACAGATCAGTTACGACAGATCAGTTATGACAGATCATTTATGATCAATTAACCAGTTAGGATCAATCTTAACAAGTTGCTTAAAGTATTGATTTACTATAGCTAAGCCTATTATATGCAGGCCTACATTGTAGAATTGTCTTCAAGTTTGATTAAAGTCTGATATAGTCATATGTGTGTAATAAACATGTCCACTACAGACATGTTATACTGTATTTTACGTAAAGTTATAAATTTATATACGTGAATGATGCGGAGTTGCTATATTCACAAGTTTTGACCGTTTTAAAATTTTCCACTACATTTCCGCCCATACAAAATATTCCAACAGTGGTTTTTGTTCTAAGATCGAAACCATCACTTAAGAAAGATACTAAGGCTGAAGCCTTGAACAAGGGGTAGATGCCTACCTGACCAACACCCAACACATGCATGTATTGACCATGAATATGCATTGGATGATTAGTGATGTTCCAATACTTTCCCCTGTCTATGAGAACCAGTTCAACAACATCGCCGCGGTCGACCTTGAGTCTGTGAATACACTGACAGAATACTTTGTCACACCCTTTGTCCACCATTGTTCCAACGTCACAGAAGTCTTCCTGGGAGTAAACTGCATCAAGTCAGCTGGCAGATTTAAGAGTTAATAGAAGTAAGAACATACATAGTTTTAGAAAAACATGGATTCGCTGCACCTTTTCAAAATAATTCCTCCATGAAACTTACTAGTGCCAAAATACCATAATAAGAAATGTTATAATCCTAAGACATCACTCAGATGACCAGTAGAAACCCATGCATCTCAGCTACACTTTGTATTCTAAGTTCTACATCTATATATAAATCTCAGTGTTTGGCTGTGGTTTGTCTGTCTATCCGCGTATCCAAGTATAGTGATAAAGTTTTAAAAATGAAAAATCCACTTTTCACTGGATTTCAACTCATAACCTCCAGTTCTGCATACAGGCATATATTCAATACACTATACTGTTCAACTGGCTATACTATGAAATAAATTGTGTACTTCTATATATAAAACTCAGTGTTTGTTTTATTGCCTTTTTGTACACCCTGTGTCTACACCCTAAAATATAGCAAAGACAAATCCGTATCACCAAGGATTTGATGTCAGAACCTGCCATTCAAAAGGTGAAAAGCTACACAGGATATAATAGATCTATTTGGAAAATAGTCATTATCTAAAGCTTGCTCTCACAGCTCTTATTAGTAAGTTTAGCAATATGTACACTAGCTTACTCAAACTAGTCAATAGCAACTACATTACCTGCCACTGTTTATAAGCTGTTTTTAATTTCTAATTAATGTTTTCCAATCTTTCACATTTCATCTTTCTAAACACCTCAGCTAGCGTTGTGCATGAAGACATACCAAAAGTAAACTGAGTGAACATTCATGAAAAACATGCTTAAACTCACATAGCCAACAGAACTGCAGCAAGCACTGCAGCTGGTACGGTATGAATCACACAGAAATAAACACAGTACACAGAAATAAACACAGTACACAGAAATGAACAAACACCTTCATGTTTAAAGGTTGACTTGCAACAAAATTTCCATAAACCGTTATTTGATATGAAAAGATTCACCATGTCTTACTCTGTTGTGTTGTAGGTACAAAATATGTGGAAAGGTGATTACAAGCCCTTAAAAGCTCAAAAACGAACAGAAAATCGCAGCCACACGAGACCGCCGTAGTTTGGATTCCCTTTCCAAAACGGCTCAAATGTGATGTAGTTGTGAAAGATGGTTTCTGTTTACACTTTCTTGCAAGTTTATTCGTTGAAATATTTTCACAAATATACTTCATGCATTCAATAAAACCATGTCTATTGTTCTTACGCGTCTGTTTTATCGTCATCGTAATGCTGTCACTTTTAGCACTGATATCTTATAACTTGCCATAAAAAATCATTAAACTTTTTAACCTTAGCTCGAAGGAGTACATATCATTGTCTGATAATCATGATGAGCCTGTTGGTCACCTGTGATAATCGAAAAGTGCTGCAGAAATTATTTGCGAAGTATTGGGCCACATGATCAGATTACGACTTGACAATTGAATAATGCCGAAACAAAACTGTAAAGTAGCGAGCATCTATATTTGATACGGGGTCTTCGGTAAAACTCGAAGTGTTTGTCATAAACTAGTACTACGATAAGTTTTATATTGAGCTTTGTATTGGCCTTTTAATTCACGTGAGAACATACGTGACAAGACGATAACCAAATTTCGTGATTACGTCATCGAAATAAAGATATTCAAATCTACAGTGGCTTTTCGTTTTTGAGTTTTTAAGAGCTTGTAATCACATTTCCACGTATTTGGCACCTACAACACAACAGAGTAAGACATGGTGAATCTTTTGATACCAAATAACTGTTATGTGAATTTTGTTGCAAGTCAACTTTTAAGTTAGACTGGTAAATGTTGTATATGTTGATTAGAAGTAAATTTTCTGTGCAAAACCTTTTTATTATCTGTGTAACGTTGGAAATTCAGTATTTCTTGTATACAATTGACGGCCAAATGTCAAGTTTTGTTTTCTGTCTGACTTAATGAATGATAATAATATTTTAAAACTGCCAATATAATTTATGTGTTAAAACTTCTAAGTACCAAGAACACGAGGCAGTTTGATGGAGAGCCAAAATCATGTTCAGAACTCTTATAAGCCAAAGACAAAACACAACAGATAAGTGAGAGTCTAGTCTAGATATGGTTTACATGTTTAGAAGTTAGTATACATATAAAAATATGCTGTTAATATATGTACATACTAGTGCTGGGCACGGGTAGTAATACTCGTTGAACTCGCGGGTTTATCTTCTCTCGAGTATCGGGTAATAGAGATTTCGGGTATTCCGGTCCTTCGGGTTCGGGTTTTGACTTTCAAGTTCGGGTTTTGGTACACGGATCCGTCGGGTAGTGTTAACAAAAACTCGGTCTATTGCACCCTGCGCTCTTAGTCTGGGACCACAAGGCATTTCTGTGTCATTTTTGCTAAGGAGGCATGACAATGGGGTTTAACGAGTTTTTAATTTAATAGATAGAATAAAATATATCATACCTTATTTACTATGCCTACTAGAAATATTGTAGTCAAGCAGTGATTACTTGTCATTAAAAGGTGAGAAGAAATACTTACATCAAATTTTATTTGCGCAATTAGCCAAATCGGTTTCGTAAACAAATCTATGCCATTTTTAATACGGCGCGTGTTCGCTATCACCGATAACACATAGGTCCTTAGTCTGTTTCCGCTATCGCCTTGTGAGAAAAAGCTATCAGCGTTGATAGTAGCAGTGAAAATTTAATAACTCTGTTTAAATTGATTACTACAGTTAGCTATTATGGATTACATAATTCATTATAACCAAGTTTCACTAAGCCAACAAGCCTTACTAACGGAAAAGCCGATAATGTAAAGTTTTTTATGAGATTTGGAGCACCATCTACAAAAAGTCAGAGAGGACCATAGAACATGCTCAAGTATTAAGCTACCATAGACCCTATCTTCTGCCACCTGTTGACATGAAAATGGCCTGTAGCCCCAGACTATCTTGACTGTTTAACAATTCACCTGTTAATGCTGCGAGTACGAATGTCAGTCAATGAAAACTGAAAAATGATAAATAAATAGAAAAGAAATATAATTGCTTTGTAAATTTGAAGATATATCTGTTTAGAAAATTTAAACATAAAATCCATATCAACAAACCCGATACCCGAAAAACCCGTAGGCAAAGGAATACCCGAGCCTAGCACTACTAGCTACCCGATACTCGAAAAACCCGAACAGAAGGGGGCGGGTCTAAACCCGTTGACCAAGAAGTACTCGTGCCCAGCACTAGTACATACATCTAATATTAGACCTACTCAGAGATAATTCAAGAATATAGGAGTTTCGAATAGAGGCAATACTCAACACTATTCCTATTCTTGTTTTTCATTAGGCAAGACATGTGTTTATATTATTTAGGTGAATGCAAAATTAAAATGGAAACTGACCTAGACTGCTAGTAGTTCTTTTACATGAGACCGACTTATTTAAGTTATCTGCTAGAGTACAGAGAGTTAAGTTTAAGCGCAGAAAATACAAATTTTAACTATTTTTCAAATTTGATAAAAATATGATCTTAGGTGATGCTATGAGAAAGCCTACTGGCAATACGAAATCTAATGTGATTTGTAGAAAAAGTTATGATGATGTTGGAATTTGTAGGACAATAATACCTTGATACACGAGCTTAATACGTTTCAGGACTGAGCTCGTATGTCAATTCACTCGTATCTCAAATCATTACACACAATAACCTTGTATACAATAGCGCCCGAGTACCCAAATAGAGGCCCGCGGGCCTGATCAGGCCCTTCAGCTGTTTTTATCAGGCCCCCAGCTGTTGCATTTTTTTAATGTTTTGCAATTTTTAAAGAGTTTGTCTGGCAATGCATTATTGTATCAGTAGTAATTATTACCGTACTTTTTGAACTATTAACTGCACCGCTATTATATAGGCCGTATCTGCTTTATTTTCTAAAAACGGGAATAAAACAATACGTACATAGGCCGCACCTTTTGTATATGCCACAGAACTCATGACGGTGCTTTTAACACAGCAGCAACTTTGCTAGTTAAAGCGAAACAGTGCCGTTAGGCACTGTTTCGTATTAACCGACGCTTTTTAATCCAGTGCCTAACGGAACAGTACCGCAGTAGGCATTGTTTCATTTTTTATTTCCCCGCTAGAAGCACACTAACCGTAGTTTCTGGTTAATGCGCCCTAGCGGTGAAAGAAAAAACTGCAGAATAGTCGCAGCCTCCAAATCAGCCGCTTGGCTCAAAACATCAAAAAAAGTAGCGGCTAATAGTCCAAAAAGTATGGTAGTTATCTGAAATCACCTGTAAAGCATTATTGACAATAGTAGAGTTTAGTTTTGTGTTAGTGTGGAGATTTCTCAGCATAAATCATGGCTCAGATATTGGTAGAAAGAGAAAACCGACGTTTTAATCCAGACCGGACTACACGATTCTTTTTTTCATGAAGTAAAAGGGAAACCTACATGTTTGATATGCAATAATTCAGTGGCTATAAGCAAGGTAGCAAATGTCAAAAGGCATTATACTCAAAACTACCCTGACTATGACTGAAGATTTCCTCCAGGAACAGCTAGAAGGCAGGAACAGCATGATAGATTAACAAGGCAGGCTAATGGACAAATGATTATGCTGAGGGGATTGCTAAAAGCTTGCAACAAAGAGAGGCTACTGCTTGTTATGAAGTTTGTTATAAAATTGCCAAGGCAATGGCTCCATACAGCCACAGCGAATTGTTCAAAGAGTGCGTGGTTTTAGCCGTTCAAGCGCTCTACCCTGAAAAACTAGATATTCAGCAAGCTGTTCAGTCAGTAGGCCTACCGCTATCTAGGAATACATGTGCACGACGGATAGAAGTTATTGCCAATCGTGTGACTGAAAGTGTCATATATAACTTGAACAGGTGTGAATCATTTTCAGTTGCAGTAGATGAGAGCACTGACATAAACGATGTTGCTCAGCTGTGTGTGTTTGTTCGGTATTATCTCAACAACAAGTTTAGTGAGGACATTGCAGCAGTTATTCCACTGACCAAGCGTACAACTGGAGAAAATATATATCAGGCATTCAAGGCTTACATGGACTCCCATAAAGTGTCAATGCATAAGATAATTTCTGTAGCAACAGATGACGCCTCAGCTATGGTGGGTGTATATTCTGGTTTTGTTAATCGCCTGAAGATAACAATCCTCAGATGATTGCATTTCATTGTATCATACACGAAAGCATTCTCTGTGCACAACTGAAAGATGAATATGAAAGTCTTATGCTGGACATAATGAAACTAATAAACTTTCTCAAATCAAAATCATCTCTACGACACCGCCAGCTAGAAACTTTCTACAGGAATCTGATTCTCAGTATGATGAATTGTTAGTACACAAAAATGTCAGGTTAGTACCATATTGCTATCTTCGAATTATATTTGGCATACTTATTTTCATTACATTATGATGAGGTAAAAAGCACAGCAAAGTTGTGAATATTGTCAATTATTTTTAATATACAATGTACTTTAATGTACTTTTGCAGATGGCTGAGTAAGGGTAGAGCTTTGCAAAGAGTATGAACTGTAAGACAGCATATTGAGCAGTTTCTTAGTGAGATTAGAAGAGATGCAGCAGAACAATTGTACAGATTCTCAGATCGGAGCATTCACTGAGAGACATGGCTTTTCTAACAGACATTTTGACTCATCTGAATGGCCTAAATTTGAAATTGCAGAGTGAAGGTTATAATGTGGTAGAACTCTGGCAGGCAGTTACATCTTTTAAAGACAAACTCCACTGCTTTTACGAGGACATAAACAGTGATATGAACCGCTTTCCAATCATCAGAGAATTTGTGAATGGTCGTGATGATGTCGTGGACCTTACAGCAGCAAGGGCTTTTCTCATTGATGTTATTTTGGAGCGTCGCTTTGCTGCGTTCAATAGTATCAATGGCATTATTAAGCTGGTTGCGTGACCATTTCAGGGACATCAGCTTTGGAAAGCCCAAATTGATAACTTTCCTCATGTTCAGACAGGTGTGGCAGAATTAGAGCTGTGTGATTTAAAGGCAGATATACTGGCTAAAGCTCAATTTGCTGAGCAAACTATTGTAGGGTTCTGAACGCAACCTGCTATACAGGAGAAGTATCCTACGCTATGCAATATGGCAGTGCACTTACTTTCTTTGGTACAACCTACTTGGGTGAATCAATGTTTTCAAAGATGACATTTATAAAAAGTAGGTATCGGAGAGTACTGACAGAGGAACATACTCAACAGCTCTTAGCTGTAGCAGTAACCAAAGATAAACCAGATATTGCAGCAATAGCTGCAAAGCAAACTCGATTTCATGTGTGTCATTAACATTACAGATACTTCTTCTGCACAATAGATTTTGTTGAGAATAAACCTACATATGTTGTTATGTTACACCTTGTTACTTTCATGTTTATGTTCATGTGAATATGTTTACTTACACATTACTTAAAATACACATGCATTTACATATATACAGCTGTATTCATGCCTGGCCCTCCTGATAAGGCCTGGTTACCTGTTTGGCCCTCCAGCAAAATTATTTGGGCACCCCTGCAATAGCGTATACAAGGTGCACTGTTCTGTTTCAACAGATCGAAAAAACAAATTGGCGTAATACCACAAGAGCAGCACATAATTGATAAAGATGAGCTCTTTGTGTGATACATTGAGTTGAGTCAGCTTTTGCCAGGAGGTTACACCAATTGCAATCAGTGGATTCTCTTCTACATCTACCCATAAAGGCTGCCTCACACTTGATAGCAGTATTTTGGAGTTGTTATTTCAACGATTATTCACCTACTGTATGAACCATAGACCTATGGCATCGCCAAGGCAACACGGATGTCAGGAAACATTGCAGGTGTCAAACTTTTCCGATACAGTATACTTCTCTGTGCATCCACAACAGTCTGCGCAATGTGCACCATTTCGGCAATAGTGATTCGCTGTTGTAGATTGACCCTTATAGTTAATAGTTATTGACCCTCCATTACTGCTAGATTTATATTTCTCTTCACGATAGTTGCTGCGGGACTAGTATTTGATCGATGCAGTGACTGCATTATGTAGTGAGATTATGCCATGGAATATTTGTTGATGTACACACAGATGGGTTGGTGATAGTGTGAACAATGTTATTACAGACGATCACCGATGTCTTGTGGTATCAGCGTTGACATACTATGATCAAGTGTGAACTAGCGTGAAAAGCTCATGCATGGGTTGTCTCAGCAATGCCAACAATTATCATCAAAAGTATGGTAAAACATTAACATAACCCTATAACCGAGCAGTATTTTTACTCTTTGTTTTTGAAGTAAACTGCCTGTGCTTGTAAACAACAAGATGAGTGATATATTAATTTATCAGAATATCTGCCAAAGATTTTTTAAGCTATTCCTAAGGTTAAAAAATAGACCACAGCATGCTAAGCATGTGAAGCATGCAAGAGAGAGGAAGCAAAGGCTAATGCAGCTTGGTAAAAAGTTACAATAGAAAAAATAGTCATACTGAAACTTACCGCTGGTATTTCTCCATAGTTGCTGAGGTAAGGGGCAGCGGGTAGCTTTCCATTTATATGGTCTATTTGAGCAAGAACTGTGCAACCATCTGTAATTTTTCAACCATCTTATTTTTAGAAACGAAAACATAATCATTTCCTTCACTATAATTTCTTAACTGATGGAATAGTTTCAAATTTGTTGTTAGAGTGGCACAACTCGCACCGTACATACCTGAACCAGCTGGTTTCGAAGGCAAGCAGGGATAGAGTTGGGGTACATTATATAATGAGTTGTTGAGCTTGTTTAGGCCTAGTAATAAATAATTCTTTTTTATTTTAAGAGTTTCATCTTTAAGCCAGTCCGGGCTGTCGTCATCAGACCTCAGAGTTGCCAAAGTTTTTAGGTAGCTCACTTTGCTGATAATTCCCTCATTGAATGGGTTCACAGTCTACAAAATAGGTAAAAGTTTCTCTTCATCACTTGGCCAGCTCAGAAACTTTTTCATCAATTAAATTTCAAGTTAGAACTGTCAATCACTTTATACCATTTTTGTTTTCATTTCAATCTCACTAACATTACAACTAGAAAATTCTGTGTTAAAAGTAGCCTTATAATTCCTAAGCTACAAAATAATAGACATCTACAAAATACATCTACAAATGTTATTACAAAAAAAAGATTGAGCCACGAAAGAGCACATCTGAATCATTTATGTTTCAGAGATATATTTTGCAAAAATTGATATTCTTTTGAAGTTGTAATTGCAGACAGTTTCCCATTAGGTTGTATATAGTCATGTTTTATAACGCTTACGGTGATTTTTTTCTAATCCATAAATAAACTGAACTAATAGATTAGCTAGCTTCCTCTATGTCTTTGTTAATATGCTCTGTCTGTTCATCACTATCCACCATTTTGACCTAATTTCGATTTAAAAGTGTGAAGAACAGAGGAGCTAGCAAATACCTCTGATAAAGAAACTAAAAGTTACTGGTAATTAATGGGTGACTAGGTAACCACTGCTAACATACATGTATATCTCTTTGACACTGGTCTAGAAGTTATTTATGAAAAAACATTGATTGCCCTTTTAAAGCAACTTTGTCATTACAATGACCTCGACCTTTTCACAAAACCATGTAACTTTTACAGAATGGAAATGCTTAATCAAATCTTCCCACAATTCTCCCCTTCACTCTCTCATTCTCTCCCTTTCTCTCAACTTCTCTCTCTTTCTTTCCCTCTCTCTCTTCCTCACTCTCTCTCGCTCCCTCTCTCTCGCTCCCTCTTTCTCGCTCCCTCTCTTTCGCTCCCTCTCTTTCGCTCTCTCTCTTTCGCTCCCTCTTTTTCGCTCTCTCTCTTTTGCTCCCTCTCTCCCTCACTCACTCTCTCTCTCTCTCGCTCCCTCTCTCTCTCTCGTTCCCTCTCTTTCGCTCCCTCTCTTTCGCTCCCTCTCTCGCTCCCTCTCTTTCGCTCCCTCTTTTTCGCTCCCTCTCTTTTGCTCCCTCTCTCTCTCCCTCACTCACTCTCTCTCGCTCCCTCTCTCTCTCGCTCTCTCTCTTTCGCTCCCTCTCTTTCGCTCCCTCTCTCGCTCCCTCTCTTTCGCTCCCGCTTTTTCGCTCCCTTTCTTTTGCTCCCTCTCTCTCTCCCTCACTCACTCTCTCTCTCTCTCGCTCCCTCTCTCTCGCTCCCTCTCTTTCGCTCCCTCTCTTTCGCTCCCTCTCTTTCGCTCCCTCTCTTTCGCTCCCTCTCTTTCGCTCCCTCTTTTTCGCTCCCTCTTTTTTGCTCCCTCTCTCTCCCTCACTCACTCTCTCTCTCTCGCTCCCTCTCTCTCTCGCTCCCTCTCTTTCGCTCCCTTTCTTTCGCTCCCTCTCTTTCGCTCCCTCTCTTTCGCTCCCTCTTTTTCGCTCCCTCTTTTTCGCTCTCTCTTTTTTGCTCCCTCTCTCTCGCTCTCTCTCCCTCACTCACTCTCTCTCGCTCCCTCTCTCTCGCTCCCTCTCTTTCTCTCCCTCTCTTTCGCTCCCTCTCTTTCGCTCCCTCTCTCGCTCCCTCTCTTTCGCTCCCTCTTTTTCGCTCCCTCTCTTTTGCTCCCTCTCTCTCTCCCTTTCTCTCCCTCTTTCCCCCTCTTTCTTTCTCACTCCTTCTTTCTCACTCTGTCCCTCTCTTTCTCTCTCCCTCTCTCTACTCTGGTATATGCTGTTTTATGTTATTATTTGCTATTGGCTGTAAAAGAGTTAAATATCACTTTTGTAAATTCAAGTATAATGCATCTGCTGATCAATATATCTTATCTGCCTCCCCCATCATACTTGCAGAAAATGTGCCGCAGATCTAAGTTTAAGGAATTTTTTTTCCGGACATCTCCCATTTTCCTTCAGTCATGTTAATATTTAACTATAAATCCTCAGACTTTTATATTATAGCTTTTATCTTACAATCGCTTGTTCTGGTATTTTGATACTGCTGGGATCTGGCATGGCGCCTGGGTTGACAAGACGTGTGTCCGATGCATAGTGGAGTATTGCATATGTCCTCTTATTTTGGCAGTCTCCACGGCCTTCAAACAATATCCAATAGTCATTCTCGACTTCATCTGCCGATAGTAGAATATCCCATCTATAATTGATAAACTTTTTAATTACCTTGTGTCTGCCGTTTCATTAAGTAATATACATTGGCCTATATGAAAACCCTTGTAAAGAGTAATTTCGAGAGAATATCTGTTACTCAAGATGACCAGTTAATCCTTGAGAATGTCTTGTCGAACATCTTTACTCTTCTCGTACCTATCATAACTTTATCTCACTTCCTGGTCAAGGGCCTTCTATGTAAAACAAATGTTCTGCTGAGAATAGGAGTTGACCTCCAAAGGTCAAATTTATAATAATTTTGGTTAAACTTAAAAAGGAGAGCTGGTAATAGCTATCTTAGTTTTCTGGAATGTGTACTAATGCAAAAAATTAATTATAATTTTCAAAAAGTAAACTAAATTACTAATAATTGATCTGTGAGTCGAACCTTTCGCCTCCTGCTATTACCACTGTGTCTGTCTCTATGGGCTCAATATTAGCACCATCTGATGCTGTTGCCTTGATCTTGTGCTGATCAACATATATTTGCAGGGGGCAGTTGAACACCGCATTGCTGATCAAACGAATCCTGGAAAGCAAACCACAATTAATCTTGTAAAGTGATCATCAGATTGACATAGACATGCACATAATCAAAAATCTAAAAAAATTAACAAATATATACAAAGTTTTATTTAGTTGTAAATCAGCTATTAAACAAGTATTGCCAGAATATTGAATATTGGAAAAGATGAAGAGTTAGTGTGTAAAAACAAGAAGTTAGTTAAACCATAAATATTGGATATCAAACAAGCATCCAAACAGTTTGCTTTCTTCAAGGAAATAAATAGCATGAAAAATATAAAACACTCACTTGTATGTGTCTCCCCGAGTAACTGTTAATACTGTGTAAACTTTCGACTTAGTTCCATTTAGTACAGCTCGACCTACAAATAAAGCCCCACAAACTTGCTACGTAATTCGACTAATGAAACCACATAAATGCTCAAAATGTGGTCCAAACTCAAAAAAATAATTTTTTGTAAAGGATTAGTTGTAAATGTATCCTGAAATACATTCTATAAAGAGTTGTCTACACTGTGCAATATGTTGCGGCTGTTCATTGGTTAATCTTATTCTACAAGCTAATGTAATTATTTATTTCAAATTATGTGAATTGTGAAAATGTTTGGGAATTTATGATTTTACTGAACTTCAAGAACGCTAATATAAACCAGTGATATCAAAAGATGTTTACTATAGCATTAGTGAGAGACCATATAATAACCATAAACAGCTAAATATCTGTTTTAAAAATCAGACATGACATAAGGCAGACAAGGAAAGATAACTATAAACAATTTTTACAAAGGCAGTACCAACACAAAATTTTGTACTATTTTAAAAATTACATACATATATACAAATAAATATATACTTGTCGATATATATATTTCTCAAAGTCTGCTTTTGCTGTCCAGCTATAGCTAGTGATATCTTGGAATAATGGTTCCGAATCGCAGAAGATTTGAACTGGGACGCTCTGTTTCACCATTCAGACGCCGTAACAACTTAGCCACATTAACTTGATTACTTCACTAGCTATGTATGATGCTACACGGGAACAAATACGCAACGGCTTGGCGTACTATGCAGGGTTATTGCCTAACGTCTCCAAGCCGGTAGCGCTTATTAGTATGCTTACTCAAATCATCCATTGGCCATGTGCCAAGCTAATAGCAAGTGGGAGGCAACTCTCATGACCTCTCATTGTTTATAAGCTGATTTTTAATACCCGGGCAACGCCAGGTAGCACAGTACTATATAAATCTCAGTGTTTGTCTGTTTTACATCTGCCAAGGTTATAGCAATTAAAGTCTTAGCAATGAAACATCACCTTCGTAGTAGATTTCAACTCGTGACATTTAAATTGCAAGACTGAGAACCATAAACCATAAGCACGCATAAACCACATGGCTACGACATCCTTATCCTTCCCCAACACTCTTACCATATACTGTATACCCTTTACACAATTGCACATAGCAAATGTGCACTTTTTATTATAAGTAATGTTACCTTTTGCATTTTTTATTTTTTTGAGTCATTTTAAAAACAATTTTTTTGACCGTTACCTATTTTTTTAATGTGTAATTTTCAAAAGTATCCTTATACTCATATTGCCGGTTTCGGTAAATCTGTAAAAGCTAAATGCTTTTCAAGCGTACAACTGTATTATCTGGAGTAGGAATTGCCTCTACACTTTCTCTCTGTTTTTCAAACAAAGTATCAAACAAAGAAAGTCTGATATCTTATTTTTGCGTTTGTCCCCGTATCGAGAGGTACCTGTATCGTCCATGAAAACTTTGAATATAATGAGCTTCTGCTGCAACAGTAACCTTTTTTAGATATTTTCTATGTACTTAATGTTTGTTTGTTCTCTTGAGTTATTTGAACTGCATCAAAACACTTTCCGCATGATATGAAGTTTAAAAGGTAGAATTGTAAATGTTGTACATGTTAAATAAATATAAGTTTTCTATGCAAAGAATTTTTTATTACCGGGGCAACGCTGGGCATTCACCCAGTACATAAATATATATACAATATATGTACAAATATATATATGTATATACTGTATATACATGTATATGTGGTATGTATATATGTACACTAGCGAAATGCCAATACTAGCGCAATTACCCTGGCAGTTTGCCAATGGCTATTTCAAGTAAGCTAGTTATCTACGACTTTTACTAATACATAGAATGACGCTGCGCTGTACAATCATAGAGCATGCAAAGTATCCTTATAAAACAGGCTATCACTGCAACAGATATATACATGCTGACTTTTTCACAAAAAAGTATTTTGGTACATAACAAAAATTACCCTTTTTACTTTTATTTCAAAAATAATTTTTGTTCATTTTTGATTGTAGAAGTTTCTAAAAAACCCAAAAGTAAAGTTATGCAGTTACATAGTGGTAGCTGTCATGTCTTTTGCCTTTTTTAACAAACAGCAGGTACTACTAGGTTTCTCACGTCAGGGTAAAATTGAACCTTTGTAGCTTTGTAGCAAGGTAACATTTGAAAAGCACTGAGGACTTCTAACAAAATCAACTTCATTCTGCTGGTAGATTTTTACTTGTTATCAGATTTCCCTCAAGTTGAACTGAAGATTTAAAGGGAGTTGTCATCAGACTTCCCTCTAGTTGAACTGAAGATCAAAAGGGAGTTGTGATGTTTATGTTTGAGTTGTGATGAATATCCTGTGACTTGAGTTAAAATGGATGAGTTGGACTGCCTTTGGTTCTTAAAAGTTGCTTTCCTTTTTGTATATATCAGTGTTGACAGCTTGTCTGGGTTTTAAAGTCTAGAATTGAAAATCCCTAGAGTAAACTACACATTTTTGGGCATAATCCCATTTGCGAGATAAAAAACAGCAATACTAACTTAAAACACATTTATTAGTATCTTTTATAAACTATATTTTATTAGCTAAAAACGCTAATGTGCTTTGCTGAGGCAAGTGCTAATGAACAAGAAACTTAATTTTATTCCAACTGATTCGGAAAATCCTGCAACCATCTTTTAGAACTACAGGATGATTATCTTGAGCTGTAAACTACAATACTTGAAAAACTTAATTTTGTGAGTGAACACTCTAGAATGTTCTATTTTGAATGATAGTATCAGAAAACTAAGCGGCTTCAGGCATTTTAGGTGTGTGAAGGGGATCAGGTTGTAGCAACTGTAACTAATGAGATGAATAATGGTGAAGGAACAAGTATTCACTGGCACGGAGTACATCAGAATAGTACGGTATACATGGATGGAGTAGCCGGACTAACACAAGGATTTATCTCCCCTTGGACTAACTTCACTTATGAGTAAGATGAGTCTGTATTAAATATTTGTATTAATCGCCGTAGAGTAATCCTAGAGCATGTACGTCAGCTAACAGTTGGGCTATAAAGTGTTCTTTGTAAAGAAAACAAGGTAGTTTCAGGATGTGATAAACCAGACGATTGGCAACTCACAATCTAGTAAAGTACTTGGTTTTCATCTGAAGAATATTTTATCTAATCATCAAGGTTAAGGTTGATATGAAAATCTTTAAGAGTAAAAGTTGTGTCAGTTATCAATCAGTTAAAAGTCAAAAAGAGTTTGATGTAATTTGAACATTTGATGGCAGTTTACTCTGTACACTAAATTTACCTCAATTTGTATCAAGGTAAAATAATGTTAATCACATTTGACTGCCACAATTTGTAGACAGGAAGGGTGCTGTTGAAGGAAGTACCTAATAAGTAAGAGCCTGCTTAAACTCGCGTGCATGACAAGAAGATAATACAAGCTTACTGAACGTCATTTCATCTTATCATAAGGACATAGCCCTTCACGTGAAGTGTCTTCAGGGTTTTAGCATGTAGGCTTACAAGCACGTGTACAAATAAAGCATTAATTAAATGATATCCCTAGAGCAAGATGGGTTGAAGTATTAACTAATCAGACACAAAAACTAATATAGAACTGTAGTTGTGGTAACAGTTTATCTTCTGATTAAAGTAGTTTTCATTAAAAAGTCGCCATTCACTATGCATTCCATGCACAGTCTGCATCTAGGATCATTTCTAGTGTGATAGATCTTGGTTTAGGGTTGCCTTGTTGAAAGCATTTGCTCCTGGGCTGCCATGAGTGGCGACTCTGTATTGGCCATTGCGCCCTCGAGTTACGATGTTCGTTAGAAATAGTTAGAAATATTTTGGGACCTAAGTATATGCAGCGCGATGCTTATTCGTCTCTTTTCATTAAAGCTAATAATTTATCTCGAACTTTGGCCATTTTTGTACTGATTATATACGTTACTCAAATGTATATACGTTGAATCGACATTTCGTAGTTTACATACTTGCTATTTATTTTACATCTACATTTAGTTCGCTAATAGTTTATTCTAGCTGCTCAGAAGACATTTTCCCAGCTACATTATGTTTTTTGTATTCTAACTTTTTTGATTCTGAATGCGTATTTAAAAAAGTTCCTATCAGTGCTCGCTTTGTGTATTAGCTTACACATCTTTCCTTCTAAACCTAACCAATTAGTAATTCCTAATTATTTTCACATTTTGCAACAATCATTTGTAAGATTAATGTAAGATTATCTGTAAGATTTATCGTTAGTATCAGTTCTTCCTCACTCTCTTATATTTACATACATTTGCATACTTTAAGAAAAAATATATATACCGGTAAGGAGATAGATTTACATTAGCTTATTATATTTATAAACTTCGTATAACTTTTGAAGTTTATAATATAAGTTTTTAAAGTTTGTTGCATTCTCGTTTTTATTTCAACTTGCATTTTTTAAACATAATTTAGTATAATAAGTATATTATCTGTTTGAAGTTTAACTATTATTAATTTCCTATCACTGTTATTATTATTTAATTAGTTTCCAATTTTTATTATTAATATTAATTTTTCATTTAACCATTTTTGGCAGACATTGTTCTAATAAAATTTCAACTATAAATTACTACCATATTCTGTCATGTTTTTTTATTAATCTGTTGAATACATGTATTCTCAGAAGTTACGCATTGTCTAATGCCTCCAATGACAAGAATCTGTTCTGCACAAAATCATTTCCTCATGATATAAAGTTTAAAAGTTACAGTTGTTTGACAAAGTTTGAAAACCTTTACAGTTGTTTTTATTTTCTCTCTTAATTTATTTCAACTACATAAAACACTTCTCTCATGATAAATGATTTGAAAGTTAGAATGGTAAATGTTGTTATATATATGTTAAGTACAAATCAATTTTCTGTTCAAAGACTTTTTTATTATCCGGACAACACCGGGTAGCACAGCTAGTATAAACAAGGCAAATCCAAACAAAAATCTATCACACTAGAAACGATCCTAGATGCAGACTGTACAAAGATGCACCTGTGACCATCTAACACATCATCAGTGGATGCAAGCAGCTAGCAGAAAATGCATAAACTGAGCGGCATAATAATGTTGCAGGTGTTGTGTACAGAAGTCTATGTGATGAATATGGCCTTAATAAACCAAAACACTAGTGGGAAGCTCATGGTAAGGTCAATGAAAATGACTGCGCTAAGATCCTCTGGGACTTCTACATCCAGACTGACAAACATGACCACGCAAACCAACCAGATAAAGTGGTGGTGGACAATGAGAACAAGAAGGCTACTATAATAGATATAGCAGCACCCAATGACTAAAATATAGCCATCAAAGGAAATGAAAAAGTGGAGAAATATCTCCCTCTTTGAGAAGAGATCGAAAAATACTGGGATGTAAGAACAACTGTAATCCCAGTAGTTAGTGAAGCACTGGGCGCAATAACACCTGCGCATAAAATGTGGCTTGGCCAGGTACCGACAGCAATCAACTCAAGTGAGTTGCAGAAAAGTGCGCTATTGGAACAGCTAAGATCTTGAGGCGAGTGATCAAACTCCCAGGTCGCTTGTAGGAGACTCGAGTTAGAGCAGAAATTACCACCCATATTGGTTAATCGGGAAGGGGAAACAATTTTTTTTATATTCATATATATATATATATATATATATATATATATATATATATATATATATATATATATATATATATATGAATATAAAAAAAAATATATATAAAATATATATATAAAATATATATATATATATATTGGCATTTTTTATCACCTATATTATTACCATAGAGAATCTCAGCTTTTGTTGGTAGATATAGATACCGGTCAGTGGCCTTCAAAGCAAATTAGTAAATTACACCATGAAAAAGATAAATGAAAAGCAGTAAAGTAAAATTATGTGTTTTTGAAAAAAATCTTTTTTTTACATGATAATATGTAATAATATTGTGTGCGTTAGCAAGGTGTTGGTGTCTGGCATAAGGTGTAGTGGATTTTCTGGAGGAGTAGGATTAATGTAATAGATGGTCAAGCAGATTGGATATGTGATTTGGGTATTTTAGATAGTACCATCTTAGAACACAGCTCATCAGCCTTAAGGACATTTCAATGCTGATTGTAACTGTCTATATCAGGTTACATAACCCTAACACACCATTTTTGAATGGCTTCTAAATTTTCTTGGTCAGTTTTTGATACGAGATACCTTCTTTGAGGTGCATATGACAGAATAGGCGATTCCTGATAAAAGATTCTGGTGAAAGAGTGATAGACCTTTCAGTTTTACACCTATCTTTCTGAGTTTAACTAAATATTGCATTGATAGTCTAGTTCGGTAGTTAAATTTTTATTCATCCAGGTTTCTGGACTCAAATAGAAGTCCCTTTCTGATGATGTTATACAATCCTAGAATAAGGAATTTGCTGGGCGTTACTCAGCTGCCTCCGATCAATATGTAGTACTTTCATCCAGTCATTCAGGTGATGCGTAACCCCAAGTGCTCCTACTATTATCCATGTCATCATCGCCCTCGTTTTCCGCATGCTGGTCATTTTTATTGTTAGAATTTGATATTTGTTTTTTTTTCTCATTTGCTCTCCCTTCTACTGAGCAGTTGCAGTGTCATAATGCTTATTTCTGAATTCTTTTTGTTCACAACAACTATATCTGTTGTTCTAGCTTCCATCATTCTGAGGCAATAGACATTGACATCTCAAAAAACTTTT
This sequence comes from Watersipora subatra, assembly GCF_963576615.1. Taxonomy (NCBI): domain Eukaryota; kingdom Metazoa; phylum Bryozoa; class Gymnolaemata; order Cheilostomatida; family Watersiporidae; genus Watersipora; species Watersipora subatra. Next base: position 10,040,135 of record NC_088717.1, read on the forward strand.
GCAGTATTTTTTTTCTCATCAACTGACACTGGTTGGTGTTTGTACCAGCTCTGTGTATTTTTAAACTCTTGGATATTGCACAACTCTTTCTAAACTCATGGATATTGCACAGCTCTTCCTAAACTTATGGATATTGTATGACTCTTCCTAAGCTCATAGACATTGCACTCTCTCTCTCTCCTTACCTCCCTCCCTCTCTCCCTCTCTCCTTACCTCCCTCCCTCTCTCCCTCCCTCGCTCCCTCTCTCCCTCCCTCTCTCCCTCTCTCCCTCTCTCCCTCTCTCTCTCCCTCTCTCCCTCTCTCCCTCTCTCCCTCTCTCCCTCTCTCCCTCTTTCTCTCTCTCTCTCTCTCACTCTCTCACTCTCTCACTCTCTCACTCTCTCACTCTCTCACTCTCTCACTCTCTCACTCTCTCACTCTCTCACTCTCTCACTCTCTCACTCTCTCACTCTCTCACTCACACAGTAGTCAACCACTGGCATGACTCTGTTCCTGCCTTTAAATTTTGGTAAATGCACTAATATTTCCTTTGCGGTTCACCTTTCACGGTTGCAGTACTTGGCAGAATAAAAAATATTCATAAAATATTAAAAATGGAAGAAGATGAATAAAAAGAAAAAAAGAAAAATGGAATACATAAGTCTCATTTATACTCTGTCTAAATGAGATCTATCTGTGAGCATTATTGTGCCAGCATGCTGGCACAATAATGCTGGGATGGGAATGAATAAAACTGGGATGGCTGCAGCCATCCCAGTTCGCTATTTTTCTGTTACATTTTGGGAAGTTAAAAAACACGATGCTCTTGTGATGTCATTCATCATGCCTCATAAGCCCTCTCGGCTTTTAAAATTGATTAACTACCTTGAGAAAAAAAAAAACTTTTATTATTAATGAAAAATTGACCTTGAAATTTAATTTTCAAGTAATTTAATGATAAACTGCAAAAAATGAGGAATGACAGTATTGACTTTGTTGAATATGTGTGTAGTTAATGCTGTAGAACGTATATTATGAATAACGAACAATAGTACATAAGTGAATAAGGAATACAATACAAGAGCATTAGAAAAACGTGTAACGCATCCTCGAGGATAAAAACAGAACTGCGTGCGCATGCACTAACCGGAAACGGCAAAGCCAATGATTCAATAACGTAACATCTCTCCTTCCCCTAGGGAAGAAACATGTCATCACTAATTGTAATCCCCTTTTTAGGACAGTTCATAATCTGACAAATATGATGGAACAGTTTTCGCACGCGCTGATCGTCTGATTTGCGTAGGTGTTGATTGTGGTGATTGTAGTATTTCTTGTGCCATGGGGGTGCATGGAATCGAGTCAACGGTGCCTGAAGAGGGCTGCTCGTGTGGACACGTCTCCGCTTCAATATTGACACCTGTCTCCTGACCCATCGGCAAGTGATTGGGTTTTGTCACCTCGCGTTCACTGTTCATTTCATTGGAGGTGTCAGCCAAGTACGGAGAGGTTTCTCTTTTGCGTAGCTGATCAACGTGACGCCTTACAATACCTGAGGTGGAAGCATCTAAAATCTCATACATGGAATTTCCCAGAAGATGCATGACTGACCCTTGCAGCCACTGAACGGCTGGTCTCTGAAACGTCTTGTACCACACTAAATCACCCTCCTGAAAGTGACGCTTCTGCGAGAAGTTTGTGAGTGGTGCAGCCTGAATTGATGGCTTCAGAAGATCTAGTCTTGTTCGCAGACATCTGCCCATCAGTAATTCTGCTGGCGTCTTGCCTGTTACCATGCTAATCGATGTACGATATTTGAGGAGAAACTTATCAACTTTCGTGTTTACTGCTTCTGTCGAAGCCTTGTAAGCTTGTTTGAATGTCTGCACAAATCGTTCGGCTTGACCATTACTTTGTGGGTGGTATGGTGCCGTTGTTAAATGTCGTATACCATTGCTCTTCATGAAGTGCATGAACTCCCCTGATGTGAACTGAGGTCCATTGTCAGTGACCACTGTATAGGGCAACCCATGTGTAGCAAAGACTCTTCGTAGTGTTGCTATGGTGATTGCTGAAGTAGACGTCCGAATGGGAAAAACTTCCGGCCATTTGGAATAGGCATCTACTATAATTAGGAACATTGTATTGTCTAGAGGACCGGCATAATCCAAATGTATTCGCTGCCATGGACTATCAGCAGGGGCCCAATGGTGGGGATCTGATGGAGGATTGTGTTTAACCGCATTGCACTGCGGACAAGACCTTGCAATGGCTTCAATGTCCTCATCAATTTGTGGCCACCATACATAATTGCGTGCTGTTGTTTTCATTTTGACCATCCCCAAGTGACTTTGGTGGAGTTCGGTGAGTATTGTGGCTCGCAAACTAGAGGGTATAACAAGGCGTATGCCTCTCATCAAGCAACCATTTAGCGTCGAGAGCTCTTGTCGACATCTAAAGTATGGATCTATGTTTGCGGCACTGTATGGAGGCCAACCATGTATGGTTGAGTTGTAGACATTGCTCAATGTTTTGTCCTCCTGAGTTTTTATGGATACTGTCTCAAATGTCACGGGTAGTTGGGCATATTGTTCAATGTGAAATAGTCTTGTTTGTTCACAATGAAGTCTTCTGCATGGCTGCGGAAGCCGTGACATAGCATCAGCATTCGCATGAGCGAGTGATGACTTGTATTCTATGTCGTATGTATACGCTGTTAGAATAGCGGCCCATCTTTGCATTCTCATCGCAGCAATAGGAGGAACACCGGTTTTTGGGCCTAGAATTGTAACCAATGGCTTATGGTCAGTGAGCAAGGTAAATGAGCGGCCATACAAGTAGAGGTGGAATTTTGTTACCCCAAAGATAATTGATAGTGCCTCTCGTTCGATTTGGGCATAGTTTCGCTCACTTGGGCTTAATGTTCGAGAAGCAAATGCTATGGGCTTTTCTTCACCATTTGAAAGTTTGTGCGATAAGACTGCCCCTACCCCGTATGCTGAGGCATCACAGGCCAGTATCAGAGGAGAGTTAACATCGTATGGTGTCAACACGCAGTCTGTAGACAACAGCTGCTTTAACTGAACAAAGGCTTCTTGACATTGTGAAGACCAGTTCCAGTGAGCATTTTTGCGTAACTGTTGATGCAATGGGTGCATGACTGTTGCTAAGTTTGGTAAAAACTTTTGATAGTAGTTCACTAAGCCTATGAAAGATCGAAGCTCACCAATATTTGTAGGTGTTGGAGCCTCTTTGATAGCCTTAACCTTGCTTTCCATAGGGTGCAGGCCGTGTTGATCTATGCGATGTCCTAAATAAATAATTGATGATTGTAGGAGGCAGCACTTTTCTTTATTGACCTTTAGCCCATAATTCTGTAGACGGTCTAAAACGCTATGCAAAGTAGATAGATGTGATTCATAGTTCTGACCAGTAATAAATATGTCGTCTTGATAACATAAGACATTTGGTAGGCTACCCAGTATGTCATCCATTGCTCTCTGGTGGATGGCAGGCGCTGAGGCCACCCCGTATGGGAGTCGGTTGTACTGGAACAGTCCTTTATGTGTAGTGATAGTAACTAAAGGCTTTGAAGCTGCATCTAGTTTGATCTGAGCAAAGGCCTTTGACAAATCTAATTTGGAGAATAACTTTCCGCCACTCATTTTTTCTTGAAGGTCATCTATAGATGGCATAGGATATGAGTCAACAACTAGCTGAGGATTTAGGGTAACTTTAAAGTCTCCACACAGCCTAATGGAACCATTGGGTTTTATGACGGGAACTACAGGTGTTGCCCATTCACTATGTTCTACTGGAGAGATAACATTTTCATTTAGGAGAGATTCAAGTTCTTGTTCTACTTTTGCCCGCAATGCGAATGGTACAACTCAGTGCTTTTGCCGAATAGGAATAGCACTTGGGCGCGTACGGAGCGTTGCTTCAACCTTTTTCATTTCTCCTAAAGTTTGCTTGAATAAGGACGGGTACTTTGCAACTAGAGTGTCCATCAGTTGTGCCGTTGCCTCGACCCGATTAGCCTTGATCTCTGACCAGTTTAATTTAAAGTGGTTTAACCATTCCCTTCCAAACAATGGGACCTGCTCACCCTCGGATTTATCTAGCACAAACATCCTTGCTTTACTTTCTTGCTTGCTGAAATGCACAGTTGGGTAGATGACTCCTTTCGGCTTAATTGACTGCGTTGCGCCGTATGGTTTCAAAGTAGTAGATGTAGGTTGGAGTTCCGATGAGCCTTTAATCTTTTTGTAGATATGATATGGCATTGTGGACACTCCTGCACCTGTATCAAGTTCCATTTTCACTGGGATACCATTGATGAGTGTATCTAGCATGATTGGTGGGTGGCTGTGCTCCTTAGACAGTGTGTTTATATGAGCTATATCTTCATGCTCCTCTGTAATTGCATCTGACATTACACTGTGTGTGTTTTGTGCTCGTCTATGAGGCTTCTGGAGTTGAGGTCTTTTACTTGGAGTTTTCTGTTCACAAACAGATTGAAGATGGCCTTTCCGACCACATTTAAAACATTCAGCTTGAAGGTGTGGGCATTGCTTTCTTGGATGAAGGGTGCTCCCGCAGGAACGACAAGGCCAAGGTTTGCCACTGGTAGTAGGCGAATGCATGTTAGAGATGTGACAGACTTTAGATTCTGTTGGCTGTCGTTGTGTCATGACTTCGGCATCTTTCCCAGCCTGCTCCATACCTCGAGCAATCTCTATGGCACGTGAAAGATTTAAGTCTGCTACAGTTAACAGTTTGCGGCGAGCATTTTCGCAGTAAATTCCACAGACCAGTCTATCACGTAGTACCCGTTCACGGTACGCACCTTCAAAATTGCAATGCTCAGCAAGTAACTTGAGTTGTGCAACATACTCATGGATGCTTTCACCAGGTAGCTGGTTTCGTTGATGAAAGCGATATGTTTCCGCAATTTCGAGTGGAGGTGGTGAGATATGATTACTTAGCAGCGTGGTTAATTCTTCGAATGACTTAGCTGTTGGTCTATCTGGTGCTGCGAGACCACGTAATAGTTTATATAACTTGGGACCTATGAGGCTCAGAAAAGTTGCCTTTTTCTTGCTATCATCAATGCTATTAGCTTCCGTGTAGAAATCAAAACGCTCTAAATAACATGTGAATGACTCAATTGACTCATCAAATGGTTCCATGCGTCCAATGGAATTTTGAGCTGCCATTGCAAAATTAATGCTTGTTGAGCTTTATGAGAGAATTTCTGTTAAGAAAAAGATGCACAACAACGTGTGTCTTGCGCAAGAAAAAGGCAACAGTTCTAGTACAAAAATACAGGTAACTAATACAGTAAAACGATAGGGGACATTGAGATAATTACGAATCCCATCCTTGTCGCCATTGTTGAATATGTGTGTAGTTAATGCTGTAGAACGTATATTATGAATAACGAACAATAGTACATAAGTGAATAAGGAATACAATACAAGAGCATTAGAAAAACGTGTAACGCATCCTCGAGGATAAAAACAGAACTGCGTGCGCATGCACTAACCGGAAACGGCAAAGCCAATGATTCAATAACGTAACAGACTTTGTACTGGTTTTTCTGCCCATTTATTTACTCTTTTTTCTTTCTTTTCTGGTCTCAACCAGAAAAGAAAGAAAAAAGCTTTATTGCTTTATTCATGTTTCTAGCAATCATCTCAAGCACTTTGTCTACACCTGACTATCTTTGGTTAACATATTCAAAATATTTATATACTTGCACAGCTCCTAAACATACACTGAACATGGAAGATAGAAAGATAAATATTTGTCCTTAAAATCAAGGTTAATCAGCAAAATTCTCATATCAACTAGATGTTGTGCCAACTAACCATTTATGAGGAGGGCATCAGGACTGTTCGAATCTTTTGCAAACAGGTGAAGCATTCCTTGGCCTAAACCAGATCGGTTATACCAATCCTGCAGCAAAAGCACATGCTCTGGGAGGTCATGCTGATCATTGTAGATCTTTTTACGAGGTAAAACTATCAATGGTCCTGCAATCCCATCCGCTCTTTGCATGCCGACATGTGCATGATAATAATGGGTGCCAGCATGGTTCGCTTCAAAACTACAAAAAAAACAATTTTAATCATTGGTAATCTCTTAGATTTTGCTAAGGTCATTTGGATAACAAGGAGTTTTAACACATGTATGAGGTGTGACTGTACTTATAGATAGAGTATCATATAATAGCTTGGATAGTGTACACACCAATATTCAAAGGTACAGATGATATAGATATAGATGTTAGGTGTTAGGTATAGATGTTATACACACAAGTAATCATAGGTAGAGTATCATGCTGTATCTTAGATGATATACACACTAGTAATCATAGGCAGAGTACCATGTTGTATCTTAGATGATATGCATACTAGTAATCATAGGTAGAGTATCATGCTGTATCTTAGATGATATACACACTAGTAATCATAGGTAGAGTATCATGTTATACCTTAGATGATATACATACTAGTAATCATAAGTAGAAGACTATGTTGATAAAATACTGCTTTTTTAAATCTCAAAACACTTGAGATTTTTCATTTTTAACAACCTTCATATCTACTGTAACCACAGCCAGAGTGTCATGCCATAATAGTTATTTTAGTAAGAGTTTAGGAGCATAATATATAGTCTTTGAAAGAACAAATAAATTGAATTGCAGGCAAATATCTTGCTTTATTGAGGCAGCAGTTCAAAGAGTGATGGCACTGACTCGGATACCAATATGGCTGTTGACTCATTATTTTGTAGACGAATGGCAACTATTGAACGAAAGCGACTTTAATTAGAAGATAAACTGTTACCACAACTACAGTTCTATATTAGTTTTTGGGTCTGATTAGTAAGTACTTCAGCCGATCTTGCTCTAGGGATATCATTGTTCAATGCTTTATTTGTACATGTGCTTATAAGCCTATATACTAAACCTATGAAGACACTTCACGTAAAGGGCTTATAATATGATGAAATGACATTCAGTAAGCTTGTATTATCTTCTTGTCATGCACATGAGTTTAAGCAGACTATTTACCTCTTTACTTGTTGGGGACATTCCTCAACAGCACCTTTCATGTCGACAAATTGTGGCAGTCAAATGTGATTAACATTATTTTATCTTGATGCAAGTTGTGGTAAATTTAGTGTACAGAGTAACCTGCCATCAAATCTTCAAATTACATCAAACTATTTTTGACTTTCAACTGATTGATAACCGACACTACATTTACTCTTAAAGATTTTCATATCAACCTTGACCTTGATGATTAGATAAAATATTCAGCAGATTGAAACCAAGTACTTTACTAAATTGTGAGTTGCCAATCGTCTGGTTTATCACATCCTGAAACTACCTCGTTTTTTTTTACAAAGAACACTTTATAGCCCAACTGTTAGCTGACGCACATGCTCTAGGTCTACTCTATGACGATTAACACAGATATTTAATACCGACTCATCTTACTCATAAGTAAAGTTAGTCCAAGGAGAGATAAATCCTTGTGTTAGTCCGGCTACCCCATCCATGTGTACCGTACTATTCTGATGTACTCCGTGCCAGTGAATACTTGTTCCTTCACCATTATTCATCTCATTAGTTACAGTTGCTACAACCTGGTCTCCTTCACACACCTAAAATGCCTGAAGCCGCTTAGTTTTCTGATACTATCATTCAAAATAGAACATTCTAGAGTGTTTACCACACGCACAAAAATAAGTTTTGCAATTATTGTAGTTTACAGCTCAAGATAATTATCCTGTAGTTCTAAAAGATGGTTGCAAGATTTCCTGAAACAGTTGGAATAAAATTAAGTTTTTATGCATTAGCACTTGCCCCAGCAAAGCACATTAGCGTTTTTAGCTAATAAAATATAGTTTATAAAAGATACAAATGAATGCGTTTCAGCTTTTAAGTTAGAATTGCTGTTTTTTATCTGGCAATCGGGTTTATGCCCAAAAATGTAGTTTAGTCTAAGGCTTTTCAATTTTAAACTTACAAACTCAGGCAACCTGTCAACACTAATATATACAAAAAGGAAAGCAATTCTTTGAGAACCAAAGGAAGCCCAACTCAAGCCACATTTTGACTCAAGCCACAGGATATTCACAGGGGGGCTAAACAGTTAAACATAACAACTTCCTTTGGATCTTCAGTTCAACTAGAGGGAAATCTGATAACAAGTGAAAATATACCAGCAGAATGAAGCTGGTTTTGTTAAAGGTCCTCAGGCTTTTCAAATGTTATAAAAGTTTTATTTTACCCTGAATTGAGAAACCTAGTAATACCTGCTGTTTATTAAAAAAAGCAAAAGACATGACAGCTACCACTATGTAACTGTATAACTTTACTTTTGGGTTTCTTAGAAACTCCTACAATCAAAAATGAACAAAAATAATTTTTGAAATAAAAGTAAAAAGGGTAATTTTTGTTATGTACCAAAATACCTTTTTTGTGAAAAAGTCAGCATGTATGTATTTGTTGGAGTGATAGCCTATTACATGTATATAAAAAGATTTTACATGCTCTATGATTGTAGTGTTTTCGATAGGTTTTTGGCTTTGTGTAGTCAATACATTAAGCCTGTGTAGAATTTTCTAGAAGCTGTGAATACTCACTGATTAAGTAGGTCAACTGTTCCAGAGCTGTTTGTACATTAACAAGTAAAACTCTACATCTATACATGTTTTCTTTCATGACTTTTCTTTATTATTTGCTGTCAATAAGACGAATAGAACCAACAGACACAACTTTTAATTATTCTTGTTGATCTTTGTTTTTTTAACTTCCAAGTAAGATGATGTGAATTTACTTTTTATTGTTATTTTAAAAATTATAAAAAGTGGCCTGTGCTGAAGTGGTCTCTTAACACTTTGAAATAGTTTTGTTGAAAATTTTTAAAACTTTAGCTGTTAAATTCATGTGAATGATTACCTGAAGACATCTTGCATTGGTCATTAAACTGTAAGATATGAAAAAAGGCCTGCAAGTGTTCTGCTTCAATCATGACTACACAAAGGTAGTTTGTAAGAAAACATTAATGATGCAAGAGAGAGTTCATAAGTTACTGCGTGTTGTTTCTTTAGACCTTAGCAAAAACTATTATGAAGTAATTTCCTACCCATGCAGTTTTTACACTCATTTCTGTTTTCTTTTTCTAAAAGAATTAATTATCAAAATGTTTGAGCTATTCAAATTAACCCAATTATATTAAAGGATCTGCTAATCTGTTGCTCATAAAGAAGTAAATTTTTTTACCCTGATCTGTGGCCCAGGAAGTTGTCTGTTTACTGCATACAGGTGTCGTGGGAGGCCATTTGCTACAACACACTCCTCTCTGTCACAATCTTCTATCACCTTTGGGCAGTTGTAGCACGCTTTCGACATGGTAGTGTAGGTCTCTATTTTCAGATCATAATGGCACCTCTTCACCGTCGGGTCCAGACTACAATCCCTGTTACAGCCATCTTGATCAAATACTTCACTCGCAATTCCTGAAACTAGAATTCATGAGGATGTTAGAAAACAACTGACAGACGACACACGATTATCTTACGATAACTTGTTTTTATATAGTACAGCAGGACAGAGTAGTTTTGAAAGAAACTGGATTGTCTTTCCAAAACGATCAGTTGAAGTTATGCAAAAAAAGATGCTGTCAAGTAGAAGTTAGTCAGCCACCTGAACCTATCAGCAAAGCCAGCTGAATCCAAGCTAATGTAAGTTTATGTGAAAAATAGCTCGAGAAACAAGTCTAGGAGTGAAAACTAAGCAGAAAAGCACTCCTAAACAGACTAAAGTATAGAGATTTCCTTCGAGCAGATCATTGAGTGATTTGAGTATAAGTTATAGTGAATTCTGAGTTCATTGCCATGACAAACCGCTACATGCCACATTAACCACCAGTGTGAATAGTAACTAGAAAACTTGTGTGAACTTACTCGTGAGAAAGAGAATGAAGCAAACCAAATTGTGAGCCATTACTCCGTTTCTCCTTTACGCTTGCTCTCCTAGTTGTGGCACTATGTCGCTGATGAAAACTCTTCTGATATAATCAGCACACCAAGTGTAAAGCGTTAGCTACTTCTTTAGCTTTTGTTATTCGAAGCCTTGTCACTCTTGCTGATGTGTAGTCATGACGATATATAAAAACACACTACTAGTGTATGACAAGGGTGTCTATGATTGGCTAGTGTATGACAAGGGTGTCTATGATTGGCTATCTCACGAGTGCGTATTTAAGATGTTGGTTTTCAGGAACCAGACAGAGTCTTGAAACTAGATACCTTTAGGAACCTGGCAGAAGGCAGAAGACATGAATGTGAAGTATGGATGATAACAGCCAAAAATGCAAAAACGCCCTTGAGTAAACTTTTATATGTAAATTTCATTCAGTAAACTTTTATATAGATTAAAACCATCGGCTGCATGCTAAACTGGAAACAAGAAGTGTAAGTAACAGCCAAAAAGAGTAAGAAGATAACAGCCAAAAAATACGAAAATCCCCATGACTAACAGACACATGCGCACACCCTATAAAATAGGTACAAGTCCTGGGAACCATACACTGGTACAAGGTTTTGTGTAACGTATTACTACTATCAGGTCAGAATTTGTTTTTTAAACTGTTTGATTGGAACAAAGTATGTATAACATTTATTTGGCATAAATACTTTTTTGACTGGCCAGTAGGCTTACAACCAGAAGCATGAAACTACAGACATTAGAAGAAACAAGGTTTACTAGTCACTTCTCGATGATGCAATAAAAATGTCTGAAAGCAATAGAATGTGATGAATAACAATGCAATATTTTAGTGATATGTTTAGAGATACTCCAACATACATCACCCTGTAGAAGAAAATTTGAAGCTGTGAGTTTCAAATTTGAAAAGTCTTATTTCTTTAAAGTGAAAACTATTGCTCCAACCGCGGACAAAGCAATGTTTATACTGTAGCAAAGCGCTCTAGATCAGATGCTGCATAGAACATATCTTCTACTATATAAAATGCTTTCTATAAATAGAAAACACACTGAAAAGGTTTGAAATTGTGAGCTGTTCTTTTTTAGTTGTAGCACGATGACATGACACAGTTAAATTGTGAAATGGCAAAATAGACGTGTTTTCTATTTTTAAGAAACAAAATAAAGTGTGACTACCCACAAAAATCAAAGTCTCTAACATGAAAAATACATGTATATTACAGAGACAGGAAATACAAGTCGACTGACACAAAAATAGATGAAACAGAAACAACTTGCCTAAACAACCTGGTAACAGTTAAATTGTGAAATGGCAAAATAGACGCGTTTTCTATTTTTTAAGAAACAAAATAAAGTGTGTGTACCCACAAAAATCAAAGTCTCTAACATGAAAAATACATGTATATCACAGAGACAGGAACTACAAGTCTACTGACACAGAAACAACCGGCTTAAACAATTTGGTAATAGCATTATGGGTTAAAAAATGGACCTTTTTTACCCATAATGATATGGATAAAGTATTATGGGTAAAGAATGTATTTACTGCTAGTAAGCAGTAAATACTGCTAGATGAGAGTGTAAATATGTCATTTACGCTTCACAAGAGCGATCGCTGTTGCTGCAAAGAGAAAGGAGTAATCCTTTCACTTTGGTGATATACCCTGGGTTCAGTGTCACATAGAGCACAATATTCGCTACTCCGTACAATGATTGAAGGCCACGGTTAACCTGGAATGTTGCGGAATAGATAACTTCCTTGTTACCAGCAAGAAGTGTGTAGATCGGCAGTGCTAAGGATGCCGGAATAAGAGTAATAAAAGCCATAAGCAAAACTCCAGTGATGTAGCTGAAAGTCTGTTGGATGGTCTGAAGACCATTCCCTCTAAGAGGTCTTCTTTTCGTCAGATCCAACAATTCTCTATAAACTTTGGTAAGCAATGCTGCAGATATGGCGAGCGGCGCCAAGGTGCATACGAGTGATGTTGCCAAAGTAATATTAGTTTTAGCAGAAACCTGTGGTAGAATTTTTTCGTGAACCGAACATATCATGTCCGGAAAGACAAAACTTGCAGCCACTCCAACGGATACATTCATGAACCAGAGAATTGCCGACACCTTACCGATGTTGTTCAACAATGTAGACGTCTTATGTTGGTGAGGCTTGCAAACGGCAAAGTACCTGTCGATACTCGCCAGAATAAGGATGTGACATCTGCATTGCCATGCGGCTACTTGAAGTCCTGCTGCCACGATGACTAGAGTTTCGTTGTAACCAGGTTGTGACACTCTCACTATCGTAATGATAGACTGAGATGTGGTAGATAAGCCAAAAATAATGTCAGCGAGAGTGAGATGAATCAGAATCCAAAAATACTCAAGTTTCCGTAGTGATTTTATAGTACTCAGCACATACGCATGCAACGAGTTCATAACCACAGCCACAATGTTAATAAATAAAATAGAAACGGTATATGCGAGATGTCGATCGACTGAAAAGCATGTTGTTTCTGTTTCGTTGCTGAAAAGCATGATGTTCTGAGAGCTTGAGTTTTTTCCAGACATTCAACCTCTATGAAAAGAGAACAGCGGTTTTCACCAAGTTCGTACGTTGATTCTGTTGAGATGCAAAAGTAGGTATTGAGATTCTGAGCTTGTCAGCTGGAAATCAATAGAATGTAATATTTTTGCTGGAAATTAATTCTATTATTTTATCTCGCCGTCTGTAGTTACAAATACTTCTAGGATTGTGAGTGCCTTCAGTGACAGGAGTCATTGACTCATTATGTGAAAGCATTTCATGTTAAGGATATACTTATTACTAGCTATGAGATATTCAATACTGGCTACAGAAGATATCTCTTTAGTAATAGCATTATGGGTAAAAAAATGAAAATCTCTCTAACCATAATGTGATGGGTGAAGCATCATGATAAAGAATGTGTACCATGCAGGTTGGGACAGTTTTCACATCCTGACTTGCTTTATTTAGTAAGTAGAGTATATACTGTACACAGAGAATAATCACTATCAGCAAATATTTGTAAAAAGCCTAAAATAGAGGTAAAACTAAGAATATGAAATGTTTGTATATCCAATTTGTATCATTGTCTCGAGACAGAAATTTAACGCCAACCTTTGGCTAGTGATACAACACAACCTAACATGTGAATAGAAGTTAATGTGCTGTAGCATTTTTATCTTTCTATAGCAACAACGAATTGGCTCAAAAACCACACTTGGATCTTTATTAGCCGGCTTTCATCTGCTTGTAACATTTTATACAGAAGTGAGTATATACCGTGATAGGTATTGTGTAACTAGAAGGCCAGTGTTTAGTGGTTGTTGCAACTTTCATGATCTGAAATTCTTCCATAAACTTTGTGAATAAAAAACTGATAACTCGTTAAAATATTTTTTAAAGTTTTTTTCTACTGCTATCTTTCCATTGTGCCTCTAGCCTTATTGGTAAAAGTATTTATATTTAGAACTGCAAAATAATGTTGTTAACCATTTGTTTAATTTTTGTTGCATTTTTGCTACATTATTTCTCATGCAACATATGATAGCCTGAGATGATGAACTAAAACATATGATAGCCTGAGATGATGAACTAAAACATGGGATAGCCTGAGATGATGAACTAAACATATGATAGCCTGAGATGATGAACTAAAACATATGATAGCCTGAGATGATGAACTAAAACATGTGATAGCCTGAGATGATGAACTAAACATATGATAGCCTGAGATGATGAACTAAAACATATGATAGCCTGAGATGATGAACTAAAACATGTGATAGCCTGAGATGATGAACTAAACATATGATAGCCTGAGATGATGAACTAAAACATATGATAGCCTGAGATGATGCACTAAAACATATGATAGCCTGAGATGATGCACTAAAACGAAATCATGAATAGACAATTAATAAATTAAATGCGTGTTTTAAATTTCCTAAATTCACTCCATCTCTGAATCAGAGTGAGAATGCCTGTATGTCTATATGAACATGCTTGCAAAATATTTTAGTTACTAACCAAGTTGTTTTGGATGAGAAACAATTTTAATTGTTACCTATAAAATGGTAGCAATGGCTTTCATATTAGATACATGAAAATTTCCCAAACTTTGTGAAAAAAATTTGGGTGCCAACTTTTTGATGATGTCTACTATTCTTTTAGTATATACGGTAAACAGAGTTCAAGGTATTGGTAGTGTACACTACCAACTGTACCAATCAAACACCATACCGTACACTACCAACTGCACCAATCAAACACCGTACTGTACACTACCAACTGCACTAATCAAACACCTTACTGTACATGACCAATTGTACCAATCAACACCTTACTGTACACTACCAACTGTACCAATCAAACACTCTGCTGTACACTATTAACTGTAAATCTGATACTGATACTGCTGTAAAAGCTGCAATCTTTCCTAGCTAAATGCTAATATACCAATAGAATGTTTTTAAATAAATAATTACAAAGAATCACTCATAAAAAGTTGTCTACTCTTAGTTTATAAATCAGCCAATGATATCGTTTTTACTGTAGGCAACAATAAAAATACATTCTACATAGTTTTGTGTAACGTATTACTACTATCAGGTCAGACTTTGTTTTTTAAACTCTTAGATTAGAACAAAGTATGTATAACATTTATTTGGAATAAATACTCCTTTGAATAGCCAGTAGGCTTATACAACTAGAAGCATAGAACTACAGACATTAGAGGAAACAAGGTTTACTAGTCACTTCTCAATGAAGCAATAAAAATGTCTGAAAACTGTAGAATGTGATGAAGAACAATGTAATATTATACTAACATGTTTACAAATACTCTAATATACATAACCAGCGCTGTAGAAGAAACTTTGAAAATTTGACAATTTTTATTTCTTCAATAAAATAAAAACTACTGCTGCAACCATGAACAGAGCAATATTTATACTGTAGCAGAGCACTATAGATCAATACTGCATAGAACATATTTTCTACTATATAAAATGCTTTCTATAAATAGACAACATATTAAAAGATATGAAATTGAGGGCTGTTCTTTTCTAATTCATAACACAATGACATTTCATGGTTAAATTGTGAAATGACAAAATAGACGCGTTTCCTTTTATTTGAAAAACAAAACAAAGTTGAGTACCCACAAAAATCAGAGTCTCAAACATGAAAAATACAAAGTCATGTATATCGCAGTGACAGGAAATACAAGTCTACTGACACAAAAATAGATGAAACAGAAACAACTAACTTACACAATCTAGTAATAGCATTATGGGTAAAGAAATGGAAGTTTTTTACCCATAATGCTATGGATAAAGCATTATGGGTAAAGAATGTGCTACTATGCAGTAAATACTGCAGATGAAAGTGCAAATATGTCATTTACGCTTCACTAGAGCGACCGCTGTTGCTGCAAAGTGAAAGGAGTAATCCTTTCACTTTGGTGATATACCCTGGGTTCAGTGTCACATAGAGCACAATATTCGCTACTCCGTACAACGATTGAAGGGCACGGTTAACCTGGAATGTTGCGGAATAGATAACTTCCTTGTTACCAGCAGGAAGTGTGTAGATCGGCAGTGCTAAGGATGCCGGAATAAGAGTAATAAAAGCCATAAGCAAAACTCCAGTGATGTAGCTGAAAGTCTGTTGGATGGCTTGAAGACCATTTCCTCTAAGAGGTCTTCTTTTTGTCAGATCCAACAATTTTCTATAAACTTTGGTAAGCAGTGCTGCAGATATGGCGAGCGGCGCCAAGGTGCATACGAGTGATGTTGCCAAAGTAATATTAGTTTTAGCAGAAACCTGTGGTAGAATTTTTCCGTGAACCGAACTTATCATGTCCGGAAAGACAAAACTTGCAGCCACTCCAACGGATACATTCATGAACCAGAGAATTGCGGACACCTTACCGATGTTGTTCAACAGTGTAGATGTCTTATATTGATGAGGCTTGCAAACGGCAAAGTACCTGTCGATACTTGCCAGAATAAGGATGTGACATCTGCATTGCCATGCGGCTACTTGAAGTCCTGCTGCCACAATGACTAGAGTTTCGTTGTAACCAGGTTGTGATGCTCTCACCATCGTAATGATAGCCTGAGATGTGGTAGATAAGCCAAAAATAATGTCAGCGAGAGTGAGATGAATCAGAATCCAAAAATACTTAAGTTTCCGTAGTGATTTTATAGAACTCAGCACGTACGTATGCAACGAGTTCAAAACCACAGCCACAATGTTAATAAATAAAATAGAAACGGTATATGCGAGATGTCGATCGACTGAAAAGCATGTTGTTTCTGTTTCGTTGCTGAAAAGCATGATGTTCTGAGAGCTTG
The DNA here is from genome assembly GCF_963576615.1 of Watersipora subatra. NCBI lineage: Eukaryota > Metazoa > Bryozoa > Gymnolaemata > Cheilostomatida > Watersiporidae > Watersipora > Watersipora subatra. Next base: position 10,056,520 of record NC_088717.1, read on the forward strand.
AGTTTTTTCCAGACATTCAACCTCTATGAAAAGAGAACAGCGGTTTTCACCAAGTTCGTACGTTGATTCTGTTGAGATGCAAAAGTAGGTATTGAGATTCTGAGCTTGTCAGCTGGAAATCAATAGAATGTCATATTTTTCAGGAATTTAATTATAATATTTTATCTCGCCGTCTGTAGTTACAAATACTTCTAGGATTGTGAGTGCCTTCAGTGACAGGAGTCATTGACTCATTATGTGAAAGCATTTCATGTTAAGGATATACTTATTACTAGCTATGAGATATTCAATACTGGCTACAGAAGATATCTCTTTAGTAATAGCATTATGGGTAAAAATATGAAAGTCTCTCTACCCATAATGTGGTAAAGCATTATGATAAAGAATGTGTACCATGCAGTTTGGGACAGTTTCCACATCATGACTTACTTTATTTAGTAAGTAGAGTATATTATATACTGCACACAAAGAGTAATCACTATCAGCAAATATTTGTAGAAAGCCTAAAATAGAGGTAAAACTAAGAATATGAAATGTTTGTATATCATATTTGTATCATTGTCTCAAGACAGAAATTTAACACCAACCTTTGGCTAGTGATACAACACAACCTAATAAGTGAGTAGAAGTAAATGTGCTGTAGCATTTTTATCTTTTTATAACAACAACGAATTGGCTCAAAAACCATTTGTTTAATTTCTGTTGCACTTTTGCTACATTATTTCTCCAGCAACATATGATAGCCTGAGATGATGAACTAAAACATATGATAGCCTGAGATGATGAACTAAAACATATGATAGCCTGAGATGATGAACTAAAACATACGATAGCCTGAGATGATGAACTAAAACATATGATAGCCTGAGATGATGAACTAAAACATACGATAACCTGAGATGATGAACTAAAACATACGATAGCCTGAGATGATGAACTAAAACATACGATAGCCTGAGATGATGAACTAAAACATATGATAGCCTGAGATGATGAACTAAAACATATGATAGCCTGAGATGATGAACTAAAACATATGATAGCCTGAGAAGATGAACTAAAAAGAAATCATGAATAAACAATAAGATAAATGCTTGTTTTAAATTTCCTAAATTCACTCCATCTCTGAATCAGAGTGAGAATGCCTGTATGTCTATATAAACATGCTTCCAAAATATTTTAGTTATTAACCAAGTTGTTTTTGATGAGACACAATTTTATTTGTTTCCTATAAAATGGTAGCAATGGCTTTCATATTAGATACCTAAAAATTTCCCAAACTTTATTAAAAAGATTAGGGTGCCAACTTTTTGATGGTGTCTACTATTCTTTTAGTATATGCGGTAAACAGAGTTCAAGGTATTGGTAGTGTACACTACCAGCCGTACCAATCAAACATCTTACCGTACACTACTAGCTGTACCAATCAAACACCTTACTGTACACTACCAACTGTACTAATCAAATACCTTACTGTACACTACCAACGGTACCAATAAACACCTTGCTGTACTCTACCAACTGTACCAATCAAACACCTTACTGTACACTACCAACTGTACCAATCAAACACTTTACTGTACACTACCAACTGTACCAATAAACACCTTACTGTACACTACCAACTGTACTAATCAAACACCTTACTGTACACTACCAACTGTACCAATAAACACCTTGCTGTACACTACCAACTGTACCAATCAAACAACTTGCTGTATACTACCAATTGCACTTATCGAACACCTTGCTGTAATGCTGTATACGCCCAAATACTCATTACATGTGATAATCTTTCACGCCGCACTGTACTTCCAGCTTATAGTCTACCATAAAGATACAAGGACAACAAGATGAGATATAGTCTGGTATGTAAGTAGCTTTTCGATAACCAATCTAAATTGGAACCTATTCTAGAGATATGACAACAAAACATAAAATTTCAGAAATTCAAAGTTGTTGTACTTTAAAAAAGTATGTTAACATGTTAACACAGCATATCAGCATTGTATTAGAAAAAAGTCTGTTAACAAGTTAACACAGCATATCAGCATTGTGTTAGAAAAATTATTAGTCATACACAGAAAGGAAGCATTTCGCTCTAGAAGCATTTTTAAGCTATTTACTCTGGGACTAAAGCACATCATGGAACAGATAAAATATATGCTGTTTGTTATCTATATTATTAAATATTACTTTGTCCCTGTGTGTGGTGGTGTGTGTGGTGAGGTGTGTGTGGTGGGGTGTGTGTGGTTGGGTGTGTGTGGTGGGGTGTGTGTGGTGGGGTGTTTGTGGTTGGGTGTTTGTGATGGGGTGCGTGTGATGGGGTGCGTGTGGTGGGGTGCGTAAAGGTGTGTGTGGTGGGGTGTGTGTGGTTGGGTGTGTGTGGTTGGGTGTTTGTGATGGGGTGCGTGTGATGGGGTGCGTGTGGTGGGGTGCGTAAAGGTGTGTGTGGTGGGGTGTTTGTGGTTGGGTGTTTGTGATGGGGTGCGTGTGATGGGGTGCGTGTGGTGGGGTGCGTAAAGGTGTGTGTGGTGGGGTGTGTGTGGTGGGGTGTGTGTGGTTGGGTGTTTGTGATGGGGTGCGTGTGATGGGGTGCATGTGGTGGGGTGCGTGTGGTGTATGTGGTGGGGTGTGTGTGGTTGGATGTTTGTGATAGGGTGCGTGTGATGGGGTGCGTGTGGTGGGGTGCATGTGGTGTGTGTGGTGGGGTTTGTGTGGTAGGGTGTGTGTGGTAGGATGTGTGTGGTGGGGTGTGTGTGGTGGGATGTGTGTGGTAGGGTGTGTGTGGTGGGGTGTCTGTGTGATAGTATGTGCAAACACTATGCATTTTTACATTTTGATTTTTTGGTTGATTTCATTCCTACTTCCTGTGCATATGTGCCATGCTATGTCTTCCACCAGGTTGCCAAAAATATTTGGTTTAAAAACTTCGCCCGGTTCCTCGAAACCTCTTAAACTCTCACCTGTGGGCTAGGTAATTGAATTCAAAGAAATCAAAAGGTATCGCAAGGCTTACTTACTGCTAGTAATCAATAACATCACGGCCGCATGTTATAATTATATAATGTTACAATATAATATACTATATATACATAATATACGTGTTATAATCAAGTAGTCAGATATGAAATCATTATGATAAATATATGTGTAATAAGCTGTATTAAAGTGAAGTCGTCACACAAAGGAAACAGAAGTTTGCAACATGTAAATCATAAAAACAGAGCTGTCTCAATTTTAAGCTACACAATAGACAAACAATAATTTAGTTTACGTTTTTTTTATTTAAAGTCAAATACCAATTAATAATGTAGGATGTGCAAGCTGTGTTAGACAAAACTGAATGGTTGAGAAGCTAAGTCTAAATCACGCATGAAAAGGGTTATCAAATTTAAACATATGCTTAATGTAAAAAAAAAACAATTTGACAAGTTATTTTTGTTTGCGAGTCAACATTTAATATATTAATATGTTTTATATATTACTAGCACAGCTTCATATATTACTAGCACAGCTTCATATATACAAAAGCTTAAAGTTTCATATTATGCAAAAGCAAATTATAGGAATACCGTAACTCATTAGTTAAAAGGCTAAGCAATGTCTGATATAAGTCGTTGTCTTCTAACAAACCTAATGACACACTTGTTTATAAAAAACTCATTGAAAACATCAATAACAGTAATAGGGTGCTTACAGCAGCAACCTAGTCATATATTTGCTTTTAGCGGAGTCAGCGAGCAGCAGTGACGGATACATTATCACCAAGTGAGAAATGTCCACAGACTTTTACTGCTGCGTTGATTCCAAACACAGTTTTGCATTGATCCTTTTTCTCTTGACCTCTACGGTATCTAGGAAAGAAATAAACTACCTGCAACACAGCTGACTTGACAGGACACAATGGTTGTATCTTTGATTGCTTTATTCAATTAATCTCTAAAGGTTCTAAGAAATAAAATCACAAAACACAGGTAATGTGCCAAACTATCTAATTGTTTATTTATTTACATTGTTATTTATTTATTGTTTGTATATTTACTTATATTATATAATATTATTTAATTTTTGACACCTAAATAAGACTATTTACTTTACATTTTTCTAGCAATACAGCAACATGGTGCATTTAAACTAGGGAAATATTTTATAAACTAGAAATTCCACTGTCATACAGCCCACGACCAAAAAGATATTGGAAAAAAAGAAAGGGTACTGATGGTTGAGAAATGCAATATTAGCAGTCAAATGGCATTGCAGTGCAATAGGATAACTGCAATGGTAGCTGTAATGTACTGGGTGTGGGTGTTATTATATACAACAAATAGCAATAATGAAAGGAAAAGATTATATGTTTATATCTCTCCCTGCAATAGGAGAAATGCAATGTTGGCCAATATTAGAAGTAAAATGTACTGATATTATTAGAATAACCAATATTATTAATATAGTAATAGTATAAAACCAATGCACAACTTTGTTTACATTTCAAAACGTCATAACTAGCAATATCAAACAGTTGTGATATTGATATAGATTTTTAGAAAATCTGTACTACGTAGTCATTGTTCTGTAGTCATCCAAACTTATAATTAAATATTGTAATAATCTCATAAGAATCGTTAGAAAAAAAATTCATCATCATTTCCTTTACTTACACTGCGTTGGACATCAGTTAGAATACCAAAGTACTCAAAAGTGTCTAAAATGTCAGTTACTTTGAAATCGGCAAAAAAGAAACGATTTCTGTACTTCTACGTTAATTACAGAAACCTTCGGCAATTCGACAATGCTATAGACAGGTGAAATGTGCACACTATTTTTTTGTGAAATGCACACGGCTTAATCGTTCTATTCTCTGTCGCTCGGCGTTTCAATTTCCGGTCTTAACTTTGATAAAAGTAAGGCTTAGCAAGTTTTAATAACGATTTTCGGCCAAATAAATCTGTCTATTTGTGTATAATCCGTTCAGATGAATAAGTTTTAAGATACTGTCGACACTTTTCAAAAACTTAGTAATATATTTAAATAGGTTTATATGTGTTTTGTATCGTTATTATACTTAAACGACTCTACAAAACGATGGTTAAATTTGTTGATGAGATTTCGAATCGAGGGTTTGCGACGTTGTTGATGAATAATTTTCGTAAGTTGTGTGCACATGCATTTATCATAAAAACTCTCAAACTTCGCTCCGCTCATTTGGTTGTGGGAATAGAGTATGGCTTTTTAAAAACATCTAAATAGTTGCTATGAAACTGGTTTAAAATATGTGCCATAAATATTGCAGAAAGACTAAACAAAATTATCATAAGGATGAGGAAGCACAGCTACAGTAAAATATTTGCGGCAATCTTGCCAAGAAACTGTTTATTTTACAAATTTGATTCTAAATCAAGTTCAAAAACTCTTCATTACCCTCAATAAAGATAAAGAGCAAGATTTGACTTTGTGTTGGTAACAATACAATAGTAACAGACAACTCCAAATACTAGCAGTTTGTTACTTGTGATGACCAGCAAGGAATATTGAAGTTTACATGTTTGAGAAACAAAAACATGAAGGAAGTATTTTTTATCTAAAATTTTAGCAATTTTTTAACTTTCGTGTGTTTCACATCATAGTTTGACTTACTTCAGCAGTGTTGTCATTGGCTCCTTGTTAGCCCTCAATTCACGCTTGTCATAGTCCACATATATCATCGGGCAACGTGGGCATGGTCGAGCATTGCACATGGTCACTCTGCCACCAATACGTATAACACGCCAATCATCCTGTTGTAATGTAACGCAATAGAACAATAAAAAAATCTGATGAGAAATAAGTTTATATATTTTTAATAATTTTCAACAAATGGTAAATGATGTACGAGCCAGCAACCCTTACGGAAAAAATACCTCTGAAAACAAGCACACTAATGAGAGATATCATATAATACACATTTCCTGTTTGAACGTTTAGTGTTTCCAGCACAAAACAAGAAAATTTACACAAAGATTTCTTAAGTGTTGATTTTTTTAAAGACAACAAGGAGCTCTTGCTAGCTTAAGTTTAATTGAAAACTAACTAAAAATAAATGTTCAGAAGTCAAATTCAAAATTTAGAAGGGTAGCCTAACGAATAATAAGCGACTGTCAATTAATGAGCCAATCATGAGTGACTTTACAATTTTATCTATCGCAAGGATGTGACTCCAAATCTTTTACACTCAACAATTGTTGGAATACTTATGAAACATGATAGCATATACGTAAGTGCATGCTATTATATACTTATGTATATGTATATACGTAAGTATATACATGCACAAGATTTATAATATTAGATTAGGTTTAACTGAACTCAAATTGACTCCAACAAAGGGATAAGTCCACAATGTTAACAAGATGAAGTAACAATTTTGAAGCAATCAATTTTACCTCTTCATAGGGTCGAAGTGATGTGCTGGCTCCTTCCTGACCGACAATTATGTTTGGTCGAAAGGAACTCATGGTAACTTGCTCTTTCAGCCGTGAGTTGAGGTCCTCCAGTGACGCTTGGTTTGCCACCAGATATGGATGAGAGTTTGGGTATAGCAACTAAACAAACAAGATCATCTAATTTATCAGCTTATTTTCATAAACTTAAAAATTAAGTTTTCAAATTTATGAAGTTAATTAAAATTTAAAAAGCTTATTTTCATAAACTTGAAAATTAAGTTTTCAAATTTATGAAGGTAATTAAAATTTAAAATTTGAACCTTATAAAAATGCTAAAAACATAACACGCAAACGCTTTGCAAAAAAATGTTTGCACAGCCCAAGGTGATATGCTCTCTAAATGCTTGCTATACTATGCACACTCGCTATACTATACACACTCGCTATACTATACACATTCGCTATACTATACACACTCGCTATACTATACACACTCGCTGTACTATACACACTCGCTATACTATACACCCTCGCTATACTATACACACTCGCTATACCATACACACTCGCTATACTATACACACTCGCTATACTATACACACTCGCTATATTATACACACTCGCTATACTGTACACACTCGCTATACTATACACATTCGCTATACTATACACACTCGCTATACAATACACACTCGCTGTACTATACACACTCGCTATACAATACACACTCGCTGTACTATACACACTCGCTATACTATACACACTCGCTATATTATACACACTCGCTATACTATACAGACTCGCTATACTATACACACTCGCTATATTATACACACTCGCTATACTATACACATTCGCTATACTATACACACTCGCTATACTATACACACTCGCTATATTGTACACACTCGCTATACTATACACACTCGCTGTAGTATACACACTCGCTATACTATACACCCTCGCTATACTATACACACTCGCTATACTATACACACTCGCTATACTATACACACTCGCTATATTATACACACTCGCTATACTGTACACACTCGCTATACTATACACATTCGCTATACTATACACACTCGCTATACAATACACACTCGCTGTACTATACACACTCACTGTACTATACACACTCGCTATACTATACACACTCGCTATACTATACACACTTGCTATATTATACACACTTGCTGTAGATAGCATAATAATTAGATGTCATGTTTAAGTTTATTTCTACAGCAAATCAAAAGTTTATTGAGATTACTCAAATTCAAATTCTAAAAAGAAGACAACTACAAATATAAATTTTGAATGACATATTTGGGTGCATAATATAAATAATATTTTTTAAGGAAAGGCAATGCTTTCTATGCAAGCTTCAAAATAAAAATGATCACATGTCTCATAGGTTCATTTTACAAGTACAACTGTTCCAGATAAGGACTCTGAACATAAACATAATAAAAAATAAATAAAAATAAGAATCAAGTACAAACTACAACTGCTCTAAATGAAGACTCTGGATTCCTTGAGGTTGACTTAAAAATTGCTAATAGCTCAGACTAGAGGAGCTTTTAAACTCTCTATATATTGGGGTATGTGAAGAGGGTACACAAATTTACATTCGCATTCTCCTGACAATTTTAAAAGGGTTACATAAGTTTTTGTCTTGATTGGGCAAAGGAGGGTACCGAATACTCGAGTCGAGGTAAGCTCTTGTGACGGCACAGTTCTGGTAATACATTATGAAAATCGGTAGCCTGAAATCTCAGCCTGAAATCTCCTTTACTATAATAAAAGCTGCGACTGTCGGTCTGACGCCACAGTGAAAGGTTGGAAAAATTGAAAAAAAAATTGCATCGCATAGTGGCTACTGAGTGCTTGCCTTAGAACAAACACATTCGGGGTATTTTACGCGCTTTATTAGACTTGTTTGTGCTCATCCTTATAGGAATATTCACGTCAGTTACATATATCCCAGCAGCAGGTAGAAGACAACTCCGAGTTTATTGAACTAAGCAAAAGCTAATTTCATGATATTTTGCCCCACGCCTTCCTTTAGAGTACCTCTTTAGAGACAAACTTTAATAGGCTCTGCATTAGTTTTGTCTACTCATACAAAATAACATAATTTTTGTCTCAAGTTCTCAAAGAATCCCTACCTATAAGAAAGATAAAGCATGGCCTTTTTAAATAGAATAGGGTTTGAGAATAGAATAGTGAGTAATAATTACGATTATATTTATTTTATCTGGCATTATTGGCCTCTACACTAACATAAGCCATAATTCACGCATAAAGGTTTTAGAACTGAATTCATCGATAGCTGCGCTGATCGAAGCACTGAGCGATACCTCCACGCATACAAGTCTTACTGTGATGCACTACATACAGGATGAACTAGACTACAAACTACAACTTAAGCAACTGAACAATCTACTACTTAAGCTACTTTCTTGCAACTAGAGGTGATTGATTTGACTAAATGGCTCCAATTAATCAGTATTAACATACTTTCTGATCTGAAAGCTTTTTAGTACATTACTTAATAATGGTTAAACGATTTAGGTAATAAAAACAATCCGCCAAAAGGGGAATACCCTATCCATAAACTGTAGTTCCTCGGTCAGTGTTTCTAGATTGTTCTGTGAATAGAGACTACTGCTGGTACATATCGCGTCTCATTTAACCACCTTTGTTTATGCTGACCATCTGACTTACTGAAGCTAAATTAAATTAACTCTATGTAAAAAGCTATATACATCTATGGTAAATATTTGGACGAAGCAGCTGTTACTTAACCCACTTGGCTAACATAAAGCTGGTGTGACTACCAAGCAAAGTGTAACCAATATTTATGGTCTCACTCGTGTATCATTGTGCACTGGATCATGGTTGTAGGTCATCTCTGGATTTATCTCCCTCGAGATATTTGCATGAGCATATCCGAGACTGCACTGCTCACCTAGATATTCTGTGAACCACTCCGAATATTCAGCACCGTAGTCATAATAAAATGTCTCCCGTTTGTCATACCACCTGCAATATACCGCCTATTCATACAGTTGCCCATCATTATAGCAGTTACGAGTCGCCGTGTATAAATGTTTATGAGTCATTATTTATAGCATTTAGCGAGACGATCATGACAATACGTAACTGACATAACGCAAATCACGGAGTGTGTGAGTGATCCCTTGAAGATCGAGTGTAATGACTGCTTAGCTTACTGCAGAGTAGAAGCTATGTGCGTCTTTTTAAAAGCATTATTGTACAGACAATGGCTCTGAGGTCATGGCCATTTAAGGTTGAACGCCATTACTGTCACCACCAGCAGCATTTTTGGGAAATAAACCCTAGCCTGTTCTTTTCAGCAGCAGCTATGACCATTAGGCTATGGCTGCCCTTATAGAATTTTGAGCAACAATAATAATACATTACTTGGCCTAGCTTATTGGTACAAATCAGAGCTTTAGTATATATACATCAACAGATCAATCTTTTCAAAGTACGATGACCGATATACCAAAGCCAGTAATCAGTCGAAACAAAGATTAGACCAGCTACCTACTACTTACACGAATGATTTAACTTTGCTCGAGTCAAACTCGGGCGCTTGAAGAGGAATGTGGAGACAACTCTTCATGCCGGGAGCCTGGAGAACCAGACAGTCCTTTACCTCGTCATATTCCACCTGGAGTTCTAACAGCTTTAGATTAGCTCTGATTGCTATGAAGCCTTTTTCACCAACAAGTACAAACTGCCTTCAATAGAAAATTACGGTATGTAGCAATTGATGTGCGTGCGTGTGATGTTCTATTGGGTGTAATTTATAGGTGAAACAGAAAATAACAAAAATACAAACATAAAACAAAAGAGACTGTCTGATAGTTATAGACTAGCAGCGGGACAGCACTGCTGGAAGTTTGCAGAAGAACAGACACAGTTATAACACCACACATATCAGTGAGCACCGGTAGCACCACCATCAATGGCCGCCCACAAGCGTTCCACCAGTTTCACTTTTATAATGATGGAAGCAAGTTCATGATAGTCATACGAGTATTCATGGAATAATTTAACTGAATATTCTTTGAAAACCAGCATCTTTAAAAACATTGATAAAATGCAGTACAAGCCGAAATTTCAAAAGTACTTTCACAGGCATTATTTTTTATGAAAAAGCTATCAATTACTGATGCCCTTGGTGTAATTTTTAAGATAATTTTTAAAGCTTTTTTGTACTGGCAAAATATTTTCCATCTCTCTTGAGTTAGTTAGTTAGCCAGTATGGCCCCGAAACTCTACGTTTTAGGGCCATACTGGCTTCAAACACCATGTAGGTTGCATATTATAAATTATATTTTATTCAATTAAAGCCTTGCTAACTACCACAGTCTTTTGAAACATTTTATTAGTTTAAGGAATCTGTAACCCATTGTTCATCGCACCTGTGATCCTGGAAAGAAAAATTGTCTCGCAAGCCAGCTGTAAATCAGAAAAGTGGGGTGACTCTTTGTCTAAACAATTGGGAAGTCCATGGGAAAAGTGACAAGCTCAGTGGGAATATCTGCTGGTTGTTGTTATTTCTAGATGCATCAAGCCCGCAGACTTCGGGAAAGTTTGAAAAAAAGAGCTGCATCACTTCGTAGATGCTTCTATAAAAGGATATTGCAGAGTGTCCTATGTTTAGCAGATAAATGATGCAATGCTGGCAAAATCAAGAGTAGCGCCAACAAAGATACAGATGATACTTCGCTTATAGTTGCAAGCTGCCATTCTGTCCATAAAAGTATCAAAACCACTAAAGAAAGAGTTTGATATCAAAGCTGAAGAGCATTTTTGGACTGATTCGACCATTGTTCTAAGCTACATTGGAAACGAAGCCAGATCGTTTAAAACATATGTGAGAAAGAGAGTTCGAAAAACAAGCAACAACTCGACATAAACTCGTTGCATCATGTTGAGACCACTGAGAATCTTGCAGACACCAGCTCTAAAGACGTCTCTCAAAAAGAGCTTGTAAACTCGCCTTGGTTGTTGGTCCAGAGTTGCTTCACCAAAGGAAACCCTACTCACCAATCGTCAAAGTGACTACAACTCTCTAACAAACACTCTAACCACTGAATTTTCTCCAGAAAGATGTTTACTGAATAGGTTGGAAAGATTATCAAACTGGAATAAGATGCTTGCTGCAAAAACTTTTCGCTGATGACAGGTCAAAGGAAAACTAAAACTAAGCAGCCATCAATCTTGATTCTTCAAACACCAAACCTGCTGAAGAGAAGATACTCAAGTTGTTACAAAGTCAGCATTGCAATGACATCCGTAAATGATCTGATCAGAAGGGTCATTAGCTGAGCTCCTTATGCCCATTTGTGACTGATGATGTTCTGCTATGAGTTGATGGGTAATTATCAAGTTCTACTACAATCAATTATACACTTAAGCAACCAGTAATTCTGCCCAAGTATTCTTACACCAAAAAAATTGATCATTTGTTATGTCAATGATTCAATTCACCACCACGGAAAAAGCATGACCCTGAATGCTTTGCACTTGAACAGCCCACAACCTAGTACCATTTGATTGTAATGTCATCACTTATACATGTAAGTGTGTGACCTGTAGGAAACAACAAATACTGAATGCTGATACTTTGGTGAAACCTACACGACAAACTTGGCAAACAGAAGCCCCGCAAACTGTGCTTAAAATTATGTCCAAAAGGAGGGAAGAAGTCTGACAGCCTAGAGAGTTGTGAAGAGGTGATTCATTCAAATGATAAGATGCAACAATGGAACCAACTTCACCTGCACACAACTACACACAACGAACTATCTAAGAGATTACAACTTGTGGACTTGCCGAGAATCTCAAGATCAAGGATGCTAGATCAGCTTTGGGAGGTCAGGCCTCTTAAACGGGCCTATAGGATTCTGTAGCTTTCTCCACTTATGGATGCCCCAAGTATATCAACCAGGACTATAAAAGAGCTCGTTCTTCCATTTAGAGGAGATTGTGGCAAGTGCTTATATAACACATGCCACACGCTGACCTGCAAGTTTTCCATAGCATGAATAACACACAAAAGTTTTTAAAATTCTTTGGATATCATCGCTTATGACCTATCCCATAAACAAGTTATTTGATAGTCATATGCCTTTTCTATTAAACATTTTTAGGGCTAAATGATAAGGCTGGTCTATTTATTTTTATATCTCTGTATTTTGTTTTTGCAAGAAACAGATATTTAAATTCGGCGTCAAGTGTTTATGTGACAATTATGTTACAATGTTGTTCAAGTATTCTAAGAAAAAAAAAGTGTGGTTCCATCCCCACATGAGTTTCAATTTAATTGGGATTTGAACTCGTGTAAATAGTGCCACATGATCCTGTGGTGTAAACTGTTAATAACCAAAAATAACTCGGGCTTAATGTAACTTTAAAGGTTGACTTGCAACAAAATTCACATTGCAGTTACTTGGTATCAAAAGATTCACCATGTCTTACTCTGTTGTGTTGTAGGTGCCAAATATGTGGAAATGTGATTACAAGCTCTTAAAAGCTCAAAAACGAAAAGCCGCCGTAGACTGGAATCTCTTTATTTCTCTGACGTAGCCATGAAATTAATTTATTGTCTTGTCACGGATGTTCTCACGTGAATTGAAAGGCCAATAAAAAGCTCAATATAAACTCATCGTAGCACTAGTTTATGACAAACTCTTCGGGTTTTACCGAAGACCCTGAATCAAATATAGATGCTCGCTACTTTACAGTTTTCTTTGGTCTAATCGTCAAGTCATAATCTGATCATGTGACCCATTACTTTGCAAATAATTTTTGCAGCACTTTTCGATTATCACAGGAGACCAACAGGCTCGTCATGATTATCAGACAATGATTTGTACTTCTTCGAGCTAAGGTTAAAAAGTTTAATGAATTTTTACGGTAAGTTATAAGATATCAGTGCTAAAAGTGACAGCATTACAATGACGATAAAATAGACGCGTAAGAACAATAGACATAGTTTTATTGAATGCGTGAAGTATATTTGTGAAAATATTTCGATGAATGAGGTTGCATGAAAGTGTAAACAGAAACCATCCTGTAACAACTATGTCACATTTGAGCCGTTTTGGAAAGGGAATCCAAACTACGGCGGTCTCGTGTGGCTGCAATTAACTGTTCGTTTTTTAGCTTTTAATCACATTTCCACATATTTTGCACCTACAGCACAACAGAGTAAGACATGGTGAATCGTATTATATCAAATAAGTGTAATGTGAATTCTGTTGCAAATCAACCTTTAAGAAAACATTCAGTACTTCAAAGGATGGACACTGTGCTTGAGGGTGTTTACACAGCTTCAGAAAGTTCAAGACCACATGATTACTTACCTATCATGTACATTCTTATATTTCAGACCGGTCTCCGTACACTCTGCTGACGTCAAGAAAAGAGGAGGACATGATTTGATAGGATAAAGCCGTATTTCAGAGACGCTACCAACATTTCTTGCCCTTTTTTGCCTGTACCTCATCAGAGCATAAGCGATAGCAGTTGCAGCAAGTACTCCTAGAGAGCTCAGGAAAACAGTCATCTGTGTTGTCATGGTTTTATTATTTCACTGCAATAGAAACAACATGAATTTATATAAGCTGAATATATATCCAGCAATAGATGACTCCAGTTGATATAACTAAAGAGTTGCGAATGAATAAGGGATAACTTCTTCATGCTTGATTTATGCAAACCATAATAAGAGATTCATCTCCCTTGGCCTGCCTTTTACGTGATGGACTGTTAGGGTGCTGACGACTCTACATTTTAATTGCTGACTGCCATACTTTATATATAGCATATATAAGCCTATACAGTAGAACCTTGGTTCTCGAATGCTTCGGTTCTGAACCAACTCGGTTTCTGACAAAAAAATTTGAGATTTGTCTCGGATCTTGAACATAAATTCGGTTCTCGACCAAACCGGAGCATGCACATTAAAATCAAACATTTGGAACAGCTCCGGAAACAGCGTGGAAACATTTGTTACCATGGCTCCAAAAACAAAGAAAGACACTGAGGAAAAACAAAAAATTGTTCGTAAAAGTATTGAATTTGAAAAGGATTTGAAAGCTAAATATGAATCTGGTGTGCACGCATCTGTGTTGGCTAAGGAGTTTGGCATGGCGAAATTGACCATAAGTACCATCGCAACAAAACAAAGATGTGAAGTAAACGTGCCAATGCTGTTTAAATTTTCTTTTTCACACGATTTTTGATGTAACTGATTTGTTACATTTTTTGCTGTTTCATTATTAATTTCTGTAATTTTTGGTATTGTATCGTAACCTTTAATGTTTTTAATGTTTTATGAGAAAAACATACAAAAAGTTTACTTGTTGTTTTCTTTTTTCATCATCATAGATAGAAAACCTTTTATTAAAGTTAAACACGATCTATATCTACCCATTGTTATTCATAGTATGCAGTATACAGTACAGTTTATGGTGTAAAATGCTGAAAAACATACTCTACCAAAGCTGTTTTCTCGACTTGGAACAGATTAAAATTTGCATACATTAATTCTAATAGGAAAAATTGTTTCGGATCTTGAACAACTTGGTTTTCAAACAATCTTCTGGAACGGATTATGCTCTAGAACTGAGGTTCCACTGTATTGTGAATAGCGCATAAGCCTAAGCTTATAACTTAAGCGTATGTGTATATAGCAAAAACTGAAAAAATGGGATGTTTTTTATACTTGACTGCAAATAACAACATAAGGTTTCAAATATACTGTTTCTGAAACATTTTTATAGGTTTGATAGAGCGCAAAAAGAAATGGAACCAATCATAACCTTTGTTGACTCGGGTTATTGAAATAACAATATATTTCTCGTGTTGATAATCAGCGACTTGCAAGATACTGGAATTCTTTATTAGTGCATATCTGAGGAATAACGTACCCAATAATATATTAGTGATAAAATTAATTTCTATAGTGAATATTGGGCTCTCAAATAAAATTCTTCAAAAGCTTCACGCAACAAACAACGTCTCACGAGTAATCCGTTGCTCAAATATTTCATTTTAATTTGTAGTTTGAGTAGAAGATTGACTACATAACTATAACCACATGAGTCCATCTGTCAACGGCTTGCATTAATGATTTGAACTGTTATAAGATGCTTTACAATGATCTTACTCTTGATTAATGCAAAGTTACCTCCCCCTGTAACCACTTTTGCAAATTTTCACACTTTACGGCCGTTTCACTTCTTGTAGCAAACTACCAAGTAACCACTCTACTTGTATCGAGTGTATATTTTAGCTAGACTAGAATAACTTTACCTATTGCGTACACTTGCCCATCCCCTGGTTATATCTGAATGTACAAACTGACATTCTTGTCAGATTATCCGACCGTTTCTATTAGTAAGAACTGGCTCGCTAGCTGCCTAATCAACTTGCGTTTAAACACTTATTTATAGAGGCGTATCAAATGCTCTTGCTGCAATGTCTATCAATAAATACTAGTAACCTCTGACCTCTACTTAAAGCAACTTGATAGACAATAGAAACTGGAGTAATCGCCTTAGCATGCTAATTCCTTTGGATGTAGCTTGTGTTATTCAGCTCAAGAAAAATAACTTTGTCTGAAGGGAACATTAAAACCAAAAGTTTAGTGTACAAGCCTTACAAGTTTCCTAATATAACCTATTTTGTAACATAACCTGTGTTAAATAGCAATTTTAAACTATCTCTCTGAAATTAGTGTATTATATTATAGAGGCTAGTTTAAATACTACCTACATTCGAGTATTATTTACCTTGACCTTGAGGACATTTGCTCTTCATATACATTCATGTAAATAGTAGACCACGCACTTTGCTTTTAAACTAACTATTGCAACGAGTCATGATATGGGATTGTCTCCCCTTGTGAGGAGCCTCTAGGCAACTAGTAAGATTTGAACTAACAGAAGTCTGCAGCCTTGCATCATACATGTATATTATACGAGAATACATTGCAACTCACTTGACCTCTTCCCAGGAAAGCTACTTCACAACAGTTGTCCAATAGATCACCTCCTGCTAGTAAAACACTGATCGACTACCTCGTGTAACTCCTCTTTGTCGAGCATAGACTGACGGTGCTGCAAGCAAGCTACTATGTAGATACAAACGAGTGCATCTAGCTGGCAATCTGTGATTATTGTTCAATTTGATTGTATCATTTATTGACTCAACAAAGCTGACTAAATATTAAACCTTTCATGTTAGTCTCAAAGAAAGGTGCTCGGAGAGAGATAACAGTAACTTGAGCAGGTGTAAATGTCTGAGAAGCTACTCCTTGATTCAATCATAGTCTGTCTAAACATACAGTGTAACCAATGGTATACAGCACCCCCATGGGAGGCTATATATCATTGGTGTAACAGCGGACTCTTACGGCTTTGTATGCTCAACACTTCAATCAGCAAAAGCTTGCCCCATATTTAATCTAACATAACTACAAGCCAGGTCAAAGTTGATGACTAATTTCTCTGCTGTGATAAAAGATTTGTAAAACAGACAAGATCGCAATTTACAAAGCTTCAACCTAAATCTGAGATAAAGCTACAATATTTTGCCTCCAAAGAGAATCACAGCTATTATAGAGAGCAGCGTTTAGCCCAAATACTACATGACTGACCTTTGAAAAGCTGCAGGTAGGTTTTACAAAGCTTCACCTTCGATCCCAGATATGAGCGTGTCAATGACCATGAAGACAAGTAGCGCTGTCTGCCGGTACATGGGTACAATGTTAGTGTGATAAGTGAGATTAGACATACTAGACCGGCCATGGATAATGTTGGCTCCGCCTACTTTGTCATTTGATAAAGTCTGCTCGCCATTTGTGATGGATATGATTTGCCTAGTGCTTCAACATGCAAAGATCTGCCATTTTCCTTTGACAAATAGGCTAATTTACTTAATTAAATTAATTTAATGTCAAAATAGTTATTTAAAATCATCTACAAGCTATTTGCCCTGCAATGATAAGCAAATGCAATAATTTTTATCTAAAAATTTATGTTAGCCTACTTGCAGCCTCCCTTAGGTTTGAAAATACTATTGAAATATATTCTCTCGGTTTCTAACTTGTCACGGTGAAAGCTATATGAGACAGCTTATGCACAGGAAAAAGCATTATGATACCATAACCTAAAAGGCTCGTACATTTAAATGTTTATTAATTATGTAAGAGTTTACAACAACTGAGCGAGTTCTTGCACAAGTTCACCACGTTCACAAACCATCAATACATAAAGATAATACTAACTCTTTAAAATTTAAAAATTATTTATTACACATAGTTTCACATTATTTCTTAACTGCTCGTTGCCTTAGAACAATTGTTGAATTATAAGAAAGGTATTTGATATCAAGGCATCTGATTTGCTGTTATGAGTCAAAGCATGATGTGACATATTAACTTGAGATTCTTCCAGTCGCTGTTCACAATTTATATGTAAATGTTATAGATGAACGTATATAGTGTAAAGTTGATGCTTCTATAAGTTATTGTAAATTCTACTTAACGTAAAAGTTTAAGTAAAGCTATGTAAAGCTTCATACAGTGGACCCTCGCCATATGATTTTAATTCATTCCAGCTCAATGTCGGGTATTTATCTAGTATATAAATGTGTATATGTGTTCATACGTACGTATATATATATATTATAAATATTCTATATATATTATATATATTCTATACATATATATACTCATGCTACAGACAGTACTGTTTCGGCTATTGAAGCCTCATCAGTGCAGCTCAGAGCTTAGGCAAGGGACACAAATCCCATTACCAATGAGAGTTGACTTCCTGCCACAAAACAACTGAGTTGCCTCGCAGACTTTAAGAAAGTCAATGTGCTGAAACCAGAGTGCTCAAATCCCAAAAGTGATGAGCTTTGCACAAAGGCTAATAGTGCCGCACCTCTCACAGAGCGCTCAACCAAACCGAAGTGAGGGAGCATATACTCATGCTACAGACAGTACTGTTTCGGCTATTGAAGCCTCGTCAGTGCAGCTCAGAGCTTAGGCAAGAGACACAAATCCCATTACCAATGAGAGTTGACTTCCTGCCACAAAACAACTGAATTGCCTCGCAGACTTTAAGAAAGTCAATGTGCTGACACTAGAGTGCTCAAATCACAAAAGTGATGATGCTTATATATATATATATATATTCATATATAGAATATATACTTGGCTTGATAACGCTCGAACCAAGTCTGACAGTCCTCATCTCGTCTGTCGCCTCGACTGCACTTGATGCTGCACCTTGATTGTTAAAATCAGTTGTCAGGTTATTATTCAAAATCTACTTACAATTTACTACTAAATCTGCTATCAATTTACTATGTTTAAGTATTAGTGCTGCAGTTAGCGATGAAGATATATCAGCGTGACTAAATCTTTCAAACTTTGAATTATGGCATGTGCAACCATATCCCTGCCAACAGATCCATGGCTATGGATGCTAAACTATGTACCGATGACAGCATTAAGCCAGCTGACGAGTTTGTTAGTCGCTCTTAAAAGCTTGCTCTATATACTGCACTAAGTCCTGCTATTGCTTACGTGGTGAGAGTTCTCAGCCAATTCACAACGGCACCTACTAAAACTGATCTAGAAGCAGCCAAGAGTTTCCGCTACTTTAAGGGTACCGCAGTTACGTAAAAGCTATTAAAAAAACAGGCGCCGTGGCCAGATGGCTACTCAGAGTCAAGCTGGGTGGATGATGATATCCGCCACTCTATGTCAGGGGTTGTGTTCATGTATGATGAAGGACCTGTGTTGTGGCTGAGGAAATGATATACACTATGTTTCCATGACTCGCATAATCCGCATGATTCACATAATTCGAATGATCCGCAAATTGAGTTGCTTTGCAATCGATCGTTTCAATGAACACCTGGCGATGCGGATTTAACACCAATGCTTGACCCCGTAGGTCAAGTATTAGCCTAATTAATGACTCTATAAATAGCTAGGCAGTCTTGTCATGCGTAGCTTAGCAGCGATCGCTCGGAACGTTGGCAGAACGTTGGCGCATTGAGACTGATGAAATCGAAATAAAAATGACTGAAACGTGAAAATGTTTTTAATGCAATAGCCATCGATATTCTAGTGCGCATTAATCGCAAGTACCGTTTCCATGATTCGCAAGCACGATAGATTTGATAAAGTTTTGCGGATCGCAAAACTCGCTTAGCTTGCGGATTTATGCCGTTTCCATGACGCGGATAACTTGCGGATTGGCTCAAATTTGCGAATTATGCGCGTCATGGAAACGCAATGAATGTATAGTCACCACATCGAGTGCCAAGGCTGAGAACGTAGCGGTTTTTGATGCCACAAGGGAAGCTGCTTAGCTCAGACAACTATACAAAAACATCACAAGGCATTAGTAGAGACGACTGACTATATGTATTAACAATACATCAGTCATATGTATAACAAACAACAGTGTGACAACAAAGCAGAACCAACATATGGAGATATAATGTTGCGTGAGGAAGTAAACAATCAGCGCATCAAAACAGAATACTGTCCCACTCAGTAATATAATGCAGACATTCTTACAACACCATTCCCATGCTTTTGATACAATTAACTCCGCTTAGCTCGAGTTAGCTAACTAACCCAAGATAATTCGATAATGGCGGCCTCAAAATATTGGACTAAGCATTAAATATCACGTAATTATTGCTACGCGCTCATTGAGCTATCTCGATGTAACTTGGAAATTCCTCCTAAAATGAAACTTGTCGTGTAAAGATGCAGCCCTGACACGAGTAAAAAGAGGGCGCCACAAAAGGCCCGAGGAGAAAGCAAAGGAGATGAACAAAAACTGCAAATGGGTAAAAACCGGAGAAAAATTAAGAGAATTATATATGTGACAGTGGCCGTGATTTTCGGACTTCGCGGTAGATCTCTATATGTTCAGTATAGAGCCGTGAAGTTGAATCTTCGGTTGTCTGCTGTGCTCATGGATATTTGATTATGTCTTCCCATTGATCAATTGTGACCTGCCCTCTCACCTCGTGACCTCTGTTTTATCATCAGTCCACCGCATCGATCGGAAAATTCGGTTTTTTCCGTAGTCAAGCGATCCATATCCGGTTCAAAATGGCGAACCGTGTAGGAAAGTATGTAAACACAGATGATCTAGAAGAGTACTTTTACACCGAACAAGGCGCAGTAAGTGATGATTCAAGCAGTGAAGATGAAGAAGAAGCTGATGATGAAGATATTGAGGAAGAGATGGCTACTGTACTCGCTTTGAAACAGTTTGTAAGAGGTGAAGAAGAGAATGCACCAGTAGTTGTTGCTGATGATGATGATCATCATCATCATGATAACAACAATGACGGTGCTGGCATTGCTGTTCCCCCACAACAAGATGAACAACAACACGGTGATGATAACATAAATTATCAGCCACAGAGGCAACAAGAAGACATGAAAGAACTATCGTGCTGTCAATGCTCGACCTTCTGTTTAGAATGGTTCACAGTGGAACAGATAGATGACAGCAGAACAATCAGCCAAAGTTATGACAAACACAGTCTAGATCTTCTAATTTTTGGTAAAATCTCTACCACTATGCTCACTACAGATCAAGTGAAGGATCGAATGACTAACCAGCTGAACGGGAGGTCTAGAAATAGAACTCAGTATACACATGGAGGTGAGTGTGTAGTCAATCATGCTTAATATTGTAATTGTATGGTGGGTAGTAGTTTAAGTATTCTTCAATTTATTAGTATACTATTAGCAGTAGTTTATTATTACAATCTCTCTATTAGTCATCATGCATTCACTCAGCAACAGCATCGATGCCTGGTAGTAGTGATGGCAGTGGTAGTAGTTGTAGTAGTATCAATCACCTTTGAAATGCTGTAACTACGGATTGCAACACTTGCTGAACTACTGAACTTATTCAATATCAATTCAGAGTGTTTCTTCTCATTCAGGTCATAATTTTTGCCGGAACGGATTTATGTATTTGAATGCTATTGGTAAATCAAGACTCCTGGCATTGCAAGCTACTATAAAGAGAATGGTTGCTCACCAAGGAATCTTAAGTATAAAGGCCGCAATAAGAAAGCTATCACTCTCGAGGAAGCTACTCGCATCGCCACATTCCTGCGAAATTTTGCTGCCATCCATGCCTTAGCCCTCCCTGGTCGAGTTGCTGGTAAGCATTCACTAAAAATTACCACTACTTATTCAGTCAATAGTGACTACCAACCCATCTATGTGCAGCTTTGGATCAGAGTGAGGCCCTATTATCAGTGATTGTGTTATGGTAATTCAACTTGAAATATTGTCCATCATCTTGTACAGGTCGCATGCTGGGGCAGGTAAATTTCTCTGGTGTGTCTTTTAGCGTGCTGGTGTCAATGCTTATCAAATTCACTCGTGATTATGTATGCTAGTATCACTTTCGTACAACTGCCTATTGCTTTCCAATTGTGTGGTGTGTGCAGGAAAACATAACGCTTTGTCTGTGATCCTCACCGGCCCTTGCGTCAATCCAATTTTTGTTTTACACAGGATTTAGGAAATCTGATACTAAAGTGCTGCCTTGTCACTACACTGTGCTCCAGCTTTATGAGGATTATGTGGCTAGTTGCACAGCAGATAATGTAGATCCTAGAGGTATAAGATCATTCCGAAAGATTTGGAAGGCTGTGTTACCCATGCTCATAATTTCAAAACCTTCATCTGATCTGTGCTAGACATGCCAACAACACACTTACAAGTATACAAAGTGAGCTAGATTTAGTTTTAGAGTTTTGTTACTGTTTTTTCATGATGAATGCTTAGTAATTGCACTTTCGTATGTGAGTTTGAACAGTTGTCGTGTTTGAATTCAGATTGGCTAATGCTACAGTGGAGGAGAAGCAGCGAGCTGTCTTAAACCACCAAGATCATCTAGAGCACGCCTCTGATGGAAGGAAATACATGGATGCATGCACCCAAGCTGCCAAGGAAGCTTTGAATAATCATACAGAGTTAGGAGCACATGCTCCTCTGACTGGGTCGAGTGTAGCACACTACTGCTTTGACTATGCTCAACAGGTGTGTACAATGCACTGTAACTGATATGGTGGTGTCCTCTTGTCAGAATTTATATTGAACTTTCACTGTATGTAGCCTTTTCCTGTTATTCTTTCAGATTCACTACCCATGTGATCCCCACCAGCCTGGTCCTATATTTTTTAAAACACCACGCAAGTGTGGAATATTCGGTGTGTGTATGCCAGCTATTCCAGTACAAGTAAACTTTCTTATCGATGAGGCAGTGATGAATGGCAAAGGAGCTAACTCTGTTATATCATACTTTCACTATTTCCTTGAGAATTATGGCATAGGAGAAAGGAAACTAGTGATCCATGCAGATAATTGCAGGTTTGTCTTTCTCATGGGTCTGTCCCTCTGACATTCAGTGGATGTAATCCTTGAAAAGTTTGATAATGAAGTTATATGCATGTCTGATTTGTAGTGGGCAGAACAAAAATAATGCTAGAATGAAGTATCTTTTGTGGAGGTTGGAAACTGGTAGGAATGCTCATGTCGAAATTAATTTCTTAGTGGCTGGACACACAAAGTTTTGTTGCGACCTCTGTTTTGGCTGGCTGAAGAAGCAAATCAGAAGAACCCAAGTGTCTTCACTACGAGAAATTCAAAATGTAAGTAATGCAGGTGACATAGTCCAATGATATATCACTGGCGCAGCTGTATTGCATCACAGTTATGCTACAATTTAGATGTTTTTAATTTTATAAGCATCCCTAATCACTCGTTCACCCACTTCACAGGCGGTTTTGAGATCTTCCATTTCTAATAGAGCTCAGCTTGTTGGAGCCCAAGATGGATCTGTCATTGCTCCAGTTCTCAACTGGTCCAGCTTTCTTGAAGGCAAAGATATTAAACAGCTACTCAAGCAACACCAGTTCACCATGTCTGCTACTAATCCAGGTATTAGTGGTCTTCATTTCGATGTTGTGTTCATTCCAGCTCAATGTCGGGTATTTATCTAGTATATAAATGTGTATATGTGTTCATACGTACGTATATATATATACGTACGTATGAACACAAGTACACTTTGTGAATACATAAGATAATAACTATATTATTGGTGTATCTGGTCTTCTTGAAGGTATCATCACAACAAAGTTGCGCCAATCTTCAGTGGAGACAACATCTCATCAGATCTGGTCCGCTATACCAGAAGGCATGCCAGAGACGATCGAACCACCAGGTTTGGACTATGACAGACGTGTGTACTTGGCCAAAGACATTAGGGAGTTTTGTACAGAAGAGACGAGAGACCTTGTCTGCCCACTGGTTCCAGGTAGGTATCGTTTCAACCTTGCTTATTGAACGTCTCTCGTGTGAGTTTACTCCTGTTCCATGTTTGCTAGATGGGTCGCTTTGCCTTCTTTTGTATTGAAGCTATGGTGGCTTAATTTTGTCTTGTGATCAGAACATTTGAAAAACTGATGGATTTGTCTATTGCAGATGATGAGCCAATCCCATCTACATCCAAACATTGTAAGAAATCGAAGTCTACAGTGGATGTTACTAAGAGGTCTACGGTGAAGAAAAGTATAGTCAAACAAGAGGAAGGAAGCACGAGAGAGTGATGAGAGTGATGAGTACACTCCCCAGCCTACCAGGCGCCCTCGGGCAAAGAAATGACCATATAAGTTATCTCCCCTGAAAACTGTTTTTTCGGAGTTATCTCCTTACTAATTAACATTAGTTCTCTAAGGATTGAAATAAATACTTCTATTCTTCTATTGTAACATACCTGGACATGTGTAAGTTCAAAATCCATTGAATGTGTGCATGTTATATTTGAAAGATCGTAACAGGTCGAAACCTGTTTTTAAATTTAATCACAACCATTTAATCATTTTTATCAATATTGGCTGATTTTGTCTTATTGAGATAGCAATGATGATCATTCATATCAATTTTGGGGTGTTTGCTATTGCTTTTGTGCAAGTAACACAGGCTATAGATAGAGAATAGATTGATGTAGCCGCACTAAAGCTCAAGGTCAATACTAAGGTCACGACCTTAGAAAATCCATCCATCAGGTTCGCAGCGTCAAGTTTAGTCTGTGCTCAAATTTTCATTCCGAACGATGCGGTTGATGATGCCGTTGCTAGACACCAAACAAAAAAGTCAGCGCTTTGCTGACTCTTCCCATTTAAACTCTTTTATTCTCAGAACAATGGATTATGTATTCCGCTGACATTCGCTGTCAGAAAACACAGCTGACAAGGGTAGGATGGGCGGATTTTAAAAATTTAAATTGATTCTGAATCCTCACAGAATTCTGCATCTGATTATATATGATACTCAGAAACTCCCTATTCACCTCAGTCTGAAAATGACAGCCCCTGTCACATATGCTATACACGAGTTACACAACAATACATGGTGTCAGGATGGGATCGGAAAGATAGTGTTTTGCTCAGTGATTGGTTAAGTGCAGAATTTTCTGACTAGATTGATTTATTGGTTGTTAAGATTTTCGTTGTTGGTGTTACATAGGCACTGCAAAGGAATATGGTGGAAAATATGCATAAATTGGAATTGGGAGCATGGGGCTGAACTGCGCAGTGCTGAATTTAATTCATGAAGAGGTTTGAGGTTTCGCTATAGGTTTGGGTTTGAAATGTGAAGGTTACCTTATGGGTAAAGAGCAGTAAGAAAAAGGTAGTAGAGGAGAGGTTCGAAAAAGAACAGACGAAGGCAGTCTTACTTTTAGAGGGCAGGGTGAAATAGCATATGCATAGTCAAATACATATATTTGACTCATGGTAGATTGAGGTGAATGAAATGCAGTATGAGGTGTTGAATAAGAGGTTCACCAACCATTTTCAGTATAAATAAGTTATAGTAGCCACGATACACCGGTTCTTGTGCATGGAACAGAAGAGAAAAAGATTGATAGGTTCATAGAAAAAGTGGGAGAACAGCACGGACTTGAGATGAGGGCCCTGTTGAATGATATGGTGGTACAGGTTGCTATCAAAGAGATGTCCGATGAACGAGTGAGATGTAAATTGCTTAGCAAATGAGACCTTGACCCGGATAGGAATAAGGCAACTTGTTTGAGATTTGAGTGAGCAAGAGTGGCATCAGCAAAAGTGGCATCAGCAAGATGGCATCTGCAAGAATGGTATCAGAAATCATCAACAAAATCTGTGTAAATATCAGTAGGCCAAAAATTGATATTGTGGAGGATGACGCGAGTAAACAACAGGGCAATGATACTTCTAATAAGGCAGGAGGAACTAATAGAGGAACCAGTAGCTATTATATTAGAAGTGGAACATTGTATTTGTCGATTACTATTAAAAGTGGATTGAAGCGATGTGCATCAATCAAGACTCAAATATCTATGGAGGTAAAAGCAGTGATATAAAGTGTTTGCATGCTTTGGTGTTCCAAGCTTTTTATGATCAGATAATATATCATATTAGGATAGTAAAAAGTTTAGAGATTTTGCAGATTTATACAAAATTAAAGTAGTTACTAGCAGACCTTGGTACTGTCAGAGTAATGGTTTAGTAGAAAGTGCAGGTAAAACAGTAAAAGGTTTGTTTGTGGACAGAGAAAAACAAAAATATGACATTGCTAGTATACTAGAAATTCCACTGTCATACAGCCCACGACCAAAGTGATATTGGGAAAAAGATAGGGTACTGATGGTTGAGAAATGCAATATTAGCAGTCAAATAGCATAACTGCAATGGTAGCTGTAATGTACTGGGTGTGGGTGTTATTATATACAACAAATAGCAATAATGAAAAGAAAAGATTATATGTTTATATCTCTCCTCCTGCAAAAATAGAAATACAATATTGGCCAATATTAGAAGTAAAATGCACTGATATTATTAGAATAACCAATATTATTAATATAGTAATAATAGCAAACCAATGCACAATTTTGTTTACCTTTCAAAACGTCATAGCTAACAATATCACGAAGTTGTGATATTTATATAGATTTTTAGAAAAGCTGTACTACATAGTCATTGTTCTGTAGTCATCCAAACTAATAATTAATTATTGTAATAATCTCATTAGAACCATTAGAAAAAATATCATCGTCTTGCCCTTACACTGCGTTAGATTTTTAGAAAATCTGTACTACGTAGTCATTGTTTTGTAGTCATCCAAACTTATAATTAATTATTGCAATAATCTCATAAGAACTGTTAAAAAATATCATCGTCATTTCCTTCACTTATACTTCGTTGGACATCAGTTAGAATACGAAAGTACTCAAATGTGTTGGAAAATGAAATTGAAAAAATTGAAATCGGCAAGAATGAAATGATTTCTGTACTCCTATGTTAATTGCCGAAACCTTTAGTAATTCGACAATACTATAGGCTGGTGAAAAGTGCACGTTTTTTTCGTGAAATCCGCAAGACTTTATCGTTCTATTATCTGTCGCTCGGCGTTTCATTTTCCGGTCTTAACTTTTATTAAACCAAACTTTTCAAGCGATTTGTGGCGATTTTCGTCCAAATTAATTCGTATATTTGTGTATAACCTGATTAGATGGGTTAGTTTTAGGAATTTGCGGTAACCTTTCAAAGACTTGGTAACATATTTGAATAGGTTTATATGCGTTTTGTATCATTATTATACTTAAACGACTTTACTGAAAAATAGTTAAATTTGTTGATAGGATTTCGTTGCAAGGGTTTGGTGACGGCCGTTAACGGATAATTTTTCGGGAGTTGTGTGCACATGTGCATTTATCATAAATCTCCCAATCAATCGCTTCACTCTTGTTTGGTCGTGGGATAAAATGACCTATCTGTCAACAGGTTTAACCGATCAGAAGGTACGGTACAAAGAAGGGACAATGCGCACGGGCGCTTTTTGGGAAAGGGTTGGTTTGACTGATAACAGGAAAAATGGAAAGCATCTTTTTTTGCTGAATAACCATACTAACACTTACCTTGATGCTACACATTTATCAGTGTGTAGCAGGGCTACACACTTATCAGTGTGTAGCCCTGCGGAGCTCCTTGTGTTAAATTTAACACATCAAAATTGTTGAAATCATAAATGCCTTTCTTATGCACCAATTTGCTAACTCTTTGTTATCCTTTAAAGCTAATGTGTTATATTTACCGCAAAATTTAAAAAGTTTGATTGGTTGCTAATTGTGGCTTCCTGTCTATTCCTACTCTGCTTCAAATTGTATGGCATGAATGGTGTAAAATAGCTTGATATCTGCCAACTTTTGGAAGGTTACAAAGTTAGTAGAATTTAAACAATTGTGGAATTACACAAACAGAACATTTTATTTTTACATTATTGTCAACAGATTGGTGGCAAATACTTGAACAACACAGGTATTAAACTCAGTATATTTGTGTGTTATGAATAGCACAATGGGTCTCAATGGAATGTCATTGTCCTTGAATTGTGAAAAGGATTTTGGTTTAGAAATGTAATAATAATGTTTCACTAGTAATAGTAAATGGCCATCAATGAGTTTTTTTTAAAATTTATTTTATTGGGTTAAACCAGAAATGAACATCAAATATCTACAGCCTGTGCGCATGTTCGAGGCTAATATTAGACTTATTCACCTGCTTGATGGTTTTCAGATCATCCAGGCCTAAACTTACTGAAGCAATATGCTGGAACATAAAAGAAAAGAACACACGCCTGTACTAATGCCAGCGATCATCAAAAACTAAAAAAAACTAATATGAGGGTGCGGCTTTGCTTGATTTTTTTAGGAAGACGTAGATTCCTCATGAGATCACAGAGGCGGTACACGTAAATCTTCTGGAACTTTGTAACAGCTACTATCGTTAATGCCTGGCTACTCTACCGCCGTAATTGCTGATTATTACTGGCAATACAACAAAGAAAGTTACGGGCAGACGTCGTTTCCAGTCAATTGTCGCCAGCAGCCTCAACAACGCTAACGCCGGAAGGAGACGTAGAGGGCGGCCTTGTACTACTGGAGGTGCCGCAGATGAGCCAGCTGTAGCAGTTTCACGTAAGCGTGCCAACAAGGCACCATGCAAAAACAAAAAACAGGATGGCTATCATTACTGGTCTATAGTGGCTGAGAAAAGAGGATATTTCAACCTGTGTACTAAAAGACAAAGTAACATTCAGTGTAAAAAATATGATGTTCATTTATGTCTAAACAAAGAAGGAACTGCTTCAAGCAGTTCCATATGTGACTTGGACAATCATTTGTAACTTTTTGAATAATTTTATTTGAACAATTTTTTGAATTTCGCTCTGATAATTACTGTATTTTGTTTGTTACATTCTTGCTAAGTTCGTCAATATATTATTAAAATATTCTGAAGAGAATTTTAAACTGACACATTTTAAAAAATCATTGAAAAACTAAAATTTGAAAAATAGTAAGAGTACACTCTTAGACACTGATACATCGTTGGAGCCGTGTTTGTCTGAGGATTCTGCGTTGTGCCTAAATTGCATGTGCGGCAGTAGTCTGTTGCAAGTGCTGTGTGATGGCGTTGCTTGTGCATTTGTGTTAAGAGTGTCACGTTGTGGTGCATGAGTTGTTAATTACTTGTAACTGCGTTGTATCCAAAATGTTTGTGCGTTGCAAGTGCCTTGTATGTCCGTTGCGCAAGCGTTGTACCGACCTAGGATGCACCGTTACCGACAGAGCTGTTTGCAATTCACAAAAGCTTCACTGATGATATTTAGAAGTAAAAAAGAGCATCGAAATCGACTAACACATGTGTGACTGGTTAATGTTCATGGACTACTGTGACTTCTAATGTAATTTGCGTGTTGATGTATGTCATTGGAAAAATTACATCTTTTTCATACAGGATGTCAAAACTGAAAACGCTACTCAAAAAGCAGTTCCCTGAATTAATCTTTGAGCAACCTAAATCCCGAAAAGCTTCAGAGTTAGTCTACGCTCCAGGTGTGAAACTTGCAGACATCATGTCCAATTCAAAGTTAGATGACGACGACAGTAATTGCAGTTTGGAGGAAAATATATCAACACTGATGGTTCTGAGATAAGTCATGCAAGTGTGTCACTAAAGAACTCAATAGACAATCATAAGTATAAAGCACCAATGCCACCCAGTGCTTCAAACACAACGTTCGACCAGTTTTACGCTGCAGTTCCAGCAGAGCTTTTTAACTTCTTAGCCGTTATCTCAGGCCTTGTCAAAGGTATAGACCAGAGGTGGGCAACTGGGGGCCCCAAGGCCACCAGTAGACCAGGGTAGGAGAACTGGAAACCCCAGGGCCACCTGTGGCCCTTTGCCCATTTTTCAGCGGCCCTTCTAATGCTTGAGATAAGTAAAGAATTTTATATGCATTCTGATTAGCACAGCATATGTTTGGTGACAAATTACTTTATTATAATAAAATTTAATATGTGTACAATCATGTCAATTTGTAAATGTAGTAGCACCAATATAGACAAAAATGATTAACTATTTTCCTTCTCTCCAAATAGGGAAATTTTCTATCGGAAATTTGAAATTCCTTATATGAGTTACTGCACTATCAATCATACATTTGTTCTAGGGATTTCCCTAGATGGCCTAGAAATTTCCCCACACTATACACTGCCTAGCTTTTATTTTTGGAATATAACTAGAGACATTTGAAAACATGGCTTCGACATCAGTGGACAGGAAAAACAGATCATTCAATACAGATTGGACTGAGAAGTTCTTCTTCCATGACGTAGCGAATAAACCAGTGTGCCTAATCTGTTTTAACACAATATCTATAAACAAGCAATCAAACCTTGCCAGACATTACAATACAAACCACTCAGACTATAATAATGGAAGATATCCAACTGGAACTGTCAGAAAAAAGGAGCATCTACAGAAGTTGCAACAGCTAGTTCGTGGTCAGATGAATATGATGAAATCTGCAACTTCTATTCAGAAAAGATGCACTGCTGCTAGTTACCAAGTAGCTCACATTTTTGGTAAAGCCATGGCTCCGTATAGTAAAAGCGAGACTATCAAAGAATGTATGCTGAACACTGTTAAAACACTATTTCCGAACAAAAGATATCCATGAGGCTATACAAGGAGTACAGCTCTCACGCAAAACTACCACCAACCGAATTGAAACTATTGCAGAGAACCTAACAGAGAAAGTCGTGAATGACTTGAAAGAATGCACTGCTTTTTTCATAGCTTTGGATGAAAGTATGGATATTAATGATGTTGCACAGCTTTGTATATTTGTTCGATACTTTGCCAACATTGCGTTCCAAGAACAATTTTTGTCACTGATTCCACTAACCAATTGTACCACAGGTGAAGATATTTACAAAGCTTTCAAGACATGGATACTCATAATATACCTCTGGATAAAATAGTAGGAGTAGCAACTGATGGCGATTGCGATAGTGGGGAGACAATCAGGTTTTGTAAAACATCTCATGGATGTTACCTCTACTGTAGTTCCATTCCACTGCATAATTCAAGAGACTATGTTGTGCTCTTAAGTTAAATGCTGACTACAAGAACCTTATGCTGAATATCATGAAAATGATAAATTATCTTAAAAATAAGTCAGCGTTGCGCCATCGACAGCTGAGAGCCTTCTTGCAGAACCTTGAAGCAGAATATGATGAGCTTCTTACTCACAATAATGTCCGATAAGTTGAGTGCGGATGCTCAAGAATGAGGTAGACAGCTTCCTTAGTGAGATTGATACAGAAGAAGCTAACACATTCTTAGAACTTCTGCGATCTGAACAGAAGATAGTAGACATGGTATTTCTAGTTGACTTCCTCAGCCACATAAATGATCTGAATGTCAAGCTGCAAGGTGATGAAAAAGAAGGTGATGGTATTTTCCGCTATACCAATTCTGAAACTCATACATTCAAATGGTTCGAATACTGATGTTTATTCGCTCAACAAGAGAATCTGACTGGAAGAGCCATGTAGCTTCCTTTAGGCTGATGCTTCCATACTTTTTTGCTCGGCAAAACTATGCCAGGTAAGATCGAAGCATGAATATAAGGCTGTGATTAATGAGGTATTTTTGTTGTTCTATAAAACTTAATCTAAATTGTTTAAAAACAGATATGCCTCTGCCTACTGGATAGAGATGACAAATCTTGAACACACATACACCCTGATGTATACCAGGCTAATGTCACTGACCCTGGATGCTGGACAGTACGTCGATCACACTTGCAGCCAGTCACTTCAACTGCTGCTGACATGAGAATAAAACAGCCAGTCAACCGTGATGTTAAGACGACAGGTGGACTGAGAGGATTTTCATTAAACAGAGGTTAGTAAAGTTAACATACCGTATATTCATTTCCAACATTTTTATTTTTTGTGGATAAAAGCTTCGCAGATTCGGAAAAGAAAGTAGACATTTATGCATAACAATGCTCAAAAACGCTGCTGTCCAACTCAATTTCAATTTGTTTGTTCTCAATCATAGGTGCAGTGCGGAGATAGTACATCACACCAAAAGAACGACCTGCTATCACAGGGAAGTGTCAGGAGATTGCTCGTGCTTCCGAGTCCAGATCAGACTCAAAAGAACTCAGCATGAGCAGATGCATGATCCTACAAATGGTATCCTTGCTGTGTAAACTGTCTATACTTAGAGCTCTATACATTTTATTTGTGAAATTGACACTAATAAATGTGTTTTTCTTTTGATAATCTTTCAGGCAGCGAATAGATGAGAAAAATGTATGCAGCGTTTTGGAGACAATTGGTACCTTTGTGAACCCCTGAATCTATGACGGAAGTGATTTGGTGAGCCTGGTTACAGGGGTTGTAGCACCTGAGAAAGCCAAAGAAGACCTGCATGTACTATCGGTGCCAAGATTGGGAGAGGAACAAGGTGAAAGATTTCTTGCTGATCGAGTCCAAAATGAGCCTGTGGATTTTCATACATCCATTAAATGTAACAAAATTGTGACTTTCTGTGCTATAAAGAAGAAGGTAAGTAAAGCTGAGCAGCAAGATATAGTTCGCAGACAGGACTTGTCTCTTTTTGGCAGATTACTAATTCTTAGCCAAACATCTCGTGAAATTAACATTCCTGACATTCTATCCATTAAATTATGCGTCACTACCCTTCAGTTCAGCAGATGGCTCACTATGCAAGACAAGCAAAGCCCATCTCATACATGTAATAGAAAGTGATTGTAAAGATTTCATCATAGAAAACAGCAAAGTAGATGCCATTATACTCGACACAATGGCTCTGGTACAGAGCATCCCTAACACTGCTATTCTATCAACATTTAAACAGCTTGGAGATCATATCTTCAAGACTATTGATAATAGAGTTAAGCACAATGGAGCGATTCGAGCAGACGAAAGCGCGAGAGAGCGGCTGGAGGGTTTTTAAAAGTTATACCCGTTGTACACATAAATAATGGAAATGTAAAGATACCAGCTAATTGGAAAGCCTTTTTTAGCTGCGCTGCAAAGCTAACTTGCTGGCATTCCTGCATAGGCATTGGAAAACCTGTTCATCTAACACTGAATTCTCTTTATTTTCTACAACCAACACATACAGAGTGTGTTGAACATTTATATTCACCAAGCAGCCCTCTACAACTGGTTGATAGAAGAGAGCTCAAATCAGATCACGAAGACGCTGATACGTGGTTGATTGCTCACGGTCTGCATGCCAGCCAAATTGGTAACTCTGTTCCAGTATCTAGCCCTGACACACATGTGTACATCATGTGTATTGCTCACAACCACAGATTTAAGGAGCAACTTATGTTTCTCACTGGTTATAATGATAGACAGAGAGTAATTGACATCGACCAGATGTGTACTCAACTAAGAAATGACTTGTGTGAAGGGTTGATTGGGCTACATACATTAACAGGATGTAATGCTGTGAGTGCCTTCAGCGGCAAGGGTAAGAAAATACCCTATAAGTTGGCCAAAACTAATGCAGCCACACTTTAAGCCTGTCGTTCACTCGGTGAACCACTTCCCATTCAAAACCAAACAATCTAACTTTGTGAGCAGATGACGTGTGCACTGTATGGAGAAGCTGATGTAACAGATATCAACAGCGTAAGGTATCAGTCATTTTGCACTGAAGGATCAGACTCTGCCAAACTTGCACCATGCAAACAATCGCTTCTCCAACACACAAAAAGATCTAACTATGTCTCATATGTATGGAAATCTGCCCATCTACCCATAATGAATGTCCTAAAACCATCAGGGCATGGATGGACTGAAGATATCATGTTACATTGGTTCGATGGACCTACTTTATCTTCTTCACTGCTTCAGCTGGCCTCATGTGGATGTAAGAAGGGTTGTATTGCAAACCGCTGCTCATGCTACCGCAACAGCTACCCATGCAGTGATCTATGTAAATGCCTAGACTGCGAAAAGTCTAGGCTGATGTGGATGAAGAGCTAGTCTTTGAGGAATCCGAAGAAGAAGAAGAAATGAGTGCTGAAGTGCAGAAAACGAAAGATTTTTTATGCTGTACTTGCCAGTTTTTGCCACAACTGGCTAAAAATTGTTTTGTACTATCATCAGACATTTATCAATTATATGTACCAATTAGAACAGAAAAAATAATTGTTAAAATTGATCTATGAATCTCAAAAGGTCGAAATTTTGACGAAAATCAACAAAAATGAACTTGAGGGTCATGTTCGGGGGCCATTTAGAGGTACATGTGAAGATTTTAGCAGCAGTATCTCTGCATTTCCCATGAGTTCAGGTCTTGAAGGTACTAGACACAAACCTTCATGTATGTCCAAGACCTTGCCACAAAACCTGATTTTTGAGCACTTTTAGCCTACTGGCCTAGCACCTACTGGTAAAATTTACAACTGACAAATGCTCCCTCAAATATTATGTTGGAGAGATGCTTTCTGTAGAGGATAACGAACTGCTAATGAAATTCATGAGAAAGGTTAGAGGCTCAGCAGCTTCCTTTGCATTTCCAGAGAAAGATGCCATATCTACAATTGATGCCAATGAAGTCATATTACTGTTAGGACAACCAATAAATGTTGTTGGAACAAAAAGAGCGGCAAGCAGTCTTGTTCCGCGTCGAACTTTCTGGCTTTGACATTCAGTAAACTATAACAGCTGCTTTCCACTGTGGGCCTACTGATATCATATAATCATGTATTTTAATTGCAGTAAATATTTAGTATTGTTGTACAGACAATCATATTCATTATAAAGTTTATGTTTACATATGAAACAAAAAAAAAAATCTTTCAGAGACACACAATTGCGTATTTCGGCAATTGTGTAATTGTATAGTGGCACATTTTACTCCATGTAAATTGAACAGACAGCTCAATTTACCGCATGCTGGGTAACTTGAGCCACCAAACATTATTTTTTATAAATGGTGTGATAGCAACTTTTGTGAAACTTTGGTCATGTGAATTGATCTAATCATGGCAAACACATTAAACTTCTTTCAAATAAGTTTGAAAGATACTCATAGTGAAACAAGTGAAACAAACTGCCGAATGGCACAAATTACCCCGACCTCCCCTATCAAGCCGAAAGCGCACCGAGTTAATCCTTCGAGTTTACGTGGAGCGTACAAAGGTGGCAACACAAATCCTTTACAATACACAAGACTGTGCTCTATATCACCGGAGAAAAGAGTTACTTATAAATATTATCTCTGACAGCAACTTTCGAAATACTATTATTGAATATACCGTGGTTGCGTTCATTATCATACAAGAAAAGAATCAGATACATATAAACCTCAGTGTTTGGCTTTTTGTTGGCGCTTTTATCTATTATCCTTGTGAACAGTTATAATGGTTAATAGCTAGCAATGAAAAATCCACTTTGCCGAAGTCTTGAACTTTCGACATTCAAATCAAACAAGTGCGTCTAACCACTAAGCTAAGCTGTTCTTACCATTTCCAATGCTTTCACCATATATATCCTTATCGCGATTGCACCCAAAAAATATGCACTGTTTATTATTGACTAATATTAACTTTTACATTTGTTACTTTCAAGAAAATAGTTTAAAAGCTCATTTTTCACCATTACCTATTTTTCAATTTGTAAATTTGAAATGTGCCATTTGGTTATCAAATGTGCCGCTTACTCTCAAATTTCTAGTTTCGATAAATCTGTTCCGGCTAAATGCTTTTCACGCAAACAATTGTATTATCTTGCGTAAGGATTGCCTCCACATTCTCTCTCCGTTCTGTCAAACAAAATACTAGACAAACAAAGTTCAATATCTCAGTTTTACGTTTGTACCAGTATCAAGAGGTCCCAGTATTGTTCCTCAAAACTTTGACTACAGCCAACTTATGTTGCAACACTAACTTTTTTATACACACACTTCCATGTACTCAATGTTTCTCAACTTGATGTGGTTTAAAAAAGTCATTCATGCGCTGATGATGTTCAAAAACTAATCTCAGACTGCTTAGATCTAAAAACAAAGGGTGAAAAGATTTGTTTAATGTTTTTGGATTTCAGCAAAGCTTTCGACTGTGTCAATCACAAAATATTATTTCATAAACTGAAATTTGCTGGTTTTAAAAGTAAATCGTTGCAAATACTTCAATTCTATTTTTACAAAAGGCGTCGAAAGGTTGTCATGAATGACAAAGAATCATTGACGCAAGAAATAAATGTTGGTGTTGCACAGGGGTCTCTTATTGTGCCAGTATAAATTTTAATATGTATAAATGATCTTAAACTTATTCCAAGAGGCTTTGCCTACGCTGATGATACTGTCTTTGTAAGTCATCACAAAGATGTGCAACGTCTTGAAGCGAACTGCAATCTCATCGTGCAAATTATCAGCAACTGGTGTACTTCAAATCATATGACAATCAATTTATAAAAATCATATTTTCTTCTTTATAATACCAATGAAAACCTTCGAAACAGCTTTACTTTTAAGTTTAACAATCAATCCATCACTTGTAGACGTGATAAAAAATTGTTAGGATTTGTTTTGACAGATCGACTCTCTTGGAGTAATCATATCGACACTATTTGTAATAAGGTCACGAAGGCATTGACTCTGCTCCAGTTTTGCAGGCCATACATAAACTCAAAATCTGCTATTGCATTTTATTATCAGTTGCTATATTGTGCCATATTACTTATGGTATCCACATTTATTATAATCTAACTCCAAGATATGTCACAAAGGATTTATTTTTGTTGCAAAAAAGAGCCTGTTGACTAATTGCAAATCTACATCATAGTCCTGTGATATCATCGACTCGGCTCACTAGAACTCCGGCTTGACCGGAAGCGAGAAAGACGCGAGACCGCTGGAAGAAAACTTCTCATCGCTCTCTTACGACTAGAAGCTCGGTGAGTGTTAACGTGTTTGTTTTGTCTCCTGCTAAGTAGCTACTTGTTAAGGACCCACTGAACTAGATTAGCCTTAGTTCACATGGTACCACGAGTGTTTACTTACAGGAGAAGTGTAATACGTTTGTGTTGAGCTAAGTTGTACGATAGTGTAGTGTTAAAGGAGGTGAGTATAGTGAATTGAATTGTGTTGGACAATTTTGGTGTGGGTATAGACGCTCAGCGAGGTGCATTGCGGTGTAGTGACACCATAGATACACGAACGGATTTCAGTTGACCGTTCTGCTATTGATACTGTTCAGTAGATTCTATTGTAATTTTTTGAATTAAAATAGAATTGTGGCTGGAAGAAGGGTGGGTGCAAATATTTTTGCTAGCTTGCCTGCGCTAGAGATTTTGGCTACTGATGTATTCGGTAGTTGGAAAAAGTTTAGCGAAGAGTTTACACTATGTATGGAAATGAAGGACTTTGAGATGGGGGATAGTGAGGCTACGGTGGAGGGGGAGGCTGTCGCGGTCCCTAATTTCACTCCTAGGGCTCAATTGCTAACACTCTTAAAAGCCATAGGCCGAGAGGGTAGGGAAACCCTAAGATCGTTGGGTTTTGAGTCCAATAATTCGGACTCAACATTCAACCAGGCTTGGGGCCTGCTGAGAGGGCATTATGAACAAGAGGAAAATGTCTACGTCAAGACCCAAGTTTGTTTCTGCGAGACAACTTGCGGGAGAAGATGACAGAGATTTTCTCCTCAGAGTAGAACGGCTCAGTAGGCAGCTCGATTTTGGTAGGAATGATGATTCACATAGGAGCTTTGCCCTAGTCATTGCTGTGAATGGACTGCGCGATATAAAATTGTGTGGGGAATTAATGGCCCAAAATGATCTGGATTGGGAGAGGTTGACGAACCTTCTTCGAACCAGAAATGTAGCACAAGAGGCTTTAGAGATGATCTCGGCGGAGTCTAGTTCGACTCGACCTGCTGCCGCCCAACTTATTGCGACACAGGATACTGCGGTGCCGACCCCAGGGGCTCGTGTCCCTTCGGAGGCGACAAGCGGTGGGGCTGAGGCAACGTAGCGTGTCAAACAGGAGGTTGGCGAGGTACAGAAGCGAGAGAACCGAGACTGTTGGCGAAAGAGAAGGGATGGTAGCAGTGACGGCTACAAGGATCGTGGACGTCAAGGGCGTTACGATGGCTACGGACGCGGCTCTAGCAGCTGTGAGGGTAGTCAGGAACGCTTTGGGCGTCGTAGTGGCTACAAAGGCAGCTCTAACAGCCAGGAAAGTAGCCACGAAGAATGTTATCACTATCGCCGTTAGAGTTTTAACAGCTATTCAGACGACCCCAAGGACCGTGTGGGCAGTAATAGTTACCGGCGAAGGCGCCGTGACTCTCCCTACCGGAGAAGCGACGACTGTTGTTATGAGTGTGGCGCAGTGGATCACTTTGTTAGAGATTGCCCTCAAGTTAGATGCAATGTTTGCAAGAAACTTGGGCACATGGCAGGTGCATGCGGCAGACCAAGCAGGTGCCGTACATGCGACGGCAAATATCATGCGGAGAGCGAGTGCCCCTTTAAATCAGGGAACGACCGCAATAGCGATAAAAAGGTTAGGATAGTCTCTAACTGGGACTCTAGTTGACTGGCTGATGATTTCAGACTCGCGCTCTCGGTCCATGGCCAAGATGTTCCTTTCTGTCTAGACACTGAGGCGGATGTCACTGTGTTGACAGAGGGAACTCAAAAGTCTTTGGACTTGCCACTCTCTCCTAGTTCCACAATTTTGGTTGGCGCAGGTGGAAAGAGGTTGAGTGTGGCAGAAGTTGCTGATATTAAGATCAAAAGCATGCGAAAGTCCACTAATTGCAAAGCACATGTGGTGCTAGGTGCTAATAGAAATTTATTGGGAGCACAAGAAATTATAGACTTAGGTCTTTTAGCGATTGTCAATGCTATAAACATTGAGGCATTTGATCCAGTAAAGGAGTTTTCTAGGCTCTCAAGGGCTAGGAACGATGCCAGGCTTGTTAAGCATTGAACTAAAGGAAAACACTGAACCATATCTTTTCTCTCCGAGGCCTATAGCTGCCGGTTTTTATGACAAGGCAAGGGCTGAAATAGAGAAAATGTTAGCGCTGGGAGTTATTGAGTCAGTAGAACAACCAACTGATTGGTGTTCGGGACTGACCATAGCTCCAAAACCTAATGGCGCCATTAGGATGTGTGTAGACCTTACCCACCTCAATAAATGGGTGAAAAGGGAGACATATCCACTCCCAAGGGTCAGTGACATGTTGTCAAGACTGGCCGAGGGTCATATTTTCTCCAAGGTCGATGTAAATTTCGGATTTTGGCAAGTTAAGCTCGACCCTAAGAGCAAGCTACTGACGACGTTCATCTCTCCATGGGGGAGGTATTGCTTTAAACGAATGCCCTCCGGCATATCGTCAGCTCCTGACTATTACCAAAGGGGCATGGAAAAGATATTAGGCCAGATGGACAGAGTTATCTGTCTAATGGATGATGTCTAAATCTTCGGTAAGGATGAGACCACTCACTGGAAACGGTTGAGAAAGGTTCTATCCAAGATCGAAGCTGCTGGAGTGACACTTCGCGAAGACAAATGTCAATTTGGCTGTACTTCGGTCAAATTTCTTGGACATCTTGTCAGCGCTGAAGGTGTAAGGCCAGACCCAGACAAAGTAAAAGCAATTTGTCAGTTAAATCCCCCAGAAGATAAAAAAGCTGCTAGGCGCTTCATTGGCATGGTTAACTACCTCAGCAAGTTTTCCAGAAATTTGTCGGGTTTAGCTATACCTATTTATGCAGTGATGGGAGCGCGCAGTATGTGGCTGTGGGGCAGTAGTCAACAGTTAGCTTTTGAACAGATCAAACGGGAACTGTCACGAGCCCCTGTGCTATGTGCATTTGACTTGAATAAGCTGCATCGCGTGTCAGCAGATTCAAGCCAGTATGCTCTCGGTGCTGTGCTATTACAGCAGACCGAGCTGAATACTTGGCAACCAGTCGAATACGCTTCACGCAAATTGACTGAGGTCGAAACTAGGTATGCAATGATCGAAAAAGAAGCGCTGGCAGTCACATGGGCCTGGGAAAAATTCGATTATTACCTGGTAGGTCGATATTTCGAGGTAGAGACAGACCACAAACCTTTAGTATCCATCCTTGGTGACAAATATTTATCTAAGCGATGATGAGGTACGGGTATTCAATTTTTCATACCCCAGGACCTCAAATGTCAAATGTGATATCATCGACTCGGCTCACTAGAACTCCGGCTTGACCGAAAACGAGAAAGACGCGAGACCGCTGGGAGAAAACATCTCATCGCTCTCTCACGACTAGAAGCTCGGTGAGTGTTAAGGTGTTTGTTTTGTCTCCTGCTAAGTAGCTACTTGTTAAGGACCCACTGAACTAGATTAGCCTTAGTTCACAAGTCCTACATATATTATTCTGACGAATGGTCTTTCTAAATCTTTGCATCTTCTTACTCTGCCTATGTTAAATGTTTATTTTAGTTCAATTCAGGGCTTCAAAATTTTTCATGGTTTGCGTCCTCGGTTTTTACATGACAGTTACAGGTTCTCAACTCATTTCAACTTATGTAATATGAACAAATTGCATACAACCACTAAAAATCATTTTGAAAATATTATTGCCAGCTGCTTAGACAATCTTCCACCTAATATCCATTCTCTTAGCAGAGATAGGCATTTTAAACACTATTTGTCAAACTATTTATTCGATTTTAACGGCTAATTGTGGTCCATTTTTGTTTTACTATTGTTGTATGGCCTAATTTGAAAAAAAATTTCTATTTTTGAAATGAAATTATTGCCAATAATGTACTATATAAAATGTATAACTTATTTGAACTGCTCAAAAACCCTTTTTCTATGGTATGAAGTTTAAAAGCTTTCTGTGCAAAGACTTTTTTATTACCCAAGCATTCATTTAGTATATAAATATAATCACTGACATTAACATTCTACATACTATTTAAATATCACAAGATTGTTTTTTCATCATTAGAGAAACAAGTCGTACATCGATATAATAACTGTCAGCTCTTCATCATTAGAAAAAAGAGTTATATATAGATATAATCTCTGACAGCAAAATCCTACAGACAACATTGAATATCGCGAGATTGTGTTTTTCATCATTAGAAAAAAGAGTTATATTTAGATATAATCTCTGTCAGCAACACCCTACAGACTTCACCAGTGGTAATAAACTTGACTTTGGAGTACTATCCATAACAATTGTCCAAGTATGTAGCCATGCACAACAGCACCAGCCATTTAAGTCATATACAGATATGACAACAAACAGCAACATCCTACAAACTATATTGAATATCATAAGATTGTGTTCTTTATTATCGAAGAAAAACGTGATACATAGATATAATCACTAGCAGCAACACCCTACAAACTTCGCCAGTGGTAATAAAATTGACTTTGGAGTACTATCCATAACAATTGTCCAAGTATGCAACCATGCACAACAGCGTGTGCCATTTAAGTCATATACAGATATAATCTCTGTCAGCAACATCCTACAGACTATATTGAATATCGCAAGATTGTGATGATTATTATTAGAAAAAAAAGTTATATATAGATATAATCTCTGTCAGGAACATCCTACAGACTATATTGAATATCACAAGATTGTGTTCTTCATCATTAGAAAAAAGAGTTACATATAGATATAATCTCTGTCAGCAACATCCTACAGACTATATTGAATATCACAAGATTGCGTTCTGCATCATTGGAGAAAAGAGTTACATATAGATATAATCTGTCAGCAACATCCTACAGACTATATTGAATATCACAAGATTGTGTTTTTCATCATTGGAGAAAAGAGTTACATATAGATATAATCTCTGTCAGCAACCTCCTACAGACTATATTGAATATCACAAGATTGTGTTCTGCATCATTGGAGAAAAGAGTTACATATAGATATAATCTCTGTCAGCAACATCCTAGAGACTATATTGAATATCACAAGATTGCGTTCTGCATCATTGGAGAAAAGAGTTACATATAGATATAATCTCTGTCAGCAACCTCCTACAGACTATATTGAATATCGCGAGATTGTGTTCTGCATCATTGGAGAAAATAGTTACATATAGATATAATCTCTGTCAGCAACATCCTAGAGACTATATTGAATATCACAAGATTGCGTTCTGCATCATTGGAGAAAAGAGTTACATATAGATATAATCTCTGTCAGCAACCTCCTACAGACTATATTGAATACCGCAAGATTGCGTTCTGCATCATTGGAAAAAAGAGTTACATATAGATATAATCTCTGTCAGAAATATCCTACAGACTATATTGAATATCACAAGATTGTGTTTTTCATCATTGGAGAAAAGAGTTACATATAGATATAATCTCTGTCAGCAACCTCCTACAGACTATATTGACTATCGCGAGATTGTGTTCTGCATCATTGGAGAAAAGAGTTACATATAGATATAATCACTGTCAGCAACACCCTGCAGACTTCACCAGTGGTAATAAACTTGACTTTGG
The DNA here is from genome assembly GCF_963576615.1 of Watersipora subatra. Lineage (NCBI taxonomy): Eukaryota > Metazoa > Bryozoa > Gymnolaemata > Cheilostomatida > Watersiporidae > Watersipora > Watersipora subatra. The sequence goes on from NC_088717.1 coordinate 10,098,985, forward strand.
AGTACTATCCATAACAATTGTCTAAGTATGTAGCCATGCACAACAGCATCTGCCATTTAAGTCATATACAGATATGATAGCAAACAGCAACATCCTACAGACTATATTGAATATTACAAGATTGTGATCATTATCATTAGAAAAAAGAGTTATATATAGATATATTCTCTGTCAGCACATCCTACAGACTATATTGAATATCACAAGATTGCGTTCTACATCATTGGAGAAAAGAGTTACATATAGATATAATCACTGCCAGCAACACCCTACAGACTTCACCAGTGGTAATAAACTTGACTTTGGAGTACTATCCATAACAATTGTCCAAGTATGTAACCATGCACAACAGCGTGTGCCATGTAAGTCATATACAGATATAATCTCTGTCAGCAACATCCTAGAGACTATATTGAATATCGCAAGATTGCGTTCTGCATCATTGGAGAAAAGAGTTACATATAGATATAATCTCTGTCAGCAACCTCCTACAGACTATATTGAATATCACAAGATTGTGTTCTTCATCATTAGAGAAAAGAGTTATATATAGATATAATCTCTGTCAGCAACATCATACAGACTATATTGAATATCGCAAGATTGTGTTCTTCATCATTGGAGAAAAGAGTTACATATAGATATAATCTCTGTCAGCAACATCCTACAGACTATATTAAATATCGTAAGATTGTGATCATTATCATGAAGAGAAGAATCATATATAGACATAATCTCTGACAGCGCCACCCTACAGACTTCACTAGTGGTGATAAAATTGACTTTGGCTAAAATACTAACCATTACGATTAGTCAAAGTATGTGACCATGCACAACAGCATCAGCAAGTTACATGTATGTTGCCGAGTATATATGGCTACATTGATGACACCGGAACAGCATCAGCCGGCTTATTAATCACATACTACTTTTTGAGGATGTACAAGCGTAGCAGACCGGAGTAATGGTGACAACTTGGAGGATCCTTTTAGGCTCCACAACTTATAGTGAAGCCAAGTATGATAGACATACTGAAGAGAATTCAGTTGTCCAAACGAAGCAGAGAATTACGGAACTGCAATTCCTGATTAGTGGTCTTACTCTGATGACAGTGATGGAAAGGCTGACCAAGGAGTAAAACAAATAATCATAATGTAGAGTTGGTTCAAATTACACCAACTTAACAGAACTTGCAAACTTGCCAACATAGAGAAAATAAAAAGAAAAAAACGTGATACCTCCAAGAATGCCTTCAGCTAGTGACTAAAATGTATTGCCTTTTACAAACACCAAGAATTTTTCAAACACAGCTTTTTGAAAACAAAGTGATTGTCTTGTCATGTATCCGCATGCATTAAAAACAGGAAAAAGAAAAGTATTAATGTTAAAAAACTGATTTTGCAGGAGCTGTAGCATACATCAAAAAGGAAAGACCTAAGAACAGCAATAACATTGCTAGAAAACAAGGCCAAATGTTGAGAGTTGGCATGTTATTTTATTTGCTGATCGACCAAAAAATTTCTGCAATCAAATAAAAGTCTAATACACTGGTTGAGATAACAAAATCAACATTTGCACTATAATTAGCACTTCAGGCGATCGTTAATTTGTATCAGAGTAAATTTTTGTCTAGTCTACAGATGTGCATGTGTTTTGAGAAAACAGGCTTCCTTGCTAATATACACTAGAACCTCAATGTATAAGTGACAAGTAAATATTTACTTATGATTAGTAACAAAAACCTGACTATGTACTGATGAAAAATGCAAAAACAAACTGCAATCATCTTTAACGCTTTCTACAGTTGATAGCAGCAAGCATAATACAAGATGTCGACATAAAATTCTTTGACAAAAATAAAAACCATTGGTGTTATGTTTGCAATTAATGGATATGGATCAATCAATGCAAATCCTCCTAGAATTAGTGCTTTCAAACGTTATCATATTAAAATGATGAAGCTATTGCTTATATAAGAACTGAAAGAATAAGAAACAACTGTAACAGTTAAATCTGTGACAGCTATCCAAAGTTCTCAAAATATTTATTCCAGAACAGTGCCTGCTGGTAGAACCAGAAAAATACCAGTCCATTGATGAGAGGATGTGCCAATACACTAGAAAAACCAGTCTTTGTAGGCAGTACATAAAACACAAGCCAAACCTATAGGACTTCAAAATATGGGGTGGAGCAGGAGTTGCTGGCATATGACACGACTTTGAAGTTTATCAGGGTAGTGATGGCAAGCGATCAGAACTAGGACAAGGAGCTGATGTTGTGCTCAAGTTAACATTAACGAATCAACAAAACTGGCACTTCAAGATATTTGGAGGGAACTTATTCACTAGTCTTCCTCTAATTGGAAAAATGAATGAGAGAGGCATGTTTTACACCGGTAAGATTAGAGCAAACAGAGTACCCGAGTGCAAGCTGAAAGAGAAAGATTTGAAACGAGAAGACAGAGGATCTTATGATTGTTATGTGAAAGAAGTAAACAACGTCATTGCATTCCTCCTTGATTGGTGAACAGCCTTTAACTCAAGCCATGTGTTAAGACAAATCCTCCAAAGAATACCGAATCTATGGCATGCCTGCTTTTATACAACGCTACAACAAGAATATGGGAGGCATTGATCTACTGGACTCATTCTTGGCCAAATACGGGTTCGCAATGAAATGCCAACGATGGTACCTATACCTGTACTGGCATTTTGTGATGGTTGCAGTCATCAATGCATGAAACCTGTATAGGCGTGACTGCTGGCTTTTGAACCTGCCAAAGAAGGAGGTGCTCAAACAACGAAAGTTTCAAGCGGATTTTGCTGAAAGCTTGATCAAGGTTAACACAAAAATCAAACGAGGACGTTCATCGGCAGCAGGAAATGCTTCCGCAACACCTGTTCCAAAAAGAAAAATTAGTCGTAGCGAGGAAGAGTGTTACCATAGCTTTGCTCAATGGCCAATCAAGTTGCCAAAACATGGCAGATGTGAGCTGTGCGAACGAACAATTAACAGCGCCTGTGAGAAATGCGAGATAAACCTCTGCTTTCTAGATGAGCGGAACTGCTTTCGCTCATACCACAATAAATATGGTGCAGACAGTAACAGGGAAAATTCTCAAAGTGCTAGTTGCTTAGAAACTCATTTTGTTTAGCAATAATAATTTGTCTACAATGTTTCTTCATGTGTACAATAGAATGCCTACAAGCACTGTTGCATCTCTATGAGTATTGTTTATATATGTAAGAATGCACTAGCGGTAGAGCCCAATATTGCACGTGGGCAACATACAATATTTCAAGTCTAAAACAGCAAAATGGATTTTTTAAAATACTTGTTCCAGATGCATATGAAAACTTTGTTGAGTTTGAAATTTTTCAGTCGAAAACTTGTATCCTTGAGCCTCAAAGGATTAAAATGAATTTATCATTGCTGTTAGTTATTCCAAACCAAAATAGCTAAGATGCCATGTGGTAGCACAACCCATGAATTGAATGCCTTGGCTAGTCTAACCAGGTTTATTATATAACAACAGTAAACATAAATTTTGGAACACTTTACAATAACACAATCAAGATATAACCGTCTTTGTTGACCTCTCGTTCTGAAATTGCCATAATAAATTTTTACTTGTGATTTTAATTTTAATGCAGAAAAATTCAAAATCCTTGTACCACTGCAAAGAAAATTTTCTGCAGGTCATTTTCATGTTTAGATTATGCAGATTAAATGTATAATAAGAAAGTTATGCATTATTTAAACAACTGTTTAAATAGCTTTTATAATTGATGCTAATTAATTAAATTCAGGTTAGCAATTAATTAAGTAGTAGTAATTGAGCTAACCTGAGTTCTATCACACTATAAACTTCTATAAATTAATAAAAGGAGACACAATATTTGTTGTTAATTGCTGATCTCACCAATAGAAAAAACAATGTCTTAAAAGAAGTCAATGATCTGACAGCTGCCGTTTCTATAAATGAGACTTAGGCTTTTGTGAAATGTTTTCAGTCTAATGTTACGATTTTTCCACGATGTTTTTCCAAGGCTCCGCTTCGGGGTTCGTGTTATATTCACATTGTGTTATTACGTTTCATTTGATTAGAATTAAAACTAGTTTTATTGATTCTAAGCAGCAAAGAAAATTTTTGCAGGACTCTGTCTTAAAATCTCTGAGACTGGCATAAGTGGAAGCGAAGACTCTGATGATGATAATTTAGCAGGCAGAAGGTTGTACTCTGGCTGCAAGTTCACTCCAACTAAATATTAGTTGTTATATTCTGTTTTTGAAAAGTTTGTATTAATGTATTGTTCATTTGAGCGAACTGGAACAAGTAATAATGGGTCCAGAACCATAGTAAAATGACACGTTTTTGGCTATTCACAGGAAATTTTCATAAATCTTTTCAGCAAACCGCATCATTTTGTTTTGCATATAACTCTTCATTAATTCGCTTTTCCAAACTGCTTTCGTGTTATCTTAACACTTCTAACAACAAAATAAAATGACTAGAATTTATACAAAATTAGCCAGAACCCAAAAAATTGTTTTTGATTTCCCAAACAACTCTGTATTTTGCATCATCTGGTTTGCTGTAAGGTGACCCAAGTCAGATACTATTGGTCATATTTGGTTGTTGACGGGATGCTATGATATATTGTCAGTTTATGCTAGCTACAAGTAATAAAAGGGAAGAGGCCAAAACAAAATAACGTGTTTCTAGTGAAAGAAAATGTGGCACTGAAGCATTTTGCAGAAAGAGTAGTGTGGCAGTCAAAAGGTAAAAAAGTTTCAGCAATAAAAATCCATCTGACATGACAATGGATAGCTGCGATAATGCAGAAATGAGTGTACTACTAGGCAATCTTTATTTGGGTAGAACTCTGGTCTACACCATGACACACTTTCAGTCAATGACCGTCATGACATATTGACCAACGACTAAGCAAGCGATTACAAAAACGTGAATCACGCAATAATAAAGGCAAACAAAAAATGTGTCAACTTTTGAACTCTGCAAATAGGCATTTCATGTCTGCAAACATGCCATTGTTTGCTTTACACAAAGCCAAACAGCGGCATCTCATAAATGAACAGAAATCATACCACCATCAAAAATCTTTAAAAACATTTTAGCCATAAATAAAAGAGCACGCAAACAACTCGTTATAAGTCCTCCAAAGAAGGATCAACAAAGTGGCTACACCACATATACATTGTACATACATGGAAGTGCATTCAATTTACAGTTCGGAGACATTTGATTGGTGCTGGTTTAAAAGGTTGCAGTTTGAAAAAAAGTCATTGCTGACGGAAATACAGAGACGCAAACGATGGAAATTGGCGCTTCATTTCAAAACATAGACTGGACCAATGAAAATGATTATTCTGATTTCAGACAAATCAACATTTACAGTAACTAATCCTTCTGGCTTGCAATATGTACAAAGAAGGCCAAGAAAGGCATTCAAACCAGGCTGTATTACACCAACCATAAACATCCAACATTTGTTATGATATGGGGCAATGGCTACAACCTGAATTGGCCAATTTGAGTTGGAGCTTGGAATGATGAATGAAGACAAGTGGATCAAAGTGATTGATGGTGAAAAGAGCATCAATCTGATTGGCTTTATTAAAATGAAAGTGCATCATGCTATCGAGCCAGAAAAGTGCAGGCGCGAACAACAGTGAACGAGGTGAAAACATTGACATGGCCAACTCAAGAGTCCAGATTTGAATCAAACCGAGAATCTGTGACAGCGACTAGCTTTAATACATAAAAAGACTAATAAGGAGCTTGTGGAAAAGATTGTGAAAGATTGTGAAAGCCTGACAGCGGGTGATTGAGAAGAATAAACCTGCAATATTAATATTGTTGGAGCAGTCATATTATATAAAGTTGTTGGTGGTCAATTAAATATTGAGCTAGCAAACATTTACATCATGTCAAGACAGTTTCCATTATGGCTTTGATACTCAATGGCCCTTTCTAGGGCTATCAAATAACTCAAGGAGCCCCTCAGATGCAAAAATGCTCAGATTAAAAATTACTGATTTAAACTGACAATAACTAGTTTAATGTCAAAAATAAGGTTCTTTATCATTAGAGGAAAAAGTCACGCATACATATCATCTCTGACCTCAACATCCTAAAGACTATTATGTTCGATATCATTAGAAAAAATGTTATGTTTAGATATAATCATTGTCAGCAACACCCTACAGACTTCACCAGTGGTAATAAACTTGACTTTGGAGCACTATCCATAACAATTGTCTAAGTATGTAGCCATGCACAACAGCATCTGCCATTTAAGTCATATACAGATATGATTGCAAACAGCAACCTCCTACAGACTATATTGAATATCACAAGATTGTGTTCTTTATTATCAAAGAAAAGAGCCATATATATAGATATAATCACTGTCAGAAACACCCTACAGACTTCACCAATGGTGATAAACTTGACTTTGGAGTACTATCCATAACAATTGTCTAAGTATGTAGCCATACACAACAGCATCTGCCATTTAAGCCATATACAGATATGATAGCAAACAGCAACATCCTACAGACTATATTGAATATCATAAGATTGTGTTCTTTATTATCGAAGAAAAGAGCCATATATATGTATATAGATATAATCACTGTCAGAAACACTCTACAGACTTCACCAATGGTGATAAACTTGACTTTGGAGTACTAACCATGACAATTGTGTAAGTATGTAGCCATACACAACAGCATCAGCCATTTAGGTCATATACAGATATGATAACAAACAGCAGCATCCTACAAACTATATTGAATATCACAAGATTGTGTTCTTTATTATCGAAGAAAAGAGCCATATATAGATATAATCACTGTCAGAAACACCCTACAGACTTCACCAGTGGTAATAAACTTGACTTTGGAGTACTAACCATGACAATTGTCTAAGTATGTAATCATGAGCAACAGCACCAGCCATTTAGCCCTTCTTGTATGGCGCCTTCATATGAGAGCAAAATAATATACATGTAAACTTAACACATAAAATTTAAGTTGTTTTTCATACATAATACAATCATTATTCTACGAATTGTTCTCTCCTGTTGCACTGTTATTGAGATCATAGGAAGTAGGTCAAGGTCCGGAAAGGAACCTAAAACTAGGCAGCTGTGCAAAAGGTGAGCTTGCTAATTTTCATCGATTTTTTTGCTATCTTTCCTGTTCCTCTTCTCTCCAGAAGGGTTTCTTTTTTCTCAGCTTGTTCCGCATCTCAGACAAATGTTTGAAACAAAACATTGCTATTCACAATATAAAACTTGTAAAGGGACTAAAATAAATTGTTCTAATTTAAGGACACCATGCAAGAAAGGAATGAAAATTCTATAACGCATCAATTTTTCATTGGAGTGACATTGATAGTAACACTGCCCACATTATTATTGGGTCTTACTATAGCTTCTGTATCTAAACTATGAGTAGTTAACCTTCCAGAAAAGCTGCTTTTGAGGCTTGGCCATACTATTCAGCCTGTTTTATGCTTTGAAGATGGCTCCGTTTCATCATAAGATGACTGTAGTGAGATTGATGCAGATTACAATGTGAATGCTCAAAAGGAACAGATTAGCGATGACTCTGAATCGAAATACTTCGCAAACTCTTCTAGTTTGAGCACTGGACAATTCTATGGCAACATCAGTTTGAGTTCTGCTAGTTCATTGCCTTCTCAATCGTTTACCTCAGAAGTTACAACAATTCCTTGGCCACAGGAGAAAAGAAAAGTGATAGCTGTATCAACTTTTTGTTTTCAGAATCTACTTCAGCTGCGGCTTCACAGATGCAAATGTGTGAGACACCACCAGTTTCCAACTCTATACATTCAACATTTGGCACCCACGATGCAATACTATTGACAGTTATCAAAGCACCATTTAGTTGGACAATCAACCAAGACAATGAACATGCTCATAATGAACCTGATGATAGAATGATGAAAGCTCTCCAAAAAATGTTTGTTATAGGTGTCGATGCTGATGAGTTTCATAGTATCAACAAGCAGATGGTTCCTTTCACTGGCTAAAAGGTGTTAAAGCAGTATATCAATATTAAGCCAAAAATATGGGGGTACAAAAGATGAGTGAGATCAGGTGATTCAGGCTATAACTTTGACTTTGAATTGTATTAAAGAGCAAGTGGTAACAGAGCTCACAAAGTTCTAGGACTGAGTACAGAGATGTGGTGATGCCCCTATCAGACCAGTTGGCTGGCAAGAACTCCAAGGTTTACTTTGACAACTTTATACAACGTTGAAACTGTTCACCAAGCTAATGAATTAAGAAATATACACTCTAGGTACTCTCTGCAAAAAACCAGCTATGTGGTACAAATGCAGTTTTGATTTCTGACAAAGGCATGAGAAAAAGAAGTGCTACCTATGCTACCAACGAAGACAACATTACCATTGTGAAGTGGAATGACAACAATCTTGTCTACACCGCAGGCACATTTGTGGGCATGCATCTGACAAGAGTAGTCCAATGGTGGCAAAAAAGCGAAATGTCATATGAATGTTACCAGGCCTCATGCTATTTAAATGTATAACAAACATGTGAGAGTAGGGGATCTAACATAGTTCCTGGTTAATAGTTCCTAGTAACATAGTTTAGCTTTTTCACTTTGTAATTGTCACAATTATGATTGGATGACTGATCTATCAGTGAGAACATGGAAACAGCATTGACATACTTGAGCTGCGAAACTCAGCTCTCTAGCATGAGAGCTGCAAAGACTGAATTATGACAAATTAAAGAAAAGGGAGACTATCAAGCACATATGTACATCCCCTTAGTCTAACAAACATCAAAACAAGGATACCGAATGAGATCAGGTAGGCAGAATGATCATTTTGAAGTTTTCAATTACTGAGTAGTTTCCTATTTACTAACGATGATTATCTATTTTAGAATGTTTACATGTAAAAAATATTTATCAAATCAATATCAATATAAGCGTATTGCTTAAATCAGACAACTCAAGCGTTCACAATTTTTACAACCTTGATTGTAAAACCTTTGTTTCAAATACAATCTTGAAGCTGGACATTAGCCAGAGAGGTCAGCTATGAAAGATGCAAGTTAATGTGTTGCTCCAACCTGCCACAGCAAGACAAAATTCTTATACACAATCTGCAAAAAAGCTCTTTGTCCAGAATGTTTTGCAGAATATCATACCAAGCGACTCCGCCTGACTGCAACCTATAACGCTGCCAACCAATCGTTTTTTGTCCTCACATGAAGAAAGAGCATACTGCTTCTTCAATGTATAGCGTCCTCACATGAGGACACTATGTTTAGCAGATGTATAAGAAACATTAGCAAAAAAATAATATATGCTTTGTATATCTTGTGTGTAAATGTGCAGTTTTCGATTGTTTATTATCCTCTAGCTCAATTTCAGCTATATCCATTCAAGAAAGGGTTAAGTCATATTTAGATATTATCTCTGAAAGCAATATTCTATATACTATGTAAATATCACAAGATTGTGTTTTTCATCATTTGAGAAACAAGTCACACATCGATATCCCTTTTCTGAGTGAATGGAGGAGTGAATTGAGCATAAGCTTTACCAAGTGAAAAATATGAGGTCTGCGAAGTCTACACATAGTACTATGTGTAGTTTTTCAACCAAAATAAAACTGCAGTGTAGAAGTTGTTAAAAGGACAATGATTTCAATCATTTAACATTTAGTAAATGTTAATATTGCCAAAATGGTGAATTTCTTGTAAGTCGAAAGCATTTCATAGCATGTTCACATACCATAATTTTAAAAATGTTTATCCTGCCTCAAGTTTTATGACAAAAACGAACCTTGACAAAATGTGAAGATGTCACTTCAATTTTTTACATAATCGTAGAAGATATGGCAAATCCACAATTAAAGTATTTTATGTAACAGCAAAAAAAATCTGTTTTTTCACATGCTTTACTATTCTGTGAATAGCAACAATATTTTTGCACAAACAAGAACATCACACAAGCTCAAGCAAAACAGTTGACAAAAGTTGATGCCCATTAAGAAAAGTTAAGTAAAAAAACAACAGTTGTTCAGGACTGCAAAAAACTTTGTCGAAGAGACCGAGAGATTGGTTTGTATACACTGATAAAGAAAAAAAAACTGCAGGACTCATCAAAAGAAAATGACTAAAATAGCTAAAAAGCTATACTCAGTGATGCATGCAATGAACGCTACTTTATAGTATCTAAGCAAATGTTATGGTCTGGGTTGCATGTCAGTGTTTGAATTGAATTTTCTGTGAATGTATCAAAAACATGGTTTGATCATCCACTATAAAAAGGTTCTTTTTGCCCTTTCGTAGAAAATACTTTTTAAAAGAAATTACTATGCCACTCACTGCAGCTATAGAAAACTTCATTTATTATGTCTGCACAATTGAGAGCACCAAGCACCGAACGACATATTGGTGGAGCCACAATGTATGTTGTTGCCGTCATGAAGTCCTGATTATGGGGCTATTTCATAATGGCATAGTAAAATTAGCTGCCAACAATGCCAGACAGCCATACTAGTGATAATTGCAAAAGAGCAAGAACTATTATTTTTTAATATACTTTTCATGACGTTGCTATCTGTCTATTTGCTGAAGAGCCTTTTCTTGATTACTTCATTTATTTAGAATGATTGATTCATCGCTTGCTGTATTTTGGCTTACATATGGCCGCCTAACTTAGATATATGGCCCCTGGCAACAAGCATATAGCAGATGAGTAAAGCATTAATGCAGAACGTGTCAGAGATAGCTGACAGACAATCAGAAATTAGAGGAAAGTCGCTTTTGTCACTGCCCAATTCTGAGACAAGTCATTTTGGTCATACACCCAAATGAGAGAGGTATGAGGTTCGGACATCTACAAAAGTGACAGAGTGAAGTTTGGCCTTAGCTCAACGGTCAAAGTTAGAGCAACTGAGGATTCTTAAAGCAATAAAAGACTTACATAAGAAAATAAAACTAGAAAATAATGGGCATTGCCTTTTAAAAACTGTTAAATTTGGTGCGGTGCTATTGGTATGAAAACTGCCTTCCTGGCAGATATAGCAATGTTAGATGTATCAGAAAACTTTTAATGTGCTTGACTTTCACCAAGTAAAAACAAAAGATTTAATATACCAGTGAGAAAATGCTTTATTAGGATGTCTGAAAAACATTTGGCTCAATTTTGCGACAAGCAGGCTGTTAGCAAAAAAATCAGCCAACTCAATTTAACAAACAGGTTTTCTGCTTATCAAGCAAATCTAAATCAAATTTTAACTGTGGCAAAAATTAGGGTCAGTGTAGGATGACTAATCAACAACATGGGGTACTGCAACAGTCGAGGGACTGGTTGGCAAGCCAGAAACCTCCGACCTGTGTGCCTCAGCACACCACCTTTCAACCTCAGACAACATATGGGCCAACGGTAGTGCCACCAACAGTTCTAGGTTCATTTCTTCGCTGACGTAAAACACAAGGAAGTCACCAAAAACCTCCAAAACTACAAGATTCTCAATGGAAGACCCGCGACATATAGTTTCACCCCTGACCACGAAGGCTAATGCTTAGTCAGTATAAAAGGAGGAATACTTAATCATTTTGCTCACTTTTTCAGTACAGCTTTATCATGGCAGACAAGCATGTAAGCCGAAAAAACCAAAGAGCTGATTGCTGAAAGAAAAGGATGACTATATTTCACCTCTTATATAAGTACTTTGCTATCCTTATACTTTTGAGTCTGGAGGTATAACTACTGTACCTTTCTTTTTTGTTCTTAAAATAAACATGAGGTCGTGAAAAAAACCAATAACATTCTTCATAAGGAGGGAAAACCCTCAGAGAACTGAAATAATCAATGGTCATGCATAAAAAGGTTGGACTTGATTTCTTGGTTACATCAATCATCAAGGTAGATAAACTATGACAGTAATTAGTCAGGATAAATCAACATTTTTTAAACTTTTATAGCACTCGCTGATTAAATTAAAAAATTTTCTACATTTGACCAAAGCTCTAGCTCTCCCGATTATGTTATTGAGTATTTGATAGGGTAACCCAACTCTATTGATCACAAACAAAACAAAAAACAAACGTAAAGAGGCGCTTATGACTAACTAGACTTGATAATTCATAAAAGCGCCGGACATGTATTCAAAAAAGCTAGCCAAATGTAATGGCAGCAAAAATCATTTGAAAAAGGGTTCCTATAAGTAGGTTAGCAAAAGGCTATTTCTAATATTTCTTAAAAATGTTTACAACGCTGGTGGTTATGTCATTGGTGACTCATATTATTGCTATCAGAAAAACCATGACCAAAAGCTAGATTTAGCCAAAACATTGCTAACCATTGCTCTCACAATTTACAGCTCTAAACAACATCAGCGTAACACTGGGATTGGCAAACAAAACATTACGGCACTCAAGGGGAATGTAGTACTTAAAATGTAGTGTGAAATATGTCTCGACTAGTAGTACATGACCAACTACTGGCGACTCCAGAGTATAAATACTGTGCTGTCAATTCCAATTATATCTCAGTGAAATAGCAACTAGAATATTTGTGGATGCAGTCGTGGCAGAAATACTAATATTTGTACCAAGGTGAATTGAGCAGGTTTGGCAGACATCGTGTTATCAGAGGTGTTTAAAGTTTCAAATTTTTATTAATATGAACTCATGGGTTATGTGTTGACCTTTCTGTATCTGCTATCTATCTGTATCTGCTGCAGATTTGATGCTCTGACCTAGCAAGAATATGCTAGGAAGAGTATGCCAACCGCAATGGAGAATGTCGGTACTCAAACTGACGGGGAGGGCGTGGTGCTGTCTCTACACTTCGTGTCCCCTCCCATTCCTCAAACTGTGGTGAAGGTCGCTTCATTCCCAAAGTGTAGAGGGCCCAGGAAGACAAGGGAGTGAGCTGCTGTTGGCATTATGTACTCAGCCTAGGTAAGCTATTCATTATTGTGTGTGTGGGCAAGCATTTTTTATCTCTGTCTTGTCTATGTTAGAAACTTGATGGCGACTCTGTGCCATTTATTTTTTAAGCTGTGATACCCTTTGTCTCTGCCAGCTGAATAAAAGTTCAGGCAATGACAATTTGGTAAGAAGGCAAGAGTGTGGATCAGAGTGCCTGATGCATATCAAGTGAGGATACATTCATTGTAGACATGGGGCTCGATTTTGCACGAACTGTAACCACTTTACTACAAGAGATATTTGGGGAGAATGTACCGATGGTGTACGATTTGCATTAATAAGTGCATTGATATCACTGACCTCTTTTGAATATTGCGCTGCAGGTTTTTTGACAGGTCATTCTTTGTTCTCCATTGCAAGTAGTTTAGTTGAAAAAAGATGTCGGGATTACTAGGCAGGCGTGTAAAAGGAAGTTCAAAAGTGATAGTCATCGTAATAGGTATTAATCACGCAGATCTCAGTTCATTAAGTCTAATGGGAGTATTTTGTGATAACCCGCGTTGTCGTGGTGGTGTATTTTTTTCAGTCCTTATAGGTTCGGAATAATTTTTAATATATATTGGGAGGTACATCTGGTATACGTTTGGAGGTGACTCAAAAAACTTGCATAACTGGTGGTCTTGCAAAATGGGTGAAGCTCGTATGTCCTAATAAATTGTTAGCATGCAAGGGACAGTCAATGATAGGTCCTTTGATATTACAATATTATGTGTGAAGGTCACTCGATGAGTTCTGCCCACTGACCTCTACAACCTGAACGTTTTATTGGCTCAGAGAAGTGACGTCGTGGGTCCGCCATGTTACACTTCTAAAAAGCCTACGCGCGAGAAAGCTGGAATAGGGATTTGTGTACAATCTGACCACCTGTACTTTGATGTGATGAATTTCGACTATTAAACATGCCTACACGTGCTGCAATCAACCTCTAATAGATATTATAAAGAGAGGGGCGCTACTTCACTGCTTACCCCTGGCACCATAACCCCTAGATACGCCACAGGTGCTTTCATGTACAAGTCTTATGCAACGTCTGTTTCCAGCCAAAATCTGTAAATGTATCATTATTTTTACTTTTACTGCTGTCGATATCATGTTATTTATCATCAAATAATGTCGTGGGCAATTTACATTAAAAATGCAATAGAAAACAAACTGTTGAAAAACAAAGATATTCAAAAGAATGTTTTTAGATGAGGAAAGCGTAAGAAAAAAATTTGATTCTGCAATTTTATGAATTTATACTTATTAAGAATCCTGAAAAGTTTCTACACTAAAATTCAGCAGTTTTAGAGCTTCGTTAAAAATTTTACAGCCAAATTCTAATTGTATATATTAATTGGCATAATTGATTAAAAATATGTTTGAAAATTTGTTGAAAAATTAATTATGCCATTTTGTACATTATGTTGTTGGCAATCACCCAATTCGCAACTGAACTCTAAAGAGTCAGATCTACGTTAAACTTATGTTAAATAACTGTTTTTATGTTTTTTCTTTTAAATTCATCCCTTTTATACAGAATTTATGCAAACCAAGGAAACCCCGGAAGATGTGATGATTCAGCAAACAACCTCCCAGACACTGCTGACAAACCAGCACCAAAGTCTCCGCCAGCTTCATTTCTTGAGGACCACTCGTACTCAATAATAGATAGTCCAAAATGGGTAAAGCGGAAGTTGACAGCAGCAATGGACCGTATTGCAAATTTAGAGAAGACGTCGAAGACCACACAACATAAGTCGCGCCGCATGAAGAAAAAGGTGTCGTCCCTTTAAGAGATTGTTGCAGCTCTTGAGAAAAAGAATCTACTGTCTTCGAATGGTGCAGATATGCTGTCCAAGAAATTTTTAGATGTTTCCAGCAGCACTCATGGAAAGAATGGTGAAAACCAAACTGACTGGAAAAATTAGTCGTGATGCCTATCTACCTGAATTGCGAGCATTCTCCCTGACCTTGCATTTTTACAGTGCGAAAGCATATAGATATGTGAGAAAGTCATTTGACTTGTCATTGCCGCAGCCATCAGAAGATGATATTCCGAGATCAATGGAGAGCCAGGTTTTACACAGGAAGCTTTTGCCGCTCTAGAAGTGAAAGTGAAGGAAGCAAATAAGCAAAGAGAGAGTGTAGAGAGAGTACCTTGACCCTTGACAAAATGACATAAAGCAGCACATTGATTGGGATGGACACAAATACAATGGATATGTAGATATCGGAGGGTTGAAAATGATACCACGCCAGCTGCCCGAGATGCTCTTGCCTTCATGGTTGTGGCACTGAACAGTAATTGGAAATTGCCTATTGCGTATTTCCTAATTGATGGCATGTCAGGGAAGAAAAAGGCAAATCTTGTGGAGCAGAGCCTTGTTCGTTTAAAAGTTGTTGGTGTACACTGTGTTTCGCTTACTTGTGATGGTCCATCTTACCATTTTACCATGCTTGAGGAACTCAGAGCATCTATGACTCCTCGCAACCTAGATCCTTCGTTCCCACACCTAGCTGACAACAATTACTGTGTATTTGTTGTTAGACATACATGTATGTCATTGGCTAAAACTTTAAGAATTACTCTGGCATCAGGTCAAGTGATCACATCTCCTGGAGGACAGAAGATTTCATGGACACCTATTGCAGAACTTCATAAGTTGTAAGAAGAACAAGGATGTCGCCTCAGGAACAAACTGAGAGCTTCACACATACAGTGGCATAGTCAGAAGATGAAAGTAAATCTTGCGACTCAGACAATCAGCTCAAGTGTTGCGGATGCAATTGAATTTTGTTTAAAGGTGTTGAAGATTCCTCAGTTTAAAGGATCAGATGCCACAGTAGAATTCATAAGAGTTATTGATCGATCGCCATTACAAAGCACCTCTGAAAAAGGAAAATGAATCTAAAAGGCGAGACTTCTTACAACAAGCATACACCTACTTGTCCCAACTTACACACAACAATGGGGAGCCAATGCATTGCTGGTGGAAGAAGACATCTTTCAATGGGTTCATGGCTGGCATTCGTAGTATGCAAGGACTGTTTGACTCACTTGTGAAATGTGAAGCTCCTTAACTGAAGTATCTCCTTATTTACAAGCTGTCTCAAGATCATCTGAAGCTCTTCTTTTGTGCAGTCAGAGCTGCTAATAGAAGCAACAATAATACTACTGCATGTAAGTTTGCACTTACGTACAAGAGGCTCCTTGTTCGTCATGAGATACAATGGCAAAATGGTAGCTGAACCGCAAAAGGCAGGACACCAATCCTGTTTGTATCCAGTGCCCAGCCATGCATCAAAACAGGAAACTTGAATAAGGAACTTGTAGACAGAGTCATGCTACTGCTCTGCAAGTACGATCTCGAAGAACGTCAGCCTTGCAAAGATGAACATGATTACTGTGATGCACCTAACATCTCTGAACTGTCATCTGTTAAGCATGCAGCAGTCGGGTATATCGCAGGATATGTGGTATGAATGGTTAAGCGGAGAACAGCATGTCCAGAATGCCAAGCTGCTCTGACGTCTGACAAGGTTGATGTGGGTGGTGGTATGCTGATGAGGAAGAATAGAGGGGGCCTCATCAAGCCATCAGAGGATGTTATTAGAGTATGCAACTTCACAGAACGTTGCTTTCAGAGACATAAATTACATACCACTCAAGGTGCTCTACCCCAGTCTCATGGCATTTCATTTGCCCTGGCAACTGCCACATGTTGCATAGAAATACTGCAAAAACAGCATACCAATAAAGAATCCAATCAGACCACAGGATAGGCATACAATGCATACAAGCAGCAAGACGCCTAGAAGATGTCAAAAGATCCAATAATTGAAAACGTCGAAAGAAAATTAGAAACTTCAGAATTGGAAGAAATCAGTCATGGAAACTGTGTCCACACCGCCTGTGGAAACCACCAAAGGGAAGTGGAAGCAATTAAACCTGCCAATAACCATCACTAAAAAACCACCAGAGAAACATTAGAGACGAGTCAAATGAGTCACATACAGGTCTGCCACTCTAGTCAAACATTACCTAGATACCAAGAGTAAGTCACGAGCTCCACCCTACATGCCAACATCACGTGTACCAGCTGAAGACTTACGCAAACAAGATATCTTAACACGCCTGACAGAAAGCATTGAACCTTAACACTCAACCTACACCCACAGACTAACCATCCCATATGCCAGACATCTATAAAAGAGAACAGCTCTAATGACTCATCTCATTTTCCATTTATCTCTATCTCCATTCCTCTCTCTTCCTGAGGGCCTCTTTGGACGCTCTCTCCTCTGCCTGCTGATAAGCCTCTTTCCCCCCTCTGAAGCCTCCCTTTCTCTTCCTTCTAGAGCCTCTACCCTTTCCCTGCTTATGGAGCCTTCTTCGCCATCATCAGCTGATCCTCTTCTACTACCCTATCTCAATTACCGAGCTTCTATATATCATCATCTGACTATCGACACTCGTAGCCGTATGGACCGAGCAAGGAAACATGGATGACCGCTCGAGTAAGGGTGTAACTTCTATTAGATATTTTAACCTTTTGTAATTAATATTATTGTTTTAGAATTATGTCAGTTGTGTATTTTAGTTGTTGGATTTATAGAATGAAGAATTAACTTTTACTGGTAAAAATCAGTATTGCATACAACAGCTCAACGCCTTCCCTTGTACCTGAACCAGTAATAATCAAATTAGTTATCGCAAGCTAAGCAAAAGTGCACAAACTAAACATAGTCAAAATAGAATATGACAAGCAATTTCACTAATGCACAACTAAAGCACACTGATGTTGAACGTGAATTCAGATTGGTTATGCATAACATAATTTCTCCACATCCACCCATAACAGCCGTAGTAAATTTACGTAAAATTTACGAAAAAGACTCCACCACTAAAGCGGAAGGACAACTTCTCATTAAATGTTGGCGGCACGAAGAAGAGTCGAAGAAAGGATGGAAGCTGTGTGGGGAGGGGTGGGTGTGGGAAGATGTGGGGAGCCAACCGTAAGTATTTTAGGAAGTAGGGTTATCATCCTTTCAAGTCAAATAGAAATGCTTTGAACAACATTTTCCTCTGCTGGTGTGGTATCCCACCTTAGCAAAGTGAATATTCCATCTAAACTCATTTCGATTCAATTGTAAGATTTACACGCAAAGCTTTTAGTTACTAACACCGGTAACAAAGCCCACCAATGTAGCACTGTGGTTGCAGTCAAATATGACTTGCATACTGTCACAAGCTGTAGAAATTAAGTATATCATTGCAATTACGTCCATAGTGGTGATTCATGTTATGTTCATGTCGCCTTCTGTTTCTAACTTTCTTCTTTTGTTTCAAGCAGTCAAACTCTGCAAGGTATTAGTTATAATTAGCTTGTTGAAAGCCTGATGCTTGTTTGATTCACTGTTAATTTTGTAATTTCATCATATGAGTAAAGCTCCAAAGACTAATAATGAACATGTGCCCATACATACATCTTAAAAGTATAACATAACATCAGCCAATTTTGTTTCAGTAAAAGGAATGATGAGGAATGGGACTGAACCAAGTGCACATTTATCAACCTGGACACACCGTATTGCTACATGTGTGAGCACCCTAGGATATTCGACAACATAGAAACCCAGTAAGATGAAATGAATTTATGTCCAAATAAAGAATGCAAAACAAGAGCTGCAAACCTTATACACTTAAGTGGTTTCACACTCTTGGTAGCTGGTCAAATGAACTGAATCTTTACTTTTATTGATAATTTTCTGTAATTTCTGTCTTTAGCTCTGAAGAAGAAAGGAAGTTACTCGCCTCAAAAAGAGGTATGTGTGCACAGTGACCTCAAATCAATGTTAACCCTTTCGCAGGCAAGTATTTTTGGGCAATTTAAGACCCCCTGGGCAGATTAATTTTTCACAAATTGATTTTAAAAAAAAACATTGATACACTTTTATTTATGATACTGTATATGCGTATTGTGTTTTTATTATACAGGTAAATACAAATAGACATTTTCAAGTCAAATTCTTATATAAGTGTTTCTCTAGCTATAGTAAGTTTGGAAGCATTTGCCCTTGCAGAGGCCTACACCACAGTCTTGACATCATGTGCTTATTATTGTTCCTCCGCCTTTGCCTATAGCCTTTGGAGGACGCCATGACAGTAAAAGAAAGTTGTTGCACTCTGGGAAAATATTCAGAAAGCAGTAACAGAAGCATAAACAAGCTACAAACGAAAATCTCCATTTTATTCAAATACGCTTTTATTTCAGATTTTTCGTTCGTTTAGTATTGCAAAAACGATCGTGTTTTTTCTCAAAATGGCTAATTTTTTTGTTACTAACAGAGACCAATATATTTTAGGTTACTACTAGTAAAAAAATTAAATAAAAAAACACAATAAGCTAACCAGAAATCAATTTATAAAAAACTTTCACGTGGCGACATATAGTCGCTCTGCCCATTGGCGTCAGTATCGCGAAACGACAATAATGTGGCTCTGCCTGCCAAAGGGTTAACTTGAAAACCAATTCTTACAAAGCATCATATGTTTTAATGCTTATTGATAGGAGTTATGCTCAAGTTGTGTCCTCGGACTCAGATTGTCAGCTAGAAAAGGAGAAAGTCCGAGTAAAACAGAGTGATTGTAAGGTAAGCTATCCGCTGATTGATAACACATTGGCTGGTGACATTGTTTCTATTGGCACTGATATCATGTTTGCAACTTTTGTTTGCTTTTTTCAATTTCATTATTGCAGAAATCAGATTCTGACTGTCAGCTACTTGACTGTGAGTCTTCTTCCATCAAGAGGGAAGCCAGAACCAACTCATCCCTTGGAGAAAGTTCTAAGGTAAGCAATATGCTGTGTCCGGCCTTTGCTCGGCTCTATTGGCCACATATGTTATATTTGTAACGAAACTTCTCTAACGTCGTAGGTGGATGTGCGCTCATTATTGGTGTTTGATAACATTCTCAAAATTGTAAGAGATCAGAACACTTTGATTCCAATTTCCCAAAACACTCCGGCTGATATCACAGACAACATGTTGGTGGTGCTAGGTATGAATAGCAAAACCCTCAAATATGCCCTAGCAGATGGCACAGGTATGTACAAAAATGATGGGAAATACTGTTGAAAGTATGATAAAAACTTCAATTGTTTGAGAAGTTGATATCGCAGTAAGCACTATGAAGATGTCAAAAGAATGGTTGCATTTGTAGAAACAGCTAGAAGCACATTTTTAACCGGCTCTTAGTTATTGGTTGCCTTTATGAGGGTGCTCCACATAAACTTGAGTTAAGACCACATGGTAATAGCATAAATGCTATTGGCTACATGAGAAAAAACACCATCGGTCGTTAAAGAAATAGGTCTCAGTGTTGGTCATTTGTCTGTTGGTGTTTCCTTAGAGTCACATATAAACAAGCATGGGGGTAGAGCTTCCATTAGACATGAACTTAATCCACCAGTACATTTAGTACACGGGTCCCAAAAAGCAAGCACAAATGTCAAATTTCCAGCCGATTTTGCTACCTTGATGCATTGGGCTCAGGAAAATCCTGTATTTCGGGTGATATCTGTTCACCTGGAGCCTGTGGTTGTAATAGCTACTGATCAACACTTGGGCGATCTGAAGAGGTTTGCCACTGGTGCAAGAGAGTGCCCTATTAGTGTTGACCTTACTTTTAATGTAGGAAACTTCTATGTTACTCCAATAACGAATAACTTATTTCTTAGAAACCGGCAAGACACCAATGCAGTGTTTTGTGGTCCAATGCTCATTCATTACTGTAAAACACAGTATAGTTATGGCAGTCTGATGAGATGCCTTTTAGATTTGGCCCCAGAGCTCAGTTATTTGACAGCATTTGGTACTGATGGCGAGTCGAAGCTTATCAAAGCTCTAGAGAATGCTTTCCCTGAAGCAAAAGCATTACGATACTTTCTGCACACTCAAAAAAACATAAAAGAAAAGTTGAAGTCTTTAGGCTTGAGAAGCATTTACCATTGGCTTGTTAACAGACTTGAAAGTATGTTGTTGTCCAATGACTTTGATGTGTTATTTAGGGATATGTTGATAGAGTATTCTTCCATATATCCTGAACTGTAACTATATTTGAAAGAAAGGCAATCAGCAATCAGTAGCTGTGTCCATAATGGTCAATTATACTATACTAATGCATCTGAAAGTGTAAATTCTAAACTCAAAGCTTTCTTGGGTGGCAAACCCTTACCACTTATGGGATTTTTATCTAATGTACTCAGTTTTTTTGACCAAGAAGTAGGTAAAGCACTTGATGGTTTCATAGGTAATAGTCAAGTCTATCAGCTCAAAATGGAATACCGGCCTTACTTTAAAACAGAATCGTGGTACTCGCTTTCAGAAACTGACAAAAAACTCCACTCTGAGTATATCAAAAAAGTTACTGTTGAAAAGTCTCACAGGTAATGAGGATTGGTATTGTGACTAACTTCAGTGTTTTACCCAAAGCCTGTAATGTAAATGTTCCCATAGATATTCTGAGGTTGATGTTCATAAAAGCATGCCAATTAATTCAAAACCTTGGTGTGATGCCAGCACGATCATGTGATGGTTTTCCAAATTATTCATGTGCTAGTGCAGAACTCAAGACTAATCATAATGTATCAATTAGAGAGAGAGCGTGATTACAGAGTAGATTTCCCTTGCAAGGGGTATAAGATCTACCATATTTGCAGCCATGCAACCGCTGCGGCACATGTAGAGGGAACACTGTTCAATTACATACTATGGCTTACACATAATAAAAAACAACGCCATCCTGTTGCTTTTTTCACTCAAAGTGTGAACACTTGTAGGTCTGGTCTGAAGCCAACCAAAAAGTTAGGAAGCGAGCACCATCCACAGTGATATCATTACCTTTGCCAGCAGCCCCTAACCAGTCAATATCACTTTCAGCGCCCACAAACAAGTCAACCCTATCATGTCCAGTTGACCACAGCCAGGAAGCAATATTGGTTAACTTGAGAAAACACACTAGGGTTTCAACGTGTATTGGCTGTGGTAGAAAGGATCTTGCCCATGTCAAGCATTCAAGATTTGCCTTAGCCAAAAACCCTATCATGTCCAGTTGACCACAGCCAGGAAGCAATATTGGTTAACTTGAGAAAACACACTAGGGTTTCAACGTGTATTGGCTGTGGTAGAAAGGATCTTGCCCATGTCAAGCATTCAAGATTTGCCTTAGCCAAAAAGGTACATAGATCATACCCACACCCTCATACGAGAAAACTTGTAGTTACCCTCAAAAAAGAATGGAGTTATTACCGTGTAAATAACAAATGTCTGCCAGCCTGCTTAGTTCATGTCTGCCCAGATGAGTTTGATAGTTTTCCAGAGGCGGATAATTTTTTAACGAAACAAGGTTTCTCAGCTATCTGAACCATCCATTGAGATCTGCACTCTGCAGTAAATACTAACGGCTCAATGGGATATGTGTTGATGCCTGGTCTTACATAGAAAGTTACGTTAAGACCTAGGAGTCATTTAGCAATTATTTTTTATTTTAACAGCTTTATCTAGAGTATCTGGATAAAATAAACTCTTCTCTGTATCAAGTTGAACATCCTTGTCTGTATTGACATAATTTTTCTATTCAAATAATTTGTAGTATGCTCTTTATAGCTTTTTATATTAACAAAGATAATCAATTATAATAATGAATTGAAAACTACAGCTTTATCAGTTTGTCATCATATTGACATTATTTCCTGTAGTGGTGTAACTTGTTGATTTGGTGGAGACTAGAATGAGGGTATATAACTCCCTTTGAGAAGCTATACTGTGCGAGTGATGCTAACGCTGAGCATTCTTTGAATTCAGCTCAAACCCAGTGTAAGTTGTTTGCTCTTTGACCAGCCTTCCATACGGGAGAGCAACTCTCAAAAAATATTCGGTCTGTTGTCATTCAGTGCATTCGGCTTTTCGTATCTAGCGCAGTCCCATGACAACCGCCACAGGCAAAAAACCAATCTCTTGTTACAAGCACAACAAGAACACAGGACAAACATAAAAAGCGCTCATGACTAACTAGACTTGATAATTCCAAAATGCGTCAGAAAATACACCAGTTGAGAACTTACAGGCCCTGCAGTAACTACCATGGAAGAGCCCGGTCTTGCTTGAGCTTAGTAGAAGACCTAATATGCGTGGAGTAAAGAAAAACCACAGAAAAACTCACCTAGAGCCCATTTTAGAAGCTGAAAAAAACCAAAAAGGCAATTAGGGAAGACAACTCCAAATGTGACGACAGGACAACTCCCAGGGGAGCTTCGGATGACCTAGAAAGCCGGCCTTCTATTGGACCAAGTCGAGACACGGAACACTGCACTCCAACAAGTGCAGAAGCAGAGGAGTTAACTGCCCACAAACAGTCAAATAATGCTAGCAGACCTCAGAAAAGCAAGAATCTACCTCCACACCTACAAGAGTATGAACTGAACATTATCCAATCAGACAACTCGGAAGTGATGACGTCATCGGCAGTGGCAATTTTAAAATGTGCTGCCATGCTTCAGTCAGCCTCAGTTCTACTGTCCAGAGGTGTCTGCAAACTATGCCAACATTATGAACATTTCTACTGAAACAGTTAAGAGGTTGACCCTCCCTACGAATGTACTACCAACTATATCGAATAAGGACGACCTTGATGAGCTAATTGTAGAAGAAGAAGGGTGTCTAGATGATCAAGAGAGAATTATAGCCAAGGCTAAGAAAGCCAGAGTCACTCCTGCTACTCTAAAATGGATAACTGATCACACTGAGCAAGAAATAGACAAACATATAGACAAGAAAGGAACTGCCTGTCCAATATACAACTACAGCTGTAAACTCCGAGGCGAAGAAAAATTCATATTAGACAACATTTCACCAGGTACTACTGTCGGTGTGGACGGAATTTCACCTCCAGAGATATGATGGCTAACCACCAAAGACGGTTGAGGGAGATGGATGCTGCTGAGGAGCACAGAGGTAAAGAGGGCCTCCTCTATGAAGTTGACAAAGATAATTATTATACCTGGGCCGAGTACGTCTCTCTAGATGACCCAAAACCATTTACAAAGCCCGAGCCCTATAACCAGTATTTCAGAATGTCTAACAATAATCGGCAAAAGACCCCTGCTAACTCTGCTAAAAAAGGAGGGCTCCTGCAACTGATGTCAGAATTCCTAGTTGATCTCCATCACCTCCAGTCACGGTGAAGAGTAAGATAGTTTGGCCTGCCACGGCCTCTAGATGTATACCGGCTCTATTCTCCAATCCATCGCCTCAGGTCTCCGTTTGTGCTGTGAATGCACGTCCCGAGAGATTGGAGATCTCAAATCCAAAGATGCCGATGTCGGAAGCTGCCAGATTGAGGTTGGAAGCTCAGCAGTTACGTAGAAACAGCAGCATACCTAGAAAAGCTGGCCGACCAGCAAGAGGCCAGACAGTAATTATGACAGTAGTAAATAGTTTAGATTCATTTTCTTATATATTTTATCATTTTATTATTATTCCACTGTATTACATTTTTTATCATGGTTGTTACAGATGGATAGCCATCTATAGGGGCGGCGCATGTGGCATATTTGCTACTATTCTTATTACATTTTTGTTGGTGTTCATGTTTTATCTCACTTATAGTCTTAGTCGACCTACCAGTCAATTATCCTTGTATGGTCATTATTACCTTATATAGCCATTATTCCCTTATATGGGTGAACAACCTATATAAATGAATGTATAGCCCCCAGTGGGCCAGTTGTTAGTGAGATAGCAATACAGTTACACACATGCACACTCTCTCTTCATTCATGCTTAGGCGAGTTATTAAATAATTAATTCTTGATAGACGACCAATACAAGTATAATCAGTTATCTAGTTGACTACGGGGGTCAGCAATTAATGTTATCTGACTAGGCCGACCTCATCACCTGAAAGAGAAGTCAACCTAAGTTAGTCAGACTGTGGACCCGAGGGTCGACATAGTCTTCTATAATTATAGACAATTATAGTGCACAGCAAGATTGATGTAAGCCGACCAGCAGGGTCGCTATTAGGTTTTTATATCTAGAATCAGCCATATTCAGATAGACATGAAAAAAATAAAAGCTATATCAACTTTCCTAACAGATCCTTACAGCTACAACATATACAAATTCCGGAGATGAGAAGATTAGCATTACAAACCCATTTCCAGTTCCAAACTACCCATTGTACTACCAAGACAATGAAAACTTGGCATAAGGAAATTTCAGATAATCGCCAAAAGATTACAGTCTTATGACAACTTGCGTCATGTAATACCAAACTCTGTGTCTGGCACCAATCTATACCAGACCTAACATTATAATTAAAAAATTACACATGTTGAAACCTCTGCTGATGAAAGAACAACAGGACGTAGCCAATAACCCCAAAAAAATTACAAAGACAAAACTAAAAGATCTAAAACTATAGTTTCCCTCTTAGAAACCAAGGCTACTCCTTGTTCAATATATAAGGACGCATATTGACACTTAGACTTCACTCTTTCAATACAGCTTTATCATGGCAGACAGACATGTCAGCAGATTAAGTGGAAGAGTCAACTTTCGGAGAACAAAAGGGGTGACTATATTCTAAGTCTCTAGAAATTACTTTTATACTTTTATAAGTTTAGTCTGGAGTGCAACTTATTATATATATTTTCTTGTTCTTAAATAAACATAAGGTATTGTGAAACCCCTCTTTGCATACCTTAGTGATTTCCTTTCTCAGAGCATAGTCTTAGATTCTCATATCTAGGAAGGTCTTTTATAGGGTCTTGATTACGTTAATCAACAAACATTGGTTTACAGTCATTAGTCAGGATTATGCCTATCTGAGCGTTATTATCGATCGCAGATGTACTGCTAACAACTTAGCAGTACATCTGCGTTCGATAATAAACTCCAGCTACTCCCTAACAGTTGTAAGATTACTTGATAGGATAATCCAATACTATCAATAATCAACACAACAAAGTACTGGTGGACTAAACTGGTACAAAATGATTCGCAAAACGGTTCCTATAAGAATGTTAGCCAAGGGTTGTTTCTAATATTCCTAAAAAAATGTTTACGACACTAGTGGTTGTTTCCAATATGAGCAATAATAGACTCATATTATTGCTATCAGAAAAGCCTTGGCCAACAGCTAGATTTAGCCTAAACGGTAACTGTTGCTCGCGCAATTTAGGCCTACAGCGTTCAAGAAAAAACCAGCGCACAATCTAGCAGTGCGATTTAATAAACGGAGTCGACCATATAACGTTCTACCAACTTCTTTGAAGCTTGTAAGCGTAGACGAAATCTCGCGTCAGTTCATTCAAACAGAGAAACTCGCTTTTATTGCAATTCGGCGTTTGCTCTAGCGGAATTCGGCGTTCGTTATCGTGTACGATCTAGCACTGATAAAAAGAAGGGTGTTCGAGTCATTAGTTTATCGATGATTGTTGCTGAAATTGTAAATTGTTTTTGTGTTGAGAATAAATGTGCTATAAACGAAGGAAATTTTTTTACTAATCAAATTTAACGAGCTCCTATACATGTTATGAAATCTGACATATCTTCAAGAAGTTGATGGAAATCGAGCGTGATTTCACAACTTTGTCACATTTGAGGATGTGACAAAGTTAAACACATGCATTTCATAACTAATATTAATTACTATTTAGTTTTCACATGATAACTTTTTTAACTGTTGATTTATGCAGCAGCTGTTTTTCTACATTTTATGTAGGCTGTTTACTATTAGTATGCCTATTATTAAGTACATACTTAGTGCAGAGTATTTATTTATGTTATTGTACCTAGACTACTCACGTAGCATCAGGAGCAGTCCTGTTCTACAAGTAAGCATTGAGAGCTGTAAGAAGGAAACTTTTGGCTATTTCAACGAAGAACCCTATCTCTCTACTATGGTTTGCAATAATTGCAAGCGTTGTGGTTACAAGATGAGAGCTTATTCCGCTATTAAATTTTTTTTCTTCGGATAGGTCATTTATCTGAATACTGCTGGAATGGGTTTTGAGATTTGATTTATGTTAAAGGTCATGGTAGTAGTAGCAATAGACAGGAGGTAAAGCAGTACAGCAGCTATGAAAGGTATTGCGATTGAGAAGGCAGTAGAAACAGGTTCAATAGAGTGTTAGATAAAAGTATTCAGAGGTATGACAGCAGGAAAAGACCTAGTGATATGACAGGTGTATGTAGTAAAATGAGAGACTGCAGTGTAGACAGTTATAAGAGAAAAAAGAGTCCTAGTAGTGAGAAAAACCATAAATATGGGAAGTGAGACACAAGAAGACATGAGGAGAGGTATAGTGACTACGGAAGTAGTAGGAAAGCATTTCTTAGATACTGGGATGATAGCGAAGACACTATCATACCAGACTGGCAGAAGTGTCAGGTTTTTTTACCCTAGGGATAAGTATGGTCAGGAGCAAAAACTAGGTCAGCCGAGGCTTGGATAGTGCTTAAAAGTCAATTGGAAAAATAATGTGTTTGTTTGAAACTGAAGTTTCGATGCTAACCACAAAAACAGGCAATAGGTTAGAAGAGCCATCAACTATTTTGGCAGAAAGTGACACCTAAGTTCAAGGTAGTTGGTGAATCAAGAGTTCAGTTGTGACGTATTTATAGATTTATGAACACTGAAAAGTATTTATTGAAGTGATCAAAGTCCAACATCAACTTATTGGGCATATCCGGGTTGAACCAGCTGAACTTTTTAGCAGAAGTAACACAAGCAACAGCAAGCTTGACTGGGTTAAGAAGCTCAACAAAGTTTCTTAATGTTTAGCCATGATGCCAGGGCTGTTTAAGATTAAGTTGAATGCAGGTACTGAACCAATGGTGTTCTTTTTACCTAGATTCATAGAGGCTGAGTGAAGATAATGGGCTAAGAAGAAATATGATGGTATGTTGGCTAGTAGAGGAATTGAGCCAATTGCGGAATCTACTGAGTGTTGTAGGATTGCTGAGGAGTGTTGATCTATTGATGAGATAGAAATGTGCATGGATTTAAAGTGGCTGAACAAGTCTGTTGAGTGAGAGGTTACTCTTCCCCTAGAATTTCGGATTTGTTCTGTGAACTGTCTAAGTCTCTAAGGCAGTGATGATTCTGATGTTGAATGCCAGTTCTGGGATTTGGCAGATTCAGATTGAGAAAAACTCCAAGTCACCGACAAGCTTTATTACCTACTGGGGTAGATTTAGGTTATATATTGATTCAGCTCCTATATTTGTCTAAAGGGTTATGGAAACGATTATAGGCAGTATGTCAGGGTAGTAGTTTAATAGGTGAAATCCTAAAATATGGACAAAATGCTGATGAACTAGTTGAAGGGAGTACTCAGGCATGTTAGTAGTTTAGTTGTGACATTGCTGAGAGGCGTGAGTTTGGTATAAGTGAGACAGTTTCTCCGATATTTAATTATTAGAACTGGTATTAAACCTGATCTAATGAGAATTGAAGCAATTTTAGGCTTAACGCCACTAGTTACTAAAACAACATAGTGAGAAGGTTTTCAGAAATTTTAATTATTTGAGTGAGTTCAGTAAAAAGTTAGCAAGGTGAGGCACCCTGATTTGCAATAGTGTGCAGTTGTGATCAGAGTGGTATTGGGGTGCAGATCCAGAAGTCGCTTGTAGAAGTGAAGATAGCTTTTTAAGGTGCCAGTATGATATACCCTTTTGGTTTAAACATGAGATATAGAGTATCTGCATACGGAGTAAAAGTGCAGTTGGAGTAGTATTCGTGTAGTTACATGAGGGCAATTGAGTGTGAATCGAACAAAATGCCTGATGCAGAAAAAAGGTATACTATAATAAAAAAGAGGCATGTGCAATTATGTGGGCAAGTGATAAGCTTCATTATGGTTTAGTGGATAGGAAATCTGAGATTGAGACTAACCATAAGCCATTGACTTCATTTTTGAATGAAAATTATTTCTTAATATGACCAGTCAAGGTTCAGGGTTTAGGTTGAGATTGGTGTGGTATGATTATGCAAGTTTTCCTACATTTGGAGATGAAATGTATTTGGCCGACTCATTCAGTTAACACACTGGTCAGTCTAGCAACTGGAGTGACATGGGTAAGTGTGAAAAAGTGGATAGTTCTGTTGTTGGCTATGTGACTACTGACAATCTCACAGACAGCCTAATGGTAGAAATATGGTCTTAAACCATAACTGTCACGAACAACTTTTATCGTATTTTCTAGGTAAATCAGACACGCTGATTCCGATTTTGTACTCAAAATAAAGATTAGTCCACTAACCTTCAAAGTCATTTAAGCTTTTTTAAAGCGTTTCAATATCCGTTTCAAAAACAACACAATCGGCATTACAAGCTCCGCCCATAAATATGTGACGAAACCTAGCTTTTTCAGAAACGGAAGTTGGAAATGTTTAGTCCGATTTAGAATAATAGAGATGGGTGTCTTAAAACCCATTATTATCCAAATCCAGCCTGTAAAATAGTTTCAGTTTTTTATGAAACGGATATAAACTATTTAAAATTGCTCGCAGCTTGTTACATGACGTTTAAATGTGCTGGACGCCGAGAAAAATGAGCTCAAAAAGCGCGGTTTTATCACGAGCTAGCGTTGTTATTGCGCTTTTTAAATATGCAATGCTAAATAGCTTATCTACCTTTCAGAAAAGACTGATATTATTTTTAAGGCTGAATTTAGATATTAATGGATTTTAAAACACCCATCTCTATTATTCTAAATCGGTCTAAACATCCCTATGTAACTTCTGTTCCTAAAAAGCTAGGTTACGTCAAGTATTTATGGGCGGAGCTTGTTATGCCGATCGTGTTGTTTTCGAGACCGATATTAAAACGCTATAAAAAGTTCTTCATTACTCTGAAAGTTAGTGGCCTAATCTTTATTTTGATTAAAAAATCGGAATCAGCATGTCTGATTTACCTAGTAAATATGATAAAAGTTGTTCGTGGCAGTTATGGTTTAAGCTTTGAAGGACAGGGAAGCTGAGGAGTGGTTAAAATATGTTACGGAAGGTTGACTGATGAGTAGTGACAAGCTTGCCAACGAATTTGAAAAGCTTGATACTGCAAGAATATGGCTTACTGGATGTGATAGTTTGTCATTATACTGAGACAGGGTGTTTCAGACTTTTCTCCAGATTTTTCATCTTATGGCTGAGGTACTTGAGATCTTCAGTTGCCTTAGTTGCTTTCGGTTAAAGCTTTCTAGAGTATTATAGTCCTCACTCAGTGGCTTGATGTGCCTATACTCTTCTGTTCTTCCCTGTTTACTGACTTCGATCTATCCATTTGACTACCTATGCTGTTGGCAGTTTCTTTAATGTTTGACCATTTTTATCGGTCAATTTTAGGTTTTACTCAGCTTCTTTTATCAAATTCTTCTCGTTTTCAGGTGTCAGGTAGGCGGTAGCTTCTTATCTTGGTCCTTTTTAAAATGTACTTGTGCTCTAGTCGACCTCTCATGAATCTTGTTGCTGCGCTTGTGGTGAGGAGCTCAGTAGGTTGTTTAAAACTATCGCTGCCAATGTATTCTAACAGGCCTTCTTCCTGTTCAGTTTATGCCTTTGCCTTCATCGTTGATATCAACTCAATATTACCATTGAGAGTAAGAAACCTGTTTAGGTCCAAGTCTATGCCATCCGAGAGAAACAAAGTGATAACATCTTTAGCGATTTATTTTTTATCGTTGATTCGCTAGACAGACCTGTTTTCCTTGGTGACAGTTCACACTACAGTAAACTCTGCGTTGGACACAATTGTGTAATCATCATCTTCTGACTCAGTATCGTGATTTGCTGAATGTGCACCTTTACAGTACAGCCTGTGATGTTAATATTCTTTTCGTTGTTTTGAATCAGCTCACTCAACTTTTTTGAGTATATCATGTTTGCTCATAATCCTAAAAAAAACATGGCATCAATAACATTTAACTTACCACTACCATTTGGTTCGACAATACAGGTAAAGCTTTTCTGAAATGGACCAAGCGCTGTCATTTCAGCATAAGACTTGAAATTAATGCTTGTAATTTGGTTGATGAGCTGACATTTTTCTTCATCATTACTAGCTCCCACAGGTAAAAGGTCAGGTACAGCAATCGGAGCCAAGTTGTAAATGTCAAGGTGTCAAGCGGGTGCATGCTCTGCGCCATCACTTTCTATAAAATCATTTCATAATACCATTTAATTGCAGTAATCTCAAAAAGGACCATCTTTTCTTCTATACTCACTTATATATTCATACTACATAATATCAGTAGGCTATGTCATAATTTGGCTTGGCCTTGAAGATGCATTTCCTTAAAAAATTAATTATTGCGTCACCCTATTGGAAGCACTAGCTTTAACCATTTCTTTCCACAATTCTATGGGCAGAAGTTTAAAATACATACAGATGATGCCAGTTTGACACGGCTTGCTTCTTTGAGCACCGGTTCCAACAAACCAGCTAGACCGATGGTTTGGACTACTCTCAGAATTTAAGTTCAAATTATAGCATATATGCTATATAAGTTATATATAACTTTACTGTCCAATTAAAGTCAGTTTGACATCAACCTGATTTCTGCATCTGTAAAATTTTGCTCGTTATGCAAATATGAAGACCATCTAATAAGTAAAGATTATTTTGTTGTTACCAAATTGCAATTTAGGCACATAACTAATTTGTTCATTTTTTGATATAAGCTCCAGAGAGTACCACTTTTCTTTCATTGATGCACTCTATTCTATACCCCATCAGAATGTGAATCTTCCAATGGTCTCTCAATCTAATTGCTAACAGTATTTTTGACCTGATTTTAATATTCTCAGCGCTGAGTAAAGCTAAACGTACAGAAATGTCTAAAGAGAATCTGGAAAGATTTTGCAGAGCAGGATATTTGTTTTTAAAGGGTGCGGTGAACCTGTGTTGAGTGTACTGTGTCAGTGCACTGCTGTATGCTTCCATCTCATTGACTGCTGCTTTGACTCTGTCTCATAGTGTGCTCTCCAAGCCTTATCATGAGTCACAATTTGTTTCAACACGTTAATGCCTAGGCCCGAGATTATTGGGGATGTTGTTTACTCATCAGATCCTATGCCTGAGAAAACTCAGCTAGTTTTCTTGCTTTGTTTTTACTATTTTCAGTTTAGCGAGGATTATAAAATTTTGGCTGCTCTGGGCATCATAAGTTTTCAGTATAATCCCCCCATTTCAAGTTGATCAGACTACTAATTAGATAGCGCTGAAATAATGTGGTTATTTCAAACTGGCCAAAACATGAAAAAATTGCTGCTGACAGTACATTTGCTTCTAATGACACACTGATTGGAGATCTTGGAAATGAAAGCTTTGACATAAACCGAGCTAGAAAGCTTCTTATCAGCTGCAAAAGTTTGACAGTAAAAGTTTATGTAAAAGTTTTTGCGCATACTCAAAATGAGAACAATAACTCTGTATGTGAATGGCCTTGCAGTAAATCTGAAGATAGTTACACTGAGGGAACACAGACCATGACAATATTATGTTGAAAAACATAGGTACAGCAGTGGCCTTTATTAGACATAATGACCAAATTATCATTACAAATTGATTGTATGCTCCTTGTATATTAATGCAGCCTTATTTAAGAATAGCATTTGTGCAAAAGCAGGGCAACATCGACACTACAACTCTTGTAAACAAAATTGAAACTGCTGACTTTCAATGACAACTACTTTTCAAGGCACAGGTATTGATTGAGCCGAGAATCACACACATGCACCATGAAATCAATTGAAGAAATAAAGAGAAATGATAAGGTAACATAACCCACTGATTAATAGTTGAAAAGTGGTACACCCAAAATTTTTGCTAATGGATCATGTACAAGTACGTGTTACTATAATATTGCACCAGAAGCAATAAGACACATCAAACAGAAGAAACTAGTATTAGTTTTTCTATCTATCCAAACTACGGAGGCAAAATAACAATTACTAGTAGATAATATAATGAATAGCATACCTTTGTTCTCAGTCATAGTTGACTTTAAAAAAGAAGTGATGTTCCAAGTAATATTGAGGATGCCATTTTGACTTTTTGTATGGCTGCCATATTCTATTGCTAGTTCTAAGCTGCATATTCCGCTTCTCTGCTAAAGACTTGCACCCCATCTGTAAATAGTTAAAACAAGTCCAAACTTGATATTTCCATGCAACTAGCGTATAGTAGTCATAGAAGCTAGGAGATTTTATCAATACATTGTGTATATAAAGCTACAAATGTCACTGTAAATAGGTTGATTATTATATGGTTGGTTTAGTTCATTGGTGTCAGGTTTGTAGAAGTAAGTGTAATACTTCTAATAGGAACATGAAAAGGTGTAGAATAATCAAGCTGTTTTACTACTTAATGTTTTACTACATCACATCTATATCAGTAAGGAAATGCAAAAATGTTAGCTATCACATTGCTTTCCAAAATATATTCTTAAAGATTTGCTCATCAAGTTCCTTTACCAAGTCTACAGATTCTATCCTTAGCTTCACCCATCCACCATGTTTTTTCGTGTACGTTTACTCATCATACACACCTGTATGCAAATCACTATAAATCGATATGGTATAATTTTGCGTCATCATCAGCACAATTTAAATTCCTTATTCATGCACATGAATTCAATTTTCAAAACACAGGTTTTAAAAATTGAACTCAACTGCAACTGCAAATATCTATCAAGTTATCAACTCTTTTGGTCTACTGTCGTAAAGTGCACACCATGAAGGTTCATGTCACATACACTTGCTCTGTTTGTAGAACTATGACGGCCCGAAAGACTCCAAAAATAGGATGCATCGTTTCATCATTTGCATTTGTCGCCTTTGCTGCCATTGTGTACTTTGAGTTTCTTTCTCATCATGATGTCGAGCTAAAGCTGGGGTATTGCAAAGGAGGTTGGTCAATGTGCAGGGGATGAATTCAGTGGTGGTCTATCCTCTTCATTATTTGCTATCGTCGTTCTTAGTCACACTCGAATCGACATCTTAGAATCCTAACCTTTGCTCGTTTGTTTTTATGTTTGCATTATTTACTCGCATCAAAATAATTATCCATAAATGATGTGCTATTTTGGCTTATACGTTTGCATCATGAGTCTACAGGCTTGGCAGGAATGTAGGTTTTGAAATTCTAGATCAACTATGCTCAACTCTGCACTGTGGTAATTCCCAACCTACATCTTCATGCTCAACGTATGATCGCAGATAAGCATACCTTAGTGCATTTTCTTAGGCTTGCTTGCTGTTACGCTGCTCGTGGTGGGGCTAGTCGCCGCTGACTTCACATACAGAGTGACTAGTGACTACTACAGTTTTAGAAGTCTTTGGATCCACTACCTGTCGCTTCTTTTGCTTAGAAGCATGGCATATGTCGCATTCAAGTCCCTTGTTAGGCAAAGCAGGTATGTCGAGTTCAAACCTGCATGCATGTTATATAGTCATGTGGATGCTAGCCTATTCCTTGTAGGTGCATATACCACATATCCTCCATTATTAGTGTTTCTATCTTATTAGAGAGATTTGGTTTCTCAGTTAATTTTGGTTCAGTCGCTATCACCAGGTTATGGTATTGGTTGTATGATGCATGACAACTAGCACTTTGAATAATAGGAGTCATTTATTTAGGATCTGCTTTGTAGATATTTTAGTCTTGAAGTATTTTAGCTTTCATTATTGCATTTTTACCCAGTCATATAAAGTGACGAATATGACGAATTTTGTAATTAAATTAGTTGAAAAGATTTTGCTGAAATTGTCCTGGCAGGTTACTTTGGAGTAGTCTTTCCTTTACCATTTGCATTTTCTTTTTCATCAAGCTTACGAGTTGCCTACTTTCAATGAATCGAAACCTGAGTACTTCGTGTTACCAAATCATAATCTTTAAAATATAATTTTAATGAACTGCATTTGTATATTTTTAACTTTTTCATGTTTTATTGTTAATTTCTGTAAATATTTTAGTATTTAATATAAATATTTTATTCTATAAATATTTTTTAGTTTTGCACAAATTTGATGTTTATAGTGTTAATAGTTAATATGATTGCCAACATAATATGTTGGGTTGTACTCTGTACGCAAGAAAATTATTTACTCAGATTTTAAAATTTCTGGTGTTTAATTAATTTCCTTGATAGAGTTTGTCATAAGTAGAGGTTAACTGCAGAGAAAACACAAGTAACATAAATAAAACATGGAGCAGGTCAACTTATAGCTTTAGGTTTAAAAAACACAGGTTTTTGATTTGTTTACTAAATTTGGTAAACAATGTAAGTTTAGAATTTAAACTTGTTAAAGGTTGACTTGCAGCAAAATTCACATTACAGTTATTTGGTATCAAAAGATTCACTATGTCTTACTCTGCTGTGTTGTAGGTGCAAAATATGTGGAAAGGTGATTACAAGCTCCTAAAAGCTCAAAAACGAACAGTTAATCGCCGCCATCACAAAACCCCTGTAAATTAGAATCTCTTTCCAAAACAACTCAAATGGGATGTAGTTGTACAATATGGCTTCTGTTTACACTTTCATGCAACCTCATTCGTCGAAATATTTTTACAAATATACTTCACGCATTCAATAAAACCATGTCTATTGTTTTTACGCGTCTGTTTTATCGTCATTGTAATGCTGTCACGTTCAGCACTGATATCTTATAACTTACCGTAAAAATTCGTTCAATTCTTTAACCTTAGCTCGAAGGAGTACATACCGTTGTCTGATAATCATGATGAGCCTGTTGTTCCCCTGTGATAATCGAAAAGTGCTGCAGAAATTATTTGCGAAGTATTGGGTCACATGATCAGATTACGACTTGACGATTAGACCAAGTCGAAACAAAACTGTAAAGTAGCGAGCATCTATATTTGATACGGGGTCGTCGGTAAATCCCAAAGTGTTTGTCATAAACTAGTGCTACGAGAGGTTTTATGTTGAGCCTTTTATTGGCCTTTCAATTCATGCGAGAACATCACGTGACAAAACAATAACCAAATGTAACGACAACGTCAGAGAAATAAACTGATTCCAATCTACGGCGGCTTTTCGTTTTTGAGCTTTTAAGAGCTTGTAATCACATTTCCACATATTTGGCACCTACAACACAGCAGAGTAAGACATGGTGAATCTTTCGATACCAGACAACTGTAATGTGAATTTTGTTGCAAGTCAACCTTTAAATTTAAACTGTTTAATTTACTAAACAAAGTTTAGTGAATCAGCAACATGCTTGGTCATCCTATTTGCCTCCTATATTTTTATAGAAAAGTGGCTGCCTCACAAGAGAAGCTCTTGCTCAAGTGGCTAGCTGATAACAGCAGCACTCATTATGGGAGAGATCATAGTTTCTCTAACATTTCCTCGGTGCAACAGTTTAAACTTCTGCATCCTCTTACCAAATATCAGCACTACGAAAAATATATCGATGATATCTATAACGGCCAGACTAATGTAATGTCTCCCTCTCAGCCTTATATACTCGCTATGACATCAGGCACCTCTGGTAGGTACTAGATATAAAAACCTGAGGTAAAACTTCATTCTGCTGATCTACCGCCACTGGCTTTACTAGCTACTAGTATTATAGTCATTCCTGTAACATACAGACATACTTCAACTTATGATCTACGCTGCATGCAAATTCTTTGACATATGGCATGAAATTTTAGCTCAGTTTTTAATTTACGATGTTCAAAGTTTCTTAAGTCGTCAGACATCGTAGTTTTTTTTTATCTGTGGCACTAATTAAACCAAATATTTTTAAAAGAATACATATTCTTCCAACATACACAGTTTTGACAAAAAGAGTAACTCTGTATGTGCGGTTTTAACTGTTCTGTTTAACCGTTCTGTATCATATTTTCAGGAACCCCAAAAATGCTTCCTACATCTAAAAAGGGGCAGACAACTTTCTTTTTCAAAGGAATTCTTCCAGTCTTCCATATCCTATTTACCCACATGGAGGGACTTCGCAACCTCCAAAAAAAGCTCAAGTTCTTCTACACTCCAAGATTCAGGTCGTCTCCTTCTGGCCTCCCTATAGGTATCATTTCTCTCACAAGATTTGTAGATAATATTTTAAAAGCTCCAATTGTTTCATGTGTACACGTATAAGAAATGTTAGTTTGTGTTCTGAAGAAGTATAAACCACTCGGTGAAGACTAAGGCTAAGAATTATTTTGATGCATTAATTTCTCTTGTGATCATAGAAGTATGCTCGGGCACCATCATTCGCTTTATGTTTTTACTTTACGATTATACTAGCCGAACGCCCTGCGTTGCATGGGTAATAAAACAGTTACCCAATGAATTTGAGTAACTTACCTGGTAAGCCAGTAAAGATAAGCTGACCTTCACCAAAACAATTGCCATGTTTGCAGACAGCTTAATAACCAAAACTGTCAACCTTGCTAGCCAATGACCTCAAGGTCTTCAAGCGTGATTATTGTAACCGATGTAATGAATGTGATAACAGTTACTGACGGCTTGGCTATCGTAGTTGATTAGAGCGTTGGTCTGCCAACTGGGAGGTTCCAAGATCAAATCATCTGCGAAGTGGGTTTTTAAATCCTAATTGAAAAATATTTTATTTAGACTTAAATCGCTGTTACTGAACAGACGACAAATTTTGAGATCTACTTATACAGATCATGGATATATAGATGTTTGTCTAGCTGGTATTTATACAGATCATGGATATATAGATGTTTATCTAGCTGGTATTTATACAGATCATGGATATATAGATGTTTATCTAGCTGGTATTTATACAGATCATGGATATATAGATGTTTGTCTAGCTGGTGTTTATACAGATCATGGATATATAGATGTTTGTCTAGCTGGTATTTATACAGATCATGGATATATAGATGTTTATCTAGCTGGTATTTATACAGATCATGGATATATAGATGTTTGTCTAGCTGGTGTTTATACAGATCATGGATATATATGTTTGTCTAGCTGGTATTTATACAGATCATGGATATATAGATGTTTGTCTAGCTGGTATCTATACAGATCATGGATATATAGATGTTTGTCTAGCTGGTATTTATACAGATCATGGATATATAGATGTTTGTCTAGCTGGTATCTATACAGATCATGGATATATAGTTGTTTGTCTAGCTGGTATTTATACAGATCATGGATATATAGATGTTTATCTAGCTGGTATTTATACAGATCATGGATATATAGATGTTTATCTAGCTGGTATTTATACAGATCATGGATATATAGATGTTTGTCTAGCTGGTATTTATACAGATCATGGATATATAGATGTTTATCTAGCTGGTATTTATACAGATCATGGATATATAGATGTTTGTCTAGCTGGTGTTTATACAGATCATGGATATATAGATGTTTGTCTAGCTGGTGTTTATACAGATCATGGATATGTAGATGTTTGTCTAGCTGGTGTTTATACAGATCATGGATATATAGATGTTTATCTAGCTGGTATTTATACAGATCATGGATATATAGATGTTTGTCTAGCTGGTATCTATACAGATCATGGATATATAGATGTTTGTCTAGCTGGTGTTTATACAGATCATGGATATATAGATGTTTGTCTAGCTGGTATTTATACAGATCATGGATATATAGATGTTTGTCTAGCTGGTGTTTATACAGATCATGGATATATAGATGTTTGTCTAGCTGGTATTTATACAGATCATGGATATATAGATGTTTGTCTAGCTGGTATCTATACAGATCATGGATATATAGATGTTTGTCTAGCTGGTGTTTATACAGATCATGGATATATAGATGTTTGTCTAGCTGGTATTTATACAGATCATGGATATATAGATGTTTGTCTAGCTGGTATTTATACAGATCATGGATATATAGTTGTTTGTCTAGCTGGTATTTATACAGATCATGGATATATAGATGTTTATCTAGCTGGTATTTATACAGATCATGGATATATAGATGTTTATCTAGCTGGTATTTATACAGATCATGGATATATAGATGTTTGTCTAGCTGGTATTTATACAGATCATGGATATATAGATGTTTGTCTAGCTGGTATCTATACAGATCATGGATATATAGATGTTTGTCTAGCTGGTATTTATACAGATCATGGATATATAGATGTTTGTCTAGCTGGTATCTATACAGATCATGGATATATAGTTGTTTGTCTAGCTGGTATTTATACAGATCATGGATATATAGATGTTTATCTAGCTGGTATTTATACAGATCATGGATATATAGATGTTTGTCTAGCTGGTATTTATACAGATCATGGATATATAGATGTTTGTCTAGCTGGTGTTTATACAGATCATGGATATATAGATGTTTATCTAGCTGGTATCTATACAGATCATGGATATATAGTTGTTTGTCTAGCTGGTGTTTATACAGATCATGGATAT
Source organism: Watersipora subatra (assembly GCF_963576615.1). NCBI lineage: Eukaryota > Metazoa > Bryozoa > Gymnolaemata > Cheilostomatida > Watersiporidae > Watersipora > Watersipora subatra. The sequence continues at coordinate 10,138,502 of NC_088717.1, forward strand.
ATAGATGTTTGTCTAGCTGGTATTTATACAGATCATGGATATATAGATGTTTATCTAGCTGGTATTTATACAGATCATGGATATATAGATGTTTGTCTAGCTGGTGTTTATACAGATCATGGATATATATGTTTGTCTAGCTGGTATTTATACAGATCATGGATATATAGATGTTTGTCTAGCTGGTATCTATACAGATCATGGATATATAGATGTTTGTCTAGCTGGTGTTTATACAGATCATGGATATATAGATGTTTATCTAGCTGGTATTTATACAGATCATGGATATATAGATGTTTGTCTAGCTGGTATCTATACAGATCATGGATATATAGATGTTTGTCTAGCTGGTGTTTATACAGATCATGGATATATAGATGTTTGTCTAGCTGGTATTTATACAGATCATGGATATATAGATGTTTGTCTAGCTGGTGTTTATACAGATCATGGATATATAGATGTTTGTCTAGCTGGTATTTATACAGATCATGGATATATAGATGTTTGTCTAGCTGGTATCTATACAGATCATGGATATATAGATGTTTGTCTAGCTGGTGTTTATACAGATCATGGATATATAGATGTTTGTCTAGCTGGTATTTATACAGATCATGGATATATAGATGTTTGTCTAGCTGGTGTTTATACAGATCATGGATATATAGATGTTTGTCTAGCTGGTATTTATACAGATCATGGATATATAGATGTTTGTCTAGCTGGTATCTATACAGATCATGGATATATAGATGTTTGTCTAGCTGGTGTTTATACAGATCATGGATATATAGATGTTTGTCTAGCTGGTATTTATACAGATCATGGATATATAGATGTTTGTCTAGCTGGTGTTTATACAGATCATGGATATATAGATGTTTGTCTAGCTGGTATTTATACAGATCATGGATATATAGATGTTTGTCTAGCTGGTATCTATACAGATCATGGATATATAGATGTTTGTCTAGCTGGTGTTTATACAGATCATGGATATATAGATGTTTGTCTAGCTGGTATTTATACAGATCATGGATATATAGATGTTTATCTAGCTGGTATTTATACAGATCATGGATATATAGATGTTTGTCTAGCTGGTGTTTATACAGATCATGGATATATAGATGTTTGTCTAGCTGGTATTTATACAGATCATGGATATATAGATGTTTGTCTAGCTGGTATCTATACAGATCATGGATATATAGATGTTTGTCTAGCTGGTGTTTATACAGATCATGGATATATAGATGTTTGTCTAGCTGGTATTTATACAGATCATGGATATATAGATGTTTGTCTAGCTGGTATTTATACAGATCATGGATATATAGTTGTTTGTCTAGCTGGTATTTATACAGATCATGGATATATAGATGTTTATCTAGCTGGTATTTATACAGATCATGGATATATAGATGTTTATCTAGCTGGTATTTATACAGATCATGGATATATAGATGTTTGTCTAGCTGGTATTTATACAGATCATGGATATATAGATGTTTGTCTAGCTGGTATCTATACAGATCATGGATATATAGATGTTTGTCTAGCTGGTATTTATACAGATCATGGATATATAGATGTTTGTCTAGCTGGTATCTATACAGATCATGGATATATAGTTGTTTGTCTAGCTGGTATTTATACAGATCATGGATATATAGATGTTTATCTAGCTGGTATTTATACAGATCATGGATATATAGATGTTTATCTAGCTGGTATTTATACAGATCATGGATATATAGATGTTTGTCTAGCTGGTATTTATACAGATCATGGATATATAGATGTTTATCTAGCTGGTATTTATACAGATCATGGATATATAGATGTTTGTCTAGCTGGTGTTTATACAGATCATGGATATATAGATGTTTGTCTAGCTGGTGTTTATACAGATCATGGATATGTAGATGTTTGTCTAGCTGGTGTTTATACAGATCATGGATATATAGATGTTTGTCTAGCTGGTGTTTAGAATTTTGTTTTATCATCTTGACAACGTAATAAATTAAGAAAATGGTTGGGCAAGAGTTCGGAGTGGTGAGTTAAACAGATAGAAATGAACGAGAACAGGTGGGGTGATGGTGTATTATTTACAATGTAAGTAATATGGTTTCCTGCTAGCTCGAGTGCAGCACCTTTAGACTTTTCTCACCTAACTGAGGACTTACTGACCCGTATGTTTATTAGGTCCTAATTCTTCATCACCAAAAAACTCTCAGCTCGAACTCTCCTTTCACTCAACTCCTGCTGCTGCTTTTGATATTCTCTCTGAGCCTGAAGCACTCTACGTCTACCTGCTCTTTGGTCTCAAAGACAGAAAACTGGGTGAGCATCTGGGTGTGGTTTAAAACACCTAAAACATTTTAAAATATTTTTAACTTATATATTTTCGGTGGTTTTCTTAGAGTTGGCGGTAATGAATAGATTTGATGCTATTTTATGTTTCTTTAGTTCTAAAACAAATGTGTGTGCTCTATTAGAGTAATTATCACTACAGGAAGTAACCTGACCCACTTTGATATTGCAGGGTTCATCTATGTCTATTTGTTTCTGTTTCCATCTGGTGCCTAAGATAGCTATTTGTATTTTCCATCGAATCAGGTTGTTTCTCAAAAATGTTCCCAAGCATGCCCTGACCTTTCCTAACCATGTCAACCATGACAAAACACATAGTTTGGGTTATTTTCACTGGTAAACCCGATATGTTCATTTGATATTGCTAAAGCAAAATAATGCGGAACGTCACACTCACTAATTGCATCAGGAACCAACTCAGTCAAAGCTGGCATTTCCAAGTTTTACGCTTTCTTTGTTTACATCTTCAACTTCATACTGATGAATGTCCCATAATGCTTCACATTGGTTCTCATAATGCTTCACATTGGCTCAAAGTTGTCTTGTTTGTTAATGAAACTGAAAATATGTCAGTCATTTTTGCAAGTACTTTCTGTTACCAAATTATAATCTTTAAAATAAATATCCTAATCCTAGTTTAAATAAACTTCATTTGTATATTTTTATTTTTCTCATGTTTTATTGGTAATTTGTAAATATTTTAGCATTTAGTACAAATGTTTAGCTCTATAAATATTTAAAAAAATTTTATTTTACATTTATAGCACAAATATATTTATAGAAATTTTCAGCATACTTTGTTGGATTGTACTCTGTACGCAAGAAAATTATTTACTCAGATTTTACCGCTTGTCAAAGATTTCCTTGATAGAGTTTGTCATAAGTAGAGGTTGAACTGCTGCGGCAGTATGGCAAGGACAGCTTAGTGTAGGGGGTTAGCGAGTCGGTATGCAGACCTAGAGGTTTTGAGTTCACATTCAATGTGAAGCCTATCTTCCATTGCTAAAATTATCGCTATAACTAACAGGCAACAGTCAGCCCAAACAATAAGATTTATATATATACTAGGTGAATTCCCAGGTAATAAAAAAGTCTGCACATAAAACTTATTTTTATTTAGCACACGGTATACAACATTCACCATTCTAAATTTTAAACTTTATATCATAAGAAAAGTGTTTTTATGAAGTTTAAATAAATTAAGATAACAATTAAACGATGAGTTCATGGAAGTGTGTACATAAAAAGGTTACTGTTGTAGCAGAAGCCCAAAGTAGTCAAAGTTTTGATGAACGATACGTAGCGATTTGAATGTCGTTGTTCAAATCTACTACGAAAGTGATTTTTCATTCCTAAAACTTTCTGGTTATAACTGGACAGACAGACAAACACTAGGAGTTATAATAGATACATACAAGCAGATTGCATTGTTGTATGTATCTACATGGCATATCAGGTTTATGCAAGGTTTGCTCATAAATTCCAACCAGCATTTAATTTTTATAGAATTATTCCAATAATTTTAGTCTAACGATGTTCAGCTACTATTTCTACAAAGCTGTTTGTCTGGCTTTCAGGAAGAAATATTTGCTGTTCGTAAGAATTTCCATCTTATAAAAATATCAGCACCCACTATTTTGGTTTGTCTTTAAAACAAGTTTGAGGTATAAATATATAATGAAATAATAAATATAACTTGATCGAATTATAATAAACATTTTATGTTCCTGTGAAAAGATGCTGTAGTTCATTAGAATGTTAGTTGACCAACAACTAGTAAAACAAAAGATGGTTATTTCTGTTGAACTTTAATGCTCAAATGTATGATCACCTCGTTATGGTTGGTTTGTTTCATTGGGACGTGGCCCAATATGTGCGAGAAGACTGATTAATTCTTTTGAGTGAAACTCCTTAGGTTATTTGGAGGCTAACTTCGCATCTCTCATCTACACTGCATTTGTAAGCATGGAAAGGAACTGGAAAGACTTGGTAAGCGATATCCGTAACGGCAGCGTTAATGAAACTCTCAACATCGACAGCGGTATCAGAAACAAGCTAAATGCTCAACTCTCGGCTGACTGTCAGCGCGCTGATGAGCTTCAGGTAATTGACTATAGCTGCTCAATAATATCTGCTACGAAGAGAGCACTTGTGTGTCATTTGTGGAGGTTTTCATTTCTGCATAGTTTCATGTTTGACTGTTTGAAACGGTTAGCAACTTATTAAGATTCTGGTCCAAGTTTAGTCATAGCAGAGAAGCGCTATCTCATTCTGATGGGCTCCTCAGTAGATTATTTGCCTTTGCTTCTGAATCCAGGCTTTTAATAAAGATTGATAATTAATAGTAATATTTAATAATAATTATTATTACTAATAAATAATAATAAATTAATAAGTCTAAGCAAGTTGTGGATAGACTTACAGAATTTAAAGCTTTTTTAAGTTACAGCGGCGCTACTTACTAAAATGTCAGCATCCAGTAAGCAGCTCAATGACAAACATGAACTATCACCTTTAGCTGACTGTTAATTTTGATTGGACCGTCATTTTATTAGAGAATTTTTGTAGAACTTTAATAACAGCCAAATATTCATCATCAAAATAAATTTATTACCCATATTCATAGTTATATGTAGGTTGTTATTGAACCTAATTGTTCAAGGAGGTATCACTCAGGGATTTAAAGCTATTGTGTTTCGCCAGCTATCAACACAAACAATACTGCATTACAGTAATTTGAAATTCAACAAGTTTTATCATTGCTCGAGTCTGGGTTTTTATTTTATCAAACTGTTTAGATATCATAAAAAGCTTTTGGGAAATTCCCTATTTAAGCCCTACTAGGTTCATGAAAACAGCATAAATTTATGCTGTATGCTCTTACATGAAATATTGCATAAGCAGAGGTGAAAATATAGAGCAAGCAGCGTTGAACAAACCAGCATGTACGAAGTAGAGTGAGGAAGTCAAACTAAAAGTGTTTTAATGTAAATAAAAATTCAGAAAATTTATCAGCTTTTGTGTTTTTAACTTCTCCATGACTTAAAATATAATGAAATTGAATATAGTAAAATAAGGATCAACATAGTCCAATTCGATTACCAGAGAGAAGTATATAACTGTGGTACATAATCTACCATTTGCAATGGTTTTCTCTATTCAACTAACTTTAGTCACTTTCATTTGCTTTAATAGGCAGCAGTAAGTGTGTAATGGGCAGCGTTTCACTGCACCATCATGTAGGCCCTAAGGGCCAACTAAGGAAGGCAAACTTAAATTGGTTATTGACAAATCAACATCAAGACGCTGATACTCTATACAGTTGATAAAGTTGTCATGTAACTGCTTTATGTATGCTACAAACACTATCAAGAACTTGTTCTAGCAGTGACTCGAGCTGAAATGCTCTCACTTTTTCTTGCAGACGGAATTTGAGAGAGGCTTCCTCGGTATTGCCCGTAAGATCTGGCCGTTCATGAACTTCATACTCTGTGTTGACAGCGGATCCTTCCAGGTGTATGGTCAGCTACTACGGCAGGGGTATTGTAAAGGTACCTGCTTCACCTGTCAAGCTAATTACAGATTGACTCTTTGTGTTTCGCGCAAAAACAGAAGTATTTACTCTGATTACAGTTATTTTATAGAGTGTTACTAATAAATTTGTTAGTGTACAGAAAGTTAGATTGTTCCCAAACATCTTTAAGCTGTTTTCATTGATTTGAGTAACAGAATAAGTCATTGTATTAGGCATGGATACACAACTAAGTAACTGTTTCAGATAATTTGTTGAGAGGGTCGAGGTGAGACAACTTCTGTGTTGGTTATCTATCACAAAGTCTTATTGGTTTCCTCTGTAGGCCTACAAATCTATTCTCCAATATATGCTGCCACAGAGGGAATCATAGGAATCAATTTGTGGCCTTTCTCGGAGGACAGACAGTACATGCTGCTGCCGAGCGCCATGTTCTACGAATTTATACCCATCAGTGACAGCATTCAGGATCAGCCAGAAACCCTGCTGATGCATCAGGTGGGTCAGGGTTAGATGGAGAGGAGAAAGGCATTGAGGGAGAACAAGGAAATGTGAAGTAAATGCAGATGTAATTACTGTAGTACCTCAGTGGTGGATCATAATTCTTTAGGATCTGGTGGTCAAGCACCAGTTTGTTCAAAAACTGAAACATTTTTTTTTTATAAAAAACAGTGGCATTTTAATTCATTTTCTCTCCTAAGAAAAACACCTAAATACCATATTTTGGTGTGATAAATATATTTAAAAATGCTGTATAAAGGCGCATTTCACTTATTGATATGTTTGCAACAGTTTGCAGCAATAACTGACTCTTTATGCACAATAGAAATTGAGTTATGAGCTCAGATTAGATAGCAGCCTTGCCGTTATCTAATGATATATTACAAATCTGAAAATGAATAAGTAATGTACATAATAAAAATAATCTACCAAATGCTACAATCTATATATATATACAGTCAAACATGGATAACTCGCCCACGGATAGCTCGAACACATGGTTAACTTGAACGGATTCTTTGGTCTGTTCCCACGTAATGATAAATTGCTTTAGATAACTCGACCTCAACTCTGTTAACTCGAACAGTTTGTTGCCCAACGGCTACCGAGACGGTTGTTATCGCTTTAGAAAATCACTTTATTCCAAGTCATAGAGGTAAACCTCAACTTTTCGTACATCATAGGCGTCGTTATTACCACCGTCGGCAAAATATTTTTGTCAACGACTTTTCTAAAGGTTTGGTGAATTTTGATTTTTACCAAACATCCGCTTAGCGATCGCCTTTCGGAAGCATGGAAAAGTGAGGTGACCTTCGCATAAACTTCAAGAAAAATCGGCAGAATTGATCTCGGTTAAAACGCTCAAAAGAAAAAGATCTCTTTTCTTCTGAGCATTTCAACAACGATCAAGTTTTGCCAATTTTAATCTAAAAAACGTCCTGGCAATAACATCACCTCAAACAACAAAACAATCTCAAGTGATAGAAAAATCTCCTATACTTTTTGATAAAAAAGTTTTAAACTTAACATTAGAAGCATTTAATTTGAAACAAGCCATTTATGCTTTTGATTTCTATTATAGTTTGTATATGTACATGTATCTACTAATAAATAAATAAATACATGGACTTGTGACAGTGCTCTGAAAACTTGAATGCTCTGATAACTTGAACACTTTCGCTCGGTCCCGTGAAGTCCGAGTTATCCATGTTTGACTGTATATATATATTCAAAAAGAGCTGTCATAAAAACAATTAAGGTTATACTGTAATTGAAAATGAAGCGTTCATTTAGCTAAAGCAGCATTATTTCAAAGTGAGGCGTGGACTCATCAGGGATATGTATAGTGTGGTGCTCATCGAGCAGGTATAAAGCGTTACATGGGCGCTAAACTCCTCAACTCAACAGATTACAAATTGATCATTTGCTTTTATTTTGGAATCCAACCTTTGAATGCTGTTTGGCTGTCATCCGTGTAACCATTAGGCTTTCAACTATGTTAAAAGTGTGAGTAGTCTTTTCCTTGTTGTACCCTTTTATATAGCTGATGTCTCTATAGAATGTCTGATAATCTCCGAGCAGTTTGCTAGATTTCCACTGTCGCGCATTATATTAAATATTTACAAGTCAAATATTGACTTATATTTGACTTGTATTTGACAACGTGTCCAAATATTATCGTTGTTTAATAGTATCCCATAGCTTGGCAGCTATTTTGAATATGAATACCATCGAAAAAGTCGAATCACTAAAATGTTGAATTTTGAGTATGGGATGACAACTCACATTTATAAAAGTCTAGAAGTGATAAAATAGACAAAAAGTTATAACAGGATTCCCACTACATATTGACTGATTCTTGTATATGCAATGAGCTTTCGTTCAGTCCTTCGTGTATCTATAAACTTGGAGTTATCCTCTACTCATTGATGTTTGGCCAAAACGGCAATTGCTTTATGGATGACCCATAAACGCTTTGTTATTATAGCATTTAAGTGTTAAACAATTTCTCACGACTTCTAATTTTGCATTGACGCGTTTATTTATTGTCAAGGGACAATGAACTGACTCAGTTATCTTATACCCTCATATACCCTATTCAAGGCAAAAATTATGTAATCCTACAAACATGAATGGTACATAATATAATAATAACTTCTCTTGAACACCCCCTTATGTACGCTCTATTCTTAGGGTATTTGTAAGCACCTTCTGTGCTATGGCAAGTGCTTATGCAGGTAAAACTATACTTGGTTGGGATATAGCATATATATTTGTTTGCGTATTTCAGGTAGAGAAGAATGAGGTGTATGAGATGGTAATAAGCAACAGCAGTGGTTTGTACAGGTAGTTATCATCTCTTTCTTCTTCTGTACTCCTAGGTTTTTGTAACATGTACTTGTAGATATGATATCACTGTTTTTTTGCTGCTCTAGTTTGTCATATTTACAGAAAAATAATCATGAAAAACTGGATAAAAGTCAGTATATGACAAGATCAACTGGTTAAATTTGCTTTGTCACTCTGTAGGTTGGGCACTCTGTAGGTTTGTCACTTTGTAGCTTTGTCACTCTGTAGGTTTGTCACTTTGTAGGTTTGTCACTTTGTAGGTTTGGCACTCTGTAGGTTTGTCACTTTGTAGGTTTGTCACTCTGTAGGTTGGGCACTCTGTAGGTTTGTCACTTTGTAGGTTTGGCACTCTGTAGGTTTAGCACTCGGTAGGTTTGTCACTTTGTAGGTTTGTCACTTTGTAGGTTTGGCACTCTGTAGGTTTGTCACTCTAGAGGTTTGTCACTTTGTAGGTTTGTCACTTTGTAGGTTTGGCACTCTGTAGGTTTGTCACTTTGTAGGTTTGTCACTCTGTAGGTTGGGCACTCTGTAGGTTTGTCACTTTGTAGGTTTGGCACTCTGTAGGTTTGGCACTTTGTAGGTTTGTCACTCTGTAGGTTGGGCACTCTGTAGGTTTGTCACTTTGTAGGTTTGGCACTCTGTAGGTTTAGCACTCAGTAGGTTTGTCACTTTGTAGGTTTGTCACTTTGTAGGTTTGGCACTCTGTAGGTTTGTCACTTTGTAGGTTTGTCACTCTGTAGGTTGGGCACTCTGTAGGTTTGTCACTTTGTAGGTTTGGCACTCTGTAGGTTGGGCACTCTGTAGGTTTGTCACTTTGTAGGTTTGGCACTCTGTAGGTTTGGCACTCTGTAGGTTTGGCACTCTGTAGGTTTGTCACTCTGTAGGTTGGGCACTCTGTAGGTTTAGCACTCGGTAGGTTTGTCACTTTGTAGGTTTGCCACTTTGTAGGTTTGGCACTCTGTAGGTTTGTCACTCTGTAGGTTTGTCACTTTGTAGGTTTGTCACTTTGTAGGTTTGGCACTCTGTTGGTTTGTCACTTTGTAGGTTTGACACTCTGTAGCTTTGTCACTTTGTAGGTTTGTCACTTTGTAAGTTTGGCACTCTGTAGGTTTGTCACTTTGTAGGTTTGTCACTCTGTAGGTTGGGCACTCTGTAGGTTTGTCACTTTGTAGGTTTGGCACTCTGTAGGTTTGGCACTTTGTAGGTTTGTCACTCTGTAGGTTGGGCACTCTGTAGGTTTAGCACTCGGTAGATTTGTCACTTTGTAGGTTTGCCACTTTGTAGGTTTGGCACTCTGTAGGTTTGTCACTCTGTAGGTTTGTCACTTTGTAGGTTTGGCACTCTGTAGGTTTGTCACTTTGTAGGTTTGTCACTTTGTAGGTTTGGCACTTTGTAGTTTTGTCACTTAGTAGGTTTGGCACTCTGTAGGTTTGTCACTTTTTAGGTTGGGCACTCTGTAGGTTTTGGATTCTTTTAGATAAAGGGGCCCATATTGTAGGTGCAGGCGGTATACTATATTAAATTAAGAAACTGTTGCAGGTACAGATTTGGAGATGTGATAAAGGTAGTTGACTTCCAGAATGAGTTACCATTAGTGGAATTTATGTATCGACAAGGTCAGCTACTGAATGTCCGTGGGGAGAAAACTTCAGAGAAACTATTCTATGACTCTTTTCACGCTGCATTTCAGACTGTGTTTCCTAAAAGGCTGCTCGTTGACTATTGCTGCGCTGAGCAGCTGCCCACATCAGGTATTTGGTGGTAATCTACACTCTTAGCCTATATGTCATTAGAGCGTTTCTATTGGTCAATGCACACTTCTATTATTACCAATCATTTAGACTTAGTTATGATCTTGCAGGTAATTGTTTACTGCAATATTTGCAGTTTTTGGGGTTTACAGGGTATTTAAAGATGCTTTGTGTGATGTATGCCCTGCTTTGCAGGTGATGTGTCACCTCGGTACTTGGTGTATATAGAGCTAAGAGGTGACATGCCCTCTAAAGAGATGATGAAAGAGATGGAGCAGAAGGTAGGATCTTGTTTTTCTACGCGTTTGTTACTCGTATAGTACAACTAGGTTAGCAGTAGCCATTAATTACAACAGATATTCAGTGCAGATTAGAAGCCTTTGGTGGCGTGCAAGCCTATTATTAGCAGGTTAGGAATCTATCTTCTATTCAGGCAGGGTATGAATTTTGTGTTCAGGGTATACATTCTGTTGATGCATTCTGTAACAAACACATCTATGCTAGTTCTTAGTCTAAGTGTGATCTAATACAGAGTCCCGTTGTTTTCGTTAGTGGATATCTCTAAATGTTCCATGAGAGCTGTGACATTGCATCGCGGGTGCTTGTTGAAAGGTCACACCCACTTAGTATTTCATACAGTATGGTATTTGACCTGCATGAAACCAAGTTTACAGCGTGATTGTAAGGATAGGCCCTGAATTATTGTATATGAGTTTAGGCTTATCATTCAAGAGTCTGACACATCGCTCACTCTCGAGCAGTGTGTAGTAGTCTTTTTATGCCGCATCGTCGTCTAGAATCACATGGAATGTGAAGTTGCATGAACTGATGAAAAAAGAGTATGAACGCACACTGTTTCTGTATGTAGAGAGTCTTGTGATAGGCTTTTGCTTGGCTAAACACTAGCAAAGTGAGTTTAGCTGGTCGTTGCTAAACTCTCAGCATTGTATGTATTTTTGTGTGATCACAACTGAAAAGCCGGAAGTGTTTTTAAGGTTTTCTAGCATGCTAATAATGACTCTGGTTCTGTAATAATGCTACTCACATAATAAGACAGATTGTAGGTTTCTTCTTCATCCAATTCAACTAACAATTGCCTTGGTTCTCCTACTATTCCTGGCATCTCCATTTTGTAGGCACTCCAACTTATTAAAGGAATTCATAGCCTGTTCACCTAACTGTTTTCAGCAGGTCAAGGTAACACTTCGTAAATTAGGTTGCAAAAATATCCTGAACACCCACTAGCAATAATGTAAGAGTCGTCTTTTCCTTCATTTTAATTAGCGCTAAGAAAAGAACAGACATCTTTTGAAATGGCTGCTCATCAGACTTAACGGAATGCATGTCTGAAACAACATTCCGCAAGTCAAACAGTTTGAATGTTAGTAAATGGAATGTTAGTAAACAGGGAATTAATTATCGAATAGAGTGCAGCTTTTTCAACACTAACCAGTCATTGTCGGATTTGACACTAACGAGCCAGTGTCGGATTTGACACTAACTAGCCAGTGTCAGATTGCATACTGACTGCTTTATTATTACTGTCTGTTGTGATTATAAGTGAACCTACAGCTTGATATAATTGTACGTACTTTTTGCAAATTAATTTATTAGTAATCTATTTAAGTACAAGAAAACTATTATGGCTAACCAATGTTGACACTGGTAGTATGATATTTGCAGTTGCCTCAGTTAAGAATACCAGGTTGTCAGTTTAACTAGCACATCTACTGGAGTTTGCTAAACTTTGTTCTAAATAATTCTGGACATTTATTGGAAGTCAGTATATTGATTATTAGCAGGGGTGTCAGCATTTATCCAGTAAACAGGTCTATAACCACATTTATGTAGCTTTATAATACTTTTTAAAGGCACCCATAACAATATATTACTCTATGATTGCAATTATAGAGTTTTATATATCTTGTAAATTTGACCGTAGGTGTGATTGTGCTCAGAGGTCTAATTGAGAAAAGCTATCTACAGTTACTCATGTATTCAGTGCTGTAGTAAGGAAAGCAGCATACATGTGTTATCATCATTTACATGCTTTGACTTTAATTTTTTGAAACTGATATGGGGAGTTTAAAATTAGACAAATGTCTTTAGTTCTTATCATTTCAGTACAACATGTGTTTTATTCTTAAAAAATTTATCAGTTTCCTGTGTTTTTAACTTCTCCATGACTTAGAATATAATAAAATTAAATATGATAAAATAAGGATCAACATAGTCCAATTCGATTACCAGAGAAGTATATAACTGTGGTACATAATCTACCATTTACAATGGTTTCTCTCTATTCAACTATCTGTAGTCACTTTCATTTGCTTTAATAGGCAGCAGGTAAGTGTGTAATTGGCAGCATTACACTGCACCATCATGTAAGAGCTAACTGAGGAAGGTAAACCTAAATGGCTATTGACCAATCAACATAATAAGACGCTGATATTCTATAAAGTTGATAAATTTGTCATGTCACTGCTTTAAATATGCTACAAACACCAACTCTCAAGAACTCACTCCAGCAGTGACTCTTTCAAGTCTATCTAGCATCATGCTATGTGATATTACAACATGATATTACAGCGTGGTATCGCGACGTTATATTACATGTATCAAGTGATATTACAACGTGATAATATGACACGATAATATTGGGACATTGTCTTAATTTTATGACGTCACAAAAAGGAAATATTACTTTGGGTGGATTTGGTGCTGCAATAGGCTATAATAACATGTGCTTTATATGGTATACAGAACATTGTTGTTTGAGCATAGAATGTGCAACAAGCAGTTGAAAAAAATGTCTCACCTGTGCCAATACGCCCCAAGATTGGGACATATTGGGACAGAGTTTGGGGTAATTTGAAACTATACACAAACAATTGGGTAGCATCATGATAATTAGTGACTATATAATTTAAAAAACCCGAACCTCAGCTATGTGAGTTGCTTACATCAAGTTAGTTTATAACAAATTAAGTAAATATGACAAATGACATTCACTCTGAAAGTCTGTCAGTGTCACCAGTATTGTTGGGCAATGGGACACGAAGACAGCATCACAACTGTCAACATCTGCAATATCGTCTGTCTCTGCTGTAATGAATCTCACATTAGTGCTACTGACTATTTTTCGAAAAAGACACTGTAACTATAGTCATTAGTGTTGGCGACTAGATCAGCAAAGTGTGTAGGCCCAACATTTTTTTTCTTCTCTTCAAAATTGATTAAAACATAGTTGCCAAGCTTGATGCTACTCGTAGGCTCTGTCACTCTCATTTGCGAGTTGCAGCTCATTGCTTGAGCTTTCCATCACTTGTGCCAGCTGTTTGGTTAGCGCCTCTTTATCCTCGCTGGCCGAGAAATCTTCATGGATAGTCTAGCTTACTGGTTTGCATTTCTTGGGAGGCTTTTTTCTAGCATTCTGCCTCAATCCTTTCTCTTACCGGAGCTTTTGTCTAAATCTCTGACTTGACTTTTGCTCTAGCTTGGCCTAGCTTATGTGTGGGTGCTTTTTAAATTGTTCATGTGGGGTGCATAACTTCCCATTTGCTACAACAGAGCTGGTAGATGCACATGTAGAGAGTTGATAGCAATCGTCATAATAGCTCTTTAGTACAGAAACAGATGAATGACAAGGACCAAAGGTTTCATTTGCTAATGGTCAGTCAGTGACACTGGGTGGATGAAGTTCATTCTCACCAAACAAATAAGGATTATAAGGGGGTTGTATGGAACCCAGATGCGATGTTGGAAGGTGTAAACGCCTTCGGATATGCATTACCAATAAGACTACCAATATCACGAGTTGATATGGTATGTCCTCGATGATTAATCATCCATCTACTGCAACTGTCATTATAATATTTCTTCAATGGTCCATATTCACTCCTATTTAATGGCGGTAGTTTGTGGCTGCAGTGAGGAGAGAAAGTTAACAAAATCAACCCTTTATATATAGCATAGTTGATGACAGCAATGGAAATTGGGCTTATGCGGTTATCCATTAACAATAAAGCAGGTTTTTATCACCGAGTACAGTCAACAAAGTGAGCTAGTCCCTGTAAAAATATTTCCTGATTTATCCAGCCAGTTGGGTGTTCTTTACCTGCAGACTCAGGAGGTCTCTCATTCGGCCTCGACTCTTTAATGTACACACGTGGCCAAATAATAGATGGAGGAATCAACCTACCTTGTGCATTGACGCAGCCTTTTAGGGTCATAAGAGTTCCGGTCTCTGCTGAAGTTGGAAGTCCTACTTGCTTAATATTTTTGGTGCGAGGATCTTCTCTGACTATTGGACAGTTGTGAGAACTGTTTCATCTATGTTATGACTATTTCCTGGTGAGAATTCATATCGTTGTCTAACCTTTTCCGGGTTGTTGGAAAACGTTTGTACATTAGCTTTTTAAGTTGCCCGCACAACTCAAACTTGTTCTCTCATGTGTCTCTCAAACGCAATCTCATGTGTCTTCACGGAGATTATAGGATGACATTTTAAAAATTCCTCTATCCAGTCAGCACCAGCCATGTTATCTCTTTGCCAATTTTCTAGTTGCTTTCTATTAAAATGACATGCATTGCATGTTCATCCGCGAACTCTCTAACCATTTTCTTTGTTAGTCCAGCATGCAGTTTGGAAGCTTTAATTATGAAGTCTCCCAGCAGGCTTTCTTCAAGGTCATTGAAAATGCAAGGTTGTTCGTGCCTAAGTTGAAATGTAGATACAGTGTCACCACTTTCTTGAGCATCTCTTGCCATGTCCACAGCGCGGGCACAGGTGTCCACACAGGTGGATTCAGTCATACCCAGTCTCTGCAGTCATTCTCGGAGGTAGTATTTTATTCATACCCTAACTGATTGGACAGCATCATGGATATGAGCAACATCTGGTATGTTTTTAAGGGGCTCCGTTGCGAACCATGATCTGCAAAATAATCAATATGTATGCATACTAACAGCGTATCGGACCTATGGGAACTCGTCTCAGTATAAACAGGTCAATGCCTCATTGGCCTTCTACCACAAAAACATTGTGCGACAAAAATTTGTCAACTCTTAACATTGTCTGATGCATGTCACTTAGACCTTAACCATTAAATTATTCTCCATTTACAAATCAAATCTTTGTACCTGTTCATGTTCTCTGAGCACAATATCCAGTATAAGGCCATGATTTATTTTGATATCCCAACAAAATTTTTTAATTACCAAATTGTAGCTCTTGGTCTCTTGTTCTTCATTTCAGTATGGCTGTCCAGTTATGCCATTTCCTGAAGCCTGACTAAAAATCACTGCTACCAAGAGAAGACAAAAAATATTGTGAATTGCCAATATTCCGTATGCCCCAGTATGCTCCCATCTTCCCTATTGGGGTATGACGACGTAATATTTTGACGGGATATTATGACATGATATTGGGAGGGAATATTGCGTAATTTTTATTATTAGCTTTTCATCTATGTTTGAACTTGTCTGTATTTGATTGCTCCTACTTCCCCATTTTTGCAAACGGTCACTTGGCTACAATTAATGTGAAGGACAATATCAAGGGCAAGAAGGCACTAGGGTCGCAAGGTCACAGGGTCACAAGGTCACAAATGCATTATGGACACCTATATGAACCATGAAACAACAAAAATTGTCTTCTTTTTCATTCTACTCAACAATTAAGAATAGGGCAGACAACTCTTTGTATGCAATCATATTTCATCGTTTTCTGCACTTATTCACAATAATATTGTAATAGTCATTCTATCGAAATGTTTGATCAATTAATGATTTGCTCTATTGGGCTGTGTTTATTTAAGCTTCAGTAGGCTAGACCAAGTGCATCTATTGTGTGTGCATGGGTTACTTTAAGAGGACAGTCTTAGGGTGACTTCAGTATACCGTTGTGGAGAGTATAAGATGTGTATTGCAGCTAGATGAGCGTCTTATGGAGTCGTACATCTATAAATCATTCCGATCAAAGGGAAGCATCGCCCCTGTTAGTCTGAGTCTTCTTGCACCCGGCACTTTCTCAAAGCTCAGACTCGGCGCCATTGGAACTAACCAGGCCAGCCCTAATCAGTTTAAGGTTCCTCGCGTTGTTCGCAAGGTCGACACACTTAAGTTTATCCAAAGTAATGTGATTTGAGCTCTAGTAATCATCAGCACATATCAAGGAACAAAGGCTACTAGTCAAGTATATACTCTTGGTGTCAATATTATTTCATTTCGTTTATCAGAATGAGCCAGTCTCTTCACGTAACACTGTTATTATTGTTATTATTATTCCAGCCATATTGCAGTTCGAGTCATTTTATTTTATTACAATGCTCATGACTATCCTATAAAGATTTCAGTTTATTTTATTTTCTATCCTTCTTGCATAATTCATCTTGTGATTTTTGTTTCGTTGATTTTAAATGGCGATACTTATTTGTTCTCTCATCTAAGTTCTTACTAAAACCTCTCCCAGCCTAAGTTCAGTCTCCTTGTTATTTATTTTATTGCTATTGCTTTCCAAATGTGTCTTATGAGAGATATTGATTGTTGTGCAGGTATATGAATATGATCAAAACTTTTCTTTAATAAAAGTGGCAATCTTTATCATTTTTTCATTTTATTAGCTAAGTACTTGAGTGTTTAATTGTTTAGATTATCTCCACAGTCGGCTTCTCTTATTGGTGCATCCTAATTGATATACGCCATGCTTGCGGATTATGATGCAGTTTTACTAGTAGGAAGTCACCTAGCCAAGCTATTGGCTTTCTATCTTTACTATAATATTAACAGCGTCTGTCTGTCTGAAGCCCGGGTTAGAATACAGAATAGCTTTTGATGGGACTCCAACTTTCTTCATTGTGCTTGATAGACCATAACTTTAACACCTGCACCAATCCACTGCTTTGCAGCATTCGAGAATAATTGTGCACATACTTATTCTCTTTGCTCTAATGGTACTCCTGACGATCTCTCATGCTACGCTAGACTGTCAGGGTGTTAGTATATAATCGGGTATCTTGAATTCAAATCAGGATAATTCTTCAGCTGCCAGTGTTATTCACCTTTAGGTTTAATAATGCTAGAACATTTTTGTTTAGCCTCCAATTCTTTTAACAATCTTATCAAAAGTTCATGTTGAAGGTGACCTGCAAATCTGTAATCAAAAAATTCTCAGCTCGAAGAACATTCATTAAGCTACTGGAGACATCTTACATGTCATCTGTAATATATGGTAATAAGATTTCAGCATTATACATTCACTTAATTTCTACAAATTCCACAAAATATTAAATCTTAGGTTATCGTATACCGTTGCACATAAAATTAATTCGTAAAATTTGTTGTGTAAACAAGTATCTATGTTTCTATGTAGCTTCCTGTTCATTTTAGCTTGTTGAATATACATATAAGTACATATACATATGTATGCTTAATTATACATATGTATATGTAAGTATACATATGTATAATTAAATTTTTATGTAATTATGTACCCTTAGATGTTTTGAAGGGTCAGAAAGAAAGAGGCAAGACAGTCAGGTGACCAATATTTTTCAGCCAATTGTAGTACAACAATTTTTCCTTCAACAAATTTCCCTGCAACAAATTCACCCGCGATGAATCATTATAATCATAAATTTTTGTCTACCCTGACCAATATTTTATTAATACTCTCAAACCTCTGGCTCCCTTTTCTGGTCCTATTAGAGCTGTCAACCATGAACTTACGTCTGAGTTCTCTACTCTTATACTTGGTGTATTTCTTTCAGCATATAAGCGGCGTACGAATAAAAATTCAGTCGATTTAACCATCTAGTTTTACTATATCTCCACATGGTTGATTAGGGATGAAGACGGCAGCTGATGAAGAAAATAGTGCTGCCTAAGTTTTCCTTCACTTTCGCAAAAACTCACCAACCAAGCAGATTGTTACCAGATATCTACTGATTCGCAGTCGTTTTTATCTCTACTGATTCGCAATCGTTTCTGCGATCCCACGCACGAGGTACTTCTCTCTCTAAATATCATGTCCTGTGAGGATGTAGGCGATCATGGTTTTCCCCTACTTGCTATAACCATGACTGTTCTATGTAGGTTTCAACAGTGGATTGCTATTGCATTCTCTTGGGTGCTTTTATTGAGACACCATCTCTAGATAGCTTAACTCTGCCTCGCTGAGGAACTCTTCCACCTTTTGTCAGGTTTTGTTTTAGTCTTACAGGGTTACTAGCCACCCTCCTCATCCACATTGCAGAGCAGATGGGGAGCCAGTTTAGTCGCCAATGCGGTACCTAACCATTTCTAACAATAACATAACTTTTTAAGTGATCAATAGACTTCAACATTACATGGAACTATCCATCATTAGGATGCACCTACCCTTTCTGTCAGCATGCGCTACCACATTTCATAACTCCAACATTGTAATGGCTGCATCTATCCCATGGAGTTATCAGTTTGGAAGATGCATAGCAAAAATTCTATTACCAATGCAGAATATAGCGCTTGCTTATTTGCCACGTAACCTGGTTGATGGTAAGTCGAATCTCTAAAAAGCAAGCAGACTTCTGCTGTTACATAGCATAAATCCAATCTGATAAGTAAAAGGAAAGTTAGCAGCCTGTGGAAATATTGAAGATAGACCAGCCATTCAAATCCTTGAGCTCATCTTCAAATGGCCTACATAGAAATGTCATTCCATATAGCATTTCAGAGTTGTCTGCTCCAGCTTCTTAAATGACAAAGTATATTCTCCAATATGTTTTCTCCAATATATATATAACCAGTATCGCTAAACGAAATGTTTAGAATTAAGATAGTTTATACTGCTCATTAGCCGAGTAGCCTATTGACTGGAGGAAATTAATGAGAAATTAAAAGAATATTGAAAGTCAACAGTAGGGTGGCAGGACACGTCGTGCCAACAATTGTAAAAACCGGACTTAGTATTTCATGCACTCGAGGAGCACTCACTGTAAACAGTAGTATATAGTTTGTCAGTATGTATTGGCTTGTTGTACTTTTAGACCTTACTGCTAGTATCACTGCAGGTAAGTGCGCTACTGCACAGAAGGATTGTGTTTGTTATCCGCATTATGTCTATGAGCATTAGTAAACACGCAAAACAAATACATTGGCAGCATGCTTTGAGTCATCTAGAAACAAGGAAGCAATTTTCATCGGCTATTTCTATGGATTTTGCGATTGTACTATTTTAATGTGGTTGGTGCCTTTTCACATTGGAGTTTCGTAGAGAAAGTGGGGTGGTGTGAATCATTGGTTTAACTGCTATATGCAGTAGCGCCTAGTCATAACAAAAAGATAGCACTGCTGTTTAATTTTCAATTGTTAATTTCAACTATCAACTGACAACACAGTTTGTAATAACAACTGGCAAAACAGTTTGTAATAACAACTGGCAAAACAGTTTGTAGTAACAACTGGCAACACAGTTTGTAATAACAACTGGCAAAACAGTTTGTAATAACAACTGGCAACACAGTTTGTAATAACAACAGGCAACACAGTTTGTAATAACAACTGTCAACATAGTTCGTAACAGCAACTGGCAACACAGTTTGTAACAACAACGGGCAACACAGTTTGTAACAACAACGGGCAACACAGTTTGTAATAACAACGGGCAACACAGTTTGTAAAGATCAGTTGGGCAGTCAGGGAAGTTGTAAAGACTCTCAAGTGCTTCTAGCTTTTCTTTAGTCAAAGTTCTTTGTTAGTCTACCATGTAGCACATTCAAAGAGGTTACTCTGTTGAATGTACATTGATGTATATTAACTCACAGTGACAACTGGTGTTATCGGCCATCCAACAGAGGACTACAGAGATACTATAGGTGAAGATGACATCAGGCACTGGCAGCGATACAGCGCAAATGAGGATGTACTTTATGTAGTCAATTTCAACTATTTACTAAATGGACTCAAGGTTGGTTCCTTATGACAGTGTCTTGTATTGTCAGCACTCTATATAACACAGAACGAATCAAATTTATACGTATTGATTTGGATGTAGTTGCATCAATAGTGATTAACTGTGGCAGAAGGAAGGGCCTGAAAGCAGGCCAGAGCCGGTGCCCTTGCAAATTCACATTTTTGCTTCTTACATAGTAGAAGTTTTAAACTTTGGTTTTCCTAGTGAACACATCCTTTCATCTCCATCCTGTGCTCTGCTGCACAGTGATGGAGATGTTGTTTAGGGACTTCTTCCTGTTAACTAGTCATATATGATATTTTTTTATTTAAACCTAAATAAATAAAATTTATTTATAGATAAATGGAGTTCTTTTAGGATATTCGTTGTTACCTGTCGTACCCGAGCTACAATAAATGTAGGAACAAGTGTTAAGAGCGAGTTCAAGATTGATAAAAAGTGACAACTGACTTCTGGCAGTATCAGTTGTCCAATCATATTTAGGATAACTCATTAATTGGTAGCGAATAATGAAGCGTAAATTTTGTTGTAGTACCTAATTATTTATATATTTTGTTTTGGTTCAATTTTATGCTAATACATGTAAGAAGGAAGACAACTTTAAAGAACTTCTTTATTTATTATGCTATTTATTTATTATTTTGTTTATTTATATTTATTTATTTATATTATGCTTTACATTGTCTGACATCACTATTGAGCATTCTGTATTACGGTACCCGTATGTTACATATCATTACAATCATACCTCGACATACATGTAGGAGCTTAATTCGCTTCAGCGCAGAGTTCATGTCAATTCTCTCATATCTCAAAGCAATGTTCTCTCATATCTCAAAGCAATATTCTCTCATATCTCAAAGCAATATTCTCTCATATCTCAAAGCAATATTCTCTCATATCTCAAAGCAATATTCTCTCATATCTCAAAGCAATATTCTCTCATATCTCAAAGCAATATTCTCTCATATCTTAAAGCAGTATTCTCTCATATCTCAAAGCAATATTCTCTCATATCTCAAAGCAATATTCTCTCATATCTCAAAGCAATATTCTCTCATATCTCAAAGCAATATTCTCTCATATCTCAAAGCAATATTCTCTCATATCTCAAAGCAATATTCTCTCATATCTCAAAGCAATATTCTCTCATATTTCAAAGCAATATTCTCTCATATCTCAAAGCAATATTCTCTCATATCTCAAAGCAATATTCTCTCATATCTCAAAGCAATATTCTCTCATATTTCAAAGCAATATTCTCTCATATCTCAAAGCAATATTCTCTCATATCTCAAAGCAATATTACTCATTTAAATAACTAAATACAAATTGATAAAACCACATAAAAACAAGATATTATGAGGGAAAAATGTGTTTTTAATTGTTCTAATTCACCACCTAAGCTCACAGAGTGACAAATACTTATTTAGTGGTTCTGATATGCAATAAAATGTAACATCATTATGTGCATTTCGGTGTAGAACACTTACCTTCGAGACAGCCGTAGCGACAAACGGGGTTTTAGAGAAACATGACAGCAACTCGTTGGGCATTTTTACATAACATACACGTTAAATTGAACTTAAATGAGTTCAGCGTACTAAATACACTTTTGAAAAATAATTTTACTCTTACACCAAATTTAAATCTAATTTAGTCTTTTTATTTATTTTTATTATCCTCTTCCGGCTTTGTTCTGTTTGCCTCGCGTTCACTTTTACTTTCAGCCTTTCTAAAACTTCTTCAGACTGCTCTGACAAGATTGACCGAATGACGCTGCTTTCATACTCGGTCATTAGTATGATGGCCGCATCGAGAACTGTCTCGTATGCTCAAATCTCTTGTGTGTTGCCGCACTCGTATCTCAAGATATGACTGTATACTTATTAACACTTGACTTTGTTGTAGGTGCAAATTGCTTAAAGGTTGAATTGCAACAAAATTCACATTACAGTTATTTGGTGTCAAAAGATTCACCATGTCTTACTCTGTTGTGTTGTAAGTGCCAAATATGTGGAAATGTGATTACAAGCTCTTAAAAGCTCAAAAACGAAAAGCCGCCGTAGATTGGAATCTCTTTATTTCGATGATGTAACCACGAAATTTGGTTATCGTCTTGTCACTTATGTTCTCACGTGAATTGATAGGCCAATGCAAAGCTCAATATAGAACGTATCGTAGTACTAGTTTATGACAAACACTTCGGGTTTCACCGAAGACCCCGTATCAAATATAGATGCTTGCTACTTTACAGTTTTGTTTCGGCATTAATCAATCGTCAAGTCGTAATCTGATCATGTGACCCAATACTTCGAAAATAATTTCTGCAGCATTTTTTGATTATCACAAGTGACCAACAGGCTCGTCATGATTATCAGACAATGATATGTACTTCTTCAAGCAGAGGCTAAAAAATTAAACGAATTTTTACGGTAAGTTATAGGATATCACTGCTAAAAGTGACAGCATTACGATGACGATAAAACAGACGCGTAAGAACAATAGACATAGTTTTATTGAATGCGTAAAGTATATTAGTAAAAATACTTCGACGAATAAGGCTGCAAGAAAGTGTAAACAGGAACCATCTCTCACAACTACATCACATTTGAGCCGTTTTGGAAAGGGAATCCAAACTACGGCGGTCTCGTGTGGCTGCGATTTTCTGTTCGTTTTTTAGCTTTTAAGAGCTTGTAATCACCTTTCCACATATTTTGCACCTAAAACACAACAGAGTAAAACATGGTGAATCTTTTGATACCAAATAACTGTAATGGGAATTTTGTTGCAAGTGAACCTTTAAAGTTTCCATTTTGATTGCTATGAAATAACAAATCTTGTAAGATGAAAGTCTCTCACCAATTTATAGTAGTTCCCTTTTTTGCTACCGCTGTTCTACTAGCTGCAAGGGTGGTTTGACTTTAGTCATTATCAGGCATATAGGTAATTGAAAACTTATTTTGATTCTCAGGTCAATAGGTCACAACGTTTATCGCAGTGTTTCACATTAGCTAGGTTGGGCAGAAGTTATCTCCTATGGTTCTCTTAGCACAAAACCTGTGTTTCACTTTAGATAGACCGAATAGAGGTAATGGTACCTGATCCACTGAATGTTCTAAACTTGCTAATCTCTGATTTCCACTTTGCCCTTGTCTTCTGGAAGTCAAACAAGCTATATGAAGATTTTGAACTTGACTCAGATGTTCTGCTGACATTATCTTACAAGCTGATAGTTAGACCTGGCAAGGATGAATTTTTGTGGGTGGGTTTTATGGATGTTTTCGAAATCATTCTTTAGTATTGAGAGAAATTTGTAATTAATATTGAGAAAGAAAGTTTTTTTTAGAGTAAACAAGAAGAAATCAATTTTACATTTTTCTTTGTATTGTAAAAGTTGACCAGCAGAAAGAGACACTGAAATACAGCACAAGATGGCTGTATACAGAAGTAGCTGATATTTCTGTTTCTAAAGGTTGACTTGCAACAAAATTCACTTTACAGTTATTTGGTATCAAAAGATTCACTATGTATTACTCTGTTGTGTTGTAGGTGCAAAATATGTGGAAATGTGATTACAAGCTCCTAAAAGCTCAAAAATGAACGGTTAATCACTGCCATCACAAAACCGCCGTAGATCGGAATCAATTTATTTCTCTGACGTAGTCAAACGATTTGGTTATTGTTTGACACGTGATGTTCTCACATGAATTGAAAGGCCAAGAAAAGACTCAATATAAAACTTCTCGTAGCACTAGTTTACGATAAACGCTTCGGGTTTTACCAAAAAAGCCCGTATCAAATACAGATGCTCGCTACTTTACAGTTTTGTTTTGGCTTGGTCTAATCGTCTAGTCGTAATCTGATCATGTGACCCATACTTCCTGCCAAACAGTGCAAATAATTTCTGTAGCATTTTTCGACTATTACAGGTGACCAACAGGCTTGTCATGTTTATCAGAGCGTGATACGCACTCCTTCGAACTAAGGTTAAAAAGTTAAACAGATTTTTACAGTGGGTTTTGAGATATCAGTGCTCAAAATGATAGCATTACAATGATGATGAAATAGACGCGTAAAGACATTAGACATGGTTTTATTGAATGCATGGAGTATATTTGTGAAAATATTTCAACTAATGAGGTTGCAAGAAAGTGTAAACAGAAGCCATCGAGTTCAGCTACGTCCCATTTGAGGTGTTTTGGAAAGGGATTCTAATCTACGGCAGTTTCGTGAAGGTGGCGAATAACTGTTCATTTTTGAGCTTTTAAGAGTTTGTAATCACATTTCCACATACTTTGCACCTACAACACGGCATAGTAAGACATGGTGAATCTTTTGATACCAAATAACTGTAATGTGAATGTTGTTGCAAGTCAACCTTCAAGGCTGCGAATACCTTTGCCTTTTAACTCAAAATGAGTATTCCTTTGATTTAGCTGCATTGCTATATTTGCAGCCGTTCCCTGTGGCTAATATAATCTTGGATTCATGAGGCTGCATACTTGCAGTGATATAAAATTGCACTTAGTAACAGATCAGCCAAAAGTTGTTGTGCTATTTGTCATTGTAAATGTTTAAAACGCCGTTATTGATTGATTAGTTTGGTTAGAATGATTGTACTGAGTTGTGTGTCTGATGATTCGTTAAGTGTCATCTGGTTTAAACAATACTTTGAGTAAGTGACAAAGCTAAAACCAGTATTGTTTATACAATTGCCTTGTAGAATGAAATGACCGGAAAGCTGATAATTCCATGCAACCGGATTGGATGTCCATCTATTGACCCTGACAGTGATGCCCATTTCTACTTGGGCTGGATTATATACTCATCAGTTACAAGATATGAACCAATCAGCTTTGCTGTAAAGAGCCACGGGAGTGTTTCCAGTCTCGTGTATGAGGAAGCCAGGTCTTATGACATCGAGCAGGGCACCACTCGAACATTTGATTTGACATCGTCAGTGAGAAAACTGCGTCTTGTCAGCTTGCATTACACTGGTTAGACTTGCTACTGCTTGTCAGTTTGTATCGCACTGGTTAGACTTGCTACTGCTTGACAGTTTGTATCACACGGGTTAGACTTGCTACTGCTTGTCAGTTTGCCTACACTGGTTAGACTCGCTACTGCTTGTCAGTTTGTATTACACTGGTTAGACTTGCTACTGCTTGACAGTTTGTATCACACTGGTTAGACTTGCAACTGCTTGTCAGTTTGTATTACACTGGTTAGACTTGCTACTGCTTGACAGTTTGTATCACACGGGTTAGACTTGCAACTGCTTGTCAGTTTGTATTACACTGGTTAGACTTTTTGCCACCAATTCTGCTGAATTTCTGTGAATTTTACCTCATTACATGGTTTTTCTTTTGCTTTCCTCCTCTTTATTTCTCTCCTCTTCATTTAGTTACTTTCTGTAAACTTCTCTCTTTCTTCTCCTTCTATATTTCTCTCTTTCCCTCGTTCATTCTTTGCCCTCCCTCCCTTTTTTTATTTCTCTCCTTATTTTCTTCTCCTCTCTTCCTTCTCTAAACCTCCCCCCCTTCTTCCTTTCCTTCTTTTTTTCTTCCTCTCTTCTCCCTCACTATCTTTTCCCATTTTCTCACTCTATTTGTTTCTTACGACTATTCTCTTCTCATTTTTTTCTCTTTTCCTGTTTCTCCTTCTCTCTTCTTTATTTTCTATTGTTCATTTCTCCGGAAGCACATTTACTACTAATTCCTGCATCAATTCCTGCATATCCTTTTGCTTGATCTCTTTTTATTACCAACTAACTTTATTCATTTCATCTAGCAAAGCCATCTTTTCCATTTCTCATACTCCATGGCATGGTTTCCTCGGCCAGTCACATTGTCGAATTGAAAGCCCAACTTTTAACAAACTAGTAATGTTTTAACTAGTAATAACGTGTGCCGGCTCGTAATAACATAGAACATTCATTTTAGTTGTAGACGAAGAGTTGTCGGCTCCATATTCTCTTGTTCCGTATCAGATCGAGCAAACAGGAGTGCCAACCAGTTTTAACATCAAGTTTGTTGTGGATCTCTCCAAAAGTAGGTGCCACTCACTGAATAACGTACCTCAGCCTTTCCTCGCTACTTTCCAACTAAAAGAAGACCACGGAGATGATGACCATCACGTACATTATATAACACTTTCTCCTAACACCTTGTGAGTCTTAGTATAGTTTAGCAGACGTTAATCCTCGGGGAGCTAAAAAGGTTGGCAAATCAAACAGAAGTCTTCTGTCGCAGGAAACCTAAGTTTTGAGACAGGGCTAAAAGCAAAAAGCTGAAAACTAACCAGCTGCGGTCAAGTTCACTTTGGCACACCTGAAGCTCAAGTTTGATTGGACAATTACTTATTGCTAGTGGGTGTAACTGACGAGCCCAAAACTAAAGGTCATATTTTAGAAAATTTGAGTTAAAACATGTAGACATTTTTGTAAACACGGAGTTGAAATTTTTGAAGAGATGACTTTTCACTTTGGTTTGTTAAACAGCAAATACTTAACAGAGTTTAGCACTTTGAACATGCTGATTATCTGTATAAATCAACTTTATCACGTCTAAACCTGTGTTTGCCCCCTTTCTGTCAAAAAGGTCCTTTGGGCACTTGTAACACATCGCTCGTCAGTTCCCATGTTACCTGTGTTTGCCCCCTTTCTGTCAAAAAGGTCCCTTGGGCACTTGTAACACATCGCTCGTCAATTCCCATGTTATCTCTTCGTTCGCTGGTGTATTCACATTGCTCATTCATTTAAAACTGGCATAGCTAGAGATTAGAACAAAAGATTATCAGATTATGATGTTACTTTTTATTAGATAAAAATCTTTAAAGTGAATTTAATTAAACGATTTTTTAATAGCAGCGGTAATTTTCCTTGATTCTCATTACTAACATCATTTACTTGCTGAGAATACCGGCGCTTGATCCGTTTGAGTCACGCATAACAAACTTTAGCTGTTTTATCTGTCTTTCTGAAATTTTCAGTTTGGTTTCTGCGCAGTCAGTCTTGTTGTAGCTACAACTATTAACTGAGAAATCTTACCTGTTTAGTGATATTCAGAAACCTTACTTGCTCCACATAAAAAGAAACCTTATCTATTTAACAATGTAAAGAAACCTTACCTGTTTAACAGTACTGAGGAAGCTTACTTGTTTAACAGTACTGAGGAAGCATAGTTGTTTAAGTGCATTGAGATACCTTACCTATTTAGCAGTATTAAAAAGCCTTACCTGTTTAGCAGTATAGAGAAACCTTACCTGATTAATGTTATAAAGAAACCTTACCTATTTATCAGCATTGAGAAACCTTACCTGCTTAACATTTTAGAGAAACCGTAAAACATAGAAGCAATCTTTCTTTATTTTTCACGAAATGTCAACCTAGATTTTAGCTTGTAACAAATTATCTCCCCTCTCAATGAGCTGTCTATAGGAATGATGAGGCCATCTTTATTCTCTCTAGCTACAGGACTTACCAGAGGCTCCAAGTCAGCAGCAATAATATTATAGAACTCGTGCTATCTCAAGACGAACATGCCAGTATCTTTCAACTCGCTGCCGACCTTGATGCCAAGATAACCGTTTTGCTGCTCCGCTTCAAATGCACGAGTGAAGGCAGGTATACATTTTATATTTAATAGATCATCTATTTTCCTGTTTCGATGTGTGAAGTTATCTGGACACAGTCACTGATTTATAATGATAACTAATGTTGTGTTTTGTTACAAAAACTCTTCATAAATCATCTAAGCACTGCAGTAATACAAGACTTTCTGCTGCAGTTTTTATTACATTATTTATTTTGAATAAATTATTTTATTATATTTTTATATTATTTTAGCTTTGTTATTGATTATTTTGCTAACAAGTTCAGTCTAAATCTTTGGCAGAGAATGGAGGGAGAGTGTCCATATTACCTCCTACACCAAAGAGCACTTGTTCGTCTGATAAGCTCAGCTGTTATAACGGAAAGTGTGAAAAAGACAAGTGTAAATGCGATGAGCTCCATAAAGTAAGTCATATTTATTCACTGACTTGCCTGAGGTTGTTTCAATGTTGATTATCATCTTGAGTGTTTTATAATATTGTGAAGTTGTAGTATATTCTATTGTAATAGTATAGGTATACTCATTGCTTCCAGCTAGGGTACCTTGATTGTTGACAAAAGCACTATATCCAATCATTTCAGTGTAATCTATCTATGTAGTTATATATAATGTTTTTATTTGTCTGATGCTTGGTGGGGTGTGTTCAGTTATAGGGTTAAGCTTTTTGGAATAAAAATTCCGCTTCACACGAGATTTGAACTCTGATCATTCAGGTCTACTGGCATAAATTCTATCCTCCAGACTCCCAACTGGCTGTAGTGATGAGTAACTTTGGTCATATTCATCACATTCTTTAAAATACGCTATGCTGGTTGTTTAAATAATATTTATTTAAACAACCAGCATAGCGCGAAGAAGCCCGTAACAACTAAATGTTTGACAACTGCAAACTTTCCCGACGTATCCGCATTATTTTGTCGATGCTATCGGTCTCCAGTGCACATAGTCGACGATGAACGCCAAAAGGACAACGCCAACGTACAGCGATACAGTGTGAACCAGGCTTTAAATATCAGTGTTTTACCCAAGTGCTTTAAATGGCATCAACACCAATTGCCGGCAAATGGCTTAATTCAAGGTTGGAGATCCTTTTTGTCTCCACTAGTTTTTTTTCAGGCATTAAACTCCAACCAGTTGTTCAGACCACACAAGGCTATGAGATTTATGTAATTTTATGTTATTATGTTTTGTTAGGGTCCTCAATGTACAGTGTTTGGGCGCTGTGACCCCAATCCGTGTGATTACAATTGGCTGGTTTGCTCACAGTCTACAAATGCAGAACTTGTAACAAGGCTACAGCACAAATGTGAAGGTCAGTAAAAAAATCTATACTAAAGGCAAAACAGCGTGTGAGTTGGTCTATTCCAGGATGACTTGTCAGAGTTGCCTCCACGCCGACGAAGTCAGGTGGAAGCAACCAAAAAAACAGTATGGGAAAATACAAAAACAGTTGCAAAAACAGCTTTGTCGTAGAACAAGATCATTGAAATGTTCTATACTACGTTTGTTTGCTTCTGACAGCCGTCATTGACCAAGAACAACATGGAATTGACCAATCACATCACAAAATGTTAATGGTGCCTAAAATACAAGCGAAATGAATGGATATCGATGTTGTATTCCATTGGCTAAAACGGTGACCTATTTTATATAGCAGGAGTTTGAGTTGGTTTGCACAAACGTAACGAGACTAGAAGCCTTTTCAACTCTAACTCTCTCAGTGGAAAGACAACTCCAACAAACCTTTCTGGTACACCTTTAGTTTCACCTGTGCGCAGGCTGACATTATCTAAGCAGCTTGTTATGGTTTTGTTTAGCCAATCACTATTTAGCGTAGACTGGATCTCAGGCTAAGCCTATTCAGATGATTGTTAGCGTTGTTGACTAAATGCAGTTGATTTCTTGACGACGTCTTTATCGGTGTAAATCCTTTGTAACCCATGATGGTTATAATAGGTCAAAAGTTCAAGTACATGTTTGATTGAAAAAGCTGAGATGAGGTATAAAGTTTATCAAAGATTGTTTTTACAGTAAATCCGTACTATCCATTCTTGGCCTCAAGCTGCCTTGGTGATGCCGACTGTGAGAAACAGCTCTTCTCTCGCTGCGCTAATGGGACATGTGTGTGTAACCCAGGCTATACTAGAAACTCTACCATTGTACAGGGTGTGAGGCAAGAGCAATGCATGAAGGCACACGGTAGGTCGTCAACTATTCAGAAGCAAAAATGTGATTATAGTCTGATGCTAGGTTGCACTTAGCATAGTTCCTCAACTTCTGTTAGGGCTAGATTAGTTGGGAGTTGTCGATTTCAAATAACTGTTGGAAAATCCACACTTGAAATTCTGGGATTTCCCACCTGACTTTTAGAATTTTTGTAACAGCTGTTTTTCCTGTTTGTACATCAGGTTGTGAGGCTTGTAGGAAATGCGTGTACATTCATTTTTCCAGCTTACATTATAAAGTTATATCACAACATACTTTTCGAAATTATCATAAAATTTTGTGATGATTTTTAACAAAGTATTGTTAGAAATCATCACAAAATTAAAATTTATGATGATTTTTAACAAAACATGAGTTTTGTAAGAATTGGTGCTGGAATAAGAAACCTACTTCTCACACAAGTCACAAATTTGCCCATTTGATTTGAGCATGAGATTATATGCTATTTTTGACTACAAAGTTTCTTAGACCAGTGAAACCTGCCGAATCTAATGTTTCCACTTTTGATTAGCTTACGTTTTCTCCAACACTGTCCAATTAAACCTCAAGTTAATCATTAAGTGCATTCCAGTTCACGTTCAGTTTACAAAAGGGCCTTTCCTCAAAACATAAATAGTTAGGTTTTTTAAATTATGTCATTGGTTTATAACATATAACTTTGTATTGAACGACTAGAGCTAAAATATTAATTTTTTGTCATTACAATCAACACAATTTTTTTAGCAGACCAACCAAAACCAAAAAAGAAATCTACCCATGTCATGTTTTCTCAGAAAACAGACGGAAAATTTTTACATTAAACAATTCATAGGACAAGCGTCCACAACTCTCGATTTGTTTCAGTTATACCTAATTGTATCTTAACCTTATCCTGTAACTCCCTCAACTAATTTAGCATCACATTTACTTACAATGTCATTTATTGCTAATTCCTAGCCATGTGTCTCGCTTGATAGAAGTATTGTACGAGCTGTCTATAGCTGCCCCCGCTAAATCTTCTTGTTCTGATCCTCTTTGTGCTAAAGGCAGTTAATTTATCTCATATCACTGTATCTTTCATGCAATGCAGCTCTTTGCGATAAAGACATACAGTGTCACTACATCAGCTTGGACATGATATGTGCCAGCGAGTCCGGAGATAGAAAAAAATGTTACTGCGCAAAAAAATCACTTCGAGACACAGAAAATGGTCTCTGTAGGCAGGTGAGTGGCGTCCATCATTGAAATGCATGTAGCATCTGCCTGGATCAACGCTGCCACTACTGCGAGAAGTTAAATCACACAAAATCAGCAGTAGGGGTGAGATGAAGTACTCACTACATTATGAAATTTTGTTTCACTTGTCGCGTGTCATCATTAATCACAAAGTGATATTTTCTATAGAAAATACTTCTGCTAATTCAGTCAAACTTCTACTTGGAAGGATGACTCAGTAAAACACCTGCTTCATATATTGAAACCGTTGTACTTTGAATCAAATTATTTTATAGAACCTTGCACTCTAATCTATCATACAAGTGAGGACGACTAATAAAGTAAGGAGTAACGAGTAAGGACCTTAATAAATAATACTGTATGTAATTTTATATGCATTAAAACTAATCTATTCTATAAAACTGTACAGAACACATTAAAAATTAAATGAAATAAACAAAAACTATATTGTATTTAAAGAAACTAAATTAATAAAACGAATATTTACTAGAAAATGTTTTTATTATTACTTAGCCTTAGAGACAGGCAAATGGAAGTGTCGATCTGTGATGAGCGGGTTCAGAGGGAAAGGTGATGATAGAGATAGCAGCCTTAACTGTTTTATTAGATGTTTGCAGTCTAAATATTCAGATCATATCTTTAACCTGCCTGACCATCCACTACATTCTAACTTCCCCATAAAATTCACTACACCTTGTACCAGACACCTACACCTGGCCAATCCACCTTATAGAACAGCGTTATTTAAAAAGAATTTTTTTAAATACTCATAATTTTCCTTTACTATTATTTATTAATTTTTGTCTTATGGTCTAATTTACTTTGAACAGCCTTGACCAGTGGTAATAAAGTTAATATCTATCTTAACTTGCTCTAGCTTAGACAGGTGAATTTTAAACTAACTTAAATTGTATACATTTTTTGTTTAACTTTTTACCTTCATCCTTTTGTTTGCTTTTCTTTAAAAAATGTCGTAAGCAAACAATTTGAATGTACAGTAACTT
Source organism: Watersipora subatra (assembly GCF_963576615.1). Taxonomy (NCBI): domain Eukaryota; kingdom Metazoa; phylum Bryozoa; class Gymnolaemata; order Cheilostomatida; family Watersiporidae; genus Watersipora; species Watersipora subatra. The sequence goes on from NC_088717.1 coordinate 10,171,030, forward strand.
ATATGCTCAAGTTTAATATCATCAGTTAGAAAATTTGTATCTTAAAGGAATTAAAAAGGGTTGCAGATCACTGTAACAACTGATAGGAATACTGCTCATAGAGTTGTCAGAATAGGTACTTTTAATTTTTATATATCATGAAACTGCTTGAACTTGATGAAGCTAGTCGTCCAGTCAAAGCTAGTCATCCAGTTGAAGCTAGTCATCTAGTTGAAGCTAGTCATCCATTTGAAGCTAGTCGTCCAGTGGAAGCTAGTCGTCCAGTTGGAGCTAGTCGTCCAGTGGAAGCTAGTCGTCCAGTTAGAGCTAGTCGCCCAGTTGAAGCTAGTCATCCAGTCGAAGCTAGTCATTCAGTTGAAGCTAGTTGTCCAGTGGAAGCTAGTCGTCCAGTTGAAACTAGTCGTCTAGTTGAAGCTAGTTGTCCAGTTGAAACTAGATGTCCAGTTGAAGCTAGTCGTCCAGTTGAAGCTAGTCATCCAGTTGAAGCTAGTTGCCCAGTTGAAGCTAGTCATCCAGTTGAAGCTAGTCATCCAGTTGAAGCTAGTCATCCAGTTGAAGCTAGTTGCCCAGTTGAAGCTAGTCATCCAGTTGAAGCTAGTCATCCAGTTGAAGCTAGTCATCCAGTAAAAGTAGATAGCTATAAGTGTATAGGTAGTGTAAATGAATTTGCCGACCTTTGACTTGGGCACTGTCTAGAATGTTGCATAAAGAAGAGAGAATAAGTATGGCTTTTCATTCGCTTTATTTATTAAGGAAAATCCATTAGTCGAGGAGCTTGCGACTACTGCTCTGCTCTGTTATCGAGCGCGTTCCCTTTGTATACATTTATCTTCCCATTGCAGATAATGGAATCGGGTAAGGAAACCGACTAACAATAAAAATAAATGGAATCGTTAATGTGTTGGCATAGTTATAATAAAGAAACATTACAATAACGATACAACAGAAACGAAGGCAAAACATAATAGCAATACAGTATAAACGAACAAGTTATTAACGATACAATAAAAAGAGCGACACAACATGCGAGATATATATTTAGGAGTAGTTATAGGAATAAGAAAGTCATGGCCCGGCGTTCACCACAGTAGTACAGAAAAGTACAAGTCGGGTCAATGAACTTAAATACAATTTTTTAGTCTATCCTAGACATACGACAAATTTTTGCATCAAAATTGTCATTGATCAATACTATAATATATATTCAGCACTAAATTACATGTATAAATTGAAGCAAAACTCTTAGCTTATTGCAAGTAGAAATTGTTGATGGCGCTAATGCACCAAGCTGTAAATGTACTTCCTCTAATTGTACTGTCTGTCAGCCATGACCACTTTGCTGGACTAGTAATCCCAGCATACTTGCTATATATGTAGTCTGGGGAACTCTCTGGTGGTCTGATGTGGAAATCAACTTACACCATGGGAGTTATTGGAGGAGCCGTCTGCATATTCTGTTTGTGTGTGGTCTTGGTTGCCATCGACCACCGCCAAACAAACAAGTTAGTATAAGATAGATTTATATGCTTTTTGTTAGATTCCTGTCATAAACGCAGTCAGAGAGTATGCTAATCGCCACAGTTTAACATTTATTTAGAAGTCTATGAGAGACTTTTGACATCTAGTATTTTGTAAAAAATTGATAACTGGTAGAGTAGACAGTTTGCTAGCTAGTTTATTAGCTGGCAATCTTTAAGCAGAAATCGTGGTCAATGGAGAGGTGTGGTTCATCGTAGGTCGTATTCAGATACGGAAGACAGTTAATGATAACACAAGTTTCTATGAGAAGCAATTGTAATGTCAATGGTAATAGCTATTAGAAGTTGTTTTCTCCTGATTAAAGGATGCGAAACATCGATGATTAGTGAAGAATTATTTGAAGAATTTGATTGAAGAATTTTTAGCAAATCACTTCATAGACTTGGACATAATTTGGTAAAATTAATGGATAAAAATATACATGTTAGTCAAAGGTATAAAAATTCTTAGTGCTCGACTAAAACATTATCTCTATTGCTAAAAATAGTTTCATGTCAGTAACAAGAAATTTTGTTCAAAAAAAGTCTAAAAGTATTTACATGTGGAAATCTGTTTTAATAATAAATCAACTCTATGCTTTAAGGCTATAATTTTGAAGAGGGAGACACGAGTTCCATCTTGTTTTAACCCTTTTTTCATGACTAGCCAATTGTGCATTTGTACAGATAGTGCCTGGGTGGTGTAGCACCTCATTTTTGTACAACTGTTTATAGCTTTCACCTTCTACTTGCCAAAATTCTTGAGCTGTTCAATAAGTTGTCGTCTCGTGCGGAGCTACCTGACGCAATACACACACAGCTTGCAGATTTTGGAGTGCATTGGCTGGCTGTTTGCTTATCATTATTGCTTATAACATGTTGTAGTTGTCAGCTTACCGAAGCCTTATTTGTGAATATTTTGTAATTCTTACATATGATTTATAAAAGTTGGGTAATTTACAATTAATTATTGATTTAAAAAAGATTAAAGTTCTTTAAAGCAGTTCTATTCTATATCAATTTACATGGTACATGTTAGCCTGTGTTCTGTATCTACATGGTACATGTTAGCCTGTGTTCTGTATCTACATGGTACATGTTAGCCTGTGTTCTGTATCTACATCGTACATGTTAGCCTGTGTTCTGTCTTTAGCAGGTTTATGTAAGCCTGTGTTCTGTATCTACATCATACATGTTAGCCTGTGTTCTGTATCTACATCGTACATGTTAGCCTGTGTTCTGTCTTTAGCAGGTTTATGTAAGCCTGTGTTCTGCACCTACAGGGTACATGTTAGCCTACGTTCTGTATCTAAAGGGTACATGTTAGCCTGTGTTCTTCTACAGAGTACATCTTAGCCTGTGTTCTGCACCTACAGGGTATATGTTAGCCTGTGTTCTTCTACATAGTTTATTTCAGCCTGGGTTCTGTATCTACAGAGTACATGATAGCCTGTGTTTTGTATCTACATGTTACGTAATAGCCTGTGTTCTGCATCTACAGGGTACACGTTACCAGGCCTGTGTTCTGTATCTACTGGGTACACAATAGCCTGTGTTTTGTATCTACAGGGTACATGTTAGCCTGTGCTCTGTATCTACACTACATGATAGCCTGTGTTCATTATTTACAGGGTACACATCAGTCTGTGTTCTGTATCTACAGAGTACATGTTAGCCTGTGTTCTGTAACTACAGAGTACATGTTAGCCTGTGCTCTGTATCTACAATACATAATAGCCTGTGTTCTATATTTACAGGTTACACGTTAGCCTGTGTTCTGTATCTACAGAGTACATGTTAGCCTGTGTTCTGTACCTACAAGGTACATGTTAGCCTGTGTTTCCTATTTCTAGAACTTGTCATTAGTGCTACTTGTCAACAATAGCTGATTAATGTTCAAAAAAGTGTAGCGGTTGAAACAGGAAACTTGTGATTGTTTAGGAACAAAACACACAGAGACGTTATCAGAAGAACATTTGATCATGTGATAGAGTTAGAGAGGGAGTTGTCCGTTTATGAATCGAATAAGCCTACAAGCAGAAGATCTCGGCATGATCAGAGTAAGCGCTCCTATCTAAGCTAATCAAGCTAGGAAACTAGGCTAGTGAATGTAAAAGAATAATACAGCCTAGTTATTCAGATCAGGCAATTGTTTTATTTACGACTTATTAGTGAACTTAAAGCAAGTTTGACAAAAACTTGGCAAACTTTGTAATATGTGGTTAATAAGTTTCACTAATACTTTGTATTTTTATTTTGCATATCATTAAAATAATTTAAAATTGATGTGAGTTATCTTCTCCTCATCCTATTATTGTACTATATTTTAGGGCGATATGCAGACAATCATGAATATTCACACGGGGTGAGTGCCTGACCTTTAAATGAAGTCCCATGTATTTGTATAAACTTGTTTACAAAATCTTCTTGATTTATGCAGTTCTAGCCGATTGATGTTTTGGTGAAATTTACTAGATGGAAAGTGTTAAGTGTACCATGGCCAATAATAGTTTTTCAAGATGCAAATACATGTCCTTTTTGTAATAGCTGAAGACAATTGACAATAGTTGATGATAAGTTCAGATATTGAACGCCATGGCTCTTTATTTTTCAGCCCTTCTCTATTATTAGTGATGGTCAAGTAGAGGTGGCGTTCAAATAGAGGTGGCGTTCAATTAGAGGTTTTACGGTACATCATTGAAGCTGTGTGTAAATGGTCTAGAACCCAGCTGTCAGAATTTTATTTGGCAGGAATTGAGAACCTTGTAAGAAAGTGGAATAAATGTATAGAAAAAAAGACTATGTTAAAAAGTGAAAAAGTGTAAACCTATCTTATTGTGATTAAATCTTATGGCAAAATACTCACTACTTCTCGACTAACCCACAAACATACACATTCTGCTATTATTGAAAGTTTCAGCAATAATTTGAGGTTTATTAGAGGTTAGGTGTGTTGAACTGGGTAAAGAATGAGCTAGCTGAATGTAATCTGGAGGTAGCACTCATCTGACACTCACTCACCTTATTTCAGCAGCACTACTAAACGGCTCCAAACATTTAGCTCACTTGACTAAAGCAGGAAAGTTTTGGGGATTTTAGCTGATTTTCTCTGAATCAGGCATTTCTGGTTAGATAAATTAGAGATAAATTTATAAAAAAAAAAAGAAACCTGGTGAACTGAAAAAGAGATTTTTTTTAAAAACCCTTACACATCAGCACTCTGAAGACATTGGCACTCCTTTTTTGTGCTGTACCAATAATTTGTTGAGGTACAAAAACAAAGAGATGAAAAGTTCACTTTGTATAATGTTATGAAACCGTAATGCTCTCTCAGCTATGAAGTTAGTCTGAGAGTTAAATAGTATCATGTTACAATTGATATAGTTTTTTATTTCTGCTGAAATTCATTTCAAAACTTGAGTAAGTTTTTAAAAAAACTTCAAGTTTTTGAGCAGCCCATAATTGAAATAAAATGCAGCTGTTAGAATTGCTGTGGAAGTGAAGACACGGAATGGTATAGTGTCTTTCTTTATTTACAGCGGAGGCTGCATTCTACATCAGATCTCGTGGATCCAAAGCTATCTGACCGATACAAGTCATCGAGACACGGTGCGAGATCCAAGAGAGAAAGAGGAGTTGCACAAGGAGGCAGGGGATACTACTCAGACGCTGATGGTAAGCTCTAGCTTTATTGAATTTTAGCTTGAGAGTTTGTATCGGGAGGGTTGAGTCGAAAACACACCCCCTCTTGTTCCAACTGATGAGGCCACTGGTCTTTTCAAGGCTTTCTAAACAACTCATCTAATTTCTGGCTTATAAAAAAGAACCTTACTACATATTTCTCTTTTTTCATGTCCAAAGGATGCACTTAGCATGTTGAACTGGCAAACAATTGTTAAAGTTCCTCTTTGCGAGACCTTTTTAGTACAACTTTTGACCTTTAGACTAGGTCCTGATGCCTTTTTGTTGTTGTTATGGTGCAGTAAGATTTAGTTGATGTTGTTTCTTGTTGAAAGCTAGCCACACATTTCTGATAAGTCAAATGAGCAAAAAATGCTTGTTGTTTGAGGAGATGCTGGGAGTAAACAACTCCTCATGCTCTCCTCTTGTGCTGCTGATTCTTAAAACTTGCGAGGTGTTACTAGAATTTGTCTGTTTAGGCCGTCAGTGAAGTCAGCACTTCAGTAAAGACATCTCTGTCTCTCCTACTCAAGTACCGGAATATTTACCAACATTCCGTTAAGAGCAGACATGTTGTCAAACCTGGAGTCTATAATATGCTGTGTATTTTTATAGTCTTAAATTTTTATTGGTAAATATAATGCTGTTGTTGTGATAAATTGTGCAAACATATTACTATAAAAATAGAATTAAAAATCATCCTTTTTGGCATAAATATTGACATTTAGTTTCTGGTATTCATGAGTTTTTAGAGATGTTGTAATTTTATGTTGAAATATTTGGAGTTGCTTGTTCATGTTGTACATATGGAGCTATCATATAGTTGTCTGTAACAGCCACATTAGCTGTGATTTTTCTACTTTCTTGCTGAATTCTTTCTGACTCAAGTGTGAATATTAATCACAGGTGATTAAATAATATTATACCTCACAGTCTCCTATGTAGAGTCCACAAACAAGATTAATAACGGAGTGTTTCTGCGGGAATTTAAACATGATTGGAGATGCACATATATACAAATACATCTCTAAACATATAGGAGGCTCTTATATTCAAACTTTTATGTAACATATAAATAAACCATTTGCACAAAATTTGTGCTTGCATATGCTTTTATCAGTTCCAGACGCATAGCCAGATGTAGCATCCTCATCACGTCTCTCTCTACCCGCTTCACAACCGGAGACTTAGGGTAGCCGTAACTTTGCCAACTGCATTACGAGGTGTACTATTGTACATATAGTACTGTATATATAGTAGCAGTGGTGTACTACCATATACCCCTGCTATTATGTATATGATAGCTACATAATACGTAGCGCTTTGTTTAATTAACTGCAATTGAAGAACGCTGCGATGCATCTACAACAACACATTCTACCTTCATTCACAACGGCGTCACTGTCTGATTGGTTTTTTGATACGCATCAATTGCTCCATGTTAAGCATATTTACATTTGAGGCTGTTTGTTAACAATTTAAGGATCTAATTCTAATCATATCAGCTGTACATCTGGTAGTTAGCAGCTCCTATCTGACAACTGAACAAGCATTTAGAACTCGTGACTGGTGTTACGGTAGTTTCACATTTGTCCTTTTATAGTGTTATCACTCCACCATTTCTTTCTGGCATCTTTTAATTTACTTATAATAACCAATGCTTGATCATATATAAATATTCTGAGACTGGGGTTGCTGTTATCATTGTCTTTTTATGACAAGTCTTGTTTGCATGAGCCAAAGTTGAACAAATTGTAGGTTGTAAATCAATTTTAAATCCAGTATTGGGATATTCTTTGAATACGGTTGTAAAAGCTGCATTTCTCAATCACGAAATATTTTATTTGTTACACTGTGGAATCGTTTTGTATAATTCTTTACAATTTTAATGTTTTTTATGCTAATTTTATGTTAATACGTGAAAGGACAAGAAATGATAAGGATGAGTGAAGGTCAAGCTAGCGATTCAAACCTAGACGCAGACGCTGCTATATATGGTCAGTATACGAGTCATCGCTCCCCTCGTACCAGGCAGTCTCGCTCTAAGAGAAGGCATATCTGATTCTACACTTCTGCATTGCTAGGTTTGTTACTATAATAATAAGTATAATAATAATAAGTATAACTAGAAATTCCACTGTCATACAACCCATGACCAAAGAGATATTGGAAAAAAGGGTACTGATGGTTGAGAAATGCAATATTAGCAGTCAAATGGCAGTGCAATTATTGCAGGTATTATTATAGGTATTATTACCCTATTATAGGATAACTGCAATGGTAGCTGTAATGTACTGGGTGTGGGCATTATTATATACAACAAACAGCAATAATGAAAGGAAAAGATTATATGTTTATATCTTTCCCCCTGCAATAGGAGAAATGCAATATTGGCCAATATTAGAAGTAAAGTGCACTGATATTATTAGAATAACCAATATTATTAATATAGTAATAATATAAAACCAATGCACAATTTTGTTTACATTTCAAAACGTCATAGCTAGCAATATCAAGATGTTGTGATATTTATATAGATTTTTAAAAAATCTGTAGCCTACTACGTAGTCATTGTTCTGCAGTCATCCAAACTTATAATTAAATATTGTAATAATCTCATAAGAATCATTAGAAAAAAATATCATCGTCATTTCCTTTACTTACACTGCGTTGGACATCAGTTAGAATACCAAGTACTCAAAAGTGTCTAAAATGTCAGTTACTTTGAAATCGGCAAAAATGAAACGATTTCAGTACTTCTAAGTTAATTACAGAAACCTTCGGCAATTCGACAATGCTATAGACTGGTAAAATGTGCACGTTATTTTTTCGTGAAATGCGCACGATTTAATCGTTCTATTCTCTGTCGCTTGGCGTTTCAATTTCTGGTCTCAACTTTGATAAAAGTAAGGCTTAGCAAGTTTTAATAACGATTTTCGGCCAAATAAATCTGTCTATTTGTGTATAATCCGTTCAGATGGATAAGTTTTAAGAATATGTCGACACTTTTCAAAGACTTGGTAACATATTTAAATAGGTTTATATGTGTTTTGTATCTTTATTATACTTAAACGACTCCACAGAAAAATGGTTAAATTTGTTGATGAGATTTCGATACAAAGGTTTGCGACTTTGTTGATGAATAATATTTGTAAGTTGTGTGCACATGCATTTATTATAAAAACTCTCAAACTTCGCTCCCGCTCGTTTGGTCGTGGAATAATAAGTATGATAATAATATGCATAATAATAAGTCTAATAATAAGTATAATAATAATAGGTATGATAATAATTATAATAATAAGTGTAATGATAACAATTATAATAATAAGTATAATAACTAGAAGTATGATAATAATAAGTATAATAAGTATGATAATAATAATATGTATAATAATAAGTGTAATAATAAGTGTAATAATAAGTATAATAGTAAGTATAATAATAAGTGTAATAATAAGTATGATAATAAGTATGATAATAAGTATAATAATAAGTGTAATAATAAGTGTAATAATAAGTATAATAATAAGTATAATAATAAGTATAATAATAAGTATAATAATAAGTATAATAATAAGTGTAATAATAAGTGTAATAATAAGTATGATAATAAGTATGATAATAAGTATAATAATAGGTGTAATAATAAATATAATAACAATTATAATAATAAGTATACCTATAATAATAAGTGTAATAATAAGTATGATAATAAGTATGATAATAAGTACAATAATAAGTGTAATAATAAGTATAATAATACTTATAATAATAAGTATAATAATAAGTGTTATAATAAGTATGATAATAAGTATGATAATAAGTACAATAATAAGTGTAATAATAAGTATAATAATAAGTATAATAATAAGTATAATAATAAGTGTAATAATAAGTATGGTAATAATAAGTATGATAATAAGTATAATAATAATTATGATAATAAGTATAATAATAAGTATAACAATAAGTATAATAATAAGTGTAATAATAAGTATAACAATAAGTATAATAATAAGTGTTATAATAAGTATGATAATAAGTGTAATAATAAGTATAATAATAAGTGTAATAATAAGTATGATAATAAGTATAATAATAAATATAATAATAAGTATAATAATAAGTGTAATATTAAGTATAATAATAAGTGTAATAATAAGTATGATAATAAGTATGATAATAAGTATAATAATAAGTATGGTAATAATAAATATAATAATTAGTATAATAATATGTATAACAATAAGTATAATAATAAGTATGATACTAATCAGTATGATAGTAATAAGTATAACATACTAAAATATTATCTTAATGACATGAGATGTGATACAGCTCCATGATGCTTGCTATGGTCTTATTTGTCTGTAATAATAGACATGCATCCAAACATATTAATCTGCTATACTTATACCATACCAACTATTACAACTTTCGAGGTAACAGCACAAAAATTTCAGTAGATTGCATATTTGGAGTTGTTTTACAGTATGAAAAACAACTCCCAATAAAACTATTGCTTTACGTAAATCTGTTCCCGAACACGGGTAATGCAGCTAGTGATATTATAATTAAACATTTTGGCTCATATTGCTCGACCTTAAGTATTAAACAGGTGAATGTAATAGACTTGCATTTACAATTATCTTCTCATGCAATAAAGAGAACAACCCTTAAAAATGCTGAAATCATTAACCCTTCATTGCTTTTTCTATTTTGAATTTTGTTAAGAGATAGAATTTGTATCCTTTCTCTTAAAACTTCAACAAAATTATCCAACCTATTTTATGAATTTGCCTATTTAACTTATCTCAACCTGCAAAGGATAACTTTCTTTGTCTGAATACATAAAGTATAAGTTTGATAGAAGTTTTAATATTATACTTACGTTTTACCTCAATAAGTTTAATATAGGCTCTTAGGCTAAAGTGCAGTTTTGCAGGCTTTTTCAATCTAGATATCTTAAACTCACCACCTTAATACTTCAGTGTCAGGTTATGGCTTGGCATTTATCCTCAGCACCAGCCTTTTTTGGTAACCTATGGCTATTCCATCTGCGATGTAAAAATTTCATCTATTTACATACTTGTTTTGATGTAGTCATGGTTGCATATCCTGTCAACTAATTGGTCTTGATGAAAAGAAGTTAGTTTTATAATTACACCTGTAGAAATATTATCGTTCTATCAAGCCAAGGCTAGGCCTGCTTTATCAAGGGAAGAATTGTAGTTGATTGGGAGGCACTTAAAGGTTGGCTTGCAACAAAATTTACATTACAGTTATTTTGTATCAAAAGGTTCATCATGTCTTACTCTGCTTTGTTGCATGTTCAAAATATGTGGAAATGGGATTGCAAGCTCTTAAAAGCTCAAAAATGAATGGTTAAAAAAAGCGGTTGTAGGTTGGAATCCCTTATTTTGATGGCGTATTCAACTTGACGTGCTTATTGTTTTGACGCGTGATGTTATCACATGAAATTGAAGGCCAATAAAAGGCTCAATATAAAACGTCTTGAAGCGCTAGTTTATTACAAACACTTCGGGTTCTACCGAAAAGCCCATATCAAGTATAGATGCTCGCTACTTTACAGTTTTGTTTCAGTTTGATCTAATCATCTAGTCATAATCTGATCCTGGGACTCATATTTCCCACCAAATGGCGCGAACAATTTTTGCCGCAGCTTGCGACTATACCAGGTGACCAACAGGCTCGTCATGTTTATCAGAAGGTGATATGCACCCCTCGAGCTAAGGTTAAAAAATTAAACTGATTTTAGGCTAGGTTTTGAGATATCAGTGCTCAGAGAGACAGCATTACAATAACAATGAAACAGACGCATAAGGACAATAGACATGGTTTTATTAAATGCGTGAAGTATGTTTGTGAAAATATTTCGATAAATGAGGTTGCATGAAAGTGCAAACAGAAGCACATCATGTTCAACTATGTCACATTTGAGCCATTCTGAGAGGGATTTCAACCTACAGATGTTTTCGTGATGGCTGCGATTAACTGTTCGTTTTTTTAGCTTTTAGGAGCTTGTAATTACATTTCCACATATTTTGAACCTACAACACAGCAGAGTAAGATGTGGTGAACCTTTTGATACCAAATAACTGTAATGTGAATTTTGTTGCCAGTCAACCTGTAAACTAATTTGGAAAAAAATTGATTCTGTAGGGTACTTGCAGACTCTCTACGAGTAGTATGTCTGTTATTAGGCTACACTTGAGATGTTCAGACACCAACAATGTACTCTACTATGGTAAATGATATATGGTAGTGATTAGAGTAAATAAAGGTAACCGAGTCTGGTAGAGTTCCTCGATACTGAATAGGGGCGTGCCTGGCAACACATGAGTAGAATTTACAGCCCAAGATGTTCAGAAATGTTCTATTGTTTTTGGACTAAGATAATTGAGCACTTGACTTGTAACAAACCCGTTTAGCTTTTAACGAATAAAAGCTAAAAGCTTTTATTCAGTCTCTGCCATCAATAGGGAAAGATTTTATAATTGTTTACAATAAAAAGCCTTTAAAACCTTGTGACAGACATGCTTGCTGTATGCCAAATTTGTCTTAAAATGATAGAGTAATGGCTGAGTAAGTCACATATTGTTGAAAGCAACACATAAAGGACAGCTCCCAGTTTATGGATCCAAATAGAGCTAAACGCGGGCTTATCGCATGCCTACCGCTTATTCATGCTAAATTTGTAATGTTTTGCCACAGGCTCTTCTTAAAGGTACGCATAGGGAGTTTAAAAGCACCCTTAGTAACTAGGTTATGCCTACAGAGTATCCGACACTAGTTTCCATACTACAAGTTTTACAGTGTTGGAGTTGTGGACCCATACACTATGTTTCCATGACACGCATGATGTGCAAATTTGAGCCAATCCGCAAGTTGACCGCATCAAGGCAACTACATAAATTCGCAAACTAAGCGAGTTTTTCCATTCGCAAAGTTTTATCAAATCCATCATGCTTGCGAATGATGGAAACAGCACTTGCGAATGATGCGCATTAAAATATCGCAGGCAATTACATTCTAAACATTTTCATACTTCAGTCATTTTTATTTGGATTTGAGCAGTCTCAATGCGCCAATCTTCTGAACAAATGCTGCTAAAGCCTGGTACCCATATACTCCGCAAGCACTGGCGACAGCACCGCAGGCTATCAGCGGTGAAATGTGAACCTACACGCCGGGTACCGCCGGTAATTGCCGGCAGTCAACGCAAGAGTTAAGCACTGTTCAAATTTCGCGAATAGCTGCAGACAAACCCTTCCCAAAATGCACTGTACAGGTGAAGGTCAGCATTATCAAAACGGCATGGCGAGCGAACATTTCTATGGGATTATTAACGGTGCAGCTTTGTGTGAACAGAAGCCGCCGAGCCTAGCATCGCAAGTGTTTTGCTACGCAAGATTACCACTGGGGGTCCCCGCAATCGGTATGGGAACCAGGCTTAAGCTTAGCATTATTAGCAATTTTTATGAATATTTAAAGGAAGTATCTATTTCATCAGTATCATTTAAAAGCGCCAGAATATTACAAAGAGAACTAGTAAAATTATATATATTTGAAAGACTCCTAGACTGTTAGAGTTTTGTATATGGCTGCTTCACATGTTCTGCCTGTCTATTTATGTAGCTAATGGTAGAACCATTTTCATTGCAATGATTGCATAATTTTATATACACATGAATAGCATTAGCAGGTGACAACAGGTGCTTGCAAACTCCTGCGAGCATTTGAAAACACGCTGAAAGGCGAGCATTTGAAGCAAAGACACGCTTAACAAAGGATTGCTGTTACTGATATACACAGTTATATTGCTGCCTAGCGTGTCCATGTTTAACAGCTGTACTTATTGTCTTTCGTAGGTTTTCAACTGCCTAGGATTCCTTGTTTAACTGGAAATCATTTCCTCAACACCAATCAGCCGTCTGACGTTCTTTCCTATTGTAAATATGGTTTTATATTATTTTTATTATACTTAATTATTTAAACATTTTGGTTTATCAAGATACAGAATCAGTTGAAATGATATTGAATTATTCTTGGCAAGTTCTGGGTACTAGTTTACAGGTTGCACAGGCGTTGCTTGATATCCTTTTGATATCATTCATGCAAATTTAATAAAAAACCGGCAGTTGATCATAAATTATTGGCAAACTTTTGATGGGAAAATGTGATAGGTTCCACCACGCTGTTCACTCAACTACCAAAGATATGAATCCAATTATAATGTTTTTAAAAAATTTATAATTGATGGCTTATCACTGAGTGAATGATTTGATGGCCTTTGATCCGGTGATTAGCGAAAGCCTGTGGTATCCTCTCCTCATTCAGACCCAAGTACATGAAGAAATATGCCGATTCAACAAACCACAATATATTCTCAGACTCGTTTTACTGGAGTTGAAGAGATTTGTGGTTTAGCCTTGACAGACGGCACGCGACTTACTTGAAAATAATGTACTTCAGCCATCACTCTCGCGGCGGCGCGGGTAAACAAGACTTGATTGTTCCTAGTAGTGCAGGGGAATGAATGGTTGATGAACTTTCTCTACAATACCTTAGATCAAGTGCATTGAGCAGTTAGAGCTCAATGCATTATTGAGCTCTATTGCAGCTCTCCACTCAGTAGACTGCAATATTTGTAAATAATATGCAGAGTGAGTTTTGCTTGCTGTAGCAGTAGTTGACGGTTTTCAAAATAGGAAACTGCTTGTAGCCTCCATTGCTTACAGTGAGCCTGGTTTGCACAACAAATTTTGTACAAACAAATTAAGTTAAATTTGCTAGCGGAGAAAATAGCTGGCTACATCACCATGATGAAATTTACTCGCGTTTGTCCTTGACCTGAGACACTGTTACTGGTTACAAAACTAGCTTTGCTAAAACTATCAAAAACATTCAAATATTTGTTACCAAATCTAACCCTATTAAAAGAATAATCATGAGTGCGCATTACCCCCCCCCCCTCATTCTTCGCTCTAGCTCGGTGCTAAAGAATTTAAGTCTACCACCTGCCACTGTCTATCAGTACAAAGTATGATACTGAAACTGGTCTTGCTTTCAGCATACTTATTAGAGTATCATAAAAACTGGGCCTGCAACATCCCGTTTTTAGCTGCTCTAGAAATATGGAAAAAAAACTCTTTTTTAAACTGTCCACTGTTATTGATTTTATGAAGTATAGCATCAGTAGAAGTAAAAACAGGATAGCTGGCAGCTTTTTAGTTCAACATCATATATGGGGCAAATCAAGGAAAGGTCAATTTGAGGTCTGTTTTAGCATACAGTAAATTAAAATATAAAACAAACATCGCTTTGTAAATTTTTTCAAATTTTTATTTCACATCTTTGAACTTAACAAAGAATAACAAATAACAATCTCTCAGCCTCTCAGACTAGTATGTGTGTATTTAGATTTGAACCTTGAACACCGACGTTCAAACAACATTGGTTACTATATGATATGCCTCACTTCTATAAAAAAATGGCTCAAAAGCATTCATGTTCGTTTGCGTCAGCGCATGGCTGCGAGGTATAGTAATCTAGAGCAATTTCAATGTCAAAGCAAACTGGAGAAATGTATTTGTTAATGCACACAAGCGTAAACATTGCTGCAGCGCAGATGGCGACGAATTTATGTGCATTCAGTAGTTCATGCTATTTCAGGTCAGAGATATGTTATACTGTAATTAGCTCAATGGTTGTTAGCCAATATTGTTTAAACTGAAATCTAAACCTCCCATCCCCAAATCTGAACATAACTAAAAATAATTTTGCTCAAAATAAATTTAGGTTTTTTCATAAGACTACAAAACTGATCGAAATAACAAAAACTTTTTATTAAAAAGTATATGTTAAAGGTTGACTTGCAGAAAAATTCACATTACAGTTATTTGGTATCAAAAGATTCACCATGTCTTACTCTGTTGTGTTGTAGGTGTCAAATACGTGGAAATGTGATTACCAGCTCTTAAAAGCTCAAAAACGAAAAACCGCCGTAGATTGGAGTCTGTTTATTTATCTGATGTAGTCATTCTAGTTTGGTTATCGTCTTATCACGTATTTTTTCATGTGAATTGAAAGGCCAATAAAAAGCTCAATATAAAACCTATTGTAGCACTAGTTTATGACAAACACTTCGGGTTTTACCGAAGACCCCGTATCAAATATAGATGCTCGCTACTTTACAGTTTTGTTTCGGTTTGGTCTAATCGGCAAGTCGTAATCTGATCATGTGACCCAATACTTCGCAAATAATTTTTGCAGCTCTTTTCGATTATCACAGGTAACCAACAGGCTCGTCATGATTATCAGACAATGATATATACTCCTTCGCGGTAAGGTTAAAAAGTTCAACGATTTTTTACGGTAAGTTATAAGATATCACTGCTAAAAGTGACAGCATTACAATGACGATAAAACAGACGCGTAAAAACAATAGACATGGTTTTATTGAATGCGTGAAGTATATTTGTGAAAATATTTCGACGAATGAGGTTGCATGAAAGTGTAAACAGAAACCATCCTGTAACAACTACATCCCATTTGAGCCGTTTTGGAAAGCGAATCCAAACTACTGCGGTCTTGTGTGGCTGCGATTAACTGTTCGTTTTTGAGCTTTTAAGAGCTTGTTATCACATTTCCATATATTTTGCACCTACAACACAACAGAGTAAGACATGGTGAATCTTATGATACCAAATAACTGTAATGTGAATTTTGTTGCAAGTCAACCTTTAACAAAGAATCTAGTTTTATTGCAACCTTTTTAACATCTATAAGTATCTAGCAATGTCAAGGACAAAATACTTTGCACGCATGTTCTCAGGCAATATGTTTCATAAACTGGACACTGCAAGCTTATGGTTAGTTTTAGAGTAACACAATCCATACCAGTACTGGTATGGACAGTAAGGTGTGAGATGTATATGCTATGTACAGTAAGGTGAGCGCTGTGTATACTATGTACAGTAAGGTGAGAGCTGTTAATACTATGTACGGTAAGGTAAGAGTTGTATATACCATAGACAGCAAAGTCAGATCTGCTACAAAAAGCAAACTTTCTCTACAGTTACCAGATAAACCAAACTATATACAATGGAAAGAAAAGCTAATGCTAGCGGTCAAGAACTTGTGTTTCCAGCTTTCATATCTACATAATTGAAATCTAATCTGTGCTTAACTGAAGTACTGCTTCCCTTTTTGGACTGTAGCCAAAGATTATATCCTCACCTCAAGTTAACTTTGAGATGTAAATCATGTCTGAAGTATGCATCATCTCAAGGCCCACTCGTATGATATATGCCAGCTTAGTCGTTGTCTTGGTAACACTGAGGTGACAGTTTCAGTCTGTCTTGCTTTTATGATACTTAACTGTTGGCATCTGCCCGGTAAGTGCACTTCACCCTGAAGCTGGGACAAAGACTGACATCATCATGCAGGTGCTCTCCACCATTTTAGTCGTATTTTGCCTCAATTGTGTCATTTCTAACGGCGCCAGAAATGGTAAGTCAGCTTTATAGTGATCATTTCCTTGTTCACTTTACCTTAAATGTCCACAACATTGTGATTATATTTTTATTACAATAAATATAAATCTAAATAAAAACACGATAAACAGGTATTAACTTTATATACACCGGTCGATGTAGCCTGTCTTGACAAACTGTTGTTTTTGCGGAGTTGTTCCCCCGTCGAGCAGGAGAGCAACACAACAGCTTGTCACAAGATGTACTGCACCTGATGCATCAGCTGCACTTATAGGGAGTTGTTCTCTTCCGTCTATGCGGCTAGGTTGCGATGTTATGTCGGTCGCTCCATTGGTATTCATAACAAATTTCGCTCAAAGATTTATGTAGAAAAAAATAAGATTACAACGTTTAACCAGCGACCAGTCTCTGCGGTAAACTGTAGTAGAACTTGAGAACTTAGGCAACAACAGGAACAACTCTGCAAAAACAATAGTTCGTCAAAACAGGCTACGGTCAATGCTGTATAGAACAAATTAGAACTTGAGACAAAAACAAAAAATGGCAAAGTTTTGTTATTATATACGTGTTTACATTGTTCATTTTGCTGCGAGGTATTAAGATAATAATAAAATATAATAATAATATCTGGTAATAAAATATTGGTAGATGCAAAACTAAAATCAAGTACTATATATGTATTTATACATAATATTTCAGGTAAATTTGAGCAAAGGTTGTTGATCATTATTCAATGACAAGTTCAGGAAAATAAACAAAGTATGCACATATTCAATTACTAGCTCAATAACTCAGCATAGGGGTAGATAAGGTCTAGTTCACTTGTTTTTAAGCAAAGACTTAAATGAAATCACAGTAATGTTACAATACCACATAGATAGATACTATCTGACATCAAAGTAGATGTATGCGAAAATTTGATATTCAATTTTTTATAATCGCAGTTTGGCTATCAGCGTGACTTGATATCTCTCATTAAAGCGGCGTGTGTGTGTATATATATAGACATTGTTTGGCATCTGGTATCGTACCAGGCATGTTATGCAGGTGTCAAGAACCGTTCCAACATGTCACCTTAGTGGGTGGCAGTCGCTGGTATCGTACCAGATATGCTATGCAGGTGTCAAGAACCGTTCCAACATGTCACCTCAGTGGGTGGCAGTCGCTACGACAAACTGACACGCGCTCCATTAGATGGTTATTTATGACTGCAGCAATCATGAATAATCTGTTATATTTGGTTGAAAAAAATTATGATTCGCTTCCAGACCATCAACAATTTATTTATGGAGAATTATTTTCATAAATTATAGACCGATGCGAAGAGGAACTGCGAATACTCCTTCAAACCTTTGACCCCAACCATTCTGAGAACTGCTACACGTAAGTAGCCAACCATCTCTCAAGAACTGATTAGTAATCAAGATTACATGGTCTAATCTTTGTGAATAGATATATGTCTGATGTTATACACATCTACACATTCAGACTTGGCAAGCACCTTTTTGTCATCATTAAAAACTGGCAGGTTTTATTATAATATAGAGGTGTGCTTTCTCAAGCTTAAATTGGAAAGTTGAAATAACCTCTAAATTGCATCTGAATAATTACTGAAAATATATGTTGCATGTTTTCACAACAATAGTTATATCTAAGAGTTTGACCTGTTTTACTTATACAAAGCTTTCTGTCTATAAAATATTATAGCCTCACGCAAAATCGCTTAAAAATAGAGTGTGTGATGATATTTTTAAAATGATGTGTGTAAACATCATTATTTTTAATGACACCTTTATTTCAATAATTTTTACACATTTTTATAGTAATAAATTAATATATTATCACAGGTTTACCATTAGCAAAATTAGTAAATGAAATGGGGAGAATTTGAAAGCATTAAGGAACAACCACTAACATACATGAGTTGAAACGAGAATTCTACCTCACTCAACTGTACTATAGTACCTGCCTATGGTACTAGAATATAAATAACTATAGCATCATCTCTATAAACATTTTGTAAGCTGTCTCGGAATTCCCATGTTTCTTTCTATTTATACTTTTCATTTATTTTTGTTTTGTGGTACTATATGTAAAACATTTTGTTTATAAAAGTGATTATGGACTGCCCAATGAAAATATACATTTGTATACTTTCATGTATATATATATAAATATATATATAAATATATATATATATATGTATATATATAACAGTATAAAAAAATTGTTTCCTCAACCCGGTTAACCCGTATGGGTGGTAGTTGCTGCTCTAACTCGGGTCTCCTACCAGAGACCTGGGAGTTTGAGCACTCGCCGCATGATCTTAGCTGTTCCAATAGCGCACTTTTCTGCAACTCACCTGAGTTGATTGCTGTTGGTATCTCGGCAAGCCAAATTTTATGCGCAGATCTTATTGCGCCCAGTACCCCAATGACTGCTGGATTTACAGTTGTTCTTACATCCAAGCATTTTTAATATCTTCGCCAAGAGGGATATATTTCTCTACCTTTTCTTTTTCTTTGCTGGCTATATTGTAGTCATTGGGTACTGCTATATCTATTATAATAGCTCTCTTGTTCTCCTTGTCTATCACCACTATATCTGGTTGGTTTGCCAGGAAATGCTTGTCAGTCCGGATGTAGAAGTCTCAGAGGATCTTTGCTCGGTCATTCTAATTGACCTCACCAGGAGCTTCTCACCAGTGTTGTGATTTTTTAAGGCCATACTCATTGCATAGACCTCTGTACACAACACTTGCAACATGGTTATGCCGCTCAGTGTATGCGTTTATGGCTAGCTGCTTGCATTCACTGATGATGTGTATGATGGTCTCAAGTGCATCTTTGCACAGTCTGCATCTAAGATCATTTCTATTGTGATAGAACTTTGTTTGGAGTTGCCTTGTAGCTAGCACTTGCTTCTGGACTGCCATGAGTAGCGACTCTGTATTGGTCGTTAGGTTCCCCTTTTTCAGCCATATATATACCTGGTGGAGATCGCAAACCTTAGATATTTGTTGGTGGTCAGTACAATGAAGAGGTTGCATGTGCCAGTCAAGTTCCTCACCATCACTGCGAAGCTCCATTGTCAGAGCAGCCGATTGAAATTCAGCTAGCAACTCATCTGTGGAGGCCATGGAGGCTGCATACGCTTTAATGCTTTGTTCTTCCTTTTTCACTGTCCGCTGCATACCTTTGAGTTCACTACCCCTATCTTTCCTATCGAGATACAATCTAGTAGTAGCAGATGTTGGGTAGAGCGCTCCATGCATCGTAAGCAGTTTGTGAATTGCTATATCAGTTTCCTTGATAGCTTCCTCAGTCCACTTTATTTGTTTGCTGGGTATCTTATTACTGGCAGTGCGTAGGTATTTATTGTCATGACTTGATTCCTGGCATTGAGCTGACTTTGTAGGACCTGCTGAACGCGTTTATTGTATTCGGTAATGGTTTTGTGCCGTACTTCGGCTTCATGGTTGATGATGCCTTTCATAATCCCCAAGTACTTGCACTCTTTTTTATATCTTCGATGGTACCAATTGGCATTTCTAGGCCATCTGTGTGCACAGAATGGTCTTTCTTGAGAATTAGCCTTCCACATTTCTCAATACCGAAGGTCATTCCGGTGTCCTTGCTGTATACTTGAGTAAGCTGTATTAGAGAATCAATGTCCCTTTCCTTCTTAGCGTACAGCTTAATGTCATCTATGTAGAAGAAGTGGTTTATCTTGGTGCCACTCTTAAACTGGTACCCATATTGGGTTTTCTCCAGCACATTATTCAGAGATTTTAGCCATTAGCCTCCAGTATATATATATACATGTATATACTCCAGAATATATATACTCCAGTATATATATACTCCAGTACATATATATACTCCAGTATATATATCGGTATATATACTGATATATATCGGTATACTGGTATATATATCGGTATATTATATATCTGTACATATATAATTTTTGTATTCATATATAATTTATGGGCTTTAATAAAACTCTGTTAACTCTAAAATAGGTGACTTACTGTTTAGGGCTGAGCAAGCGCTGATACATGTGATAGAAGAGTGCAGGGTTGAGGACTCAGTCTACGCTATAGCCCAGCTTCGAACTGCTATTAACAAGCTTGACTATGAGGGGTGTCTAGGTGATGTCCCTCACCAGAAAGATGGTAAGATATTGTGTAGTATGACAATGTATGTGGTAAGGGGTGAGAACTGGAAGGCACCTTACCAGTGTAGAAGGATAACGCAAATCTGCAATGCTCTTGTGCAGTACTGCATTAAAATGTTGCACTAAACATACTGCAGTACAATTGTATTATAGGTATGTAATGCAAATAAACACTTTAAAGCTTGTTTATACATAAGCAAGCCCCTTGATCCAAGACCATATTAACATCTTTCCATCGACTGTAAAAGCACTTAGAATAATACAATTCATTTTGAACTGAATATCATTTAGAAGAGAGCACAACTCCTTTTGAACTAAACATAATATTACAGCTCCAAGCTTGTAGAACTCAATGAAAAAAACAAAACTCAAATACAGTAAATAATTTTTTTACACTCTTTCAAAGAAGTGATGTTTTAGAAGTAACTGAACAAACATAAGGGTTGATGTACGGTAAATCAGAGTGTGTATATTTATTATGAATAGAAAAACTCATAGTTTTAGTGTAAAGCTCTTGTTGTTGAAGAGAAAAGACTTTCTAGTTTTGTCTATTTTTGATCCCTCATTATTAAGAATGTCAATCAGGGAGTCATTTGAAAATTATGTTCTTTTGGCAGCCATTTTTCATTTCTCGATCGGTTAGCAGTGCTCGTGGTATTTCGACGTGATCACAACAGCTAATCACCAATCAGCTTGAAACTTTGAAACTATATGTAAAACATATTATTCGCAAAACTACCAAAATCATATAGTTCTATGTAAACCAAAAATACAGAAAAAGAAAGGCAACTATGCAAACGAGCTTACTCGGGGGGGGGGGGGGGAGGGGGGGAGTGGGGGAGATTTTTCGGATATGTTATACATTACATGTATAACATATCCAAAAAATATGCATTGTTGTATCATTATAATGTATATAATTATACTTTTAATTATAATTAGAACCATTATATCATTATATATAACGTAATTATATACAATGTAATTATATATAATTACATATTATGTTGTATTACCCTAGGACACTTATATTTCGCTAGTATTTAGTTTCGTGAGTAGCACACAGAGTAAAATTTCGCTGCAACTTAATTTCGCAGCTCTGATGAGTGCGAAAATATAGTGGTGTGAAAATAAATGCAGTGGAAAAAACATTACATTCCTCAGGTCCAGTTCACTAATAAGAAAAAAATTCAATTTGGGAATAGTTCGTATTTGTAAACCACAGGTTGAAATGTGTGGGTGAGATCGACAATTCAATTTGATCACTTGCTGCCATTTGTTTCTTAGACTATCAATGACGTATAGGTCCCTCCCGCCGTGACTTTCACACTCGAATCCCAAAAAGAAGAAAATAGATAGGTAACAACCAACTTCACAACCAAAACTGTATAACCCTTACGCTGCCATAAACGCATTTATGCGTTTTCTAGGGGCCACTGGCATAAACGCATTTTCTGACTTTCTCAGCAATTGTCTGGTAACCTGATTTTATTATTTGTTGACCACATAACCCACGGTCTTTAAGTGTTTTATGAAATTGACTGTGTTGTCCGAAGATTTCTCTATAAAATCAGCCTAAAACAACGAAGCAATTTTAAACTTTTGTTTGAGAATTTCTAATCTAAAAACGAACATTGTTCTGTGAGTTCATTAACTACCCCGCGCGAGTCATAAAACAGGTAATTAGTTGTTGATGACATAATAGCCAGTTTAGATTTTCGTGATTATACAGATAATTAAAGTAGAACTTGAAAAATACTGTATACATATCATGAAGCAATATCGGCAATTTCGGTAAAATGGCTGGCACTAGGCCGGTAACGAATTTGTACATGATTGGCAGTGAAAGAGATAATGTGGTTGGACCTGATGAGGGTGGATATTGTTTTTGGATGGTAATAAAATTCATCACTACAGTAATTATTCTTCAATTTTACGACTTCACCTACCAGACTTTCATCCTCATCAGTTACAAATTCGGTGACTAAACTGATATTGCTTTGCCATGCTGCTCAGTTGGTGTATTAGCTATAATGAGTTTACCAGAAATTTCCCATCTATCCTAACCGCAGACGAAAGTTGCTTGCATTTATAATATTACGATTTTATTGTGGATATCAATGAACAAAGCTATTTAACTTCGCGTTTTCGCTCGTTCGTTATGATAGTTTAGTTTTGCTCATTAAATTTTCGCGAGAGGATGACACCGCGAAAACGCGAAAGTTAGATGCTGCGAATACATAAGTGTCCTAGGGTATTACATAAATCAAATGTAATGGCTTAAAACTGGAATATTTTCTCAAGCTCTTACTATTATGATAGAGAGTAGCTGTGTAAAGCTTGTACTTGGAGTTGTCACCACTTTGTTGGACCGGCCATAGCTCAACCAGTTGTAGCTAGGCTATGCAGTGTCGCTGCTACAGATAAAAATAAAAAATAACAAACTATAATATTTCAGTAATTTTTGACATTCATTTGATTATGGTTAAGAATTGCTATCAACGTCTTCCCAACAAGTACTTGGGCTAACAATGACAGCAGGTAAAAAGCAGGCTAGATAATAATATATTCATGTCATCATAGAGGGAGATACTAGATGTTGAGGGAATCTCTGATCTAGTTTATTTGTTGTTGTTAATGCAAGTTAGCTGGCAGTTAACTACGCAAATGTTGACTTTGAACTATTTGAGTACTATCTGACAAATTATTTAAATAATATTGTTAATTGATTATTTATCTATTCCCTAACTATTTAACTTAATACTGATCAAACCATTCGGCATTGCTGTTCTTTTACTGTTGGGTCTTGAGGCCAGCCCTTTCATGGCCGTGTTTAGAAAGATAGATATTAACTTTATATACACCAATTAATGATGTTTAAGGCAAATTAGGCCATGAAACACAACACAATAATAGTCAAGTAAATTATTTTTATTGAGAGGAAAAGCTCTTTTTGTATAACTCTGTTTTACAATGTAAATTGGTAAGGTGTTGGTGTCTGGTTTAAGGGTGTAGTGGTTTTGGGGAAGTAGTAATGCAATGGATAGTCAGGCAGATTGAAAATACGATTTGAGTATTTTAAACAACAAATATCTAACAACACATTTAGCTCCTCACCAATAAGGGCATTAATTATTTTAGACGCTGATCGTAATTGTCCATATCAGGTAGCATAACTCTAAATAATGATTTTTGAAAGCGTTGTAGTTTTTTGATCAATTTTTGATACAAAGGGATACCAGCTTGAAGTAGCGTAAGAAAAAATGGACAAGATAGGCCTTTCTGTTTTACATCTATATTTCTGAGTTAAATTAAATAATAAAGTCGATATGGCTTGAGAATGATAAATAATATTTTATTATTTGTAACCTCACCATTAGAAAATATTAAAAAGCGGAAAGGCACTAACCGAACAGCATTTTTTAGACAAGTAGTCTTTCCTTGAGTAAACTGACCTTCACTGTAAGATAGAAAGAGAAAGTAGCCTTTCCTTGTGTAAACTGACCTTCACTGTAAGACAGAAAGAGAGAGTCGTCTTTCCTTGAGTAAACTGACCTTCACTGTAAGAGAGAAAGAGTGGCTTATAAAAAGTGTTGGCAGACTGCCAATTTCTAAATTTAAAAACACTTAAAAGACAAATAGGACTAAAATGCTGCAGATTGCTGGAGATTTGAAACAACCCACTTTTAATACATGTTGGTGTGTATATGTCCTTTTTAGACATAAACGGTGTGTATATGTGGTTTCATCTGTTTTTTGTAACTTGCGTACATTGCCATAATGTATTTCAAGATGGGAATGGAATTACATAAAATAGACTACCTAATGAGTGCACAGTATGCAACGGAGATAATCAGGAACATATGTGTTTGCTAGAGAACAAGTATTTTGGGAATCTCTGAAAAGTGGCAGACAACTCTGTAGAGAGAACTACACTGAATACATTTTGGAATTACTACATCATCTTGTATATGATAAGATCAGCTATCGAGTCTCATGTTGACTTGATTCCAGAGACTTGAAAAATATGAACTAACTTGTCCTACATGTAAGTTAGCCTGTCTTGACAAACTGTTCATTTTGCGGAGTTGTCCCCCCGTCAAGCGGGCGAGCAAACAACAGCTTGTCACAAGACGCACTGCACCTGATGCATCAGCTGCACTTAAAGTTCTCTTCCGTCTATGCGGTTGAAGCATCAGACTTGTAAGGCCGGCGGCACACATTCAGCACATTAGCATGACTTGACCTCTTAACATTTTGTGGAATTAGCGATGGTAGTTGTATGAAAGAGATGTTGTGAACCACAGATCCCAAAATAAAACGGGCTTCCTTCGACAATGATTCGATATGCGAGTATAGTTCTGGGCTACATAACATTTGTATTTACATGTGGATTGCATGTTGGATGGAAATTCTGAATGGTTAGTTAGGAACATCGTTAGCTGGCTCTACTAGTTGTAGTGATAGGCTAAGTATGTACTAAGTTACAAAGCTATGTACTAAGTTACGAGGTTATGTTATGTACTAAGTTACTAGGTTATGTTATGTAGTAAGTTACTATATCTGTTTGATAATAATTTCAATCTCTTAATACAGGTTATAAATTATCACAAGTACACTGTTGGTGGAGTTATTAACCCACACAGATAATTCCTTGGACAGACTCTGTGCGATGTATATCACAACCAGGATGTAGAGTTACCACATACTCAGACCTGCCAACCCAAGAGTGGGGCAATGCGTGAGATTTGGTTTTGGGGCAATTGATGTATCAATGATAGTATACATGTATATAAAATTGGGGAAATTGGGGCAGAATTCTCACGCATTTCCCACGCATTTTCATTTTTTCTTTGGGGTGATTGCGCGAGTCTCACGCCCAATGCGTGAGAGTTGGCAGGTATGCACATACAGTACTTGTGGTATAGCGATGTCTTGCACTCATGATTTAGTCGAGGGTCTTTACTCTGCACTGGCATATGGGACCATTCTGATGCACTTGTTGCCAATAATCCACATTATTAGTTTAATAACAAACATAATATTATATTTATTATTAACATAAATTATCATTGTTTTCGTCGTGTGAGTGTCCAAAGCTCCTTATGTATGTTTGTACTCCATGTTAGTACAGAAGCATGGTTACATCGTGTTTCATTTTGTAGAATGTCATGAAATCTTTGCATGCTTCCGACCTGTGTTTACCACGGCAGCATCCTCTTTTATCTGTGGACCAGACAGGTGAGTAAGAACCCTGGCAGCTTCTATTTTTGTTAAACTCATGGCGATGTCATGTGAGGTCACGATGACGCAAAGACGGAGAGCTTGTACTTTCTCGATTTCTTTTCATAACATCACCTACTACCACTTATTGTGGAATTGTAATTTTAGAATGAACTGCAGTACGCTAGATAGCTTACTGTAGTTTTCAAAGATGTGGTTTTATTATCACCTCTAAAGCAGTGTGTCAGTACCACAATGACTGTTTTTTATTTTGGTATAATCTATAATTTCCAGACTAGTCTCTTCCTTGCTGTCTCTTAGAATTTCCTGTAGTCTTCATATATCTATCTCCTAATGGTCCCCATCCACTTCATGGTTCATACATCTACATCCTTGTGGTCCACTATCAACTTCAGGGTTTATATCTACTTCCTCATGGTCCACTATCCATTTCATGGTTTGTATATCTACTTCCTCATGGTCCACTATCCATTTCATGGTTTGTATATCTACTTCCTCATGGTCCACTATCCACTTCATGGTCCATATATCTGCTTCCTCATGGTCTACTATCCACTTCATGGTTCATATATCTACTTCCTCATAGTCCACTATCCACTTCATGGTTTATATATCTGCTTCCTCATGGTCCACTATCTACTTCATGGTTCATATATCTACTTCCTCATGGTCCACTATCCCCTTCATGGTTCATATATCTACAGGCTCTTCATGGTCCACTATTCACTTCATGGTTCATATATCTACTTCTTCATGACCCACTATCCACTTCATGGTTCATATATCTACTTCCTTATGGTCTACTATCCACTTCATGGTTCATATACCTACTTCCTCATAGTCCAGTATCCATTTCTGTTGGTACAATATTTCAAAATTGTACTAGTGCATAGCAATTCATTAAAACACTAGGAGATAGCTGCTTTTTACAGGACATACGTCGATGTAACTCGTAGATGCCTCAGCAATAAAAAGTGCCACCTGGGGCGTAAACTGGTGAGACTACTTGATGAAGCGACAGTAGAGCTCTGCAAAGGTTCTGCATGTATTAACGACGCTGGAGTATTTCGGGCTGTGCCAAGTATGTCATCACTCCTCCAAATACTTTCAGCCCCTGTCTCTTCTTTTACTCGACTTTTATAAAGACACCATTCAAATTACACCCGTAGTTAATTTAGTACTACTGTATACTCTTTGGAACTGCTGTTATTAATGTTTTCATAACCTTTTGGCCTATTAATAACAAAAACTCTCATTTTATGAAATAAATGCCCACTTATTTGTGCTTGTATACTTTGCGTTCCTATTTTCCTTTATAGCAACGCCTAATTTCTCTCAAAACATGTAGTATTCATTAATAACTAGCTTTGAGCCCTGGGATGCTCGAGAAGTCTTTCATTTTCAACGCAAATTATTTTACGACAAAAATCCATTGAGGACATTTGTTACTAATGCTTGCAAAGACGGACTCTTAAGTTTTAATCAGATAAATTGTAGCACATTCATGCAGAAACAGCTAACTCCAAGATGATCACTTGAGCCTGGCATTGCCTGAAGTGGGCTACTTTTGGGCATGTAATAGGCCAATGTGAGCCTGCTGTGAATGACACTTCCTTCGTGTGAGAATTTTGTAACGTCACAAAATACCGATCTTATCATGGTAAAGATTATTTTACAAATCTGTATAGTGGCTGGATTGGTGCAGTTGTTAGGGTATTAGTATACATTGCTAAATGTCACGTGTTTGAAACTTGTAGAGGGTAGTTTTTTAGAAAGCATCTAAATTACCCATATTATTTCTCCAGTGCCACGGTTTTAAGAAGGCTTCCAAAATCAGAGTTTAACAATATAGTCGATAAATAATATACTGTAAAACCTTTTATTGAACACCATGACGCTTTATTTTTTAATCCTTTTCCTATAGTAGCGATCAATTGAGGTGGCGTTCAATTGGAGGGTGGCATTTAATTAGAGGATGGCATTTAATTAGAAGGTGGCATTTAATTGGGAGGTGGCATTTGATTGGAGGGTGGCATTCAATTAGAGGGTGGCATTCAATGTTTCAACTAGCTTGTCAGGCTTTTGGGTAGATATCTACAGTAGATTTAATTAATGATAGCATCTAGCATATAAGTATATTACAATAAATATAATACAAACTAACTTTGTGATTACTGGTAAGTAATAAAAAATATAATAGACAATTTATACAATTTACGACATAGTATATAAGTAGTATACTTTTCTTTCTTATACAATGTAGTCATGTTTTAGTTGTGAATTTACACCTTGGTCTTTAAGTTTTCAATGACTGCTTATGATAAAAGTTTTACCAACAGTTACTTTCTCTTGGCAGGAACAAGCTGCAAGAAATATACATGGTTGGTGCCTTTTAGTGGAAGAGTATACACTTACAGAGTTCCACCAGGCACTATGTTTGGAGTTGACATCTGTCACCATCGCTTCATCGACAGCTCTCCCTGTTGGCAATAAGACCACAAAGCTAGTATAAACAACCAGTAGCTTTTTTACCGAGTTCAGTTTTTATATACTGTATATTATGTATGTATATTATGTAATCAGAAAGCTTCTTAGGGTAAGTTGGTAGCATAAAGGAAGATGGAGCTTGTGTTTGGTATCAAATCAAAAATGAGTTGCCATTATTTCTTCCTTTCTTTTTTGTTTTCTTTATTCAATTATCCAAAGTGACTAGAAGCCATTATATATGTAGAATTGTTGGTAGAGAGCTCATTTTTACTTGCAAACAAAAGTTGAAATTCAGAATTTAGTAGTAGTTCATGGTAGCCTATAGGTAAAGCCATCAATTATTCAGAACTTTAGTGGATCGGAAATCATCAATAATTAGCAAATATGTTGTTTATTGTATTTTTATTTATCATATTGATTGAATATCGGAAGTATGTCACTTTTATCAGTGTAATAATACCTGTATAAAGTCTGGCAAAGGTAACACTGAATAATTGTCTCCCTTCAACTTCTGGACTATATTAGCGTTTTGCAAGTGATGACTAATATAAATAAACATTGTAGGTAAGTGATGACTAATATAAATAAACAGTGTAGGTAAGAGATGACTAATATAAATAAACAGTGTAGGTAAGAGATGACTAATATAAATAAACAGTGTAGGTAAGAGATGACTAATATAAATAAACAGTGTAGGTAAGAGATGACTAATATAAATAAACAGTGTCGGTAAGAGGTGACTAATATAAATAAACAGTGTAGGTAAGAGATGTCTGATATAAATAAACAGAGTAGGTAAGAGATGACTAATATAAATAAACGGTGTAGGTAAGTGATGACTGATATAAATAAACAGTGTAGGTAAGAGATGACTAATATAAATAAACATTGTAGGTAAGAGATGACTAATATAAACAGTGTAGGTAAGAGATGACTGATATAAATAAACAGTGTAGGTAAGAGATGACTAATATAAATAAACAGTGTAGGTAAGAGATGACTAATATAAATAAACAGTGTAGGTAAGAGGTGACTAATATAAATAAACAGTGTAGGTAAGAGGTGACTAATATAAATAAACAGTGTAGGTAAGAGATGACTAATATGAACAGAGTAGGTAAGAGATGACTAATATAAATAAACAGTGTAGGTAAGAGATGACTAGTATAAATAAACAGTGTAGGTAAGAGATGACCAATATAAATAAACAGAGTAGGTAAGAGTTATGGCGAGACAGTATGACTACTATGACAATATGACTAAGTGGCTCCTAAGGTTTTTCAACATCTACTACGATCGAGTAGCAAACATTGAAATGAGTCATTTGAAATATTCAACAATGTGAAGGTTTTTGATGCAAACATTCCACTTGCGTTTTGTCTGAGATGTGGATTACTAGCATGGCTTAGAGATAACTGTAAGCATGAGGCTTTTATCCAACCTGCTCGTGACAGCCTGCATTTTCAAGGTATGTTCTAGTTTTCTATTCTCATTCTTGAAATAACCAAAGCAGGTTGTACTCATTAGTTATTTTTACAGATCTAAACAGGTTTTTATACAAGTTACTGCTAAATGTTATTACTTAATAAAATAAATAGTGATATGTTCAGCGGCTGGTGTTGGAATCATATTTGAAGCAGAAAATTTTGAGACAAAAAGATCCATTTGGGTGAGAACGAAAAATTATGCAAAAGCAAGGTAAATCATGTGGTGTGAGACAGATTAAAGTGAACATAGAGAGCGAGGCGAAAGCGATGTGAAAGTGATATGGGACTAGCATGACAACAAAGAGAGTTTCAAATGTGACATTCAAGAGATGTGAGATCACTGCGGCAATGATATGACAGCAAATTGATAGCGGCATAAAAAGGACATGAGGGCAATATGAGCCCGATGTGAACACACGTGATAGCGATGTGAGAGTAAGTGATAACGATGTGAGAGTGACATGGGCGCGAGGTGAGAAAGAAATTGTGAAAGTAATATTGCACGTCCAAAATATCATTGTCGTTCTCAAAACACAAAGGGATTGCTAATAATTATGGATTCCGATTTAACCTATCTACAGAACTTGCGTACAGTCATTTCACAACTACAGTTGTTTTGTATTGATGTAAAATGTACGGATATACAGTACAAAATGCTGTATCAGCTGTAAAATGTATTGATAACTTATCACAAAAGATATTTAAATGGTGTAATTCAGCAAATGTTATGCCATGTTTTTTCATCATTTTTCTTATTTAATTGCACAAAAGTTAAAGTAACAAAAATATTCCAATTTGCTAGACACGTGCTTGTTAACAGCCATCAACGCAATACATTAAAGCTCCATTCCATGAATTTATGTCACTTTCCTTTGTATTTGTAGTGCTTCGGAGTCCATATCTATAATGAAGAGGTGAACAAGTAGGTATCGAAATATCATGCCGCTGTAGCAGGAAACTTTCACCCATCAAGTAGTTACTAATGTAGAAATTATTTTGGGAGATGCCTGGACCAATGCCTCATTTTTCATGACAGCTTTTGGGTGTGATTTTTCAAGCTTTCATCAGAAAATCTGTTTGGCTTTTTTTCCTACAATTTATGTGTACATTTTGTGTTTCCATTCCGAATCATGCATATTGTAAGAAACTGGAAATTTCACAACGCTACTCAAATAGTTGAAAAGGTTAGTCATCTGTGAAGCCGTTTCCTTCTAACCATGCAGCCAAAACTGATAAGTTAGTGTTTATCAAAATATTTCTGACTACAATTGAGGTTATACGAAGTTTACTCTTGCTTTTTAATCTTTATAGTATAACATTTCTTGGAGTTGAAACACTTGAGCATGATTTCTTCGCTGTACACATTGCGGTGGATAGATATGAACATAACACTATCATCTATTCTACTGAGCATGCTATTTACACCCGAAACATGGTCACCAACACGACAACAAGAATCGCGGGAGCAGAGTATAATGGTTCAACACCTAGATACGCGGAAGGCCTGGCCCACCACGCTTACTTTGGCTACATCGCTTCCTTCGCTGCCAAGTCGAACAGTTATTTATTAATTGTTGATCAGGAGTATAGCGTTATTCGTCTTCTTAATAGAGGAGTGACACCAGTGACTAGCCTCGAGGTTGGGCTCGTTGGTTATAACAGCCGTCAGGTACAGGATGGTAGTGGGATTAATGCTCGACTCTACAAACCCAGAGACATAGAAGCTTATCAAATAACAGGCGGTTTCAAGTATGTAGTTACGCAACCTCAGTTGCAGATGATAGCTGTCTTAGATTATACCGCTGCCAACTACGCTGAAGTTACTCATTATCCTACTCTAGGTCGAAGGTTTACAGCGGCAGCTGTAGATTTTGACAATGAACTGATCTACTATGTCAGCGATGCCCAGATGGTAATGGCCGATTATAACATGTCAATGGTCGCGCTAAGCCATATAACGGGGAGGAACAATTTCTCCGGTACATATAATGATGGACCGATAAAATACTCTTCCTTCAACTTGCCGTCGAAAATTTTTTTCTTGAACCACAGGACGCTTCTTGTGCTAGACAACATTAACCAAAGAATACGAGTCATAGATGTCTATGGTGGAATCGTCTCTTCTATTTGCTCTGGCAATGCTGGTGACGCATACACTGACGGAAACATCACAGATTGCGTTATTGGATTACAACGTACCGGCACCCTGTACAATGAGTCTATGCTGCTGATTGTCACAGGAGATGACGACCTGTTAGCCCTTCATGGTAAGAGTCGGTTTAACCTGAGACCAGGTTACATCTTTTTTGTAGAAAGATGTGTACTGGTTTTCATTCATATCTGTGTCCTTACATTATTACCTAATTTACCTTTACTGGTTTGTAAAGTATCAATTTAGCCCCTTTGAAGACACGTTTGTCTCAGGTTGGCGGCAACAATATTACTTATTTGAAGCTTTTTTAAATTTCAATGTAAGCCTCACTTTTCAAATTGCACAGATAACTTCAAATGTAAACAAACCTAAAAATAGAAGAAAAGGCCTTCAAGTCGTTTAGCCTTAGGTTGCAAACGCTTGTATGTAAATCTGTTGTAATCACTGGTACCCTGGAAACTTAGTGAGCCATGAGAGACCGTCAGGAGTGCCAATAAAGCATAGAGAATATGTAGGTGCACAATTATTCTGAAAGACGTGGTGGAGGCCGATTAGTACAGGTCTTAGAAAGGCTGACCCGCTGTGCCGATTGTCTTGAGTTCAAACCCCCCAAAGATCAATAATTATTTCTCATGCTCTTATCGTGGTACTGGATAGACAGATGGACAAACACGGTTGTCACTATGGTAAAGATTTTTATATGTTGAAAGTTTAATACTTGTATTTTCCTGTTTACATTATTTTATCCTTAGCAACGCTGACTAATCGTCATACTTGATAATCTATAATAAATGTTCATTGAATACATTTTAGTTAGAGGTAGAATTTTGCTGCCGCCAGAAGACCTCTTCTCCGTTGCACCTACTACTTCATCTGCCCACTCAACGGCGAATTCCACCATGCAACCTTCCCAAATGCCTATAGCCACTTACATTCTGCCTACACCAATGACGACTCCTGCGCCAATGACGACTCCTGCGCCAATGACGAATCCTGCGCCAATGACGACTCCTGCGCCAGTGACAACTCCTGCGCCAATGACAACCACTGCATCAAGTTCTCTGGCCCCTACAACTAAACCAGCAACCACACCACCAACTTTGCCGAGAACTGTAGGAACAACACGATATGATCAGTTTAGTACAAAGACTTTTCCCTCTCAAACCACTCCCCCAATAATCATAGTCACCCAGCCAACCAACAATAATGGAGGTAGGTAGTATAAGATACAGAAATGTCAATCATAGACGAGGCTTATTATACATGTTTTTGTGATTGCTTTTGATGCGATGGTTAGGAGTGGCTGAATGGCAACAAAACCAAATCAGAACCGACGATACCAAGTTTTGCAACAAGCATCTAAAATAGTCTGAACTAGACTAAAAAAAGTTGACACCGTTTCAACTGTTTCTAGCATCTTATTTAATGCATTCTGGGTTGCAATTTAATCAATCGTTTGTGTAGAAGTAAAGTGAATTGTTCGATCAAATGGGAGTTTCGAATAAATGAATTTCAGAATGACCGAAGCGGAAGTTTTTAGGCTTCATTTACTTTAACTATTCCATTTGGCATTTATTTTGGCTTTTGATATTGTAAGCTTTCACACAGCTGCGTGGCCACACATACCTTATACCGTTTTTCGTTCAGCTGCATGGCCACCCATACCTTGAATTGTCTTTGGCTCAGCTGCGTGACCACTCACATTTCTCTTCGCTTAGATCATATGGTTTACTTAAAATTTTATTAACGCAAACTTTTTTGTCATAAATTGTCTATAGCGGGTATTGTATTTTACAGTAATTTTTACATAGAGAAAAATTGTTTTTGACATTTAAATAGAAGTTGTCATTCCAAGCAAAGTTTGAATACTGCAGACAATAGTGAAAACCAGTACCATGAATATAAATTGGTAATGAGTAGGTGACAAGTGTCAGCAGGTACAACTTCCTAAAGCGGCCAATGGCTGGTGGCGATAGATGGTGGACACATTAACCAGATCTTGTCTTAACATGTGCCTATTTTCTAATTCTTTCCTTAATAGTTACGGGCCGGTGCTTGAGGGTGCCAAACTACTGTATTACTTTGTGCTTTCAGATTCATCTGAAACAATCTCTCCAATAGAGTAAGTATCGCTACGTTTTTTACATCGCTAGATTTCAAGCATTAAAGGTTTTTTGTTGTGCGAACTATTCAATCCCCCTAGTTGACCTTGGTAGTTGACCTAGTTGACCTTGGTAGTAATGTTCTTAACAATATTGTAGAGCCCAGCCTTTTATTCAATCCTCCTAGTTGACCTTGGTAGTTGACCTAGTTGACCTAGTTGACCTTGGTAGTAATGTTCTTAACAATATTGTAGAGCCCAGCCTTTTATTGTTGTATTTATTATCAGTTGTCTGTAATAAGCGTTTTATGGTTTATCATCAGCATAACCAGCCATTTCGATAATTAAAGATGTTAGATCGCTTTTATGAATTGACATTCAAAATCTTACATTTCAAAAGTTGTTACATATGTTATATATTCTTATAAAAAATAACATAATATGTTTATCTATATTGTGATCCAAAAACCTGAAATATTTTTTTAATACATACCGATTGCATATGCATTGCATAAAACTATGTACAAAGATTAAATTGTAAACTTATAAATAAATAAATTTTGTAAATAAATTGTAATTGGAAAAACTAAATTAATAGAGTACGAATTGGTAAAAAAGTTTTTTATTGCTATTATTTATTTCAGTAAACGAAAATGTAGGCTCACCAGAGTGTAGATTAGGAGAAACAGGTAGCGATGAAGATACGCATAAC
This sequence comes from Watersipora subatra, assembly GCF_963576615.1. Classification (NCBI taxonomy): domain Eukaryota; kingdom Metazoa; phylum Bryozoa; class Gymnolaemata; order Cheilostomatida; family Watersiporidae; genus Watersipora; species Watersipora subatra. The sequence continues at coordinate 10,206,112 of NC_088717.1, forward strand.
TTACTCTAACAACAACTAGGCAAAGTTTAAACTAACATAACTTACCGGTATATATATTTAGTATTTCTATATTACTTGTTCAACTTTTTATTGTCACCATCATATTTAACTAAATTTACAAACCTGCCATGCCTTGAGAAACCTTCAATGTCATATGTTAAAAATCACTATAGTTGCGATGTCAAATATTTGCTCAAATTTTCCATCAGATATTGAAACATTTGTATGCTGAAGTGATCGCAGTGACTGGATTGTAATCCCTCTGTAGCAGATAATAACTAAGGGCTGGTATGTTGCAGAAATGTCAAATCAAGTGCGCTGTCATCGACAGTCATCTATGTTGCAATCGCCTTCGTCGTAGGCATGACTCTCATCGTTCTAGCAATCAGCGCTCTCCTATTCCGCAACATGAGGTAAGACGACTCTTTGCCGAATTTCATCCAGCGGCATATAGGATTGTACATAAAGTGACTAACGCGTCACCAGCTTAATAGGTGTTGAGTTCCCTTGGGGCAGCTTCAAAAAGGATTAGGGAAGGTTCTTGTGTTGGGGACACATGATTCACTAAAATAAGCATTGCATGTGGATGGAACTAGTTCAGGTATACTTATTGGCACTTTGCAGACAGAAGTTTCAATCAAAAATAATAAAACACTACATGTGTGTTTCCATGAGGCGGTTAATCTGCAGGTCTGCATCATCTGCAAATCATTTGGATGATAGAGCACATGTTGGCAAGTCAAGCGAGGTTCTTTACTTGCAAATTTCTATTAAATGTCTTGCACTTGGGTAAGATATAAAAAGCTCTTATGAATGATGTGCAAAAAATGCCACACAAGCTATGCCATTGATTACATTTGGTATAGAATTACTTATCTTTTTTAACGAAGAGCCCGCACTAATTCACTACACACAAATGCCCATTAAAACACACATCAAACTTCGCGTGCAAACAACTCCAAACTTGCATCATTTGCACGATGGAAACATGGTGAGAGTTCTTTTTATATTACTGTATGTATTGCAACATAACTCGTCCGGTCAGCCAGCAAGATAGCTTATGTTTAGCCTTAAGGTTGCTTGCTGGATTTTTTATTAGGACTAGCTATGCTACCCGGCGTTCGTTGCCCGGGTAATAAAAAAGTCTTTGGACAGAAAATTGATTTGTATTTAACATATAACAACATTTGCCATTCTAATTATCAAACTATATATAATGAGAAAAGCGTTTTGTCTTATAAACAAGAAGAAGTAATGAGATTTTGCTATTGGCCTGTGCGCTATTAGCCAGTACGTTTCATAAAGTGAGCTAACAGCTTCTCGGGACGTTATGCTATGACCCGCGTCGTACGCAAAGCAGTTAGGTATTTGCTCACATATAATGACTTATATTGGCAAGCTAGCAATTCAATTTCTGTAGTCTAGTGGGTAGGCGTCAGACTGCCAAATGGCAGGGTCCGAGTTTAAATCTTCTTCAGTACGGAAACTTTATTATAAAATTTTAAGATCTATAGCTGGACAATCAATCCTACAAATACACATACGACGACAAACTTTGAAAAATATATACATGTATATAAATAGCAGAATGCTAGAGCCAGAAACGATCTGTAAGTTCAGCTGACTTACCTGTGGAAGCTTTCAGTTTTAAGCTGAACACGAAATCATTCATAAAAAAGGCTGAAAATCCGGCTTATGCAATGATATTGTGGTGCTTCAAGATAACATTCTATGGTTGCATAGCATAAGATAAGCTTATGGGTTGTTTACAGAAATGAGAGAAAGGTTTCCGATTTCGTAAGACGCAGGACAAGAACGGCATCGGTATCTAACGAATTGGATTCTAAGCTGAAGTCGGAGCAGGAGGCATTAGCAGGGCAGAGGATATTTATGATGCAAGCCATGCAGAGACTGGAGGAGACGGACCGTAAACTATCAGCAGTCGAGGACTCACTTCAGAGGGTAATACCAGAACATTTTACAACAAGCTACTTTTTCATGAGTTGGCAATATATGAGTACAATCATGCAATTAGCGCTCGGCTTTTGATAGTGGCCAGAGTTTTACATCGAAAATAAAATCCTCTTTTTGCTGTACTTAGCGTTAATGAAGATATTTAAGATGTGGTACGGAAATTTTACAAACTGTGATAACTTTTACACATGTCATGTAAAAACAATTTCAGATTTGCGTGTCTCTCTCCTTCGCTAAATGAAGCATTCAAATACTGCCAACTATGGCTGCCTCACTACTGCTCATAGAGTACTTCATATGCACATCTATGGCTGTCTCAGAACTGCTCGTAGAGTACTTCATATGTACATCTATGACTGCCTCATTACTACTCACAGAGTACTTCATATGTACATCTATGGCTGTCTAACTACTGCTCATAGAGTACTTCATATGTACATCTATGGCTGCCTCATTACTACTCACAGAGTACTTCATATGTACATCTATGACTGTCTCACTACTGCTCATAGAGTACTTCATATGTACATCTATGACTGTCTCACTACTGCTCATAGAGTACTTCATATGTACATCTATGGCTGCCTCATTACTACTCACACATACTTCATATGTACATCTATGGTTGAAATTACAAAATTAATTGACATTAAATTTGATAAACCTTTAAGCTATTGCAATATACCATAAACAACGCTACCAAATAAATAGTCCATTTCGAGAACGCTTTTATTATAGTGACTTTACGTTATACTAACAGTAAAATACTTGCAAATTGCTTAATTCATTCCAAGATCTTCCGAGATCACCACTTTGGTCCTTTCGAAAAAAAAACTAAATATAACTTTTTAATTTTGTGATTGTACAATAACTGTGGTATCATTGGTTTGTATTGACAACTTCTTTCTTTTCTTCCCACTTTAAGCTGCTTCAGGCTCCATGATTTTTTAAATTAAATTTTTAAATTGATTTTTTACTTTTTTCTACACGTCAAAGTCTATGATGCAAAAAAAATGGTACATGTTCGTTCAATATTAGTAGTAGTAATCATTGCTATTTTGGCAGAACTATTTTTTGTAACAAATATGAGACAATTTTAAACAGTTCTATAAAATCTTCGACAAAAAAACAGTGCTAAAGCATTAGTTAACAGAATAGATAGTAGCCGCAAATCCCTATACAGACAATGACTAGTGTTTGTCCTTGATTTGAGCTGAGGTCACGCTCAAGTACAACGAATAATTAAAAACAATAGTATGAAAAACGGCTTTGGACCAAAGCGGGTCTAGAGAACCTGGCCTGCGAATAACACGGTCGAGTTTAATTCCAGAGATTAATTTAAGACTTGAGATGCCATGGCTAGACATGCATCAAATCTTAAATTAATCTCTGAAATTGGGCATGTCTCTAAGTCGTTGAGGTTCCCTTGCCATTGGACTCAGACATGTCCAGCCAAGATCATAGAGTCATTGGTTGTACAACACGGTTCCTTAAAACACTCACACAGTCTGCATACAGTAAGTTAGGCAGGCCTCACACGAAATTTTCGAGGGGTTGCTCATACGGGGCTCATACACTTCTGATAAAAATAACATTTTGTCTCACATGGCGAGTTTTACAAAAAGCCAAAATTCTGCAGCTACTACCATAAACGACCTGACAGCTTTCCTCATTACATTAGAGGGCTACTAGGGTGTGTAGAGGAGTGGACTACTAGAGTGTGAAGCGGAGTGGACTACTAGGGTGTGGAGAAGAGTGGACTACTAAAGTGTGTAGAGGAGTGGACTACTAAGGTGTGTAGAGGAGTGGACTACTAGGGTGTATAGAGGAGTGGGCTACTAGGGTGTGTAAAGGAGTGGACTACTAGAGTGTGAAACGGAGTGGACTACTAGGGTGTGGAGAAGAGTGGACTACTAAAGTGTGTAGAGGAGTAGACTACTAAGGTGTGTAGAGGAGTGGACTACTAGGGTGTGGAGAGGAGTGGACTACTAGGGTGTATAGAGGAGTGGACTACTAAGGTGTGTAGAGGAGTGGACTACTAGGGTGTGGAGAGGAGTGGACTACTAGGGTGTGGAGAGGAGTGGACTATTAGGGTGTGGAAAGGAGTGGACTACTAGGGTGTGTAGAGGAGTGGACTACCAGGGCGTGTAGAGGAGTAGACTACTAGGGTGTGTAGGGGAGTGGACTACTAGGGTGTGTAGAGGAGTGGACTACTAAGGTGTGTAGAGGAGTGGACTATCAGGGTGTGGAGAGGAGTGGACTACCAGGGTGTGGAGAGGAGTGGACTACTAAGGTGTGTAGAGGCGTGGACTACTAGGGTGTGTAGAGGAGTGGACTACTAAGGTGTGTGGAGGAGTGGACTACTAAGGTGTGTAGAGGAGTGGACTACTAGGGTGTGTAGAGGAGTGGACTACCAGGGCGTGTAGAGGAGTGGACTACTAGGGTGTGTAGGGGAGTGGACTACTAGGGTGTGTAGAGGAATGATCATTTCTATGCGTAGGAATGCAGCAGTTATCTTTCTCTAAAAAGGGTAACCAGACTAGAACTATAATAGCGTGATCATACGCTTCAAGTTGTCCCCACCTTGTTACTAGTAATATTTCTCCTACTTATACTAATAGGGAGTTGCTGTAACTTGACAGGTTTCACGGTAGAGTACATATGAGGGTACTTTGGAGAGGTTCTCAACACGGTCAATGCTGGTCATTTAAGCAACTGATAATTCTAATATTACAAGGATTCCAACAAACTTCGGAGCCACGCGCGTTTGTTTGTCCTGTTGTTTTGGACTTGGTGCGATGGGTACTACTAGCCTGAAAGTTAAAATTTTACAAAAATTTCGATTCAGCAACAAATTAATAACAGCATTTGGTGCTATTCGGACAAATTACAAAACAATTTTATAATTCTGCTTTCAGAGGCACTCCGTAGCCAAATCAAATGCTACAGTTTGAAGCTCCACGCACTTCCTACGGTCTGGAGATTCTGGATAGAGATTATTTTAACTAGATCACAGTACGAAGAATTGCTTTGTGGATGGATTCCCATGATCGGTGTTCTATTTAATTTTTTCCAAACAATATTAAGGTATCCTCTATATTAATGTAGATAGTTGGTAGGGTATGCAAATCAGGGTGTATGTGCTATTGTTCATCATTCAATATCAAATAAAACTTCTAGAGCCATTTTTAGAGATTACAATAATTTTGACATTTTACCAAACATGTCTTTATCTAGAAATCAACGACCTTATTTAGTTTTGGGTTATGCGATTGAAACTCATCACTTCAAGCAAATCTGACAGACTTCACTTCCTTTCTTAATTAAGTCGCAGCAGTTGTGTTCTCCCAATACAATTAACCATTACAAGATTTATTCTCCGTCAAATACATGGAAACAAATTGTCTATAGCAACAAATGAAACTGGACCGCCATGTCATTTGTTTCAGTAAATCACTAGCTACAAAAGTTTTAGCAACAATATATCATCTACTAAGAATTTCAACCCTGAGTATTGATGATTAAGCAAACTTAAGAAGAGGTAAGAAAGTGCAATGTCTCTACATGATAGTACACTACATTTATATTGTAGGTGACATACATAACTGCTACGTACGTGTAGTAGCCTTACGTAACGTTTATCATCAAATGTGTCAATATAACAAGTACCCTAAAGAAATTTTCTCTCCTTACCACAAACTAAAGTGGATTTTTAAATTCAATCTAATAGAACATCTTACTTTGACAGTATGTTAAAGCAGAAAGTTATATTAAATTTTTTTATGTAAATAAAAGTTTAGGCATATAAAAAACCTAGCTGAACGCTTGGCGTTGCACGGGTAATAAAACAATTACATAAAGAATTTGAGTAACTTACCTGGTAAGCTAGGCTAAACCTTTACTATAATAAGAGCCGTGTGTGAAGCCAGCTTAATAAACGTTACGTGTAATGATCAATCGTGCCAGTTAATAACCAATAGTGTTTTCCCAAGCGATTTAAGCGTGAATATTTAACTGATGTAATGAATATGTGCAATATTATTCATCTCTATGGCCAGTTGGACATGTAGTGTAGTGGGTTGACGAGCCTGTAGCCTGTCTTGACAAACTGTTGTTTTTGCGGAGTTGAGTTGAATGCTTGAAGTATATTTGTGAAAATATTTCGATGAATAAGGTTGCATAAAATTGTAAACAAAAACCATCTACCACAACTACGTCACATTTGAGCCGCTTTGGAAAGAGAATCCAAACTACGGCGGTCTCGTGTGGCTACAATTAACTGTTCATTTTCTAGCTTTTAAGAGCTTGTAATCACATTCCCACATATTTTGCACCTACAAAACAACAGAGTAAGACATGGTGAATCTTTTGATACCAAATAACTGTAATGTGAATTTTGTTGCAAGTCAACCTTTAAACATACACTTGCATGGGTCTAATTGAAAATGGAAGAAATCCTGAGCAACAACAGACTTGCTGATAGTCCAGCAGTTCGAAAGAAGTCAATTACTGCAGGTAATAGAATGTCAGTTCACTAAGCTGAATGACACGAGTTCAAATCCCGTAAAAAGCAATCTTTTATGAAGCACTCAATTACCACCTATATATCCTCATTGTGAGCCATCTTCCTCAGGAATGAAAGAATGCCTGGGCATCGCCGGCCGTAATGCTAGTCAATAATAAACTCGTACCTACATCGGAACATCTTGAAAAATTAAGCAGTTTGTGACAAGGAGAAACAGGTGGCAGTGATATTGTATTATTGGTCACAGACATTTGCACAGTAAAAATGGATAAATAAAATGAGTAATGTGTCAAACTAGATATAACTTGTATGATTGGCACTATGATACATCTATGAGTAATGTCAAACTAAATATAGCTTTTATGATACATCTATGCTAATCGAAGATATGAGGCATGTTAAGAGCCATGAAATAGGTAGAAGAGCAGGAGTTGCCCACTCTCGGTATACATGACACTGAGCTAAGCTCTACGAACACTAGACGATGCAGAACAAAGGCTGATTAGCAATAAATATGTAAAAAAACAGAAAATACAAACCCTGACTGTGGATATAATGGCTATGCAGAACAGCGAGTGGTCGTGTACAGCAGACGGCAACTAACATTTACGAAAAACTGTAACGATTTGTTTGCATATGAATTTACCGCTGCAACCTGCATAGAAGCTCTAACTGAACGTCATGAAAAATTATAAACTGAAAGCGAAATCTGTGATTCCAGAGTCGTTTTTACCAGTTCCAAACAAATCAAAGTTTGAAAATGACAGCCTTCGAAAGCGCGCAGCTTCATATATACATAGAAACACTTGGGTCAACTCTAAAAATCAATGATAAAATTAACTAACTTTTGTAAAGCTGTATTTGTGTGATGCCTGTACCTAATTGAGCATGTCCTACATAACTAACACGAGTGACACTGACTGAGTTGAAGTAGACACCTCTGACGGATTCAGCAGGTACTTGACACGCTGTTACCATAGCTGACAGATTTAGCGGTTACTTGACACGCCATTACCATAGCTGACACATTCAGCTGGTACTTGACAAGCTGTCGCCATAGCTCGTATCAACACTGGACAAGGAAAATTCAAAAAGATATGAAAAATGCTGGGCACATATGGTGATGAATAGTTTGACCGATCATGACATGCTGTCCGCTCTTGAAAACATACGAGTTCTCCGAGCACTGTGAGTGGCGCTATTTATCACTTCCATCCACCTAAAAAACAACATAATTTGTGACTCTCTCACTACTTATACTAAAGCAAATAAACGGCACCTCAGGTGGTGGCCAAAAGTTTTAGCCAATCAGCTTGAGTAGACAGCTGAAGTAACCACCGCACAAAAGCTTACAAATGAATGGCTTCAGTCATACTACAAGGAAGACACATTATTCAGGAAGACACAAGCTCATTTGATGAGATAACTTCTAAGTAACAATATTCACAATAATTCTCTATAAAATAGTCTATTTGAATGTGTGTGATTCAGAATTTAACTTCAAACAAGTCTAAACTTTACTTCAAGAAGGAGTTCCTAGCGCAAATAGGCAGAACACGTCCTTGTTATATGCAAGTTGGCCATACAGGTTGCTATATATATAGCAGCCTGTATATATGGGTGATATATGAAAATGATGAAGCAAGAGCATATATATATACACAGTGTGTATAGTACATGTATGTTGCTCACCTATCATATGTATATTCACTCTCAGCTCTAAAGACTACCTAGTATATATACAGTATGTATTATAGTACATGTATGTTACTCACCTATCATATGTATATTCACTCTCAACTTTAAAGACTACCTAGTGTATATACAGCGTGTATAGTACATGTATGTTACTCACCTATCATATGTATATTCACTCTCAACTCTAAAGACTACCTAGTATATATACAGTGTGTATAGTACATGTATGTTACTCACCTATCATATGTATATTCACTCTCAGCTCTAAAGAAGTAGATATGATTCTTGAATTGTAACTTGAAGACAAAGTCTTTGTTGATGCCATCAGATGCCGAAGGCTTGCTGACAGAGTAGCCAAGCAGAGGTAAACTAGCCAGTGGACACTCATCCTGTGTATTACAAGGCACCATATTCGAACTACACAGATTATTTATCCGTGTTTTAGCTTGTTTAGTTCAGAACAATCATAATAACACAGTTTACCACGCTGAATGAGTGTGGCAAGGATACTAGTGCAACAGATCAACTACTAGCCACTAACAAACTAGCAATATGCCTTCATGGATCATTAATCAGATAAAATTATAAACTTATACATCACTGATTATCTAAGATTGGGTTTTATTGGTTGGCTGAAGGATCATAAATCTCTCCAATATGCTCTAAAAGCATCTTGCAGAATTAATTTGCTTTTATCAGCTGGTTTTCATCAAGCACCTGGTTTCCTTATAATGAAACTAACATCAAGCATTAAGAGAGTTAGTTAGCATAATTGAAAGTTTTGAGCCAAGACAACAACAACATCTTTAGCCAAACCATACTAACTAACAACCAGAACTTAGTACAGCTGTGACCAGAGCAGAGGCTCTCTTACTTGATATGTTTTGTAGAAGAACAGACAGAAATTGGTGAAGACAACCCAAAGCTTCTGCCAGCCATTGCTGTTTTTGAACTTTCTGAGCAGATAGCCACTGAGTTGGTGTTTGATTGCATTTTGAATGTCCTTTATGCTCACACTTGTATTCCTGTGCCAGCAGACGTGCATCGTGGTGTTTGCCCTGCAGATATACACGCAAAACCTTTCTGTAAAGAACGTAGCAACGCCGGCAAACCCAGCCGCGATATCAAGACTTAAGGACACGGCGCATGACAATGGAACTGAAGGTACACTTGGGAGAGGTGGTCAATTTGAGAGAGCTTCAGTCTTGGGCAAAGCAAGTGCGATCAACACTTGAAATTGATGACAATTTTACAATTGATTAAATTTGACAATGTTAAATTTAAGAATCTAATTTTTACTTTTTTCTCAACCCAAAATTATGAACAATATTGATTTGATTATAAGTAACAACAGGATGTCAGTTATTTGAGAATGCATCTTATTCTTTCATTGTGGTTCCCACTCTTCTGTCACAAAGAAATCAAGCAAAACAGTTACTTTTTAGTTTTAATACCAGCTGACGTTTAAAATTGATAGACTTGCCAAGCTCAAAGCTAATGAATTAGTTTACCAACATAGAACACAAGTGGTTTCACAGATTACAGATAAGCAGGACAATAAATAGCGAACACACTAATAGCCAAACATACAACATTGTGTGTTTAGTAATGCTATTTTGTGTTGCGAATCCCTTTTAGTTCATGATGGCAGGTTATTCCAAAGGTTAACATACATTAATCTGTTGCCAAGCAACCACCACTTATGAGAGAAGAAAGCGTAGAATCGCCTTCAACTACTCTCACACTGCTGGTCTATATAAATATCAGTGTTTGTCCTCTGGATGCCCAGTTATATCAATAGTTTTAGAAACAAACATCTACTTAGCGCTGGATTGGAACTCAGAACCTCCAGTTCTCCAAACAGGAATACTACCCACTACACCGCACATCCAATTGGAAAAACTATTAACTAATTGTGCACATACTTATGCAAGGCTTGCAAAAATCCTAACATAACTGATGAGTAACGCCATGATGCATCGTGACATCAAGCTGACCGCACAGCTCTCTTTATAGTAAAGATTTAGATTAAGTCAATCAAGTTTATTGGGTAACTATTATATTACCCATACAACACTGGGAATTCATCTAGTTAACCCTAAACCTCACTAACTTCAAGCAATCGACTTTTAAACAAATGCCTGTGCTTTGTTAAAACAAGCAAATTGGCTAACAACACATTTATGTAAATGAATGCTAGGTGTGAAAAAAGACACGATTATATACGTAAAAAGCAACACAAAAATCATTTCTAGATTGTTGTGTTTCATATGCTTCTTCCTCGCACGGGCAAGCTGATAGACAGTGCGCATTACTTAAGCTCAAACCGACCAAACTGATAGCATCGTTGAGTGAAATAAACTTACCTGTGCTGCACCTGTGAGCTCTTGTCAGGAGAAGGAGGGGTATCCATGTCATCTGCATCCTGTCCCTGATTGTTGGGAGGGTTAATAGAAGGCAGAGGCATTTCGGCAAGCTCAATCTGATCACTGTTGGCAATGCTGATGGCAAAGTTGAGGTCTTCCAGCCACTTGTCCTTCTCTTCTTGTGAACTGCAAAAGTTAAACACCAAACAAATGATATGGCTTGAGTGACAAGGTGAGTCAGCTGACCTGGGAAAACAGGCGACATGGATTGAATGATATACCAGCCATATGACATGGCTGAACAGGTGACATGACTTGACTGAACCGCGAATCAGGTGACGTGGCAAGACAGGTGACGTGGCAAGACAGGTGACGTGGCAAGACAGGTGACGTGGCAAGACAGGTGACGTGGCAAGACAGATGACGTGGCAAGACGGATGACGTGGCAAGACGGGTGACGTGGCAAGACAGGTGACGAGGCAAGACAGGTGACGTGGCAAGACAGGTGACGTGGCAAGACAAGTGACGTGACAAGACAGGTGACATGGCAAGATGGGTGACATGAATTAAAAGTGAAACAAGTCATAAGACTTAGTTGAACATGTGACATGACTTGACAGAGCCATGAACTGTGTTACATGGCAAAATAGGTGACATTGATTGAAAAAGAAGTGGCTCATATGACATGGTTAACAGGTGACATTACTCAATTGAACCATTAGTCAGGTGCCATGGCTAATACTGTAGATTCCATTAGATGACATAATTGTAAAGATAAATATACACTACACTCCCTGACATATAATCACACTGAGACTAAGCAAAGGCTTGTCAGAGTGGTCACTCTGAAATTTTCAGTATCGACAGTAAAGAAATCCCGCTAATTAAAAAAGCAAACTCACTTGGCAGCTACTATGAGACAGCGTTTAGAACCATATATAGTGAAGCCATTGGCTGCCCCAACATTGGGATCACTCTCCTCTAGAGACATGCCAGAGAGTGGCATGTAGCCATGGACCTTGAACTGGAGTTGAGAGCTCTGAGTACGACTCGTGTAGAGAAGCACATCTGACAGCAAGAGGAACAACCTTTGCTGGTAACCTCTTCGAGAAAGCTTTTGAAGACATCCCTCTCGGATGAAATACTAAAACAGCAATTACATGGAAAGGTAAAACACATTTTGACTGATTTATAATATCATGACAGAAAACAAACATATAAGCATTAAAAATCTATGTAGCATTCCAAGATAAATAGATAAGTAAATATGGATGAGAGAAAGAGAATACTTAAACCAAATTATCCATCAGTGCAAGAACACATCAGCTAATGTCAGACAGTTTTAGTTGAATTTTTGATTGGCCAACAGTCAAAGGCTGACTCAGGTTTAGAAGCACACAAATTTGTGCTAATATTTCGTAGTGGAGAGTTTTAAATAATAATTTTTGACCTGTTTTATTCATGACATCAATTGAAAATATATTGAATGATTATTTTTCACGCTTTTGTTTTTAACCAATGTTTATCATTGCAGTTTAATAATTTGTTCCAACTAAAAACTCATACCTAACAATTTTCAGTACTAAAACTAGAAAAATGAAACATTGATCACTCAGTTGATTAGCCAGGAACGATCAGTTTATCTCCTCGAGTTTTTATAGCCAATAACCAACAGGTAATAAAAACTAAACAGCCAATCATGACAGACAACCAAGAATGGACAGCCAATCATGAGAGATAACCAAGAATGAACAGCCAATCATGAACGACAACCAAGAATGAACAGCCAATCATAATAGAGAATCAAGAATGAGCAGCCAATCCTGATGGATAACCATAAATGGAAAATTTAGTTGATTATAACGGGCAAGGAAATTATATTTCCTTGTTTCTACTAAAAACAGTGATGACATTTAAACAAACAAGGTTACTTAGTATGAATAGCCAATCATAATGGCTAACTGAGAGTGAATAGCATAAGATACATGTAAACAACAATATTACTACTACTACTACTATTACTACTATTACTACTACTACTATTACTACTACTGAACATATGATGTTACATATTTTAGACATTTCTTAAAGGAGACATGAAGATCCTATATTTAATAGTACTACAGATAAGTATATCGACTCTGATTTTAAAACGGGGTTACAAACTTACCCTTCCCTGGTGAACCAACTCTTCCACACCACCAACATCCTGCTGAAGCTCCACCAACTTTTCAGTGTTCTCGAGCTCAGCTATGATGCTACGCAGGGAACCAAGGACCTCTGTGACAACTGATAGGGCCTGCTTGCAGTCCGAGTAATCAGACGCAGTTGAAGAGTAATGGCCGACCAGCTCTGTAAAAGTGCTGAAAGTGTTCAACAACAGAAAAACTATAACATAGATGTACCATTTTCGTACCTGAACAGTTCCGAGAGGCGAATGTGAGATGTACGCCTTTAACAGCACGCAATTTGACTATTTATGTATATTGCCTTTTGTTTCTATGAAATGAACGTATTAAAAACTGCAATATCTAACAATGTTTACCTCGAAACTGCTATATAGGCAATACAACTTTAATATTAGGAGTTATCTTCCCTTTTTATTTAACACAAAGCTCATAACTCCAGCTTTACATATAAAATGCTGTTGAACACAGAGATTTGCGTACTAACCTACTACCTATTGTATACATGGCCAGCCACCATGCACTGGTTAGTACGCAATACAAAACTAAATAAAATAGCCCCAGGTCATATGACTAATTGTAACCCAATCAAATTTGGTATCATTGTGTAGTTCAAAGATTACTCTTTCTGGTTTAAGTTAAAGGTTGACTTGCAACAAAATTCACAATACAGTTATTAATTTTGATATTAAAAGATTCACCATGTCTTACTCTGCTGCGTTGTAGGTGCAAAATATGTGGCAATGTGATTACAAGCTATTAAAAGCTTGAAAACGAACAATTAATCGCAGTCATCAAGAAAACGCCGTAGGTTGGAATCCATTTCCAAAACGGCTCAAATGGGATGTAGTTAGAGACGATGGCTTCTGTTTACACTTTCATGCAACCTCATTCGTCCAAATATTTTCACAAATATACTTTATGCATTCAATAAAACCATTTCTACTGTCTTTACGCGTCTATTTCATCATCATTGTAAAGCTGTCACTTTGAGCACTGATATTTCAAAAACCTACCGTAAAAGGTTGTTCAATTTTTTAACCTTAGCTCGAAAGAGTGCATATCATCTCATCATCTATCATCTATATATATATCTATATATATAAATGTGAAAGTATGTCTGTTCTTCCAGCTATAGCTATTATTAGAATAGCATAGCTGGACAACGCTGTGACACAACCTCATACCTACCGCCATTATTAACTAGCTTACTGGAGTTTTCCATTGGCAATGTGCCAGACAAATAACAAGCAACACTCACTATTTCTCATTGTTTATAAGACAAAACACTTTTCTCATGATACGTAGTTAGAAAGTTAGAATAGCCAATGCTGTTTTATGTTAAATACAAATCGATTTTCTGTCCAAAAAGGTTTTTCTATTACCCGGGCAATGCCGGGTAGAACAGCTAGTTCTCTAATAAACATGACGAGCCTGTTGGTCACCTGTGATAGTCGAAAAATGCTGCAGAAAGTGCTCGCACTATTTGGCAGGAAGTATGGGCCACTTGATCAGATTACGATTAGATGATTAGACCAAGCTGAAGTGAAACTGTCGAGTAGTGAGCATCTATAGTTGATAAGGGCTTATCGATAAAACCCAAAGTGTTTGTCATAAACTAGTGCTACGAAACGTTTTATATCGAGCCTTTTATTTCACATGATAACAGCACGTGTCAAAACAATAACCAAGTGGAGTTGACTACGTCGTCAAAATAATGAAATTCCAAACTACGGCATTTTCGTGATGGCTGCTATTAACTGTTCGTTTTTGAGCTTTTAAGAGCTTGTAATCAGATTTCTACATATTTTGCACCTACAACACGGAGAGTAAGATATGGTGAACCTTTTGATACCAAATAACTATAATGTGAATTTTGTTGCAAGTCAACCTTTAAGGTTTTTTACTCATATGCCAACTATGATAGGACAACTCTACAAACCTATTACCACATATATGTCACACTGGGTAATGTGAGGTTTAATTGAAGAACGAAGAGGTTTGTATATTTGCTTTAGTTTTGAGACCAACAAGCACAAGGATTGGCCTGGCGATGTGTAGTTTTGGTAGAAATGATAATAGAGACACAAAGGGTAACTTACCCTAGCTTAAACTAGCTGAGGTGTAAATCACTTTGGTTTATATTTTTATAGTTTTCCATATTTTTCTATGCTTTATTTTTAATTTTCACCAGCCTTTTTGCATTCACTCATAAACTGCAGTTTCCCAAAACTGAATGCCTTATGTTGCAAACGAGTCACTAGTCCAGAGTGAAATACGTACTGGCTGTAACTTTCTATCATATAGAATACTCGTATGTTGAGGTGATCGTAAAGAGAGGCTCAACTTTACTGCTATTGAAGAATTATGGCTGGAGAAAGGTGAAATAGCGCAAAAAGTTAAAATGAAGATTTATATATGTTATACATGACTTTTGCAAGTTACATGTATATGTTATACTTGACTTGTGCATGTTACATGTATATGTTATACTTGACTTGTGCATGTTACATGTATATATGTTATACTTGACTTGTGCATGTTGCATATAAGTATATATATATAATACATGGCCTATGCATGTTATACATAATTTATATGCGTTATACATGATTTATGTATGTTATATTGTGATATACATATGTGATAGGTGATTTATCTGTGGTATACATGGTTTATATATGTTCTAAGTAATCTATACACTGGTATAACTTTTACCACCAAACGAAAAGGTTACACACAGGAACTATTTATACACAATTAGTACAATGGTAAGAACATTTTACACCATCAACCCTTTTACCAATCTGGCATTGGCTAGCAGCAAATCTAAGAGGAGACAACTTACAACTGATTGGTTCAGACCAACAGGATCAATGCGGTTTGCTTTGCAGTGAGTTGTCAATACCACATGATAGCAGTTGTTATGACGTAGGTAACATCTGCATTAAACATTATGTGCAGAATGGTAAAACTATAAGCTATAATTTCCCATGACTCGCCTCTTCAAGGCAGCTGGTCACACGTGTGTGATTTGAACCTTGCGACAGTCTATTCTTCAAATTGTTAAACCCAACATGGCTGATTATTAAACGATAAAATCAAATAAAGCATGGATCTATGGGGCACTCATTAGAGAGCACAATAAAACATGGATCTATGGGGCACTCATTAGAGAGCACAATAAAACATGGATCTATGGGGCACTCATTAGAGAGCACAATAAAACATGGATCTATGGGGCACTCATTAGAGAGCACAATAAAACATGGATCTATGGGGCGCTCATTAGAGAGCACAATAAAACATAGATAGATCTATGGGGCACTCACTAGAGAGCACAATAAAACATAGATAGATCTATGGTGCACTCACTAGAAAGGACAATAAAGCATGGATCTATGGGGCACTCAATAGAGAGCACAATAAAACATGGATCTATGGGGCATTCATTAGAGAGCACAATAAAACATGGATAGATCTATGGGGCAATCACTAGAGAGCACAATAAAACAGATAGATCTATGGGGCACTCACTAGAAAGGACAATAAAGCATGGATCTATGGGGCACTCAATAGAGAGCACAATAAAACATGGATCTATGGGGCACTCATTAGAGAGCACAATAAAACATGGATAGATCTATGGGGCACTCATTAGAGAGCACAATAAAACATAGATAGATCTATGGGGCACTCACTAGAGAGCACAATAAAACATAGATAGATCTATGGGGCACTCACTAGAAAGGACAATAAAACATGGATAGTTCTATGGGGCACTCATTAGAGAGCACAATAAAACATGGATCTATGGGGCACTCATTAGAGAGCACAATAAAACATGGATAGATCTATGGGGCACTCATTAGAGAGCACAATAAAACATAGATAGATCTATGGGGCACTCATTAGAGAGCACAATAAAACATAGATAGATCTATGGGGCACTCACTAGAAAGGACAATAAAACATGGATAGTTCTATGGGCACTCACTAGAAAGCACAATAAAACATGGATCTATGGGGCACTCATTAGAGAGCACAATAAAACATGGATAGTTCTATGGGGCACTCACTAAAAAGCACAATAAAACATGGATAGATCTATGGGGCACTCACTAGAAAGCACAATAAAACATGGATCTATGGGGCACTCATTAGAGAGCACAATAAAACATGGATAGTTCTATGGGGCACTCACTAAAAAGCACAATAAAACATGGATAGATCTATGGGGCACTCACTAGAAAGCACAATAAAACATAGATAGATCTATGGGGTACTGACTAAAGAGAACAATAAAACATGGATAGATCTAAGGGGTACTCACTAGAAAGGACAATAAAATATGGATACATCTATGGGGTACTCACTAGAGAGGACAATAAAACATGGATAGATTTATGGGGTACTCACTAAAGAGCACAATGAAGCATAAAAATATCTATGAGGTACTCACTAGAGAAGACAATAAAACATAGATTTATGGGGTACTCACTAGAGAGAACAATCTCGTAATAGACAAGCCTATGAGCAGGCTTCAGCACAAGATTGAATACGGGCAGGTAGCACATTTTTTCCGTCTCAAACTCATGAAGTTTTGCACCAAAGTCTATGTTAGTGTCGGAGCACTTGACTAAGTCTGTTAGAATTTCCTCGAGTCCAATGAGATAGTTCTTGTAATACTAAAACAGAGCCAACAGTTTACGCTCTAAATTATACTCTAAATAGATGCTCTAAAAAATCTTCTGACATCACTCCTAAGTGGTGAAACTAGAACCCTGTTAGTTGGCAGCCTCTTGATATAATGTACACATAGAGAAAGCAGGTGAAATGCTACACCTTGCTAATATAACATAAGAAATTATCACTGAAATATTCTTAACCAACATCATAGCTAAAGGCTCTCAATAGCCAGAATGCACAAGTCTATATGCTGGGGTCTACCTGCGCTAGTTTACCGCGCTAGTTTACCTGCACAAGTCTACCTGCGGTTGTCTACTTAGATCAGACTACCTGACTTGGTTTACCTGCGCTAGTCTACCTGCACAAGTCTACTTACAGCAGATTACCTGCATCAATTTACCTGCACAAGTCTACCTGCGATTGTCTACCTACAGCAGACTACCTGAATCGGTTTACCTGCGCTAGTCTACCAACAGCAGACCACCTACTCAAGTCTACCAACAGCAGACCACCTGCTCAAGTCTACCTACAGCAGATTACCTGCACAAGTCTACCTACAGCAGATTACCTGCACAAGTCTACCTGTGATTGTCTACCTACAGCAGACTACCTGAATTCGTTTACCCGCGCTATTTTACCTATAGCAGACTGCCTGCGCAAGGTTAATTGCAGCAGTTAACCGTTAGAAATATACCTATAGGACAGCTAGTTGTTTTTAAAAGCAAACAAGTAATACAATAATTAATCCACAATGGATGTATTTTTCCAATTATGAACTTGAACATTCAGATAATTACGAAAATCCACGTATTCTTGTAATAATCTGAGATGAAAAATATGAATGTATACTTCTGAGATTCTGACAAGAAAGCACAAATTGCTTCATAATAACCCCGTTCTTTCCGACGGCAAGTAGAGGAAGAGGGCCAGTGTCAGATATTCTCCACTAAATACAGTGGACCCCGAGTTAGGTCGACAATTAATGTCCTATGACAGGGGGGGGGGTCCACAGTGGCATGAAACTCGGCTGTGAGTACAACATCAGCAGCTATGATGTAAGATGACTACATATTCACTTACATAATTAACCAAAGACTCAAGCTTACATCTACAAAAAAACTGAGCATGTTCCTTACCTCAATCTGGTTGAAGTGTTCGCACACGAGGTCACCGACCTCTATCGTGAGACAATCCGAGATCTTGCTGTCGCACTGGCTCATCCGATTCTCAAGCTGCTCGAGGAACTCGCAGTGAGCTGTGTATAACGGTTGGAGAGTCTCATAGAGGCGTGAAAGCGTGCTTTGAGCCGCATTGTCCGATGTTACGTACTCGCGAAAGTGAATCATGACAATGGCTAGGTCCTTGTGATAGGTCCGCTCCGTCATGAGCAGTTCCTTTGCTATGAAATACGCCTTGTCCGTCGGCAGCTTCTGCTAAACAAAACATTTTTACGCTGTGATGTTTTTTCAAAAGCGGTTAAGGTGACCAGCTTTGCGTCAATTGGGAGTTGTTCTCTCATGATACAATCAATAACCAATAATTAGATTAGACACACTTGTGCGTGTGATCAATAACGCTGGTGAAAAGCAAACACGAAATCGAGTTGCTACAGTTAGAGAGTTGAATATCTACTTCACTAACAGGAAAATGTAAATGTTCTGGTCAACATATTATTACTGGTTCACTTTGGCTAACTAAAGCTTTTGAACAACTCTTTTTGATATAGCCCAATATTTGCCATAATTACACTTTTTATCGCTAGTATAATTATGGACGGGTTGTCATTCCACTTGATACATTTTTTAAACAATAAGACACTTATAAAATCTCATTATTTAAAAAAATTGGCAAAGCACTTTGTGTTCCACTGCGCTTTGTATGAACAGTGAATGTTCACAATACGCTGAAAAATCTGTCAATGTTTTATTACAATTTTGGTGAGCAGGAAGCCACTACTCTTAATTGTCAAGTTATGATCAGTTTATCATTTACCGAAACCACTTTTCCTTATACACATGGTGCTTCAACACGCAACAATTAAGGACTCTAAAACGGCAAGAGCTTATAACGCTGATTTTAAACTCCGACTATCAAGCGCACAGTACAACGACAGAAACCATTAATGAACAGCCAAGCAACAGCAATCAAACTGGATCAGACGATGATGAAAAGAGTCCACGCCTGCCTGACGCCACCCAACTATTAAACTCTGATAAAGTGGTGGAACTTTATTGAATGGTAGAGGAATGATTGAAAGGGTACTTTTTGGTGTGATATTGAGTTATTTTTAATTTGATGATTTGAAATAAAGTTTAACCTATCCGACTACTTTGTTTTGTTTTATGCGTCTCATAGTTCAATATTATATATGAAACTTATTGTAATTCAGTATGCATTATATATGAAAATATATTCATTCGCTGATACTGCCGAGCTTAATATTTGGCCTGACTTGTAATCTAAAAATGCAATAATTCTCCAGTTATGTACCTCATAATGATGGAGTTTGGGTCTATTACATGCCAGGGTCTATCAATTTGACAAATATAATATTGCTATTACAGTAGCTCTATGGAGTTTGGGTCTATTACGTGCCAGGGTCTATCAATTTGAGTAATATAATATCACTATTACAGTAGCTCTATGGAGTTTGGGTCTATTACGTGCCAGGGTCTATTAATTTGAGTAATATAATATCACTATTACAGTAGCTCTATGGAGTTTGGGTCTATTACATGCCAGGGTCTATTAATTTGAGTAATATAATATCACTATTACAGTAGCTCTATGGAGTTTGGGTCTATTACATGCCAGGGTCTATCAATTTGAGTAATATAATATCACTATTACAGTAGCTCTATGGAGTTTGGGTCTATTACATGCCAGGGTCTATTAATTTGAGAAATATAATATCACTATTACAGTAGCTCTATGGAGTTTGGGTCTATTACATGCCAGGGTCTATCAATTTGAGTAATATAATATCACTATTACAGTAGCTCTATGGAGTTTGGGTCTATTTCGTGCCAGGGTCTATTAATTTGAGTAATATAATATCACTATTACAGTAGCTCTAACATCAGCGAAATTGCGTATTACTTGAATATTTGTTTATGCATATTAAACTTTTTCGAATATCACAAAAACAGAACATTCTAAGAATCATTTTTAACTATGCTAAAACCAAGAAAACTGCCAAATTTTTCATTTTTCCTCTCCATAAACTTATAAAAATTATTGTATTATTATTATTAAAAAGTATTGTATTATTGAGTAATTAAAATGCAGTCATTAGTATTTTAACAATCTATCAAACAAAGAGAAGATCAAGAGAGACAAATCTCCAAGGTGTTTTGGCATAAATGCAAGCAAGGACAAGTTATGACTGTAGAAATATGGTATAATTCTCTTGTCACATCTCCTTTAAAGATGTGGTTGCATCAAAAAATTCGATTTAATGAAATTAAGACCCATAAAAGGCTAAAACATCAGCTACATATTGATGCCATTTTTGTCTTTGTAGACCAACCCTGTCCAGAGATATATGCGTTTGAATGAGGCCCTCTTTTAAAAAGCTCACGTTCCAGCGGGTGCTTCTTTCGTGACGTCACAAGCAATATATCTGAAAAGAAACCATGAGCGATAAATATGAGGTCGCTCCCTTAGCCAATCATCAGCGCGAAATTTTTATATAGGCCGTAATAAATGTTATCACTCGTAAAACGCGTTGTCTGTGATCTCAAATTTAGGGATTTTACTCTATTATTAATTCGCATGGACATCGATATTTACTAAATTATTTAACATCGTTACTTTAATGAATTACTCGATCGACACGTTTTATTGGCGAACAACATACATGTAAATGTAAAATTGCTGTATAGTTACTGCGAAGGTGACTCCGAGTTTTCTTGGCATCAGGTAGTTAAAGTTCTACAGAGAAAGCTCGGAGAATGGAGGTAAATTTATCTTTTACTTTGAGTCTCCTATAGAGTTTCCTGTTGAGTTTACATTCAGATTATATTTCCCTGTTTGAGGCTAAAATGTAATTTCCTGCTCGTGCAAGATACGTATGTACA
The DNA here is from genome assembly GCF_963576615.1 of Watersipora subatra. NCBI lineage: Eukaryota > Metazoa > Bryozoa > Gymnolaemata > Cheilostomatida > Watersiporidae > Watersipora > Watersipora subatra. The sequence goes on from NC_088717.1 coordinate 10,227,629, forward strand.
ATAAGTTCTTGACGGCTTCTTTTTAATCTTTAGCATCTAGCTATACAATGGCTTAGATTGATGAATATACTAAAGGTAATATTTTAGTACTCATTAATACATGTACTAATTAATAAAATTGTAACTTTTTGCTATCACTAATCATCGTTTTATATTTTTTATCGGTTCACCTAGCTACATTTGCTTCAAATTTTATGTGGCATCTTTATCTAGTAAATTAGATTTATGATTTGACAGATGTTCACTTTTCACTTGTAGAAAGTGAAGAAAATCGATTGATCAATGCAAATCTTTAATTTCAAGAACCAAAGCTTTGAATCGTTGGCTTGGCGTACTTGTGCCTTTGTTAAATGTTTATTCGTTTTTAGAATTACACTCGCAATCTATTTAACTCCCAATTTGGAAGCTGTCAATAGATACGCTTTAGAATGACATATCTATGAATGACATATATTTATTGCATTTGTTTTACTGATTGCAGAATGCTTATGTCGTCCCACCAGCCGAAGAAGCTTTGTCAGTGTGGAAACTGCCATAAAGGGGAAAGAGAGACTTGAATGTGTGCTGCATAAACCATGATGTTTTGTTTGAGTTTGTTGCAGTAGATGAATTTGTTTTATTGTATCAGCTAAAACTATGTGAGTGGCCACGACTTGATGAATATTTTTAATAAAAGCTTTATGCCGAGATGAAAATATTTTTGCTTGTAAAAATTATATAATAAAATAATATTGTTGAAGATAATGCAAAACATGATTTGCAGAATATTGTAGTGAATTGGATATGGTATATGGATGTCCGCAGAACTGGAGAATGTGAGTTCAAATCCAGTTTGCAGCAGACTTCTCATCCTTAAAACTCTATCCCTATCTATATTCTTTTCAAAGACGCGGCTTGCTTATTTTACTTCGGCAGTATTCGGTAAGAATACTACTAGTAAGAAACTAGTAGACGGTGTAGGCAATGATATACAGCCCCGCCCCAAGGATAGGCGACGGACATGATGTGGGCGGGACTTATGGGAGGCTGTATATCGTTAGTATGGGTAGCTGCGGAACTGTGCTGATAAAAAGACCGCGTTCTCCATAGTTAGCTTGACAGAATTACAGTAGACCGGTAGAATTGGTAGTCGGTACCCAAATGTTTACACAACATTTGGAGAAAGTGAGTAGAACAAATTTTCAATTTTCGTTATTTGAGGCCTTTGGAACATTCATAATAATGCATCTGTAGCTGAATTTAAAATTTTATTCTAGCCAACATGATAAAATACAAAATAAGATATATGCCAATAGAGCCGCGTAAGACTAGACTTTTATCGCAAATAGCCGATGTGAATACGAGAGATAGAGACAGGTTGTATAACGCGTGCCATCATTTTGGGCAAGTCTGGGCACGTTTCTGTGGCCTGAGCGTTTTTACGGCGATCAGATTTTTTCGAATTTAATCTTCAAATATCTTGGCAATGAGATCGCGTAACACAACAAACAACATATCAACTGATAGAGAAAAAAATGCTTTCTTTTAAGATCAACTCAAATTTGACGCAACCACATCTTTAAGTGTGACTACTTTGTGGAGGCTTCTGGGATACCTTAGGTTCTATTAACAAACAAAACCATCATTGCTCAATCAAACTAGTAACGATATGATTGAGATGCGGTACCTTAAAAGGCTTCTTGTTCTCTGGAAGAGTATGGCCTTTGTCGCTTCGGCCATTGAGCAACTCGGTGCTGCCGAGAGAAAACTGATTGTGATTGGAGTTCACTTCAGGAACTGGCTGCTGTCGTTCAATCACCTGTGGCTCAATGTCAGCCGAATGGTTATTGACATGGGGAACTCGTATGTGACCAGTCGTATCATTTTCACTGTGCACTCGCATCATCGCTTGTTGCCCTGGCATCCTGTAGAGAATAATATACTGTCATATTCCACACACTATAAGATAGCGGATAGAGAACGGCGAGAAAGACTTGTTACAGCATGCTACCAACAGCCAGCTTCAGACATGCAAAAAATGCTTGTCAAAGGGTCTTGTTCAGTCTCTCCAAGCCCCGAATCAGAAATAAGGACAGTCACAACTTTTCAGGTCTATGCAAACTCATTGCATTCTCAATAATACATTTGGGAGCTTCAGACTTCTTCTATGCGACAGAGAGTACACATAAAACACGTTTAAAAAAGAACTTTCACAAAATTTGAGTAAATTCTATTTATCAGAGAGTATTGGGTATTTGTCGATCATTTGTGATCGTTTTTGATGTTTGAGGTGATCTGATTGTCAGGATGCTTCAAGATTAAACTTGATAAAACTTGATTCAATTGTCAAAATGCTCAGATCAAGCGAAAAAGCCATTATGACGTCGATAATTGCAAAGAGACTGACAGAATAGAGAGGCGTAATGCTGCAACACGAATGCAATAGTCGACATGAACTATAGCAACTAGTGATGTCATATTGCAACATGAACGCAATAGCCGGCATGAACAATAGCAACTAGTGATGTCATATTGCAACACGAACGCAATAGCCGGCATGAACTATAGCAACTAGTGATGTCATATTGCAACATGAACGCAATAGCCGGCATGAACAATAGCAACTAGTGATGTCATATTGCAACATGAACGCAATAGCCGGCATGAACAATAGCAACTAGTGATGTCATATTGCAACACGAACGCAATAGCCGGCATGAACTATAGCAACTAGTGATGTCATATTGCAACATGAACGCAATAGCCGGCATGAACAATAGCAACTAGTGATGTCATATTGCAACACGAACGCAATAGCCGGCATGAACAATAGCAACTAGTGATGTCATATTGCAACACGAACGCAATAGCCGGCATGAACAATAGCAACTAGTGATGTCATATTGCAACACGAACGCAATAGCCGGCATGAACAATAGCAACTAGTGATGTCATATTGCAACACGAACGCAATAGCCGGCATGAACTATAGCAACTTGTGACGTCATATTGCATCTATTGTTTTTCTGAGAGTTTTAATCGCGATAAATTTTTGTCAATTTTAATCTTAAAACATCCTGACAATCAGATTACCTCAAGCAAAGAAAACAATCTTAAATGGTAGAAAATATCGATAGTTTCTGATAAAATCTACTAAAGCTTTGTGTAAGTCTTCATCTTAAAGGGGTTTGAATATTTGCTAAGGATTAACAGCTAGGTGACAGCGGAGTGGCAACAGTGTGGCAGCATGCATCAGGCAACTCTAAAACATTTACAAACTATAACACTGGCGAATTCACTATCAACTGGAACAGGATTTCTCTTGCCATCCGTTTCCTGATGCAACGAGTCCGAGACTACAGTATTCCTAGTCTCTCAAACTAAAATAGATCCTTTGAAATATGATGGGGAAAGGTGAACCCTCGACTCCTTCCCATCGACCTCCCAGTTTTGCAATCCTGTTCGATGAGGTAGAGAAAGGGAAGTATTTCTAAGGAAAACAACTGAGGGAATTAGCATCGATGGAAAAGCCACTCAGCTATTATAGCCGTAAGGTCATGGGGTCAAGCGGTGCTACCACGCGGTGTGCGTCAAAAAGCTGACAAACATACATGTTTGATGGAGACGCGAGCTCATGGCTCACATTAGCCTGTGAACCAGATGAGTCGGCTACATCCGGTGAGCCTAGCTCAACTGATAAGTCCACTTCACGCCTATAAATTAGTCAGAAGAGAGTGAGATAATAAGAACTATAGAGCGCGGAGTTGTTCACTCATGTCAGGAGAACCATTTAGCTATTGAATGGCAGTTATTTTCTGGTGACCAGCTAGTTCTTGTTGTATAGTTCACGAGTGACTAGTGTGATCACACTTGACAAGTGAAAGATAGTGATTGTGTTATTTTTATGTATGCCCCCAAGTAACAAAAGATGGAAATCCCAGTATAAGTTTTAGGAACTGCTTGAAAACTGCGTGAACCTTTCTAAAGATCTGGCTAAACTTTTAGCGAGCTTATGAGAATAACTAGTAAAAAAGTAGCACTCAAACGAACCTAGCAAGATTAGCCATTTTGTAATGGAATATATGCTAAAATAGCGCAACCAAACATGCAACCAAACATGCCACAATTCATAGTTGACAGGTGCCTCGAAAAAATCAAATCATGCTGGCCTTGTGGAATGTCGATTGTCAAAATTCCTAATATTCCTGACCTGTCATTTTTATATTAATGTAGAAACAAGAGCGAACTTATATAATTGACAAAACTTATAAACATGTGAACGGTTGTTACCATGGTGACATGAATATCTGCATAAACAAATTCTTCACTTAGTAAACAGATGCCTTAAAATACCCCTTAGGATGCAAGCTAATATTATGTAAACGAACACAACACTCCAACATAGAGGTGGTTGAGCGTTTGCCTTGTCAACTGAGAGAGAATATATAGTTGTGTAAACCAATTGAGTCACTAGAAAAGCTTACAGGGAGTTGGTGTGCATGAGCCTTGTTGGCTCAGCGTGTGCGTCCTCTTCGACTTCCTCAGGTATATTCGTAACAGAGTCAGAGCGTGGCAGGATCTCCGGTGGTTCCTCAACCTTCTCTGGAATATTGGTGTATTCGGGAGTTCTGCGAACAGCGCGAGGGTATTGATTAAACGTCCGTGAAATGTGGACTAAGAATTCAAGAATCTATTTCGTTCATCAAATACCAGATAGAATGTGCAACTTTTACGAAAGGTTTTTGCAAGAAAATGGAGACATCGACCGCAGACAAGCAACTAATTTTATGTTTTAATACTAGCTGATGAGCAAAATTGATAGATTTTCCAAGCTCAAAGCCAGTGAATTGGTTTACCAATAAAGAGCCCAAGCAGTTTCACCGATTCCAGATATACATGACAATGAATATCATACACACTAATGGTTTGCCTTGCTATATCATTTGTTTAACAACGCTGTGTGCCAAGCTATGCTTGAAAACAGCAAAAGTTGTGGTTGTAAAGGAGTTTTCCATTCATGGCACCGCAAAGCGTGGCACTAAGAGTTTTTGTTGTACAGCTAGGATGGTCTTATAAAATATAATTGCACCAATAAAGATGCCACTAACCAGCAACAGTTGGTGCCAGCACTTGGAGGACATACCTGGAAAGTCTGTAATCATCCATATTGATGTCTAGCCTCGCCCCGAGCACAGGTTCTGATTGTTTCCTGTCTATGCCGGTAGTTATGGGCGGCACTGGGCGCATTATTGGTGGACTAGATGATGCCGCTCCTGATCTGCTGAGTGGAGAAGCGGCGGGAGATGCTGCCGACTTGAAACCTGAGACGTGCACAAACATGCGGAATCATATGAGATACATCAATGGATGCGCTTGGAGAAGCTGACATTAGACAATGGCCAGATTTCTGACAATAGCACCACATTCAGAGGAATCAATGCATAGCAAAGTGCTGACTCTTTCTTTGGCGAATCTTACAATGACAGTTGTTATATCAGATGTTATACTGGCATATAAATTCCTAAGATACCAATGAGACTGGTTAGTTACCTTCTCGCCTACAGGTTCAATTATCAAATGCTATGAGAATCTAGTCAACATTTGTCATTGTAGATCAAAAACATTTTTAGCATATTTCGAACACTTTGGTTACAAGGTCAACATTGAGCTATTGTACCCTACAAACATTGACAATTTATATAGATCTCAGGCAAAAACTTTTAACGATGCATTGACCTATACACACTTATGCACATCAAAGAATGCTTCCCGGCACCTTCTTGTACCACAATAAAGTCAAAAAGTATTATAATTCTTCTAGAACAGTGAGAGGTCATCAATTGGAATCGTGTGTACCCTACATCGTAAGGAATCTGGAAACAACTAGCATTCAATAAGCCCTAAGCGACAGTTACGCCATGCATGAAAACATATCTACCGTAGATTTTCGCATCTAAGCTGACCTTAGAAGCACAGCCCTTAAAACAACAAATTTTATAAAGGTTTACAGCTGCTGAGGTTTTACCATTTGTAGATTAATGGAATTCTGATGATTATCTGTTAAGTACTAGTCACAGTGATTATTTATTTTTAGCAGCAGCAATAATAATAATAATAATAATGTCATAAACTGTAGTAATAACCAATATGACACAGAACATGCTTAAACCATAACTGCCACGAACAGCTTTCATCGTTTTTTTCTAGATAAATCAGACACGCCGATTCCAATTTTGTACTCAAAATAAAGATTGGTTCACTAACTTTCAAAGTCAAAGGCTTTTTATCATTTCAATATCGGTCTCGCAAAAGCAAACATGGCTTATATGAGAGAGTCTAAGGTACTCTCTATTCACAAAGAATGAGAGAATATTTACATGGCATTCATTTAGACATCAGCCGGCTAATCATAGCAGGATAATAACATTATGATACGACTTTCATGTTTACCTAGCTGCAGATGGCTACAGTATTTTCTTAGTTCTAGTTTTCTGTTTAAACAATCCAAACATCTAAAATTCCAGCAAGTAATTATTTATAAATCATGCTTTAGCTTAACTAACATACTGTGCGTAACACTTGATGTCCTCAAAATAATGGGGTGTAAGCTGAACCCAGACTAATAGTAAGATGTCACTGCGACCATACACACAAGCATATCAAATTCACAGCTTGGTTAACTTTAGTAGTATATCATCTTTAGAAACAGGCGGTCTTGGTCAGCGAGTAGAAGGCCTATAACTTTGGAAACTTGTATTTAAATAAATCATTTTATCCATCTCTTACACATAGTGTTTGGTTGCAAGTTTGTACAAATTCAAATTGATATTTCTTTGACATCACGAGTGATTATCATTGAAAACTGCCAAGCGCAAGTATTATAAACAATGTAGGAGCAGTAAACAGCTATATTTGTTAGCTATTGAGTAAAGGATCTTAGAGACGAGAGTGATGAATGTCAATGATCAAGTACGGACAACTCTAATACGATGATGAATGAAGTTGAACAACTCTAATAGACTAATGAGTCATGTGTAGACACCACCGTTGCAATGCACCGATGAGTCATACAGACCACAAGTATGACAAACTGCTAATCTATTTTATAATACTTGTGCAGTTTGCTTTAAAAGTTATCATTGCTTTAAAACTTTGCATAAAGTAAAATTTAAAAAAAATACTGGTCAAAATATTTATCCCAAACTACACTTTGTGCAGCCAATGTGATTCCATAAGCATTAGGGGATTGCGATCTCACCTCTAAAACGTTTTCACAAATATAGACATAACAAAATTTTGAAGCCTCCTGCGTATAAACTGGTTGACGATATTAAAATGAATTTTACACCAAATAAAGAATTTTATATAGAGAGTAGTACCTGAATGCTGTGAGTCACTGCCAGCCAAAAGATGGCTGCCGCTGCTCAGGGTTGAAGCATCCTGCTGAAATTCTTTCTTAGAGTTGAGTGTCGTAGAAGCGCTCATGGCCCAGCTCCGATTGCCCGCAACTGTGTGCCTCGTGCTTAAGGTCCTGGAAGACAGCATCACTCGGGGTCAAGGTCACAACCGGACAGACTGAGTTAACTATTGGTCTGAACAACGATAATCATTGTTACAGAAGATGGAGAAGGAAAAAGATATTTGACCGGGTCTTATGCATGCATGGTGAGCAACATCCTTCCTATTAACATAATTTGTTGTCAGTGAAAGCCCACAATGGTGCTCTATGAACTGGTAATTTCCTGCCACAACCGATTGAGTGGTGAAAAGAAATTATCAAGCACATAAAAATCTATGAAAAAACGAAGACTTAATTTTATAGTAATCCTATGACATCAACTATACTTTGCGGTTAGTGTGGTGGCATCTCCCAGCGAGTTTCTCATCAATTGGTTCATTAAGGTCAAGATTGATAAAAACTCTTAGTTTTATGACAGCATTTCTTCTACTAAGGAACAGCTAGGCAGAGGGGCGGCTGCTTAAGGATATAAGCGTGGTAATATTTCAAAGGGCATTTATTACCACACACGTTAGAAGGTCAAGGCCTCGTGAAAGTCAAGGCCTCGTGAAGGTTAAAGCCTTGTGAAGGTTAAAGCCTCGTGAAGGTCAAGGCCTCGTACCTATGAATATGAACTAAGTTTACCTTTCAAAGCTTCTGCTTCCCTTGACATGACTCTCCTTGACATGATCCAAGAGTTGTTTCTGCGTGCGGCCTGTGTACCTGAGACAAAAAAGAAATGGAATGACAACACAATACATGATAAATAATTACACACTGCTGTCTTCCGACGAAACACTGATCTCGATTTCGAGGGAAACTGGGACATGAAGTGCATCAAGACAGTTCATTGGAGAGATTCATGATCGATTCACCAAATGCTCGACAAGTCACCTAGTAGTTCGGTGAACTATCACGGACAATTATATGGTACTAGCTAGTAAATAGATAAATAGAAATTGCCTCTCACGCCATTATAACTAGCACTATAACTCAAACAAATAACTCCTAACAAACCTTTGTGAATACTCATGTAAACTAACATAATAAAATAATTTGTTTCAATCGGAAGTCAGACAGGTCGGCAATTTACTAGTTGTTAAAGAACTGTGACTTCAAGCCTCCCCTACAAGAAATAGCATAACACCCTAGCTAACATAAGTCATCGGTTGTTTGAAAACGAATGAATTGATGTGAATGAATTAGTTGTGGTGTGCAACAAAGCACCAAGACTATGTTTGATTTTTTTAATATTTCACACCGCAGCCGAGATCCGCCGATTTAATAAAGCAATTAAAAACACAACAGAGAGAGAGAGAGAACAAAGTGATATGAAACAGTTGAGTGCTAGCATTCGAATAGGATCACAAATAAAATCATAACATTACACAATTTTACAGCGATAAGTAAATTAACAACATATCTACAAAAAAACTCAATTTTACATACCATAATTATTAATACTATCCTTTTTTAGGAAAACTTATCTTTTCTAAAACAAACCAAAGCTTTATATGGCTTTCAATAGATTGTTAAGTAGTTTGATCCAGTTTGTTTGAAAATTTACAGTGTTATGTTAAAATACATAAAAAAGAAAATGATGTATCTAGCCAGTGAATTTTGTTTGTAGTGAGCAGTAGAACTAGGCTATAGACTAAGCTACAACTATTATCGCTATGGAACAAGCTTCTGCGGAGAGAGGACGCTGCCAATATGAGGTAGCGTGGACACGAACACCTACCTAAATGAAGAGCCACGTGTGAGCACAGCCCTTCGGTGTTTCTTGACAGGGGCGACTTCACGAAGGCGGTAAAAGCCATGGTGTTCAATTGCCAATTTCCAAAACATCTTCGACTCATTGCGACTGGTAAAGAAGAACTCAACGATATTCTTATAATAGCCCTGAAACAGATACAATAGCAGATGAGAGTTCGTTGTAGAAGAGTGAACTGTAAAGTGACTGTAAGACAAGACTCACATGTGGTGGAGAGGTAAAACTGGGCACTTTCATATATTCGGCACCATGTTTGTTTGTGTTCTTGTTCAAGCAAGAGGCTTAGGAATGAGCTGGTAGCAACAATAGCACTTTCTAAACACTGAAAATTTACTAGAAATGATATAATTCTTTTTGTCTAGTAAGGATACGAAAAAATCATTAAAGTTTCATTGAATGGGTAACTTTATTGGCCTGTATAATACCAGCGCAGGTATGAATAATTAACTGCGTTGCATATTCATGGAGGGTTAAACTGGGTCTTTCTAAACCGAAAATTTATGAAAATTTTGGGTATTGTAGTTTTGCAGTTCTAGAAAGTATTTTCATAGAGACAAAACGTGTTTATCCAGATTTACCTCTAAATAAAAGATCTTGGCATGTGTATCCACCCCTAAATAACAGATCTTGGCATGTCTATTCACCCCTAAATAAAAGATCTTGGCATGTCTATTCACCCCAAAATAAAAGATCTTGGCATGTCTATTCACCCCTAAATAACAGATCTTGGCATGTCTATTCACCCCTAAATAACAGATCTTGGCATGTGTATCCACCCCTAAATAACAGATCTTGGCATGTGTATCCACTCCTAAATAACAGATCTTGGCATGTGTATCCACCCCTAAATAACAGATCTTGACATGTGTATCCACCCCTAAATAACATATCTTAGCATATGTATCCACCCCTAAATAACATATCTTGGCATGTGTACCAAGCCCTGAAAAATAACTTTTGGCCTGTGTATACAAACTTAAATAAGAAGATCCAAAGCTAAATAAGATATCTTTTTATGTGTAGTCACCCCTATTATAACCATACAACCGGTTTAGCAAACGCTTAGACTGCGCTATTATCACGCTACCTTCTACATGTATGTACAGCAACAACCAGTACACTTTTTGACCATAGAGCACTTCCTGACTCAAGAAACATGAGATAGGTTTAGTTGTATGAGAGAATTCCCTACAATGCGGGAATGAGTACTTTTAACATCAAGTTGTCAAAGGATCTGTCTCACTACTACCACTGAAATGTAATTTTTAAAGCTCAGTTAACTGTTACTTTTCAAGCTGAATAGCAAACCAATTTCGGCTTCCAACTACATAAACTTTGTTGTGGAGCTCATGCTAAAATCAAAATCAAAATTAGCATAAATGTAGACATAGAACAAAACAAATTACTTTTAAAGAAAGCATTCATCAAATAATATTACCCAGGCTTATAGTGTTTCATATCAGCTTGGTTTAAAAAAAATCTTGCTAAAAGTTGAGTTTTAAAAATGGAGTTGTATGCTCTTACTGCGTCAATGGGCCTTTATTACTTTAACCTTAAGCCCAAACAGTGATTCCACAAATACTACACCAAACGTAATATTAAAATCTCTGTTTATAACTACATAGCCTTAGTTCTTTATTATTGACAACTAAATACAACGAAACATTCGAATAACATTGTTTCCATGCAGCGCTACCTTCAAATGTTATATTATCAAGAACCAAACAGTTATGAGCAAATGCTACAGCAGAAGGACATATATTCGAAAATAATTCCTTCAATTTGACAATTTAAAACATTAGGAGAGGACAAAAGATGCACAAAGATGTGGGTTTATAAAGCAGACGATACAATAGCAGAGGTTCTTAACCTTGTTGAATGTACTGTACCCCACCTGTTTTGAATGAACTTTTCCCAAAACACTCTTTATTGAAAAACTAGATGATTTCTGTTCACACTCAGGCAGGTGTATGTCTCACTGGTTTCCCAAATGAACTGGGTATTAACATGGCTGTGTTCAAGGAACAAAACTAATACAAAGCATGAATTCACAACAGAGATTATTCACAACATTATTAACAACAATTCACAAGCTTATAAATCTTTTCATAAAGTCATTGCCTTGCAAATTAGTGCGATTTCAGTTGCTGTCTTTAAGAGACCTCCACCATTGCACTGAGACTGGCTCACCAAACACCAAGGGTTCAACCGAACCCAGGTTAAGAACAACGGGAGTCAAGAGAAAGAGCTCTTACCTGGTCAGCTGCGGGGTGAAGTTTTATTAGAAACCGTTTTCTCTTAAAACTGAGTTTTCGAATCTTTGCCCATGAGAATGTGTTTATCTTCTGTTTATTTTGAAATACAAAAATGCCACTGTCCGTAACAGTCAGTTGCAAAGGCACATCTAAAACAAATAGTTACATGAGATAACGACTCAGCAAATCAAATGCAGATCAAACAATGGAGTGTGCAGAGCAGCTGTGACAAAGGCTCTCAGCTATGCGCATCAGACACTCGTAGGTAAGACACTCTTTGGTTAAACTATGCGCATTCCTTCATATTACTAGCTGTAAACATGTCACTCACTGTTTCCATGGGACGATGTCGGCGGGAGTGGGGTTGTGCTCATGTAGAGTGACCGCACTATAAGTGTTTCAAAGGACATTTGCAGGTGTCCCTGATGTCCGCATGTCGCATGCGTCCGCGACTAACCCGGGCGCTTTATTTAAAAAATAAGGATTTCTATGCCAGAGATCATAAAGTCGCAGTCGGAACTGCTCATATCAAAATAAGAACGAGCGAAGTGTGTAAAAACGGTTAAAATGGAATAGCTTGCGAGGCATTTTCTCGTGCATTATCCTCAAGTGCAGTTATAATCTTTCACAAGCATGAAATGTTCGATTTTTTTTTCGAAAATTTTCGAGTAACAAAACTTGTTTGACTAGCGAATTTTTGCTGTTTCCTGTTTCTTGCGGATGACGCAAACTTACGAGTTAATCACGTCATGAAAACATTGTAAATGACCCGATGATGATGGTCATGTAAAATCTCACCCTCGTGGTCTTGAGCCGGGTAGAGTATTATACCATAGTAGTCCGTCTTTCTAGCTGTATCCAGGAGTTTGGAATCAGCCTCATCCGGAGTCATGCCACTGAAAGTAAGAGAATTTGCAAGCGTGAGTGGCAAAGGCATCGTTGATAGAAAAAAGCGTTAGAATCCTGACGAGACTAATTTAATTATATAGAACATAGTATTGAGGAACTGTCTATTCGTTCAATAACAGGGCTGCTCAGTTGGCTGCAATCGGCAGCGTTCTGCTGCCTCCGAGCAATGAAACTGTTAATTATGCGCTAGTGATGGCCTCTAGTAGCTGCCGCAAACATCTTTGTTTTCGATGAATAACCAACGCAGGTAAAATATCATCAACAAAAATGACATACTAGCGCATCACCATGTGGTCAGTTGAGATGACAAGCGACTTGGAAAGAGGAATGTAGCAGCAAGAGTATATATATAACATTCAAATAACATTACACATGACAAACTGTGTTTGACATTCAGGGTTGCAACTCCGTGTACACAGATTATTTCCCACAATAATGGACTCCGCGCAGCAGAAGACAATAGAAGACAAAAAGTATAGCAAACGGATACCGAGGCTAAGAATTGTCTTGATCTCGAGTTTTGATCTTTCGCTGGTTTCCTTCTTACGCAGTTTGCATCAAACCATCAAAGGACACATATCAAAAGTAGAGAACATTTTTGTTTCAAGTGCAAACAAAGCAACAAAGAGTGATCGCGGATAAAATTCTTGGCTTTGTTCAACGTAAGTCATCGGTGAAAGTCATCGGTGAGGTGTTGAAAGTCGTGTTTGGATAAATGAGCAATAGAGAGAAGACTTTTTATGAGCTTTTACGTGTTTCCGTTTTTACGACTTTTGTTTATAAATATCAGCAGACCAAACCTTATCCTGACAGCTTAGAGAAGCTATCCTTTTTTGCATCCAATTGCTTATTCACCTCAAATGCATAATCAATGGCCAACAAAGACCTGAGAAACTCATGAACAAGGCTGAATCATCGCAAGCAATACCTGTTGCAAGCTATAGACTACAGAGCATATGGGACACACTCAATACATCCCTGCTCGCTATTGCTATGTATATCAAGCATAGATATGCTAACATTAGCGAGGCACCATAACTTATACTAAGGAAATGACTGATGTGGTCACATGATCTGACAGCATCGACTCAAGCAAATGTAAACTGCAGTCATGTGTCACCACATAAACTTTTATTCACTTGCACTTATGTCAAAATGAATTTGATTCCACTAATGATTGACAGATGGATGACCGCATGTTTCTATGACAATGTTTATAACAAATTATTAACCTGTAATGTGAAGGATACAAAGGTTATCTCCGGACTAATCGAAGTAGGATAAAGACCGTAAATCTGCTGAGAGAAGTGCAACATTAACTAACAAGCCTAGTGAATGACAGTCTTCGAGGCCAGTATTATCTAGATGCTGTTTTGCAGACATCAAGTAACATGTTTATATGATATAGTAATACTAAAGAAGATCTCTTGCACTTAACCTCGTGACCTCCGAAAGTAGAGCGCCACATCAATCCATGTATTCTATAAACACTTGTAACAAAATATTCGAGTAGCTATAATTTTATGCTAAACCTACATGCAACTTTTCATTATTTAGATAAAGTGGAACGTCTGAAAACCGATATTTGAATAGCACTTATTCAGATAAAACAGTTTTATCCAGATAAACTAGAGCCGCTACTATCCCAATAAAACCAGAAAAATAAATTTTTGACTAAAATATTACTAGTCTAAAATTATAAAACTCATTGAAAAAGGTTTGGCAGCATGCTGACCACAAAGCACCTTTTAACCTAGCAATTACTCCTAGCCTAGCACCGGACAGGAAGCCGTGTCTCGGATAATTTTGACAAGTAGCTTCTTTTTACCCTAATGCACATTCAGTAAGGGTATTTATTGTGCCGCCTAGCTGCCAGTATTTGCAGAGGCAAGATAAGACCATACTATGATATACTTATAGAGCATTATAGCAGCTTGAAGGCTTCACACTGCTTATTATTGCATACTGTCATATTCTTGAAGACGTTATCAGTGATAGCTAAAGATACATTCGTACCATAACCATGCACAAACATAAGAATCTTCCACTCTCAAGTTTAAGTAGCTCGTAGCGTTCACTGCCTGATTACATTACACTTTTATATTTCACAATCGATGACAGAGTTATAAAAAGTCCAGCAAATACTATCATAACGATGCGGACTGCTGGGAATGACAACTATAATTGCCTCGGTCTCAAGTCTGACGGGCTCAGACTTAAAACCACTTAAACTGACTGCTAAAAACTTGTGGGTACACAAAGGCCTTGACCCTTACGACGATAAATAATCGACAAGTCAATTACTCTACCGATCAGAGTAGACGACATTGATAGCCCATAAATAAAGCTTTTAGCATCACCAACAAGCATCTGTTCTATTGTTATCCCAGCATAGGAACATATCTTCTCAGTCCATACTTTTTGTCGAGGCAAAAGAACGTTGACTCCAACCATCCCATAAGCTACATTAAATGCAATACATTCTCTTCGGACTAACAAAACAATAGGATGAATTGACGAAGACAGGCATTTTCACACGCTTTGTTTTTTAGGATCTTTAATATTTAATATATAAAAACTCCATGATTCTATCACTTTAAAAAACTGAAAAACATTCCTGTCATATTCCTTTCCTACGAACTTTACATAAAGACAACCCAAATCAATCACCCCGAGACTCACCGACCCCGGAAACTTCCAAAATTGAATAAATATTTCAACAGCTAGTTGTTTTCAAATTTTTTTGATAGAAATTGTGATTCAAAACCTATTAGGAAGTAGAAGATTATCGTTTTACACAATTGCTACCTCCATTCTACACCATATACACTTGTGTGGCAGACCATGCATTGAGCTAATATCTAAACCAGTTCTACGAGCACTTCCTGAAATAGCTGATATAATATACCAGCCTAACTAACCCATTCAAGTCATTTTTAGCAAGTACAAGTTCATTCTTATGACTACGAGACTGAGTGTGGTCAGTCTCGACAATCTGTCTCTCCTGTAGGTGGAGTTTCTTTATTGAGTCTACTACCATGCCATAATTCTCATGTTATCATATAGAATATTGAGTCTACTAGCATGCCATAATTCTAATGTTATCATATAGAATATTGAGTCTACTAGCATGCCATACTTTTAATGTTGTCATATAGAATATTGAGTCTACTAGCATGCCATAATTCTAATGTTATCATATAGAATATTGAGTCTACTAGCATCCCATAATTCTAATGTTATCATATAGAATATCGAGTCTACTAGCATGCCATACTTTTAATGTTGTCATATAGAATATCGAGTCTACTAGCATCCCATACTTTCAATGTTGTCAGATCGAATAAAAACTCTACAGCTATCACTTGTGAGTGGTGTCTTCTTCAAAATAAATACATTGTAAGTCTACCATCTACCATTTTCACGTCACCTACTCAAAGGTAGTTATGCCGAAGGAACAATTATAATATAACAAGTAAATGCTATGAGCGTATTGCATCGGCTGCTGAGAGGGGAAGTAAAAAGACCATTCACCTACGAAACGTGAGGAAACCACAAATTAAACGCAGGAGCTCACCCGAAGCCCTGATGAAACTGCATGATAAGTTGCTCTAGTTCATCAGACTGGTTGGGGGCGAAGCTGATGCATTTCAAGTAGGTGTGATCAGGCATCTCCTCAGCGCTGTAGTCCCCCAGTTCTCCCTGCGCTATGTACGCTGACAGCATCGCTGTTGTATTTACTGTACATGATAGTCTTCCACTAGCTAGGTCTTGTTTTATTTGTAAGGCAAATAGGTATCTACAAGGAAAACACAAGGAAGCATTAGTAAAGGAAGTTCGAGCATCCCAAACACAGCATGACAATGCTGCTAAAGAAACAAAGGTGTCTAGAAAAGCTACACAAAAATATCCCAGTAACTATGAAAAACAGACAAAGGAAAGTAATAGTGTTGTGTAATGCGGTGCCTATCAGAAATTCTGTCCCCAATCTACATTCAATTTTTTGCACATCATAATGTAATGCATATGTAATGCATTTACTATTAGATGACATGTACTGCATATGTAATGCATTGGCTATATCAGATATAATGCAATGCATATGTCATGCACTGCCTATCAAATGAAATGCAATGCATATGTAATGCAATGTCTATTATATGTAATGCACATGAAATGAATTGCCTATCATATGTAATGCATATGTAATACAATGTCTATTATATGTAATTCACATAAGATGAATTACCTATCAGATGTAATGTAATGCTTATGTAATAATACACAGGCAATGCATATGTAAAGCATTGCCTATCAGTTGTAATGCACATGTAATGCATTGCCTATCAAATATTTTGTCAATTCACATTCCATCGTATCCCAGCTAACCAAACCGAGAAGCTAGGAATTGACACTACTGTTACAAACCCGACGCAAGTAGACACTCAGCAGCCATAGATGGCGCTAGAAGCTTATCGACCCCTACAGAGGTACCAATGATGAGATGCTGTAAACTGATGTAAACTCTCGAGTCTTATTTTAAAAAGTCGAAAGTTATCTCCTGCGAATAGCATACAGAGTTGCCGACTAGAATTTGACATTGGTAGTCACGCCATTCCAAGCACGCAAACTACACTTGCCCCTAAAGGCCGGTTCACACTATACCGCCATTTGTCAGCGTTTTTCTTTCGGCGTTCATCGTTTATTATGTGAACCGTGAAATGATGGCATCGACAAAGCATCTCGGACATGTCGGGAAAGATTGCGGCGGTCAAACTTTCCCGATGTTTCGCCGAGCATCGACAACCGCCTTTCAAATGTGAACCAACTCGGCAACGGTAATCCGCAGTCGCGGATAGAGTGATTTATTCATACCCGTTTATGATAGTCGCTGCAAGACTAGTTTTTTATTTCAGCACGCGAAAACAAAGAGGGTTCTTCGTGAAAATTTAAAAAGAGAAATGAAAACACTACGTCACGGAGTATTTCCTGATGTAAACTCGGATGGGTTTGTGATAGTGTGAACATGGTTATCATTGACGATAACTGAAGTATTGTGGCATCAACGCCGAAATACGGCGATATAGTGGGAACCAGCCTTAAAATAATCAGTCCATGTGACACAGCAATCAACAAATGTTGACATATTGCACCTTGAGTCGTTGCATGAAAAGTGTGCATGTGTTATTACCTATACATGTACATATAAATTACATGTTATATGACATGTAATCTCGTTAGAATTTGTATCTGCAAGATAGGCAACGCATTGCAAGTGCATTACCTTACATATGATAAGCAATGCATTACATATGCATCACATCTGAAAGGCAATGAATTACATCCGCATTACATTTGATAGTTAATGCATTACATCTAAACTACATTACATCTGATAGACAATGGTTTAAAGGACCTTGGTTGGTTTTCGGATGAGCGATTACATTTTAAGTTCACCGCTGTAAATGGTGCCATGATCATCACATAATGGTGAGTTTTACAATAGTTAGATGTAAAATTTGCTGTTTAACTAATAAAACTGAGTATATTGATGGATAGTTTAACATGTCTGCCTCCAATTAGCAGCCTTACAACTTTCATTCAATGATTACAGTATTTGAGAATAACATCGGTATTAGCACACCAGGAATATACGTTCAAACATCGACTTTCAATCATAGTAACAAACAAATCTTTTGACGCACAAAATATGGGCAAATGTTTTACTCAACATAAAGAAGTAGCTTATACCGAACAACATTCAATGTTTCACGAAACACTGTCATTTTGTAAATCAGTATATTTATACCGAGTTCTTTTGAGGGAAAAAAGGAAAAATGAGGCAAAAACACTGAATTTCGCTACAGCCATCCGTAGGCCCTTTATATTTTGCATATAATTTTAAAAATGGAATTAATATCAAGACTAAAGCTAGCTCTTCTTGTTCGATTTGAAATTAAAAACTTTTACATGCCAAACACGCTGTGTAAATATTATATGGAGACTGGCAGCCATGTAATCATTTTGGATAACAACAGTTGGCTAATTTCTCAGCTCAAATCCAATTCAAACATTCCAAGATTGCCCCATACAGGTTGATGAGCAGCGCACAGAAAGGTGGGAGACAGAAAGGTGGGGGCGGTGTCTGTCTCCTAGCTGCTGTGATGGTGTGTTGACCAATAGGTAAACAACTCATCTCTCAGCAAGACACTTTAGCCAAATCACACCACGAGCATAACCACAAATAGCTCCTGGTGGTTATTTCCAAGGAATCTTATGTATAACAAGGGTAATGAAAAAACTATCGGATATAAGTTATGCAGCAATTTAAAAATAGCAATTGGCAGCAGCAATGAAATTATAGTCTGATGATCCTTAAAACTAAAGAAAAAGTAAGGACATCTTATTACACGGAGCAACATAATCGGGTGCCCCATATATCAGATCTCGGGTGATCCACAGAACTGATAAACTCTTACATTGGGTGCCTCATACTACAGACAGGAGTTGTCTATACAATTATAAAAGAAAAACTATTGACATGGTGAATGCTGTATATTATGGATCAGTACCACTAGAAAGGTTTTTATAAACAAACAACATGTCGGATAGTGTTGCTATTTTTACTGTTTGTGACACACTGCGCAATAAAGCTCTCAAATTGATTAAAGTGTTCATGTTCCGTGAGAAGTCTGGCAGTAAAATTTACGACGGAGTGTTGCCTAAAGGTTGATCCACACTATATCGCAGCATTTCGGCGTTCACTTCGGTAACCGTCGATGATAGCAATGTTCCCACTATCACAAACCCATCCACGTTTGCAATCGGCAAATACTTTACCATAATATATATAAATAATATAATTATAATAAATAAGTTACCATTTTTGTTTAAGTTTTTGTGAAGAAACCTTTTTGTTTTTACATACTTGAATCAAAAACTAGTCCTGCAGCAACTATCATAAATTGAAATAAATTACGTTATCGTTATGTAAATTACGAATTATTATCGCCGAAATGGTTTAAATTGTCCAGGCAGTCATTGATGCTTGGCGAAATATAGGGAATGTTTGACAACTGCCAACTTTCCCGACGTATCGGCATTGGTTAGTCGATTCCATCGGTTTATGGTTCTTACAGTTGACGATGAACGCCAAAAGGAAAATGCCGACATACAGCGATCTAGTGTGAACCAGCCTTTAGCATTCAAAAAAGAAAACGTTTCAGGTATATTTTGCAGGTTTGCCCAAGGTTATTCAAACTGACATTCTATTTTTCACTATTCCCCTGCACTAGAAGCAAATTTGTATACTTCGGCCTCCAATTGCTTATGACTTTCAACATTTTGTGCCGAGTTTAACAGAAAAAATTGTGATGATTAGGGCCTACTGATTAGATATTTGAAAGAGTGAATATTGTACAGATGTCTGAGTTAACCTCCGATGAGTTATTTAATTTTTATCGCTAAATGCAAATTTTTTTAAACAATTGTCAAAGTTATACGAGTAGGTTTGCGCCGAGTTACCTGCCTGATTTTTCTATTATAAAAACATAGCAGGGAAATGCCGCCAACACATTGGCCATTGATAGTACATTTTCACTAAAGATGTATGTATGGCCAATAATTTGCTTTGGTCTATATACATGTAGATAAATGTGAGTGCCTGTCGTTTGTGTGTCCAGTTGCAGCAATAAAATATCATACGAACAAAACCTGCTCTGCACTAGATTTGAACTCAGAACCATCACTGCTATGCCATTCAGGCATATTACAATGACGACGGTCATGTTTAATGGCAATCATATATACACAATTCAAGCTTTACCTAGTTGTCTAAAAGAAACTTTCCACTAGAAGAAAAATATATGCCCAAACTTTTCCAAAATGATATACATATATGTATCTATAGCATAAACCTAATTACACTTATAGCACACACAGAAATAAACAAACGCCGTCATTTGAAAGTTAGAATGGTAAATGTCGCATGTGTGGATTAAAAACAAAATTTTTATTGTAAAACAACCCGTGCAACACAGGGCATTCAGCTGGTCATTTAATAAAATTGCTTATTGAAAAGAGGAGATATTCAGCGATGAGTTCACAACGAAAACTACCTCATACACTACAGAGCAGCCTGGCACTACATGTTTCTTTACATAAAGGGGCCCACTCAGGAGCTATCTAGCAGGTGGCTGATTTGTAAATCACCCTTGAAAACCTTCTAAAATGGGGTATAAAGAGAGCGCCCAAATCTAGAACATCCTTTCAGCCCAATCAGCAATTCTGAAAGTAAACACTGATATTACGGCGTGTAAGAAAATGCCTGATCTGGGTGCAACATATAACCCTTACCTAGTAAATTCATCCTCTAGGAGATGTGGATCCGGCGTGTAAAACTTAACTTTGAACTTGAAGGATAGATCATGATCTCTTCCGACCTGATGCGTTATTAGCTTCTCTCTGTCCAGCCACGCCTACCAATACAGAACAACGCAGCAACATCAGTTTCATCATATCAATTCATTGAGGAGCTATTGCTAAAACAACTTTGATCCCTAGAAGGTTGATACATTAAAAAATTGAAGTAGTCATGAATGGAGATTGTGCAAAGATCAATAATCACTAGCTTGATAAAAATGTTACCAAGCAATCTTAACCCTTTGAATCCTAACGGCTAGTTTTCCCGGCTTTGCGAAGGGTGTGTCAGAATCCCTAACCACCAGAATTCCGGCATTCACATTCCATTTTTTAAAATCGTACGAACTTTTATGGCTTTAGCCTGAAAATGGTTTAGTACTTTTTTTTCTGTTTGATGACATTTGATGTGAGCTGCCCAAATATTTTACTAGTGTTTTACCAAATATCATTGTATTATGTGTACGTTTAGATACATTTCATTGTATTATGTGTACGTTTAGATACATTTCATTGTATTATGTGTACGTTTAGATACATTTCATTGTATTATGTGTACGTTTAGATACATTTCATTGTATTATGAGTACGTTTAGATACATTTCATTGTATTATGAGTACGTTTAGATACATTTAACAAAACTTCGGCTCGTTGGACAGATTACTCAGTGTTACTGACGCGCATTGACAAAAACCGGCAGGGTTCAAACGATATACTTTTGAAAAGAAGACAAACCCCAAAATAAAAACTGGCCAGATGTCCAAAAGTGATCATAGGGTTGCAAAGAAACGAATAGAACCATTAAAGATTTTAAATAGTAACATACTTCCATAAATAATAAACTACAAAATTAGAATAGAACTTAAAATTTCCGATAACTATACATACAACCTTGACACAACTCTAGATTGGGTACCACAATTATATGACAAAATTTATGGACGCAGAATCAGACATATTGCAACCGATTTGAACAGGTTGCTCATGCCAAGAGCTTTCGACAAACAGACAAAGTATCAATTTTAGATTTTTTGATTTAGAGGAATACCAACCTAACTTTGGCCATAGACAGTGGTTAACAGTAACAGATTATACCTGTAAAACTAATTTATCTAGTAAACAGTTTTGACATTGAGTGATGACTAGCAGAACTAAGTCCATAGCATTCCTAGGAACTCCAGTGAATCACTGCTCAATGTCAAAACTGTTTACTAGATAAATTGGTTTCACAGATACAGTCTGGTGCCATTAGCCAGTGCCTATGACCAGAGTTGTCTAGTTCACAAGTGGGCGTTCCTCTAACAAAACTGAGAACAAAATTTGCTTGAACGAAAACTATCGTTTTATTAAAATTCCAGCGATCAACCAATGTTAGGTTTTACAAAATCTTTAGGAGAGAAGATGGATGTGATTGGATAGTCATAGCTTTTGTCGCCTCCCTATTGGATGAAGTTAGATCTATGCTATTGGTCAATTGTTCAGCGGAAAGTTATGTTCAGGCTCACGCAGAGTATAGAATATGTTATGAGCTGAATCGGTGAGAAAGATGGAACAGCCAAAGAAATTTTTGTGACATGTGACCGTCCAAATAGAATGTTTCCTCGGAGATTCATCATCATTTTCAAGGGATCAACCTTGCTCAAATATTAACTAGTAGCAAGATAGAAAACATGAAAATTAGGGTTCAAATCAGGGTGGCGTTCAAATCAGGGTGGCGTTCAAATAAGGGTGGCGTTCAAATAAGGGTGGTGTTCAAATAAGGGTGACGTTCAATTAGAGGTTTTGCTGCATATCTGATACACACATAAGCTAATACAGCTAATCTTATCAACAAATCTCAGCATTCGGTAACAAATCTCGTTTTTATCAGCAATGGAACAGAACATTGTACAACAATATTATACTCTCTATAAAATGACTTTAAATGGAAAATAACAACAACAAAAGAGATTTAAGCTTGACAAATATAAAAATATAAAATAATACAAAAAGGTATAGATCTGCTATTTATGTTATAAACTTGATTGGAGGTTCCCAATCAACTTGTAGACTACAAACGGAACTGAAATATGAACAATGTGTCTGGAAATTCTGTCTGGAAATGGGATCAATGAAAAAAAATGCTGCATTATTTAGCTTGAAATTTAGGTATTCTGACACTATTGTGAAAAGTATTTAAATTATGATTTACAATAAACACATTTAGGACAATATAGATAATGGTTTTTTATTAAAATAACCATAAAATTATGTCTATTTTAAATAAAAAAGCTGAGAGCCAAATATTAATGCACCATAGATTTTCAAGTTCATAAATTTGTTAAAGATCAAATATGCACACAGGCAGCAAATAGTGAAAACTTGGTGAGCTCACAGAAATGAGCTGCCTTCCATAATAACTTCACAGACTGGAGCATCTATGATGCAAATACACAGCCTAAACGTTCAAAATTAAACTAACATCAACTGTCATACTCAATTGGCCAAACTCTCTCTGGCCCAGCAGCACTAGTTACAACTAAACATAGCCCTTGAATTCATAACCGCAGGTGTTCACTAGACAGGCCAGAAGTTTTCAGTATTCACATGAAAATGTATGAAAGTGATTCCTTTAGCACGCTAGTAGAGTACTTAAGCAAACAATCAATACCGACTAACGACCTTCATTACCCAGCTGAATAGCTAACAAAGTCGGTGAAATGAGAAAGCTAAACAGGATCTACAACAGCGTCATGCAATAGTCGACTCCTGTCCCTTGTTACTACCGCTACGCGAAATAAACTTGACACTGGCTATGAAGTATTTCATCAAGTAGGAGAAAAAAGTGAGCGATCTGTGGTAAACTCGTTATTCACTGGACAGATCTGTAAGAGTCTCTCAATCACTTCAATATACAATTACAACACTTCGCAGACAACTATGTTGAAATGAATGTGTCCTGAACAGACAAGATTTATTCTAAAATCCATAAATGTAAACTACTTTACTGACGCCTGATGAAGCTTTGTGTTGTTTATTTGAAGGATGACTATCGCAAAACTGCGAAAAATATTGTCAGTCATGAATTGAAATCTTTGCTGTTTCCATAGTACAAATGATGCGGATTTGGAATTGTACGATAAGTTTTTAACTTTTTCGCTACTGTAAGCCGGTGTATTGGTTATCGCGGTAACAAAAGTACAGACCGTAAGCCGATGTATCCACTTATCAATTGAGTTTCACTTTTCTTTTCATTACAAAGCCTACTCATTAGCTAGACCAATCAAATTTTGTCTTCGACGAAACAACCTTGTTGCCAATCACATGCAACCAATCGAAAAGCTTTTGGCTTAGCAATTCAATTTCTAATTATTTTTCAAAACGAGAAAACCAGATCGTTATCGTCAACGCAAGAAATTCATCACTTTCGTTTAACGCAGAGAAAGCGTAAGAAATTTTGTGAGTGGAATTCAATAAAAATTTTTATACTAATCTTGTAAAAATTTTTGTTCTGAATGAGGTGCATTTAACAGAAAAACAATATCCGTATTGATTCTCAAGATATTGCTTAAATACTAGAGGTATATCGATTTTTCGAAAATCCATTTGAATTAATTTGGTCAGAATAGCAAACTTGGTGCAGTAGTGAAAGAGTTAAATAGACATACGCATAGTATGGATCAACGCAAGCGCTTTGTTAAAAAAGATAAGGAATTCTACGCCAAAGGTCGTAGCGTCACATTCGGAGCTGCTCAATTAGAAAAGGAACGAATGAAGTGTTTAAAACGAAAAAGCTTGCGCCGTATTATCTTACGCATCATTTGCGAGTGCTCTTTCCATCTTTTGCAAGTATGAAACATTTGATAAACATTTATGGGCAACAAAATGTTTTGCCGTTTCTACCTTGTAAAAGACTCAAACTTCGCATCATGGAAACACTTAGCTTAGAACAAGCTAAAATTTATCCCCAATCTAAGAGCATACAGTCACATCAATCCAATGACAGTTCAAACATAGCAAATACCAAATGAATTGATTATAAACATGACTCTAACGGAGGCGGCAGATCATGACAGGCTGAAAAGAAAAAGAAACAACCTACATCGGTCTCAGTCTTGCTTTTGTACTCGAGTCCGAAATAGTCAGCCTCAAGTAGTTGTAGGTGCTTGACAACTTGAGCAAAGAGTTCTTCACCATATGATTTCTTCTACAATTGTACAACGCAGCAGAGATTAGCAAAACGCGGAGAGATGAAATGAATAGGATCATAAAACTATAAAGGCATCTCTATAATATGTAGAATATAAGACCTTCGGGTGTACATCATGGTATGAGATTTGTAGTACCCAGCGATTGCAGAGCTCTAATAATGATATTCTAGAATATTCTTACAGATATGAACACAAAGTAGAGGAGACCGGCTGACAGCTTGGTTAGAACCCTAAAGAAAAGGAACCCAGCATGCGACGTGAATGTCCGTTATTGCTTGAAGTAAACTTGACCACGGCTATCATATATCAAGAATTTTTTAAATCCCTATTTCAGTAGGTAGTAGGAGATATACAGACTGTCAGGTGGAGGTAGTAGGAGGTATACAGACTGTCAGGTGGAGGTAGTAGGAGGTATACAGACTGTCAGGTGGAGGTAGTAGGAGGTATACAGACTGTCAGGTGGAGGTAGGAGGTATACACTCTGTCAGGTGGAGGTAGTAGTAGGTATACAGACTGTCAGGTGGAGGTAGTAGGAGGTATACACTCTGTCAGGTGGAGGTAGTAGTAGGTATACAGACTGTCAGGTGGAGGTAGTAGAAGGTATACAGACTGTCAGGTGGAGGTAGTAGGAGGTATACAGACTGTCAGGTGGAGGTAGTAGGAGGTATACAGACTGTCAGGTGGAGGTAGTAGGAGGTATACAGACTGTCAGGTGGAGGTAGTAGGAGGTATACAGACTGTCAGGTGGAGGTAGTAGGAGGAGATATACAGACTGTCAGGTGGAGGTAGAAGGAGATATACAGACTGTGAGGTGGTTGTAGTAGGAGGTATGCAGACTGTCAGGTGGAGGTAGGAGTTATACAGACTTTCAGGTGGAGGTAGAAGGAGATATACAGGCTGTCAGGTGGAGGTAGGAGGAGGTATACAGACTGTCAGGTGGAGGTAGTAGGAGGTATACAGACTGTCAGGTGGAGGTAGGAGGAGATATACAGACTGTCAGGTGGAGGTAGAAGGAGGTATACAGACTGTCAGGTGGAGGTAGTAGGAGGTATGCAGACTGTCAGGTGGAGGTAGTAGGAGGTATACAGACTGTCAGGTGGAGGTAGTAGGAGGTATACAGACTGTCAGGTGGAGGTAGGAGGTATACACTGTCAGGTGGAGGTAGGAGATATACAGACTGTCAGGTGGAGGTAGAAGGAGATATACAGACTGTCAGGTGGAGGTAGTAGGAGGTATACAGACTGTCAGGTGGAGGTAGTAGGAGGTATACAGACTGTCAGGTGGAGGTAGTAGGAGGTATACAGACTGTCAAGTGGAGGTAGGAGGAGGTATACAGACTGTCAGGTGGAGGTAGGAGGAGGTATACAGACTGTCAGGTGGAGGTAGGAGGAGGTATACAGACTGTCAGGTGGAGGTAGTAGTAGATATACAGGCTGTCAGGTGGAGGTAGAAGGAGGTACATGGGCTGTCAAGTTACCACCTATATCAGCAACGAAAGGCAGCCTGAATTACAGGCGATACGGAGTGATGCTTTTTCTCAAATAGCTAGAAACATTCTCCAGATGAATGGTATACAGTTTTTGGCCTGCTTCAGTACAAAATATAAGCCTGTGAAACAAGGCCTTTCATCAATTTGTAGTACTTATTACAGATAGGAAGGAGTTGCTGGGCTTCTAAAGCTAATGACGGCACTATCGGGTAAGACCTACTGCTAAGCACGGACATCAGAGATCCATGTGTTAAGATAGCTTTATGGAATTTAAATGGCAGTAACCATCAGCTTTTCCAGCAGTTTATCAGCCACAGCACTAGGGGCCTTGACAAACAGCAAAGTACGATTAGAGAAGCCTAGACGATTGTCGGGTTTGACAAGCAGACCCATTAGAAGCTTTAAAACCATCATACTTACAGCGAGGTTAGGCTATGTATGACAAATCCATGCATTAGAGGACTACCTCCATATTATCAACCAATAGTCTAAGGATGTCGTGTGAGCAAATGCCAATATAGACCTAGACAAGGCATCAACCCTGCTAATATGTTAGTAACAGGCCACCCTTAGGCAGATGCCAAAAATAAATTTGGTGAATTCACAAGAAAGTTAATTTGTTTTGACCTAACTTAGCAGATCTTTAACAGTGCCAGTAATTAAGAAATCTAAGAAGCCACGATAAAACGATAGGAGATCCACGCCAATCACATAGGACTATTCCTACCATAAACAAGCGCTGCATTCGCTTGCTTTCTATAATAACAAAATGGCATAATTATTTATATTAGTTTTCAGCTACCAAAAAAATAGTAGTGAATGGTTGATGACTGGGTGAAATGAGACCCAGTCATCAACAAAGCTGCTTTCCGAAACTTAAGAGCCAGGGTATGGCGCTACCTTTTGTCCCCCTGATGTACCTATTGGAGTGAAGGCAAACCTGTTGTAAATAGATATTTTTCTCACATCGGATGCACAGAGGATCGACTTCGAGATAGCTATGTACATAATAACAGCGTACGTTGCTGAGTGTAGAAAGAGTTCACTCAGCTCTGACTTGCTCTGCCATTGATTAGCCGAGCTATAGATAGAGCTGGACTACAGGATTGGCTTTAATTGCTGCCTGGCTAACGCCAGTGCAAGTATCACCCTAGTCCAGGGGTGTAAGACAAAGCTTTGGAGAGCACAAACAATATTAATTATATATCACCACATTTTGTGGGTGAGTGACAACATTTTAAAGTGAACATTTTAAAGTTTCCATTGAGCAAATGATGCAGATTTGGAGTTGTACGCACGTTGAGCTATTGTGCAATAAGTGTTTCCATGTACATTCGCGTGTTGCGGATTAACGCAGGCATTTTGTGAAAAAGATAAAAACTTCTACACCACAATTCATAGCGGCACACTCCCGTCTTAATTATCAACAGGTTTGTGAAACAAGAATGAATGACTGATGTATAAAAAATGTTTAAAATGGAATAGCTTGCACGGCATTTTTGTCGTTTCCATTTTTCGCAAGAATGAAACATTCAATAAAAATTTGTGAGTAAAAAACATACTTGATTTACAAGTTTTTCATCTTGCGGATGCGAACCTGCAAATTAACTGTATCACAGAAACATAGTGGATGGTATTCAAAACAATGCGTCACCATGCTCAACCTTGCTATTCCGAGCATTAGCAGACCTAATACGTTCTGCAATTCGGCAGCCCTCACTGGTCAATATGTATGTTCAGACTCCAAGAGGTGAGAGAATGCAGGAATGCCTGCACGCCCATTATATGAGGGACACTATGTGTATGTTTCCATGATGCGCAGTGCGTCGGAGTTGCGCTATCTCCGAATCATGGAAACGGCGTCTTCGCACTGAAATCACTGCGCACTGATCGGTGCGAAGCCAGTGCAAATTCGCAGCAAGGAAACAGCGACTGCGCAGTGGCTGCGCATAGCTCTCAAGCCGTGGAAACGGATTCTTCGAGGGCCATAAACTAGTACAAAGGTTGTCCTGCTAATCTTGTTTTTTTTACTATTCTTCCGATCTTCTTTCACCTAAATTTAATCATGGTCTGCATTCACGAGGATGATGAGGTGATTACTTTTCTGGACTTTGTTATCGATGCCAACACTTTTCGAAAAACAGGTGGCAAGTCCTAAATTAACGTTTAAATAATATATTACTTAAAAAGACTTATTAAAAATATATTACTATGTAAAAAGTGTGTTAAAGTTTGTAAAACCTTGTGAATGTGTATTGTAAATAAAAGTATAATGACGACAGAATCATAAAAAGACCGTTTATGACGTTCGGTATCTGTGATCGATTCTATTTCTCCATCAGGCGATTCGATTTATACAATTTCTCTTCTCTGGCTAATTTGCGGTATTTGCTGAAAACCACTGCGCAGCATGGAAACGTACAATCCCCTCGACTTCGGAGGGGGCTGCTTCGCAGTACTGCGCACCATGGAAACATAGTGTATGAGGGTACAGCTTATAGATAGTGGTCAGTCATAACAAATGCTTTGTCTTTCGAGAAGCCATTCTTAGTGTAACAAGACTATCCTTTGTACTATATGACATAATCTTTTGGCTCGAGGTATAATGGTATAATTTATCGATACTCAATTTGCTAGCCCTAGAGGTAATCTGATAGTAAGATTTTTGACAGAGTGAGGTCAGTGATTGTGGAGCCGGCATAGAAAATACATTTATAATAGAACTGTGATGCAAAACAGCCGCTGGTAGAAATCTGCAGAGCAGAATTTAAGCCGCCTGTCTACTTGGACTCCTACGACTAAATGAAAGGGTATAATTGCGTAGGAGGAGAAATGTAGAATACTACATTAATATTTCTGACAAATATAGATACTTCAAACAAAAATCACCAAGTCTATTTTGGACTTTGCCCACTGTATATAATCAAAAACCAATGGCATATTTGCGTTTTAGATAGCCTATAATCTTTGAACTATAAGGGTGACTTATATATCACCGTCACCGATGTATGCATAATGTGCATAGTTATTTGATACGGATAAAATGAATGTATATATAGGGATGTGTATATAATATAATATATATTACAAAACTAGTCCAAAATAGACTTGGTGATTTTTATTTTAAGCATGTAGGCCTATATAATGTATATGCGTCAAATAAAAAATAGTTTATATATATAATGGTATATATAAACGTATATATATAATGGTATATATATAAACGTATATATATAATGGACGTATATATATGGACAAACGGATTTGGGATTGAAGTTCCAACTCACACATAGCACAGCTATGAATGTTGGGGTTACTTATAGGTGAGAGGATGATGCCAGGAATCAACATGAAGAGCTCACTGTCAGCGTAGAGTCTTAGGTAACACTAGTTTTTTGCCTTTCAAGAGACGCTACTAGCGATCATATTGACAATATATCTCTATCCACACTCTAATAACAATATTTATACACAATTCCTTGCTGCCAGCCTAGCAGCCTGATATCTAATTTGTCAGTCAACTCAAAGATGACTGCCCGCTTTCAACTACATGTATATGCCTGTCACAGCGCGAGCCTGACAAGCCACAGATCCAATTTAAACGCATTACCATTAACTCTCAAAGTCATCAATTATTCATTCCGAAACCCTACAAAGCGCCACAATCGCTCAAACAAATGCTAGATGAAGAGCTGGTTGATAGAAGATAAAGTTAAAAAGGAGAGAATTGTTGAATTGCAAGAATGAGTCACCTATCACGAGTGTCTACTAGACGAGGTCATCATGCTTAACCACTCATTACTTGGGTGAACCATTGAAAGACATTAAATCAGAGGGTAGTTGGTGTAGTAGAGCGGTGTTAATAGAGACTTCTGGAATGCCTCGGTATTCGAGTCTCGAGATTAAGAAATTCCATAAATTCCATAGCCTGTCAAGTGCTACGGATGGGCAAATCTTACTCACAGATAGCTATGCATACGATCAAGGCTTACGACAATGCTGTTAACATCGACAATGCTGTTAACACCGACAATGCTGTTAACACCGACAATGCTGTTAACACCGACAATGCTGTTAACACCGACAATGCTGTTAACACCGACAATGCTGTTAACACCGACAATGCTGTTAACACCGACAATGCTGTTAACACCGACAATGCTGTTAACACCGACAATGCTGTTAACATTGGGTCATAATGAAATGTAACTTACAGAAGTCAATACCTTTCTTTAATAGTAATCAAAATGGCCATTCTTCTACCAGTGATTTTTATCGTATGGATTGTTTACTTTTAGCTTCGGGTTAGGACATTTTGTTGTGAACCTTTAAAGAAAACTAGCAGTTATTACCCGGCACATCCTAGTCAAATCTACCGCAAATAGTTCAAATTAAAAGCCATTCCCAGATGTGCGCATCATGAACAGGGTAAGAATAACAACTATTGCATAACCATCTGGCTTACTGCTGTCACTCTTCAATTTATAAGGCAGTTTTACAGACGTTACAGACGACTGCGTGCCAATTTCATCTGTAATAATAATTGAAGGAATGAATTTCCTGTAGACGAAAGAAATAGTATAAGACGCGACTGCTTAATTATTGTGATAGGAAACACTCTTTGGAATATCGACTCATAACAACTAACATTTACCATAAAATAGCCTCATATAACTGAAACAGCTCCATTAGAATCTATTTGTGGCTGGCACTTCGCAGGATTTTTAAAATTAGTGACACAGCAAGGAGTGATCTGCTAATACATCTTTTAACAACAATAATCTACTATTTCCTGCGCTTTTTGCCAGATTTTTGTGACGATGTCGTCAGTCTCCACTTGAACATTGACATAAAACAAACACAACATAAAATGTGCTACCAACGTGGCTTGAAAAAACGACCTATCGACGTCCAAATATCCAAGGGCTATCGGCTTAGGTGATCCTACATTCGTACTACATGTACATCTGAATGAATCACTACATACTGCATTGCAAGGTATACCATAGTACTCTTATCACATGTGAAATAACATGCCATGGGTAGCCACTGTTTCCATCTCGTGGATGATGAGGATTTGAAGTTGTATGCCCATTTAGTCACTACGATAAGTGTATCAATAGACATTCGTGCACTATGGATTAATGCAAGCGCTTTATTAAAAAGATAAGAATTTCTACGCCAGAGGCCATGGTGGCGCATGCAGAGCTGTACGAGTCAAAAGAACAAGAATGACTGAAGCGTAGAGAATGTTTATAATGGAATAGCTTGCATGGCATTTTTGCCTCTCATTTACAAGTATCATTTTCATCATTCGCAAGCATAAAACATTCGATAAAAATTTGCGAGTAACAAAACTCGCTTGACTTACAAGTTTTTGAAGTTTCCATTTAGCGGATGACACAAACTAGCGGATTAACCAAGACATCATGGCGACAGGGACCGCCGATATAAACAACACAAAGTGTCTTTTCCCAGCTTGTGGTAGAAGTATACTACATAGCCTTAAGGTGCAAACACACTAGGCGATACTTAGTGCGATATCGCGTTGTGTGGCGCTAAAACTCGCTCAGCGAGCTCATGCAGAGCGATAACGCTATAAATTCTCTATCACAACTTTATCGCGAGCAGGATGCATTTCGATTGGTTGTTTTTCCCAGAATGCAATTAATGTGGCTGGTAATTTTTTTCGTATCGACATTCACCAACGTACAGCAAAAATACAAGAATCATTTTTTTCTTGTTTTGTCGTAGTGTACAATCCGTGAAAGTGAGATAGGCCTAACAACAAAAAGCAGAAGTTGTTTGCGTCGTTGCCTAGACAGCGCCATATTGATTTAAATTTATGAACAACTCCGGAGAAACTAATGATACAGAATTTTATTGGCAGTTTGTGAGCGTGCCCATGCTATCGTTTGCTGGTGAATCGCTCAAGTGTGTTTAGGCGATATCTCCGCGCTCCTTATGACGCTCGGGTTAAAATCACCAAGTGTGTTTGCACATCTAGTGTCAGAACTTACACTAAGGCTGAATTCAGGCACTTTATCATCCAATAAGATCACTCGACAAGCCAACGATTTCCCTCGACGTAACGTCATGTCACCGTTGGAGATGAGAGACGGTGAGAGACTGTCATTCACAACTGGAGTAGGGGTAAAATCCAGAGGTCCATGTGCCTTCAACCAGTGCAGCTAAAAGACAAGGAGTCAGTTATCGCATTATTGTATGTAGTATGAATCATATAGACTGAATACGGTCCCACCACACATTGTGTCAAATGCCAGGCGACCGAAGACAGCAATGGTATGTTAAAAAAACTAGACTCATTGCAATAAATATAAATATATTACTTTATTGGCAAATATTTCATTTCAAACAGAAACGTTTTTTCAAGCTATGCCATATAACAATAATAAAACAAACAAAAAAGTACAACAACAATTATTAGTCACTAAAATCAAATAAATAGTTGGACAAATAGTGTTTAAAATACCTTTTACTGCTAGGAGAACGGATATTAGGTCGAAGATTGTTAAATCGTCTGGCAATGAAATTTTCAAAATAATTAGTATCGGTTGTATGCAATTTGTTTATATCATGTAAGTTGAAATGAGTTGACAACCTGTAATTGTCATATAAAATAAGGGCACCAACAGTGAAAGATCTTGAAACCTTTAATTGAAGTAAAATAAACATTTAGCATAGGTAAAGTAAGATGCAAACATTTGGACAGATGATTCATTAGAAAAAGATATGCTGGAATATGATGTAGATATGCAAATAGTCGGAATGTTCTTTTTGCAATAAAAATAAATCATTTGTGACATCTTGGAGCTAGATTATAAAAATATGTATATCATTAGATATGGCAAAAGATAAACTGATAATAAAAATGCAAAAGCCGATGTTGAGTTTATGTATGGCCTGCAAAATTGGAGCAATGTCAATGACTTTGTGACCTTATTACAAATAGTGTCAATATGATAACTCAACGAGAGTCGATGTGTCAAAACAAATCCTAGCGATTTTGTCTTACGTCTACAAGTGATAGATTGGCTGTTAAACTTATGAGTAAAGCTGTTTTGAAGGATCTCATTAATATTATAAAGAAGAAGAGGCGATTTTTGTAAATTGATTTTCATGTGATTTGAAGTACACCAGTTGATGGTAATCTGCATGATGAGATTGCAGTTCGCCTCAAGGCATTACACATCTTTGTGATGACCCACAAAAACAGTATCATCAGCATATGCAAAGCTTCTTGGAATAAGTCTGAGAAGATTATTTATACATGTATATATATTCGAAATAACACTGGAGCGATAAAAGACCCCTGTGAAATACCGACATCTATTTCTTGCGTCAAGGATTCTTTGTCATTCAAGGCAACTTTTCGACGCCTTTTGTGAAAATACGATTGAAGTATTTGCAGGGATTTACTTCTAAAACTAGGAAATTTCAGTTTATGAAATAATATTTTGTGATTGACACAGTCAAAAGTTTTGGTGAAATCCAAAAACAAAGCAAATCTTTCCATCCTTTGTTTTAAGATCTAAACAGTCTGAGATCAGTTTATGAACAGCATCAGCG
This sequence comes from Watersipora subatra, assembly GCF_963576615.1. Lineage (NCBI taxonomy): Eukaryota > Metazoa > Bryozoa > Gymnolaemata > Cheilostomatida > Watersiporidae > Watersipora > Watersipora subatra. Next base: position 10,261,732 of record NC_088717.1, read on the forward strand.
TATGAGTGACTTTTTCTAAAAACCACACTGATAGGGATATAAAATACCATTTTTGGACAAGTGTGAGTATATGTGGATATTAAGGTGCTTTTCAAAATCTTTAGATAAAATAGGGAGTCTTGATACAGGGTGGAAATTTGATGAGTTGCTATTATCTCCTCCTTTGAACAAACGAGTAACCCATGCTTTCTACCGTCCCAAAGGAAAACAGTCATCAATCAATATTCTATCAAACATATCAGTAATAATAGGTACAATGTCTGTAAGAAATGCTTTTAATATTTTTACGGAAATACAGTATAAGCCTGTAGCTTTTGAATTAAGTATGTTAATCATGTAGTTAACCATATCACGAGGAGCAATTTTTGTAAACTCATTCAATGTGGTCTTCGAACCAGTATTTTGACTAAACAAATAAGGATTAGATGACAGTTATGACGGTAAATATGAATTTGAAAGTTTACTTGAAATGGACACAAAATGTGAGTTGAGTTCTGACGCTGTCAAACAAGTGTCCCAGCTTTTGAGGTTTCTTATCTTTCACATTCAAGTTTGCCAAAGTTTACGCGTATCACCGAGCTTTGACTGTTTAAGTTCGCCAATACATGTTTTTCTTTTAATAAGATTCGGGACAGAATTGCGCCGATTTTTGTAAGCAGTCCAATCTTTGCAGTTTTTCAGTTTTTCTCTCAACTTTATATTCTGTGGTACCTCTTTGTCAAGCCAGATAGGTAAAGATTCTGACTTGACTTTCTAGTTTTACGAGGTGCCATATTGTTGACAGCTAAAAGAACTTTAGATTAAATAGATTAATCATATCATTAGTGTTCTATTCAATCAGAATATCATTCCATCTGATAGAGGAAACACATTTGAAATATTGCCAGGCAAAAATCTGGAGTAGTGCTTATAAATGAGTTTCCGGGGAAATGAATGTGTGACACCAATTTTTCTTACAATAAATACTAAATTATGATAAATCATAGACAATTTAGGTATTCCAGAAAACTTGGCGCGATGAGAAAAATTCTATACACAGGAATTAATGTCGAAGGGTTTGCAGTTACTTTGGTTGGTTCACCAATCAATTGTTTTAAAGAAGAAGGATTACATATTTGGCTTTTTCAGTTAAACCCCTCGTTTTTGCTCAACAAGTTGACAATGGAATCGCCCTTAACATTTAAGGACCTCAATCTTTTACCACATTTGAACAAGCTTTCTATAAAGGCATCTGAAATAGTATTTTTGATATCTTGGTTCATGTTATTGTCATCTACATCGAGTGGGACGCCCTTAGTGATAACAATGTTCTCTTTAAAATTCTCCAGATCAGTGAATAGTTTGCAAGACGATTTATTGAACAGATCAGAGTTCTTGTGATCTATAACTCCTTTGGCGATGTCCCGTGATTGGAACTGGACCATAATCCTAAAATTGTCTGACTTGAAGTTTAAAGAGTTACGAGCTCTATGATGGTTGGCCCATACTGATTGTTAATAGCTTTCTAAACTGTGGCTTGGCTAAACGATTTATGTAGAGAAGAGTTAGGTCAAATTGAAACCACAATGTTGTTTCCAACAAAAGCAGTTTTCTGTTGTTTAGGTTGAGCTGATTGCTTGACAGCTGTGGCTGGAATACGTTGATCAACATCCATTAGGGTAAGATTTGAAGTTGAAGGAATATTTTGTTTGTTGCACGATTTACTTTTTGGGTTTGGACACACTGTGGCGATGGTTGATTATTTCTTTAGTGGTTGGTCTTGGACATGAATATTTCTCTTTATTGTCTCAGCATAAGAACTCTAAAGTTCCTTGAGCTCATCAGACAATGGTCTTTGCATGGCTAATAGTTGTTATCAAACTGATTTGATGACCATGATGAATAGTTGATGAATTCAGCCTTGAGATTCTCTGTAGAAATAGATGTTTATTGAAACTTGTCAATTTTTGCTTCTAATTTTGCAGCTCTGAAGATTATGAATTCTATTGCAGTACTTAATTTTGAGCAGTGATTATGTTTCTGCAACTTTTCCTATAGTAGCCTTTGAAGCATTCGTTGAGGCTTCATGATCAATTGTAGACAGATGCAAGGGCAAAGATTGAATACATGATGAAGAATTGGATGATGGCAGTGCTGAAAGCTCACCCTTTGTGTTTATTTGCTCATTAAGAGCCTTCTCTTGATCTTCTGTGAGGGTGGTTAATATCTGTTCATAGTGAGCAAAGAAAATGTCAAGATTTGTAAGCTTGTTCACGAGTATTCTGCTCGTAGTGTTTTAAAAATTCCCAGTAAACAATGATGAGATATTGGAGTGAGCAATGAGACCTGAATGGTCTATGTTCTCCTCGTTTGATTCCATTTTATAGTTAGATGATAGGTAAATCACGAAACTACATTTGAAAACCTCATAACCGGCAGCAGTACAATTTATTTCTATCTGTGAGTTTTCCAGCTTACCCAGAATATCTTAGGTAATGTTAGTCCTTTCTAGTCTATTTTCTTGTGCAGAGATTTGATCCTGAACAAGATGCATTGGATTTAATTATTCCACCAGTTACTTTTTCAGAAGTCTGACTGTCCAATTCATATATCTGCCCTTCTTCATTAGTATCAGAAGATGGTTTTTACGTCTTATTTGGTTTATTATCCAATGCGTTACCTGAACGTTTTTAAATTTTAAAAGAGCAACAACGAAATCGCATTAATAATATACTCACTGGGACTAAAGGTATTTTGTGAACACGCAGGGATGTATACAGATTTCATGTATAACATTCTCATGTCAGCAAGCTAGTCAGTGGTATTAGCAAAGTATGTGCAATAACTTTGCCAAAAATGGCATTTAAAGACCCATTATTTACATTTTGCTCTACACATTGACTAGTTTTCTTTAACGCAACCTGACAAGTCAGAAAGCCATCATGGATAGGTACGCTCAAACTAGGTGATTTTTCTCATGGAATTTGTCATGATTAAAGCTTGAAAATTTGTCAACTTGAAACAAATGATCTTGGCTCATGAAAACGACCTCCATACTTGAAAATAGCAATCCCTATATTCATTTTTGTGATCGTGTTCACTCTCCAACGACATCGAACAACACTATCATTATTTGATGGCAAATGATGAGACAATGACATATTTGTAGAAACTGATGCACACCCTTTACAAAAAAACCTACAATTCACTAACATAAGAAATATGCATGAAATCGTACAGGAAATGTGCATTGCTCACTTCCATTTTTGAAAATTTGAAATTTCTTGACGACTAACATCGTAAGTCTTAGCAAACCTTTTCAAATCAAAACCAAAAGTTGTGACTGGCAAATCCTATCCATTTGTCAAGCTGTTCGGTCGGCAATTGGTAAGCAATTTGTTATACCATTGGTCATAAATGGACATAAAAAAGCATGAGGCAGCTTGCGTCATTGCTGACATAGAGTACATTGATTGCTTGCTTTAGGTAAGGTGTGCAACAAAAATAAGCAGTTCACCTAATCGAATTTACTGGATTCCCTACTAACTTTATTAGACTCACTACTCTGTGAGTACTGAGCCTTACCTAAAATAGTAGGAACTAAGGACACACAGGGTAATAGGATGCTTTCAGATTCGTTACGCGTACTACACAAGGGTATGAGACTATAAGTAAATAGTAAATAAATATGAACTATTGATCGAGGTATGCTATAAGTATGCATTTAGTCCTACAGCCATACACAAACCTATCTTCTACATGGCATCTTAGCAACATTCAACAGACATAATAATTACTCAAGTAACCAACAAAAACAGTTTTAACATACACTGAACGCATTTGTTTTTAGAGAAGTGTTCGAATATTCTAGCATAAAAAACAAGATATAAAGAACTCGTGACACATCCTTGAATGATGTATTATTACAAATGTACTCATACCTGGTAATAGACCCTAGCCTAGTAAGTTATTCTGTATTCTCATGTTACCCATCAAAACAAAAACTACCATATCTTTTCTTTTTCCACAACTGCAAAAAGTACATGATTGTTTCCTCAACCAAGTGCTTCCTGCCGTGTGTTCCCTATATGTAAAGAACGTAAAAGCAACCTTATTCTCAAACACATTACTGTTTTACCAACACAAAGCTAGTACTACTCGGAGGTGTTTTTTAATGATTTTTAATCAGAGAGTATATAAAAAAGTTACACTTCAAGAAGTCACTGCTGACCATCGATAAGAAATAAATCAAATGAGTTCTGAATAGAAGACAATAGACTACAGTTTGCTAAGCAAACAAAAATAACAGGAATAGCATGGTCTTTGCTGTCACTCTTAGTCGAGAACATATATGTATGTCCTATTTAGAGTACAATCAAAAGCGAGTGACACAACTAAAAAAAATTCAAAATAATCAAGGGAGTGCCATGATGTAAAACTGCACCATATTCCAAAATGAAGTAATACTTTTGTATTAATAGTTTTAAAAAGAACCCTTCAGCACCAAATGATGAAAAGAAATCATGCTGAACAGAACCAAATAGAAAGTACTTTTCTGTTATAATTTTACAGAAAATAAAATAACACAGCTCTAAAAATTATGAAAAGCTAAGCTTCTAATAAGCAAATCTAGAAAAATTTCAAACAGTTGACTACTCGTCTTCTCACGATGCTACATTAGTTGCTGCTTTGAGAAAGTCATAATTGCATTTACTTGTGAAGACATTCCACTCATTCTGACAAGGCATAAACCGAGGGTGCCTGCAGCTATAAGGCAGAGCATCAAGCAAACGATGTTATTAAATCAAAGATGATTAAATTATATAGCTAATTCTATGCCTGCCAACAACTTTAGTTATCATAACTCGAGGCAAGCACATGCCTCCTAATAGCTTATTAGGAGAGTAAATATTGCACAGAACATATCTGACCGAATTTCTATATTACACAGAGTGGCATAAGTTTGAGAATTTTTAACTAGCCTAACTGAAAATCAGACTTAACAGTTAATCAAAAGCTAGTAGTTTGGTGATGACTTGATCATGGTAACTCACACAACATTCTGAAACTATTTCAACTATTGAATTAGAGTAATTACACAAATGTTAATATTCAATGTCTTAATTAAGCATAGACCTTTGGCAATCCTTCTTCAAAGCATTCATGACATATAACGCAAAACAGAAGTGTTCTGCTTACATACTTTGCTGAAAAGACTACGCAAATATGGATTATTAAAAATGAGCATTTAAACTACTTGCCCATGACAAGTGCAATACAACTATTTAAAACAATAAACAATCAATATGTATAGCCTATGCCAAAAATCACTGAAAGCCTAGTTAGTTGTAAAAAGCGCAATAGAGGTGTTAAAGGAAAAATACAGTAGTCTGTCACAATGTCAACTTGGTTGTTAACCAATGAATGCACCGCATAACTAAACCAAACAGCACTTGCATGATTCGAGGTTCATCATCTCCTGAGCCATTCCTCAATCATTCAACCAGAACAAAAAACAGAAGCAACGGGTGTTTGCTAAAAAGCTAGATGAACGTGCACTGTAAAAATCGAGATGTCGTTAATTTCGGCCTTTAATCGACGGCACTGAATAAAATGATAAGTGCATAAGTATTATAATGAAAACTAATCAGTATTAAACAAAAAATATTGCAAATACAACATATAATTTATGCAAATGTGCTGCAATGTTTGTTTGTACACCCGTGATTCATAGGAGTGAAAATTGTACGACATTTAGGTTACAACGTGAAATGCGCAATGGTTACTAGACTTCAAATAGTGGTTTTGAATGCATGCTAAACGCTGGCAGTGCAGTTTAAGTAGCCTGACGCGTTAGATTATTTCCATAATAAAAATGTATTCTTACCCAGTAGGTGAATTAGAACGAAAATGTCCGTATATGCACAATAATCTGGGTCATAAGAAACATGCAAACAAGCGGCGATCATCCGCTAAGCTCAATTTTACGGGTGTTAATATGAAGCACTCGGGCATGATTTTATGTTTTTGTTCACAACTACATGACCATCATTTATTTGCGCAGCTTCGGATCGTAGTCTAAGACACAAACGCTTCGGATGTAATCGCCAGGATAAATACGGTAGAGAACAACTCTAATTTGGCCATACCATATCAGTAGGCTAATGGCATGAAGTTGAAACTTCAAATAATGCTGTTTCATTTTTTGTTTAATTGTAGCTAGGAGCGTCGAAAAATGTTTTTAAAAAATAGGTTGTGTGAAACTTCTAAGTCAGAAGTCACTGAATAACATTAATGATGCTCCAATACGGAAACATATGAAAATTTAAAAATGCATCATACTATCGAATTGTCAACATTTTACTCTTTTATCTTGCCATAATATACATATTTTTGTTGAAGCATCAATTTTAATTTGCCATGATTTAAAGAATTATGTATAGAAATATGGAAAACACACAGTGGTGTAAGAAATTTTAAAAATGACAGACAAAACTACGACAAAAAGTTAAAAAGAGATAATAATACTAGCAAATTAATTTTAAAAATAAAATCTAAAGATCCAAAAGCAATGAAAAAACTTATGATAAGCAATATTAAACTTATGTAAAATTAGTCACTTGTCTATGACTAGCTTAACATCATATTTATAAAAATAATAGCTAAGGCAGAGTTACTAACATTGACAGCTGAATCAATCCTTTATCTGATGCATCTACAGTGAAACCAAAAGCAAAAAGCTTGCAAAACTGCTGGAACAGTATGAAAATTACAGCAGATACTGCCTGTTTAATTTTTTCTACATTGAAGTTTGAACTATAGGTATGCTTTGAAATAAAAACAACAGTTTATTACTTTGTTTCTTTATTTGAAATTATCTCTGAATTTATTTCAAACCAAAACTCGTGACAAAGATCTTTTACTCATAAAAATTACTGACGTGGCAACTTCTAGTTGTTGGTAAAAGAGACCTACCTTCATTTTGAATAAAAAAGTTCTTAAATTTGACCTTTATGCTGGAAAATCAAGTAGCCATTGGCTAATACACAAAAATAAATATCTATAGTGTTGTTTTAGATTCATCCACATGAAGTAAGCTAACTTTTATTCTACTAGAGTGTTTTGTTAGAACCTAAAATTTTTTAATTGCAATACCGGCAACTCAAAACATCAGGCTCTATTAATTTTTTTCCAAAAGACTTTCACCAACCAAATTTAATAGCAATTTTTCTACTCAACATCATTGCATGTATGTATATTTTTAATACAACTTTATCATCTATGTTGTCAAAATACTAATATTAAGGATAGTTTTGATTAAAATAGCCAACCGCTACACCATAAATCTCATTCTGGTTGCATCATTCTGGTAGCATCTGCCACATTTGAAGGCTTATTTTGTGGTTTCAATCAATGGCTACGTAAGGCCATTGTGATTACAATGGCTACATAAGGTGTAAGACTGCAAAAAAATTGTTTACTGCAAAACATAACAGCAGTTGTTTTGTAAGAAAGAAAAGGTTCTAAACAAACCAATGAGGCCAAAAAGCAACAATTTTAATATCGCAGCTGTTGTACTACCGTTATCTTATTGGATGAGACAAATGAGAAACAGAAATCTGTTGCTATTGACAATCATCTCTCTGCTCAATATCCCTGTAGTTATTGCCTAATCGATAAAGCAAAAGAGGCTGTCCATTAACTCAAGACTAGCAACAGACAGCCCTGCTGGAAATTTGCAGAAGAACAGACAGAAGTCATGAGCGAGTACCAGTAGCACCACTGTCACCTGCCGCCCACAAGTGCTTTACCAGTTTCACTTTTATAACACTTGAAGCCAAGTCATAAAAGCCTATTTAGTTATTGAAATATTTTGCTACAGTGCACAACATAGATCTTTGAACTTATTAGCTTTGAAGTATTGTATTTTAAAAGCATTGTTTGTCTTTAATCTGGTACAGTAGCTGTGTTCAATTAACATATTTTGAAAATCAACAATTTTAAAAACTTCAATAAAATGCAGCCCAAGCCAGAATTCAAAAATCATTTTACAGGCATTATTTTTAATGAGAAAATCTATTAATAATTGATGCTTTGGGTTTAATTTTTAAAGTAATCCTTATTCTTTTTTCTAAAGTAACAAAATTTTTTCCAGCTCTGTTGAGCCAGTATAGCCCTGAAACTCCATTCCATAAATCATGTGATGGTTAAAAAATGTATAATACAGGCCAATCATTGTTTTGGTGTCAAAGTATCTTCTCACATGACGCATCATTCATAGTACATCTTGTAGTTTACTGGTTAATTTTGTAATGTGGCTTTGAAATTATAATATGTTTTCATCAATCGCTATTCCTAAATGCTGTGTATGACTTTTTATAGAAATTGGCATTTTGTTAATAAAAACTAAACCGAATGAATCAAACAAATATTTCTGAGGGTTTTTAAAAATTACAAATAATGTTTTTTGGCTATTTAAGATAAGATTATTTGCCAAACACCTTTTTTTAATTTCCTCTAATTCAGTTTGTAAAATGCAGCAAACCAATTTGAAAATCAGCAAAAAGTATGCAGTTTAGTAATGGAGCACAATTCACCAAATCGTTACTAAACAATGCATACCAGTGGGTCATGACAGAACCTTGTGGAACACCAACTTTTACATGTTTTAAAGATGAAGATATGTTATTATTTTACAAATTGTGAAAAACTGTTTAAATAGCTTGTGATTAAAGTGCAAGCATTATCAAAAAATTTTAAAACTTAAGTTTGTTAATAAGAATGTGACCAACCGTATAGAAAGCTTCTGAAAAATCTGGAAACGCGCCATGTGTAATTGTGCCTCCATCGAAATTAACATATAACTTTCCAAGCATTTTGCTAATAGCTCCTGAGGTGTTGGGCTTTTCACAAAATCCATATTGGTTATCAACCAACAAGTTTAAATCTTCCATATATGTGCGAATTTGTTATACTAAAACTTTCTTTATAACCTTTGATAAAACTGGTAGTATATTGAAAAGGCCTGTAGTTATTGGAATCTGTTTTGCTTCACTTTTTTTGTAGAGAAGAGTAACTCTGGGAATGTGGATTTTGCTATTATGAAATTAATAAGGTGTGTGGTAATGGAAAGTCGAGAAAGGGAAATTTTCTTTCTACAGTCTAACAAAAATCACTTCCTGTTGCTTTTCGCATGTTTACCTGATTTATCACTTTTATTACATCATCCTCTAAGATCTGCTCAAATTAAAATTAAATTTTAGATTTTGGTACTTGGATTCATAAGCTGCATTAGGTTTAATATTTCATCACATCACATCGCATTACATCATCATCATATTATTACTATTATTATAATTATTATTATTTATCTCTCATTAAATTATATAAAAACATGAAACAATCATAATAATAGTATGATATAGTTATGATATTACGCTTCAGGCCTATTATGTTCTGTTACATTATGCTATACGGTATTTTAATATGTCATAAACATAAAGAATATTATTGCATGCAATATTAATAATGTTAGATCAATAGATGGATAACTTGAGAAAGTACCTGAGGCACGTTTAAGCGAGGTGACTTGAATATTTTATAGACAAATATAAGCGAATTACAGAGTATGTTGGTCGTCAGTACGTCTTTACTGGTGCAAAATGACTGACTAACTTGTGGCCTTGGTCAATAGTGTGATCTATGGTAATATGGTCGATAGTGTGAGCTATGGTAATAACGTATAATGATTAGACAATTTACTTCCTTTAAAAATCAATGACAAATTTAACGATGAATTATATTGTAAAAAGTAATTAAAAGGCAAATGGGGTGAAGCAATAACTCGATAAAAAATAAAACCATTGAATTGCTTTACAAACAATCATGATTTGTCAATCGAATTCTCAAGCTAAGAATAAAAACTCCAATAAGCTTTTAATGAAGTGCTGGACAAAAAGTATGATACAAAAATATAGTACAAAAATGCCGCATCGTATTTTATATTGAATATATATGGTGTGTGACAAAATCTTAATTCATATCATATATAATAATAATAATCTTAATCTACATACATGTACATAAATCTAATTGTTTGTTTGTCTGTTGTCCGTATGTCCAGTTATAGAGATAACGTTATTGGAACGAAAAAAACACTTTGTCTCAGAAGTGAACTTACCTATGGCTTTGCAGACAAGCGAGCTAACCACTGCACTCTTCGGCCACCTTGCCATACTAAGGAATAATTGTTTGGTTACTTTTAGCAGCTTGAAGATCAAGATCCAGTAAAAGATCATGACGCATAACGATTATAAGTACAATTATTCCAAGCTGTGGCAAGCGTCTACGTGGCTTAGTGGTAGTGCGCTTGGCTTCGCATTCACGCGCCTGTTGAGCCTACGAGTTTGATCCTTGCAAAGTGCAATCTTTTTTCAATGCTCAGACAGAAGGACGGACATGGCTCTTATTATAGTAAAGATTTAGACTAGCTTAAATACTACCTTAAGTTACTCAAATTCATTAAGTAAAGAAATTTAGTCAATGGCAACTACATTTCCTGTATCTGTTTATAAGCTATTTTGAATCTTGAACGAATGTGTAGCATAAGAAGTGAGAAATGTTGTTCAACAACCTGTTCTAGCTATGCCTCGAGCTTTCAGATATTTGAGCTATGCAATGGCCGGACACACATAGAAATAAACAAACCTCCTCATTTGAAGGTTAAAAATGGGAAATGTGGTATATGCTGATTATAGATAATTTTTCAGCGCAAAACCCTTTTTATTACTCGTGCAATGCGAGTTAATTAGCTAGTACAATATATAACATCATATACCATGGTTCATCACATCTCGCACCTCACACCTTATCATGTCACACTATTTCATGTTCTAATATGTAACACGTAACTTCATAACACGTCACATCATATTATATCAATTGTTCTCATAATATATCATGCTGTATCACATTATAATATATTATACTCTTACTATAAGATGCTATTCCGTATTATTATTTGTTATATTGTTTACAAATATCATGATGTAATTCACACCATGTTACATCAGTTTAAAGTAAATATATCGTATCATATGCATTAACTGTTAAAGTGATGTGAATGATGCAATCACCAATCAAGAGTTTTTAGCTCATGAGTCATGAGAAGACAACACTAGTTCTTAGCTAATTATTACTAGCTTCTGGTTATAAGAGACTAATATTGAATTAAGTCTTGGCTAGTCAATGGCAAACCTCAGGCTTTTTTAAGTGAAGAGTAATGCTTCTGTAACCAGCCATTTATTATTCAGTACATAGCATCCAGTTCTGATTTGTGTACGGGATTGACTGCGTTTCCATTCTTGGAATGGGTTTAGAGTTGTCCGCTGCCGACCAATTTGCACCCTACTTTCTCAATGATTCCAAGTTGCCCATTGCAGATATTTCCAAGATTTATGATGTATCTCTTAAAACAACATTTGTTAGATTAAACTCGCTTTCTCACAGTGAATACCTTCGCTCAAACTTAACAAAGAGAATTGCCGTTGAATGCATTGGGATTCTACGGTTTCTACGATTCAGAGTCGAAGCGACTTTGAACTCATTCGAAGCATAGAAACACAGTGATTAAGTGCAGAAGTGAGAACATGTGCAAATGGAAAGGTGTGTAAAGCCTGCTAATATTTAAAGAATTATAAAGTCAATAGAAACATTTACAGAAGAGTGTAAGTATGAGCACATCTATGATCCAGAAGTATTATAAAACTAATATACATGCACTACGCGATTATTAACACAAAAATTAGTTACTGTATGAAGTCATGGGAATATGTTTCATTTTGTTATTTAATAAATACCGTTAACACAAAAACGTCTAATGCGCATAATATTTAATAAACTACCACTGACTTCTTCTCGGTCCCTGTTTGTTCAGCTGTCTGTGCTGCCTGTTAATAAACTTTACTAGTATAAAATTCTCTTGATAGCTCATTCAATATTTTATTCAAGTGATGACAAAACAAAGAAAGATTCACACTATAACACCAGATTTTTAGAAACCAATCTACCTTTACCATTATTTTATACTGCTTCAGGTCAAAAAACAATCGAATACAGAATACCATCACAATGGAACAGTCTTCCAATATGCTTACGCAAAATCTCTGCATTTACTAGTTTTAGAGTTAATGTTAAAATCCATTTGCCTTGATTAATTCAGACCTGTTATTTGAGTTTGCCAATTCCTGTGGGCCCAGAACATCGAGTAGCTGCAGTGCTACTGCTCATGTGGGCCTCATCATGCCTTAACGAGTAGGAACCAAGCTTTCATTTATTTTATTTAACTTAATCAATATTATAACTATATCTTCATTTTGCTTAATGTTTTATTTCTACTAAACGATGAAATAAAATACACACATACACTTATAAATGTGTTAAAAATGCCAATTAAATTAGAATGTAGTTAATTTTCATGTCACAAAAAAATTTATAACTGCTTCTTACCATCTCTACATCTAGCGGTCAGTTGAGGTGACTAAGACTGTCTCTGGTTGTGGCTGTTATATTTGCCAAAGAGCTCTATTCCATAGAGCTATATTCCATAGAGCTCTATGCCATAGAGCTACATGCCAATGTTGAAGGGATTTCTGGCAATCGCTAGACTGGGTTCATCCTCTTGAGAGGAAAGATAGAGTGTACAGCGGCCAAGATCATGTCAAAACATGTTGCCAATTTCCATCATTCCCAAATTTCCAACCTGTTGCAGTGGCTGGCTGATGGATAGGTTTGTTTACCCTCTCCGTCTAGAGTCAGATGCTGCCCCGATGCATCATTGGAATAGTGCGGTGCTTCTACAGATGTTGTTTTCGGTTCTGTAAAAGTGTCTAGCTTAGCGTCTCACTTGTATAAGGGATGATAGGTTAGTCGCCATCAGCCTGACCCCTGACCCCATGCACAAGTAGTAGTCGAGTACATGTATTACCAGTAGTAGGTTCATATAGCCTGGCCTGGCCGTAACATCTTAAACATCAAAAAATTTATAAATTCGTAAACTCAGCTCAAGCGAAAGTGCGATTATCATGTTTATAGTTGCAAAGAGATCGACAAAATGGAGACGCCTAATGCTGCAACTTGAACACAATAGCTGATATCAACTATAGCAACTAGTGATGTCAATCCGCATGTGCTTTTTCTCAGCGTTTTAACTGCGAGTTTTAACTAACAAGTTTTTCTCGATTTAATCTTGAAACAACCTGACAATCAATTTACATCAAACATCAAAAACTATCACAAATGATAGAAAAATCCTGATACTTTCTGATAAAATCTTCTAAAACTCAGTGCAAATTCACCTAAAACGATGTAATACTAAATCCTGACAATTTTGGCAGTAAGTTCCAAACTGTGGGTAGTTGAGCTGTTACCGAATTACATGAAATATTTGTCTTTTGCAGCATTTGGTATCACAGGACTGTTTAGATCTAACCATATCATTATCTGAAATAGCCTCAGCTACTATATAAGACAAGACAGATTAGTAGTTGTACACTTGAAGTCCATTAGCCGCTAGACACCATCTCATTACCATAATCCTGTTAGTAATATACCTGCGATACACTTCTGCTGCTGCGTTAGTCTTTCACTATAGTACAAGACAGAAAATTAATACCTTGTGACTTGGATACAAAAGATGCGACAAAGTTTAACAAAGTGAATGCCTACAAAGTGCGGCTTTGCGAAGGCCAAAAAGTAAGATACAACAATATGAATTCATCAAACATCACTGGAATCTATGCTTGCAAACAGGATGCACCGAGCTGGCAGTGTGATAGTACCTACACCGCATGGACAGCAATCGTACTCAGCATTGCGATGGTTTTGACAAATTTTTTCTATTTGTTGATTCTCGGAATAAACGCGTGGTTGAAGAATCTAACCTATTTCTGGGTTATCTTCCATATAACATTCACTGACATTCTTTCCGGTCTCTTTTGGATAGCCGATATTTTAACATGCTTATTAGTTGCATTATGGGAGAAATGGCTGCGTAAACTCTTAGCTTCGGTTACAACATCGGTGATGTTAGAAATGGCGGACTCTGTGAGGTACCAGCTTCTTTTCGTCGCCACATTTGAAAGATACTACGCAATCTGTAAACCCACGCACTATGGCAATGCTACTGTTGTCAAACGCATAGGAGCTATTGTGTTTTTCATCTGGGTTTTTAACCTGCTTTGTGGGTTTCTAAAACATTTATCAATTCTTCTGATCAATGACTGTTACGAAGACACTTTTGATGCTATGTATGGTAGTGGGATCTCTGCCCTAGTGATCAATGCTATATCACTGTTGATTACTTCACCTTTGATTATACAGATTTACTTGGAAATGAACAGACTAGCCGCAACAAACATGCCAGAACAACATTTTCAGCAGCTCCGTTGTGCCAACATGTATGTGTTCCTCAATGTGGCTACTTGTTGGGTGTTGCGGTTGGTACCACAGGTTACATACCAGTTAGTAGCCCTTTTATCGAATCATCTGAATCTCAGCCCTTACAAATGGGTGATAGCATTCCTCGATGTACTTCATGGATTCTTCAATGTACTAATCTACATTATTCTGCATCCACAACATCTCATTGTCAACAGACGAAACAGAGTAGCGGGATTTCCAGGACCAACTTTAAATTTGTGTGCTGAATAACTACGTACTTTACAACTAGTGTAATCTAGTGAACGAACTACGAAATTCTTTACTGCCATAAGATCAGCTGTTATGTGTTAGCAACTATTTGATTAGCTGACAGTGAACGTTGTTGTTAGTGTATATGCAAAACCTTTTTAGATTGTACGAATTTGCAAACAACGAAACCTGCAGACAATATCTAATGTTTGTAAAGAAAATAAAAGTCAATTATTTTAATCCAATTTTGAAAATGGTTGTAAGTTAGTTAGTATTCCTTGTGATCTGCACTTTCCATCATGTCTGCATTTATTTTTTAGATTTTGCTGAAAAGTTGAAAAAAATAGTAGAGTATTCTTTTAGTTCACTGGTATTATTAAATAAACATACCACCATTGACAACTGTGTCAGTGATGTGCCAAGAGAAAACAACTCCAAAAGCAAGCACTGGCCACTCAAAGAAGAATGGTCATGAAGGAGTTAACCACAGAATTAATGGCAGTAATGCTGCATATCTTATCTAGATTAGGCCTTGAAAACAATTGTATATGAAAAATATAAATAAGCATTGAGTTTTACTTTTTATACAACTCCCAAAACAGTTTGTATGATTTATAGCCTATGTGTAATTAGTCTGTATGCTGTAGATAGCCTGTGTGCATTGGAAACAACTCGAAGCCTTTTAAGAAAAATCTTCTAGTTGTTTTCAAGCTGCAATGAGCTGAATGAAAGATCATTACTTTAGACACAAGCCAGATATGAGATGTTTTGGTACGGTTTCTAATGAGCCATGTATGCATACAAATATAAAAGTAGTGTGCTTTGCTGCTTTTCAAATTGTTAGGCAGTTTTTTTGACCAATCGTAGTAACCTTTAAAAGATCAAATTTTTTATAGCTACAACAAATAAAGAACACATCGACGCTTCAATGTTACGATAAAAATCAAAAATAAGGGCATCGACCAAGGCTGTCCTGTAAAAAGCTGCATATGCGCACATTTGCCTGCGGTGACCCCCTTATACCAATTGTCCTTTAGATGATCATGCACTGCATCTTACTAGATTCTATCAGGAAATGTCAATATTTTTCTATCATTTGAGATTGTTTTGATGTTTGAGGCGATTTGACTGCCAGAATGTTTCAAGATTGAAATTGACAAAACTTGATCACGGTTAACATGCTTAGATCAAGCAAAAGTGCAATTATGACGTTGATAGTTGCAAAAAAACTGACAGAATAGAGACAAATAACGCTGCAAGTTTAATGCAGTAGCTGATATCAACTATTGCGACCATAACAACTAGTGACGCCATTTCGCATGTAATTTTTTTAGCATTTTAATCGCGATGAAGTTTTATTGATTTTAATTTTTAAAACATTTTGGCAGTCAGATCACCTCAAGCATGAAAAGCAACCTTAAATGATAGAAAAATATGGATACTTTCTGATAAAACCTACTAAACTTTTGTATAAGTTCCTCTTTCAAACTAAACCTGCAGCGCTGTTTGTTGCTGTTCTGTAGCCTCAAATCGATATGTTATTAGTCTTGGACATCGTTTGGAGGTAGGAGGCCCTCCCTGTCATGCCTACCTGTTGTTCCAAATATCTATTAACAAGATAGACCTCAGACTACTAAGCAATGAGAACTCGCCGAGTAGAATCTACATGTATATAAAATACTGCACGCTACTAGCAATGTTAAATGACCTTCTGTATCTCTTTACGCAACCAATCTCTCCATCAATAGTTATTCTGATCACGCGCTGAGCAGCAGCTCAGCAATAACAGAATGTTTGTATTCAAATATGCCTTTATTTACAATAGAATCTTTGGCGAAATCTTCAACAAATTTAAAAATAATTAAAAGCTTCAAAACCAACTTTAACAAATTCCATTATCTATGAAGCAGACCATGAGGAGGTGATATTCAATTATTTATATGTGTACTTAAACAAACCTTGGCATGCAGTGGCGTATGCAAGATGAGACAACTACAGACTCTACAAATAACACAAATTAAATAAAAGACTATTTTGAATCAACAACTGATAAAAATGACTAAAAAGTATAACAGTAATTAATAAAGTGTTAAAATACAGATATAAAGATAGTCATCACGATTAGAACAGAAATTAAGAAAAAGGTTAAATTACATGCATGTTTGGATATGAAACATATAATTGCTTCCTTTCATGACGCGCTTTTCATGAGGAAAAAACTTTTGGCCATGGGAAAAAGTAGAAGCTATTGTAAAAATAAATTAGAGGATAGACTATCTGCCTCTTTTTATATATCAATTACAAACTTAACCATGAATCAAAAAGTGATAATTAATTCAAGCGCAAATGTGGCGAAGCGCTAACACGAAACAAAAGTAACGTTGATTTCCTTACAAAAAACGTGATTTGCCAATTAAAGTCAATATAAACACGCCTTGAGATTTCAAGCTAAGAACATGCCTCAATTCAGAGTGCTGGACAGGAAGTGTAGAAAAATAAGTCAGACCTTATCTAGAGAAACCATGACAATACATAAAAGAGTTTGCATTTATTCTAGTAATCATGAAGAATCAATAGGAATGTGTCTTGCTAGGAATGCGCTCAAGTGATCTGAAACCACTCCGCATGAGATTATCCAATTTGCACGACGATCATTTGGAAAACAGCGTCAGCTGAATAAGGGGAGTGACCTTGACAGTAGTTAGGTCCGCAAGGACTGCCTGCAGAAACATTCAATAAAATCCAGGTAGAGAACCTCTCTAGTATGCACAGGTTGCTCTATTGCTGCTAGTGATACCCTGATAAAGTTGCTATATGCTATATGATGGCTTATACCTATAACGTTGCTATATGATGACTTATACCTATAAAGTTGCTACATGATGATTTATGTTAAAATGAAACTTGGACTTTTGTGACAGCAGGAGCGAGTGCTAGCTCACTCGCATTGTGAGTTGATGACCAATATATAAGCATATTGCTCATCAACTCCAAAAATTGGGCTCGTTTCACGAAAATAATAAAACAATATTTAAAAAGTGCATTAATCTGGAATTAAAAATTAATAAAATACATTAAAATAAACTTTGCTAACTTTTAAAATAATGCAACAGCAATGTAACATGACTCATAATAATCGTAAAGACAATTATGAATAAGAATTTAGAAAAATCTTGATTTTTTAGCTTTGCGTACCTAATCTAATTCTGCCATGTGCTGCTCTCTACCATTTTAAAAGTGATCATGAATTATTACTAAATGGTTTTCAATATTCAGCTATAAACTTGTTCAAATATTGTATGCATACCCTACCGAGAATTCCTGTTTTTACTTTACTCGAAACTTGAAAATAGCAGATTTCTTAAAATTTTCGGTATACTTATGCTTACAATTACACTGGTAAAATTATTTTTTTCTCAACTATTTGTTTTTTATGCACAAGCAAATTTTGACAAAGGCCTCAGAGAATACAACAGAGTAGTAGTCCGGCATCATCCGTGACATATAGGTATTCCTTTTGCTGAGTGGATAATCGACTACATAGATATAACAACAATGCTTCAAGCTTTTGGTGACTTGCTCATTGACCCATTCGCAAGCATGGTAAAACATAACAAAAATATTTAATGGGAAAACTGTTTAAGATTAAAATTAGGTTATTTTTTCTTGAGCATTTTTACAAATGAGCAGATTTTGCCACTGTCACACCTCTATAATAGTCAGAAGCCAACAGAATGTCGTATTGATTGGACATCTCTATTAATTACAAACCACTCAGACAGTTACCATATTGCCCTGGCAAGAAGCAATTGATTAAAAAGCTCAGAGGTCAAGAGCGCTGCACTTGAAGGTTGCTGTAACAGTATAACCGCACGTAACTTCTGCTATGCTGTTGCATGGAGATAGTTTTGCAGTGGCAAATATGGACAAGCTACGAAAGGTAGGCTAAGGACAGGGCAGTTTCTTCCGGCTTTAACAAATAAAATTCAAGAATAAAACAGCCAATAGTAATAGACAACTAAAGGAGATGTGAAACTGAAGTGCAAAAGTTTTACAAACTTTTACGAATAAATGAATGGATGGATCATATTACGAATGATTTCCATATTGTGGTTTGTGTCAAACTAGAAGCTTACGGATCGACATTTTATGAGACGATCCATTCAGATGCAGACAACCACTTTAAAGCCCGGTTCTCACCCTACCATAAGGAGCGGTGGGAGTGCAACTGGTGACTGCCAGCAGTTATTGAGAACCAGCTGGCTGGCGAGAGTCGGCGACAATTTTCCTACTGGTGTTGGCCGCCGGCAAAGCTCAACAAGTTGAACTTTTCAATGGTCTCCGGCGTAGGTTGCAGGATATCGCCGGTTGTGTGAATCGTACATTGGCGGCCATGCACCCAAAATGCATTGTGCATATGATTTCTGTAATTTTGATTTTCTGATTAATTTGTATTTCCGATTACAATCCAGCTTGACAAGTGGTTAGATATACATGAGTCTAGGGTTAGGATGTGATGCGTGGATGGGAAGCGTGGGAGAAGAATACAAAACAAGAGACTTGTAAAGATACAGATAGATGGGACAAAAAGCTACATATATATGAAACTAGTGACTAGTACAACCATACAGTACCCATTCCATGGCTGCTATTTTTGTTCAAACTTTCGTCATATCTATTCTTCTCAAGTACATGTAGGAAGACTGGAAGGAATCTGGTTTGCTTAATTGAATGAGCTCAAAGCTTGGACAAAAGTTGGATATAGCCAATCCAACTGCATGATGTGCAATGTATGTCTTAGCACCTATAAACACAAATATTACTAATAAAAAGTATAGCTTACCTCTGCTTGACCTTGGGTTCGCACCTGTAGCAGGTTGAGTTTACGGAAGGAAAAGATGGCAACGGCTAAAACTATAAATGAAACCACTGAACCATTAATTTCCTATCAACTGTGACTTAAATGTTCTCTTATAATACATATCATGGCTATTAGAGGTAAGCAAAACCAAGTAATGTAGATATTTGAGCAGATATTTTACTGCTGCAACCGTGGTAGACACACAAGCAAGTATTACAACCACAAAAATATCCACTCTTGCATAGAACTATGTAAGGTTCTTAGAACTATGTAAGATTCATAGAACTATGTAAGGTTCATAGAACTATGTAAGGTTCATAGAACTATGTAAGGTTCATCGAACTATGTAAGGTTCATAGAACTATGTAAGGTTCATAAAACTACCCTAGGGCACTTATGTATTCGCCTCATCTAACTTTTGCATTTTCGTGGAGTCATCCTCTCGCGAGAATTTCATGAGCGAAACTAAACTATCATAACGAACGAGTGAAAACGCGAAGTTAAATGGCTTTATTCATTGATATCCACAATAAAATCGTCGTAATAGAAATGCAGGTAATTGTCGCGTGTGGTTGGAATCAATGGGAAGTTTCTGGTAAACTCATTATAGCTAATACACCGACTGAGCAGCATGGCAAAGCAAATTAAGATGACGATATCAGTTTAGTCACCGAATTTTTAACTGATGAAGATGAAAGCCTGATAGGTGAAGTCATAAAATTGAATAATAATTATTGTAGTGATGAATTTTATTACCAACCAAAAACAATATCAACCCTCACTAGGTCCAACCACGGTACACAGTTTTGGTTGTGAAGTTGGTTGTTATCTATTTTACTTCTTCTTGGTACTTGAGTGTGAAAGACATGTGAAATTCACGGCAGGAGGGACCTAGACCAGTGTCATATAGTTTCACAGAGTCCCGCGACAAAAGCCGGAAACAAAACGCTTGATTCCAAACAAACCCGATTGATATACTGATCTCTAATGGAATATTCTTACCTCGCTCTCAACATCTCACTTTTTTGCATTTACTTTACTTTATTAAAAAAAATCATTTGTAGTTTCTTGTAGTGAATTTTGTCTTTTTTTCAAATGGTGTATAATACAACAATCAATTTTAGAGCGACTGCCAATGGGAGTAATTTTTGTTGGTTAGTGTTGCGGCCTCTCCATTATAACTTATATAAAACAATAGTGGGCGCGGCTTGTTTGTTTGGAGCCGTGCAAGCTCCAATATACGCTTCCCTTAGTCGCGAAACTCTGTAGTAAAGTTATACAGCTCTGTACTGTCAAAGTCGTATAGCTCTACAAAGTCTCGCGACCAAAAACGGAAACAAAAACCCATGTTTCCAAACAAACCCGATCGACATACTGATCTCTAATGGAATATTCATACCTCGCTCTCAAACCGCTCTTTTTTGCATTTACTTTACGTTTAAAAAAAAACTTTATTAGTAGCTTTTTGTAGGAAATTTTGTCTTCTTTCAAATGGTGTATGATACAACAATCAATTTTAAAGTCACTGCTAATGGGAGTAGTTTTTGTTGATTAATGTTGCGGCCTCTCCATTATAAGTTATAGTAGGCGTGGCCTGTTTGTTTGGAATCGAGCGAGCTCCCGTATATGCTTCTGTTGGTCGCGGGACTCAGTGAAGCTATACGGCTCTGACCTAGACGTCATTGATAGTCCAAAAAACACTTGGCAGCAAGTGATCAAATTGAATTATTGATCTCACCCACACATTTCAACCTGCGGTTTACAAATACGAACTAGTCCCAAATTGAAATTTTTTTCTTAAATTAGCGAACTGGACATGAGGAAAGTAATCTGTGTTTTCCTCTTTACTTTCACATCACTATATTTTCGCGCTCATCACAGCAGCGAAATTAAGTTGCAGCGAAATTTTACTCTGTGTGCTACTCACGAAACTAAATACTAGCGAAATAAAAGTGTCCTAGGGTATGTAAAGTTCATAGAACTATGTAAGGTTCATAGAACTACGTAAGGTTCATAGAACTATGTAAGGCTCATAGAACTATGTAAGGTTCATAGAACTATGTAAGGTTCATAGAACTATGTAAAGTTCATAGAACTATGTAAGGTTCATAGAACTATGTAAGGTTCATAGAACTATGTAAAGTTCATAGAACTATGTAAGGTTCATAGAACTATGTAAAGTTCATAGAACTATGTAAGGTCCATAGAACTATGCAAAATTCATAAAACTATGTAAAGTTCATAAAACTATGTAAGGTTCATAGAACTATGTAAAGTTCATAGAACTATGTAAGGTTCATAAAACTATGTAAGGTTCATAGAACTATGTAAGGTTCATAGAACTATGCATGCTTTTTAAAGTAAGAAATCAATAGATTTAAGTGATCTGCAAGCTCAGTTCTTTGTGATAAATGCAACAGGGCTGATAACTCCAACATCAGAGTTCTAGATTTGAAAAGTGTCTGTACTGTCTCATGTGCATAGAGTCAAACCTCAAATTATAACTTTTTACATACACATTTTTCAACATCTTATCAAGGAGTAAATACATGTAAATATTTGGGCCACATTCAAAGTAATTTCTCACAATGTTCAAAATTTCTTGAAAATCAAATGATTGCAAAGAATAGACCATATGAAATGAGTGATAAAATTGAAGCGTGAGATAAACATTAAAATAACATGTAAAATATAAAAATGGCTGTAATTTTAACTTTCACTTAGCCAAAGTTAAAGCAGGTTACACTGCGTATCACTACCCCCTCCACTAATCCATAGTCTGCTGCTGGCATTGCTAAGGCTATAGGAGCCATTCACTTGTTTGTGAAGTAAACTGATAATGAAACACTTTGTTTGTTTCTTCATTAACTTGATTTGTTTTTACACATCTTATGTATAGATTATATCTATTATCTATCCTATCTAATTATCTTGTTTATGGACTACAGAATGAACTTATATATTTCTTACGGGAATGTGTTATCCAACATGTAACAGTTTCATCACAGAGAGCAGATCTGAGCACAAATGAACTCCATTAGTAGAGGCTTGACCTTACACAACCAAATAATGGAACAAATTTGCTGTAGAAAATGCCATTTTAAATCACTGCTGATAGTATCACTGTTAAACATGGTTTACGCAGAAAGGAACTTTTGAAACGGGACAAAGAAATTCATTTCTTATTATAGCCAGCGTCATAGTGTATGAAGATGCAATGCAGCAAAAAGGAAATCATGTGTACCCATTCAATGGCGATATATGAACACACGTACCCATTCAATAGCTATATATGAAACAGTGTACCCATTCAATGGCTATACATGAAAGGAACATGTGTAACCATTCAATGGCTAGATATGAAAGGAACTCGTGTACCAATTCAATGGCGATATATGAAAGAAGCATGTGTACTTTTTAGATGGCCATATATGAAAGGAACACGTGTACCAATTCAATAGCTATATATGAAATGAACACGTGTACCCATTCAATGTCTATATATAAAAAGAACATGTGTACCAATTCAATAGCTATATATGGAAGGAACAGGTGTACCCATTCAATGGCTATAAGATAAAACAGTTTGTGTAAGTAGGCAGCAGTTCTGTCTTACCTGAAAGAATCTCAAGTGAGTCATATGCTAAAATCTTGTCCCATAGCCTGAGCACCTCTTCGCTAGAGAGGAAGCCTGAGTAAGCTCTCATTAGCCATTTGAAGACTATTCTCAAGCTAAAGGTAGACACAGAGGAATGTTGACACATGTTTACTAATGCATCAGCATGTGAACACGCGTCAGCACGTAAACACGCTTCAGCATTCAGAACATATCATGATTTTCATCGTCATCCGAACATCTCAGGTTTGTGTCAGCAAACATGAACACCACAAACAACATTTTAGAACTCATACAATAGCAGACAAGAATTATAAACCGAACAAGATCTTTTCATGTCTAATAAATTGAGGACTGAAACTAGGTCACATAAAATAATCATTCATAGAGATTGCTAGCAAATGTTGAGTCATTTACTAATGTGAACACGCTTTAATATATAATATTTACTATAATCTTTACTATAATCTTTACTATATTATTTACTATATTATTTACTATAATCTTTACTATAATATTTACTATAATATTTACTATAATACTTACTATGATATTTTCTAATATTTACTATAATACTTACTATGATATTTTCTAATATTCACTATAATAAGAGCTATCTGTTCGTTTGACCAAAGCCACAGTTGAAGGCTTGAAAAAATATTGCCCTGTAAGGGGTTTGAACTTCAAACATTCAGCTTGGCAGACCAACGCTCTAACAACTGCACCATCCATACATTGACATCACAGAATAATTGTATGTATAGTTATTACAGCTGACGACCTCCCGTGGTGCACTAGACTGCTAGAGTGCTAGTATATCAAAATGAGATTAGCAGCAGGAGGCCAGAACAATGTAGACTAAGCAAACCATCCCCGCAGATGTCATTTAGGCTTTCCATGAGGACATATGAAACTTCTTTGATAAAGCAAAACTCAAGCTTGGTGTTATGAGCTCACTCTAGTTAACAGAAAGCTTGGCTGTTAAATTATTGCTCTGAAAACTTCTACACTTATTATGCAATGTTCCGTTTTCTAGATTTGCTATTTATATCTGAACTGATTTTGTAAGTGACGACTTCGTCAGCAGATGTTAAAAGTTGGGTTATCGTGAGTTGGTGTTCTAAGAGATTGAAGATCTCTAAATAAAACAAAGGCATACAAACACCAAATTTTCTAATACATTTAAACCCTTCTACTTTTAATTGCTAAACTATATACATGTATATGAATCCCATGCTATGGCGTGAACCACAGGCTATAGTGTAAATTTATGTATTGCGTTGTAGAATCACTATTTGACACCCAAACAGCCTTGACTGAGCTATACTAGCTGACATTAAAGACTTACGGGTGGATGTCATGGTTCTTCATGTGGAAAAACAGCTGAGGCTCTTGTACTTGTAAAATGGACTCAAATGTTGAGGCGAGACCAAGTATGCTCTGAAGAAGAAAATAGCCTCGTATGAGACTGATGCCACTTCAGTGACTGAAAACTTGTATTTATTGAACAACATTCTAGACTTACCTGTGACTTACCCTTTTAAATCTTTCAACTAGAACAACATTGAAGCACCAATCACACAAGAACTGATGACTCCGCAAAAATTTAAATAAGAGCGTATAGCATGGGTTATGAATTAAACTTTATGTTACATACCTTTAAAACAACAGAAGTTGTATTAAATCACGTAACAACAGTGATCACTCAATGCTTTGACCAATAAAGTCATTTATGGTGACAAAAAAATTTTGAAACTGTAGCGGTCCTACCAATCATTTATATCAAAAAAGTAGAAAAGCAAAAGCATACAATTATATTATAATAAAATTATTTTTGGTCAATTCCTTAAAAATGCTACTAAGAAAAATGAATACAATCACGAGCAGGTTATAAAATATCACTTATTTAAAACCTACATAAGTAATCGTACCCATGATGATAACATCCACAAGGTACTGCCATTGGTATTGGTCAATAAATCGGTCTGGGACTTTTCTGGCGCAGACTTTTTAGCCCAGCTATTTTACACCAAATAAATTATTTATGCTTACAAAACACACATAAAATAAATAAAACAAAAATAACAAGAAAATGTAAAAACATTTTTTATTCATGAAGCATAATAATACATATTACCTTTTACTTCGAAAAAAAAATTGCCCATAAGCGGCATCTCTTTTTTCTTGCTCACATCACCAAAATTTGATTGAAGGATCTCATGAGCTACACCTGTCATATATGTGTATATATGTATATACATATATATATATATATATCTTTGTATACACACATATATATATATGTATACATAAACATACATATATATAATGCTAATGCTACAGACACTACTATTATATATATACATATATATATAAATTGTTTCCTCACCCCAGTTAACCCATATGGGTGGTAATTTCTGCTCTAACTCGAGTCTCCTACCAGAGACCCGGGAGTTTGAGCACTTGCCTCAAGATCTTAGCTGTTCCCAATAGCGCAAGTTTCTGCAACTCACCTGAGTTGATTGCTGTCAGTATCTAGGCAAGCCACATTTTATGCGCCGGTGTTATTGCGCCCATATACATATACGTATATATATATATATAACAATCCCGTCTGTGTAACAGTATATATATACTATATACTGTATATATATATATATATAGTATATATATACAGTATATAATGTGAAATGAACGGCATTGCACGGGTATTAAAAACAGCTTATAAACTGTAGCAGGTAATGTAGCTGCCCGCTACTTGCCATTAGCCTGGCACATTTCTAAGGCTAATTTGAGCAAGCTAGTATCTGTATTGCTAAAGGTACTAATAAGAGCAGTGAGAGCAAGCTTTAGTGATATTGCGCCGGAACGTAATGCAGAGTCTAATGCTAATGCTAACTAATGCTCTATGCACTGGCAATTGTCGCTAAATAATCTATGTAACCAGCTCAATGTCACTTACAGGTCCAAAATAGTATATCAATATCTCTTCATGGTAAACTATGTCAATGCTTAGTAAAGCGAAATCCAGAAAATAAACCGAGTAGACAAAATATTAAGGACTTCAAAGCAATATGGCTAACCGCCACCTCGACTATGTTACACTTCAATATGACAGCCCTATGTACATGTAAGTGCAAAACAAATGATCTTGAAAGATTTTGTAACAAAGTAAGTTTAGGGCAGAGACGAGGATGGCTGCCCTACACACCTGTAATCATATCTACACATAAGGTGAACAAACCAACCTGTCTCTCAGAGGAAATGACATGCAGCTTGTAGAAATAACGCATATACATCTCTCTAAACATGTAGTAGAGCATGTGTACATCATCATAGACATAACAGAGAGGAGCGACTAAAATACATAATGGGCAAAAAATGTTATATTTGATACTATAGTCCTAATAAAAATGAAATGTTTTCATAAACATAGATGCGATGAATGCTTAATAAAGCCAAATGATAAAGTCCCAACAGTCCTGCAGTCTTGTAAAAATTGAAACTGGAGTTATCGTACCAAAACAAACTGAGAAGACAATTACTAAAACTCATAGTTTATCAAGGCAACTTTTGACAATCTAGCTCACTGAATGTTACAGAGGAAACGCAGCCTTAATATAAATGATAAAAAACATTTTAACTGAAGCAGCTAAACCCTTAGGTTTAGTAAAATCTTCAAGTCAGCCATTCCACTTACCGAGCATAGAGAAGCCGTAGAACGGTATGATGCCGTTAGGTGGATAAATGACGCTGTACTCCGGCATGCCAAGTTTTCCTCGGATGAACGATTTAGGAGGAGTGTTTATGCTAACATTGGTCAGCTCAAGCAAGTGAGTGTCTCGAGAGAACGGCAGTAGTACCTATGATAAAGAGAAAACTCACTCGATAAATATTAAATAAATTGAGATATAATTGGTATAGTTTTCAGTGTACTTATACCAATAGGAATAAATTTATGACCAGCATCAATGCTAGTATTACCCAAGCTTTTTATGATGTGTTATGCTTTATAATTTAATTTTTCATTGAACTAAAATTGTACCACTACATCCCTGTCTGTATATCATACCGTACGTCTATTTGGTTCACACACTTTTTTCCTAATTATTTCCGTGAGTCAGTCATTCGGTGATTTCAACTTGTGTTAACCTTTTCATGAAACCTTGCATTATTGGTGAGGACTGAATTAAATACTATCAGAATTCTGAAAACCAGCACTCTTTCTGTTGGGCTAAGCCAGGTTATACTGGTTTACTAAGTTCGGCCAAAAGTCGAAATAAAATGATAGACGTTTCAAGAGGTTGTGATGTTCTAGATAATGGACATTTTCTTTCTCTGGTTAAAGTGTTTTACAGATGGCTATGCGTCTCTCTGGTGTACTTCCCCATAGACATGTAAAAGTAATGATAGTCTTATATAGAATGTCTTTACCAATGTCTATGATAACACTCCTATAGAGACTCTGAGTAAGAAGCCCATTTTAATCAACTCATAACGTTTATAGAAAATATTTTATTGGTCAAAAGATTGTTATTATATAATTTAATACAATATCTGTTATTTTAAAGGTATGTAACAGAAAGTTTCATTCACAATCCATGCTATACTCTCTTCTGTAAAATTTTGTAAAATCTTCAGTCGCTTGTGTGATTGCTGTTTCAATGTTGTTTTAGTTGGTCTAAAAGAGTAAGTCTCAGGTCTATGTTGTTTATGCAATACTCATAAAAATTTAAACAAATCAAACTGCAGAAATTAATGCCTAAGATGTGAATATTATTGTAGTGAAAATACTTGTAGACAAATGAAAGTATTTTTTACCAGGTCTGAGTTTTTGAAGTTTTCCTCAGACTAAATGACGTACGATATGGCATTATAAGTCTATGCTGACCTACCATGAAGATAAGTCTATGCCGACCTACCATGAAGATAGGTCTATGCTGACCTACCATGAAGAAAAGTCTACGCTGACCTACCATGAAGATACGTAAGTCTATGATGACCTACCATGAAGATGTAGTCCTCAAACACAAAGTACTGATCATCGTTTGTAGCTGTCAGCTTTATGTCCTGCAAAAGTTGAAATATGTGAAATTATTCTTCAAGAGCGAAAACAATCAATTCAGCAGAACTGCACGGGTGTTAGTTTTATAGCCACAGAAAGCGGATAACTCTCACTATTCTTTCTTTGCGCCTCTTATTTTTATCAATTAATATTATTGATAGGGAAGTAAGTGCAATTCTATTTTTCTATTATACTCAAACTATCAGTATAGGTAGAGTATCATGTTATATATAAATATAACATGATACTCTACTTATGATTACTAGTATGTACATCATCTAAACTATAATATGATACTCTACCTATGATTACTAGTATGTATATCATCTAAGCTATAACATGATACTCTACCTATGATTACAGGTATATCTATCATCCAAGTCCTAAGTTATAAGATGATACTCTACCTATGATTACAGGTATGTATATCATCTAAGTCCTAAGATTTAATATGATACGAGACCTATGAGCCCTAATATGTATATCACCTAATCTATAGTATGATACTCCATCTATGATTATTGGTATGTACATGTATATCATCTAAGCTATAACATGTAAAACAAATAGCTATGACCTGTAAAACAAATAGCAGACTAATGCATATAAGTACCTAGATTTGACTAATATCCTTTCTTTTAACTACCTTGGTAGATTTATTCACTGACAGCTAAACATTGATAAATAATACATTATCTAGTTTACCGAAGAGCAACATAAATATTCATGAGTTAAGCTACACGAGTCATATACATGTTTTTAATTAAACACTGCTGCAAAGTTATTGTTTTAAATCCTAAACACTAAATCTTAAATTTTCAGAAACACCAGCTCATTTCAGAAATTGCTGTTTTTTTTGTTTGGCTAATGAATTTAGCATTGCTTTTTGAGACAGTGTAAACCAACAAAACTCATGATAGCAAAATCTACAAACAGGCCCAAAAAACCATGAAGCTAATTACGATGTAAAAGATGATAAATATATATATATATAAAATGATTTTTATATTATTCTACATATTTTCAACAACACTTTACTTTAATATATACTTCATCTTTGACAAATTAATAATCTTTGTACTAAATACTCTTTCATTTAGATATCATTGTGTGACAATATATGCCAATCAACTTGTCCAAAAGTTTTTTTCTAATCAAACCAAATCATGAAACAGAAATGTAGATATCTATGTACTTGAAAATTAAATGAAATTCAACTCGCTAACAAAATAATATTGGCATGTCATGGGAGAAAACTAAAAAAAAGGCAATACAGATCTAAAAAGCTTACTACAATCGCTGAACATAAATAGTAGCTAGACATTGTTGTTTCAACAATTTGAAAACAACATAACTTGACAGCTTTTCTGAAGAAATAATCAATAAGATTTCACCCATCCATTTTATGATCTAGCTGATGCTTGCTTTCACCTTATATATAAACTTTCCCTCCCAATTTCCTTAGCAAACACTAATTATGACTTTTGTAGCAATATAAAAATTCCCCTAACTTGTTAAAGGGTGACTTGCAACAAAATTCACATTACAATTATTTTGTATCAAAAGATTTACCGTGTCTTACTCTGTTGTATTGTAGGTACAAAATATGTAGAAATGTGATTACAAGCTCTTAAAAGCTAAAAAACGAACAGTTAATCGCCGCCATCACGAAACTGCTGTAGATTAGAATCTCTTTTCAAAATGGCTCAAATGGGACATAGATGAAAGAGATGGCTTCTGTTTACACTGTCATACAACCTCATTCGTCGAAATAGTTTCACAGATATACTTCACGCATTCACTAAAACCATATCTATTGTTCTTACATGTCTATTCCATCATCATTGTAATGCTGTCATTTTGAGCACTGATATCTCAAAACCTACCGTAAAAATTCGTTTAATTTTTTAACCTTGGCTCAAAGGAGTGCATATCATCCTCTGATAAATGTGACGAGCCTGTTGACCACCTGTGAAAGCAGAAAAATGCTGCAGAAATTATTTCCGCTGTTTGGCAGAAAGTATAGGTCACATGATAAGATTACGACTAGACGATTAGACCAAGCCGAAACAAAACTGCAAACTAGCGAGCATCTATATTTGGTAAGGGCTCTTCGGTGAAACCCGAAGTGTTTGTCATAAACTAGTGCTATGAGAAGTTTTATATTGGGCCTTTTATTGGCCTTTCAATTCACGTGAGAACGCCATGTGTCAAAACAATAATCAAATGGATTGACTACGTCAGAGAAATAAACTGATTTTGATCAACAGCGGTTTCGTGATGGTGGCGGTTAACTGTTCGTTTTTGAGCTTTTAAGAGCTTGTAATCACATTTCCACATAATTTGCACCTACAATGCAGCAGAGTGAGACATGGTGAATCTTTTGATACTAAATAACTGTAATGTGAATTTTGTTGCAAGTCAACCTTTACATAAATGCCTATAAGCAACACTGGTCATTGATTTTGATGACCCAAAATTACTTAAACCAATCCTTGACTAATATGGTCTAAATATTAACTACATCTGAAATTCTTTACACTCCATTCTGGAGGTAGGTAAAAAAGATGTAGATGTAAAGGAAAGATAGATGACATCAGTAGTGCCGACATTGGCATCCTTGGAGTAAATGGGCCGGAAAGAAACTAACTTACCTTGTAATAGAGTAAATCTGTCAACAGATCATGCTGAAGGTAAGCCTGCTTCAACTGGTCATAGTACAGTCGGTCCTGAATGTTCACAAAAAAATATATAATTATGCATGACATGATAAGATAGCATACTATCATCTAAGATATGCAGTAGTAAACTATTTAATACAACCTGGCAAGTTTATCATTTTACCAATAGCAGAATACTTCATCTTTAAAATATAGTATGTACATCATCTAAACCAGGGGTGTCAAACTCAATTGTAAAAGAGGCCAAAATTCAAAACATACTTTAGGTCGTGGGCTGAACAGAATAAACATTTATTTAACACACTAAAACTAAATGTTTTTGGAACATAAATACGAATAAAAACAGACAGGAATATTATTCTGAAACAAACTTAAACCGTAAAGGTTGACTTGCAACAAATTTTATATTACAGTTATTTGATATCTTAAGATTCACCTTGTCTTACTCTGAAATGTTGCAGGTTCAAAATATGTGGAAATGTGATCTCAAGCTCTTTAAAGCTAAAAAATGAACAGTTAAAAAAAGTGGTTGTAGGCTGGAATCCCATATTTTGACGACGTATTCAACTCGACAGGGTTATTATTTTGACACATAATGTTATCACGTGAAATCAAATGCCAATTAAAGGCTCAATATAAAACATCTCGTAGCACTAGTTTATGACAAACACTTTGGGCTCTACCAAAAAGCCCCTATCAAATATAGTAGCTCACTATTTAAAAGTTTCGTTTCAGCTCAATCTAATCATCTAGTCGTAATCTGATCAGGTGACCCATATTTCCCGCTAAATGGTGTGAACAATTTCTGCAGGATTTGTCGACTATCACAAGTGACCAGCAGGATCCTCATGTTTATCAGAGGATGATATGAACCCCCTTGAGCTATGGTTAAAAAGTTAAACTGATTTTCAGGCTAGGTTTTGAGATGTCTGCTCAAAGTGACAGCATTACAATGATAACGAAACAGACACGTAAGGACAATAAACATAGCTTCATTGAATGCGTGAAGTATATTTGTGAAAATATTTCGACGATTGAGGCGGCATTAACGTTTAAACAGAAACACATTGTGTTCAACTACGTCACATTTGAGCCGTTTTGAGAGGGATTCCAACCTATGGCCATTTTCATGATGGCGGCGATCAGCTGTTCATGTTTGAGCTTTTAAGAGCTTTTGAGAGCTTTTAATCACATTTCCACATATCTTGGACCTACGACACAGCAGACTAAGACAAGGTGAATCTTTTGATACCAAATAACTGTAATATGAATTTTGTTGCAAGTCAACCTTTACACTACTTCTATTTATTTTTTGCTCTTCATAAAAATACTTTGTTAAAAAAAATTCAAATTTCTTTGCTCCTAGGTCAAGGTATATAAAAAATAAACTTACATATCCCAAAAAGATTTGACTCTCCTTAAAAATATCTCCTATCAAAATTATACAAGTTAGAAATATGCATACGTTAAAAAACATGGAAATATACATAAAATGTGTGCTGTTCAGCAATAACAATTTAAATCATTCAGTTTTCTTTGCTCTTATGACTTTGATCTGATTATATGATCTGACTGAAACAACAAATTCATTTACGTTCAGTGTAAGTCCTGTGTTGTGGAGATTCTCAGAATAGACAGCAGCGCTCATCAGGCTAACTGCTATAGACCTTTCAAGCATCAACAACCCTCAAAGTATGCATAAATGCAATCAATTGTAAGCATCAAAATCTACATGAATATATTGTTTATGGTTCATGGTAGGCAAAACTTTTTCTTTATTCAACGAATGATATAAAACTCAAGGCACTACAGATTTCTGTAAGGGACATTGACAGAACAAGAGCTATCACTTCCTCATTGCAATAGCTCTTGTTCTGTCAATGCGTCCAAAGCAGAAATCTCTCACAAATGATTCAGTATCTATTTCAACATCTTTATATATGTATAATATTAGAAGATTATTTACACAGCCTGCCCCATGGCGCTCCTCATCAATGTTCTGATTCACTTCAATACCGAAAAGGATCACTCGCTCACTGCATTAGTGGCAGGCGAAACTAATACTAGATTAGTGAGCCTCTCCACCTTTTCGCTAGTTGCAATAGACTAGCGATGAAGTGGAGTGATGAGCTAAGAGCGATGAAGCGAGAGTGATGAAGCGAGAGTGATGAAGCGAGAGTGATGAAGCGAGCAATGAACTATTAGCAATTTACGCTAATTTACTAGCAACTAGCAGTTAGTTGCTAGTTGGAAATTCCAAGTGAATGCGCTTAGACTGCAATTCTTAGAACTTAATCGCCAAAAATTATTGAAAAGTTGGGGCGGTTCAGCCACCCAGCTGCTCCAAGGAATACGGGTCTGTCAGCGCTTCATATCAATGGGCCATGGATAGCAATAATGTAAAATGATTTTGCGGGCCAGATAAGATTACAAGGCGGGCCTGATGTGGCCCGCGGACGTGAGCTTGACACCTGTGATCTAAACTGTAACATGATAATCTGCCTTCTATTCCTCGTATGTATATCATCCAAGTCCTAAAATATAACATGATACTCTACCTATGATTACTAGTATGTACACCATCTAAACTATAATATGATACTCTACCTATGATTACTAGTATGTATATCATTTAAGATATAACATGATACTCTACCTATGATTACTGGTATGTATATCATCTAAGGTATAACATGATACTCTACCTATGATTACTAGTATGTATATAATTTAAGGTATAACATGATACTCTACCTATGATTACTAGTGTGTATATCATCTAAGTTATAACATGATACTCTACCTATGATTACAGGTATATCTACCATCCAAGTCCTAAGTTATAACATGATACTCTACCTATGATTACAGGTATGTATACCATTTAAGTCCTAAGATTTAATATGATACTATACCTATGAGCACTAGTATGTATATCACTTAATCTATAGCATGATACTCCATCTATGATTACTGGTATGTATATCATCTACGCTATAACATGATACTCTACCTATGATTACTAGGATGTATATTATCTAAGTTATAACATGATACTCTACCTATGAAAACTAGTATGTATATCATCTAAGGTATAACATGATACTCTACCTATAATTACTAGTATGTATATCATCTAAGGTATAACATGATACTCTACCTATGGTTACCGGTATGCATATCATATAAACTATAACATGATACTCTACCTATGATGACTGGTATGCATGTCATTAAGGTATAGCATGACATTCGAGCTATTTTTGCTTGTATACAATATTAACTTTTTACATTAATTTAAAACTTAATCACTTCTTTGAAAATTTATTTATACAGTATTTTGATTTCATCACTCAAAAATATCACAATAATACATGCAATTCTAATATATACCATATAATTTACTCACTACTTTAAACATTACAGTTTATTAATTACACTGTATATCAGTAATCATACATAGTGCTTGATCGAGCTGCATCAGCTCAAACCGACACAGAAAGCTATGTGCTAGTAGAACATTATAAAACTATTATAGTTTTTTCATATGCCCAGTGAAAATCGTGTTAATTGCTGATCTGTTGCAGCCCACAAAACTAACTTTACTTTACTCTCCTGTGAGTACTCTCTATCAGTGCTACTTTTAATACTGAACCCTTTTATAAGGTTCAGCATTGCTGTTCCTCTAGAAGGCACATTGCGAACACACAACATTACTGTTTCACACATTGGTAAACGCATTTAATATGTTGGCAGTACATAAATGGCAAGCGGAAAGCTATGTGTTGACTCACTACATTTGTGACATTGACATCCAAAGCAGTCTGCCACAAGTCAGCACGGAGGCCAGATGGACAGCCCCTCTTACAGTATTCTTGAGCTAGAACACTTGATCCACTGCTCACGACTACAATACAAAAGGTAACCTTCATATACACATTAATACTATATACTAAGTCAACATGTCTGTTTTTGTCTTGAGTGCAACATTAGCTGCGATAATGCAAAAATAATTTTGATAGAAAAAACCTTAATTATCTTTACGCATCAGAATCAACATTTGTGTAAAAGCTGAGAGCTTAATCTTGAGAAAGTTACAAAAACAGACATGCTAATAATTAGAAACTTATCAGGACTCTATGATATAACACTTACAACAATATTATTTACAAAAAGGAGCAAAGCTGTTGCTGATACTCGACCAAACAGTAATATGATTATGGCAAATATCTTCCTGATCAGCATCACTTCTGGAATTATTCGATGAGAGTTCTACATGATTGACATTCTGGTGATATTAGAAGTGGTCACAGGATATATCTTATTCTAGCTTATATAAATTTTTAAACCTACATGATCAGATTAAATTGC
Organism: Watersipora subatra; assembly: GCF_963576615.1. Lineage (NCBI taxonomy): Eukaryota > Metazoa > Bryozoa > Gymnolaemata > Cheilostomatida > Watersiporidae > Watersipora > Watersipora subatra. The sequence continues at coordinate 10,296,993 of NC_088717.1, forward strand.
TAACCACGAACTATATAACTGATAGATCACCTGATCCTTTAATATCAATGCTACTTGTTTGACTTCCTGTAGGAAATTCATGGAATGGTCACAAACTATACCACAAAACTGGTCTTACACTCCCAATTTCAACTAAAGGCTAAACCTACCTAACAACTTAGTATTTACAACGACTATTTACAATGATCTTGGGCATTGTAGCCACATGACAACCAAAGCATGTGTCTGTAATCTAAAGCAACTGAAAAATTTCCAGATAACCACGCAGGTCAAAACTGTACCTGACTAATTTAGGTCAGTTAGGTTGTTTCTTGCCACACGGTTGCACAATTTCATTTGTTGTGTTTTGAACCACAATTGAATCGACTATGCGTGAAATAATTATAATCCCACAACCAAACGAGCGGAGCGAATGTTTAAGAGTTTTATGATAAATGCATGTGCACACAACTCACGAAAATTATTCATCAACAACATCGCAAACCCTTGTACCAAAATCTCATCAACAAATTTAACCATTTTTGTGTAGATTCGTTTAAGTATAATAACGATACAAAACACATAAAAACATATTTAAATACGTTACCAAGTCTTTGAAAATTGTCGACATATTCCTAAACCTTACCCATCTGATCGGATTATACACAAATAGACATATTAATTTGGCCGAAAATCGTTATTAAGACTTGCCAAGCCTTGCTTTTATCAAAATTAAGACCAGCAAACGAACCGCCGAGCGACAGCGAATAGAACCATTAAGTCGTGCGCATTTCACGAAAGAATAACGTGCACATTTCACCAGTCTATAGCATTGGCGAATTGCCGAAGGTTTCTGTAATTAAGGTAGAAGTACTGAAATCATTTCTTTTTTGCCAATTTCAAAGTAACTGACATTTTAGAAACTTTTGAGTACTTTGATATTCTAACTGATGTCCAACGCAGTGAAAGTAAAGGAAATGACGATGATATTTTTTTCTAACGATTCTTATGAGATTATTACAGTATTTACTTATAAGTTTGGATGACTATTGAAGTCTTATAGTCACACTAACAACATTGATGATGGGCAATATGTTACTGTTATTATTTTTTCTAAATAGTTTTGTTAAATAGATTTTATAAAAATGTATATAACTATCACAACTTCTTGATATTGTTAGCTATGACGTTTTGAAATGTAAACAAAATTGTGCATTGGTTTTCTATTATTATTGTATTACTACATTAATAATATTGGTTATTCTAATAATATCAGTTCATTTTACTTCTAATAATGCAATTCTCCTATTGCAGGGGGAGAGATATAAACATATAATCTTTTCCTTTCATTATTGCTGTTTGTCATGACCAAACCCTTTTTTAAATAAATTTTCTAAAAATCTATATAAATATCACAACTTCTTGATATTGTTGGCTATGATGTTTTGAAATGTAAACAAAATTGTGCATTGGTTTTCTATTATTACTATATTAATAATATTGGTTATTCTAATAATATCAGTGCATTTTACTTCTAATATTGGCCAATATTGCATTTCTCCTATTGCAGGGGGAGAGATATAAACATATAATCTTTTCCTTTCATTATTACTGTTTGTTGTATATAATAACACCCACACCCAGTACATTACAGCTACCATTGCAGTTATCCTATTGCACTGCAGTGCCATTTGACTGCTGATATTGCATTTCTCAACCATCAGTACCCTTTCTTTTTTCCAATATCACTTTGGTCGTGGGCTGTATGACAGGGGAAATTCTAGTAAATATAATATTATCTTTCAATACGTTGTTCAATTTAATGCAAGCTTCAGTTGCTAACAGAGCATAACTAAAGTTGTTTGTTTAGCCACAGATCTCTAAATTTGGGTTACTTCGGCTGATTCTTCTTTAGAATATATATATATAATACATATATATATATAATACCGACTTTAGAAGTTTGTTAGGAAGCCACAGCTTAAGTTTTTATAAACCTTGATTCTTTAATGTATTAAAAACTCGAGCTTGATTTTTCATGAAAATTTTGATCTCAAAATACTTTATTGTCTGCATATATATATATATATATATTCGAAGGCCCACTGTTATATAGACTTTCCTTGTTTAATATTCAAAACTTTTGAGCTTACTGCATTGATTGAATATTGCATATCAAACAATCATACATATAAGTGCTAGATGTATATTTTACATGCTAGTGACACAAGATGAAATATATTCAAGCCTATCAGAAATACACAACTGGAGGGTGTTTTGTATTCTTATCAAGTAGAATTCTTGCGCACCAACTCGTATGGTTGTTTTGACAATTATATCAACAAGTATGCATATTACTTAGAAATGTAAAGATGCTTATAGTTTGAACTTTTATTGATGTAACCAATTAAAACACAACATCTAAAAACAAACAAAACTTAAAAATAACAAGTTGGGCAGATTAGACAAGACACTGAATGACGGCAATGAAAGAGGGTGGAGAAACTTGTTCCAGTGTCACTTCAAGATGCTTTTCTTTAGTATAGACCTAAAAATACAGAAACATTATTCCTGTGTTCTTACGATCTAAAAAAGGTTATTGCAGAAATTTATTATACTAAATAAATTAGACCTAAATAAGTTTTCAATTAATTACAGAGACAAAGTTAACCAGCCATAAACAAGAATGATTATACTTCAAATAAGAAACATGAGACCTGACAAGCACTTATTTAAACTTCTCTATTTACCGAGTCCTCTTCCACCAAATCCTCGTCTGCCTCCAACGAATCCACGGCCTAATCTGCCACTAACCAGACCACTACCAAATCTACCACCACCGAATCCTCGACCAAACCCGTTGCCAACCAGTCCTCTGCCAAATCCGCCGCCAACAAGTCCTCTGCCAAAACCACCATTAAAACCACCAAGGAAATTTTGACGTCCATATTGCCCAAAGGTTTGTGACATGGCCAGAGCAAGACATACTGAGAGAACGATAGCGATGAGCTTCATGATGACTGTGTACTGTACAAAATCTGGAAAATAAAATAGCAATTATTGCAGTATTATACTGCAATTCATCATTTCTAAATAAATAATATATTATACTAACTCCAGCTACCGGAAGTTCTATAGTATAGTTTACAAAAATTCAATGTTGCTCCCAACTTAAGAAATGATACAGATAAAGAAAAGAAGCCTATTCCAAATAGTTTTAAATGAGATCATATTTACCTGTTTCGCACAATGAATCTTTGCTGTAGTAAGAGTGTGATGCTTAACTGAAGCAGGTTCTCCTTTTATACAAGCGATTTTACCACAACATCATTCAATTGCTCCTCTTCCACAATTCCCAATTAAAACTTGAGTCATAGAGATGACTTGTTGAAACCCACTCCTCACAAGACTCAATTAGCACCTTCCAAATGTTCTAATCATTGTGGTCGAAGAAGGATTAACAAAACGGAAATTTGACAGTAATCAGACGCCTGCTAGTTGATGCACAAATCGTGCCATTAAACGCAAACCAAAAAAGGAAGTGTTTGTGACAGCCTGTTAATTGGTAGCAACTTGTGAAATATATCCATTAGCTAAATTTTTGGAATAGCCGTAACATCTCTTTGTACGAGGATTTCTACTTTTTTTTATGAACCAAGGGAATATCAGGCAACATGTATGTGTAGAAAAATCAACGGTTTCAACGGGATACACAGGCCTATTAATGTTCTTACACAAGTGTTTTTACAGGATATTTACTAAACTATTCGCGAAACCTTTTAAAAAGTGCTTTGGAAAGTGTTTTAGATTTATTTAGATTGAACGTCAATGAGGTATAAGAATGAAAAGAAGATGCAGTGTGAGACACTAGTGGTTTGTTTCAGCACTAGTCTCTTACAGCGGTTTGTTTCAGCACTATATATAATACATATGGCAACAAACATATTTGCCATATATATTATACTAGCTGTGCTACCCGGCATTGCCCGGGTAATAAAAAAGTCTATGGATAAAAAGTTGATTTGTATTTAACATATAACAACATTTACCATTCTAACTTTCAAACTACATATTATGAGAGAAGTGTTTTGTGTAGTTGAAATAAATTAACAGAAAAATTAAAACAACTGTAAAGGTTTTAAAACTTTGTCAAACGACTGCAACTTTCAAGCTACTAGCCTGGCACATTGCCAATGAAAAATTGCAGTAAGCTGCTAGGCTTCTATAATGTTGTTCCTAATTGTTGTCCAGCTGCAGGTATTCTAATAATAGCTATAGCCGGAATGCAGACAGACATACGACACGCGGACATACTTTGGGAAATATATAGATATATATATATATATATAGATATATATATATATACACACTGTATATATATATATACTAGTCGAATGCCGGCATTGCGCGGGTATTAAAAAAACAGTAAAAGGTAATGTAGTTACCATTGGCTAATTTGAGTAAGCTAGTGTCCATAATGCTAAACTTATTAATAAGAGCCATGAGAGCAAGCTTTCAAGATGTTGCGTAACACTGAGTGAGTCACTATGCGTATTTTCACCCAAATAGTGACTCACATTGCCCAGTAAATCCATTGCATTCCCTGTAGCCTAATGGGTCAGCTTCTCGCCTTGTGAACAAGAGAATCCGAGTTCAAATCTTGTACGATATGGATTTTCATTGCTAGGTTTTATTCAGCTATAGATGGACAGACAAAAACACCACTTTGAGATTTACAAATAGTATAGTGTATACTATTATATTATGTATATTAGATAGTGAAAGGCATATCTACATTTGTTTCAATGTAAATAGACATAAAATATGCTTATGGTTTTGCTATCACTGTCGAATCATGAACTAATAGTTGAACAACACCATAGTTTTAAGTTTATTTAACTAAACACATAACAAGTACACGTAGAGATACTATATAGCTGTCTAATATGCCTGACATCTGTGACACTTTTGTTACTGGTTAATAGATTTACTACTATATCTATTATGATAGTTACTGAACAGAATTGCTATGATCTCAACAACGGTTTGGAAACAGACACTGTATTTTAAGTAATGAAAAATTTTAATTTGAGAAATTATACTCTAACCAGAACTCCTCAAAAAATTTGCAAAACAGAAATCAATTATAAGTATTTTCAACTACTTTAGATGAGATATTCTATAATATTTTGTCTAGCTATAACCACTTTAGTTTTACATAATCTGACACAAAAAGTTTATACGGAAGCTATAAAGCTACTTCAGCTACAAAAATAGGTTGACCTTCTGGTGAATTGGTTAGCTGGGCAACATACCTAAAAACTGCTAATGTTTTTCACTGCCTTGAGTTGCTATTTTTGTGTTTACTATAAGACAGAATAAACAGAAAACACAAATCTGCTATAATTTTTAAGCCTCTTTCCAATATATTACAATTTTAGTACAATTTTATGTAATTTTCTCAGCACAAAATTGTGTTCAGTAGAATTAGCGACGTTTGCTTGAGAAATACCAAAACTCCATGAAATGAATAAAACTGGTTCAGCTAAAAGACTAACTGTAATCCCCAAGGCTGTTGCATCAACACTACGCTACTGGATGACATTCCAATAAAGCTGCACCCCATTAACCTCCGAATTGGACAAAAATGGCTGTTTTGAACTGTGAGCTTTTCTAACTGATGATAATGAATAAAGAATGTACGTAAAGTTTACCACTAACATTTCATTGCAAATTCAGATCAAATCAAGCATCTGATTATTGGCTAGTTTGCACACAGCTTAAAGGTTAATTGACAGCATTTTCAAATTACATATATTTAAATATATGTAATTTCTGTTTGTAAAGAAGATTAATTAAATGTGGGCAAAACTATACAGACCCTTTGTATCTGTGATACCTTAATTTTATGAAGCGTAACAAACGCTTTGAGAGAATAAAAATATTAAACAACATAGAAATATGTCTAATTTATTCCTACATAGCTACCGAAGAGTGTGACACACGACCAACTAATGCCTATAATACCCTAGCAGTATCATATAGTGTAACTGATACTCGGGTGTGTCAATACAGCACAGACAATAACTATATGCACACCTATTCAGAAACACCAGAAGGTGGTTGATTGGAGCAGTTGTTATGGTATTGGTCTGCCAAGATGAATGTAGTTTGTTCGAATTTTGCTTATAACAATCTTCTACCTGACACTGTAAGCATGGCTGAAGAGCGTGACACGCAGTGAGCACACACGCCTTCGTATTATTAAATACATACTTGATTTTCAGCAATGATTTTGGTGTGAGAAGAGCAAAAAAAACAGCTTTGGAGACAAATAGAGCCAAATATATAAGCTCCAAGATGTGACAAAATGTTCATTTTTAAAAAAAAAACATAACCTTATGAATTTCTGATGTCGACACTGTTTATCAGCCGATGTATGAACGCGATACGAAAGCACTTCTGTTGGCTGCCATTCTAATACTTTTCCCCTATCTAGTTTCTACGTTGCACGCTGCTATAGTTACCCAACATAGCAGATCATTATATTGTAGATGCCACAAAATAATACCGAAACAGTCTACGGTGTATTTATACATCCCGCTCTAACTTTTGAGTGGTTGTTATAGCATTACTAGAATTGGCTTGTGCGCACATCTTGTGGAGAGCACCGGCAAAAGGTTCTTCCATAACACAAATAAGAAATTTTAAAGATTGCTCATAAAAAATAACTGCTCTCAAAGGTCATGTGTTTCAAGACTATCAACACATGCTCTGCTTTCAAGAATACAAATTTTGAACAGATGATTTTTAGACAATCTAGTTAAAACAAGGAGCGACTTTAGTACAGCTATTATATAGGGTCCTAGCTAACTCTGGTCAAAATTTTACAAAGATCACAATTCTGTCCACCAATGTTCATGATATGAAAATGCTGGTAAAACCTGGTAATTAGTCAAAATTACACAATTATTATCGAACCCTCAATTTTTTAATGTTATCTACTGCGGTTGGCATAATAAAATTTTTCGTTTTCATAAAACCTTTAACTGATACCATGAACAGTTCAAATACGAAACAAATATGAAACAGTTTTGAATCATATTACCTGTTTCCAAGTGTCATATTTGGTCTAGCTACACCAGCACACACAAAAAACATCTGATAATACAAAAAACATACACTAATGAATAGCAGTGACTAGGAGCAAGCGTTACAAAAGAAGATAGGCCTCTAGGCCATTTTCTCTTTAAAAAATGAGCCATTTTAAAAAAACCATATACTGATCTACACCGTATAGATGCACACACAATGAATGCATATTCAACATAAAAATATGTTCACATATGTTGTGCAAAGCACACATTTTTATGTTGTGTACAGCACAACATAGGCAGCATACGTTGCTGGTGTAAAAGCCCAAGCACACCATTTGGGCCAACATCCTTAATATTTACCTAGTTTGTGTAAATTCCATTACTTCAAACACATCCACACACTGGGTGGGTGGATGTACCCCACGTATTGGGTTATCTTTAAACTGAACAATAACAGACAGTTTGAACATGGTTAACCTAAAATATACCATCAATCACTCAATGGGCAAGAGAATCAGTCGGAGGTATTTTGATTACCCACTTTAAACTATTGACACTTCTGATGATAGGGGAAATTAATATGATCATAAATGACATGCTCATCTTCAGGGAATTATTATATATATACCAAAACAACTTCAACCTCAAGTTAAATGAAGGGCTTCAGAGTGATTTAACTTAGTATCGCAATTAGGTATCATTAATGGACTAAAAGAATTTGTTCGACCCTAAAATGAGGCAAACGCAGAGGGCGACCCATGTTGAGAAACGATATCTGTCGTGATAGAAAAACTAAGGAAAGTGTACCCTGGATTAATTTCCTCATAGTTGTATTCGAGAATTCAGTAAACACATTTAGTTGAAGAGCCATCTTAAAATTAGCACATACGCGTTAGACTGGAGAGGGGGAATTGCATAAATGTAGAATGCAAATGTAAGAATTGCATAAATGATGGAGTAGTTTTCATCCAAGATTAAAGCTAGCTATTTCCGCTAACTTAATAGGTTTTAAGCAATTTGAATGGGTCCAATCAGTCAAGGAGCTGCTGCCTTAAAAAATCAATTAAATTTTTTACACTGCGATGCAACCTTATACCTATGTTTAGATTTGGAAAAAGATATGGATGAATTTACTGATATAAATCCACACAGTATTATAAATGTGATGTTCAGAAAATAGAAAACTTTAGATTCCATAACCAAAACTTTGATGTTAGTCCTAGTCCCCATTACGCATACACACGCAGGTTCCAAGCAACTCGAGTTTGAAGCTTCCTAATTGAGTGAAATCATGCACAGAGTCAAAACGGATCTCAGAAACATCTATATTGATGAAACAATCTTATTCAGAATACACGAACAGTCTGCGATTGTTTATCATTTCCTTTGATCGAAACGGCTACTTGCTGTGGAAGTAAAAATGAATAGAAGTCATTAAAAGTTAAATTATCCATAACTTTCTCAAAGCTCTGATGTTAGTGATTATAACAATACTAGGTGAAGGCCCGGCGTTGCCCGGGTAATAAAAATATTTCCACAGAAAATTTATTTTATTTAACATATAGCAACAGTTACCATTCTAACCAAACTACATATCATGGGAAAAATGTTTGTGCAGATTAAATAAATAAAGAGAAAAAGTAAAACAATTGCAAAGCTTTTCAAACTTTGTCAAATAACTGTAACTTTCAAACTTCATATCATGTGAAAAACGTTTTGTACAGGTAAAATAAATTAAGAAATAAAAGAAAACAACTATAAAAGTGTTTAAATAAATGTGAAATACTAGTAAGTAATAGCTAAATTAAGTGTCTTTTGCTACGATTACAATAAAATATGATTTGGTAATGATACAATTAATATGAACTGAAAAAACAAAATAAAAGCCCCAAATATGTTGAATTAATAATAACAATTTGTGCATAAAAGTGTGTGTCTATAAAAAAGGCTACTGTTCCAACAGAAGCTATCCATCGAAACTTTGAATACAACGATTCTGGTGCCTCTCGATACTGGTACAAATGTAAAAATGAGATATCGGATTGTCTTTGTCAGGTACTTTGTCTGACGGAACCAAGAGAGAATGTGGAGGCTATTCCTACTCAAGATAATACAATTGTCCGTGTGAAAAGTATTAGCCTTTACCGATTTAGCAATCGAATCTTACGAAAAACCGGAAATAAAAGTGTAAAAGCACATTTGAAATTGAAACGGCATATTTCAAAATTACAAATTAAAAAAATAGGTAATGGAAGCAAAAAATTAGTTTTGAAACAATTTCAAATAACAAATGCAAAAGGTAATATCAGATAATAGTCAGAAGTTCACATTTAGTGTACATATGGTATACAGTATATGATATGAGTGAAATAATGCTAAGGAATGTATAGTTCAGTGGTTAACTGCGTGGTTCCATCTTGCGACTGTAATCTCCATAAGTTCCAATCCAGCAAGCGGTGATCTTTTCATTCCAAGATTTTAATAGCCATAATTAGACATACCGAAGGGCATACAAACTTTGAATTTATAAATATAAAAATCTTTTTGAATAAACCCTTGAATTTTAATGCTTGTTGGACTATTTTTTGCAATTAGTGTTTCACAACCAAATAAAACGATTATAAATTATATTTTTGTATTATTCCAGATTTCATACGCACTTGAATTCATGTTTATAAAGTTTGCAATAAAAGGTATATGCCTAATACAAAATGCATAATGGCATGTACGTGCATAAAACATTAAGCATAGCGACATGTATGATCCTCGTATAATATGCATTGAGACACATATGTACATAGTATAATATGTATAGAGAGATGCATGTACCTAGTATAATATGTATAGAGATATGCATGTGCATAATATATATATAGAGAGAGATGTACGTATGTACTTAACATAATATGGATAGAGAAATGTATGTATTGAGGGCAAAATGAATTACGAAGCTTGTACAAGGCTGACTGTACGCTTGATTTTTGAACAACCTTTCAAGCAGATGTTTATGTCTCTCCTTTTCCAATAATAAATACATGCATTTAATTAGTTTACAACTTTCTTATTATTTTGTGACATACAGTACAAACTATACTAAGATGCAAAATTGGTCAATATTACTAAGACTATATTTCTGTAAATGGGAGTTGTTTTCTCAATAGTAATCTCTTGAGATCTCATTTTGTGTGACAAAACTAGTGATTTGCTAAAATAGTGTTACAATCAGCTATAAATAACTTAATAGGATAAAAATAGCAACTAGACAACAGATGGTAGATTACTTTTCAAGTTCATCATAAAATTGATAATTAAAATAATTAAATTTCATTTTCTTGAGAATAGTAAAATAATGATTGTAAGTGGATTGACCACTAGGCTTGACCACTAGGCCAACCTGACACTAGGATGTCAGGTTGGCCTAGTGGTAGTGCCTTTGACTATCAACCATGAAGTTGGTGGTTCGAGTCCTGACAGTCTACCAGTCTGACAAAAAGCTCTCAACAAGCTTTCAACCCTAAATTGCTGGGTCTTTCGGATCTAGACCATAACTTGGAGGCCCCGTGTACCACATTGACAATGTTGGCACGTTAAAGATCCACCTCTGTCCTTCGCACATTGGGCAAGTGAAATGACTACCTGGCTCTATCAGACTGGACGTGTTGCAAAAATGTATCTCTTCAGGTTAATCTGACAGTTCCAGAAAAAGCCCTTGATTAGTGTTAGGACCACCCAAGGTAGCTTATAAAAAACTAGTCCTGGTGGTGTGTTTCTCTGCATCATGAGAACACTACCAAGCATTATCACTACATGACAGAAGCATGCCATTATTTTTTAAGTGGATTGACAGGAAGACAGACTAAAACAAATTGAACTACCTGATTGATGAGATTAGTTTTTGCCAAAGTTTAAAACTTTTCATATGATAATATGTTTAGTTTATTACATGTTAAGTTCATAATACAAAAATTCCATATGCGGTTTGTGTGATTCTGATGAGACAAAACATATAGTGACATTCCACATGCTGTTTGTGGGTAAGGACTGGCAGGAAGCATCATCACACAAGCATCACTGCTTGTTAGATAAAAATTAATGGCATATTTATATTTTATTGAAAAATTTCATAACCATGGTATGCTATGTAGCAAGACACATAGAGTCGAACGCTGAATGCTTCAAAACACTGGAGCTCTAATTAAACTGGCCCACAACATGTAGATGTATATAATTTCATATGTGATGTTGCTGATCGGTTTTCTGGCAACACTATGACATAAAGCTACATATCTATGTGCTGATAGGACAAATGTCAACCAAACCAGATTTACGACACTCTATTGTTTTGGTAAAATTTTTTTGTATACACCTGTGTCATTAAAAATGACTCGGCAAAACTAAGTGTTTGGATAAATAACCCCATCTCTGCAAGAATCTAAACTGGAAGGTCTAATATTTTCTAAAACAAGACACAATATTACTATTTTCCTGTCCAGAGTAAGCATAACAACTAAGAATATGTTAAAAGAGATTTATATTGCACTGAACCTATATAGATATTGTGCTTATTCCTTCATACCAATAGTAGAACTTCAAATGTCAAGTATGCCTTGTAGGCTCATATAAAAGCTCTAGTAAGTGTGCTATTATATATAAGAAGGTCAACTACTTTTACCTATCTGGATACATAAACTACCTTAAATCTGCAAATCTTGACTCTCTGATTATTACTATTATTACTAGTAACCTGACAGTCTAGTGTGCTATGAGAGATCATCAGGAGTGCCAATAAAATACAGAGACAAAGTATGTGAGCAGCCATACTGAAGCGCCATATGGTGGTGACTTGGTGAGGTGTTAGATTGTCAGTATACCAAGCTGAACATTGTAGGTTGGAATACTGTATATGGAATCATTTTTCAACTTCAAACCATGCCTTCAGACTGACAGCTTTTATTATAGTAAAGATTTTCACAGCTTGGTAACATAAAATACAGCAGATCGTTTTAATCATTTTAGGATATCAATTGTCATTTGTTGCCTCAGCAAGTTATATTGTGGTGGTCAAAAACTCTGCAGCTAATAAAACAACTTTTCCAATAGTGGTAACTAGAGCTTGCCTAACAGTTTTGAAAATAAACTTATTACTACATCAAACAGTTTCAAAACAAGAGTATTTAGTTTAAATTTTATAGCTAATCAGTTAATACATATAAGTTTTATCTTGCAGTGTTCATCATTCATCCTGAATTTTGGCTACTCTTAGCAACTTAACATGCGTAGTTGGTTGGATGTAAATTGCAAAGTTACTTTTAAATTGCAGCAAACACCTAATTGTTTTTAGCATTGAAATATATTACTGGTAGAAGTTTTTCTCCTTTGTGATGCAATAAATAACAAGACCTGAATACTAAACGGCGATTTGTATTTGAGAAGTCAAAATAAGAACAAAAACTTTATGAACAGTTGAACAGAAAAAAATATTAAACATAAAAAAGCCACTCAAAACATTTAGAAAACACATCATGAAGTAACTTTCAGACTCTTGATGACTCCACACTTAGTAACGACCTAAAACAAAAAACAATGGTGAATGAAAGCAGTTCAAGATCATGCAGCAGATTGGATACAATAACCACTTATTTCATTGCAAAATCTTTTAGCGCAACACCAAAAATTGAGATCATAAGCATCAAGTTGGCATTGTTTGTACAAAATGAGACAATTTTCAAAAGATGTGTCTTTACAGTTACATTATGAGCAATTGTTTTTATGATCTAATACACTGACACAAAATTATTGACTATAGAGATTTAGTCTTAAATAAATTTTAAAAAAATGCATGTAAAAAAATTCTTCAAAATTTGGTCCAAAAATAAGACTAACACACAAAATAACAGAAACCAGTTTATAAGTTTAACTTACCAAAATTTCCACCACCAAATCCACCGCCGAATTCACCACCAAATCCACCACCGTATCCACCGCCGAATCCACCGCCAAATCGTTTTCCCCCAAAGAATGCTTTACCACCGTAGTATCCACCTCCGAATCCATTGCCAAAACCTCCCCCGAAGCCATTTCCAAATCCACCGATTCCACCTCCGAAACCATTACCGCCTCCAAACTTTCCCCCATACAATCCAAGGTTGGCAGCAGAGAGGGCAACACAGACCGAAAGGATGACTGCAAGGAACTTCATGATTTCTGCTTTGTTGAGTTGATACCTAAAACAAACAATGAAATGATCAAACAAAATTTTACAGAAACAATCCTTATAAAAGATTATTCATGTGTTTAAGAATAATCCTTCAGTTTACAAAGAAACTAGTATTAACATAAATAATAATTTTTTAGTTTTAGTAACATGAAGTAAAGTAAGAATCTATGATGAACTAAAAAATATAAAAAATTTAAAGTTTCGCTAAATCTAAGCTTCACTACCAATCTTCAATTTATTTAAACCCACAATTATAAAATCATATAGCCTTGACATACCAAAGTTTGCATTAAATATTATAACTTAAATGCCTGCTAGCATAATCTATAAACGAAGGTAAAATACAACATACGTGGAGAGATAAAATACAACATACCTGGTGATCTGATGTGTAGGGTGTTTGTGATGCAGCTGTCTTCTGATCTTGAGGAGATCAAAGTCGCTCTTATATAGTAAATTCAAACCTCAGTAAGCGTCATTTAATTATGTTGCAATTGTCTGCGGTTGTTATACAAATTATACTTCAGACTTCACGCGTGACACGTGCCTATGACTGAGCCAGGAATTAGTTTACACATTCAATAATTGCAAAATGACCTTTTAATGATAGTAAAAAACATTTAGACCACTCTGTAATATTCTGAATAATGTTTTAAAAGTTCTCTATAATATTAACTGGAGTACCACTGTGCCTTTATCACTGGTAATGCCAACTGATACCGAATGATATAATTGGTTTTTAAAAATAACCATAAAAAAAGGAAGCGGATAAGATGACACTTCCATCAAGTCTATGTTAAAAAAAATTATTCACAAGCCCTTCTATTAACTTGCTAAAAATATGATGATAGATGAGGAGATGCTGACAAAAACATTGATTAAAATCCACTTCATGTAACTTCAACACTTATGGATAAGAAGTGCTAGCTAATTCATTGCACAGCGGTCTCTTTAATCTGCGAGCTGGAGCTTTAATCTGCATGGTAAAAATTTGCACAATCTGTAAACGATTGAGCATTATATATGCTCTTGCTTGTTGCAAGCAGAGACTGCACAGGTGTAAGAGCAGTGGTACACAAACAAAGGCTCCATGATCTTGGCTAGATTTGTTCAGGTCCAGCAGTAAGGAAATCTCTCAAAGAATGGGACATGCCAAATTGCAGAGAACAATTTAAAGCTAAATGCACTTCCTGTCAATAAAAGTAGTTATTTTAAGTTAGCTGAATGCCTGGCATTGCGCGGGGTAACAGAAGAAAGGTCCAATGAACTTGAGTAGCTTACCTGGTAAGCTAGTAACCTAAACCCTTACTATAACAACAGCTGTGTTTGAAGGCAGCATAATAAACGTTACGAGTAATGATCAAATGTGCTGGTAATAACCAATAGGAATTTCCCAAGCGCTTTGGGCGTGAGTATTTTAACTGATGTAATGACTATGATCGCGATTATTGCATCGTATCGCAAGTAGCTTGTGTGGCTTGATGGGTAAACTTGCTGCCTCCAGACCAGGAGGTACCCAATTCAAATTCAGTACGAAGCTTGCAGTACTGGAAGTGTCTAGTATAACTAGACACAAAGGTTTATATACCGGTAGATTGAACCCGAATCTATTGTCAGCGAGTTAGGAGCTCTTAATAACTATGGCACAGCTGCTATAAACCTAGACACATGTCTGCCGTGGTTCATTCTATCTACGGATCTTTTAACATAGCTTTCATCAATTTCATAGGTCATTCAGGTTTGACAGACTGCTATTACCGCACTTGATACTCTATTGCTCTCATAAACAGTAAACCAAATATGAATTTTTATTGTTTTCATATAAATCTTTTACTAGTATTATTATGTGATATTTTTTCAAATATTGTGTATTACAGTAACTACACTTTTTATTATAAACAAAAAAAGATTGAAGAAACATTCCGAATTGCATGAAGCCATTCACATTGGATGCGAAGTTTATACCCAATTACTGACTTAGCAGTTTAAGTATTTGATTTATTATTAACTCTACTTCACCCGCAAATGCCGCTAAGTAAAAATCAGGTTTTGTGAAAAAAGTAATAAGATGGAAAGCCAATAGTAATTTAAAAATAAATTCTTGTGATATAAATATGTTCTAAATATAGGATGGGCTTTCGCTTATGTCAGGCATGCTCAGTAGTTTTTTGTGTGGGCTGTAGCTATGAAGTGGATGGTTGGGTATACAGGATATTCTGTTGAAGTAATTGAGAAAGCAGAAATTCAAGAAATTTTGCAACTTCATCGAACCTAAAAGGCTCTAATCGGTGGTCATAATTATCCATACAAGGCATCATCACTTTAATACTATGTATTTGTAGCCTTTTTAGCTTTTTATATTTCCAACTGATAAATATGGAAACTAGCAAGGAGCTACTTGGATTTATGCCAATTTATTGGAGACTGATTTGTTATGAGTAGCGGGTTTAGTTTTAGTATTAAATAGTCAACATGATTGGAAAAGCTTGAATTTTCCTCAAATTTAATACCTAGTAGTTTGAGTGAATCTTTTCATTCGAAGATTTTAATAGCTATAACTGGACATGCCGAAGGACACACAAACTTTGAGATTTTTAGATATAAAAATTTTATTTAGATAAACTTTTGAATTTTAAAGCATGTTGGACTATTTTTGCGATTAGTGTTTCGCAACCAACTAAAATGATCATAAATTACATTTTTGTATTATTCCAGATTTCATATGCACTCAAATTTTTGTTTACGAAGTTTTCAATGAAACTTATACGTCTAACACAAAATGCACAATGGCATATATGAGCATAAAACATTAAGCATAATAACATGTAAGTACCTAGTACAATATGTAGAGTGACATGTATGTACCTAGTATAATAGGCATAAAGAGATGTAAGTATCTAGTACATTATGTATAGTGACATGTATGTACCTAGTATAATAAGCATAAAGAGATGTAAGTACCTAGAACAATATGTATAGCGACACGTATGTACTTAGTATAATAGGCATAAAGAGATGTAAGTACCTAGTACAATATGTAGAGTGACATGTATGTACCTAGTATAATAGGCATAAAGAGATGTATGTATTTAATATAATATGCATAGAGAAATGTATGTATCGAGGGCAAAATGTATAACGAAGCTTGTACAAGGCTGACTATATGCTTGATTTTTGAACAACCTTCCAAGCAGATGTTTATGTCTCTCCTTTTCCAATAATAAATAAGTGCGTATTACGGTATTTAGTTTATAACTTTCTTAGTATTTTGTGACATACAGTACAAACCATACTAAAGTTGTATAGCTGTAAATAGGAGTTGTTATCTCTATAGTAATTTTATGAGATATCTTTTTGTGTGACAAAAATAGTGATTTGCTAAAATAGTGTTACAATCAGCTATAAATAACTTAATAGGATAAAAATAGCAACTAGACAACAGATGGTAGATTACTTTTCAAGTTCATCATAAAATTGATAATTAAAATAATTAAATTTCATTTACTTGAGAATAGTAAAATGAGGAAGACTGCATATTTTCTATTTGCTTTTACAAGTTTTCAATTGCATACATACGGAAATAATGATTAAAAGCGGATTAACAAAAAAACAGACTAAAACCATTAAAATCACCTGATTGATGAGATTAGTTTTTGCCAAAGTTTAAAACTTTCCATATGATAATATGTTTAGTTTATTACATGTTAAATTCATAATACAAAAATTCATTACTGAATTTATATATTCAAAAAGCTCTGTAAATTCATCTGCAAAAATTATTTTATCAAAATGATTAATTCGATGAAAAAACTGTTGCAGGCGTCAGCAAATATTGCACAAATTTACTACCAACCCATCTCTACCTTCTTTGTTACTACTTGAAGTACTCAATTGTTTAGCAGACCCACAAACTAATCATAATAGAAGAGAAGATAACTCTGCACCACCAAATAGGAAAAAAAGGAACTACACTAATATTTAGCTATAGTTTATATAAAAAATTTTCGAACATATATTATGATCCTGTAATCTCAAAATTACCACAAGCTTTATGTTGCCACTATGATTCTGATGAGACAACACTTATAGTGACATTCCACATGCTGTTTGTGTGATTCTGATGAGACAACACGTATAGTGACATTCCATATGCTGTTTGTGTGACTCTGATGAGACAACACATATAGTGACATTCCATATGCTGTTTGTATGATTCTGATGAGACAACACGTATAGTGACATTCTACATGCGGTTTGTGTGATTCTGATGAGACAACACATATAGTGATATTCCACATGCTGTTTGTGTGATTCTGATGAGACAACACATATAGTGACATTCCACATGCTGTTTGTGGGTAAGGACTGGCAGGAAGCATCATCACACAAGCATCACTGCTTGGTAGATAAACATCAATGGTACATTTATATTTTATTGAAATATTTCATAACCATCGTATGCTATGTAGCAAAACATATAGAGTCGAATGTTGAATGCTTCAAAACACTGGAGCTCTAATTAAACTGGCACACAACATGTAGATGTATACAGTTTCATATGAAATGTTGCTGGCCAGTTTTCTGGCAGCACTATAACATAAAGCTACATATCTATTTGCTGATAGGACAAATGTCAACCAAACCAGACCTACGACAATCTATTGTTTTGCTAAACTTGTTTTTTATAAACTTGTGTCATTAATAATGACTAAGTGTTTGGATAAATAACCCCATCTCTGCAAGAATCTAAACTGAAAGGTCTAATATTTTCTAAAACAATACACAATATTACTATTTTTCAGTCAAGAGTAAGCATAACAACTAAGAATATGTTAAAAGAGATTTATATTGCACTGAACCTATATAAATATTTTCCTTATTCCTTCATACCAATAGTAGAACTTCAAATGTCAAGTATACCTTGTAGGCTCATATAAAAGCTCTAGTAAGTGTGCTATTATATATAAGATGTTCAACTACTTTTACCTATCTGGATACATAAACTACCTTGCATCTACAAATCTTGACTCTTTGACTATTACTATTATTACTAGTAACCTGACAGTCTAGTGTGCTATGAGAGATCATCAGGAGTGCCAATAAAATACAGAGACAAAGTATGTGAGCAGCCATAATGAAGTGCCATATGGTGGTGACTTGGTGAGGTGTTAGATTGTCGGTATACCAAGCTGAACGTTGTAGGTTGAAATCCTGTACATTGGAATCGTTTTTCAACTTCAAACAGTGCCTTCAGGCTGACAGCTTTTATTGTAGTGAAGATTTTCACAACTTGGTGACAGAAAACACAGCAGATCGTTTTAATCATTTTAGAATGTCAATTGTCTTTTGTTACCTCAGCAAATTATTTTGTGGTGGTCAAATACTTTGTGGCTAATAAAACAACTTTTCAAGTAGTGGTAACTAGAGCTTGCCTAACAGTTTTTAAGGGAAACTTATTACTGCATCAAAGAGTTTCAAAACAAGAGTATAAAGTTTAAATTTTTATAGATAATTAATGCATATAAAGCTTTATCTTGCAGTGTTCATCATTTATTCTGAATTTTGGCTACTCTTAGAAAGTTGGAAATGCATTGCTTATTAGATGTATATCGCAGTTACTTTTAAATTGCAGCAAACACCTAACTATTTTTAGCATTGCAATATATTACTGGTAGGAGTTTTTCTCCTTTTTGATGTAATAAATAAGAAGGCCTGAATATTAAATAGCGATTTGTATTTGAGAAGTAAAAATAAAAACCAAAAACATTATGAACCGTTGAACAGAGAAAAATATTAAACATAAAAAGCCACTCAAAACATTCAGAAGACACAAAATGATGAAGTAGACTTCCAGACTTTTGATGACTCCACACTTAGTAACGACCTAAAACAAAAAACCAATGATGATTGAATGCAGTTCAAGATCATGCAGCAGGTCAGATACAATAACCACTTATTTCATTGCAAAATTCTTTAGCGAAACGCCCAAAATTGAGATAATGGGCATCAAATTGGAATTGTTTGTACAAGATGAGACAATTTTGAAAAGATTTGTTTTAACAGTTGCATTAGGAACAATTGCTTTTATGATCTAATGTACCGACAAAAATTATTGACTATAAAGATTTAGGTTAGAAAAAGCTGAGAAAAATGCAGGTAAAGGAATTCTTCAGACTGTGGTCCAAAAATGAGACTAACACACAAAATAATAAAAACCAGTTCATAAGTTTAACTTACCTAGGTTGCCACCACCAAATCCACCACCGTGTCCACCGCCGAATCCACCACCGAGTCCACCGCCGAATCCACCACCATGTCCACCACCAAATCCACCACCGTGTCCACCACCGAATCCACCACCGTGTCCACCGCCGAATCCACCACCGTGTCCACCGCCGAATCCACCGCCAAATCGTTTTCCTCCGAAGAATCCTTTACCACCTCCGAATCCACCTCCGAATCCATTGCCTACACCTCCGCCAAAGCCACCTCCATATCCACCGATTCCACCTCCGAAACCATTACCGCCTCCAAACTTTCCCCCATACAATCCAAGGTTGGCAGCAGAGAGGGCAACACAGACTGAAAGGATGACTGCAAGGAGCTTCATGATTTCTGCTTTGTTGAGTTGATACCTAAAACAAACACGAAATGATCAAACAAAATGTTACAGAAACAAAGCTTATAACAAATAATTTAGGGGTTTAAAAACAACCCATTAGTTTACAAAAACTAGTATTGACATAAATGGAAAATTTTTTAGTTTTAGTAACATGAAGTAAAGTAGGAATCTATGATGAACTAAAAAATATAACAAATTTAAAGTTTCGCTAAATCTAAGCTTTACTACCAATTTTCAATTTATTTAAACCCACAATTATAAAATTATATATATAGCCTTGACATACCAAAGTTTGCATTACATATTATAACCTAAATGCCTGCTAGCATAATCTTTAAACAGAGATAAAATACAACATACCTAGTGATCTGATGTGTAGGGTGTTTGTGATGCAACTGTCTTCTGATCTTGAGGGGATCAAACTTGCTCTTATATAGTAAATTCAAACCTCAGTAAGCGTCATTTAATTATGTTGCAATTGTCTGCGGTTGTTATACAAATTATACTTAAGACTTTACGCATGACACGTGCCTATGACTGAGCCAGGAATTAGTTTACGCATTCAATTCTTGCAATATGACCTTTTATTGACAGTAAAAAACATTTAGATCGCTGTGATATTCTGAATAATGTTTTAATAGTTCTCTATAATATTAACTGGAGTACAATTGTGCCTTCATTTCTGGCAATGCCAGCTGATACCGATTGATATAATTGATTTTTAAAAATAATCATGAAAAAAAGGAAGCGGATAAGATGGCACTTCCAGCAATTCTATGTTAAGAAAAATTATTCACAAGCACTTCTATTAACTTGCTAAGAAGATGATAAAAATCAAAAGATGCTGACAAAAACATTGATTAAAATCCACTTCATGTAAATTCAACACTTATGGATAAGAAGTTCTAGCTAATTCATTGCACAGCAGTCTCTTTAATCTGCTAGCTGGAGCTTTAATCTGCATGGTAAAAATTCGTACAATCGGTAAATGATTGAGCATTATATATGCTCTTGCTTGTTGCAAGCAGAGACTGCACAGGTGTAAGAGCAGTGGTACACAAACAAAGGCTCCATGATCTTGGCTAGATTTGTCAAGGCCCAGCAGTAAAGAAATCTCAAAGAATGAGACATGGCAAGCTGCAGAGAACAATTTAAAGCTAAATGCACTTCCTGTCAATAAAGGTAGTTATTTTAAGTTAGCTGAATGCCTGGCATTGCGCTGGTAACAAAAGAAAGGTCCAATGAATTTGAGTAACTTACCTGGTAAGCTAGTAACCTAGTAGTCTAAATCATTACTATAACAATAGCTTTGTTTGAAGCAAGCTTAATAGTTGGTACGTTACGTTACGGGAATGATCAACCATGCTAGTAATAATCAATAGGAATTTCCCAAGTGCTTTGTGCGTGAGTATTTTAACTGATGTAATGACTATGATCGCCGATTAATGCATTGTATCGCAAGTAGTTTCTGTGGCTTGATGGGTAAGCTCCCTGTCTCCAGACCTGGAAGTGCCCAGTTCTAATTCAGTACGAAGCTTGTAGTACTGGAAGCGTCTAGTATAACTGGACAATAAGTATTATATACCAATTGATTGAACCTGAATCTACTGCCAACAAGTTAAGAGCTCTTAACAACTATAGCATGGCTGCTGTAAACCTAAACACATGTCTGCTGCGGTTCATTCTACCCTATTTACTGTAACTTGTAACATCAATTTCATAAGTCTTTCAGGTTTGACAGACTGCTATAACTGCACTTCACACTCTATTGCTCTCATAAACAACAGTAAACCAAATATGAATTTTTATTGCTTTCAAATAAATCTTTCACCAGTAATATTATGTGGTCTTTTTTAAATATTAGGTATTATAGTAATTACACTTTTTATTATCAACAAAAATAAAGATTGAAGAAACATTCCGAATTGCATGAAGCCATACACATTGGATGTGAATTGTATACCCAATTACTGACTTAGCAGTTTAAATATTTGATTATTTCTGAACTCTACTTCACCAGCAAATGCCGCTAAGTGAAAGTCAGGTTTTGTGAAAAACGTAATAAGATGGAAAGTCAATAATAGTTTTAAAAGAAATTCTTGTGATATAAGAATGTTCTAGATATAGGATGGGCTTTTGCTTATGTCAGGCATGCTCAGTAGTTTTTGTTTGTGGGGTGTAGCTATGAAATGGTGGTTGGGGATACGGTATAATCAGTTAAAGTACTTTAGACAGCAGACTTTCAGAAATACTGCAAGTTTATCGAACTCAAGGGCCTCTAATCGCTGGTCATAATTATCCATACATTGGCATCATCACTTTAACACAATGTTTTTGTAGTCTTTCTACCTTTTCTATATTTCCAACTGATAAATATGGAAACTAGCAAGGAGCTACTTGGATTTATGCCAATTTATTGAGACTGATTAGGTATGAGTAGCGGGTTTAGTCTTAGTATTAAATAGTCAACATGATTGGAAAAGCTTAAATTTTCATCAAATTTAATACCAAGTAGTTTTACTGAATGACTTTTGTCTATATTTGTATTGGTTATCATGATTGACTCATGGTTTATGGATTTTCTGTGGGTTAAAGTAATTGTGAGTGATTTTCCAGTATTAAGAGTCACTGAGTTAACATCACGCCAATCGTCTGCACAGTTGGCTGCTAACTCAATGAGATTGATGTCATTAGAAAATGATATGTTTAGAAAAAATATCGTTGTTTCAATGGACTTATGCTGACACTACAGTGTTTTACACGATTGTTTCACATAGCATCATCAGCAAACTTGATATATTTTTTCTTTATTTCTTTATAGTTTTCCTTATTTTATAATATAGTATTAGTAGGTCTCTTATGATTGCACAGTAATAAAATGTGAAGCTGAAAAAAAGAAATATTTTATTCATTAATAAAAACTTGCTATTCCCACCGTACTATTAGATGTTACAGTCTGTGATCAGTTCTTACCAACTTGGTTTTTAATGCGTTATCATTGACCTTAGATGATGCTTACCAAAAGTGAAAACAAGAAACTGGCCACTACCACCACAAGGGTAAAATATCAAAATACTTTTAAATCAAGTTTGCGCTAGACTTAATTAACTATTAATCTCATGGTGGTCTAGTGTGAGGCAATATATCATCAGGCCTGCCAATCAGAGAAGCTCATCACAAGCTCAGAAACAAGTATGTGCACAGCTATTCCAGTATAAAGCAATCTTTTACCCTAACCTCTAGCTGTGGGTTTGGACAGACACAGCTCTTATTATAGGAAGGATTTGTGAACTGCCAACAGTCCGGTTTTAATGAAAAAGTGAATTAATTCATGTGAACCAGACAAACCCAAAGCAAAAAATTTGACAGAACATTAGCTAAAGTAGAATTGGCACATTCTCATTGAAGTGAAGACATCTCATGATTGGCAGCGCTTAACAATAGATGCATGATATATTTTGATGAGTGAGAGATGTTTTTACAAAAATTGCAATGCTGGGACTGCACAACAGCTGCTTAAAATTTCCTCTCAAAAGAAGCAAAAAATGCTACCTTAATATCTGTGATTTATTTTAACTTTAAAAGAAAAAAATTCTTCAGGGAGCGTTTGTCTGAACTCAAAACAAAATAATACAACTGTACATTATACTAAAAGTGACTTCAGAGAATGAATGACAATAGAAACTGCGAAAACTTTTGAGAACATAATTATTGACAGACTATTCTGTTTTATTTAGGAGAGATGCACTTAAAATTTTATTTTCTACCCCAACCTGCACATGCAAATGATCAATTAAACCTATTATGAAAATTTACAATAAAAAAGTAACAATAGCTGTTATCTTGTCACGTGTAACCCGATGAATAATACCCAAAGTACATATGTATTTACTGTAAGAACTGTTCACAATTTCTATCTAAAGGCTAAATTTCATCAGAGTAGTGCAAAGCCTCATCAGTGCAGCTCAGAGCCGGCAAGGGCGACAAATCCCAATGAGAGATGAACTTCTGCCATGAAACAACTAAGTTGCCTCACAGCCTCTAAGAAAATCAATGTGCTATACAGTAGACGCTTCTATAACTTATGTATACGTTCTTTATGTTATCTGGAAATTATGTTACAGGAGATATACCTCCTGTAATGTAAATTCCAGATAATATAAAGAACGTATGTAAGGTTTTTGCTTCCTACTACACAAAAAATTCTATATAACGTAAAGTGTCAAGTCAGGCGAGTATTCAAATTTGATTTGAATGTTACTCAACCTTGCCGCACTTGCGAGAGAAAAACGATGTGCGTATAAAGCTATATCTATTATATATACAACTTTTGCGATATCCTAGTTCGTCGTGATAGAGTCGACAAAACAGATAAAAGTTCCTGCGCAATTGGTTATAAATACAAAAGCGATCGGTTGGTGCAGGTGTTACAGGGTCGGTCTATGGATCTGAACGTGATGAGTTGGAGTATTTTTGATGTTATTTTTTATTCTAACCTTGACCCCTGGGTACAGATAGACAACGAACAGGTAGTACTGACTTTTTAAAATAAAAGTATTTTGTTGTTTTGCTTTATTGTAGATGCATAAAATATTTATTATTAGTTTTTATTTGCAGAATAGACTTGGCTATTTAGAACAAAATTAGCAAATCGTTGTAAATGAATGTTGAAGATGTGCTCTCCTCATCAACTTATTGTAAAAATTACCACAATCATGGTCTATAAAATCTGTAAGATTGATCAGAAAAAGGAGAAAAGTTGCTGATGCAAACCAATAATTCTACAGTTACGGTATAGTCCACAAATTAAAAGAGACAAGCCAAGTTTTTCCTTTTTGCATGGCCAAAGGGGTGAGTTTGAGAAGATCTTGGAACAGAATAGGCAATTTACATGTATTTTACTGTTCTTACAACGTAAATTCTCTAAAACGTAAAGGTTTATG
Organism: Watersipora subatra; assembly: GCF_963576615.1. NCBI lineage: Eukaryota > Metazoa > Bryozoa > Gymnolaemata > Cheilostomatida > Watersiporidae > Watersipora > Watersipora subatra. The sequence continues at coordinate 10,321,851 of NC_088717.1, forward strand.
AAACGAATTAATTACTTTGTAGGAGCGCCTACTGTATATATATATATAGTATATATTCTTTATATATATAGTATACATATATATACTATATATATACTTGGCTAGTGTATATATATACTATATATACATACTAGCCAAATGCCTGGCATTGCACGGGTATTAAACACAGCTTATAAACAGTGGCAGGTAATGTAGTTGCCTTCCACTTTCCATTAGCCTGGCACATTGCCAATGGCCAATTTGAGTAAGCTAGTATCCGTATTGCTAAACTTACTAATAAGAACAGTGACACCAAGCTTTAGTGACGTTGCATAACGCAGAGCGCTATGCGTATTTCAACCCTAATAACGACTCATATCGCCCAATGAATCCATTAATCTCACGTAACTTAATTTGTTGGCCTGATGATCGGGAGGACCGAAATCAAATCCTCTGCGATACTGAGCTGTCATTGCTAGATACCAATCACTATAGCTGTACAGACCGATTGACAGATGACTACAAACTTTTAGATTTATAGATATAAGATATATATATGATCTATATATAGCTATATATATAGCTTAATGGTTAAGTTCACCGCCCCTAAATCTGGAGGCCTCGAGATTAAATCTAGTGCCATGTAGATTTTTTCATTGCTAGATGTTAATTGTAATCTTAATATACTTACATGTATGATATGTATATATACATACATAATTTGGTGTAGGTACAACTTTTAAAAAGAATCTATTCTTTCCTAAGGATTGCTTTAGCAGCATGAAATTTTAAATGTTTTATGTGTACATGTATAAATAAATTTCATATTTCGCACAACATGAACAAACAGCGATCAGCTGGTAAGCCTTCCAAGCTTCAACTTGGTCTTAGACATTTAGGTGCCTGATGCTAAAGATTTCCAAATTGTATAGCTGTGGGCTAAGTTTTAAACAGTTATCTGCAGACAAACTTCAAATGCCACTTTCCTGTGATACAATAAGCTAGCCTGCTGTTGACTAAACATTTGGTAGCAGGAGTATAATGGGCAGTTTGCAACTAAAAGGGTGTATATGTTTGCAGAGATGCTAAATAAAATAGCATGTGAAATAAAAAACTTGATGGTTACGTTAAGTATAACTTGTTTTATTATTTTAACAATTTATACCAGTTAGCAAACAAAAAATAACATCGATAGAATATACAGCAACAAAATGTTGTTGACAAAAAATTAAAACAGAAACTTCAAGAAATTAGGAAAATAACGGTGAATTAGCAGAAAATGAAGAGTGTGAGTGGAGAAGATAAATCTCAAGAAACCTCAGCAAATCAGTGCTCAGTAGAGACCTACAAACATAAACAAAGTAAACATGACATTTGAAGGGCAATTATACAGCTGACTCTTGAATGTGAGTGACATTATGGAATTGAGATAAAATATAAAACGTTCTATTGCACCGGATTTGGGTGGAATCTACGTAACTAGCAGTCACTTATAGAGGAAGATTTTAGTTAAAACTTTAATGAAGACATAAAACCAGCAATTAAAATAATTAATAAATTGACCATATTATACTTGTAGTCCAAGAAAGAAATAATCTGAATACAAATGAATGTGTAGGCGAACTAAACTTACCAAAATTGCCACCACCAAATCCACCACCGTATCCACCGCCAAATCCACCGCCGAATCCACCGCCAAATCGTTTTCCTCCGAAGAATCCTTTACCACCGTATCCACCTCCGAATCCATTGCCAAAACCTCCACCGAAGCCATTTCCAAATCCACCAAATCCACCGATTCCACCTCCGAAACCACCACGGCCTCCAAACTTTCCTCCATACAATCCAACGTTGAAGGTGGCAGCAGACAGGGCAACACAGACTGAAAGGATGACTGCAAGGAACTTCATGATTTTTGCTTTGTTGAGCTGATACCTAAAACAAACAATGAAAAGCCATGAGTAAAAATACCTATTCCACATCAAGAAGAAGAAAATGGGGCCATGGTAAACATTTCAAAAGGTTTAAAATCAACAAACATTACCAGTATTAACGTCACAAGAAAGGGATGGTGGCGGCAAAAATAGTACATAAACCAAAATGAAATATGTTATAAGCGAGAAGTGAGAGAATAATAGAAAGAACTTTTCGAATCGCAAAATTTTGATTGAAGCAAATTATAACTTAAAATAATCACAGTTACATTTTAAATATTTTATTACACAAAATTTTGAAGTTTGAATTTTAATAGTGCTACTTTTAAGCATTGTGAACTTGAATATATATTATACGTATAATAATATATTATATATAACAAATATTATATATAATATATGATATATAATACAAATTATTATTACAACAACATACCTGAAGATCTGTTATAAATGTTGCTTGAGGTGCAGTTGTTTTGTGATGATGAGGAGGCAAAACCCGCTCTTATATAGCAAACTGGCCTCAAGAATGGCATCTCATTACGTTGTAAAAAGAACTGTTTATTATTTCCATAAAAATAAATTATTTTTTATAGATTGGCACGCGCAGAGAAGAAGAAAATATTTCTCTATACGGCAATAGGTTACAGAAATGTCAATTTAATGAGACAGTTAATCTTTTCTTCATGATTTTGTGGTGGCTCGTGTTAAGCACCATCAGTCTGCTGTCAGCTTAACTCCTTACGCTTGCACCTCCGTTCTATTAATACCCGGCTGTGTCGACAGTAATGACTGAATCTGGTACTGTAGACTTCGTAATTGATTTCCTCAAGCCTAGTTCACACTGGATGGCCTCAAGTGTGAACCAGGCGCAACAGTGTTAAGATATATGGCACCTATATTTTCAACTTATGAAATACAAACTATAGTTCGAAAAAAGCTTAGACACTTTAATATTTCAATTTTTTCCCTACACAGTGTTAGTCTTGCATCCAGGTAGCCCTGCAAATTTGTCCGCTATGTTATACCACTGACCTTTTCTAAATCAAACTCAAACCTTTTGTTGTAAATCTATTAATTGCTGGTTAATTAGGTGAATTTAAAAACTAGTCTACCATGTTACTCTGGCAGCGGCAGCAAATCAAGGCCAGATGCCCTTTTTGTCACCACCGCTGTCCTTTCTGAAAATAAAAACTCTAACTAACAGTTTACAGGACAGATTCTCTAGACCAATAGAAATTCATGCACAAAAACATTCATAAAAATCTTTATATTTGATGGTCATACAATTTGTAAAGCGCTACATTTAATGTTACACGATTGTTCATTGAGAGAGTGAACAAAAGAATTTAATTATTTACAAAAATTCAAAAACCATATATTTAAAGACAAAGGCACTATCCATAAATGTAGTTGAACACCCATAAAAGATAATAGCCCACTATGAGCACGTGACAATACAATAAATTTGTCAATGATATATTAAAAAATAAATTAAATTTGAATGTGTAAAAATATAATTGAAACCTTTAATTCCTGCTGAAAGATGTTTAACAATTTCCATTTAGAACTGAATGAGTCATATTGTACTCACACACAACATCAAACAAATCACGAGCAGAGATAATATTTCATTGTTCAATTTTTGCCCATCCGTATCTGATCTTAATTAGCTAACTTCATGAATTCTTTAACACTTAGACAGCTGCTAAAATGAAGAACTTAACCCAGATCTGACCCTTAGAAAGTAGAGACAATGATAAAAAGCTTTCCATTTGTCCACTTGCCTTTGGCACATTTTATTAAAACGTAATAGTTTAAAAGTTCAAGCCACAAGAAGTCAGCTATGACCTATTATTACTACTTTGACTTTAACTAAAATACGTTAGGTTCCCATTGGGTGAGTCTGATCAGCCTTCCCGTTTGTATTAGATATTTGAAGTCAGTTAATATTTATTGTCAAAATGACTTTGGGTTCCGAACTGTATAAAATATATTGAAAAATAAATTAAAACAAACGTGAGGCAACTTGCGACAGGTAACACATTTAACTAAAGGTACCAATTGGCTCTTGAACATTAATAAAAGTGTATATACTAGCGTATACAAATTTTGAATTATAGGGTGATTTATTCTTTAAAAATGTCAACATTGCCAATTGTAAGAAGTTGGGCCTAAAAGTGATTGAGCAATGATTGATTTGGTTTATCCACCAAACACTAAAGGTGAGACAATTTTATAAACAGTTGATAATGAGACCGTTGATAGCCTTAGGTATGATATATACTGTGATACAAAAATCAGAATAACTCTATATCTACTAGATGAATAAGCTTAATGTCATGGAAAATATGTACCAAGCCAGCTAAATAACTCTATTGATATTTAAAGAAAGTGACGATAGCCTGTATTACATATATGGGGTTTATCTGAGCAAAAAACTTGTCTTAAAAACCACATTCAGTCATTAAAAGAGATTTCATTTGAATACGCAATACACTTAAGTTTTAAAAAATAATCACCTACTCAGACAGGAGGCAAGCTACAGTTTGGTTCTGTTAATAATCCTTCTGATTACTTCTAAATTATATATTAATATTAATTATAAACTAAATTATATATTAATTAGGTTGACACTTGAGAGAAATAATTTAAGTGAGTTTTTATACTGAAAATGCTGTTAAGTTGCATCATGATGAGAAATTAAAAAAAACAAAATTGTTTTGACAGTCTGGAGAGTTTATGGTCGGATTAACTATAAGCTTTGATTGACAGGTAGTGGCTCCTTGACATCAGTTGTAGAATGTGTAAACACAGAGTTATGCTCATAGCTGTGATATCATGAGATGATTTATGCTGATGGCCTGAATGAGCTGGATGAAGTTTTAACCGTTTCAAAAATAGCAATAAATTTATTAATTATAATTGGCTAAATATTTAATGATGCCTTTAAACATTAAACAAAGCTCTAAAAAGATTTATATTCAAATTCGTGTATTATTCATATTAAACAACTTAAATTAAAAAGTACATTAAAATTCATAACACTCTTTTATTTACACATTTTTAGCCTTCTAAGAACACAGGCTAACAAAAACAAAATAAGTCAATGACTTAACAAAGGTTCTTTCCTTGTAAACACTGAGAACTCATCTGACCCCACTAAAATATCCGGATGATGGACAAAAACACTATCGCAGTAAATGAGGCCTTTTAAAAGGCTGTGAATCATTATCACAGACAAGTTAGAGATAGCCTACCTTCCATCTAAACGAAACCTATGCATATATTCGAGCTCATCCTAAAAACAAGCACCTGTTCATACTTTTCAAATAAAGCTGATGGATGCTGAACCAATCAGTTCAGTACAAGCATTATCAACAACAAACTAGTGTTATTAGCGCACAAATGTTCTTAGGCTCTTAATCAAATACAAAAGCATCACTTAAATAATTCTGTAGATAAAACAGATGTATTATACAAGGACTAGCTATGTCGCAGTTCAAAAAGGTTTTAGCACTCAAAATATCTAAAAACTGACAATTGGGTCACTTATAGGTTGTCTTAAAGGTCAATACCAAATACTTACTCCATCACTAACAATAGATCTAACTTATGGGTATAACTAATACATTATTATATAATAACATATAATATTATATACTATCATATAATAATATATTATATTATTATACACTATTATATAATAAATATATTACTAAATTAATATTATTATATTAAATATAACATATTATTATGTAAATATATTTTAAGAAGTTTAAAATAATTCCAATGCTGTCTACATTACTATCAGTTTGAATGAACAATAGGGCACACAACCCCTTTGCCATGTTCACATCATGCCAGGAAGATGTTTTACTTTTATGTTTGTTGCATGGCAACAGAACTATAACTTGGCACTATTATCAATGCTTGGTCGTAAACAACAAAAGTTAATCCCCAACTATGCAAGCTAATTACTGAAAGCCTGGTCAGAAAAATACTGAATATGTTTGCCTCTACTCGTCTAAAACGCAGGTCTATACTGTCAACTATTGATTAAATGCAAGCCCTTCAAAGGTTTACCAATATGTCAAGCAACACCAAAGTGCCAAGCAGTGTTAATCCCCACTATCGGTCACATTCAAGCAATCTATAACGAATTAAATCCTTCCGAGTTCCTCAAAATAATTGAATAAAAATGCAAGACAACTGGCTGCATGAATCACTGGTAGAAAGCGGCACACTTTCTGATGCAGGAAATCACTAAGCACAGGATTAGTGGGAGAAAATTGGCATTCTTCTATCAAACTATCTGTGAGGTGTTAACTATGAGACACTTTCAACTTCATGTTTACCACCGAGAAGATAAATTGAAATATTTCTGACATGACTGAAGATGGACACACAAGTCTACTGTAAGGCTATAAAGTTGATAAAAGGCCCTAAAACGTACTCTTTTAAATATCTTGGAAAACTGTTCATCAAACAATAGTTACGCTATGAGTTTGACCTGGTTGGTGATTGATTCGTGCCATCCGTCGTAGAAGTATTGATGTTATATTTGATAAAAATATTTTGTATGAGTTGAAATCATTTATAACCAAAAAAATCAGACAAGGGAAAAAGTTGAGGGCGTTTTATCTACACAATTGCCCTTATATATGAAAAGCAACTACTATTTCATCAAAAAGTTAGTTATTAAAATGTTATCCACATTTTAATAACTAACTTTCTGTACAGGAAACTTGTTGATAGTAAATTCTGCTAACACATCTAAAATGTAATTAGACCATCAGATAAGCTGTCTACCACTCAGTATATGGTACACGCTAGGATTTATAAAAACGTCACCAGCAGTAAACAATGGATTAATCTCCAGTCATTGTTCTACTGCCACCACCCTGTCAGAATGTCACAAGAACAATAGAGATGCTGAATTATCTCAGTTTTTCTCTTGCATTCTTGTCACAAAATGTTACAGGAATACAAAAGGAGAGGAACTTTTTTCTCAATCTTTAAGGACTAAAGATTACCATAAATTCAATAAGCACCACAACGTAGCTATCTTGCTCATATCAATGGGCTTTGGTATGTGAGTATATCTGTTAGATTAAGCATGTGAATATAGTACATGTAGAATCTACAGGAAGTAGAAATACCTTCTGAAAAATCTATTAATAACATCATTAGTAGTTCTATGAAGTTGTGGATTTGGCAATAATCCTATGATTCTGCAAAAAATAATCTGATTTGTCTCTCTCTATTATTTAAAAAAATGTAAGTTGGATTGAAACGACAAGTTGTTGGAGTCTACTGTGAATCATGACCCTATGTACTATTATGTTTAGAGTATGCATTTGAAATATGCATAAATTATATGAACATGGATAGCTTAAAGCTAACACTTGTCATGTATAATGACACAATAAGAAATCCTATAAACTGATAACTAGATGAGGAAGTGTTGAAAACCATTATTTTGAATTATAATTCTGTCTTATCTGATTTGAAAACATGACCGCATCAAATGATTCATGATAGAGGCAGTCACTACATCTCATGAACATTATTACAGAAATAATTTCCTCACAAACAATTTAATAACTGTTTGACGCAATTGCACAGGAGCTGTACTGCAGGCCATTAATGAACCAAAGTATTTGCTAACCTAACTAAAATATTTGATTATTACTATGTTGTGTTTTTATTTGACGACTTTGTAGTGCTATGTACTAAATAGCCTAATCTTCTTCCTGAAAATAAACTTTACTGTCAGCTCAATCAGGTGTGCATTGTGATCGCACCTAATTTTCCAGATACACATTGCCAAGGAACTGAAGTCTGACAATACAAGCAGTAGTATATCATCTATATATATATATATATATCTATCAAAGTATGTTGTCTGTTTTCTGTCGTATGTATATCTGTATGCATTCCGGCTATAGATATAGCTTTAGCGTACGCTGATTATTCTACAGATGCGGCCACGGGTCGCGACGCCCCTGTTAAGAAATATTTTTCGTAAGGTTCAATTACTACTGTATATTCTTCCAGCGCGGACATGTATACTGTATTCGTGAGAAGAGCCTCGACATTCTCTTACCTTTCGGTCAGACAAATTATGATATCTCATTTTTACATTTGTACCGGTATCGAGAGATAATAGTATTGTCATATTCAAAGTTTTGATGGATATCTTCTGGTGGAACAGTAACCTTTTTCAAACACACACACACTTCTATGCAAGAATTTCACTTACAAAAAACGAACATTTTTTGTGTAAGTTTTATGTAAGTAGCTAACCTCCCAAGTTAGAAAACAGATAATTACTTATGTTGATGGCATTATAGCCGATTCAGATTCAGATTTTCTTGACAAATAAGTAAAATAGCAGCACTGACTCTGATGGTGGTGAAAGTAATAGTTTTGAAAGAGTAAGGAACGTTGTAGAGAATCGTTTTAGCTTCGTAGCGATCGCAGCTTCACATCGCTTTATCAATACACAAAGTATAGATACATTGACTTTATTGCATGGTAGTGTTTTTTAACATATTGGAGGAATAAAATATGTAACAAAACTGTTTTAGATAGAGTTTAAATTGAAAAAAAATTGTTTACATGTCATAAAGTGATATCGGCATTTTTCGATGAAATGGCTGGCCGTAGGCCGATAGCTAAATTTGTACATGAATATTATACAAAAATTGTTATTATTAATTCAACATATTCAGGATTTCTATTTTGTTTTCCCAGTTCGTAAAAATTGTATCCTTACCGAATCACCCTTTGTTGTAATCGTAGTGAAACCGACTTAATTTAGCTATTACTTGCTAATTATTTCACATTAATATCTAAACCCTTTCCCTTTTATAGTTGTTATATTTTTTTGCAATTTATTTGACCTGCACAAAACATTTTCCTCATGATATGAAGTTTGAAAGTTACAGTTTGACAAATTTTGAAAACTTTTACAATTGTTTTTATCTTCTATTAAATTATTTCAACTACACAACACGCTTTTCTCATGATATGTAGTTTGAAAGTTAGAATAGCACATTTTGTTATATGTTAAATACAAATTAATTTTCTGTTCAAAGACTTTTTTATTACCCAGGCAACACCGGGCAGCACAGCTAGTACATGTATATAAAAAACGGTTTAAATTTACGATGGTGGATGAACTATCAAAGCAACGCCATAGAAATAACTACTGTTTCAGACTAATTATACTAGTCCTTTGTTTAATGCGGTTCTAATACTTTGAAGGACATGCGTATAAAAACCGGTTCGCAAGTTTCGGACCAAAGGTTACGTTAACTAAGCAAACTACAACGGGTTGTATTAGTGCTAAATGCAGCGAGTGAAGGTTTTTCTCTGCCAAAAAATTGTTTGTACACTATTATTGACTAGCTCAGCAGTGCAGAAAAAAGTTGAGACCAGAAGATATTGTAGAAGGTAGTGGACAACTAGAAGATGTTCGTTCCATCGAAAAAAATGATCAGAACGCAGCTATCCGAGCAAACGATAAAATTATTTTTGGTTGAAAAATGTTAATTTTTGTTTCTGCATGTAATATAACTATGATTCGCGTTTGTCACTTGTTCATGAATATATATTTGTATCATTTGATAGATTATTGTTGTATAACTTATAAATAAGCAGATTTATAGCATGTTATTTAATAGCATCCTTGCGGATATCTTAACACGGCTTACAATAGATCGACGCTCGTAACTCCACTTCTATTGCACATAAAAAGCTAGCTTTGGCTGCAAACTGTAGAAAACCGATCAAAGAGTGCAATGAGCCCTTATTCAACGATGTTGAATATAGATATAAAATAAAAATGTGTCTTCAAATTTAGAATTTAATAAAAATTGAAAATGCCAACAAATCGCGAAAAAGGACACAGGCTATAATATCATCGCATGTCAATTGCAAGCCATAGATATCAACTGGTCGAGATATTCTCGGTTTTTCAATGCACATTTATTGAGAGATCTTTGACAAGTTGGAGATAAGTTACCAGATTTGTTGCATCCAAAAGGTTTAATATTGCTCATCGCTCCACCAAAAAAAGAAAGCAACATATAGGTGAAATTCGCTTCGCCCGTAAGAGGGCTAAATTTATCTTCCGAAGATTCTGACGAGCTATTTGAAAAATAGACTACCAACCTCTACTTGAATGCCACCTCCAATTGACGGCCACTACAGAAAAAATGTTGAAAAATAGAGCGCCATGGCGTTCAATTAGAGGTTTTACGGTAAATAGATTTATACAGATGACCTGAATTTTTAGTATCAGAAGTACAGACTAACAAGTTTGATTAAGTGGAAGATAATTGGCTAGTGGCCTACTAAAAATCTCGTCACTCTGACGCATCTACCGAGGATTAACAATGGCCGCATACCTTTCTTGCCTAGTCTGAATCTGTCATTGGCAAACAGTTCCTGAGGGACTTCTACCTCATCGTCTACCCCTGTCTGTCGATGGTTAATAGACATCTGATGGTACTGAACTCGCTGCAAATATATTCGATAACTCTATGAATTTAACACGCAGAGTAATGATTAGTTTGTAATCGAGTGCATCCGATAACTTTATGGATTTAATGTGCAAAATAATAACAGATTAGCTTATAACTGGGTGCATTGGATAACTCTATGGATTTAATGTGCAAAATAATGAATTATTAGCTTGTAATCGAGTGCATTGGCTAACTCTATGGATTTAATGTGCAAAATAATGACAGATTAGTTTGTAATCGGGTGCATTGGATAACTCTATGGATTTAATGTGCAAAATACTGAATGATTAGCTTTTAGTCGGGTGCATTGGATAACTCTATGGATTTAATGTGCAAAATTATGACAGATTAGCTTGTAATCGGGTGCATTGGATAACTCTATGGATTTAATGTGCAAAATACTGAATGATTAGCTTTTAATCGGGTGCATTGAATAACTCTATTGACTTAACGTGCAAAATAACGAATGATTACTTTGTAATCCGGTGCAATATGAATACGGATAAATTTATTTCTGAAAAATCTTTTTTATTTAATTTGGTTGATCGCCTACTCTGACCTGATAAAAACAAGCAACCAGCTTGACTAAAAAGCGCACACTTTATCCAAAAAAACCACTTAATGATCTGATTCCTACTGTCATGCATCTTGTAAAATAAATACATTCTCACATCCACATAGTTATTGTCAGTATCCCACTAGTTTACAATTAAAAAGATGCATTCCTATGTAACTACCGACTCAATGCTAATTATGTAGTTGTCCGTTTTATAGCTAAAATGTTCACGCCTATCATTACATATTTTGGTTATTGCCAGCTAACGCATGCAAAACATCTTGTAAAAGAAAGACAAAATAAGTAAAATTATAGATTCTGTTGAGCCCTGTCACAGTTTTTGAAAGACAAATATAAACTCTACATAGAATTATATGGAAGAAGAAATTCCTCTAGAGAGTCTTGAACCAGCTGCTCTAAAGATACCAAATACTGAATTGAGAAGGATATGCTCACTGAGCACCTACGTCAACCAGCCTGGCTGAAATGCGTAGGCGTAGGTGGCCTTATGCTATTTGGTGAGACAACCATGTAAGCCACATGATCCTCTAACATCCACCACATGTAGCTGTGTAACCTGCATGCTTGTGGGCTTACCACATGTGTACTAGCTAAGCCGCTAAACTGAGTTAACACATTCACAGTCAAATCTTGCCCAAGTTAATTTATTTTAAGATTTAATTTCTATGAAGAAATCACCATAATTAGGTTATAGCAAATAGTGCTATAAGAACACACTGTAGTTCAGTAAATTCATTGCTCAGCTTCAAAATGTACAATAATACACTTTAAGTGATTATAAATAACATAAAAACCAACTGGTGTATTATACAAAATTCTGTATGGAATCAATTTTAATAAAAGTAAATTGAATGTAACAATTAAATTAGTAAAATAATTATTACTAGAGGCAAGTTTTGGTTGATAGTTTAGTTAGAGACACGCCAACAGAAGAGTAGACTGGGTTATTAGTAAGTTCGAAGGTGTAATAAGAAATATGCCTGGGAACTTACTTTAACTAGGTTAATTTTAACTGACTTACACTTATATATATTTTTTATCTTATGTTTTTTTATATCCAACAGCTTTTTTACTAAAATATTTGAACAACTCATGTAGGAAGCTACTTTTGATGAGGAGTCAGAGATTTAAAATTTTTCACTGTAGGTTACAAAATTTGTATGTGAAGGTGATGATAAGCAGAAGTCAAAAGTATTTGCGAATTAATTTCTGTTTCAGTTAACCAGGTAGTAGAAAGTAATAATAATAATAAGGGTAATAACTGCGCAGACTCACCAGTTCATTAATAGAGAGCCTATGTATAGGTACAGTCAGCAGACCCCAACTCTGGCTAAAACATAAACGAATGTGCACAATAGATTAATATATATCATTCTAGTTGGAAATGGATGTGGATTAATATATTTAAAAAAAATTTGATGAATGATGAGTTGGAGAGGTAGGAGGAACGATGAGTTGGAGAGGTAGGATGAACGATGAGTTGGAGAGGTAGGATGAATGAGTTGGAGAGGTAGGATGAATGATGAGTTGGAGGTAGGATGAGCGATGAGTTGGACAGGTAGGATGAACGATGAGTTGGAGAGGTAGGATGAACGATGAGCTGGAGAGGTAGGATGAACGATGAGTTGGAGAGGTAGGATGAATGAGTTGGAGAGGTAGGATGAATGATGAGTTGGAGGTAGGATGAGCGATGAGTTGGACAGGTAGGATGAACGATGAGTTAGAGAGGTAGGAGGAACGATGAGTTGGAGAGGTAGGATGAACGATGAGTTGGAGAGGTAGGATGAACGATGAGTTGGAGAGGTAGGATGAACCATGAGTTGGAGAGGTAGGACGAACGATGAGTTGGAAAGGTAGGATGAACGATGAGTTGGAGAGGTAGGATGAACGATGAGTTAGAGAGGTAGGAGGAACGATGAGTTGGAGAGGTAGGATGAACGATGAGTTGGAGAGGTAGGATGAACGATGAGTTGGAGAGGTAGGATGAACGATGAGTTGGAGAGGTGGCTGATTGATTCCTGAAAAGATGTGCAGAACAACTACTAAGTTCAGAATAAAAAGCAAATTTTTTTGTGTGCAAGAATGGCTTTAAAAACTGTTACATTTTTTTGCAGTTGGTGTTTTTAAACCATTGTCTTGATTGTTTTTACTGCCTACTGGCCTTCATAGTGTCATTGGCATGTAAACATGGACTATGCCAAATATTGTTCATTTGTGTAGCACAAACCTTGATAAAATTTCAAAAAGTTTGTATAAAAATTAAACTAAATTGTGACATGTAAAAGTTCAAGCATAATGTGTAAGTAGGGCTTTAAAATGGAGAATTAAAATTATTACTGGATTATGAGCTGGCATCCTGAGAAATTCTGGAACATTCTGAGATAATCTGGATTACAGAGAATTTTGCAACATCAGGCACAAATTTATGGACACAGGCTAAAAGCATGACTCAAAATACACTATAATCTTTATGATAAGTTAATCCGCCAAGTTTTCAATATATATATTGCAGTGATGAGTCCGCGTCAAAGAATAATATCAGCCAGCTGCACCGGACATCCCTCAGTACCAAGTGTCTAGTTACCCCGCAGCATACTATAGCAATAATATGGTCTCCCCCAGTACACGAGCCAATGAGATTAACTACGACAGCTAACGGCGGTGCACTTCAGCTCTCAAATATAATCTATCATTATTAATTTTCTTCCGTCGCTTCTCCACACGACCTATTTGATAAAAAGATTGACAACTTCCTTGAAGTCACTGATCACTTCGAGTGGCGTGTGGTAAATTGGAATGAACATGTTTAGAATATCTTGTTTCAGCTCTGCTGCTGACGTTAGAGTTGCAGAAGAAGCAGCTTTGAAAACTGCTCAACTTTATAAATACAGTAGAAGCCTGGCTTTCCCATTTTTAATCAGATATCCCTTCGCGCGTGTGTGAATTTTCAATGCAAATTGTTACACCATTTTCAGGACAACAATCCATGAACGCGTTTATTGACGGCAATTGTTCCTAATGCATGTAAAATGCATTCAGAAGGGGTTGTTTAAGAAACTGGTTCTCAGAAACTAGATGGCATTTTGGAAGCAAATATCTTTGGTGACCTGGGGAAAGGCGTGTAGCATATTAGACGAAAGTGGCCAAAAGATTTGGAAACCCATAGAGTTCATGAAGACTAACAGACCCATGCACAATCACAAAGTGGGATTTTTTGATATAAAACAATGCATTTGATTATTGGTAACATGACCTGTTAGCTAACGGTGAAAATTATAGCAAGGAATCATGGAGTTAAGAAAACAGAGGAACATGCTTTGTTGTACGATTGATTTAACAGTTGTGGTGAAAGTTAAGTTTAACTTAAATTTAAGTTAAATCAATTTATACAAAAGACACACAATTTATCAACAAAAGGTTAATACGTTATGTAATTAGTAAAATGAAATATATCAAAACAAAACATTTTGCAAAGGTTGCTTTTTTACGAGACATATTAAATTACAGTCATGCACTGTAAAAGTTGATAAACCTGCAGGAAGTACACAGCAGACGATGCTACAGTCAAACAGAAACTGCAGGGTATGGGGCTGTATAAAGCATGAACACATCGGTATTTCAAAGCGGTATATACTAGTGACCTTCAACTTTCCACAATGAGGAATAACTTAGAAGAATCACCTAATAAAATCTTTCTTTTTTTACAACAGTTATTCTTGTAACAGTGACGAACATAGCAAAGCAGCTAAAATTAGGAATTACATGTAAGATGGTTTGTAAGAGTGATTTCCAACTCACACGGATAAATACTTCACCTCTAGAAAACTGTCTTTTTACCTGTGAATATTTTACTAATACAACAAATTCAAATCCTTTTCCTGATGAGTATTTCAGCCTGCGAATAATGATTGGCCAGGAAAATATCTCAAGTACCTTAACAAATCTTCATTCTTGTTTGGCATAGAGACGTTGATCAAAACCTCGAGAAAATCCTTAGGTCCATATACAGGGCGAATCTTAGATACATCTGAATAATAGAATCCTTAGGTTCATAAACAGGGCGAATCTTAGATACATCTGAATAATACAATCCTTAGGTCCATAAACAGGGCGAATCTTAGATACATCTGAATAATACAATCCTTAGGTCCATAAACAGGGCGAATCTTAGATACATCTGAATAATACAATCCTTAGGTCCATAAACAGGGCGAATCTTAGATACATCTGAATAATACAATCCTTAGGTCCATAAACAGGGCGAATCTTAGATACATCTGAATAATACAATCCTTAGGTCCATAAACAGGGCGAGTCTTAGATACATCTGAATAATACAATCCTTAGGTCCATAAACAGGGCGAATCTTAGATACATCTGAATAATAGAATCCTTAGGTTCATAAACAGGGCGAATCTTAGATACATCTGAATAATACAATCCTTAGGTCCATAAACAGGGCGAATCTTAGATACATCTGAATAATACAATCCTTAGGTCCATAAACAGGGCGAATCTTAGATACATCTGAATAATAGAATCCTTAGGTTCATAAACAGGGCGAATCTTAGATACATCTGAATAATACAATCCTTAGGTCCATAAACAGGGCGAATCTTAGATACATCTGAATAATACAATCCTTAGGTCCATAAACAGGGCGAATCTTAGATACATCTGAATAATACAATCCTTAGGTCCATAAACAGGGCGAATCTTAGATACATCTGAATAATACAATCCTTAGGTCCATAAACAGGGCGAATCTTAGATACATCTGAATAATACAATCCTTAGGTCCATAAACAGGGCGAATCTTAGATACATCTGAATAATACAATCCTTAGGTCCATAAACAGGGCGAATCTTAGATACATCTGAATAATACAATCCTTAGGTCCATAAACAGGGCGAATCTTAGATACATCTGAATAATACAATCCTTAGGTCCATAAACAGGGCGAATCTTAGATACATCTGAATAATACAATCCTTAGGTCCATAAACAGGGCGAATCTTAGATACATCTGAATAATACAATCCTTAGGTCCATAAACAGGGCGAATCTTAGATACATCTGAATAATACAATCCTTAGGTCCATAAACAGGGCGAATCTTAGATACATCTGAATAATACAAATACACAATGCTGTTTGGTGATTACAAACATACATGCTAGGAATCAAAATTACTGAGAACCACAAACCAAAAGCTTTTGCGAAAACTACCACTATGTAGGCCTATTATAAACCAAAAAATTTAATTAGTATAATAATATAATATAAGATTGGTATAAGCAACATTTTTTCCTTGGTTCTTTATCACAATATGAGTCCTTGAATACAATATTTATGTTTCATTCAGCAATACCAGTAGAGGTGCTTTTAGCTTGCTTATGCCTAGAGGCTACGTTTAAGGTGTTTGAATTCTCAAGAGTGTACATGAATAACGTTAGCCTGTGAGATGCTTACGATACACCAGGAGCTTTCTCATGAAAGATATGCGTAGGCTTCCTAGACACATTACCAAAAACATGGCTGAAGGTCATTTCTGGGCTATAATAATTGACTTCTTGTCCAGTAACAAGAATGTTTGGCAAATGCCAAAAAATGTTGATACAGAATTTGGCCTACAATCAATAGAGTTATAATACCATATTGAATGCTGGCCATTAATAGCAGTGGGTAGAGGGCAACTCCAAGATTATTGACACAAAAGGCCGCGAACAGCTCCAAAATCACTCTTACACAAGAACAAATCTTAGAATTATTCTTGTAAATACAGCATATAAAAAATAACAGGATTTTATCTTGCCAACCGTTAACAGTTATTGGAAGGCTCTTGCTTATGTAGAATATAAAAATCTGTCAATTCAAGGCAACATGTAATTACGTGGTTTTAGTTTTTACATGTATATAACCTAGAGAGAAAGTCGTTGGACCATTGAAACATCGTTTTATTCAATGGTTTCATAAAAATGTTTACAAATTAAAATATTTAATGAAGTCTTTGCTATAAGCCTTGTTTGTTGTAAAACATCTTTGCGGATGTAAAATTTAATTAAAAACAATATATATGCCTAACACATCTAAATTTCCTAGATATGGTATATACTGGCCTCAGACACTATGCTATTTTAACCCCCTACATGCTTGTTAGGATTTACTGGCTGACGTTAATTAAACAAAATATCAAAAGTTGCGGCTTACAATTCAGTTACAGAAAGTCAATTTTCAAAATTTGACAGCACTAGCCATTTCTTAATATTACTGATGTCAGAAGAAAATTGTAAATGTAGCAGCGATAAACAAATCCTCAGAATACGAGTTGAACATTTTAATGCAGAGAAATTTAAAGCAGAAATTACAAAGAGGATCACAGTTTCAGCAGGTTACCGTATATATATATATATATATATATATATATATATATATATATATATATATATATATATATATATATATATATATATATATATGCATATATATACCATACATATAAAACATATATATAATATATATTATACATAAATATATGTATATTTACTGCGGGCAACTAAATTTAGGCAATTTTATATATACCAGGGTATACTCTATACACTGTATATCTAATATATTTTATGTATAAATATATGAATATATACTTTTTATTAAAACTCGTCTATTTCCTCATTGCAGGAAACTATGTATGCTCATACAACAACCGAAAAGCCTTTATCATGTTTTTTATTTCATTTAACCCAGTCAGATTAGACAGCCAATTTGGCGATAGGAAAAATGAGAAGTGTCAAAAATTTCGAGCTATCATAGACTCAGTCTGATCAGTCTGTGATTTTCTTGCTTTAGGAGAGCAATTGAAAAACTGGGACAACTCGTGTGATACCTTCGCTATCTCAAAGAGTCGCACGGATACAATCAATAAAATAATGGCAACTATTTGGCATGTGGCCGTGAAAAGGATTCAATACAAACCACCGACTATTCTAAAGTACTTCTAAATCAGTCATAAAGCAAAAAACTCACAGATCGTACAATGGGGAGGCAAGTTGTACCAATGTCTGCGGCTTAAGTTGCTATGAGGAAGAAATGAATCAGCACATTTGCTTTAGAATGATGGATTTAGCAAAACAAATTTGTATACGATTCATTATGATAACAGCATTATGATACTAAGCCTGATCTAGTACTTTTAAAATAGATTTGACTGCAAGCGAACGTTTCCAAGCAAGCTTTACGAAGATAAGCATCTGAATTTTTATTAAACACAGCGAGGAAAATAACTAGTTTTGAGTTGCAAATTTAATGCCTTTTATGACTGGGGCGTTACTATGGTACCACAGTAGAGGTGTGTTACAGCTTTACACTAAGTGACGGTACACTAAGTGATGCTGGCTCTACACTAACTAATGTGGTTACTTGTTGTTGCTTTACACCAAGTGATGTTGTTACTTGTTGTTGCTTTACACCGAGTGATGTTGTTACTTGTTGTTGCTTTACACCAAGTGATGTTGTTACTTGTTGTTGCTTCACACCAGGTGATGTTTTTACTAGTTGCTTCACACTAAGTAAGAGATGTTGGTGAGGCACTTAGGTAGTCAACTATTTTAAGAAAGCTGCTACAAAACTGGTCTAAAATGTCACATGTTTCATCAAGGATTACGTTTGATTTCAGCCAATAGATTTCAATAAGGAGTATTCAATATAAAAAATTCCAGCTCTCAATATCTTTTTCGGTTAATAAATTAACAAAAACAAGCCACAATACTCGCAATTGGAAGTGATCAGAAGATAACACTAATAAATGAGACACGCGTCAAAATGTTATCTGGACATAGTTGGATTGCACCGACAGAGATTTCTGATGGTTGACACTTGTGATTGGACGATTGCCTCAGTGAATTGCCTAATACATTATTTTCATGATTAAAAAAAAATGAGAGAAAAAGAGAAGACAAGTCCTATCCATAGAAGGGAACAATAAGAAGCAGTACTTTAGATGGTAGATAGACAAATGGAGTAAGATATATATCAAAATGTTTAATGCGCTTGACTTGAGTGATATGAACAAGTTGCATGCAGCCTTTAAAAATTGTTCCAAAAATATTACTAGTTTGAGTGTTCCAACTAATATCTATTCTCTTACCAGAGAAAAGTGTTTTAAACATTATATGTCAAACCACTTACAGTCATACTTCAACTTACGAGCTTAATGCGTTCCGAGACTGAGCTCGTATGTCAATTTACTCGCATGTTGGTGCAATTTATTTATATATAGAACAATTAAATATATATTGATTGGTTTCCATACTCTAAAAAAAGCAAATAAAACACTCAAAACAAGATATTGTAACAGAAAGAACATGTTGATTATTGTCCTTACGTACTACATGCTTTCAAAAAGCCACAAATAAAAAATAATGCAAGGAAATGTGATTAATTAAAATGTAAAATTAAATACATACAATAGCAGTTAACACTCGCATTTGCCAGGGAGGGAGATATAAGTTATCCTTCGTTACAACATTTGACTTTGATAAATTTGGATTTTATCAAAGTGTTAAAAGACAAACACAGAAGCAAACCTAAAAGCAAACTTTCATTTTCAACTAAACGTAATTAAAATTACTTCGGCGTTCATAGTTTGAAGTTTCTCGCTGGTTAGCGAGAAATTTTTCCTTTTTTTTCGCTTTCACGACTAGCCGGCCGTTTTAAGATAAACCTAACTAAGGACGTTTGCCTTTGTCGCCCTTGCAACATGTTGCGATTAGGACGAACACAGGTGTCGTCACAAATGGTTAATGCATGACCACTAGCCAGCTTGTCCGAATGTCTATTAAACAGTTTGGATGAATAGCTGTCACCGGCCAATTGTTTGTCCAATGCTATCAGCGGTCGTGAAGATCGCGACACCGTTTAGAAACTATGGTTAGTCCTTTTGCGAACTAAATGCCCTGAATATAATCCTTCTGTTTGATAATTATAAATTTCTGTATTTCTGTCATATTGCCGAGCTAGCTCAATCACGCATACACATTTCGCATATTTTTCAATATTTTTCCGTTTAATATCAATTGTTATCATTTGCTTTTTTTTGTATTATCTTTCATTTTACTGGCAAACTTTTGGTCTACGCACAGTACGTTTAATTCACATAATTCTGCACAGAAAATCATGCACAAAAAACACGGTACAACAGTATAACCTGAGCAGTTGAAAAATACAGAGTGATGCTGTTCTCATAAAACACCTCCGGCATACTTGGCAACTGACTCAAGTGGTCGTATCTCAAACATGGCTCGTATGTTAGTGCTAAAACTTGCTTAAAAGCTGGCTTGTATCTCAAGTTTCTCGTACCTTGGAGCACTCGTAAGTTGAAGTACTACTGTATTTGATTTGATCGACTACTGCCCTTTTTATGATTTTTGTACATTTTTAAAAACATCTTTGTTTGCAATAAAATTGAAAAGATTAGAATGCTAAAAAAATTGCTCATAAAATAGCATTTAATTGAATACTATCTTCAGATCCGCAACCATTTTTGTATGTTCATGTCTAGCCGCTTTAGTCGTTCACAACCGATATCCTGATGAAAATGAATCCGACTTTGGTCAATAACTGGCACACCAATCAGATCCAATCAGTGTAAACCAGATTAAAATTGCATCATCCAAGCAAATAATCCCACCAGCCTATTTAGTGACCAGGGTATCATTGAACACATTCTGTCAAAGTACCTAGTTCCATGGTCCCCACTTCCGTCCAATGAGAGGAGAGCTCCTGAATGTCTTTTTCACTGCGTTTCTTAGCCAGGGGCATGTTAAGCTCAGTACACATAGTGTTCAGACTCTTCGCAATTCTTTTCTCCCAATTTTGCTGAATAATGAATGAGAGATGACAATATACAATAAGAAACAGTGCTTTAGCTAGTCATAGATAATGCACTATTTCTACGGATACATGATTTGGGCTAGACAATATTCTTACAACATCGCTGCTTTCAGCTATTGAATCAAGATCAATAAGATGAGACTAAAGAATTATTTACATCAGAAGACTAAGCAAATCAATAAGCAATAATAGCTATACTTGCAATAGAAAGGAATGGTCAGATATGAGGGCTACAAACATGGTGACAGAAACACATGTAATGTATGCATTGATGTCCGACATTTCAAGTCTGCCCCTCATTGCAAATATAATATTATTCCATAAAATACATTTACAAAAACTACCTACACTTTTTCTGTAAAAGAAAATAGCAAATGTGTGCTAAAACAAGGATACCTTATGTGCAAAAAGAATATAGGATCTAGGTGAGAAGGGAGAGAGAGAGGTCGATCATTATAGCCCAGAAATGACCTTCAGCCATGTTTTTGGAAATGTTTCTAGGAGGCCTACACATATCTTTCACGAGAAAGCTCTTCATGAGAAAGTACGGCAAGCATCTCACAGGCTAATGTTATTCGTGTGGAATTGTGAGAATTCAAACACCTTAGACATAGCCTCTAGGCATGAGAAAACTAAAAGCACCTTTACTAGTATTGCTGAACAAAACATAAATATTGTATTTAAGGACTAATAGGACAAGAAGGATATGTTGTGAGGTTGCATGAAATCAGTCTAAAATGTAGAAACGCATAGCGTTGACGCAGACTAACAGACAAACACAATAACAAAATGTGATTTATTCATATAGACGTTTCTTCAGGATATTTACTCATTCATATCTTGCACACTCGTGTGATAAGGTATGTACATACTTAAAAACCATTTTTCAGAAGAGTTCCGATCCAAAAATACACCAACACAATTAGCCAAGCAACAAAAGGTGATATCAACAATGCCTAGAAACTAAAAAAAAATTAAAAAAATTTCAAGCATGAACTGTTTGAACATTCACTAACTCGGTATCTGCTGCAATATATGCAGCAAAACTGTTTAATACTCTCCGTGTGATGAAAATTGTGGAAGTGAAGAACTACACATACCAGTTGAGATAAACACATGCTATTAGCCACTTCGACAACTTAATAGTTGAAGAGTGGATAACTCTGAAACTTAGACGCAATTTCTTAAAACATGTGAGTTTAACTGGTTTTACAAGTATTATATGGTAGGGCAAATTTTCATTAACAATATTTATTTTAAGTCTGATGCTGGCCAGGAATATAACAGTAGAAAGTTCAAGCACCATATAAACCCAGGACAAGATGTTGCATATGGTGACTCATACAGAAACTACCATAGCTTGATGCGGTCTAAAATTATAATATAATCCTAATTTATTTTCATAAAATTATGACATACTTGAGAAGGAAATTGATAACATCTAGTGATTGGTGTGACCGACTCTCAGCCACAAGGATTGGCCATGCGCGTGCCAAAAATCTACCATACTGTTGACAGCTTAATAAATATGCTTGAGAGAGTTTTTTATCTAAGAAATAGTTTATTATAACTGAACAGTGTATGCAAACTAGATGAAGACCAGCTTTGGTAGACAGTAGCCAAAAACAGGTTTTAGTAGCTGGTGGAATTATGTTTCCATGTTTTCAGAGGGGATGACTCCGAGTTTATAACATAAATGCCATACACTGTAGAAGATGCCCCGGCTAACTGACTATGCCTGTTTAGAGAAAGGCTATAGTACTAAATGCTTGCAATATGCACAATTGTATTATGCTTGTAGGACAGAATAAGACACACACGGTTTGGATGATCAATTTGAAGCGATCACGCTGTTCTCTATTCGCTTTTTATTACTTGAGCTTCGAGACGATTTCCAAAAATCATCAGACGATTTAATATTACAAATAGACGATTAGCGATATATCGCAATATTATTATTAACACGTAAAAGAAACTTGCAAAATTTTGGTAACATTTTTTGTATATTTTAGTTTGAAAAGAAACTGTTTTGTGTTCATGATAATCAGAAACATTTATATAATGAAGGGAAGGGAAGGCTATGGAATGAGCTTATTATAGACTAGAATGCCACTGCATTTTAGCTCCAGCATTGCTCACTCTGAAAATCATCAGGTGTGAGATAAATCGCCATTACATGATGATATTGTTTATACGATTGGCAATATCTATTTAAATGGTGGCGATTTTCAAATCGCCTACCTAAAAATCGCCACCAAACGATTAAATTGCCATATTGCAAAGCTCTAACTATTACTATTCCTATATTTGCTACTTAAACTTGTACAGACCACTATATAGAACAGCAGCCAGCTAAATGCAACTAACAGTATACAACATATACACATCATTACACAAGCATTATGTAGGAAATACTAGTAAAAAGTTTGTGTTTTACGCAGTCAAACCTGTACTTATGATCACATGATACATACAAATTTCCCAACATGCAATGCAAAGTTTGAACCATTACCTGTAGTAATTTTCAACAGTTGGAATGCAAACTTTCTTGAAACATCGCAGTCTCATAAGTGAAAATGCCAGTAAAAATTAAAATTAAATTAGACATATTTTCAATTTGAGTCATACCACATATTACTATACTGACTCTACCTTGGAGCAACACATAACACGTATTACAGTGTATTTTTATAGAGCTATTTCCACTAACATGCAAAGGTTTTAACATATATGAAAAATCAATCTAGGAATGAATTAGTTTCACATGGGGCTGATATTTCCCCTGTGGGAGTCACTTGTCACTGAATGACAATCCTCTTTGCCACTACAAAACTGCTAGCACTAAGAGAATCACTTGTAAATTTGTCACTAGATGCTATTCCTATCAGCTTCAGGAGTGCTAATACCTCCTAAAGAATCACCTATCATCAGGGTAGGAGAGTATATATAACTAACTAGGCTACTATTTGAACAACTTTTAACTCTTGAGTTTGTTGTTTGTAGCAAAGACAATGACAAGGTTAGCAGAAAACAATCCATCATTTTTTGACGTCATCAAGCCGTTTGCACATGCGCTCGTTATTCATTCATTCACATTCTCTTATTTAATAGTATTTTTTGGTGTTATTTTGAGAATATAATAAAAAAATTGCAAACAAAAGCATCGTTTTCAAAAATTCATGGCAGAAGCTTTGGCCGACAACAATTGAATGACGTCACAAAAAAACGAAGAATTAGGTTTTATGAGATTGACATGAATGCCCTCTATTAACTTTAATATTTGCTTAAGAATGTCTTCAAGTAGTTTTGGTAGGTATAACTTTATATTTACATTAGTGATCAACAACAAAATTATGTTTGTTTGTTTTCATCGATAATATAATTACAAAAAACAATATGAAGAGTGTTTCTTACAGTATAAAAGAACAAAAGAAATAGAAAAAAAAGTTGTTACATACCAGATGTTTTTCGTTACATGCCACAACAAAAATAAAACAACCAACATCAGAAATTATTAAATGAATTGAACAAAAGTGATGTGAAATCTGGTAAGCTAACAGTAATACCAAGGATTCGGGAGAGTGAATATTGGGTTGTAGTAAATTGTGGCAATGGTGGATGTAGAATGTTGGTGTCATGGAACAAAAAGCAATGTTTATCTTATGGGTAGACGAATAAATACAAATATTACGGACATAGTTTACATAGGATTGTAAAACCCGTAACACATATGAAAAATTAATCCAAATTATTTTATTTGAATGTTTGTGATCTTCAGCGTATAGTGTGCAGAGCCTATAGAAAAAGCTCCAAGCTCTAACGAAGCATAAAACCGTAAAATGTCCAATAAACCAGAGGCGATAGACTGATTAACATTTATACAGTATTTAACCTCCTGTTGAGACCCAATTAAACCTCACTACTATTTATACAGTTCACTCAGGCTATCCCTTAGTGAACCTTAGACTATCCCTTACAGCACAGATTACAAAAATGACTGCAGTTCTTTAACTCACTTGCGCCCGACGTACGCAGGACAAAGGCTCTCGTAGCTCGTCTCCAGTACTTGCCACGCCCACATCATGCCCCTTCAATTTTTTTACTTCCTTGTAGACCTTGTTCTCTAACTGAGTAACACAACCTGCAAAATAAAAGATGGCCTTGAGACTACTCTTTGCAACAGAATCACAGTCTAAGCATTAAAATGCTATGATAAGCTATGATAGGTTTGATGGCATCTCTTCTCAAGACACGTAGAGTTGTCTTATATTGTTAGCCATTCTAAATATATTAAAATAAATATTTCAAGTGATTTTCAAATGACAACATTTAAAACTTCTAGAAACATTGTAGTTTTTTAAATTAAGACACAAAAAGCTGGTAAGAACAAAAGGTATAACACATGCACAACTAATGCCATCTATCTTCATCCCAATTGTATTGTAAAAAGATGACAAATTTACATAAATCATAGATAAAGCAAATGGTAAGCTAGATGCTGCTCTGCAGAACAAAACTTCTACCTTCTCATTAATAAGCTGAGTTTGCAAAAACCTCAAATGAATGCAAGCACCTACTAAAACAAAAAAAAAACTCAAAGTGATGATACTATTACAAAGAGAACACAACTTCAAAAACACAACTTTTTAAAACCATGAGATATTCATCTGCATAAAAACCTTCTTGTCAACAATTTATGCAAAATGTCTACAAATCATATAGACTTTTGGTTACAGCTTACAAATTAAATAATTTTAAAGCAATAAATGGAGGTGTATGTTTCATGGTTTTGACAGTTCGAGTTATTTAAAACCTAGCAAAAAATTCTAAATAACTCTATGTTAGACTAATAGCCTAGGGCTGCAGTCTAATGCACTAATGAGATGAAAGCGATGGGCTGCTTCACCTGAGATTATTAGTTCAAACATTTGAGTTTTCATTAGTTATATAACATCTAGCAAATCAAATGACCGGCTGTTTAAAACCTTAGGATCAAAACCAAACACTAAACCTCATTTTCTAACATTTGTTAAGCTCGCAGTTGACTAGTTTGTATTAATTTAATTAAATTTTTAAAATTAAATTACTAAATTATAAGTTTTCATTATTATTTTGAAGAATAAAGATATTAACAAAAACTGGGCTGATAACTCTCACCACTTAGTTTGAGTGAGTTGCTTATGTCTTTTTCTATATCCTGGCCAGAGGACTTTCCTTGAGAGATGTAAGTCTGAAATGAACGTATAAAATTAAACAAAAAAGTTAATAAGGAACTTAATACAGTCGAACCATATCACATGTTAAAGTTTCCTAGAGGATAGGTAATAGACGCTGTTAAAACATTATTTTTATAAATGCTTACATAAAATTTTGTATTATCTTTATTCTGATATCCCTATGCTTGTATTTGAGCTTCACTAAACATTAACAACTTGCCAAATGATTTAAAATCAAAGTTAAAGGTTGACTTGCAACAAAATTCCCATTACAGTTATTCAGTATCAAAAGATTCACCATGTCTTACTCTGCTGTGTAGTAGGTGCAAAATATGTAGAAATGTGATTGCAAGTTCTTAAAAGCTTAAAAACGAACAGTTAATCACCGTCGTCACGAAACTGCCGTAGATTAGAAACTCTTTCCAAAATGGCTCAAATAGGACGTAGTTGAGCGAAATGGCCTCTTTTTACACTTTCATGCAACTTCGGTGGTCAAAATATTTTCACAAATATGCTTCACGCATTAAATAAAACCATGTCTATTGTCTTTAAGCATCTATTTCACCATCATTGTAATGCTGTTACTTTGAGCACTGATATCTCAAAACCTACCGCCAAAATTCGTTTAATTTTTTAACCTTAGTTCGGAGGAGTACATATTGTTCTCTGATAAACATTACGAGCCTGCTGGTCACCTGTGATAATCGAAAAATGCTGCAGAAATTATTCGCGTTGTTTGGCAGCAAGTATGGGTCACATGATCAGATTACGACTAGACGATTAGACCAAGCCGTAACAAATCGAAAAACCGTCAGAGAAATAAACTGATTTAATAAACTGATAAACGGTGATTAACTGTTTGTTTTTGAGCTTTTAAGAGCTTGTAATCACATTTCCACATATTTTGCACCTACAACACAGCAGAGTAAGACACGGTGCATCTTTTGATACCAAATAACTGTAATGTGAAATTTGTTGCAAGTCAACCTTTAAGATATTAACACTCATGCCAACTATCAGCCACCAAAAACTAATTTGTAAACCATGATTTGTGCGGACTTTATTTACAATAACCAACAGCATGGAACTGACCAATAGCATATTACTTTGGCTTTAAAGTTATATCACATTTGTCAATTGGTTAAAGGATCACACTACCATTTGGTATTTCAACATTTGAGCATACACTGAAATACATATGTAAATAATAAATTCTTCTACCATTGACAGCTCCATATGGAATTATACTGAGTGATGTCGCAAGCCAAAAAGCTGCCTACACAAAAAGCTACATTGAAACAACCATCTGCTGAAAGTCCAGGAAACATGCGTTTAAGCCAAAAAATTTTTTCAATGCCAATCCGTGTAATGCATGCTAAAATTGACCGTGGGATCAGTACCCTACACCTAAACATGATAACGTTAAGTTTATACTGCTGTTCCTCACATAAACACACTGGAGAGCCTGAGCTTTAATATCCAAACTTGAGAGCTTCTCCACCACAGCCTCAACTGCATGGTCCATAGTCTACGATTCCTGTCTATATTGTCTCTGCAATATTCATACCTCTTTTACACCTGAATGTTTTAAACAACATAGTATTCACAAAATGGTATTCACAGTAGATCAAAATGTACATGTAGTTGCCATTTAATAATCCTATACTAACATTTTCGACAACAATAAAAGCCATCTTATAAACAAACTTTTCAAACAACATATTATTTTTATAATAATGATTTGTGAAAATCTTTGGTCTTCTTCAATTTTTTTGCAAGTGTCGTTCAACTTATGTTTTATACAGATTATGCATCTGTCACAACAAGACCTCACTGGTTTGAGCATTATGTTCAGTTATACATGATAAGATGTGCTAATTAATAAATATTATTATCCCATTTCCTAGCACAAAAGTAAATGTAAAATCATAGATACAAAGCTAACAGAAACTGATTACGCACTGTTTATACTTGTTCAGATATTAATTTTGGTCATTGTAGTTATACAATAGTTTGTTATCATGTTATCATTTGACAATGATAACATGCACTAATTGTGGAATTTATAACGACATTAACAAATTTTCCAACAATTTACTGCATTTTACTTTTACATTTAAATATGTTTTAATAATCTGTACACTTTATAAAAATTCTAGAACTCATTGCACAATTACCGGACTATTTGAAAGGTACTGTGAACCATAATAAATACTACTGTTAGCCAAATAAAACAATTTTTTATAACACAAAAAAGCACTGACAGGGCTACCCAGCTAATTGTTGAATTGGGCATTGGTGCAAGGTACAAACAACAAAATAAAACTTCTACTATAAAAGTATTGGAGATGTTTCCATAAATGATGAGACATGGTCCACGAAAGCTTAATTGATATTATAACAGCGCAAACTATAATGAAGCGTTTAAAACGTTTTTTGTTTAAAACTTGATGAAGTTTTAAACAAAAAACTGCTCATGATGAAGGAGAAGCGTTTAAAACGCTTCTCCTTCGTCATGAGCAGCATATAAACATTCTTTCCAGCCCTACAGATTATCTGAGTTTATATGGTTTTTCGGATCTGAAACTTTCATCATGATCATCTGCGATAGTTCTGTAGTGTCACTACTTCTGGTTCTCAAGTCTTGCATAAAGAATTCACTAAAACACGCCATCCCCCTATCCTCAGAGGTCATCCTCGATTCGCTTGTGCTAATGTCCAAGTCTGGCTGCAGATTCCTCCTCCGTGTGAACTTAGGCACTCTTCTGCTCATCTTGAGTGGTCTATTGAGTGTCATTTTAACAATTCTACCATAGCAATATTGACAGGAGTTTCATCTTCTATCCTACTAACCTTCCCATAGAATCTTAACCTCTGCTTCTGATTTCCTTCATAACTGTTTTCTGGTTAACTTATACACCATGTAATTGCTGAACTTTTATAGCCAGTATACATTTAACACCTTCATAAATTGTTTTCAATGGAAACTGTCTATTGCTTCTGCCGTAGCCTTGTTAATTGTCAATGTTTCTTATTCTAGAGAAATATGCTTGCTACATAGGCATTAAATGCCCGTTGCTTTAGTTCCAGACTGATCTTTGTGCCTACAGTGATGAGTTTTATTTTTGACTAGTTACATTAGCTAATCGTTTTCTTTTTATATCTGCTGATGCATTATAGTGTGTTCCCACCCAAATACTTGCATCTCTCCCAGCTTTTATCTCCATCTATGTTGATCTTATATTTCTCTGTCTTAGTTTCATTTATCAACAAATTCTTTTTTCCTAACATGGCTGATATTTCATTCTTCATTTTCTCTATTTCATGGCTACAGTTAATGCCAAGCCAACATATGTTATTTGCGTATTGCAGCGGAATAAGTTGGCCAGTCCTTTCTAATTTTAAGTATTTATGGTTTTCTAAGTGTGGTAGTAAAAAGAAAAAGGTGTACACATATTCACAGACTGCTTAATAGTTTACCATCAAAACATTACGTACTCGCTCAAAAACAGAAAATTCTATTTGTAAACATTACGCAGTGATCGAATATTCCCATAAAAGAAAATTATGCAACGGCAGTCTAGTTTACATTGAGTCAAACTAACGTAGCGTATTATAAATTTGTATCAAGCTCGTTCGTGTTACTATTAAAAATAATTTAGTAACAGCTTTTTCTTAAAATTTAAGGTAAATTTATTCCAACGATATGTGCAAATTAGCGAGATAGTCTGTGAGCTAGTACAATGTTGTTACGAATAGTAAACAAAACAAGCAAAGCTATAAACAGACTCGCTAAAAGTAATCTTCTTTAGGCGTTTTTATTTGACACGTGCGTCGTTGCTTAGTCGCAGTTTTAATCGGGACCAAAGTAATTACAGCGAGGGAATCGCTTTTGTATTATCTCGAAGGAAACTGTATCGCTGCAGACGAGTAGATTACAAAATCAGATTTACACGAACTTACCATTTTATCTGAAAATTTACTGGTATGTTTACGTAGACGAACATTGTAGCTCTGTGAAATAATTTGTGGTATTTAATGCCATAAACACGTTATTGAGAAATGTATTGTACATTGTACTTCTTGGGAATAGTTCATGTTCTCTATTCCTACTTTCCTCATTTGTTTAACTGTTAGCTCAACTGTTGGCTAAAATTTTCTATTTTTTATTGTCACCGTATAAATGGTTCTCTGATTTCCCATGTGGTTGTACATGCTGTTCATAATAGTTGCAAGCTCGTAATATGATGTTGTAAATTAAGAGTTGCTTGCTCTCATCATATTGACGGCGTTATGCTTCATCGAGTAAGAATCATTCTTTTGAGCTGCCTAAACAGTTTAAACATGACTTTTAAAGGGCTGAGCAACTTTTTCATAAGCTATGCTTTGCCTTTTTGTGAATCTTGCATTACCAGGCTTATATTATGACAGAAAATAAACTGAGGTAACCTTTCAAAAGACACAATCGCCATTCAGATCTTCTGGACACCCTGCAACCAATGTACCACCAATCCTCAACACTTAGATCCAACAGTGTAGACTTTTTAATAAGTATTTAGCGTAAGTGATAGTGCGCAAATTTAGCTCTAGATCTGCACCCACAGTTTTACAAGCGCATAGTGAATTGGATTATTAAAACATGTATGTCTGTATCATACATTGTATCGAATCCTAAAATTGTTTTCTGCAAAGTCATTTTGCTATTTTAACTCGATACAATTGTATCAAACTATAAATCACAATACTACTCTTTAGAGGTATTCTCATCTCGGTTCTAAAATTTGGCAAACTAAACCAAACTTACACATTTTACATTATACTTTGTTGATTAATATCTAGTGCAAACATCTTTAGCCTGGCTAAATTTAAGTAAAATAATTGTGCGCTAAAATAGTATCATTTTGGTCACTTTCTTTTGCATGCAACTTTACTTTATTGTGGATTCCATAGATGACTTGTAAAAAAATATGTACACTATAGGTAAATGAGAGAATGAAACAGTTTTGACAACACTCATATATAATAGAATTTTTGTACAGTGCTTATATGAACAATTAAAAACAGCTAATTATGTTTAATAATTACTTACATTCATTGGCGCTAACCATGTTTAATTGCAATTTTATTCCGTCATAATAGCTTCAGAGTTCTAATATGAAAATTGTAGCATTGTGTTCATTGCTGTTGAGCAGCTTCGGTAATTTCTTCTTTTCTTGCTGTCATAGGTGAGTAGTCGCACAAGTGTATTTAGAGTTATTGCAGTTAAACTCTTAGAGTAAATTAAAATTTTGTTATGTATGCTAAGCTGATTAGCTGGCAGTTCTCAGTTCTTCTAACTTAGCAGTATACGATGATAGTATATCGAATGATAGTATATAAGATGGGCTTACTAATTCAATTTCATTATAAGCTGACTCACTTCTTATGCTTTTCAAGTAATTTATATGACACTATGCATGACATAGCAATGTATGTTAAGTGTGAATATGTTGGTTTCTGGTCCTACATAAATGCTCATTCAAAGATTTTTTTCTGGGTAGTGATGTAAATCATGAATTTTAGTTTGAAAACCTCTTCAACACGCATCTGGCAACAGTGTTAGCCATGGAAAAGGATGTTAGCCAGACTAAGACGCAATTGTTACTCAATATCCTTTAAATGCTTTTCTACAAGGTTGTTTTGCTGTAATAGAACCTCTTTGTGGTAGTGGAGATCATTGCTACAGATCTAAGAGATCAATGCGTAATTTTCTGACCTAATCAAAAGTTTTAACAAAACTTGTACATATGTACATCTTGAAAATTGGTAACATCTATATGTTATAAATAGCCGACCTGATTGGAGGAAACTTTTCATGGCTAGGCAGGTTGGTATACTATATAGGTATATACTATATATACTATGGTATATATATAGTATTACTGGTGTCATGCAGGTTTTGTAAACCTCTCTAAAAAGCTGTCTTGTTCCTCCTATTGCTTCATACAGCATTTTGCTTCAACAACATATTTACTTATTTCAAATTTTTGTGTGCCTTAAGTTTTTCACGTTGCAATTAAATATATATGTATTTATTGAAAACTAGCTAGATCATTTTTATTTGACTGACTCAACTAGTCAATTACTTTCTATGGTTTCTATGATCCTGCATAAAGACTGAGCTTTGCTTTATTGTTTTGCTAATTTCTACCTAAATGCTAACTTGTGGATTAATTAATGCAGTCAACTAAATGCAAAGGTTTCTGTGTCACATTCCATGCCACAAAGGGCAATTGCATATTGTTGTACAGATAATATAAAGCAATATAAAAATATGTTACTATGTGATAATAATGTGATAAATTATGAATGATCCCAAGTCATTAATACATTTTTTGTGTATTTTGCTTTTTTGCGCAAAACCTTTGTTTGGTATTTTACATAGGATTATGCATGAATGTTGTCTTTAAATGCTTTACTATAGAATATTTTTGGTTGTTGTTTTACTAAATCAAAACTTTTGCTATAATATAAGAGTATACTCAGATCAATGAATGAATAATTAGTGATCATTGCCATCCATACCATATCAGATTTATGCTTTGGTTGTAGTCTTTCCAGAGCAAAGCTTGATCACTGTCATCAGAATAGCGTACACAAAGCAATGAATGAATAATTAGTTGTCACCTTCGTCTACCATGTAAGGTTTATGTTTCGATTGATGTTTTGATTTGATTGTTTTGATGAGCAATTGTATCAGAAAATTATACACGAAACAGTGAGTGAATAACAAATGGCCTGGTTCATAAGTATTACGATAACTTGGGATTAAATAAATTGATGAACATCGCAATCCTATACAGATTGGTTACGACTTGGGCAAACGTTTGAAGGGAAACATATTTTAACATAATAGAGGTAAGACTATCTAACAGTGCATCAGACTTATAACTCAATGCACAATTGTTCTGTTCTTTTCTATTTTATCTGGAGCTACCTTGCGGTATGTATTATAGTTGTTCATCATTCTCCTATAGCATGATTTTTATCTTTTGTGAATATGTGGTTAATAAAAGGAATGTACATGGGTTGTAAATGAAATTCTATCAGTGGGTTAAGTATTCTATTGCTACATGATATGGCAAGAAGCGTGTGTAGATGAATCGCAGGCTTGTTTATTCTATGTACATAACAGCTGAACGAATGACAGTCTGTTAAAAATAGAAGCGAGCTGTACGGAATCCGTTTGCATTGAAGTCAATAATTTGATCTAATCAGATCGCATCAGAGCTCTTTATTCGCACTCCAATGCATTTACGCTGGAGCATCATGGAGAATATATAGGGTTTCATTAACACTCTTTCACATTTTTATGTCAGTAATGAGCCTCTATCGTCTCATGCACACCATTCGAACTCGAGCCAGCCAACTGAAAGGTTAGTGTTTTATAATAAATGCTGAGTTCTTATGCATGCCTTTCTTGAAGCAATTATTATCTATCATTTTGAAGTATGAGATATTTTTCAAACAGTTAGTTTATTTTGCAGTGGTTGTCTATTTCATTTAGTTTGAGTTAGAATAAAATTAGTGCAGCAAGTTTCTTATTGAATATGTAGGAAAAGATTGTAAATTATTGTGAGCAATTTCAAATTGCCTCCATGAGTTAAAATGTCATGATTAGTATCCTACGATGTTTCAGCTCAAGTTGCGTTGAAGTATTCAAATATAAGTTTTTGTGTTCCTACGTTCTTCTTTATTTTTAGGATAGATTTGTAACGAACTTAAGATAAGTTTGATTGTATGCGCGCAACATGTCAAGGACATCAGCTTTAGTTTTGATGGCACAACACCTGGACCGTGCTAAACGAATGGAGCCATCAGCCGTTTACCAAAGAAATGCTACGGAAGCGTACAATGGCGTCTTTTCTTACATAAATACTACAACTCCAAAAATTGGAGCTACATATGATCTCACTTCTCAAGACAAAGCTGTGCTAGCCGCTCATGGCATAATCTTTATACTTGCTTTGATAGGCAATGGATTGGTGAGTGCTAATATAGCAATAAAACTATGATAGGCCATGTCTGCATTTATCAGCCCTTTCAATAGACCCTGGAAACATGGACAGTTTTTTATTTCAAGCATTTCTATCATACTATACAGCCTTGGTATGTAATTTAGCACCCAGGTATTTCTACATTTCAGTCCTTAGACCTCTTTAATTTTTTGCATTTTTTTCTAGGTAATATCAACACTGGCACAGCAAAAGAGGATGAGAACTGTAACTAATACCTTTCTCTTGAACCTATCAGCTTGCGATCTGCTTTTAGCAATTGTCTGCATGCCTTTCACTGTTATCCCTGTCATGCTAGGAGACTTTATGTTTGGACCTGTCATGTGCAGTCTCATTCGTTACCTTCAAGGTGAGGCAGTAGATTTTTCCTCCTTTAAAATATAGCATTATTAAGATCAATGTGTGCTCAGCTTTGATGGTTAAAATGTGAGGAGATTAAACCTTAGTGAGTTGATTATAAATTATCTTATCCTTCTTCAATTAATAGTTGGCAAAAATCATTTTGCTCTATGGATACTCCTGTTTCCTCCAACTGGTTGAAGCTAACAAATATGAACCTTACACCTTCTTATTAGCTAGTAACCAGTAACAATTGAAAACTTCAATATATTAACTCTTGGCTACTACACATTCATGTATATTTAAAAATGTGTGCACATACTCTGGAAGCACAGGCTTAAGTTGATTAGAAAAATGGGGAGATTGAGTTTATAATTTGAGTAAATAATATTATAAATAATGATATTAATAAATTATCGTCCTGAAGTTCTTATCAATAAAAGGTTTGCTGCGAACACTGACATTGATTCATATAGGAAGTATATGAGGAAGTCATTATAACTCCCTGAACAGTCCTAACAATTGCATTAAACCTCAGTTCAGCTTTATGCTCTGCCAGTGCTAGTAATCAAATCTAACCACAACTCATAAACTACAAAAAGATTTGTAAGCAGCTGTATTTTACTGCCTGCAACTTCTGGCATATAAGTTTTAATAACAAACTTATTAAAGATCTTCAGAATTGTTTTCATTCACTCATATTTTATAGACCTTTCTGCTAGTTTGCCTAGGTTTTTATTTGCCTAGGTTTTTATTGTGTGATGTTTCATTAATCTCAGCTTCCATGATCACATTTTTTTGAACTCCTTTATTCTCATGATTAGTTATAATATCTAGTAAATTAAATTTGGGTTCCTAAACTAGAATGTTTAGAAAAGGTTGTAGCTGCCCCGGTTGAATGCAGAACTCAGAAGACAAGTTTAATAATTGTTTTACGCTACTGTTCTATTAACCTAGAACTCTAGCGGAGTTATGTATTTGACAAACAACTATTATGTGCATGGTTATTTGTCAAAGTTGATGGCTGTTCTACATCCAGGTATGTCAGTGTCTGCCAGCGCCTTCACATTAGTCGCCATTTCTCTTGAGCGATTCTTTGCCATTTGCAATCCACTCAAGTCGCGGACGTGGCAGAATCTAGCTCACAGTTATAAGGTTGGTTATAGTTGAAGTTTAAGAACATTTATCCATGATCCTTGTAAGATTTTTCCATCAGCTTAGTGAAGTTCTTTCTTTGACTGCTACGTAATTTGGCCATTATACGCTTACAAGTTGTCATTTTCCAGCAACCACTTGCGGACTCGCTCTCAATATTCATTGCTATTTCTTGTTATTGATCTCGGCTGATATTTAATTCATCATAACAGCCAAAAGTGCTGGCAGTAGCAGCTAGGTAAAAGAAAATCTCTGCTTTACAGTTGATTCTGTTGATAGTTATGGGCAATTTTATGGAGCAAGGAATAGCAAAAGCAGCTGAAGAAGATCGTTCAATGTCAATTTTTTTATAAGGCAATGCTGTTAGGTTCCTAATAAAGGGAAGATGATTAGATAGACTCATTTATGTTTTTATGAAGGTTGCCTGCAGACTGGTTAATAGAAGATTTAGACAAGTTTTTCTAGTAGGTATCCGCTTATGAAAAGTTATTGGCCTAAAAATCTATAAATAGAAGTCTGTGAATAGTCATGTATGTACATGAAGAATTGTGTCACAGTTATTATTCGGGCTGCGCTACTACATTGCGGAATATTTGCTAGTGCATTTGAAAGGATAAGATTGCTGTCAGAAAATGTGAGATGCTTCACAGGTCCAAGAAATCAATGATGGAACATTTTTACTATGTGCTAAATAACTTGTGTGACAAAATATGTTAATATTGCAAATCGAGTCCTTAGGAAGCGACCATTGTGTCACTGATATAGAGTTTTGATTGCAGCATGCGCTAGAGATCAGGTTAAGGCTGATATTGGAGCTGAGTGTGATTGCACGATGTAAGCAAAGGCGTTTAATGATCCCTGTTGTTGCTTTTCTTTATTGGGCCATGGAGCCACCCAGTTGTTATGTATTATGAGTTACCAAACATCATTAGACACATTTGGCGGTGATTCAAACAGTAAAGGGAGAGTTACGTCCTGTTTTGAGTAGGTTGTCGATTTTAATGTGTCTTATATTGTGAATGAACAATGCTATCAGAGAAACTATTTGTATATCTGCATATATATTGGGTCAAATGTAAAAACTAAATCGCTAGTCAGTGATAAACTTGTTTGCTATCTTCAGCATCATATTAGCACTCATTTCCTATGGGAATATAAGTTAGAGAACCACTGGTCATTTTTATGGTTGTCTTTGCAATAATGTTGGGATCCTTATGAAATTAAGCTGTTACTTGTATCATATTGTAATAACAAAGGATTGGTAGTAACTGATTTCTAGAATTATGATAATCTATCTAGGTAATAGTATTGTTTATAACTCTCTTTTTACAATATGGTGCAGACTGGTAAACAAATGACTATTTAAAACTAGCAGGTATCTCTAGTTTTCCTTACCCCACTAGGTATATTTCGCCCACACAACCTTCAAGTCTATGATTGGCACTGCAAACTAAATGAGAATCGTCAGCATGAATGGCTGCTCTATTGCGTGTATATTTCAAGTAGTTACTTTATTCTCTAGAACTGCTTTCTACAAATACATTTTCAAAGGTTACATGAAACGTTTATACTCCTGGATGCTAGCGCATCCGGCCATTGATATCACAGTGATGGATACCTTGTGTGGTAATTAATTGAAAATAATTCCGTCAATTTGGCAACATTCAGGTAATCTCGAGATTATTATGCGCTTTTCAGCAGTTACGACCTCTCACTATTAGAGATGTGGAGACTCCCTCTCGTAGCGGCAATACGAAGCCAGCGCATTTAAAAAGTAGACTGACACAGAATCCGGTAATTGATCTGGAACTACTGCGCTGTGTTGATGAATGAACAGAGGCTTCCTTTCGTAATATAGCAATATACTGAACATTATTGGTCAATTAGCTGCTTACAGCAACCTGGTTATTTTCAACAACAACTATTTATAGTGATGGAGTAGCGCAGTCTCACAGAGTACTATTGGAATTAAAAAATTGACAGTTAAACCTAAAGTTGTGCATTTCAGGAACAGTTCTTGCTGGTAAAATGTAGGTTGCTGTCATTTTTCAGTTGCCAGTTTACGGTTATAAGTAGACTCAGTGAAACTGTCAACACTCATGAGTATTGTGTCTATTTAATAAGGTGAGCGCTATGAGGAAATATTGGACATAAACATTTGACAAGGGTTGATGATAAAGCACTTATCATTTATTTATAACACTAGCCATTCACGGTAATGTAATGACGCTATATGGAATAGCAGAACTTTATTTCCTGGCTCTAAATATTTATCTTAAGTCTTATAATAGCTTACAATTTGAAGCAAAGATTTGCGGACTATATCGTACAAGTAGGTGTTGCAAGCATACATAAGTATGTAAAACTTACCTGCTAGAGCAGACATGCTTTATCTTCTTAACACTCGGTGACAGGTGGGATGTTTGCTTGAGAAAGGGACATCATACATAAGGGGTGTGCAGTCCTATATAAATTTATTATTTGCAGAACTTAACTGACACAAAAACATTTTTGTGTCATGACATCTTCAAAGTCTTTGATTTATGGATGGCGTGTGATTAGCATATTTGTTTAAATCGTTTTTCAATATGTTTGTCAAGAGTATTCACAAAATACAAGTTTGGATAGGTTGCGACAACTCTCCCGGCACCTCTCTTCCTAAAATGAGTTTAAAACAAAGATAATTTGTTTGAAAAATTTCTGATTTATGATTCCTTTCATAAATTTCACAAAGTATGCAGAATCAGTATTTTTTTAATGGATAGGCTGAAATCTATGACTTAGTGTTATACATACAGAGAAGAAAACACAAACTCTGAAAGTGTTAACAGTTCTGATACCATTAATATTGATATGAACAGACATTTTACAAACACCTTGAAGGTTTGGTTGTGCATCGCTTATGTCATGCACTAAT
This sequence comes from Watersipora subatra, assembly GCF_963576615.1. Classification (NCBI taxonomy): domain Eukaryota; kingdom Metazoa; phylum Bryozoa; class Gymnolaemata; order Cheilostomatida; family Watersiporidae; genus Watersipora; species Watersipora subatra. The sequence continues at coordinate 10,360,444 of NC_088717.1, forward strand.
TGGGGATTTTCCTTGTCTCCTGGCTTGAGAACCGGCTGTTACAATGTTGGTTTTATTATGATATTATTGCAGGTGATAGCGGCAATATGGGCTGCTGCTATGATATTAAATATACCAATGGCAGTTTTCCAAAAGTTCGTAACAGATCCATCATCTGGCACCAGCCAATGCTTTGACAAGTAAGTAAAATGGCAACTATAAGATTATTAGCTGTTCACAGACCTATAGTCTTCCATATATGTGCGTTTAAAGCCCGTTGAACACTAAAAAAGCGCTATTTCATACAGTTTTTAATTTTGTTGTTTTCAATAAAATTACTGCAGAAAGTGTTCTCCTATTTCTTTGAAAGCCGCTAGAAACAAAGCCTTATGAAATGAAACCTTATGTAAGTATGCGATGGGAAGTATCATGCTTGTCTGTTATCTATTGATTTCTTTTTTGGATTTTGTTCACTAAAAGTTTATTGTGTTTGACTAGAGGTGATTGCCTGCATCATTGTTTAACCAAAACAGTTTAAAAAATACATGTAATATCACCACTTTTGGGAAGCACACGATAAACTTTTATTTCGTCTTTTTGTGGGCTCGATACAAACTGTTCATACGAGATAAAATTTTGCTTCTATAAACCTAGACTTTGGAGTTGGTTCTGCCACTATATGTATCCAAGACACAGTTTTGAACACTGTTAAGTTTTGGAAATCAATATACTGTTTTCAAACCATACATTTGATCTACTATGAAGCTCAAATGTTTATGACATAGCTTTGTAAATATATATTTGCTATATATACCAATGTTTCATGTGTAGATGTGACAGCGTCACATTTACACCAAAATGTCTGAAGGTTCACCAACATCAGCTTGCATCTTAAGGTTATACCTAACAAATCTAGTAGTCATAGCATGTCCTAATTATTTGCTGATGGCTGTATGCTTAGCTGTGAAGTTATCCTGTTCAGGTGGCCTTTTCCCAAGCTGCAGATGGCGTACTACTTCGTCCATCTGCTTATAGCGGATTTGCTGATTCCTTTTACTACAATGAGCATAGCTTATGGACTTATAGCCAAAACTCTATGGAATGGATTTAGATCTATGAATGCTGCCGGTAAGATAGTACTTATCTGTTAGTATAGTCTAATTGTACAAAATAATTTGGTTTTGCTCGGTTTCTAGCAACGTTGTTTGCTGTCGTGACTACCTTTAGACCTTCCGATACACTACAATATGTATAGATATGGTAGTTGTGCTTTCATAATTATTACAATGATCGGGTGTACTCTGTCAACCCATCGTGTTGGCATTTATAGCTCATTTTCTGATGTTTACAATCAATAATTATGGGGCTATCTTAGCTTGCTACAGTACCGGTCATCATTGCTTTTTCACCGGGCTAGTGTTATCCAGATGTCATTATCCGGATATTATTATCTGGTCTGTCGGGGTGTAATAAACGATGTCGACTATAGTTTTTCTCAAAGCTAAATATCTATCTACTTTTAAGAATAGGGTTGTAGCAGCATCGAAAAATATTTAATAGATTTACTGCTCATATGAAGACCATACTAGTGTCACTTCACAGTTATATACAACTTATTGTAAATCCAGTTTTGACTCAAGCTTGTCTTTTTTAAACACATGTCCGATTCTTTATAATAAATTTATTATAACAAAATGGTAAAATAATGACTTCATATTAAATTTATATGCCTGTAGTATAAATAGCCTTTCGTGTTACATCAACTGGATAAAAAAGTGGCTCTCATTCATATTAAGTTCAAAATTTTTGTGAGTTTTTCATTTGTATAAAGAAGCAGGTCTTTAACATTTGAATATGTTAAAGACATGTATAAATCTTATTGCTTAGATCAGTACTGATCAACGTTAAAGCTATCCGCATATAGGAAATTTTGACTATAATGTGTCAACATTTGACACCTGCATGCATTGCCTTAAAGGCGCAGCTTGTTATTCTGTTTTGTAAGTCTGAAGCCTATTAAAGAAGATATGGCAATGACAAGCACTATGCTTTTAGAAGTTGTTATTGAAAGATCTTAATTTTTTATTGCACTCGAAAGTAATCGCACTCAACCTAGCTTTTATGCTTAATACTTTTATAGAACATTGATTCTTAATTACTAAAACAGAAGTAATGATATTAGTAATAAATATGCCAGTATTTTGCTACCAAGCTTAATTCATTCAGCCGTGTACTGCTTAAAGCAGTAGCGTGCCCATCGCTATTTTTTCCATCTGATGTGTCACTTTTATCAGATATTACTTATATTGTAATTAAACATGTTTAAACTTTAAAAGAAAGATTTTGGATTTCCGATTTTTCATTACATATAATCATATAGACTATAGTTGTGTGGCCAACCATCAGTATGTACTGCTGGCATTTCTTGAATGGCTCATTGAGCAAATGATAGGTTATAGTAGCCAAAAATTAGTCTAGATTTAGCTTTAATGGACTGGATATATGAGTTCCTATTTTCTAAAACTGTAAAATTCATTTGTCAAACTTCTATTCATCTCTAGCAACACTTGCTTTCCATTATGAGAGCCGATTAATCTTCAGTTTGTCAACTTTAATCATTACATCAAAAACTGTGTGGGGTAAGAAATCAAGGGTTTGGAGCATGTCCTCAGCCTTTGAGTTCAAGTTAGGATAATTCCCATAAAGGTAATTGAATAATTCAGATTACTCATGGGACTCGTTAATGAAATTCAATTTCAAAATCAATTAATGCCGCACAGTTCTTTCTTCTTATCAAAAATTTAGTCCCAGTTCGTTGAGCAAGAGGTTTCTCATTCATGGCCGCTGTACCGACTCAGTTGCTCAAATATTTGTGTTTTAGCTGAAAATATTTTGGCTATAGCCATCTTTAGCCCAAGCTTTAGATCAATCTTTAACATTGTATGTAACGCTTTACCCTTTAGTACACATCTCACCTCACTATACCACTTTCTACTTCTAGCAAGTTTACTACGAGTCTAATGAAACTATTAATCTATGCAGTGTTGGTTGGTTTAGCAGTTCTCGCCAGTTCTCTTCAGTTGTTTTTCATAAGAGCTCGTATTAACCTTTCAGTTAGTAAATAGTAGGTAATTTAGCGCAGTAATGGAGAAGAGGCTCATCTCTAAAAGTAGCAAACTAATGCAACATAAACAAGTTAGCCTACGAGATTGTGGCTGAGCAAATATGTTTGCTGTTAGTTCATGAAACTGATCGCACAGAATACATTCTTTACGCAAGCTACATAAATACAACTACATGTAACGGCATGGTATGAATTGTAAACTACAATCTATCTCTCTAGCTGGGGTAGATCCTCTTCCTTGATCTCTCATCATGCAAAGAAGTAGAATGGACACCATCAAACAGACACTCTTTATCTTCTCTTTTTTCACGACTTCGCATCTCATATTTTTATTTTTTTGACACCGTACTCACCATTTCACATTATCTGTTTGTTTTGAGGCAGCCAGCTCATGCAAGAATCATTTTACAATATCACTTTTATAGTCTTTCTAGATGAGTATTCGTCATTATATGCTATTTTTACTCTTATTTGCTAAAAATATATGTTAGTTCACAAACCGTTACAAAAAATGATGGATTGCAAAAATACTCTCGTAAACAGACTTTACAGCTTTTGTTAAAGTTAGCATTGGACAGTCTTTACTATGGATGTCGGCAACATTGATGAGTTAGTTTCTGTGAGCTCTAAACTAATAAATTAGATTTCACCAAGGAGCTGGCCTTTCACATGAAACAATCTCATGACATTACAAGGTTCACTCTCACAGTCTTTGGTCGATGGCTCACTGAAATCAGTTTAGTTTCTAATGCATCCATAAAACTATCATCTAAGTTTTATATTATCGATAAAATACTTTTTATCATTCAACATTATGTATTATACTATTATGTGCAATGTATGTGCGTTAATCCATAGTTGTAGACTTTGTATACAAGATTATTTTATTACTAATCTTTTGTAAAGGTTTTGTAATCAATCATATATTTTTAGCAAGTATATAAGTTAAAATATCATAAAGTGATTAAGTAAGTATTGCGAGTGACTGAGTAAGTTGAAATACCATTCTTGTTTGAGTTTGTTATCTCATAACAAACGAATAGTATGAAGTAATGAGTACGGTGTCAAAAAATGTACATTGGATGTCTTGTTCTAGAAAAATCTGATCATCACTATTTAACCATTGTAAAATGGGTAGCTTTTTATTTAGTTTACCTTGGCATTTGCACCTTTATGACAGGTTTTGTAGAATAGTGCATACACAACATAACAAGATCATGAAAGGCTTTTAGCTGAAGTTGTCATCTCTTTTGCACAGCAACCAGTTCAGAATTGATGGTGCTAAACTCAAAACGACAGATGTCTCTGACTAGCGATATCAGTGCAGAAAGTGAGGAAGGAGACCTTGTAGGCCCCAATGGCATCATTCCTCAGGAGCGTCAAGCATCAATTAATGGAGCATTACTTTCACCTACTGACAGCGAGCCTTGCAGACTTTCTTTTTCACACAGCAGTATCCCTCACAAAACTTCGAAGCGGTCTTTTAGCAGGCAGGAAACCGCGATCTCTCTACGAAGTCACAGTTCACAAGTAAGTGTTTTTTTATCAATGTTTCCTGTCATCTTGTCATGGTGAATCTTGTCAAATGTTTCAATATTTTGTCAATCCTCATAGAATCCCAGTAAAAACGTTTTTTTAGAGATAAATGAGACTTTTACAGTTTGTTTAGAAATCAGGCCCATTATTACTCTAACAGCATTTTACATATTGCAGCGATAAATCATATATAATTACCTCGCTAATACATTATGCAAGATAGAGGTAATGAATATGCTTTTGCTGCAGGAAATGTGGTATCCTGTTCTGGTCAAGCGCCAATGCATTTGTTTGGGGTTTTCGTAATTAAAATGGAGCATTTAATTCATAAATATAATGTAATATTCCCACGACCAAACACTTGCTTCGCTCGTGTTTGGGAGCTTTATGATATATGCATATGAGCACACAACTCCCGAAAAGTATTCATCAACGGTCATATCCAAACCCTTGTACCGAAATCTCATCAAAAGATTTAACCATTTTGCTGGGGAGTCGTTTAATCATAATAATGATACAAAACACATATAAACCTATTTAATGATGTTACCAAGTATTTGAAAAGTGTCGACAATATCCTAAAACTTACCCATCTGATTGGATTATACATAACTAGACAGATTAATTTGGCCTAAAATTGCCATTAAAACCTGACGAGCCTTTTTAATCAAAATTAAGACCGGCCAACAAAACGCCCATAAAGCCTTGTGACAGATGGTAGAACCATAAATCCATGCGCATGTCACGAGAAAAACATGCACATTTCACCAGTTTATGGCTGAAATTACCGCTGGAATATCGTTTGTTGTTCTCTCTCTCGGAAGAGTATAGTTCATATTGGAAAAAGTTCGTTTTCTATTACAACGGTAAAATATTGATAATAGTAACATTAAGATCTTCAGATTAGATTTTACTGAACTATACTTTGCCCTATTATTAGGGAAACTGAAAAATTTGCGTCCCTTCAATAAAATCCAATTTCAAGATCTTAAAGTTACTATTTATTGGCTCACACAAACCGGCTCTCAATATTTTACCGTTGTAACAGGAAACAAACTTTTTCCAATATGAACTATACTCTTCCTTCTCTTGAGTTCGAAACATTAATGACTTACTTATTAACACCTTTGCTAGGGAGCGCATCACTCGATAAGCTATCAATGACCAAATCCTACAATGTAAAAGAGAGGAAACTAGACTGCGTGACTTCTAACAGAACACTGCACTTATCTAACAAAACTGTTTCTATTATTTTTATATGAACTTTTTCTAAACACTTTATATGTCTCCTTATCTATATTTCTATTATTATATATTTCTTTTGTTATTAGTTCGTATACAAAATACTTTACATATACTTATATAGGGCCTACATATAAATTTATTTTCAACATTATTCTATATCATACACCGTTATTCCATTTATATTACTTTATATACAACTTTACATTTCCCATATACTTTTCATTCACAACATTCCTAACATTTTTCTATACTTACGCTTCTAAAATAGAACTTTTTCACCTTTATATATCTACTAGCTGTGCTACCTGGCGTTGCCCGGGTAATAGAAAAGTCTTTGGACAGAAAATTGATTTGTATTTAACATGTAACAATATTTGCCATTCTAACTTTCAAACTACATATCATGAGAAAAGTGTTTTGTTTTGCAAACAATGAGAATTAGTGAGAGTTGCTCGCTATTAGCCTGCGCGCTATCAGCTCGTATGTTTAATAATGTGAGCGAACAGTTTCTCGTGACCTTATGCTATGACCTGCGTCGTACGAAAATCTGTTGGGTATTTGCTCTCATATGCTGACTTATATTGGCAAGGTATCAATTCAGTTTCTGTGGTCTAGTGGATAATGCGTCGGTCTGATAAACAGCAAGGTCTGAGATCGAATCTTCTTTAGTACGGAATCTTTAGCCCAAGATTTTAACATCTATAGCCGGAATGCGTATACACATACTTTGAGAAATTTATAAATAGATTTATATTACACTACCAAATACAACTGTAATATCAACAATTAACCAATTATTCATATACATGTACATGGTTTTAACCCAACCTTACCTCCAAAATAAATTGTTAGTTGCACCTTTTTGGAGTTGTACTCCCTCAAATTTATTTTATATTATCTCGAACAACTCTCATTTACACTATACTCTGTCAATTCTTGCTGACAACTACTTTTTCAACAACCAGCAGTACCCTTTCTTTTTTCCATTATCACTTTGATTGTGGGCTGTATGACAGGGGAATTTCTAGTATGCATAACACTAATAAAACAAATTATTAATAAAGATATTTAAATATGCTTAACGAGGTTAAACATACTTTATGCATTTTTTTATATAAAATATGAAGGTTTGATATTAATTATAAAGCTAAGAGATAAAATAAATCTTTTGCTAAACTAATAATATAAGATGTAAAGTGATTGACAGATGTTTATGGCGAATCACAAACAAAGAGACAAATATGTACTGCATACCTTAAACTATTATATTTTAATACGATGGCTTCCTGCTCATTCACCTTACCGTTCTACATACGGATTGCATCTTGCTACGTAAAGTCTATATTAGGAATGCTAAACAAAATTATAGTGAATGCTTTAGTTATAACTCAATAATGAATCATTTGAATGTTTTGTATATAGGAGTAAATAGTGCTTTGCATCATTCAGGATCTTCAAAGTGCACTTGAGTTTGACAAAACTGGGCATTACTAATATGGAAAGAAACCTAATGGCTTTTATTCTTCTTATTAAAAGGCACCGATACCAAACAGGTTGTTGTAAATGTACTGCTAATTGTGTTTGTACTTGAAGTTTTTAAATGTCAATTTTTATAGTTTGTTAATCACCATTTTTGAAATGCTGTACGGATCACAGGTGAGGTCGATTCTATCACACCGAAGAATTAGAAAATTTATAACAAAAAGGTGCGCATGCTGTTGATAATAGGATTCATCAGCACTTTATCAGAGGAAAGATAACTCTAGTGAGACTCGTGGATTATCACGACAAAGAAGATAATTTCAGTTATCTATAAATGTTTATGCTGCTCAACTCTGCTATGGTAACTGCCTACATGTTTTAACCAAACTGGTTTATTAGTTATTGACCAAGATTTATACATCCCAACATCGTGCTTGCGTGCTGGAAGGTTGACCACCGAGAAAGTGTAATGCTCACCAGCAATAAACCCAATACCCTTCATGAAAATCTGCTTTGCGACATTAATTCTGTTAAAGTGAGATGCAGAATTAGAATACCCAATGTTTAGATAAAGCTTGCTCAAGTGAGAACCAGTTTGCCTCTGCTTGCTGCGACAAGAAGCATTCATTTTATAATGTGTATTAATAAACCACACATTATATTTCTAGCTGTGCTAGAAACAGTGCGTTTCTACATACGAGTATTTACTAAGTTAAAGTAGTTTATGCTCTTTTCCACTATTTTTGACATCACACAATGGTGTCTAACTGTTTGAGCACAAGCAACACAACATCTTGCTTCGTGCTACCATAAACCTATCGGTATGAAATTTCCAAATGAAAATAACACAACCAGCTGGCTGCGCAAAACGTTCAAACTTTTTTGCTACTGCACCAATTCGGATACCTGTGCAAAGACATGTATTAGTAATTTGCTACGAACTAAATGCTTTCTGATGTTTAGTACGATTTAAATCTATGGATAATACTCATACTGGAAATTGAAAACTTCAACAGCGAAGACTTATGACAACTAATGCTTATGGTTTTATGCGTTCTATCGAAACAGAATCACTTAGTTTTCTGTTTAACCTAAGAAAGTGTGCTTTGCATCATTCAGGAGTTCATAGAAGTTTTAACTTTGCTGTGTAATTTTTGCGCTTGTTTTGTGTTCTATAGTTCCTTTATTGAATGCTTTCGAGAAGGTTTAATTGTGTAAATGGAATTTAGTTTTGTATCTCAGTAACACTGAAGACATAACAGCTCCAATCAGTTAGAGCGCCATATGATTAAATATTTGTACAAGGTATGGCAGCTCATTTGTGATAGTAATTTTATTGCGGGCAATCAGCTTTACATGTGAATGGACATACTTAGTTCTTTTTTACTGCTGAAGAACACACACAAACTATTTGCAGTGTTTTGAGATCTTTAAATTTAATAAAAGCCAAAACTTTAGTTTAAGATTGGACCATTCACTAGTTTCAAGTACATAACTGTTGGAAATTGTAGGGTTTTAATAGCTCAGAATAGTTTTTATTTATTATTTTCTCCTCTGAACTTGATAATTTTTAATACTTGAGCAGCCTCTAAAGTCTAAGGCATCTATTACATAATTATGCCTTTTAAAACTTCAATCAAAAGTCTGCACGTAAACATTGTGAAACATCGCTGGACTTAATAAATTTTGTTGTAAGTCACGTAGGGCACTTATTAAACAGTATAATTATTGTACTATTTGAAGTTAAATTTTATTGATTAATTGTTCAGAACTATAATAGAATGCTACCCTATAATCTGTAACATACAAGTTCATTACTTTGGCAACCCTTGGCTTCCTTGAACAGTGTGGAGATTTGTACTTCCTTGATATTGTGTAAAATATCATTTGAGTGTTTACGCATTGGAGACTTAGGAAAGTCATATTTAATTGATAGTGAAAAGGTATAAAACAAAAAATTGAATTGTGTCAAATAAATTTTATTGGATTTGCTAGACCCTATTCTGGGACAACGGTCTGAATTGTCCTGCTTTTTACACTATTTTACAACAAATCACGTTTTTACTTGACAGTCGACGATTCGCTCAAAAAGACGTGTCATCCGAATGCTATTTGTGATCGTCATTGAGTTCTTTATTTGCTGGACTCCTCTTTACGCTTTCTCTTTATGGATTCTTGTCGACAGGGAGAGCGTGTTGCGACTACCAAATCCAACATTTACTCTTGCAATGCTACGTCTACTCGCTTACTTCTCTTCTTGCTGTAATCCTATCACGTAAGTCTTGTGGCTACATAAATTCATTCCACTTGCATTTTGCAGTAGATCCTTTTGCATTCAAATACATGTAGGTAATGCTAAAATTGTTTTCAGAATAGTAACCATGAGTTTGCTATTTCTAATCTTTATTTCATCGTTGATTGGAAAGAAAGTTATCATATTTTACACAATCATGCTTACGCAAAATATTTTAAAAGCTACTATATGTTGTTGCGGTTTCATTTTTATTCATTTCAAGTCAGAGTTAGATGTGGAAGTTTGAACGAAGGGCTTATATTTGAAAAAGGTGTTTATATGCTTACATTCTACTTTTTGCATTACGATTTTCCACCAATCCCCAGCAAAAAGCAAAAACGTTTTTACTCACTAGTACATCATTCTGGTCCAGAACCTTTGAAATCGGTTTGAAAATTTTTTTGATCAATTATTTTTTGTAGATACTGTTTCATGAGCAAGAAGTTCAGATCAGCTTTTTTCATGGTCTTCAGAGGCAGAAAGGAAAAGCAGCCATTAAAAAGGCGCCCGACACTGTTGAGTACGCAGGTCTCCTATTGTGAGACATCGCAAACATCCAAGGCTAAATTACAGCTGCCTGCCTTGAATGGTCACAACAAACCCTAGCTCCTGGCTCATGATGAAATCCCTACTGTAAAAGGGATAGGGTATTTTAATCGTGCTATCTAATTATATCTTTATAACTGGAAGTTTTGACTGAACTTTGTATAGCAGGAGATGACATTCCTTGGCTTTTAGATTTTATTGCCTCCCTTGGCAGTGTTCAATCAGTGCTATAAGCATGGCTGACTGGCTGGGAAGTTCAGGCTGGTTGTAGTTTGTGAAGGTCATTTACCTTTGTTAGCATAAGTGCTTTTAACCACTTTTTTACATAGTTTCAACTCATTTATTACTAAATTACTGAAATTGAATAGTTCATAGGTTCAAGTGACAGAAATTTTCAACTGGTAAATTATCTTTATGTCTCTCAGAGCAGTCTTTGCGTTATATGCATTATCCATTATTTTAAATGCATAACATACAAAACTAGTTGGGCAGTCATATTTGGCACACGTTCTCTGCACCGTCAATGTACACACGTGGCTGCTGGTATACATGTAGCTACACCTTGTAAATGTTTAATTGGATCTGAAGATTTGAAGTTTAGCTAAATGTTTAAGCTTTAAATGCGCTTGAAGGGCGTCAGAATAAACTGTTGGTGTTAGTGGTTACACTAATTACAATAAAGATTTGAGTGTATTTAAATGTTACTTTTAACCATAATTGCCATCAAATCATCATAGGCTTATTTTTGCTCAACTATATGACATGCCATCTGCACTTTCAATATTAGCCTAGAAAAATAAATTTTTGAAGGGACAGTTAAACTTTTTAATCTTATCGTCATGAAGATATTCTCCATTGCACTGGAATGACTGAGGGGCTGCACTTGAAACGTCTTTACATCTGACAGCTTTGTAATACTAGGCTAACCATGCATCGGGCAAAATATGATGCAGCAGTTACAGATGTTGTTTGATCAGAACCTTCTAATTTTACCCATTTGGGTTTTCCAATGTGCAATGAATGCTCAACACGGATTACTTAATTATTTAAAAATTAGCTTTGTCTAAAGGATGTTGTAGTATTTACCTACTACAAACATTTTACTCTAAGAGTTACCGTTTTATCTTCCTTGACTTGGCTTACACTAACTAAGCTGCATAAAATGTGAAAAATATTTCAAATATATGTTATGACTTTTTAACGTTTGGTAGAACTGTTTTTTCACACAGAATTGCTATTCTGGAGAAATTTGATATCAGTTTTTTGTGCTTTGATTTTTTATTATACTATTTTTGGTTATTGATATTTCGCATTGAGCTTTGTTCTGTTCATGGCTATATAACTAGTCTCAATACAAATGATAATTATGTTCACACCAAACTTGTAAATTTTATGTACCACTATATTAAAGATTTGAATGGAATAAAGATACAGTAGGCACTCCTATAACGTAAACTTCGTTTTATGTACATTCCATTTAACATAAAAAGTTTATGTTAAGTTTTTGCTTTGTACAAATGTATTACGTAAGAAACTTCATACAGCGCAAAGCGTCAAGTCGGTACAAGTTGTTAAATTTGATTCGAAAGATTAAAGTCCTATAGTTCGCCTTAAAATATTGTTTCTTCGCTTGTCACACTTGTGAGAGAAAATGATGTATAGTGGTATCTCTGTTATAAAATTATATACTAGTAGCCTGGCCTTTAAGATACAAAGGTGTAGCTATGCTTAACATGAAGTTGAGGGAACTAAACACAAACATATGGCTAAAAGGTTAAAACAGAGCTGCATGAACGTCAGTTGATATAGCCTATACCATAATGCAGCTGTTTTCGAATCGACTGTCTGCGAGAGAGAGGGAGAGAGGGAGGGAGAATGGAAAAGTAAAAATACCGTAATTATGGATCCTAAACCAACTGAATGTGATAAGAAAAAGAAAAAAGAGTTTGATATAAACTCTATTACTACATTTATGTTTACTGTACAAGCATCAAGTTGAAAATTTAAGCTTGGCTTTGCCTTTTTGAAGCATTAAAGAGTTGAGTCTGGGTACATTTTGGAATAGATGAAGCTATTCACTTATATTTTACTATTCGTATAACGTGAAATCCCTATAGTGTAAACTTTTGAATTGACTATTTTCATTATAGGAGTGTCTACTGTATTGGAAAAGTTAAAAAAATGCAAAAAGTTTCAAAGGCTATGAGCACAATAACAAATGGTTAAGGTAAATATGGGTTACACTGTAACTGTTAATTTACCAATAAAGCCACATCTTCGCTGACATATGAGTCACATGCTGAAAATTACCAAACAACAAATAATATGAAATCATAAGGTTAGTCATTTCGATAAGTCGAGGTAAGAGCAGAACAGTAGTATGTGATTGTTATTAGCAGTAATTCCTCCCTGAATTGTATGACACTACCAAATGTTGATTGTTGATAGTTGCGCAGCGGCAGCTCTTAGAAACATCCCTAAGTGCCAATCATGATACCATCATCCTTTGGCAGCTTCAGCACAGGTAAGCTTCCAAATTACATGATTAATTAAAAAGTTTTCTTTCTGTTCGATAACATAGCGTTATTTTAATTTACATGTATAGCGGTAGTCACAAAAAGTTTACTAGGAGGATGCATGTATTGCAATACGATATCGCATTTCAATAGTCTATTTGCTGAAAACTGGAGCACCTATTAACAAGGTTGGAAGAAAAATTTGAAAGGTTACTTTCATTATTGATATATGTGCTGAACGTTGAATGAATTATTGTGGCGATTACTTTAGAAAAATAATCTATGCTGAGCTCAATATAACAAGCTTGTATTTCTGTCTACCAGGTGTCAGGGTGTTGCTCATCTTAGCTGCAGCCTCATCACATGTTCAAGGACTTTGTGAGCACGACAGTGATAAAAATCTATGTCAACAGTGTGGCTGCCAATGTCGAGAGACACTGCTTTGTTCTAATGGGCCTCCAACTTACTATGATTCTGATCAGGTATGTTTTACTATATTTTTCAAATATGTTACTCATTGTGCATAGCGAGTTAACAGCACAGACAAATAAAATTTGTTGGCACAGAGTACTGTATGAACTAAAAGATGACATACGCACTGGCATTAGGTTAAACCTTACAAGGTACAAAATCTTTATTTTTCTATAATATTATAGCAATGATACGGTTGGAAATCTGTGGTTAAACACCTTATTTCTCTGTTGTGTGTTTTTTACAGCTGACTGGCCAACAGTACAGATAACTTAACTAATCCTGCACATCCATGACAATCACGCTCTAATATGAGTGTTGACATTTAAGTTTTTATGTAGAGATTGCGCATTTGAGTTATGAATGTTAGAACACTATTTATACATTAGAAATTTAGAACTTTAGAAATAGTCATGCGAGCGTATTACCAAGCAGTTGCTTTAGCTGAGCTGTCTAATTTATACTAGTCATTCTTTATATTCTATTGACTCAGCAGTACAGGTAGTTCTTGTCATTAAATAAAGATTTGGTAACATAATGCCTTTTAGACAGCCTATTTTTGTTCTCTAGAGTCACTACAATGTCTACCTCAAAGGAGGTGCTGGTCCTAAGTTTTTAGTATCGGGATGGATGAAAAACTTTCGGGTAAAATTTGGTGATGCAAATGAATGGACCGATGAACAGATGTGGGTTGGAAAATACAACTATTCCACTAAAAAAAGTAAGTCTTTCATACTGAATTAGTACCCTGTCAGTCCAGTGCGCTGTGAAAAGCTGTCATGTGTAATAACTGAGCACACAAATATTCCATAATGCAGCAAGGCAGTGAATTGGTGCTGGATTAGTGTTGGTTTACAAAGCTAAATGTTTTAAGTTCAAACCCCGTCTAAAGCAATCTTTGTTAGTAATCTGTAAGCTTAGCTACAAACGGATGATCGTATATGGCTCCTATTATGGTAAAGATTGATGTAGAAAACTTGTAGAAAAATGTAGTTACCTAACATAGTATTATTTCAAGCTCACCAACACAGTGCAATTACTTTTTGTTGACTATGTTTTCCACCAGTGGACAGAGTTTGAAAAAGCCTTCACCCCAACTTGAGTTGTTTAATCTATAACAGCTTGAACTGTACAGTTCACCCTCGAGATACGATGTTAATCTATTCCAAGGCTGGCATCATATGGCGAAAAAATCGTATGTCGGGGTATAGAAACCATTGTAATTATACAATGAAAAAAAGAAGATAAAAATCGTCCAAAATTTTATAAAAGTGCTGTACATATTGAAAATTAGTAACAAAATAGTATGTTAACTTTAGTAACTATAGTTACCTGCAGTAGCTGCATTGTATTAAGTGCACCTAGTGATTGTAATCTGCAGTACTGTAAAATTGTAATCTGTGTACCAAATGCAGATTGTACGGTAACAAGTTCTTACCTTCAAAATGTACGCATAACATAAACGTTGAATTCGCTTCAAATAAGTTTAGCTTGCCAAACTCACCCTTAAAACCAAGTTTTAGTATGTATTTTGAACTATTTTAATGAATTTCAACTATTATCAAGAAATTTTATCCTTCATAAGTTTCTGTCTTCACTTTCATTATAAAATTTAGCGTGTCTGGTTGAAACCTTTTTCAACCAGAATTCGATAAGGCCGAGTGATGCAGTTATCGAAAGCAGGCTCTCACACACCTGACCATTTAATGGCTACCGAAAAGAAAAATGAAATTTTATTCACTATACAGGACGTACATACCTTTGGAGTAACGTGACTTTAGCTGGTATATTGTAGCAAATAAAGCAGAGAGGAGGCAAATGGGTGTCAATGCTAATTATGTTGCTGTACACTTGAAGATTAATTTAATACGTAATAAAATGGAATTTTTAGCAGGCTAAAGAAGGTTGTCTAGTCCTGTCCAATTTTTCTTCTGGTTTAAAAGAAAAAATGCTGGTGCAATGCAGAAAACTGCTAGCTAGCTAAAACTTGTAGGATCCAGAGAAGGTGCTACAGTAGTTTTTCTTGTATGGAATGTGCACAAGAATCAATGTAACCATATGTAAAAAGTTTGTACGTGTTCATACCCTAGAGGAAAGGGCTTTAACAAGTTTTAGCCAGAAAGTAATGTAAATGCGTCAACTATCTTGAAAAGCTAGTTATAGGAGTTACATACATACGATGAATTGTATTCACGTAGGAGATAACAAGCCCACCTGCAAAGACATGGTTAAACAAAAAAATAAAACAAAATCAAAAGGAAACAAATAAAATGAATAAAATATGAAAAACATGCCACACAAGAGATAAATAATATCTATTATACATGCATTGTTTTAATGTACCAATCCACATCAGCAAATTAAACACTTGAAATATTTCTGCCAATGTGTGGTTTTCTGTATCTTCTACTTCCTCGCCTTTACTAAATGGTTGCTCCTTTTGAATGCTGATCGCGTGCATGACCTAGCTCCTTCAAATCTTCAGTCGGAAGCTCTTTCTTGTGCTTGCTTTAATGGAGTTCTTGTTTTAATAATAATTGCAAATGCTGATTGGTTGCGATCATATTCCCTGACAATGTTAATAATACGGGTGCCTTCTTATTTACGACATCCAACTTTGGTGACAGAGAAATCATTTTTCCTTCATTTTGTAACGTTTGTATCGGTCTCAGATTTCATAGCTAACGAATTAAATGTAGATACTTGTAGCTATATATGTATGCCGACTTAAAAGTTTATAGTAAAAGATATAATAACGCTACAAGTGAATATTTGCTCTTGCTTGTGTGTTTTACGCGAAATTTTCCACGCGGAATGCTGACATGAGAGAAGTCGATCATCGTGTCTCTTCTAAACGTTCTGAAAATGTTTTTGGCAAACTGTATTTCGATGTCTTTTTTATTTCGACGTGCGTTATGAGCACACCGATCGCCAAATTTTAACTCGGGCGAAACCATATGCAAAATCGTATGGTGAAATAAAATTCGTATAACGAGGTGAAGATATCGCAATGTTTGACTTCGTAAGGTGAAAAAATCGTATATCAGGGTAATCGTATCTTGAGGGTGCACTGTATTTATTTGTTTTACTTGTGACTATTTGTGCTTTGGTAGATACGATCGCACAGCTAGCTGCATATGCATCAATGTGATAAATGCACATTGATGCATATGCAGAGGTTTTCCATAGGTGTAACGACTCTGACAAACAAAATGAATAAAATATCTGATCATCTAGTAATAATTGCAGCTTCAAAACCAATTCTGCAGCGCTTAAAAAATTACCATAAAGGCAGCTTTTAAATTTGGATAAACATAGTCCTCACTCTTAACTAATTACGTTGCAACACAATGCTTGATAGAATGTTTATAGTCATTAAAAAGAGACATGTGGAGGTAATTTGTTAGTTCATCGCATGTCAGAGCAAAATATATTCTTATATAATTACTATGTTTTGTTTAATTTATTTCACAGCTCAAAAAATTATATGTATTATTATTTGTTTATTAACTATTATTTATATGTAGCATCAAAACAATAGAGCATTATATAACACCATACAATAACTTAAATCTAAAAATGAAACTATCTAGGGCTATATTAAGAAATAAATTAATAGAGTGATAACGAGTAAACCTTTCAAGGCGTAGAGAGGAGAATGCGCAAGCTATAAACCATAGCAGAGGCCTGTTGCTGTTTTATGAACCTCTGCCTCGAAATTTTTTTTGGAAAGCTGTGAAGGAATTGGAGGCAATGTAAGCTAATAAAAAACTGGATCATTTCATGAAGGAGGTTTTAGTGAAACCTTTAAGCATGTGGAACCTTTGTCGAAAATCCGACCAAAAATGTGGAGTCAGACAGAATAGTGTAACCCTTGTGTTTGAAAGTCAGTAAGGAGCTGAAAAAGAAATACTGTTACATGAAACCATACAAGGTTAACTGGCAGCAAAAATCTTTATTGCAATAACGATAGATCATAGCATCAAATATTTGTGTTTGATGATTTTTTGTAATCGCGACCAAATACCAGGTTTTATCACGTTTCATTTCATAAAAATGGACAGCGACATATGCTATCATTGCCCAATATCGACGCCATATATCGACGCAATTGCAATGCTATAGAATTTAATTAAAATCACCTGTTTTTGGAACTAGATTATCTAAAACTATTTGTTCAAACTTTTCATGTATGAAAGCCGCGAGTGCATTAATATGCTTTCAGTAGATGTCTTCCGCATATAGCTAACTTTTCTGGACAATTTTTTAAACCTATTTCTGTGAAGGAAGAATTTCTTGCTATCGCATGCGACAAGATTACAAACAAGCGGATTAGTGTAATTCTATAACAAACCTTGTCAGTTAACGCAAGCCATCTGAACATGGTGCAACCTCTTTTTCAAATTTGTAGAATATACTTTGAGGTCATAATGAATTATCTGCTGTTTGGTAACCAAAACATGTTGCTTAGCGACTTGATCGTGACAATGTATTAGAATGTTGGCTAACAGAAGCACTTTCAGTTTCTGTTCACACATTGGATAATCGCTGGCATTCACATCATATACCATATGTTTATGTTTTACTAAAAATCATTTCTTTATGTCACAATCTTTTTCTGCAAAACTGGCTTTTTGTTCTTATACCATCAAAATCACTGCTGAAAAGTGACTATTGGTATAAATCTATTGGTATAAATAGATGTGATTTTAAAATGTTGTCAGTTACCCTTTGTGGAGAGACATATATTGAAAGCTGCTTGGTGTGAACCTATTTAAAGGCCTATTGCTAAAACTATACAGCTTATTGATTCATTATCTTTTGGTGTGACCAAAGTTATTTTTTTAACAGCGACTTACCTTGACACCATGAAGATAGCCTTGGAAATATCAGATTTGAGTGACTTGGAAATAATAACCAAAGACTTCTTCAATCCAATACAAAGATCTCTAGTTTCGTTGGAAATTTCTGACTGTCCAAAGCTGCACACAATAGAGAAAAGAAGAGACTACCCAAGCTATCCTTTGCCATGGCTCAACAACATTGTCTTCAGCAACCTCCAAATGCTAGAAACCCTGCATTTTCTTGACTCAGAGTTCTCGAACCGGAAAAGTAGGGCAGTACCAGCGCCACGGTCTATTAACATCCGAATAGCTGACAATCCAATATTGAGAATAATTCATCTCACCAAACCTCTGAGCTTCAAGGGAGAGAATAACGTAGAGCTCTACATCCACGCAACATCCAATTTAGCCACTCGAGGAATTCTTAATGTTTGCTTCCTCAAGGACAAGGTCAAGTAAGTCTTAATAAATAAAATACCTTTTGTCATAAATGCTAACTACACGTGTGACAAAAAATATTTTTTCAAGTATATAAGTTATATAGCTTCAGTATAAAAATTTAAACATCCTTTGGAACCTGCACAAACGTTTGAGGTACCAAAATGAAACCAAATAAAAATATGCATCGTTGTAAAGCTAAATTAGTTTCATCCCTACATGATGAGACTAACTTGGTTTTACCACTGCATGCTGGTAATTGTAAATTAGTTTCAAACATTGGCCACTCTACAACAGATATCAGGTAAGTAGGCAGTTGGGTACTACATGAGAAAAACGCGGTTATATAGAACTTCTTCGTGTCTAACAATCATTCTAGCCTTTTTGGGAACACCCCTGCTGCTGTTACAGGTCAATAAGTCTTTGTGGCAGCGACTGCAAAGCGTGTGGAGCTGTTTGGCTGCAAGCAATTCATGATGATGCCGAGAACTCAAACTATGATAAAACGGACTTTAACAGTTGGGGCTACCCTTGGCGAGGGTCACCAAGATTGAGCAATAGGTATTGTAATCCGCCGTAGCTATCCATTAATAGGAGTCAAAAGTCCAGAAATTTATTTATCTTAATGATAAACTTCACAAAACTTTAGTAGATTTTATAAATAGAGTTTTGGTATTTTTCTATCATTTGCGATTGTTTTCGATGTTTGAGGTGACCTGTCTGCAAGGATGTTCTAAGATTAAAATTGACAAAACCTGATCACTTTTAAAACACTCAGATTCAAGCCCAAGTGTAATTATAATATCTATAGTTGCACTTCGGCAAAGAGACTGACAGAATAGAGGCGTGTAACGCTGTAACTTGAATACAATAGTCAATATCAATTATGAAAGAGACAGGCATCAGCGCAACTAGTGAGATCATTTTGTCATGTATTTTTCTTCTGAGCGTTTTCTCGGCAATCAACTTTTGTCGATTTTAATATTGAAACATTCTGACAGTCCGACCACCTCAAACATCAAAAACAATTGCAAATGATAGAAAAATACCGATACTTTCTGATGAAATCTGCTAAAATTTTATGCAAGTTCATCTGTTATTACGATTTTAATACTTCAAGATTTTTTTTGTTTACGGATAATAGCACAGAACTACAAATGTTAGTAATGTAAAGCTATAGTACTAGCTCTACCAACTATCATACTCAGTTAGCCTGTCATAAACCTCTGTGATCACACTAGACATAGTTTTGGTGAACTAGTTTTGTAAATCTATGTATAAGCTTGATTAGAGCCGCTTAATTAAAGGACTCCTGTTTCAAAATGTAGTGAAATTTGGTATTCATAATCTGAACAGATATGTTAAGAACTTATGAAAACAAATTTGTTAAGTTTACCAGGTAGCAATGCTATAATCTTTCCTCTTTATCAAACATAGTTGGACTTTCAAGGCTAACTTAAATAGCTGCGGATCAAAAGCGAGCTGCAGAAACTCAGATGGGAACAGCTTCGTTGATTGGCCTGTCAGGTGTGTATTTTAACTGTAATTGGCCTGTCAGGTGAGTGTGTTAATTGTGATTGGCCAATCAGATGAGTGTTAAATATGATTGGCCAGTCAGGGGAATGTGTTAACTGTGATTAGCCAATCATTTCAGTGTTAATTGTGATTGGCCTGCCAGATGAGTGTGTTAATTGTGATTGGCCTGTCAGATGAGTGTGTTAGTTGTGATTGGCCAGTCAGATGAATGTGTTAATTGTGATTGGTCAGTCTGGTAAGTGTGCTAGTTGAATGAAGTTTGGCAAGTCATGCTAGTAAATGGGAATGATAAGTGTTGTTGCGTTCTTTTCACAATTGATGCTCACATATATTGGCTGTTGCTCTCAACTTGTCTCTTATGTATCACTAAAATGCTTTTCAAACATTGCTGTGATCTTCAAAATTGTTCTGAATTTATTTTACGTATTCCCAAGATAACTTTTAGCAAATTCATAGTGTAGATTTTTTATGCCTTTTTCAACGGAAAGACATTTAAAGCCTAGTCTGTTTTGTTCGCTTTTTGTCAAACCCTGACATATGCAGTTTATCTGCTCTAAGATTTGGGCCATATGTCAAACTTGTTGTCTGTTTTAGCAAATAATATTATAGGAATACATCGCATTTCGCTTAATTTGTTCCAGAGCCTTAAAACAGCAATGAATACACCCATTAACTTCATATCGCATTAAAACAGGTAGAGTATATAATATAAGTAGAAAAAGATGTTTAACAATTTAAATTGTTTGTAAAAACTAATTAATACAGTAATAATCATTAAAAAGACATGTTCATTGTTACTTTCATCGCATAGAGTGAATGAGAAAAACAGGCAATACAACTTACTGTAACTTACGCTAGAAATAGTGAAAACTAATTTAAGTATTTTGTTAGTTTTACATTTACTTTTGATTATTGACAATTCTGTTACTTTTTCTTACCAAACTGTGATTTTTGAAAAAGCCTTCGGACATTGTATTTTGGAAATTTGTATGTCAAGACAAGTATTTGCTCACCTTCAAGTGATATTTTGCTAAAATTGAGAATAAAAACTAGTTATGTTTTAATAAGATACATAATAAAGTAATAAGTAATATTACTGTAGTATATATCATTACTAGGTGAATGCCTGGCATGCCCTGGTAAAAAAATGTCACATTGCACAAAAAAAGTTATTTTTATTTAACATAACCACACTTGCCATTCTAACTTTCAAACTTCATATCCTGAGAAAAGTGTTTTATGCAGTTAAAATAAACTAAAAGAAAAAATAAAACAACTGTAAATGTTTTCAAACCTTTTCGAACAACTTTACCTTTTACATTTCATACCATCAAAAAATTGTTTTGTTGAAATAAATTAAGAAAAAAATAAAACAACTGTGAATTTGTTTTAATTTAAGGTGAAATATTTAGCAAGTAATGGCTCAATAAAGTCTGTCTTGCCATGATTACAATGAAAATCTATACAACTATGTGATTTTACTTCATTTCAGTGTTTCAGCGAAAATATCATATAGCGCGGTACAGCAACCTATAGTAATTATCTAATGCAAACATCACCTGGTAAAAATCATCAAAATTTTATATATGTATGTATGTATACATTACAAAAATTAGTAACAGAAAACTATGTTAACATTAGTAACTATAGTTACCTACAGTAGCTTTAGTGTATTTAGCGGTTATGATCTGCAAAAAAAATGTAACAGTAAAATGTATTCTGTGCAGCACACGCCGTGGGGAGTACCTACCTTCAAGACTTACTTATAACATAAGCTTTGAATTTAACTTAAATAAATTTAGCTTTTTAAACACATACTTAAAGCTAAGTTTTAGTATGTATTTTACTACAATAAACTTCAATTTTGTCATAGGCTAAAATTTTATCACTCATCTGTTTCGAATATGCTTTTACTATAACTTATAAGATAGAGCTAAGATATCGAGCATCGTATATCTCTTTCAGCCGTTGTGGTAAGGGTTGTGGTGAGTAGCATACCAGCATTTTTGTCGTAATCAGTACAGCAACTTCCAAATTTCATTTTTGAGAAAAATTCTGTTGCTAGCATAAAGCAGAAAATAAGTTCGTCCTAGTATGGCAATGATGAAAAAGCATTGTGTTTCATAGAAGGCAAAAACATTTTATAACAGGGACATCATAAGCTGTAGGCTCACTGTATTAATTAATGATTTAACATGTGCAAAAGGGTATACAGTATATGGTAAGAGTGAAAGGGAAGGTAAGAACAGTTTAGCCTTGTGGTTAGGTGCGTG
The DNA here is from genome assembly GCF_963576615.1 of Watersipora subatra. Lineage (NCBI taxonomy): Eukaryota > Metazoa > Bryozoa > Gymnolaemata > Cheilostomatida > Watersiporidae > Watersipora > Watersipora subatra. The sequence continues at coordinate 10,382,727 of NC_088717.1, forward strand.
TACTTGCAATCTTACTGTTATTACCCTTGTGCGTTCAAATCTATTACCGCAGCACATGTTTGTCCCTAGACTTTAATTGCTATAGCTAGACAGACAAATAATAAACTTTAAATGTATATACCATATAGATAGGTATATATATATATATATATATATATATATATATATATATATATATATATATATATATATATAGATTATTATTTGCCACTGAATTTCTCCATATTGTTTCATCATCACACTGAGAAGATAAACTGAAACAGGCTTATCTCAACAGACTTACCTCAACAGACTTACCTCAACAGTCTTACCTCAACAGACTTACCTCAACAGGCTTACCTCAACAGACTTACCTCAACAGACTTACCTCAACAGACCTACCTCAGCAGACCTACCTCAGCAGACTTACCTCAGCAGATTTACCTCAACAGACCTACCTCAACAGACTTACCTCAACAGACCTACCTCAGCAGATTTACCTCAACAGACCTACCTCAGCAGATTTATCTCAACAGATTTACCTCAACAGACCTACCTCAGCAGATTTACCTCAACAGACTTACCTCAACAAGCGTCTGTTGTCTCAGTTTTGAGCAATCCAACTAGGATAGCTAAACTCGATATTTGTCTTGTCTTGCTCATCGCTTGCTCATAAATATTTATATTTTGCCACTGTATCTTACAAACTATTAATAGGGGCTATTTTTTATTGAACCCAGGTGGATTCGCTGTAGTTGTCACTCGTAGCAAGGTACTTAGGTACCTTCCCAGCCTATGATATAATCACAGTCAAGTAATTGTATGTTTATGTTACAAATGACACACAATAGTTAGCTCTGCATTATCATTGACCACCCGAGTTTTTACAATAACTATATTTTCAGGTTTCAAAATATCACGCAGTCTACCAGGAATACATTTGACACCAACGATGTGCAACTAGGAATATTTTCTTCGGTGTAAGTTGTTCAACCCTAGTGACATGTGAATGGTGATATTTTCCTTTTGTTTATTGTCTCAAGAGACGCTGTTAATAAATATCTGCATAGTATTTAATATGTTAAGCTTTTCCTTTGTTAGAAGCTGTCACATATTCAAAGTCAAACTATTAGAAGAAAATAAAAACACTGTGATGGCTGTAGTAGCTACCAGTGGTATTGAGCCTCTCAACCTTTTTCAGTAGTCATTTTCTTTTCATTATAATGCTGAGGCGATGTTTCCTTTTCTGTACTTTGTTTTATCCAAGTGTTACTGTTAAGTTTCTATTGCTTTCAGCAGCTTTTCAATATTATCTGCTTTTTTAGGAGCCAATGCATGTATGCAGGACAGTGGGATCCATTTATGGTCCACCACGAGTGCTTTGAGAGTAAAGATGGTTGGACTTCCTGTTTGGAGGGATGTGATTGCAGCAAGGAAACCGTGAGTAGTGATTGTAATACAACACGAGATTTCCTTTTCTCTGTACATTTTTAAAGACCTATATTTAACCATGTTTTATTATCTGGCTTGCTTTGCATTTTTAAATAAGTTTGCAAAATAATTGTTAGAAATGGCACATAAGTCGCTAAATACTGTTCTTCTTACTATAATGATATTAGGAAGATCTTTCTGACTTACTAAGTTCTAGTTTATGAGTTACTAGTCCAAAGGGGCCAGAGTAAATCCTAACTGCATTGGGCTGCTGCTCATCATTGTTTTGCAAATTTTTAAAGTAATGGTGCTCGTGTTGAGATTGGAAGCAAAAAGGTTACATTGAAATAAATGAATACACAGGTATCACATAATGATCAAATTTAATCGAAAGCAAGAGTTTATTATGAAGCTAATTTCTCACGCTACTAATGTATTATTTAGGTAGATTGTGTGAACGGCCCCTATTATGATGAGGAGAAAAAACGTATCAGCATCACTAAAGAAGATTTACCGCATCTCACGACACTCAATACACGCGCATTTGATAAACTCCCTGATGGTGCCGAAGTAGAGACATTCTTCATTTATGACAACCCTACCCTGTCAAGCATTGTCGCCAACACGAGGTATAGACTAGAGTAGCGAGGTATAGACTAGAGTAGCGAGGTATATACTATAGTAGCGAGGTATTGACTAGAGTAGCGAGGTATAGACTAGAGTAGCGAGGTATAGACTACAGTAGCGAGGTATATACTAGAGTAGCGAGGTATAGACTAAAGTAGCGAGATATAGACTAGAGTAGCGGAACATCTGAGTATTTTAAATAGATGCGGAAGTACGCGAGAGTTGTGAAAACATCTAAAAACACAAATTACTAGTAGAGATCGCTTCAGTAGTGGGGCAGTACAATGATACAATATGTAACGTTTTCAAAATATGCATATAGTAATTCTGGATATATTTAAATAGGTATCGTTAGAGGTAGTGTAGGAACGGCAAAGGCTCACAAGAGAGCTGTTAGAGTTTAAATAGGGTTAAGCTTGCTGTTGTAAAGGTTATTGTAAAATAGTTAGCAAATAGACCAAAAGGGAAAGCCTGGTTCCCATATACACCTCAAGCGCGAGCGGCAGGATTGCAGGGCTATCGGCACTGCCGGAAGTTGCCCGCAAGAGTTGCGCGCAAGAGTTCCGAGCTCTTCAACTTTTTCAAAGAGCCACAAGCAAAACATTCTTGAAACGAACAGTACAGGTGTAGGTCAGCACTTTCAAAATGGCATGGTGAGCAGGCATTTTTGTGTGATAATCAGCGACAGTGTTACTTGAACATAAGCTGCCGAGCCCCGCAAGTGTTTTGCTGCGCGAGATTACTGTCAGTGGCTCGCAGCCAATATAGAAATTTGGCTTTACACATCAGTTTATCATTTATCCACTATATTATAAAACCCTCATTTTGTATTCTTAAAACTATAGCGCTGAAGAAACGATATAGGAAGTAATCAAGTTGTTTTATGAAAGATTGCTTTTTATGGGTTTTGAACTCATGACATACAGGTTGGTTGACCAACGCTCTACCACTTGCACTATTCTCAACTTCATTTCAAAGCTGATGAAGAATCTTTAGTACATTAACAGAGATATTATGTGATGTTAAAAAAGTCTTACTTGAGGGAAGAGTTATAAGGGTAGACTCACCACGGCTTATTTAATGTATAAAATCAGGTCCACTTCAAGTAATGTCAAGTTCAATTGGCAATCTTAAAACTTTTGATTTTAGCATAAATGTGCCACGATCCATCTAATTAGAAAATTTAGAATGCATCTTTAAAGCACATAAATTATATAATTTTTTTATTGTATATTTCAATACATCAAAGTCTTGGCTTTCGAATGAGTTATTGTTTGCCATGGTGAGACAGACGTTGGTTGGTGTTTATAGGATTTCCCCAGAGCTCTACCGCGAAAAAGTTTACTGGCATAGTCTCGAAAATTGTGACATCACAATTCTCATGTTCCTTGTTGTGTGCTCTTACCGCTTATTTATCAACTACGAAAGTGACGATAATGACGCTAGTGGCAGGCGAAGGTAGGACGACTCCAGAGAACGAATGAAGATGACAAAGGAATCAGTGTCATTAGTTCTCCATGTACATATTATCTCTATAAGTACCTCAGACTCCAAGAACTATACTATATTTTCCCGATGATATTATGCACTAGCTCTTTATTTTTAATGCGATGTTAAGGGTGACGACTGAGACTAATTAATTTCAAGCATTACGTGATCTCGGGAAAGTGCGATTGACATTTAGTCCTAGGGCCACGCAACCGCAGGTCATAATTTAATCGATGTGATTTCATTACCTTTATCAATGACAGTACATTTATTGAAGCATAATTAATTAACCCAGAACATGTGTTTGTATTAGAGATGCCCCGATTCTAAATTCACCAGCCGATTCAGATACCGATCCGATATACCGATCCTAATTGAAAAATAATCCGATTCAGATCTTTTGTGTTGCATAGATAGTAGCTCATTTTATTATGCAAATACAAACATAATGCAAAGAAAACATGAATATTATTGTATTTATTTGTTTGCATTTATGGAAAAAAATATAGACATATTCACATACTGACATACCGTGCATGTAGTAACAAAACAGTCCATGTTTCTTGTAATTTGTAAATAAAGGTAATTACTGTTAGTGGTACAGTTCTATCTGTGATAACGAAGTCCCTCTTCTATTGTTAGATGAACTGCTGTGCCTGTACAAGTTTATAGCAAATCAATGTTTCCTTTAAAAACCGTTCGTGATTCAATTATCTCAGTAAGACGTCTCTTTTCTTCCATCATTATCAATGTAGCCAAGCGTCCTGAAGGGGGATTCCCTTGCAACAGATGTTGGAGGACAGGCTACATACCGATACGCCACTGGGGTTACCGTTTTTTGTACAATACAAACGATCCATTGTATCGTCAGGATCAAGAGAGTGATAGATAACTTTATGCGTCGACTGTTTAAATTACTTTCGTAATGCTAGTAAATAGAAATATTACACTGTGTTCTTGTTTCCCATTTTTGTTATCTTGTTCGTGATTGCTTGCAATAAAACCTATCGCTGTAATTGGGAAATACCACACTTTTTGTTTACGTTCCGGCTAAAAAGTTTCCTTCGCTGTGTTGATCAGGCTATAGACATGAAATAAATTGTGTGGCAGGCCTGAAATTCATTAAGTAAAAGTAAGAAGCTTACAGCTGATGAATTTTTATTAGTATAGCAGGTTAAAATACAGTTTTCTGCTAAATGGTTGATCTGTAAAAAGTATCGGCAGGTTCAGATATTTTAAAAAAAGATCGGCCGATACCGATTCAGATACTTGACACTCATATCGGCACCGATACCGATTCCGATACCAAAATCGGGGCCACTCTAGTTTGTATTGGTCGGGCGTTAGCACAATCGTGGGCATTGTTGATTATCTAGAATCTTAGTTTATTATTAGTGCTCTCCGGGTTTAACAGCACCGATTGTTACAGAAAAACGCAGCCTCAATGGCAGCGAAAGGGATTGACGACCTAAGGCTAAATGAGAATTATGACGCCACATTTTGAGTACCTGAACCAAGTGTTTTTTTTGCAGGACGTACTTTTGACACCCCCGTTTTTCATAGTTCTATTATTCTTTGAGTATTGAATATAGGCTCATTCGAAAGCCAAGACTCTGATGTATTGAAATATATAATAAAAAAATTATGTAATTTATGTGCTTTAAGAGCAATTGTCCTCAATGAATCCGTTTATGGGTTTTTGTCATCAAACGACTTGCATTGAAAATGCAAAAATCAGGCAGTGTGGGCTTAATGATAGTGATTACTAAAATTTTATAATGGTTCTTATCAGATATTTGAAGGGCTAACGTAGGAGCTGAAGGGTTTACATAAACTTTTTTACAGAAAAAATAAAGGTGGTTGTCAACTGAAGTTTTAACCGCTGATGCACTTTGGTAAAATCTATTGGTGCGAAAGTTATACAATTGTGACCTATTAAATTATAATTTTCATTGTGGGCATTCTAAGGTTTATAAACATTTAAAGAGGAGCTTGCACAAAGCTTTAGTAAATTCTATCGCAAAGTATCTGTATTTTTCTATCATTTGCGATTGTTTTTGATGCTTGAAGTGATATGACTGCGATGACATTTCAAATTTAAAATGACAAAACTTGATCGCAGTTAAAACGCTCCAAAAAAAGACGTGCAAAATGACATCACTAGTTGCTATCGCTGCGATAGTTAATATCATCTATTGCTTTCAAGCGCAACGCAGCGCTGTGCATCTCTATTTTGTAGGTCTCTTTGCAACTATAGATGTCATTGATATCATTGATATGATATCAATGGCATCTATAGTTGCAAAGAGTTGCTAAGTCTATATCATTGACATATTGACTATATTGACATTACACTATTGACATACCATTGATATGTCTATAGATGAGCATTTTAACCTCGATCAAGTTTTATCGATTTTAATCTTGAAACATCCTGGCCTCAAGTCATTTCTACATCAAAAACAATCACAAATGCTATTAAAAAATACTGATACGATCTGATAAAATTTACTAACATTTTTGTGCAAGTTTATTTTAAATTGTAGCGAATTGTAACTATTTAGAAGTTTAGAATTTAGCTATTTCGTTGTGGTGTGACCTTTAACCTTTGAATTATTAATAAAGCAAGTCAAGGCTAATAAGGTCTTACTGCACATGATTTATGATGTCCTTCATAACTTACAGGCGGTTTAATGCTCAGCTTGTGAAAAATGTGATTGTGTCACGAAGTCCATTCTTGAGAAGAATGGACACCTTCATTCAAAAATCGTGGACAAACCTAGAGTATATTGAGATCAGTCAACTTGGAGATTCATTTAGCAGAGTTAGCTCTAAAGTGGTCCACTCCATATTCAAGGATGTCAGGCCAATGGTGAGCATAAGACCTGGCAATGACACTTTAGTAGAACTCAATATTGGTGCAGCATTTTAATTGTCTTTATAAGTACAAGTGCAAACCTAGGTCCTACATGGTTCTGTTTAAATTTGTTTGCAACTTAGAATGTAGCTGCTGAGATCTTACCCTACATAAATATGATTTTTTCAACTCACTAACATTCTTCTATCAACTAAGTTGAAGAATGGTTTGTTCAAGAAAATATCAAAGTATTTCATGCTTTTTATAAGACGTATGTGCTTTGGTGTGCTCTCCAAATGAATACCTTGGTATGATTTGAAAGGATTTTTTGCCACCTAAAGGATTTTATCAGTTTTTAAAGCTCTAATATTAAAAACGCAAAATAATGATAATAAACACAGCAATAAAACAAAATAATAATAATAATAAGCAAAACAGTAATAATGATAATTTCACTGCTTTTTACCTGATTAGGCTCACTATATTCGCTGAGGTGGATTACTAGCGAGTCAAAGCATTAAGAAGCTATGGTGATAGAAGTCACATAGGGTTGAGTCATTTATCTAGCGCGTTTACCTCTACATTCATTGCGTTGCTAGTAGTACATTCTTATCCATTACACTCCATCTGTAAATAGTATCATAGTTTGTGCAAGTTAACTGTATACATTTTTTAACATCTTATTACTTTAGCTTGTGGTCCTTGATATGTCATATGCCGGTATGACTAAGTTTCCACGGATTGATTATGCCAGTCAGGCTCCGATGTTGAGATACCTTCTTTTGGCAGGTTTGTTAAATCTAATTTCTATATTCTATACTAATTGTAGTTCTACCAACACTGAGTGCACAACTCCCTGAATATATCATACAACATAATTAATTTTAAGCCCTCCGACGGCTGAATGCTTGCATCTTTAACCTGCTTATTACTTTTATTAGTTACAAATGCAAAAAAGAATTGTTGGGGGCATACATGTCAAGATTTATAAAAAACAGATTTTTACTAAGTTTTTTGAATGATATGGAATTTACCGGTGAAGTTTAAATTTTCTATTTTCTAGTTATCTAGCAGTGAAAGGTCATTTTGCAATTAAAACAAATATTCTGTTTTGCAGGAAACAAGTTCACTACTGTAGATATAGAAACATTGTTTCCGTTTTACTCTCTGCCTGAAAAGGTGAGTACCCATCATGTATCTGGGATAATCAGAATATCAAGTAAGGTGCTAGATTGCTAACAATTATTATCCAGTGACATAATTAAATCTAGCCAGCTTTCCACAAGAGGTAACTTTTAAAAAACCACCATTCATTAGGTAGTAGGCCTACTGTGACTGTAGTAAGATAACTCCAAAATTAATTTCTGGCCACTTTTGTCTCCACATAATTAATATTATTTTGTAATTGATCACCTAAAATTAATCTCGTAATGTCTAGTTTAAATATATAATAATAAAATAATATATATATATATTATTACCCCATTATTATATATATTGTACATTATTCTATATTATCATATAATAATAATAGAATAAATAATGAAAGAAATAATTACTCATGATTAAAATTAATGATCATAATAATAAAATGTTATACATTTATATATAATATATATTATACATATAATAATACAGTAGCTATATAATATAGCCAATTATATATAATACAGATATATAAGATATATACATTATTTAGGTATGTAATGTGTATAGTAAATGTAATAGATTACTATATATATTATATATAGTATGTATAATATACATGTATATAATATATTTACTTACATATGCATATATATGTGCATACATGTATGTATATATTTATATATACACATTGATGTACATATACCGTAAAACCTCCAATTGAACGCCATGGTGGTCTATGGTTCAACCCTTCCATAGTGGCGGTCAATTGAAGGCGACGTTTAAATAGAGGCTGGTGGTGTACTTTTCAAATGGCTCATCACAGAATTTTCAGAAGGTAAATTTAGCCCTATTACGGCGAAGTGAATGTGGCCCTATATCTTGCTCTCTTTTTCCAGTAGAGCGATATTAATCCTATTGAATGCAATAAATCTGCTAACCCACCTCCAACTTGTCAAAGATCTCTTAATAAATATGCATTGAGAAACTGAGAAAGTTCTATACCAGTTAATATATATTGCTTGCAATTGACCTGCAATGATATTATAGCCTGTGTCCTTCTTTGCAATTTGTTGGCATTTTCAATTTTTATTTCATTCTGAATTTGAAGACATAATCTGTTTTATACTTATATTTACCAGTGTTACATAAAAGCTCATTGCATTCATTGATATGTTTGCTACAGTTTGCAGCTAAAACTAGGTTTTTATGTGCAAGAGAAGAGAAGTTACGAGTGTCGATCAAGTGTATGATCAGATTACCGCAATGGCACTACCAAATAATATATTAATTTGCAATTTTTCAAGCTATATAATGATAATCTACTAAATGCTACAATTATTCATGAGCAAGTGACATAAACGAACCATACTTATATTACATGCTGAAACGTTTTTGAAACGTTAAGGTTTTTAAAACAAAAATATTTCTGTCGTTTGCTCGGATAGCTGCGTTCCGATTGTTGCTTTCAATGGAGCGAACATCATTTAATTGTCCAATACCTTTCACAAGTCTTCTGGCCTCAACTCTTCCTCTGCACTGCTGAACTAGTCGATATTAGAGACCAAACAATTTTTTTAGGAGCGCAAAACATTTACGTGCTGTGTTTAGCACAACTGCATTCCGTAAAGGTTTGCTCGCTAAACGTAACCTTTAGTCCAAAACTTGCAAACTGTTTTTATATGCAGGTTATTCAAAGTATTAAGACCGTGTTAAACAAAAAACTACTATTAGCCTGAGACAGTAATGAATTCTATGGCATTGGCATTAAAACCTCTTTTCATATATGTAGGTAACTTTAAAGTATCAAGACCACGTTAAGTAAGTAATTACTACTAGCCTGAAACCATTATTGATTATTTCTATGGTGTTGCTTTCAATGTTTGAACGAAAAAAAGCGAAAATCTTTGGAGTTGGACGATGAGAGAATTGATTGTTATTAATGTAAACGATTCGTTATTAATACGATTTTGTGGACACTTTTCTACTGGTCACTTGATATTATGGGTTCATAAAGATCAAAGATAGTCTAAGTGGTAGTCAAATGTAGGTGGCATTCAAATAGAGGGTGGGGCTCTATTTTTCAACCCTTTTCTCGTAGTGGTGATCAAATGAAGGTAACGTTCAATTAGAGGTTTTACTGTATATAGAAAACTCAGCTTTGTGTTACTCATTCGTATTTACTCAGCCAATTTGTATGCGCAGAGATTTTAAGAGACGTGAACACGTTTGCTACAGGTACAGAGTATTCCTCCGATGCTGCACCAAAGAACACCTACTTACCAAACTAGGTATAGAAAGAAAAAGACTCTAGACCTCAGAGAAAATCACGAGTTGGTATGTGACTGTAAGATGGCCTTGGAACACTTGGCCAGAGTACAAGACCCTCTCTTCTGGCATGGTGACCAGATCACTGAAGTTATTACAAGTGACTATTGTAAACCTACACAAGGCAAGTAATTACAAGTGACTATTGTAAACCTACACAAGGTAAGTCATTACAAGTGACTATTGTAAACCTACACAAGGCAAGTAATTACAAGTGACTATTGTAAACCTACACATGGTAAGTAATTACAAGTGATTATTGTAGACCTACACAAGGTAAGTAATTACAAGTGACTATTATAAACCTATGCGAGGTAAGTCATTACAAGTGACTATTGTAAACCTATGCGAGGTAAGTCATTACAAGTGACTATTATAAACCTACATGAGGTAAGTTATTACAAGTGACTATTGCAAACCTACAAAAAATAATTACTATGACTGGCTATTGCAAAACTTCACAAGGGAAGTGCAGCCTTATCACGTAAACTTATAGCTGTGCCTGTTGCTTTGAAACGAGAACCATGAGCGACAAACTATGCTTCAATTGTCTAAACTCAAATTGAAAATGGAAATCAAAAGCAAAATAGTGTCTTCTGCTTGATTCAAATGAATGGTAGGGTAACTTATTATATTTTTGTTTAGCTATAATTGAGCACTTCACTTGAAATCTTGCTAGGGAACAAAAAAGCAACTTATTTGAAGGTATAAATACTTCTGATTAGTTTATCTTTGAGAACCAGAGACTTCCATAGCTTTTCCTATCCATTCTACCTTCAACTCTCTTTTGTCTTGATATTTTAGACTTTGCTGGATGATAGCGAATGATGTGCTGATCGCTTCATAGAAAATAAAAGCATTTTTAATTGGTTCTGGGTAGCATAGCTCCCCATAAACTGAACTTGTGTTTATAGTCTTTATAAAATGTATACAAGCAGAACTTTTAGTTAACATTGCCAATTATGCGAGAGCAAGCAACTCTTAATTCTGGTTTTAGTAAAAATTAATGTTACTGAGATATGCATAGCCTTTTGCAGACTAGGTTTATTGGCAATTATGCAAGAGTATACAACTCTTAATTCTAGTTTTACTAAATAATCATTTTACTGAGATATGCATAGCCTTTGGTGAACTAGGTTTATCATGGCCTAGTGCATGTTTAAAGCATCGTTTGACATATTCAAGTTAAAGATCCATTCCAGCCCGATGTTCCTTTCTGTTGATCGGTTACTTATTCCTAATCAATTTTACTTAGACAGCAAGCTTACAGTTTAATCTTTGCAAGATGGAAGTTGTTTGCTTGTAGACTCGTCAGCGTGCAAAGTTAACCAAGATGAAAAGACAGGTGTAGTGTACTTGGGCTATACTGACAAATATGTGACCACTGACCTTCAGGCCTTCCAGGACAGGATAAGCAAGAGAGATTTGTACTACACCCGTGGAGACAAGGCATATTCTGGTAGTCTATTTATTTGGCATGATTCATTGTCAAACACCATATTTCTCATGCTACTAGAGTTTATCTCAAATGTTTTGTCAGCCACTTTTATTTATAGAAGGTAAACAATCTGCTAATTTGTAATGTGTAAATATCAACAGTGACGGGGTGGCTCAATGATATCTTTCATCATGCATGCAGTAGACTTATGGTTGGTCTTTATGTGGTGTATTATTTTAAGTTCCGTTGAATAACTTGAAAAGTTACATGTTTTCATGTGAGACTTGTTATAAAATGTAGAGGCAAAAAGTAGACTTCCATTTTGTAACTGCATGCTAGTAGACTAGGTTTGATAACATTGATTAGACCAGTAAATCAATCAGATCTGTACTAATATGAAGCAGTAGTATGCTATAATTCTGGTGGTTCTGGGCCACTCAGTACTCGGTTATATATTTTTTAAATTTACACAATTTTTATTGAATTTACATAAATTTTCTTTTAGCTATTACAACTTTCATAAATGTTTCAACTTTAATGCTATTTCTATACCGTAATCATTTATTAACCATCTATAGAGTTTTAAGTTTCATCCATGCTTGTTTATGATAAGTTATACCTATTTATTTTTATTATAAGTATTTGGGTCGAATAGTACGCTATATGGGGCTCGGCATATATTATTTATTATTAATAATTTCGATCAATTCTTATTTTTTCATCACCTCAATTTTGGTATAAAACTTGGGGTCATTGAGTACAAAGGTCATGGAGTGCCGAGTGACCCATATAACATACTGCTTGAAGCTATCCTAACAAGGTTCAACACAAGCTTATATTATAAAAAAATGTGGGGTAATAATGCCTCTGTAATCACATCTGAAACTGTCTACTTGCGTCTGCAGGTACTCACTGCTATCATAAACTGCTCACTACAGGTGTAATTGAACAGTTACAGCTAGTGACTCCATGTATGGCATATCATGAGTGCGAGTGACTACAAGGGGTGCTTGTCACTAGTGTATATGAATCTAAGTTGGCAAGTCGTTGATGACAACAGCTGCAAGTGGGGTGTTTTCCTTGTAAATATGGTTGCAAGACAAGCATGCTATTTGTGAGAGTGACTGTCATGTTACCACAAGTCGGCATGTCATGTACTGATGTTGTTGATTGCTAACTCGCCATTAAACCACTGCTAATAGGTGCAAGTGTGACCTGCTACTGAGTTGTCTACCGCTGCTTACTATAGGTATGGCGTGTCGACTAGACCGAGCAAAAGCCACTTATTGTCCAGCAAACCAAATTGCTGCCCAAGACTATTCATACTTCTACTGTGATCCACTGACAAGCACATGCAAGCCAGGTAAGATGGTGAACTAGGGCATAAGCTGAACTTCTAATAAACAGTTTAAATCTTTCAAGCCCGGGCTCTGGGCTCGAAATAACGTGGGTTATCGTTTTTCAACCGGATCCCATGAGTAGACTCGGCTGCGTAGTTTTGTTCTGTCTTTTTCATTTCTGGTTTGTGTAAGAATACACAATTTCATTCGAATTGTGTGTAATAGGTTTCAAGTGTAACCCTGATGTTTCAAGCTGATTGGATGATTATTTCTAAAGATATGGTCAAAATACCGAGGGCCTTTCTAATCAATTAGGAAAGGAAAAAAATGCTGCTGACAAAATATTAGTTTCTAATGACATACTGATTGAAGTTCTTAGTAGTGAAGGATAAAACATAAAGAAAACTAGAAAGCTTCTCCTCAGTAACAAGATCTCTACACTAAAACTAGTTGTTTTTCTATTCATAACAAATATACACACTCTATCAGACTCGGTGTACTGCAATCGTCATGATTCTTCAGTTATCTCTAGAACATTACTTCTTCGAAAGAATGTAAAAAAACTGTTTACTATATTTGATTTATGTTTTTTCACTGTGTTTTTCAATCTTGGAGCTTTAATATGTTGTTCAGTTCAAAAGGAATTGTGCTGTTATAAGTGCTTTAACAGTCGGCGAAAAGTTGTTATTACAGCCTCAAATCATGGTACTGGCTTCTATATATTAGACTTGCTGTACTACCCAGTGTTGCCTGGGTAATAAAAAGGTCTTTGGACAGAAAATTGATTTTATTTAACATATAACAACATTTGCCTTCTAACTTTCAAACTAAATATCATGAGAAAAATGTTTTGTGAAAGTCAAATAAATTGAAAAAAGTAAAACCACCATAAAATGGTTCTAATGTAATATGAAATAGTTAGCAAGTGATAGCTAAATTACGCTATGCGGTATATGATAGTGTATTTGATCATTATGCCTTGCATAGCTCAGTGGTAGAGTTTGTCGTTAAAAAACTTGTGGGACGCAATATTCGTGAGTTGAAATTCATCTGCATATGGAATTCTAATTCCAAGATTTTAATAGCTATAGCTGGACATATTGAAGAACAGAAGACGGAGGACAGAAGACAGACAGCTAACTTTGAGAAATATGTGTATAGATTAGCTTTCAAAGCGTTAAATGTGCTCTGAGCTCTTCATGTATAAAACATAGCAATTTGCTTATTCAAATATAAATATTATTATTTTATTAGGTAAATATGTAAATAGCTCTTTGAGCTGTCTGGCTAATAAAGCAGGAGAAAGGCTTAAATTAAATAACACAGTTCTATTTTGATGAAGCTCTTAGCTCAAGGCACACTACAGAGTTTTATTTTTAAAGGTCCTCTCACAGCGCTCTAGCTACATTAGTTCGATACAATATTCAGGTGAAAGCTTTTTACATGAGAGCATGTGACTGTTACTTGATCATGATCTGTGAGCAAAGTAACTAGCAACTTTGTTTAAGGTGCCTACAGGTATCAAATATTAATTTTAAATACGAGTATTGGTATCAATTAGTCCTGCAAAATTATTATGTAATCTATCAGACTTGTTAGGTTCCTGGCTGGTCGAGCTAGAGCATGTAATTTAATAAAAGCATATCGGAAATAACATGAATTTATCCTTTTTTTAAATACTATGTGTTCTGTTTTTGCCATGATTAGATTTCACATTAGGTAGAATAAATAGACCCTTTTAGGTTGATCAAATAATTCATGCAACAAAACAACTACTTATCACTTTTATGTATTCAGTCACTTACCTTCACGCTTGTAGGCAAGTTGCAGTTCAAGATGGCTCCTTTTTATTAAAACATGACAAGTTGAGACAGTTGTTGAACCTTCTTAAACACTACAGTTATGGTCACACGCTAAATATAAAGGGAGTCGTAACAGATCTAATACACTTAGCACATGTGTGATAATGTTTAGTTGCTGTGCTCTCTTTTCATTACTTTTTAGTAATATGTAGTAGTTGCTCAAAAGCCTTCCTTACCTTCTACGTTTTTATATCATCATGTCACTAACTATAACTACAGTTAGATTTAATGTTATTATATTTTATACAAAGAACTGTTTATTTGTGCCATCGGTGTCTAAAAGAAAGCAATTGCTAACCACCATGTTTATTCGCAAATAATTAAAAACAATGTAGGGGCTAGAATAGTTCTAAGTGAATATTAAAGAAGAACTTTAAGTTTACCGATAAATACAATTGTCCTCATGTAGATTCTACAGAAAACATGTATAAATAGATTTTTCATTGTCAAAGGTTTAAAGCATTATACATTCTACCACCAAATAGCCATAATAATAAATCATATCACATATTTTTTGGATCAGCTGTGTTGTGTTGGATGTGCTGGTTGTAAATTGAACACTATAATCAATCTGCAATATTTTATTTGTTCTAAATTTTTGCTAGCTACGGCCAACGACCCGTTGATTCCGTCCCTGGAGTGTGACCCAACTAAAACAGGGGATGACGACTACTGCTACTTCTATCAGAACCTAGAGCTCAAATGTCCTCAGAGAATTCCTTATGGAGGTAAGAATAATGATAACCAAAAGCTGCTTTTTCATTTTGTAAAAAGTGCTTTGGTCAACTCTTTCATATAATAGCGGCAGTCAGACTATTGTGGCAGTTAGACCATTGTGGCAGTTAGACTATTGTGGCAGTTAGACCATTGTGGCAGTTAGACTATTGTGGTAATTGGACTACTGTGACAGTTAGACTATTGTGGCAGTTAGACTATTGTAGCAGTTAGACTATTGTGGTAGTTAGACTATTGTGGTAGTCAGACTATTGTGGCAGTTAGACTATTGTGGCAGTTAGACTATTGTGGTAGTTAGACTATTGTGGTAGTTAGACTATTGTGGTAGTTAGACTATTGTGGTAGTTAGACTATTGTGGTAGTTAGACTATTGTAGCAGTTAGACTATTGTGGTAGTCAGACTATTGTGGCAGTTAGACTATTGTGGTAGTTAGACTATTGTGGTAGTTAGACTATTGTGGCAGTTAGACTATTGTGGTAGTTAGACTATTGTAACAGTTAGACTATTGTGGTAGTCAGACTATTGTGGCAGTTAGACTATTGTAGCAGTTAGACTATTGTAGCAGTTAGACTATTGTGGTAGTTAGACTATTGTAGCAGTTAGACTATTGTAGCAGTTAGACTATTGTAGCAGTTAGACTATTATGGTAGTTAGACTATTGTGGTAGTTAGACTATTGTGGCAGTTAGACTATTGTGGTAGTTAGACTATTGTGGTAGTTAGACTATTGTGGTAGTTAGACTATTGTGGTAGTTAGACTATTGTGGTAGTTAGACTATTGTGGTAGTTAGACTATTGTGGTAGTTAGACTATTGTGGTAGTTAGACTATTGTGGCAGTTAGACTATTGTGGTAGTTAGACTATTGTGGCAGTTAGACTATTGTAGCAGTTAGACTATTGTGGTAGTTAGACTATTGTGGTAGTTAGACTATTGTGGTAGTTAGACTATTGTAGCAGTTAGACTATTGTGGTAGTCAGGCTATTGTGGCAGTTAGACTATTGTGGCAGTTAGACTATTGTGGTAGTTAGACTATTGTGGCAGTTAGACTATTGTGGCAGTTAGACTATTGTGGTAGTTAGACTATTGTGGTAGTTAGATTATTGTGGCAGTTAGACTAATGTGGTAGTTAGACTATTGTGGTAGTTAAACTATTGTGGTAGTTAGACTATTGTGGTAGTTAGACTATTGTGGCAGTTAGACTATTGTGGTAGTCAGACTATTGTGGCAGTTAGACTATTATGGTAGTTAGACTATTGTGGCAGTTAGACTATTGTGGCAGTTAGACTACTGTGGTAGTTAGACTATTGTGGCAGTTAGATTATTGTGGTAGTTAAACTATTGTGGCAGTTAGACTATTGTGGCAGTTAGACTGTTGTGGCAGTTAGACTATCGTGGTAGTTAGACTATTGCGGCAGTTAGACTGTTGTGGCAGTTAAACTATTGTGGCAGTTAGACTGTTGTGGCAGTTAGACTATTTTGGCTGTTAGACTATTGTGGCAGTTAGACTATTGTGGCAGTTAGACTGTTGTGGCAGTTAAACTGTTGTGGCAGTTAGACTGTTGTGGCAGTTAGACTATTGTGGCTGTTAGACTATTGTGGCAGTTAGACTATTGTGGCAGTTAGACTATTGTGGCAGCTAGACTATTGTGACAGTTAGACTATTGTGGTAGTTAGACTATTGTGGCAGTTAGACTATTGTGGCAGTTAGCCTGTTGTGGCAATTAGACTGTTGTGGCAGTTAAACTATTGTGGCAGTTAGACTGTTGTGGCAGTTAGACTATTGTGGCTGTTAGACTATTGTGGCAGTTACACTATTGTGGCAGCTAGACTTTTGTGACAGTTAGACTATTGTGGTAGTTAGACTGTTGTGGCAGTTAGACTATTGTGGCAGTTAGACTGTTGTGGCAGTTAGACTATTGTGGCAGTTAAACTATTGTGGCAGTTAGACTGTTGTGGCAGTTAGACTATCGTGGTAGTTTGACTATTGTGGCAGTTAGACTATTGTGGCAGTTAGACTATTGTGGCAGTTAGTCTGTTGTGGCAGTTAGACTATCGTGATAGTTAGACTATAGTGGCAGTTGGACTACTGTGGCAGTTAGACTATTGTGGCAGTTACACTATTGTGGTAGTTAAACTATTGTGGTAGTTAGACTATTGTGGCTGTTAGACTATTGTGGTAGTTAGACTATTGTGGCAGTTAGACTATTGTGGCAGTTAGACTGTTGTGGCAGTTAGACTACTGTGGTAGTTAGACTATTGTGGCAGTTAGACTATAGTGGCAGTTAGACTATCATGGTAGTTTGACTATTGTGGCAGTTAGACTATTGTGGCAGTTAGACTATTGTGGCAGTTAGTCTGTTGTGGCAGTTAGACTATCGTGATAGTTAGACTATAGTGGCAGTTGGACTACTGTGGCAGTTAGACTATTGTGGCAGTTACACTATTGTGGTAGTTAAACTATTGTGGTAGTTAGACTATTGTGGTAGTTAGACTATAGTGGCAGTTAGACTATCATGGTAGTTTGACTATTGTGGCAGTTAGACTATTGTGGCAGTTAGACTATTGTGGCAGTTAGTCTGTTGTGGCAGTTAGACTATCGTGATAGTTAGACTATAGTGGCAGTTGGACTACTGTGGCAGTTAGACTATTGTGGCAGTTACACTATTGTGGTAGTTAAACTATTGTGGTAGTTAGACTATTGTGGCTGTTAGACTATTGTGGTAGTTAAACTATTGTGGCAGTTAGACTATTGTGGCTGTTAGACTATTGTGGTAGTTAGACTATTGTGGCAGTTGGACTGTTGTGGCAGTTAGACTATTGTGGCAGTTAGACTATTGTGACAGTTAGACTATTGTGGCAGTTAGACTATTGTGGCAGTTAGACTACTGTGGTAGTTAGACTATTGTGGCAGTTAGACTATTGTGACAGTTAGACTATTGTGGCAGTTAGACTATTGTGGCTGTTAGACTATTGTGGTAGTTAGACTATCGTGGTAGTTAAACTATTGTGGCAGTTAGACTATTGTGGCTGTTAGACTATTGTGGTAGTTAGACTATTGTGGCAGTTAGACTGTTGTGGCAGTTAGACTATTGTGGCTGTTAGACTATTGTGGTAGTTAGACTATTGTGGCAGTTAGACTATTGTGGCTGTTAGACTATTGTGGTAGTTAGACTATTGTGGCAGTTGTACTATTGTGGCAGTTAGACTATTGTGGTAGTTAGACTATTGTGGCAGTTAGACTACTGTGGCAGTTAGACTATCGTGGCAGTTAGACTACTGTGGCAGTTGGCCTATTGCGGCGGCAAATATGTAGCCACCCTGAGTGTGTCGTTATTTTAAAGTATAAATTTTCACATTTGTGAGAATTGAAAATAATAGTTATGCAGATAATTCACCAAAGTGGGCGTTTGGGCCACTGAACATGTTGTCATATATTAAATTGTTACAGTAAGAACTGTAGTAGTAATAATATAGCTGTTGACTACTATCAGAGTACCTCCTAACTCCATAGAGTAAAGAAATGAAGGCTAAGTTTCTGTTGTATCTGATAGATGACACATCTAATGCAGTACATGTTTTTGTCAAACTTTTTTGGGGGAGTATAAGGTTCAGTCAGGCTCATTTTGCCAAGAAGAATCAATTTCTGTTTTATTATAGCCCAGTAACTCATACCAAATTATGCACATAAATCAGATCAAATAAAAGTGAACATAAATCTAAAGTATGGTGCATAACTGACACGAGAACACAATTCAAGAACTATAATAATGCAATTTATATAAGCTTCAGGGTGCTTTTGGAATTATTCAGGTGATATGTGATGGAGTTTGCTTAAAGCATTCGGGCTCCAATCACTTATCTCATCACAATTTTGGGAAACATACGTAGTTTTTGCCTTGATTGGGATGCCCCAGGTTGCACTGGTAACCCGGTTGACTAGGGTTCATTGACAGTGGATAAGCTCATGCTAGTGAAAGCGTAATTAAATGCTTTGGTCTTAAATTTTCAAAATAATTTAATGTTTGTAGGCAATTATAATAGGCGCATGCTTTATAGTACTCGGTGTCTGCTAAAATGCTTTTATTGGGTTCGCTGGGCCATTGAGAGAGTTATTACCATTTCTATCACATGGTGCTAAGAGTTGCACGTAGAGAATAGCTCGAAGTTTAATGATATAATTTGGGCTAAAGGAATGTGTATCACATACTTTCCTCAATGAATGATATATTTTTGCATTTCATAAATCTGTCAACACCCTCCAACTACTTTTAACAGATGACAGCAGGCAAGTGCCTATTTTTTGTGAATTAATGCATGATATATTTTAGCTAAATACTTATCATCGTATTAAAACCTAGGTTAACGAAGGTAATTTTATTATTCATCTTGATTGTTTGATCATTGGAAAAAATATTTTTTAATTTTCAGTGGGTTGGCAGGGCGGTCATAGTGTTGAAGAGGCCCATATCTGTGGGCTGAGGTATTGGCTTTTGTTTCAGTTATTGATATTGGATGAGTAACTTGATGCAGTAGGTGCATTTCATGCCACACTCTTCTCCAGTTTCACTAGCGCTCACTCTCCCTCTTGATACTGAGCCTAGTTAGGTTTATAAACTATTGATCATATTTCCTTTCTCATTAAGTAGATCTGTCAGCACCCTTCGTCAAGCAACACTGCTCTTTACCATCATTACAGGTGTTACGTATTCTGAATTGCAATTGTCTGTTTTTTAGCCAAATGTCCAACGCGGATACTCGAGTGCAACCCTACATTGAGACGCTGCCAGTTCGCGGCTTCCTTTAGCCGTTCTGATTATAAAATAGACTTGTGTAAATTCCATATTGGTCGCACCCTCACCAAATCGTGTAAGTTCATTAGATGCTACTAGGTGTTACTTGGTGTTACTAGGTGTTGCTAGATGTTACTAGGTGTTGCTAGGCATTACTAGGTGTTGCTAGGTGTTGCTAGGTGTTGCTAGATGTTACTAGGTGTTACTAGGCGTTACTAGGTGTTGCTAGGTGTTGTTAGGCGTTACTAGGTGTTGCTAGGTATTGCTAGGTGATTCTACCAAAAGATTGAGACAAGCTATATGCCACTGTGTTGATATTTAACATAAATGTACCTCTTAGCTTGCTGCTATTGGCTGATGCATGTATTCACTTTCCATAATCTTTTTCTCAGAAAAGTGATTCAAATAAAAGATGACATGAGGTCCATACATTTGTTTCTGTTTTAGACTGGGATTCTACCGATCTCAAATTAGCTGAAAAGGCATGGGTGGGTGACTGCGGGTTCCGCTGCTCCGCTAAGTCTGACTGTAGTTATTTAAGGCGACACTTCAATGGAATGAACTTTTGCTGCAGCAACAAGGGATTCTGCTCAACAAACTGTTTCGGTAGAATATTTAAGTCTGTGTTCAATCGGGCATCTATAACTATATATAAAAGCTGGATGGTCATTACGTGACTTATTACCACCCAATATTATTTGCTCAACTTGTAGTAAATCTCTGACTGTCAAAGCTACGTCATGACCTATTATACGGTCTAATGTATCGCGATTTTGTATGGTCTAGCTTGTACTGTTACTAAGTAGACATTTGTGTGAAACATTTTTTACCATCTGGAGTTTTTAAACTAATATAAAATTGTTAGAATGTCTGATTGCGGATACATTGCTCTATCTTTAGAGTCGTGTCCACCTGGATGGACGGGGCTGCTGTGCGAGACTAACCTAAACACTGTCCCTCTAAAATGCCCTACCGGTTGGAGTGGTCCTATGTGTTCCGTAAAGCTCTGCAACAAGTTCTTTCTTTGTTCAAATGGTGGCAGATGTGTGCAATGTAAGCTTCTAACATTCTGCTATTACCATTATCTACAGTAACTCTGAACAACTCAATATGTCCAGTTAATGTGTTCTGTTTTAATAAATTAACGAAATTACGTAGAGATTTTTGCGAATTCCTGTTTAGCTGTATAGCCAATGATCATAAATAACTGTTGTTTGGTAGCATGCAATACAGTTGAATTTTACTAAATGCTATTTTCTTTATGGTTTATCTTTCAACATTTATTTTGATTGATAAAAAAGAAGCATTTAAACTGTAAATATTTGTTTTTTAGATGAAAAAATTATAAGATAATAGTCATATTCGCATTTAGACATATTAGCAATGATGCTATCGAATAATATGCTATAAATTTGTAAATTTTTAAGTTTTAAAATGATAATTTATCAAACGCTACAAATATATATTCATGAACAAGTGAAATAAACGAACCATACTTATATTACATGCAGAAACAAAAATTAACATTCTTGATACAAAAATATTTCCATCGTTTGCTCGGAAGCTGCCTTCTGATTGTCACTCTAGATGGAATGAACATCTTCTAGTTGTCCAATACGTTCCACAATGTTTTCTAGCCTCAACTCTTTTTTTGCACTACTGAACTAGTCGATATTAGCGTCCAAACAATTTTTTGGCAGGGCAAAACTTTTATGCGTTGTATTTAGCACAAATGCAGCTCGAAAAAAGTTTGCTCGCTAAACATAACCTTTGGCCCAAAACTTGCAAATCACCGTTTTTATATGCAAATTCTTCAAAGTATTAAGACCGCGTTAAACAAGAAAGTGCTATTAGTCTGAGACAGTTATTGATTATTTCTATGGTGTTGCTTTCAAAGTTTTAACAAAAAACAAACAAAAAGCTTTGGAGTTGAACAATGACAGAATTGATTGTTAATAATGTAAACAATTCCTTATTAATACGATTTTTTTACACTTTTCTACTGATCACTTGATATTATGGGTTCATAAAGATCAAAGATAGTCAGTGGTAGTCAAATGGAAATGGCATTCAAATGGAGGGTAGCACTCTATTTTTTAACTCTTCTCTCATAGTGGCGGTCAAATAGAGGTGGTGTTCAACTACAGGTTTGATGGTATTTGCTGTTTAATATATTCAGATCATATCCCCAATTTGCCTGACCACCCATTACATTTTTACTTCTCAAAAAAAGGCTTTGCATTTTATACGAGACACCAACACCTTGCCAATTTACACTAAGAAATGGCGTCATGCAGAAAGAGCTTTTTCTTCCAATATACCATAATTTTACTTCACTGTTCTTTAATTTTATTTTATTATTTTGTCTCATAGTCTAATATATTTTGAATGACGTTGACCGGTGATGATAGGGTTTATATCTATATAAAACGCTAGCTGTTTACCGCTGGTAAACTTCAATAATTGCTTGTAGCAAACTGTGTTACCCCCCACACCTAAATCAAAAGTAACCTCACACCTAGCTACAACTGTCTGTAAAAACTTGATTATGACATTTTGAGATAAAAAATTTGCCATTAAAGAATATTGTTGTTAAAAGAATTGAAGATTCGTTGTTAAAAAATTAAGTTGTTTCAAGTTGTAGGTTTGGTTAACTATTCTGGTAGATTAGGAATTGTTTTTGTAATTAGCTGTATAATAGCCACTGATATCTTTCATCATGCATGTGGTAGAGTTATGATTGGTCTTTATTTGGTGTATTACTCAAGTTGAATAACTTGAGAAGCTTCATGTTTTCTTTTGAGACTTGTTATGATTGCTACGTTTCCACAGAGTGATATTTGTAGTAACACACCCTCATATGGCGCTGCAATGTTATCATAGAAACAACCGTGTCACTCATTCTGTCATGATTTGGTGTTGATGTTTGGACACCTGTGCGATTTTGCCATCTTTGTGCCATGAAAACAGCTTTAACGACCAACAGAGTTGGACTTGTGCATAAGTCTTGCTTATCTGTTGCTTCAGATGCAGAAGCTCTTGTTGTTGACACGCTCTTAACACATAAGGCGTTGACTTCAATTTTGTAATGATGCATCTTAATAAACTAGGTTTGATAACAAGGCTTAGATCAATCATTCAGATGGTTACTAATACGTAGTTCTCTTAACAAGGCTCAACACAAAAATTACGTATTATAAAGAAATGTGGAGCAATAATGCATTTGTAATCATATGAGTTCTGTTAGCTAGCTTAAGTTACAACCAACTAGACTGCAGCCATAGCAATGATCTACATGTACATCGGTTTTTCATATGCATCTTCACATATATTCCAAATGATTAGATTATTTCATGAGGAAACGACTCTTCATTAATTTGGAGTTGTCAGTCTTGTAATCAAATATGTTAGTAACCTTTCTTCCTGATTCATTCCCCTGTAACAAACAACTGTTATGAGCTCATACACTTATTGCTAGTGTTATAATATAGAATATTTTCAGCTCGGTGTTCGTGCACAGATAATTTCTTTGGACCAGAGTGTCTGACGCCTAAAATTTGTGAGCTCAGCCCTTGCGACGATGTTGACAAATACTGCGAGTCAGATGACGGAACAACAAGCGTTTGCGCTCCTGTCTCTCGTGTCTTTGCAAAATACAAGTTCTTCGATATTACAGCTGCACGAGGATGTACTAATGAGCAGTGCAAGTAAGTACCGTATACAAGTATTGGCTACAGGAGTCAGTGTTTGGCAGCGATAGTAACATTGATGCATTCAGAATGTGCTTCCGCTAGTATCGGCACTACTGTCAGTCTTTTTTGTGTTGCTCATGTGTCTAGTTCCTCTAGCAGCTAGCACACTCTCTGTATTTTATAAAGTTACATAGAACAATATTCCTATTATTGCTTTAATTTCTTAACAATTAAAAATAAAAGAAGTTACAAAAGTGTCGTTTGCTGTTCAATATACTCCCCTAGAAGTACAATCCCCTATGAGTATTTCTAAAATTAAAAATAATTTGGACTATGATTACTTTGGTAATATGTTAGGGAAACACTTTCTCAGTAAAAGCTAAAACACTTGCCTGCAATCAATACTGCCCTAGGAGTATAAGGGGTGTATGTAAGAGAGTATTGCTAAAACAGCCATATTGTTAGAAGCTTCGTAAGCCACACATGTACATGTAGATTTCTAGCATGTGTCGCTCCTGTAACATTAGTGCCATGCTCATGTAGTGTGTGCATGTTTTAAATCATGGATCTGTTTAACCAACTTTCTGCGGAAAAAGTTTGGCTCACTCTATTTCAAGCTTATAAGTGGTTTTGCAAGCAATTGTTTTAGCTTTTGCTGAGAAATTGTGCTTCCCTAACATATTACCGAAGTTATCCTAGTCCCAATTCTTTTTAGTTTTAGAAATCTTACTTTCTTTGTGCGTTAATGGTTCAATTTGATAAAAAACTTTTTACTCTCATGTGAACTAACAATGTCATAGATATGCAATCAAATTTTTTCCAGAAGGAATTTAAAATCCTTGTTGGCTTTATCTTGGCATTCCTAAAAATCTTACATTTAGAAAGTAAATTTTTTTGTACAAATTTCACTAGTTAGAAAAATATTTTTCAGAAAAATTGCAAAAATTTTTTTTAGGTAAATTATACACAGAATACAAGCGCTTATGTAGTGATTTTAAAGAGCTGCAAAACATTTTTTATAGTTGCAGCTTTAGTCACTATTATTATTTCTCATCTACACTTGTAGCTGCTAGATACAACTAAATACACTGTGTTTTTCATTTCCTGAGTAACCTATCATTCAATCACCGAGGATTTTGGAATCGTATCTCATACTATGGTATCTACACTTGACAGTGCAACTATGCCGGGCAGTGAGTGTTTGGGGGAGCGATGTGGCTGTCCTATAGGGATGACATCGTTGAAACGAATTGGTCAGCCACCAAGATGTGTAGCAGGTGCCATGCCATGCAACGTCTCTCACCAGGGAGAGTGCTCGACCATACATCCTGAGATGATATGTTCTGGTAAGGTTTCTGCCCTTGTAGAATAA
The DNA here is from genome assembly GCF_963576615.1 of Watersipora subatra. Lineage (NCBI taxonomy): Eukaryota > Metazoa > Bryozoa > Gymnolaemata > Cheilostomatida > Watersiporidae > Watersipora > Watersipora subatra. The sequence continues at coordinate 10,407,813 of NC_088717.1, forward strand.
ATTTAAAAAAAACAATTCCACGAAATCTTTTTTAGGATGTTCGCAATATCACGGTATTCAAAGCAATGCATCTCAAATAGTGGAGCGACCCTCCCTTTCTACCGAAGAGCAAAAGGCTTGATCAAGGGGCACTTTTGACCTTGGGGAGCATGCTTTTTTATTTTTGTTTGTTACTGTCCTAGCATGAAGTGCAGTTGCACTTATACTGCATTGGGGAGGGAAAGTGGTGCTCTCATTGCGAGAGTGAGTAGCCAGCATTCACTCTATGGTGCGAGGGTTTTATTTGTACTGAGCATGCACACTGTGCACATAGCAGGAGTCTGGAGTGTTAAATCTTTTCTGTCGCAGTAAATATAGTTACTTTTCTTGTCAACAGGTCCATATTTCTTTCCTTTTTTCAAACGTTAATAAGGCGACAGTGTTCTGCAGAAGTATACTTTTAACAATTTTATAGACAAACTAGCGGAATGCCTGGCATTGCACAAGTATTAAACCAGCTTATAAACAGTGGCAGATAATGTAGTTGTCTGCCACTTGCCATTAGCCTGCCACATTGCCAATGGCTAATTTGAGTAAGCTAGTATTCGTATTGCCAAACTTACTAATAAGAGCTGTGAGAGCAAGCTTTCGAGATGATGCACCGTAATGTAATGCAGAGTCGCTATGTGTATTTTATCCTAGACAACCACTCATATCACCAAATGAATTCAATGCATCTCGCTTTGCCGCTCTTATTATACATTATACAGATCTATATCATCAGAGAATTCCCCTGAAAAAAAAGAACAGAAATGACGTTGCCTGAAAAATATTTAGTTGATAATGTTAATATCAGCTTTTTTTAGAATAGGCTGATTTGTACCACATGTCCTTGACATTATGTGAGTTCTACCACTTGTCCTTGTCAATGAAACTGTTATGCTCAAAATTTGCTTTGATTTTATGTCTACCATATGTTATGGAAACAACAGGTGGTTTAGGGTTCATCTGTATGTTTTACCTGTTATGGAAACAACAGATGATTTAGGGTTTGACTGTATGTTTATCAGCAACTATGGAAACAACAGATGGTTTAGGGTTCGACTGTATGTCTACCACCTGTGCTTTATGATTCGACTAAATGTTTATCATTTTCTGGATGTGTAATTTTGTAATTTGGGTCACCATTGCATGACCAGAGTTTAAAAATAAAATCGCTAATGAGAATAAATAAGTTTGGTTTGATTAAATAAACTTAAAAATCAATCTGATATTCTTCTCTCTGTCCTGCAGGTAACTCTGAGTATATCGGAAAGGTGGCTCTCAGACCTGTTGGATATGTCTCATTCTGTCTCTGTGCCCTGCCAGAGTACTTCGATACTGCAACTGGAGCATGCATGGCCCAGGTGAGCGTGTATGCAATCTCAGATAGTGTGTACATGCAGTGCTGATCTTTTGTCCAGGCTTGATAGACCTAAATTTGTGGTGAGATTAGGTGACCTACTTAACACTAGTCATGCATCAAGTATCAGGAGAAACTTTGCTGACTTTGTTCACTATGTTGCCATGACGCGTATGACTCGCATCATGCTGATTTGGAGTTGTGTGCTCATTCAGTTATCTTGCAAATTAAGTGTTTCTATAGACATTCACATGATGTGCATTCACTTCTGCGCCTTGTTGAAAAAAGGTATTGTACGGTGTATGTTAAAAATTAGGGAAACACGTGTTAGCAGCACTAAAATGTGAAATTCGATTGAGAAAGGACGATGGAAGTAGCGAAAATGTTTAAAACTGAATAGCTGGCGCGGTATTTTAATGCGCATCATTCACTAGTGCTGTTTCCATCATTTGCAAGCATGATGGATTCGATAGAGTTTTGCGAATCGCAAAACTCACTTTCTGGCGGATTTATGTCATTTCCATGATGCAGTTAACTTGTGGATTGGCTCAAATTTGCAAATCATGCGCGTCATTGAAACAGTAATTGTGACTGTTCAATCAAACATACTTTTAGGCAAGATATTTACAAGAACTTTTTTATTCTTGCTTCTATTTGAATGCATGGGATGAAGTTGGAAGTTTTTATCTCAAAATAGCATAAATTTATATTATATTTTATAAACCGGTTAAAGTCATATTTCATATTCTGATTAGGTGAATGAGTAAGCCAATCATAGCAGATTGTCAATTAAAAGTATTTGGCACCACTGACATGCACCACTATGCTATACTCCGTCATCAATGCTGACGACCTTTTTCGGATTCATGCACTAGATTTGTCAGGTTTTTCACTTTTGAAGCTGCATTAGCTCTACGTAAAATATCATTAAAGGGTAAAGCCTATTGCAGCAAATCATTTTTTGTGTCTCTGTGAAAAATCCACTGTGACCCTTGACCTTTCTAACTTGAGAAAATCAACCACTTAGAGCTGAGAGAATAAATATATTTCTTCAGGAATAATAAAGTACAAGCAGAGTGTATTACAACTTAGAGAGCTGTATCATATGAACGCTTCTGATGAGGCGCATCTGATGAGGCTTCTGCGTGCTCCTGTATACTAGAGGACCCGCGCCTCTAGCTCAGGGGTCGGCTAGTCATTTCTCTTCCGGCGGCCTTTGGCTAGTTCAGTTTGGTTAGAGTCGCTCTCTCGGTGCGGTTGGATCGAGTCCTAGTGTTATCTGACAAGACATTTCTATTTTCTGGCTGGGCAGTGGGCTAGAAAGCACCTGCCACTCTGGGCGGCACCTGCCATACATTCACGTTCAAGTAGTATTGCTATTATAGAATACTTTTTGAGGCATTCATTACTGTTTATTTGTTACTGATTTTTAGAAAAATACGTCAGAGAGTGCTGAGTTTCTTAGAGTATTTGATGACGTGAATCCAGCTCTATCGGGAGCTGTGGTTGCCATCATATGTTTGGCTATTGTCGGAATTGGTGAGTAGTTTTGTTGTTTGTGCCTCTAGCTTCATCAATTTTTATTGTTGGATTTTCAAATCAAATCTTTGCAAATCTTTCTCTCCTGGATATGGACTAGAATGCTACATCAATATATTATCAGATCAACAAGAATTTTTCAAATATCATGTAAAATTTGCTCGAACATTTTAAAAATACGTTTGAAGTTGTTTTAAATTTCACAGTTTGGTGAATTAAAGTAAATTAAAAATAGTAAATAAATGAAATTTAAATTATATGTAGTGTAGGAGTGAATTAGACCTTGAATTTTTATCACTTACTCTACCACAAAACGTACACATTGAGACTCCTACATTCCCATTCACATATCTTTGGGCTAATTTAATTATGACAACATCTTTTTACTGGTTATTACTTTATTAATGTTGTTTTTACGTGTAGTTTATGTTTTTACATTAAGTTTTTTACATAGTTTTATATAATGAACATAGATTACATAATTTATATATATAAAAGTTTTATATATAATAGTATTATATATATTTCATTTAAATGCTATATGTAGTTACCTGAAGTATTTATCATTGTTTTTTAAGATATGAGGCAAATTTAACAATGTATAATGTATTCATACGAAATATTAACTTTGAAATATGGAGCAAATATCAAAATGAATTCTTTTTGTGTGTCAGGGTTGACTATATTGCGCCACTCGACTCGTATGTTTAAGTGTCTTATTGCTGGCACCATTTAAAATTAATTTTAAAAATATGTAGTTTTTGTCAAGCTGTAGCACTCAAAAGATATTTGGTTATTACTTCTGTATAGAGTTGCTCTACCCTCATTAATTTTGGGATGATAAAAGAACAATGTTCCTGTCTCTTACAAGGGTAAATGTAGCTGCTCATGTTTTTAGGAGTCCTCATTGTCTCTGTTCTTGTTCTCAAGAAGCGTAAACAAGATGATGAGAATGCAGTAAAAGCAAAACGGGAGGCTTCTCGTGCTTCTGCTCTCTCAACTAGAATCAGCGCCTCTAAAGCTGCTGAGAGTGAGATGTAGTTATCTACAGCTAAGATCTACAAGTAGCATTTACTGTTCAAGTAAAGCCCATGGAATCTCAATGCGGTTCGACGTGTCTGTCATAAACTCTAGTTGGCAATTTGTAGTTTTCGGTACTCCGTGTATCGAAATTGTTAACTTTTTGTTCCAAATGTAGTTTTGTGTCACGTGTGTTGATGTGTGTGTCAAAAAAATTTCTGGTATCATCATAGTTCAGTTATGTCGTTATGTGATTTCACTCAAAATACACCCAATTTTACAAAAATACACCGACTTTTCACAATTCAATTCATTTTAGTTTACCACTTCATCAGAATTGATTATTAACCTCTTGAAATGTTTAGACTGAGATCTTCGTGGTTTATGCTGGTCCAAGGCTGAGACTGAGGTTAGAATTGCTGATAGCTATAATTTACATCAGCAAATAAATGAACTGAAGTATGACAGTAGAAGCGCTAGAAGCTCATCAGTGTTATCTGCCCTTATCCATAATTATAACTAGTCTTCATCTTTTTGCCAGCAATGATACTTTCTGAAGACATGTGATTCAGTAAGCCTAAATTCTGTTTCTATTCATTCGAATGAAAAGATGTAATGTTTGTGCAACATGCGGCAAGTCTAAAGTTCAAGGTCATCAGTTATAAGACAAATATTTAAACCTAAATGCTCATGTGCTACATACATGTAAGTGAACTGATATGCTGCTGTGGAGTTAATAACATGAACTTGAAAGAAGTACAGGAAGTGAAGTTATCACTGAAATAGCAGTTTAACCACTACATCACTTCTGCTACCTGGCTATTTGAGGGATGATCAGATAGTACACCTGCTATTGGAGTTGTCTACCCATAGGTATACACCATTTTGCCATAAACAGGGTGTGACAAGTCATGCCTCTATTAAATGTCCCAGACAAGAAAGAGCATATTTTTGGAGAGCTGTCACACGGAACACAAGCTATCAACAATTATCTGTTACTTTGAGTTCAACACACTCAGTTATTTAGGATATATTGAACAACTGTGTTATACTTGAAGGCTTATTATTTTACATGTTCCTCAACTAGTTGCCACTAGTACCCTGCTAGTGATGGATGAACGCTCTGAATCTGAGGCTACTAAAAAGATTGGAACAGTTGATGATGGTGCAAAAAGATATTCACAGAGTAGTGCAACTGATGGTAGTGATGAATTTGAGAGTGCAAAACACTTTCTTGAAGGGTTGGTGAATTTACATTTATTTCATAGCTTATCTATTGACTAACAATAACAGCACTTCTGAAATACTGTCTTAGAATTCTAGAAAGATGATCACAGCACAACAGGAAAATTAGAGTTATCCGCCTACCTGTTGCACTTTCACAAGCTGTTCAGAAGTTATCATGGACCGCTACAACCAATTTTATAAATGGCTCTCTTTATCACTTTATAAATTCTTATTTTTATTAGATTTTGATCTTCCAGAAAGGTTTATTTGATACTTTCAAAGGCTACTTCAAATATACATGGTTGAGTTCATCTCTGACTGCATACGCTTACAGCTTTAAAATCATGAGCATTCTAGCTCGACCAACATGCCATACATTCTTTTGCAGTTGAACTTGGTGACAAAAATCATTACCTCCAACTAAGTTTTCTAACTCATGGTATGGCCTCAGCAAAAAGTAACACGAAAACTCTGCAGTGTATTTCATCTATGTTATAAATAGCTAAAGAGAAGTTGTATAACCACTATTATTCTCGAGCGGCTGTTTGCATAACTTTGGATGAGTAATTTTCATTAATATAAACTCAGTGCAACGATTACTGGAGTCAAAGTACAGTAATATAATCTTAAAATGATATAAAATTTAAAAAGCTTGGAAGCTGTAAAAACAACACATGTAGTATGGCATATTTAAACCATGAATTAATATGGATAGACAACTCCAATTATAAAGAAAGTCAAAGGAAGACTGTTGATGCAATATTTTCATTTAAATTTAAATAAATTCTACTGTAAACATACTCTTCGTAATCAGCATCTGAAGCTAATATTGAAAGTCAATTTTAAAAATTTTTTCCCAGATTTTGAATTAAAACAAACAACCAAAATTTAATGTAGGTTAAGAAGTAAACGTTTATTCTTACATGTTCGTTTATTCTCACATGTTTGTGTTTTGACAGCTCTGTTGCAATATAGAATATACAAGTTGATCTCTTACTTTTCTTCAATTAGAATAGATTGGTGATCAATCCTCAACAAGGCCACTGATGGTGGCAGCTAGAGCATGAACTCTTAGATTACTTACACTACAAAATCAACAATGCAGGTTATTCTGTACTATGATCTATACTATGCTCTATACTACGATCTACAGTATGATCTATTATACTATAATATATACTATTAGTTATACTATGATCTATATTATGATTTATACTATGATCTATACTATGATCTATGATATGACAAAAAAATCAGATAGCACTGTTGTTATCTGTTGAGGCAGCAGAAAAATTCATTGCCGAAGTCCAAAAATTTTTTGCATATCAATTCATAAAATCTAATATAATTTGCAAAGCCCGTCTTAGCTGCCACATAATATATGAAACATTGAGCCAATTGTTCTGGAGTAAAACTATTTCTACTAGACAACATATGAAAGCCTTCTGGTGTATATTATAGCTGCTCTAACACTAACGCTCCGTAAGATGGGCTGGTGAAACTAAACTGCTAGTTGGTTTTACACTACGCACAGCACTGCTCTATTAGCATCCTTCATGTAGTTGTTTATTGTAATTTTATATCATGTAATGAAGTGCCTCAAACTGATTGAAGTTGATTTGAATTGGTTTGCGTTGATATAAGTCGGTTAGCTAACCAGTTTGTGTTTGCTAGCTAGACTTTTCATTGAGATCAATTGAACATTTGTAGTTAGTGAAAAAGTATGTATTTCAACAGAATAACAAGTTGAGAAATTTTGTAACAGTTAAAACAAAAAACTTAAACAAATAGTAAATAACATCACTGATTTCAGAGCAAAAATTCATTCTAAAAGTCTTTTGTCGATTCTCTTCAGGAAGTTACTGTTTTCCATCGGTCATCGTTGTCCAGTAGTCATTGTTGTCCAGTGGTCACCAATTAGTATCGGCCTAAAAATGTCAACAATGAATGTAATCAATGTGCTCTGTAGCCAAAACTTGGCTTGTGTTCATCCAGTTACTCACGGAAATAAATTAACATACATTACTAACAAGTTGATGGTTGTTTTACTAATAATTCTAAAACCAGGGACAAATCTTCATAAGCTGCTGAGGGCATATATGTTAAAAGATTTCTTGAAAAGTAATTTTTAAAGGGTTTTCCGGTCTGAATTCTTAAAAATTCTGTTAAGAAAATAGGTAACTCAGTGGCTATGCTTTTGACACGTGGTTGCAAGGCTAAATATTCAATATTCACCAATTTTCATTTCAGAAAAAATGAAAGACGAAAAAACCTCTTGCAGTTTATATTTGTGCATGATCTCTCATTGAAACAACAGTTGTCGTTAAAACCTTTGACAAGATGTAGAGTGCTATTAAATATATTTTATTAAAATCTTTTAACTTTTTGGCAACTTTTTGCTTATTCATTTTCTAGCTATAAAATGCTCTAAAAATGAGAATTCAACTTGAAAAAAATACTTTCAAGAAAATAATAGCGACTTTTAGTTTTAGATTGATGCTTAATAGAGAACTTCTTGAGCATATTTCCAATAAAGCTTCATAGAAACAGATAGAATAAACGACTAAATGATAGAACAACTGTATGTCAACTACTCAACTTACCAACATTTCTCCTGTATCCACCACCATAGGATCTTTGACCTCTGCCAAATCCTCGTCCTCCTGATCGCCTGCCATATCGTTGACCATACCTTCCACCATATCGACTTCCGAATCGGCCTCCAAATCGACCATTATTTCTGTAGTAATTGTTGTAGCCACCATAATTGCCTCGGTAGACGCTGTTGCCATATTTTCCAAGATTGTTAAGATAACTAGCAGAAGCCAAGGCAAGACAGAGAGCCAGAATTAGAGCAAGGACCTTCATGTTTGCTATAGGTTGTGTTGAAACCTGTAATACAATAAAAACTAAAGAGGAATGTCAAAAATTCAGAGAACGTTTAAAACTTTAGCGAACATAATGTTTAACATTTTCTTAAATATGAAGTTAGTAAACAAAAGTGTGTAAAAAATTTGGCATATACTTGCTATCAATGAGCTAAAACACACAATTATTGGTCATATACTAATGCAATTTTAGACCAGATACTTATTCGAGTTCTGAAATGTATAATTTTTAAATAATCGTGCTTACTATTCAATTCTTTTACAAAAATATTATTTTTTATTTTATTTATATATTTCAAACCAAATATGCAAAATTAGTTAAAATACAGAAGAAGTATGTTTTGTCGATATCAATAAAAATGTTTAATTTTTTGTGTGCTACAAATTACCAAAAATAAGTATAATGCTACTGCTTTACCTGTTATGATCTGCTAAAGAACTTGGCTGAGAAGCTGTAATGATGTGATGATAATAGAGTAAAGCTGTTCTTTTATAGCAAACAACCAGGTACTTAATTTACTATTAATCATCATCGTGTGTTTATATTTTGCTTATTCATCTCCCCTTGCACGTAATCATTTCTAACAGAGACAGGTTGCTTCCTAAAGTAAAATTATGTTTAATTGCTGAATTGCATTAGTGCCAGAACCTTCCGCTTTTTAGCAGAAGCACGTAAAGTATAAACAAAGTGTCAAGAATATTTAGGCATTTCTCTTATCATGTTACTTTGGGCTAAAAAGCTGACACGTTTCAACTTCAGCTGGCATACGACCGCAGGCGTGTCCTGTTATACACTTGATGCTATAACACTTCTTAAAATGAGAATTATAGTAAATTTTTCAACTGTAGCTGGCAATAATTTTGATTATAATACGAGTGGTGTCTGTCTGTCTGTCCATCCATCATAGGGTTAAAAGCTAGAGTAAAATAATGCTTTGTACAGGATTTGATCTTATGAAACTCAGATTCCCAGCCCAACACTCTAAATTCTGATCTTATTGCCCGTTGTCTAGTATTTCAGAATCACTTTGCATATACATATATATAGTATCTTTTATCTCTCACTGCACACTCATTCACTAGGGTACTAATCTAGTTAATAAGGAATTATTGATCATCTTGCGACCTTCTACGCAACTATCCAGTCTTTTCTGTTTTCATATACAAAAACATTTCCAAAGTTTTTTAACGTGTTTGCTTACAACTTTACATAGGCTGGTTCCCAAAGTTTGCAAGAGGCCTAATACTAAAGTTGTATCTCTTTGCTTTTTTAAATGCAAGTCTTAGCTATTATTAGCCTCTTCTTTGTCTTCAATGTTCAGGCAAGCTCACTGATTATCAAGTTGATCAGGTAGTTTTCCTGCTTATAAAGAAGATAAGAAACTGTTTTGGACTGTATGCTTGCTGTATAATAAAAACAAAATATAACGTTATGCAGCAGCTTTTTTAAGGCAAAGGATTTCATTTAGATAAATATTTTTGTTTGTGTTTTCTCTTTTTCTCACTCACTAAAGCAAATATCCTAGTATATTAGCTATGCAAGGCTGAATAACAATACTCTACATGTATATATAACTCTATTTGAAAGACTTTGCTTTATGCTTTTGTTTTGTGATAAAAATGGAGTCTAACTTTGTTTAAAATTTATATTAATAAAACTCACTTTGTTATTAGCGTGTGCGTGTGTGCATTTGTGTGTGTGTGCGCGCACATGTGTGTGTCGGGATTTGTGTGCCAGGATTTGTGCGCGTGTGTGTGTGTGAGCGTGTGTGCACATGTGCATTTGTGTGTGCGCGCATGTCTGCGTTTGCGTGTGTGTACATTGCATGCGAGTGTGTATGTCGAGATTTGTGTGCGTGTGCATGTGTGCGTTTTTGTGTGCGCATGCATGCACACAAACGCGCACACGCACATGCACACACACACACATACATATCGATTTTACTTACACAGTTCACAAAGATTTCAACACAGGTTAATTAACAAAAGAATAGCTACAGTATTAGTTAGTTGTAGGATGTATTGTTTTGTATTTTTTACAATGTTTCTGTCTGAAAAATATTTGACCATTTTATGAGTAAGTATGGCTGCCACTTTTGCAGTGAAATTACCATTCTGAGTCACATGGAAACAAAAATCTGCTTACATATGCGGAAGCATATAATATATAACATGTAGTATTAGTTGGTAGTATATCGTATTAGAATGTAGCGTATAGTACATAATATATAGTACATAGTATATAGTATGTAGTTTATCGTATATAAAATCTAATACTTAGAACATGGTATATAATATACAGTAAGTAGCATGTAGTATGTAGTATATAGTATTTATTTTTATATTTGTTAGAGAGTATATAGTACATAACATAGGCATATAGTGTATATATTGTCTCTTGCATTTTTAGATGTTCTACTGCTGCCACAAACATAGGTAAATGGTTGCAGGTAAATGCATCTTTTAGCTATTTACCTGCAACTAATGGAATACCGAAACCTTAGCAATCTGTTTTATTAAAACTTGTATGTCAGCCACATATGAAATACTAAAAAAGTAATTTTGTGTAGAAAATACCGCAAGTCATATATTAGTATGTTTGTGTTGACACGTGTGTCAGTTTTTGTCCACCTCCGCTAGTGACTAATTAAAATTCTGCAGCTGCATATAATTATAAAGTCCTGCAACATGATAATCAATTTTTATAATGCAATACTTGTGCTATATAGTGCTGCAATGAAGACAAGTTCATAGGCTGGAAATTCATAGCCACGAATCCAACTTTTATTGTAAAACGCCATATTTTGCATGCAATGTAGGTTTACTATAGAACTCCAATAAAACTCCCCAACTAATATTAACTTTCTATATTAGCTTTCTAACGTTCTATGTAACTGTTGGTTATATCCTTCCTTGAAAAGAATTAACTAAGCTGTGTACATATGCTGCATTTGATCACATAATTATATATAAATTTATCTAGATCTATCTGTTACATGAAGGTTCTCTCTGTGCTACAATTACTTAACTATTATTCCACTATTATTATTCTTTTACTATTTCGTAACAGCTTTTTAAATATTCAGTCTCTAAATATTTATCTCCAACCTCCATAATGTTTACCAGGTAATAAAAAACATCCAGAATTCAGCAAAGTTCATGAATCAATAATATTGTATAGGCAAAATTATTTTATAGAGCGGTATAGAAACCTATAGTATTTATTTAATGCAGACACATAGTAAAGAGCACCCAAACCATCATTCCTGAAAATTAATAACAAAACAATATGTTAACTTTAGTAACTATTGTTACCTACAATAACGTTAGTGTATTTAGTAGTTATGAGCTGCAATACAATGTAACATTACAATGCATTGCGTCCAGTACGTACCGTGGAGAGTTCTGACCTTTGAGACAGGCGTGTAGCATAAACGCTGAATTTAACTTACATGAATGTATCATACTAGACACATACATAAAGGAAGTTTTAGTATGTATTTTGCGAAACTTCAAACCTTTACCTGAAATTTTATCACCTATCTGTTTGCAAATCTGTTTTTACCATATAATTAATAACTACCATATAATTATTAATTACCATATTATATTAACCAGCAAATTATGCTGAACTGAGATAGCGAGCAACTAATAATCGAATAATCGCATAGCATATCAACATTTTTGCTATTTTTCAGTAATCGGTAAATGAATTGTAAAAGTTTAATTTTGAAAAAGAGTTTTGTTGATATTGTGCTGCATTTTATAGATTTAGGCAAAAAATATTTTATAACAGAGACATCAAAGTGATCAGAGGTAACGCGTGAGTACAGTGTATCAATTAATATGTCATTTAGCATGTGCAATCGAGAAAAAAGTATACAGTATATGGTAAGAGCTATAACTTTGGAAGAACTGAATAGCTTAGTGGTTAGTGTGCAATCAGAAACTTGTGGCTGCAATCTTCGTGGGTTCAAATCCAGCACAAAGTGAGCTTTTCGTTCCAAAATTTATTGCTATAGCTGGACAGACAGCTAGTGACAGATTCGAGTATTTATATATATATATATATATATACATATATATATATATACTAACTATATATACTAACTATGCTACGCTGGTAATAAAAATTATTTGGGCAGAAAATTGGTTTTTTTTAACATATAACAAAGTTTGCCATTTTAACTTTCAAACTACATATCATGAGAAAAGTGTTTTGTGTAATTGACATACTGTAAATTATGAGAAAAAATGAAAACACCTGTAAAGATTTTCAAACTTTGTCAAACAACTGTAACTTTTAAACTTCATATCATGAGGAAAATGTTTCCTGCAGGTCAACTAGATTAAAAAAATAAAACGACTGTAAAAAGGTTTAGATGTAAATGTGAAATTATTAGCAAGTAATAGCTACTGAGATGATACTGTAATGATACAATTATTACGAACTGAGAAACCAAAGTAAAAATTTTGAATGTGTAAAATTAATAATAACAATTCTTGCATAGAAGTGCGTGTGTATAAAAAAGGTTACTGTGCCACCAAAAACTATCTATCAAAATTTTCAATACGACGATACTGGTACCTCTCGATACTGATACAAATGTAAAAATGAGATATCGTACTGTTTTTGTCTGACCGAACGGAGAGATGATGTTGAGGCTCTTCTCACGAAGACATCATAATTGTCCGCATGAGAAGAATTTGCCTTGACGCCAGATATAGTAATTCAACCTTACGAAAAATATTTCTTAACATGGAGATCGTACCGCGTAGCCGCATTAATAAAATAATCAGTGTGCGCCATGGCTATAGCTACATGGATCTATGTGTCATTCTGGCTATAGCTATAACCTAAATGACACATAGATCCAAATACTTTGAGAAATATATATATAGATTGTTAATTTTTCCTACTCTTTTACTTCTTTCTACTGACGTTTTTTTATAATCTGAAATAATTTTTTTATATATTGGTAAACTCCATACAGTGATAAAAGCAGAGGTTGATATATGTTACTAAAAAAATTGTACTTTTAGTCTTGTTAAATTCTCACCCAGTATAACCCACAGATATCTATAGACAGTAAGGACAGTTTTCCTTTAATGCATACATAATCTTGACACATTATTTAACAAAAAAGGTTTATTTCTCTTTCTGTTATTCTGAGCTAATGATTGCATAAAATGATTTATCTCTTGTGTCAGGCTACATCATCAGGACTCACTTCTCTGACTGTTTATCTTTTGTTCAACTGTATTTTAATTACAGATAAGTTAGTGAGCCATCTTTGTCAATCAATGATTCTGCTTATGCCCTAACAGCTCAGCAAGTTAAGCAACCTTCAAGAATCAACAAAAGGAAATATCAAGCCTGCTTACTACAGAAAGTCATTATCAGTGACACTGAATAATTTCCTGTTAACATTTTACTGATGCTAATGTTCAGGTCACTTGTTCCGTTTGTATTCATAGAGGACAGCCTTACATATTTAGCCGCCAAGTTTATTGTGAGCGGTAATAATAATTACTTAAACTCGTACTGTTAAATATGTATTGCAATAATAGCAGTTTCATGGTTTTAATTGTGTTTTCTCGTGGTGGTTTTTAAAAGCTTGTTGCTTATATAACTTTACAGTTTGCCACACAAACACAGCTTAATGAAGAACAAAAAAGGGAGCAAAGAGCACTGGCTCCAGCCAGCGATTCTGGTGGTGTCAGGTCTAAAGCGAATTCTGACATTACTCTGCTGTCAGCGAGTAACTGCCTTAAAAATAGTCAAGAACAGTTCTAAGGCTGCTATATCTGTGGTTCTTTGGAACATTATCAGGATAGTTGTTCTAAAAACAACTAGAATCAGAGCGGTGGATTGAGACAGGATCCAGATCGAAGTCATGGATATTACAACAGTAACTCAAGTCCAAATCAGGCCAAATTATCTACATACGATGATAATAGCAAAAATGGTGAATCGGCATTTACTACGTTGGAGACAGATGTTGATTCCCAAAGATGGCTGATCGAGCTGCGCTATTAGTCACATTACAACAAATAAAGCTGTTTTTGGGATTAATTTAAGCTAGATTCACCTGAGTACGTTGTTGTTGTTGCTGCCGATGTGTCTCAAATTCAAGTAGTCGAAACAGGTATTGTGCAGCTGCAAATAAAGGTACATGGAAATAAAACCAAACAAGCTACACTTTACAATGTACTAAATATACCTGACCTACACAGAAATCTACTTTCTGTAAATGTAGCTGCCCAAAGAAGATATATAATACAGTTTGAACATTCGCGATGTTGGACTAAAAATAAAAGAAAGATGTTAGTAGCATCTGGTTCTGTAGTAAACTTTCTTAATGTTGCGTCTGCTATTCATACTGCTACTGCTGCTGTGTCTTTCTCGTTTCTGTGGCATCAACGTCTTGTCTATGTAATCGTAAGTAGCCTAAAAAACATGAGCCATTGCTATGAAGATAGCTGCAATGTTACCGACGAGCTAGTTGTCTGTGAAGCTTGCGAGAAAGGTAAAATGGCTCGATGGCCATTTTAAACTGATCGTGGTATTAAATCAAGTAGGATTCCTGAATTGGTAAATATGGATGTGTGTGGCTCTATGCAGAATGAATCTTTAGGTGGTAGCAAGTATTTTGCTTCAATTGTCAACGACTCTAGTTGGCACGTGCAAGTATATTTTATACATGACAAATCTAGCGTGTTCTAGGCATTTAGAACTTATGAATCATCAGTGCCAAATCAAACTAGACAGACTATAGGTACACTTTAAAGCGATGGCGGTGGAGAGTATACATACATCTAATAAGTTTGAGAGTTACCTGTCAGCTCAAGGTATACATCATCATGTCACCACTCGCTATTTTCTACAACAAAACAGCTCGCTGAGATATTTTATCGTACTTTTTGTGAGGCCGCTTGCTCATTGATTTTGCTTCATCATTGTCTGGGATTAATTTTTGAAAGAGGAGACAATTCTATGCGTTCAAGTCAGAAGCCTTACCTTCAACAAATAATTCAGAAGTGTGACACAAAAAATTGTAAGTCTGTCGCAACTCCGGCAGCATATGATGTTAAGCTGGATCAAAAGGATGGAAACAAATTAGCAGATCACAATCTCTATCAATCGATGGCGGGAAGTCTACTAAATGCTGCTGTATCTACTTGTTCAGATATCGTTGAAGCAGTGAGAGCTTTGGCCAAGTTTAACGCTTGCCCTACCCAGACTCATTTGATTGCAGCCAAATGAGTAATACATTAGCTGAAGGGCAACAAAGGTTTATGCCTAGTTTTTAGAAAACAAGATAAATCAATGGATGGATACACGGATTCGGATTACACAAGCAAGGCTGACCGGCACTCGAAATCGGGTGCAATCTTCATTAGCGCTGGTTGTCTAATCAGATGGTCTAGCAAGCGTCAGGCAGTCGTTGCCCTTTGTGCTACAGAGTCAGAATCTATTGTATTGTTTGATGGTGTTGTTGAATGCATGTGATTACATCAGCTATTCTCAGAAACTGGAACTGCACGGCTTAATTCTACAACTGTTTTTGTAGACAATCAGCTTGCAGCGATTGGAAACAGCCAGAAAACAAGCAGGCATACAAACACCTTGATGTAAAATGCCACTACGTTCGTAAGGCGAATGAAACTGGTGATGTCTGCACCGAGTTTTGATCGACAAATGATAATATCGCTGACAAATTCACGAAGCCGCTGCCAAGTGATTGATTCATCAAACTTAGAGACATGTTGGGTTTGAGCTAGTTAATTTCCTGACCAATGAAGATTAATTATAGCAAACACAAGACTGTTATTATTATTTTTTGTTTCTCGTTGATTAGAATCATTGTAGTTTAGTGTTACCAAACTGACTGTTGGTGCAATCATGTAACTAAGTGGGAGTATTGCAATAATAACAGTTTCATGATTTTAATAGTGCTTTCTCATTGTGCTTTGTCAAAGCTGGTTGCTTATCAGTACCTATAGCTTTTTTGTACAAAGTTTATTATGTGGGCTTTGACCATTGAAGTAACACCTAGAAATGAAGTTATTCCTTATAGAGTTTTGAGTTTTATCTTCTCCTCCTTTTGTAAAATACCTTGTTACAGACTCATACCTTATCATAGCAAAGACACTTCCAATAGACAGTTTGATAGGAGCAATGTGCCTATCAATTGATGACTGAATTGAAAGCATCGGGTAACAGTTTAGATGTATTTTTTCCTATGCTGTTTGTGACACTTGAGCTAATGTATATAGGAAAAGGAGATGTATCAGATTGCTTTGCTTTGCAGTTTACGGTGGTTTTTGTTTGTTCCTGTTGCTTCTGTTGTGTATTGAAATTCATGGTTATAGGCGATCTTTTTTAATGCGTTTTGGTACAGTTGCTTAATTTTGTCAAATTATTGTTTTTTGATGATAGTATGCTTAAAAATTTGTTTATGGTTAATTTTCCTATCAATAACTCAAACCCTTTTTAAAAAAGCACTCGATTTTGCCAGCAAACCAACCATGATCACCAGAGTAAAGAGAAAAAAAACCATGAAGCAATGTTGTGGCTGCCACGAAAAATCTTTAGTTGAACGTCTTCCAATTTTAATATGCCCAACTCGAAACATTTAAAGTTCCTTTTTTCAACCTAATTTATTTGAAAAGACATATATGTATATCTTTTATATTATGTATATATAATCTTTCAATTGAAAAAAATATAACTTATACATATCCATATGCATAAATTTACTTATCTATATCAATTCTAATGAATTATTTATTGTAAACAACAATTGAAGAAATTGTTAACGAAAAGTGGAGAATTAAACATATTTAACCTTACCAATATTTAATATTTACTAATGTGGTTGAACGCAGATCTCTAGAAAACTTTGCTATGAGAGGCACAAACTTAGATGTTCTAGATTGTAGTAGGTGAGACAACAAGTTGATGAGTTAATATAATCAGAATATTAGATACAACAAGTACATGTAGTACAATGATAAAAACAAATAGAAGTCATGAATCATTCTGACCACAGACCCATTTTGAGGGATTCTTATCCGCTGGGCTGAACTTGGTTAGCACAAAGAGTCTGTAACCTATTCTTTACCTTCTGTGTGTATCCTCGGTTTACGTATGCGTACAGAATAATATTTCCGATGCCATATAATGATTGAAGAATGTCTCTGACAAAGTCTTGTACATAAAAATGACTAGCAAAGGTTTCTCTACTTTTAGTCAAAAGAAGAACAGGTATTGCTATCAACGCGTTTAAAAATGTAGAGTAAAACAAAATGGTTGTTCCTCTTATATATCGAGATTCGTTGATCAACAGATGGTCTTCTTCCTTTAAATTACTTCTCGCTTTCATTCTTCTTAGTTCTCTTGTGACTCTGACGAGGAGAACTGTTGCACAACTTACTGTAAAGATTACATTCAGTACCATGAATATCGTTAAAGGTGTTTGAGAAGAGCAAAATCCCACAACATCTTCACCGGTCAAAACACATGATGCTAGCAGTGTGAGTCCTGTTCCAACAACCATGCTGATAAGCAAATTAACTATTGTCATTTTACCGATGCTCTTTATTATCTTGGAAGCCTGATAATCAAATGGCTTGCAAACGGCGTAGAATCTGTCGATGCAAGCTAGCAGAATTTGCCAGTATCGGAATATAACCGCACCTGCCTTTAGACTGTCGATCGTTAGACAAATCTTCACATTTGGTTGTAGATCTGGTGTGCCACTCGTCGCTAATGAACAAACAGTGTCGGCAATATCTGAAAAGCCGTATAGAATATCAGCCAGTGCCAAATATGCTAGAATCCAGAAGTAGTTCAGCTTTCTGACCTCAGGCACTCCACACAAAACTCTTATGTGTAGAAGGCTTATGATAACTGAAAAGATGTTGATAAACATTAAACAGATCCCAAATGTTATATTCTGTTCCCAACTTTCACCTGCGCTATTGTTATAGTTCTGATTATCCAAAGATCCATTCATTGTATCACGATATACACGCAAATATTCTTTATAAACCGACTTTGTTCGTCAAACTCTACACATGTACTCTGCACCTGTTACACTCTCACCCTTTGTATATACATTCAATCATCTACATCTCACGTAATCGATAGTTTATCAATTTAAATGCAGCATTAATTATGCAGAGTTTTGCTCAACATACGAAACAAAGACGATGCTCTAAACAGGAAACAAACTTGTAGAATTATATCCACATGAGCAAGTGCTTGTTGGAAAAAGTTGTTTTGCTCACTAATGACAGCTCATAGAGAACATTTGTATCTAGTTTTCAATGTTCCTGGAGTTTTTGGAAGGTCCGTGAGAAGTTTTTAATTTTTCAATTTCTAGCATTTAGTCAATAACACATTACATCAGCATCACTTAGTACTAAAAACAAGGTTGCAGCTCAGAAATACAAACCAGATGTACCCTGTGTATACACGTCATAAAGTATACAAGGGCGACAGTTAAAAGGGGCGGCTCTGAAAAAGTGGGGAAGCCATCGGAGAAATGCAAAAAATGAGTTTGAGAAATCTGTAAGCAAAACATAGGCTTTCAAGAGTGGATTGCTGATGGTCAATTTCAACTAATCTTGATGGTATTAATTTCTAATTGGACAACACATAAGAATGGGCATTTTGAAGGCCGTTCACAAAAAACTCAAAAATAAACGGAGTCTGTGTGTTTGCATCTTCTCAGTGTATTGATTCCTATATAAGGATTACCAAGGAATGCTAGACTGTCCAATTCTCGAGAGAAAAAAATAACTACACAGAGAAGACTATAGACATAAAGATGAACAAAAGGTGCCTCAACCTAAAGCATGCTACATACTGGCTAGTGACTACTGTCATTACTCAACCTAAAGCATACTACATACTGGATAGTGACTACTGTCATTACTCAACCTAAAGCATACTTCATACTGGCTAGTGACTACTGTCATTACTCAACCTAAAGCATACTACATACTGGATAGTGACTACTGTCATTACTCAACCTAAAGCATACTACATACTGGCTAGTGACTACTGCCATTACTCAACCTAAAGCATACTACATACTGGCTAGTGACTACTGTCATTACTCAACCTAAAGCATACTACATACTGGCTAGTGACTACTGCCATTACTCAACCTAAAGCATACTACATACTGGCTAGTGACTACTGTCATTACACTTGCTTTTCCTTGAGATATCGTGGGCGAAGAATTTCATTATAAATGTACAATGGCTGACTCTCTCGACTCATATAACCTATATTTTCTATTGCTATCTACCGACATTTGTTATAATCTGTGAAAATCATGCTTATATTACTAAAACTCTGTCTCATTCTGAAACATAGTTTAAGGTCTATCACCATCAAAACTGACAGGCACTCTAATTGGAATTGCATACTGTATTGCCTACAGAAACTTCTAGACGATAAGCACTGTTTCTCTTTCTTACATACATCCTTTTGAAACGGTGTTGAACATAAAATATTATTTCTTCTTTGAGTCGAGTTACTGTAGTCGAGTTACAGCATCAACGCTAATTACAGCAGCTGCTGACGTTTTGTTCAACAGTGCGGTCTTTAATAATCAATGAATCTACCGACATGTTTTACGTAAAACTTACAAGTGAGCGATCTTCACACATCACCAAGAGGAAATAAAAAGCCTCCTTATTACTAGCAATCATTTGCAGTAACACTGACTAATTTTCCTTCTAGTGAATAAACTTCGTATGATGCTGCGCTGATAGCCTTGCCACCTGTTCTGTTAGTATTCATCACGAGCATAAATGGCAACAATTTATGCTCGTTTTCCAAGCATTTGCTGCCAGGTTTATCCTGAATTGTGATAACAACTATAGGAATTTGTTCTGTAAAGAGAGGGACTGCATCTGAAGCTAAAGCAGATTTTGAAACTATTAATACGCATATTAAAAGGTGTGCCAAAAGTGTAGTGCTAAGGTATGAAATCTTAGCTAGTATTTCAGTAAAAGTTGAAAACAGTAGTAATAATTTTGTTGGCGCTTTGACAATGGTTTCTAAGTGTTCTCTACACCATAAAGTTGATTCTTGCTGATTATTATGATTTAACCTCTTTAGCAAACTAGATCCTGAAAGGTCTTCATTGATGTTATTGATTTTATATTATCGTAGACTAAACATCGTCAAGACTGAAATTACATTGTTCAGCAATTTCCAAGTGTAATATTTATATGAATAAAATATAAAAACCAACTAGTGATAAAGCAAAGAAGAATATAATAAAGCATTCCTATCGATTTTATCAAATCAAATCACTAGTTAAAAGGCAAAACTTGGCTCATCTATCTAAAGCTCACTATAAACTAAGTTGCAATCCACCGTTTGCTAAAAAAAACGTTGCGTCTAACATAATGAAAAGTGCCTGTGTGTGCAAGCTACAGCTGTACGCTAGCTAATATATATTAAACGTACAGTATTAAGAGTAGCGTATATGGCTTTAATTTTACTAGATTATCAATAGAATGAAAATTAACAATTCACAAAAATATTTTTATTAAAATGGTTATCTGTGAATGAGTAACAGTTCAATGCTGTAATAAGTGTAGGTGTTCTATTACCAAAATAAGACTGTTATTTTTAAACTTTTATACTGTCATAAGCCATAAGTAGGACCGTAACTCATATGACTCAACTTATTAAATTTTTATTCAAATAAAACTGTTCAATAGTTATAATTACAGTTTAAAAAAGAATGATACAAAATAAACAATTTAAATCAAGCAACTAATTTACAAGTCTCAAAAAGATGATCTGAGTTACACAAAGTGCTTAAATTCATAACAAACTACCATTTAGGATTTTATCAAGAACTTTAAAAACAGTTATATGAAGTCTAAAAATCTTAATTGAAAGATAAAATGTACCAAAGCTCATTAAGTAATATAAAAAGTGTACAAATGCTAATCATGCTCATTTGCACAATTACAGCTGAACTGAAAAAAGCTTTTGAGATGTTGAACAAAGAAATTTCAGAAACCTGTCCAAAAATTTATGATGCTAAAATTTAGTCGGTTAACAGAAATGTTGCTAGAGACCTTATTTGTCTACATAAGGTAAAAACCATCACACTGTTTTTGCAACTTTGTTTAATAGAAAGTGCTAAGATATGTCTAATATGTTTATCACTAACGAGTTCCTTTATATTGTTCACAAATACAAGGAAAGAGGTTTTATTAATGTATCTGGTTGCAGGAAATGAAAAGTAATAGTCATTAAACAGAAATATAAACTATCGCTGCTTCCTTCAATTACTACTTCAGTGATTTAAGTATGAGTGCCTTCTGATGATTTACCTTAGTTACTGGCTTGTTACAGGTTTCATCTTCGCCAACTTTTCATCACAGGAATTTTCTTTATAAGAATTAGAGTTTAAGATATAGAAGGTATTTTAACTCTGTGATGTTACCCCATCGCTCTAAGATTTATGAGCTATAAGCAAAGGCTTTAAGAGTATATTGCAAGTGATCAATTTCAACTAATCTTAATGGTATTAACTTCTAATTGTTAGGTTAGTTCACTAGAACCCAAAAACAATTGGAGTCTGCGTGTCCGCATCTTCTCAATGTGTTAATCCCTGAATAAGGATTACTAAACTGGTAAGTAAATAATAATCAGAGATAGACATGCCAAGCTGTCATAGTCTCTAAGAAAATAAAAACCATCCAAAAAAGACTATGGTCATAAGGAGGTACAGGCAACATCTCAATCTAAAGCATACTATATACTGGCTAGTGCCTATTGACATTACGCTTACTTTGTCTTTTGATAGCGTGAGAGACACATCTTATTATACATGTACTAGCTGTACCACCCGGCGTTGCCCGGGTAATAGAAGAGTCTTTGAATAGAAAATTGATTTGTATTTAACATATAACAACATTTTCCATTCTAACTTTCAAACTACATATCATGAGAAAAGTGTTTTGTCCTATAAACAATGAGAAGTAGTGAGAGTTGCTCGCTATTAGCCAGTTTAATAATGTGAGCGAACAGCTTCTTGTGACGTTATGCTATGACCCACCGTCGTCGTAGCAAAGCAGTTAGGTATTTGCTCTCATATAATGACTTATATTGGCAAGCTAGTAATTCGATTTCTGTAGTTAAGTGGGTAAGGTGTCAGACTGTTGAACAGCAGGGTCCTAGATCGATTCTTTCTCAGTACGGAATATTTACTCTAAGATTTTAAGGTTTATAGCTGGACAATCAATCCTACAAATACACATACGACAAAAATTGAAAAATATATACATGTATAATGGCTGAATTTTCCTACTTTCTGTGGCTATTATCCAACATTTTTTTATAACTAATGTCGAATAATAGCAACAAATATTTTGTAGAACGTTTGTATATATTACTAGAACTCTGTCTCTTAATAAAAGCAAAGTTCAAAGTCTATTAGTCTATTGCCGTTAAAACTGCGCTTTCACTGTACGTAGGATAGCACATTGTGTTAAGTCACAGAGACTCATAGAAACAAAACACCGTTCTCTTTTACTACATAATATTAAACATACCATAAAAGATTATTTATCCGTTATTCTCAGCTAATGATTACATAAAGTAATGTATCATTTGTGTCGGGTTATATATTATCAGCCTAAGTCTCCAACTAGCTGCTGAATTTTTGTGCAACGTACTTTTCAAATGAAAAACTTTAGCTCCATCTTGAGCAGTGGCGACTTTATCAATCATTGATTCTTTTTATATGCATAACAACTCAACAGGTTAGTGATCTTCAAGTGTCAGCAAGTGGAAATGAAAAGCCTCCTTATTAATAAAAACCATTTGCACTAACACTGAATAATTTCCCTTGTCATAAATAAACTCTATATGATGCTGTGCTGATGGCCATGTCACCTGTTCTATTCACATTCATCGTCAGCATAAATGACAACCATACCTCGCTGCCAGGTTTATCCTGAACTGTAATAACAACTCTCTCAATTTTTTTCTGTAAATTAAAGCACTGCTTCTGAAGCTAAAAACATATTTTGAAACTATTGATATGAATATTAAAAGGTGTGCCAAAAGTGTAGTGCTAAGGCATAAAATATTTGCTAATTGTCCATTTGGTGTTGAAAACAGTAATAATAAACTTTTTGATGTTATGACAATGGTTTTTAAGAATTTTCTACACCATGAAGTTGATTATTGCTAATTATTATGAATTACCTTCTTTAGCGAACTGGATCTTGAAAGGTTTTCACTGACATTATTGATTTTATTTTATTATGAGCATGACACCATCAAGAATAGAATAACATTGTTTAACAACTTCAAAGTGTGCAATTGTTATAAATAAAATACAAAACCAAACTAGCGAAAAACAAAAAAAATAAAACAAAGCGTACCTATCAGTTTCCTTAAATCAAATCACTAGTCAAAAGGCAAAACTTGGCTCATCTAGCTAAAGCTTACGATAAACCGGGTTGCAATCCATCGTTTGCTAAGAAAACGTTGCGTCTAACATAATGACAAGTGCCTGTGTGTGCAAGCTACAGTTGTACGTTAGCTAATATATATTAAATGTACAGTATACATATTATATGGTTTTAATTTTTCTAAGGTATCAATAAAATGAAAATGAACAATTCACAATAAAATTTTTATTAAAAAGATTATCTGTGAATGAGTAACAGTTCCATGCTGAGCACCGCGGCATTCAAATAGAGGTTTAATAGTTGCCCTTTTTTGGGCAAAACGACTGTCGCTTATATTTTTCCTTTTCCTTCAGGTGGAGCGGTATTAACTTTTTTTGGATGTAATAAATCTGCTAACTTACCTGTAACTTGTCAAAATCTTTTAATGAATATGCTTTGAGAGTCGAGAAATGTCTCTATGTACCAGTTGTTATCAATTGCTTGCGATTAATCTGCGATGGTATTATAGCCTGTATCCTGCTTTGCAATTTGTTGGAGCTTTCAATTTTTGTTTTATTCCCATTTTGAGGGTATATTTTTATTTTATATTTTTATTTAACAATGTTGCATAAAATTTTATTGCACTCATGGAATTTTTTGCTACAGTTTGCAGCTAAAACGAGCTTTTAATGTGCAATAGAAGAGGAGTTACGGGCGTTGATCAATTGTTAGACCAGATTACCACAATGATGCTATCAAATATAATGCGATAAATCTGCAAATTCTTAGAATATATAACAATACTCTATCAATTGATAAAAATATATATTCATGAACAAGTGACATACAGTAAATGAACCATACTTCCAATACATGAAGAAAAAAAATTAACATATTTGAAACAAAAGTACATGTATATGCATTGTTTGCTTGGCCAGTTGCATCCTGATTGTTGCTTTTGATGTAACGAACATCTTCTGGTTGTTCAATACCTCTTACAACGTCTTGTGAACTTAATTATTTTTTGCACTGCTGAGCTAGTCAATATTATCGTACAAACAATTCTTTAGCAAAGCAAAACTTTCACGCGTTACATTCGGCATCAATAATAATAAACTTTTATCCACACCATATCACCATTAGCCTGGCACATTGCCAATGGTTAATTTAAACGACCTAGTATTTGTAATGCTAAACTGACTAATAAGAGCCGTGAAGGCAAGCTTTAGTGACGCTGCGTCGCAATGTAATGCAGGGTCGCTTTGTGTATTTTAACATAAACAACCACTCATATCGCCAAATGAATCCAATGCATCTCGCTTTGCTGCTCTTATTATACAGATCTAGATCATCAGTGAACTCTGAATTAATTTTAGTTTACCACTTCACCATGATTTATTATTAATCTTTTCCGAAATGTTTAGACTGAGATCTTTGTGGTCTATGCTGGTCCAAGGCTGAGACTGAGGTTACAATTGCTGATATCTATAATTTACATCAGAAAATAAATGAGCTGAAGTATGACAGTATGACAGTGGAAGCGCTAGAAGCTCATCACAGTTATCTTCCCTTATCCATAATCATAATTAGTCTTCATATTATCAACAGCAATGATACTTTCTGAAAACATGTGATTTATTAAGCCTATATTCTGTTCCTATTTATTCAAATGAAAGGATGTAATGTTTGTGCAACACGCGACAAGTCTAAAGTTCAAGGTCATCAGTTATAAGACAAATATTTAGACCTAAATGCTCATGTTCTACATACATGTAAGTGAACTGACATGCTGCTGTAGAATTAATAACATGAACTTGAAAGAAGTACAGGAAGTGAAGTTATCACTGAAGTAACAGTTTAACCACTACATCACTTCTGCTCCTGGTAATTTAAGTGATGGTCAGATAGTACACCTGCTATTGGAGTTGTCTACCCATAGGTATACACCATTTTGCCATAAACAGGGTGTGACAAGTCATGCCTCTATTAAATGTACCAAACAAGAAAGAGCATATTTTTGGAGAGCTGTCACACGGAACACAAGCTACCAACAATCATCTGTTACTTTGAGTTCAACACACTCAGTTATTTAGGATATATTGAACAACTGTGTTATACTTGAAGGCTTATTAATTTACATATTACTCAACTAGCTGCCACTAGTACCCTGCTAGCGATGGATGAACGCTCTGAATCTAAGGCTACTAAAAAGATTGGAACAGTTGATGATGGTGCAGAAAGTTATTCACAGAGTAGTGCAACTGATGGTAGTGATGACATTGAGAGTGCGAGATACGCTCTTAAAGGGTTGGTAAATTTATAATTATTTTATAGCTTATCTATTGACTGAAAATAACAAAACTTCTGAAATATCTTAGATTTTTAAAAAGTTGATTGCAGCACAACACAAAAATTAGGGTTATCAGCCTACCTGCTCCACTTTCACAAGCTGTTCAGAAGTTATCATGGACCGCTACAACCTATTATATAAATGGCTCTTTTTATCACTTTTATAATTTCTGATTGTTATTAGTTTTTTGGTCTTCCAGCAACAGTTTTTTTAATAATTTCAATGGCTTCTTCAAATACACATGGTTGAGTTCATCTCTGACTGCATACGATTACAGCTTTAAAATCATGAGCATTCTAGCTCGACCAGCATGCCATACATTCTTCGCAGTTGAACTCAGCAACAAAAATCACTACCTCCAACTTAGTCTCCTAGCCCGTGGTCTTGCCTCAACAAAAAGTAACATAAAAACTCTGTACTGTATGTCAACTGTTTTATAAATAACTAAAGAGACGTTGTATAACCACGATTATTCTCGAGCGGCTGTTTGCATAGCTTTGAATAGGTAACTTTTATTGATATAAACTCAGCCCAACGATTACTGGAGTCAAAAAAATATTATAATCTCAAGATGAAGTAAATTTTTAAATATTTTGTAAGCTATAAAAACAGCATATGCAGTATGGCATATTTAAACCATGAATTGATATAGATAGACAACTCGAATTATAAAAAAGTCAAAGGAAGACTGCTGATGCAGTACTTTTATTTAAATTAAAATATTTTTACTCTAAACATAATCTTTGCGAGCAGCATCTGAAGCTGATATTGATGTTCGTTTTTAAAAGATTTCTTACAAAATTTGAATTAAACAAACAACCAAAATTTAATGTGAGTTAAAAATAGAGTTATTCTCACATGTTTGTGTTTTGATACCTCTATTTGGTATCTCTATTGCAAAATAGAACATAAAATTGATATCTTACTTTTATTCAATTAGAACCAATTGGTGATCAATTCTCAACAAGGCAACTGATGGTTCATACTATGATACAATTATACTATGATCTATACTATGATCTATACTATGATCTATACTATGATCTATACTATGATCTATACTATGATCTATGCTATGATCTCTACTATGATCTATACTATGATCTATACTATGATCTATACTATGATGTATACTATGATCTATACTATGATCTATACCATGATCTAAACTATGATCTATACTATGATCTACACTATGATCTATTCTATGACATATACTATGATCTATAATATGATCTATGCTATGGTCTATATTATGATCTATACTACGATCTATAGTATGATCTATAATATGTTCTATACTATGATCTATACTATGATCTAATAATACTATGATAAAAAATCAGATAGTATTGTAATTATTTGTTGAGGCAGCAGCAAGATGCATTATCGAAGTCCAGAAAATCTTTGCAAATTAATTCCTAAAATCTAATATAATTTGACAAACCCGTTTTAGCTGCCACATAACATATGAAACATTGAGTCAATTTTTTTGGAGTAAAAATATTTTCACTAAACAACTTAATTGCATAAGAAAGCCTTCTGGTGTATATTATAGCTGATCTAACACTACCGCTTCGTAAAATGGGCTGGTGAAACTAAACTACTAGTTGGTTTTAAACTGTACATATCACTGCTCTATTAGCATCCTTTATGTAGTTGTTTATTTCTGTTTTGTATCATATAATGAAGTGCCTCAAATTGATTTAAGTTGGTTTGAAATGGTTTGAGTTGGTTTGAAATGGTTTGAGTTGATTTGAATTGGTTTGGGTTGATTCGAGTAGGTTAGCTAACCAATTTTTGTTTGCTAGCTAGGCTTTTCACTGAAATCAATTGAACATTTGTAGTTAGTGAAAAAGGTATGTATTTCAACAAAATAGAAAGTTAAGAAATTTTGGAACAATTAAAACAAAAAACTTAAACAAATAGTAAATAACATCATTGATGTCAAAGAGCAGAAATTCATTCTGAATGTCCTTTGTCGATTCTCTTCAGGAGGTTCCTGTTGTCCAGTAGTCATCGTTGTCCAGTAGTCATTGTTGTTCAGTGGTCACCATTTAGTATCGGCCTAAAAATGTCAAAAACGAATGTAATCAATGTGCTCTGTAGCCAGAACTTGGCTTGTGCTCATCCAGTTACTCAAAGAAATGAATATACATACATTACTAACAAGTTGTTGTTTTGGGTTGTTTGACTAATAATTCTAAAGCCAGAGACCAATCTTTATAAGCTGCTGTGGGCTTTTATGTTAAACGATTTCTCGAGAAGTAATTTTTAATAGGTTTTCTGGTCTGAATTGTTAAAAGTTCTATTAAAAAGTAGGTAACTCAGTGGCTGTGCTTTACACATGTGGTAGCAAGGCTAAATATTCAACACTCATCAAGTTTTATCTCAAAAGAAATGAAAGACAAAAACTTGCAGTTTCTATTTGTGCGTAATTCTGCATTGAAACAACAGTTGTTATTAAAACCTTTAAAAAGATGTAAAGTGATATTAAATATGTTGTTTTGAAATTTTTAACACTTCGGCAACATTTTGCTTATTCATTTTTTTCATATAAATTGCTCTAAGAATGAGATTTCAACTTGAAAAAAATACTTTCAAGAAAATAATAGCGACTTTTAGTTTTACATCGATGCTTAAAAGAGAACTTTTTGAGCGTATTTCTGATAAAGCTTCATTTTACACGAAACAGATAGAATAAACGATTAAACCATAGAACAACTGTAGGTCAACTACTCAACTTACCAACATTTCTCCTGTATCCACCACCATAGGATCTTTGACCTCTGCCAAATCCTCGTCCTCCTGATCGTCTGCCATATCGTTGACCATACCTTCTACCATATCGACCTCCGGATCGGCCTCCAAATCGACCATTATTTCTGTAGTAATTGTTGTAGCCACCATAATTGCCTCGGTAGACGCTGTTGCCATATTGTCCAAGATTGTTAAGATAACTAGCAGAAGCCAAGGCAAGACAGAGAGCCAGAATTAGAGCAAGGACCTTCATGTTTGCTATAGGTTGTGTTGAAACCTGTAATACAATAAAAACTAAGGAGGAATGTCAAAAATTCAGAGAACGTTTAAAACTTTAGCGAACATAATGTTTAACATCTTCTTAAATATGAAGCTAGTAAACAAAAGTGTGTAATAAGTTTGGCATATATTTGCTATCAATGAGCTAAAACATACAATTATTGGTCATATACTAATGCAATTTTAGACCAGATACTTGTTCAAGTTCAGAAATGGTTAATTTTTAATTAACCGTGCTTACTATTCAATTCTTTTACAAAAATATTTTTTATTTTATTTGTTTATTTCAAACCAAATATTCAAAATTAGTTAAAATACAGAAAAAGTATGTTTTGTCGATATCAGGAAAATCTTTTACATTTATTTATTTTATAAATTACCAAAAAATAAGTATAATGCTACAGCTTTACCTGTTATGATCTGCTAAAGAACTTGGCTGAGAAGCTGTAATGATGTGATGATAATAGAGTAAAGCTGTTGTTTTATAGCAAACAACCAGGTACTTAATTTACTATTAATCATCATCGTGTGTTTATATTTTGCTTATTCATCTCCCCTTGCACGTAATCATTTTTAACAGAGACAGGTCGCTTCCTAAAGTAAAATTATGTTTAATTACTGAATTGCATTAGTGCCAGAACCTTCCGCTTTTCAGTAGAAGCCCGTAAAGTTTAAATAACGTGTCAAGGATATTTAGGCAGCTATCTTACCACTTTACTTTGGGCTAAAAAAGGTGATACGTTTCCACTTCAGCTGGCTTCAACCGCAGGCGTGTCCTGTTGTACACTTGATGCTATAAAGCTTCTTAAAATGAGAATTATAGTAAAATTGTCAACTGCCATTAACTATAATCAACTGCAAAGCAATTTTTCAATAGTTTTTTTAACGCATTTGCTTACAATTTCACATAAGCTGATTCTCAAAGCTTGCGAAAACATAAAATTTTTGTTTCTTTGCTTTTTAAACGCAATTCTTAGCTATTATCAGCCTCTTTTTTGTACTCATTTTTCAGGCAAGCTCACTGATTATCAAGTTGACCAGGTAGTTTTCCTTCTTATAAAGAAGATAAGAAACTGTTTTGGACTGTATACTTGCTGTATAATAAAAACCGAATATAACTTCAAACGGCAATTTTTTAAGTTGAAGGATTTCCTTAGATAAATATTTTTGTTTGTGTTGTCTTTCTATTTCTCTCACTCATTATAGCCTTTTAATCTAAAGCTTTGAGTTTTGGGTATCTTCATATGTTACAAGATCCCCTCTATATAAATACAGCTATCCAATGATGCCTTATTTCAATAAAAGAAGATTGTACTTGGTATAGCTTCTGAGCAACATGTATTCCCGTCACCACTATATAACCCCATTTTGTAGCAGAGGCAAAAGCAGGCCTTGCAGTATATTTGTTCACTAGTGCAGAAGGACAATTATTTTTTATGCAAGAAACTTCTGACCATATTATTGTATTACTGAATATTCAACTCGTGATCTAGTAAGTGAATCAGAAAGTTAATAAATTGTCTCCTTTTTAATATTTTAATTTTTTAGCTAGAGCCTCAGTTTTTCTAGATGTTGTTTGATAAGATTACGGCTGCCTGATTAATTTGCTGTGTATTAGGTAGATCTCTGGTTACAAAAACCCTTCTTTGCTTATAACATTTACATGTATGTACTATTTTACACTTTAATGTAGGGAATGTAATTTGAATACTAACAAATGAATGAGGATTTCGGTTTTTGAAATTTTGTCGCTAGAATATGGAAAAAGTCTGAAATTTTAAATAGCTTCTCAAATGACTGAGGTGTCTGTGAATTGAACAGGCTACATGTACAGTCAAACATGGATAACTCGCCCACGGATAGCTCGAAAACATGGTTAATTCAAACGGTTTTTTTGGTCCGTTCCCACGTAATGATAAATTGCTACAGATAACTCGAACTCAACACTGCTAACTCCAACTGTTTTTTGCCCAACGGCTACCGAAACGGTTGTTATCGCTTTAAAAAATCCCTTTATTCCAAGCCATAGAGGTAACCCTCAACTTTTCGTAATTCATAAGCGTCGTTATTACCAACATCGGCAAAATATTTTTGTCAACGACTTTTCTAAAGGTTTGGTGAAAATTGATTTATACCAAACATTCGCTTAGCGATTGCCCTTTGGAAGCAAGGTAAAGTTTGTATGGGAATATTATTTATTGAGGTTTTCATGAGAAAATAGTGTTCTGTTGACCTCATAGTTAAAAGTGAGGTAATCTTTGCATAAACTTCAAGAAAAATCGGCAAAATTGATCGTGGGTAAAACGCCCAAAAGAAAAAGATGACTTTTCTTTTGAGCATTTCAACAACGATCAAGTTTTGCCAATGTCAATCTAAAAAACGTCCTGGCAATAACATCTCCTCAAACAACAAACCGATCTCAAGTGATAGAAAAATCTCTATACTTTTTGATAAAAACGTTTTAAACTTTACATTAGAAGCATTTAATTTGAAACAAGCCATTTGTGCTTTGATTTATATTATAGTTTGTATATGTACATGTATCTACTAATAAATAAGTAAATACATAGACTTGTGACAGTGCTCTGATAACTCGAACGCTCTGATAATTTGAACACTTTCGCTCGGTCCCGTGAAGTTCGAGTTATCCATGTTTGACTGTACATAGAATCGTAAATGAGATGGAGTGAATGAAAGCATATATATAACATACACATGTATATAGATCGATTTTACTTCTACAGTTCATAAAGATTTTAACACAGATTAGTTAATAAAAAACTAGCTACAATATCATTTAGCGGTAGAATGTATTGCTTTGTATTTTTTCCATGCTCTCAAAAAATATTTGACCATTTTATGAGTAGGTATGCCTGCCACTTTTGAAGTAAAATTTTTATTTCGGCAGTCACATAGAAACATTAATTTGCTTAAATAAGCAGTAGCATATAATATATAGTAGCATATAATATATAGTAGCATATAATATATAGTAGCATATAATATATAGTAGCATATAATATATAGTAGCATATAATATATAGTAGCATATAATATATAGTAGCATATAATATATAGTAGCATATAATATATAGTAGCATATAATATATAGTAGCATTTTAATATATGTTAGTGAGTATTAGCACATAATGTAGGCTATAGTGTATGATTTGTCTCTTGAATTTTTAAAAATTCCACTGCTGCCGAAAAGCTATGTAAATACATCTGTTAGCTATTTATAAGGTAACACAAAAACCCAGCAATCTGTTTTATTAAAACTTGTATGTCAGTCACACATGAAATATTAAAAAACCAATTTTGTGTAGAAAAAACCGCAAGTCATATATTAGTATGTTTGTGTTGACACGTGTGTCAGTTTTTGTCCACCTCCTTTAGTGACTAATTAAAATCCTGCAGCTGCATAAAATTATAAAGTCCTGCAACATGATAATCAATTGTTATAATGCAATAATTGTGCCTTATAGTGCTGTAATGAAGAAAACTTCATAGTCATGACTCCAAATTTTATAGTAAAATACAATATTTTACATGGAGGTTGACTATAGAGCTCCAACAAAACTCCCAACTAATATTAACTTTCTATATTAGCTTTCTAACTTTCAATGTAACTGTTGGTTATATCCTTCCTTGAAAAGAGTCAACTAAGCTGTGTACATATGCTGCATTTGATCAAATAATTATATACAAATTTATCTAATTCTATCTGTTACATGAAGGTTCTCTCTGTGCTACAATGACTTCACTATTATTCCACTATTATTATTCTTTTACTATTTTGTAACCGTTTTGATACTTCCAAATATTGATCTCAGCCCTTGTAACGTTTACTCGCCGGTAAACAGGTAAAATTCTGCCAAGTATGTGCTGTCAGATTTTTTGAGATGATAGAATTTTCCCATGGTTACCATTTTTAACACTGCAAGTGTAAAATTCCAACGGTTGAGAAAATGCCATGATTACAACATCTTATAAGACCTAATTAGAAATTGCACATTTTGAAGCCTTGCCACATAACCAGCTGGCCTACCTCTTGAACTATTGGTCAACACGGAACAGCAATGTATCAAACACTTCACTCTACTGCAATTGTCAGGTGTCAACCTGCAGGACGTGCCATGACTCAATAAACTCTGCAATACTTCATAATTAATTATATTGCAACCTAAATGTTTATAACTTCATTGCCTAATTCGCAAAGAGCTTTTATAGAGTTTTCTTCAAAACCATTCATAAGCTCGGTTAGAGAGGAAGATGGTTGAATGCTCAACCGGCATTTTCTGACAGGCTAATATAGAATTAATAGGATTGTTTAGCGATTGCACAGCTTCCATAAGATAGCATCGACAAGTTAGGTCTGAGTCTAGCTTTTAATTTGAATTATATTTAAAAAGTTATTAATTACTTTTTGTCATTAAAAACAGATTCAGGGCAACCTGAAATCAG
The DNA here is from genome assembly GCF_963576615.1 of Watersipora subatra. Taxonomy (NCBI): domain Eukaryota; kingdom Metazoa; phylum Bryozoa; class Gymnolaemata; order Cheilostomatida; family Watersiporidae; genus Watersipora; species Watersipora subatra. The sequence continues at coordinate 10,441,168 of NC_088717.1, forward strand.
TTCAATTTTTTTATAGTTGGACAAAAACGTTGCATCATTCATCGAATGTGCTTGTAGAGCTCTGTTGCCCTGTGTCTTTGTTTATTCACTTTGTTTATGATATTTTTTAACCAAAGGGCTTGTTTGAGCCCCCTCTAGCATCTGCAGCTTAATATCACAGTGTAGACACCTAAACATGACTATATGACTAAATGAAGCAATTCCTTGGAAATCAAATATGTTTCTGCAGAGGCAGCAGAAAATATGTGTGTATTAAAAAGTCATGTTAGACAAACAATGTCTCAATGATCTCGGCTGGACATGTCTGAGTCCATTGGCAAGAGAACCTCGAAAACTGGAGACATCTCCAGTTGCAGAGAGCAATTTAAGGCTGGATGTCATTCTTATTACCATCAGTGGCTTTTTTGAAAATTGAGACAGTCCGTTGCTTTCAAGTCAGGCCTTCCAGACCACTAGGTCACGGCTCCTCTCAGACAACTAAATAAAGGATTACTTGCAGAGGGGATCTAGCAGACCACTAGGTCACGGCTCCTCTCAGACAACTAAATAAAGGATTACTTGCAGAGGGGATCTAGCAGACCACTAGGTCACGGCTCCTCTCAGACAACTAAATAAAGGATTACTTGCAGAGGGGATCTAGCAAGAAAATACAATGAAATCGAATGCAACTAACATATTTCATTTATAAGTAACAAATCTCAAGTTATCAAGTTAGTGAAGATCACTTGTGGCTCAACAATGCTTAGTCATCTCAGTTTATTAGTATATGCTGTTCACTGAGTAGATATTCCTGGTTTATTAGTAATAGTGTGTAACTATTGTTCTTTGTATCGATGGTAAGGAAATCATTTGAGATCTGACTCTATTTTGACATATTAATTATTTGTTCTATTGAAGAAACAAGTAGTTAAGGAGAATTACTCCAAACTGCCTGCTCTATTGGCTAACACCAAAAGTAAGCTCATCGTTGGTTACAAATTTTTAAAGAAATCAAATGAACCACATGTTAACTTTTTTGTTATTGTCTGTAATTATCTCATTATAATTGATTAAAATTGAGTTTGCAAATCATATAAATGTACATGTAGGTTACACACGTCTTAATAAAATTTCATAGGTTTGTTAAACTTAGTGATATTTTTGCATTGAGAACTGAAGGCATCACAATTGGCCGGCTTGAATTTGCCAATATGAGATTGTGCAACAATACTAATTTACATAATTTATATAATGTATATACGGTGTCTGTCGTTCATCTGTCCAGTTAGAGCGAGAAAGCTTTAGTAACAAAACAAATTGCTTTATAAAAGATTTGATCTCAGTACCTTCAGCTCTGTAAGTGGCAAGCTTATCTATTAGACTAGACATTCAACAGAACAGAGAGATCAATAATAGTTAAGATATTCGTTACATCAATTAAAATACACATAACAATGTTGTGTTACTTGTGATGACCACCAGCTGGCCTCACGGCCTCACAGCCTCACTAGTTGAATGCCCTGGGTTGCATGGATAATAAAGTCAGCTTATAAACAGTTGCAGGTAATGTAGTGTAAAGGTAATGTAGTAGATAAGGTAATGCAATGTTTATATGCTGGTTTTTATTACTTATGCAACTCAGGGTGTTCAACTAGTATTTGTACTAAGACTAGCAAACATTCCATGTTAGAAACTTATTGTTTCATCATGAACCTAAAATACTAAAGAACAAATTAACTTTTAAAATTTCATAATGCTTGTACGTACTTTTTCTTACACACTATATACATTACCTATAAACATTTAACAAGTCATAATGAAATTTGAGTGTACCAAAGAGTGCACTATTATGTATATTTCTGGTTACCCTTGAACAATGTAGTTATCTAGAGAGGTCAAAATAGCACTAGTAATATTATGATATTTGCTCTGAAATTAAAAGCATATAACTTTAACAACTTTCAATCAAGTTTGTCTTTAGGTTCTTTGTCTTGTTCTCATATATGCATCACCACAATTCATCTGTTCCTTCTCTTGTAGCATTTTTAACCTACTGCATCTACAAAAATTTCCTTTTATATGCATCACTCTTTCTGCCAGGTGTACTTCCGACATGTTATGATTATAGTGTCACTCTTACGTTTTTACATTAGCAACCTCATTTAACTTGATGTAAATCAGTGTCTTTTTGGGAACTCTTACTTTACCAATATATCCTTTTTCTATAGGAGCTTTACTCAAACTCAAAAACATAAAATTGATGCATCAGCTAACAAAAGCAGCAAATATTAGAGTGTGTTCTATCGACTTGATTGATTTTTACATATTGAAGATGCCAGCTTTCTAGTTTTAGTAAACTGAGTCACTTGAGATGATTACACAAAATAATTTTTATTTTCATGTTTTTTTCTACTCAAGTGTCTTACATGTAGTTCAACTTTCTTCAAGCCTTTAGTCCTTGCTGTCAGTGAATAAAGGTCACTCAGTCGTTCATAAACTTGTGACAACTTCTACTATCTCTCAATCAAGAATAATGATAACTTCTGATCCATGCACGGTTATGATGAAAAGTTGTTAGAGATCATATTCTTGTATGTTTACATATTATATACTAACACCTCGCTTACTTTATGTTTTTATTTTTCTCTAAGCTGACAGAAAAAAGTTTTTGTAAGTTATTTTCTGACTTAATTTTGTAGAAGAGGAAATCTACACGAAGTAACAACTAATAATAATGCTGACACAGAAACTCCTCTGGATGGTGAAGAAGAACAACCAGAAAATGAAACCATCATCTCTGTCAGGTGGGTCTAAGCTTTATGTTTGAGCAGAATCTTTAAAGAATTTCATACAGTGTGCAGATCAGAGCTGTAAAGCATTTGCACAGTCATTTGCAACAATGAAGGCAGTTTGTTGTAAAATATTGATGAATCTAAGGCTAAATTGACCTACATATAATTACAAGTGTTAAGAGATATATTGGTAGGACAAGCTGATAAAGATGGTAAAAAGGGGCAGTAAATAACAATTATGAAAATCATTGCATGTTTTACGCACAAACGTTGCTATGTGGTGATGAGTTACACAGTAAGTGGAGAGCTGCTCTGATTATTTAAAATAAAATGTCTATAGTGGTTTGAGAATATTAAACAAGAAAATAACTTAATTTTTTGTAATTTTTATAAATAAACTTACCTAAAATATAAGAGATCTCAATTCTGCAGCAGACAAAGTATTTACAAAGCAATTTGAAGGTTTAAAATTAAAATTATATTAATCTAGTTTTATTCAAATGCTAGGAAATGGAATAAAAATAGTGGCAACCAAAGTGAAATTTTGCACAAGTTGTTATTGATCCATAAAACAGAAATCATTCACAAAAACCTTCTAGCAAATTTGTAGTACCTTGTGTCAGAAAATTTGTTGTTTTCATCCTACTTATAACAAATATCTTATCATAAGTGTTTAAAACTATTAAAACTGTTTAGATGAAAGCAGATTTTGATGATTTTGTTTAAAACATAACTGCTACACAAAACATGAGAACGATTTAACTGTCGTACCATAACATGTATTTCAAGTTTTGTAAAATATACCGGACATTAGTTTACATATTATAAATAACAAGGCTTTAATAAGCATTTTGGCAAGCAAAAATTGTATATATTTTGCTTTTATTTATTTGTGTCATTACTCTTCTTTGTACAATACATGCTTTAAGATAAACTTGTACAAAATCTTTTTAAATTTTATCAGAAAATATCGATATTTTTCTATCATTTGAAGTTGTTTTTGATGTTTGAGGTGATCTGACTGCCAGGATGTTTATAGACAAAAATCGACTAAACTTAATCATCGTAAAAATGAGTTAAAATCATTTGCAAAAAGACCGTCAGAAAAAAGATGCATGATGATGCAACTTGAGCACAACCGATATAATTTATAGCGATGATAACAACTAGTGATGTCATTTCGAACGTATTTTCTCTGTACATTTAACTGCTGCCAGGTTTGGACGATTTTAATCTATAGACTGTTAGATCACTTCAAGCACCAAAAACAAGGACAAATGATAGAAAAATACTAATAGTCCTACTTTCTGATAAAATATGCTAAAGTTTTATGCATGTTCCTCTTCAAGGCTATAAACTATGACTGTTTTCATGTCTGGTACAAACTTTTAAAAACGCCTAGCAAAAGATCCTCTGGAATTTGATTGACCTTGACCTGACCTAATTGTAAACTTTCAGTCCGCAGCATGTAAAGCTTAAACTTGGAACAATTTCTTCAATTACTGTAAAGAATACAACGTCGAGTCTACTGGTCTTATACAAAGTGCATGTTGACAAGAAGCAACAGTTGGCTGTAGCCCCTACTGCAGGTGCATTGTTTCCACATGAGACAGTGGAAGTTCTATGTCAACTACTATCTAGTAAGTTGATGAGCCCAGAACTCAGTCTAAAATGTAGTATAGAACTTAGACTAAAGGTTAGTGTAGAACTTAGACTATAAATTAGTGTAGAACTTAGACTATAAGTTAATGTAAAACTTAGACTATAAGTTAGAATAGAACTTAGACTATGAGTTAGTGTAGAACATTGAACTAAAAACCCCTGGAATGGTAATCACGTGACTTTTACGTTGATAATAATACGTAACGTATGCGCCATATTGGAGAGCTAATCGAATGCTAGTTTCGTTTGTAAACAAACGGTGAAAAATGACAGAAATGTACATGTTGAATAGTTATTTTCCAGCTGGGTGTTAATGAAAGCTCCTCCTACACAGCGTTTAGAGTGCCCTGATAGAAGAAAACCTATTTATAACATATGGAATGGGATATATCAAATGATAAGTAGATGTATAATAGATTTTCGTGGACCATGTTACTCATACAAACTGTTGTATTACAAATGCGTAAACCCAGCAAATGATATATTCAGGCAAATAACAACTGTTCTATTATATTAAAATTTATATTTCATATGCATAAATGCATATGGACAAACTTAGCACATGAAGTATTTCGATAAAAACAACACATATAGGTATGCTGCCAAAACAGAAACTGTTTTCAAGATTTAAGTGATAATAGCTTATGAATGTATGATATGTATAATACAGTATCTGTAAAAGATGGAATGAACTACTGCAACAACTAAACGGAAATTAAAAAAAGTTGTAATAGAGGATAATCAAAATAATGCAAACAAGGAAATGCAGGAATTAGTGTAATCAGATGATTAAACTTATACATACACGTTACAGAAACTGTGTAAAAGGAGATTTGTATAGAACTGGATATTGAGCCAAGGTGCATCAGAGTTTCTTAGAACTAAATCAGATTAGGAATAACAGCACAACAACAGCTGCAGATGAATATTAGTGATCACATTGTTACTGGCCTTTAAAAAGTACTACTTTAGTATTGTATGCCACAAAGATGCACCTTGCAGTTTGAGTGTAGGATTTTAGCATAATGATGCTGTCGGAGATCATAAAACGACTGAATTAGGTTTTTCATCAATGACGCAGTGGTTGGATATGCCATCTGCCGTATCCGTAAGGTGTTTCCTAAAGCATAACACATCACTAGATCTTACACTACTGATAAAATACAACACACAATGGAGTGGATCTGGCTTTGTATGAATACGAAAGTATTGATCTGCAACTAGCAGGATCCTGATGACATCGTCTGATGGACGCACCAATCCTCCATTGTTTTGTAGCTTGAGTAGAGTATAGAGATGTCGGTACTGGATACTTAACTTAGTGGTAACCAGCAACTGACGCCAATGTCACGACAGCACTTTAGTTAGCTTTTGCACAATGTAGCCAGCTATATAGACTATACTGTTACCTATAACAGAAATTTGACATCTGAAATCATTGAGTTCCACAAACTTATCAACTTCTGGAGTAGCCTGTATGACGAGAATCTTGTTTTGAGCAGTAACATTACCTGTCTTACTAGCATCTGATTCTGCACCACATTTGCTGATAAGTTTGCGAAGGTAGCCTTAAACTGAGTAACAGTAGGATTATTATTCCAACCCCCTAAACAAAAGCATCAATTATAACAATTACATAAAATCAACAAAAATGAATGTCTTATTCACATAAACATAGTACCCTTAATATACAACAATACAACTAATAAAATAAACGAAAATAAAGCAGCTCAAAATGCTACCATATCGCTATGTAAAATGAAAATGTGGCAATTTTCACTGGAAGTCATTTACACCCATCTTAGGCATAAAGCTTAAAAGTTGACTTGCAACAAAATTCACATTACCGTTATTTGATATGAAAAGATTCACCATGTCTTACTCTGTTGTGTTGTAGGCAGGGTTGTTAAAAATCGATGATTTTTTTAAATCAAAAAAATCGATTTTTATTGATTTATTTGATTTTTTTTATTTAAATCGATTTTTTTTGTTCCAAAAAGATGTTTTGTGTTTTAAATTGCAAGTTATTGCTATCAATTTGGAATTTATGATTTGCAGGGGTATTATGTAGTTTTATTACAACAATTAGGAAATGAAAAAACATTTACACAGTTAACACACGATAAAAAGGACAGCATAATTTATGCGCTGGACATTAAATCCCAGAAACGAAGATCAAGAATTACAGAGAACAGATCACACAACCGCTAAGCTGCAGACGTATTCATAGGCACTTGCTGTGGCAGCTGTTACTGTTTTGCGTGCTGTTTGAGGTTTCTAACTTTTTTTTAGATATAGCTACTTTAAGTTGAGCAACCTTGCAGCACTGTGCTTGACAATATGGTTTTAAATTCAATCATTGAAAAGTATCATTCAACATTGGAAAATATTACCTTTAAATGACTTCAGTCGAACGTTTTAACCTGCTGTCAAAACATGGATCATTGAAATTTTCGTTGCAGATAAGTGCTCAAGGATCAGGCTTATTCACTCTTCTGCGGTTGCGATACGATTGTAAATAACGAGAGTTCTCAGTTGCTTTGTTTGGAAATCTAAAAATTAAAATGAAACTGTTGTAGTTAGTTAGCAACAGTAGTAATAGCAATAGTATTATTACTCTTATCTCCTAACTGCTAGCTAGATCCAGGTACAACAATAAATAATATTATAAGCACGACAAACATTTCCTTCAAATATAAATATTTAGAAATAACCTAATGGGTTGTAGTTCCAAAATATTAATACAAAATAAATTCCAAATTTAAATAATAAAAAACTTCGTTCTGAAGGAAGAACATTTCACTCACTAGCTTATAAATTTATCTAATCACCGACAAAATACAGTCAAACTCGTACACTCAGTAGTGACACTGATCGACTCTCACTCACCCTGTGACTAGTGTAATAGAACTAACTAGTGGCAGTACTAACTAGTAGTAGCACAACTATTAGTAGTCGTAGACTTGAGCAATAGTAATAGAACCAGTAGTAGAAGTGACTCACTTGTGAAATGTCATGCCTTTTCCTTTAAAAGTCCATTCTTGCGGTTTTTGGAGTTCATGGAACAGCAATAGCACTGTGCACCTACACCCTTATCTCTCGTACATAAATTATTAGTAGTAGTCTCAGTAGTCTGTTCCTTTGATTGAGCGGTGTATTCGTGATCTCCCATAGCTGTTAAATCTGAAATTAGATTTCTTTCTCACATTGAACACAATGAAATTAACTCAAACACTAACTGATAATGACGTCGGCCGGATTTCCGTACTCGCAAATGACCTTTGCCCTTCCACGGTTTTTAAGTTCAATGGTGTAGAACTTAGACTATACGTTAGTGTAGAACTTAGACTATAAGTTAATGTAGATCTTAGACTATAAGTTAGTATAGAACTCAGACTATAATTTAGTAAAGAACTTAGACTATAAGTTAGTGTAGAACTTAGACTATAAGTTAGTGTAGAACTTAGACTATAAGTTAGTGTAGAACTTAGACTATAAGTTAGTACAGAACTTAGACAATTAGTTAGTGTAGAACTTCGACTATAATAGGTTAGTGTAGAACTTAGACTATAAGTTAGTGTAGAACTTAGACTAAAAGCTAGCGTAAAACTTATTGTAGTCTAAAATTTAGTGTAGACGTTTCAAAGCAATTATCTAGGTATAGTTACGGGTAGATGTAAATCTGTTTAGATTGTAGCAGTTCCAATGAGACAATTTAAAGTATGTACTCATTAAATATTATTTAGGGTTTGCCAAAAATTTAAATGATATTTTTGGTTTCATTTATTGTGAGAATTTTATAACAAACATTTACTAGTTGACCTAAATAAAAATAACACCCTTTTACCTTATATCACTTGGTTGACCTAAATAATAATAACACACTTTCACCTTATATCACTTGGTTGACCTACATAAGAACAACACTCTTACATAGAATAACCTGATACCTGGCATAAATAAGAACTTACAGTAAGTAAGAATGACACACTTACTCAGTACAGTCTCAGTAGGTGATCAAAGAATGAAAGTTTCACCTGTATAGTTTGTCAAAGATTAAATTCTTTTACTCCTATTGATAATCTAATCAATAGCCTTATGTTACTGAATGCTGTACTTTATGATTTCAAACACTGATAGAAAATTTGCTAGCATGTTTCACACTCCTATTAATAAAAATAGGGTTTCTAAACATGAATTTGTCATATAGGGAAACCCAGCCAATCTGGAAAAGTGACAGTCATAGCAGCAGAAGTGGCTTCTGACATCGACATAGACATTGGTAATGAGAGAAGATGCGCTGCCACTTTAGATGGCTATCTTAAAGCTGGTTCTCGCTGCCACAAAATAACGTGAGTTCAACAGCAAAGGATTTTTATTGCTGATAATGTTTATTCCTGAGGTTAAATGTTAAAACCTCTCATAGAAAAGCCAGTTTTATTTTAGAAAACAGACTTTTTAGAATTTAATAATTTAAAATTAAGACAACACAACACAACTGGACGCTCGCAATTTCAGTTAATGTTACATCTTACAAAGAAGTTATGTAATAGGTTTAGTTTACTTATCTTAATTCACAAAAATAAATTTTCTAACAATGCTTTTTACTAAAGTTACATGACTGCGTGATGGATGGGTTCACATTATTGTAGGACAAGATACACAGTAGACTCAAGTGATGCTCAGTTAAAACCAAAGAGTTCCAAATCTGATGTCACACTGGGGAGCCAGCGGGCAGCGTCTTTTGAAGAGATCAGTCAATCGAAGAGTCTAACGATAGCTACAGATTCATCTAAGTTCCCCCAAACCACCCCTTCACTATCTCATCGAGATCCTACACTATCTGTTGACTCAAATACGGAACAGACTAAAGAGTCATACTCTGAAAACTTAGGGTCAAGCCTTAGTGAGAGGACAACTTTGAAATCAATAAAAAGGATGATGACTGGTAGAGACTGTAATAGTCGCTCCATGAGCCTTAACAACCAAATGACCCTGGATGAAATTACTTCCGGACAATTAGTGACCGGTAAGGAAAATATTATTATAACCTACAAAGAGGAGAGCTCTCTTTCCCTGCTTCCTATTTTTCTCCCTTCTCTCACTTCTTTCTTCACCCTTTCCATTTTGCCTTTCTCCCTTTTCCCTTTGTTTTTTTCCTACCTTTTTTTTCTCCTTCACTTCTCTTCTCAGTCTTTCTTTGTTCTTTTTTCGTCTGTTGTTTTAGATTCCTTTCTGGTTCATTCTTGGTTTCTTCTTTTCTGCCCTCTTCTCTTTTTCTTTCTAACTTTTTTTTAGTCCTTTCTCCCTCATTTCTCCTTTCTTTTGTGCCCTTCTTTTTTATCCTCTTTCTTTTTATTTTTCTCTCCTTTTTTTGTTTCTGTCCTATTCTAACATTTTTTATCAACTTGAAATTTTCTTCTTCACTACTTTTCCTCTTGAATCAGTCTTTTGTTCTCTTTCTCTGTCCATGCCTGGCCTTCTTTTTTACTTTTTTTTATTTTTATTTATTTTTCCCTTTTCCCTTTTTTCTATTTGTTTTTTTGTTATTGTGCCCACAGTTTTTTTTGCAATCTATTGACTTTTAGATATTTATATTGTTATGAAATTAATTTATTTGAAATTTTGTGAAATGTTGATTGTTAGATATCAGTATCTATGTAACTTTAGTGTCAACAGCAGTTGAATCTGAATGGATGATCGTGGCTAAAAAAGATCTCCGAAGAGCAAGGCAAGAGCTGCAGAAAAGACAAACCAAAACCGATCGATTAGACACAAAGATTATCAAACTCACAGACTATATAGACTCTACGGGAATTGAAATTGGTGAGTCATCCACTATCTTAACCTTCTTCTAACTTGTTCATTCTCCTTGTGACATATATAAACCTTATACATGTAGGTTAGGATGGTCGCGTTGCTTTAGAGCACAGCACATGTTTCTGCTAGGATCTTTCTCTAGGAAATAGTAACATGCATTTTTAGACCTGCTGACCTTTGTTAATTCAGATCATCTTCCTCTCTGCTTTTTGATAAGATCTTTCACCATATGAATGTAGATTAAAAGTTCACCATGCTTCTACATCTTGGCCTTTTGCAAGGAACTTTTCAAAGTTGCTAAATCATTACACATGATGGCAAGATATTATGTTATCTAGCTGTGCAATTATCTTTGTTTTAAATTTTTGATACTGCGGTAAGGAAAACTGAGGAGCTCAATGATGTACACAAAGTACACAGTGATATACATACAGTACACAGTGATGCATATACACAGTGCACAGTGATATGCATAAAGTACATAGTGGTACACATACAGTACACAGTGATATAATTGTTGTAACAGCTGATTTAATTGCAGTAATCACTTATGCATTTATACAGTGTGTACTGATATATACAACGTGTACTGATATATACAGTATGCACTGATACATACAGTGTGTACTGATATATACAGCGTGTACCGATATGCCTATATAACAATTTGTAAACCTAGATAAATTATTGAGATACTAAAAGTACCTACTTATTTGTATATTGAAAAAAAAACCGACCCTTTTAGCTTGTTGCTTCCCTTCATAAAAGTCTTTTTTGACCTCCATTTAACAAGTTTTTTTTCTGAAGCAATTTCTCTGCCTTCCTCAACTCTTTGTAACATCTGCTCAATAAGGTGCATTTCGATTTACAGTAAATTAAATTTGTGCATTATGTAGGCGCGATGCTACACACTTGCGAGAACCTGCGACAAGAAGTAAATAGATGTGAACTGATTCTCATTCCACCTGACTATAACAAAATACAAGCTCTGGCCTCAGAAATTACGGTAAATGTAAATAAAATTACAAATAAAAAATTACCCCCATGACTAGAAGTTTTATTTGAAACAACTGGAGAGACGTGGATAGGTCACAGAAGTACTAACATTAAAATCATTTGATGGCATATCATACGGAACAGGTCGGTTCATATCATACGGAACAGGTTGGTAGTAGAGGGTAACTTTGGGTTTTTACTGAACAATGTTACTAAAATAATTGACACTGCTCGTTACTAAGATTGAGATCAATGTATATTGTATTTTCCTACAACTAAGATATTTATCGAGTATCATTGTATGCATATATTGCCAGCAGGTTGGTATAATTTATAACTTTTCTTGGGGGCTTATTTGAACAGACCCAATTTGTCTGTCTCTTAACAAATTCAAGTAAACTGGTTTACAGAAAAATTTTAAATGATAAATAACAAGGTTTTAATAGGTCGCCTCTTAAAGGATATTTTCGCAAAAGAACATTGTCACCATTGAACTTTTTACCTTGACCTTTTCCTGAATAGTTCAGTAGGTCATTGCTGGACTGCATGAACTTTTTATCACAATATTGATATTATTCTTATTGGCCATACTTTGTCCATCTGTTTCCTGTTTCAGCGACAGAACTATTTTTTTTCACATATTGTTACAATTATTTTGAGGCTCTAAAAAGTGGCTGACCTGTTAAGTTGGTTGAAACATCAGTCTTCTAAGCTGTTTTGCGTTTTAAACTAAAATTACCCGACGTTAACATTTTTATACTTGCATGAAGTGCACACAATTTTGAGATTGCATGAAAGTTAGCCCATTTAAAACACCCGCTGTTGTAACACAAAAAGACTTTGATATACATAATGTACTTTATTTTTTCTGACAATTTAACATGGATTCAATTCACAATTTATTAACCACAGATCTGTGAGACCTCTTAAGGGAATCTCAAATAAAGCTGACATTGAATAAAAGGAATTACAATGAAGACTATAATCTGTCCAATGAGGACCACTTATTCTACCGAATTATATATACATAAATTATTTCTCCTTCGTTAATCATAAAGGCTTATCAACGGAAAGACCGGTAATTATCATTAAACCTGTTGGTATAGTAATGACATGTCATAGATAGTTGACACGGATTATTGGTAAAGTAGGGCACCTAATGAAAGAAAATTTTGGCTATCTTAAATTTAATAATTAAAGCAGGCTTTACTTTGTAATCTCACAATAGCTCTGTGTTTGCTAAAAAGTAGTTTGAAAATTATTGCAGCAAGTATAAAAGTATTTGTCTCAGAATTGAGAGAATGTTTTATATTGAAGTTATGGCCAGACTATAAAGTTATACTCTCGCTGTATTGTACACATTTTATGAACAAGCTTGTGTTCACTGTTGGCGTTGTCATCACTATGTATTTTCAGTATATTACAATTTAGTAATTATTGTATAACAGTGCAACATTATTTTCACATTCTAATATGGAAACATTATAATTCTTAGGGCCAGTGGTTCAAAATGTCTTTATATTATCAAATAACATCACATACACTCACTGCATTACAAATACCCTTTCACTTTAAATCTTTGCTATAATAATAGCTGTGTTTGGCTGCCAAAAGCCACAGTTAAAAGTTAAAAGAAATCAAATTGCAGAGGATTAGAGCTTGCAACATTTACAGCCACTCCTAATGACTGCCCCAATCGAATGCCCATTGGTGTTTCAGAATATTTGTTTGCGCTGATATTACGCTTGACATCCTCTCACAGTGCGCTGGAATGTCACCGGAGGTTAGGAAAATGATTGCACCATTTCAAATTGGTCTTGAAGTGGTCTTTACTACAAATAGAGTCATGAATGTCTGTTTGTACACAGCCACTGTTAGAGGTTGATATGAAAGATTGCTTCACAGAGTGCTGGTTCACAGCCAGCACTCCAACACTCTAAAACATCTAGCATTTCAGAATACTTATGCACATGTTTATTTCTTGTGCTTTATCTGCACAGTTGAAAATTGCTCATAGCAGACTAGACTGCTAGAGTACTTCTTCCCTATAACTATTTAAATACAAGATGATTTTGAAACTTTCTGAAATTCGCTAACATAGTTTTACTTGTGTGTCTGTTTCCAATGATTGCAGTCATATATGGATACATTTAAACGTAACATAGCAAGAATGCAGAGGCAGCATGCCAGTATGTGGGCGCTACTACGGAGGCATGCTAGTGAGCTAGCAGCGGTGAGCAAGGAGATGGGCCTGCCTCTGTCAGCTGACCCTCAAGCAAGTGATGCTACTCATGCTGATGAATTATTCAGTACAAGCGCTGACAACGAAGATTCCACTGAGGACTACTCCAGAAGAAACATCACTAGCAATGCTCTGAGGGAGGAAACAGGTACATGTAGTAGTACAGTAACATGTAACGTTGTTAACCATAGCCAAGTGAAAACTTGATTAATACTAGTATGGCTGTATTAGTTGTATTTGTTGTATTAGTTAATATGCTATCTATAAGAGTAGGAGTAGTGTTGATAGTACAAGAAATTGCAGCTATTGATGATATACACAAGTACTAAGGAAATGCCCGGCATTGCGTGTGTATTAAAAATCAATATATAAACAGTGACAGGTAATGTAGTTACCTGCCATTTGCCATTAGCCTGGCAGACTGCCAAATGCTAATTTAAGTCCGCTATTATCCATATTGCTAAACTTCCCAGTATGAGATGTGAAAGCAAGCTTTAGTCACGTTGTGTAACGCCACTCATAACGGCTCATATCGCCTCAGAATTTAATGCACCTCAATAGCTTAATTTGTAAGAATTTCCTGGATCAAAGATTGTAAGATGTTCCGAGATCAAATCTTTTGCGATACGAATTCTTCATTCTAATATTTTGATAGCTATAGCTAAACAAACCTAAGTACACACACACACATGCACACGCACACACACACGCACACGCACACACTCACAAACTTTGATATATATATATATATATATATATATATATATATATACTAGCAGAATGGCCGGCGTTGCCCGGGTATTAAAAATCAGCTTATGCAAAATCAGAGGTAATGTGGGCGCTCCCTACTTGTCATTAACCTGGCACATTGCCAATGGCTAATTTGAGTAAGCTTATTAATAAGAGCTAACTACTAAACTAACCGCTCACTCTTCATGACGTTATGGCTCAACATCATAGAGAGTGGTAGCATATTTGCCCGTATTTTATTGCACCAACATTAATCACCTAATGAATCCATAAAGCTTGTGTGGCCTGATCAGTAAGATTTCGGACTTGCGAATAAGAGCGTCCGAGATCAAATATTTTGTGATACGGATTTTCCATTCTAAGTTTTAATAGCCATAGCTGGACATACACAGGCACATACACACAGACTCTCACACAAACTTTCAGAATTATGTATATAAAAGATTGCTATTTCTCTTTTTACCTCATTCTTGTCATCAAAGCCCTGTGAACTTAAGAGTATACTGGAAAACTAAAAACATTACTAGATAAACAGTTGTAGTATTAGTAACAGCAATTATGTAATAATAGTAATTGAGCTAAGTAACAACAGAGGCAGTAGTAATAATAATAAACATAATAGTGATAGAAATAATGATAAGATAGTGACAGTAATAATGATACTGATAGTAATGGTGATAGTATTAGTAGCAATAATAGTAACAGTATTAGTCAAAGTTATAACAACAGTCGTAGTAGTACTAGTAGTAGTAATAGAAGTAGTAGTAATAGTAGTAGTAGTACTAGTAGTAGTAATAGTAGTAGTAGTAGTAGTAGCAATAATAGTAGTAATGATAGTAGTAATTGTAATGGCAGTAGTAATAGTAGTAGCAGTAGTACTAGTAGTAGTAATAATAGTAGTAGTAGTAGTAGTAGTAATAGTAATAGTAGTAGCAGTAGTACTAGTAGTAGTAATAGTAGTAGTAGTAATAGTAGTAGCAGTAGTACTAGTACTAGTAATACGTAGTAGTAGTAGTAGTATTACTAGTACTATTAATAGTGAATTATTAGTAATGGTAGAGACATTTGAAGTAGTAGTAGCAGTTTTAGTTGTCACAGTGTAGCAGTAGTAGTCTAGATGTTGTGAGAGATTTGATCAATGATTGTTTATGCACTCAAAAGAAATAACGCATGGAGTAGAAACCTGCAACTTACCACCATCACCATGCGTCACTTTATTGCTGATAGTGCCTGATTTCTCTGGTGCTCAAGTTCAGTTTGTAAGAGTTAATTATACTTGTATGTAGTATATGATAATATTTATAAATACCATAGTCTCCAAAATATGGAGCAGTAATCATATTTATAGCACCTTGAGGCTCCTCATGGCCATGATAAACCCAGTCATCCTAAGAATGCACTTCTACCAGCTTTGTAAGCTGTTTACCTTGTTAAAAACTTGTGTAATCTATAACTGTATTATACAGATGAGAGCCAAAAATCAACAGAAAGTGTTGGCAGCGCAGACACAGATGAGGGTATTAGTCCTCTAGATTCAGGCAGCAGTGCCGTAATCAAAGGAAAACAGTACTACCACGAAGTCAAAGGAAACAGAATAGGAATTGAAAGACTAGGCAAGTTAATTACTAAAGCATTCATATCACTACACAGATGAAAAAAAAGTTTTATTTCAAATTTTTAAATACAAGCATATCTCACAGTTGAAATAATATGTTATAGGTGCAGCCTGCTCGTAATGCATGACTTAAACTATATTTAGGGAAATTGAGGATTACTTATAAAGGATATTTCTCAACACATCGATGTGACTCTTTCAAAGCTCCTGTGTCTTCCTTTACAGAAAAAACACAAAAGGTAATGGAGAGTGAAATGAATAAGGTATCTGCTAATATGGTACATCTTGGAGGACAAACAAACAACCTGCTGGACATGCTAAAGAAATTAACTACAGTTGCACGGTCTAACAGAGACAGCTCCTATGTTGGTATCTCTAATATTGAAGAGAAGATCAAAAAGGCTGGACTTGGCTTGCATCAAATTCAGGTGAGCTATCTTCCAAATAAGAATAACTCTAAAATTATTAAAATCAATTAAAAAGTTTGTAAATAAAATGTTACATTTGCTCTTTCATCAATCAGTTTTGTGATATTTTTACTTATCTTTATATTACACTGTCCACGAGTTATATTTGCATCTATGAACCTGAGGTTTTTGCTCACTCTGTAATTGTTGTTTATCATAGTTTGAAGTAAAATGTCTTAACAACAAAGTGAAAGGAATCTTAAAGTCTATTGGTAAAAGAGATAAGTTGTATACCTAAATTTAGTAGCATTTAAATCCTCCTTGTAGAAATTTTTGTTTTTGTGTTTATGACACCACATGCCAATACCTTTTTATTAGTTAGTTTTTATCATTTAGTTTTGCGGCACCATATCTAAAATTTTTTTTATAAAAATGATTATGAGCTGTCCAATAAAAAAGTAATATATTTATAATAACGCTTACAGTAACGAGTGGGGAACACCTACGTAAGTTATTATTGATTTAGTTCGATTATCTTAAGTATGAAGTCTTACAGTTCATGTTATGAACAGTCAACAAGCAGTAACTATAGCATATTTCAAGTGTGATATACTTTAGTTAACAAATTGAGATGAAGTATTATATCATCTGCTTAGTAGACACCTGCCAGTGTTGTCAAAAATATGTATAATTTAAATGTGAGCTGCTGGATTTAAAGCTAATAAAAATTTGTAAATTTTCAAGAGCGAAGGGGACAGAAATGCAGCCACAATTAACACCCTGAAATGGAATTTCCAAGCGCATATAGAGAAAATAACTTCAGTGATCCGAAGTCTTTCCAAAGAACAAGTTGCAATGAGAAAAGAAGCCAACAAACTACAGTCTGGTTACAAGCAAATAAAGAAAAATCTCCTCAAACTTTCAGATGGTTTGTTAGCTCAGTGTTTCTAACAGAGATAGGATAACTCTTCATGAATTGTTTATCTTATTTGAGAATTATAACTCTATCTAAACCTGTCAAATCTGACTCACTTGTATGTGTTTGATTTGCAAGCAAAGGCTACAGTTGTACATGTTTAGGCATCCAACAAGTCTGGTTATTTTGTAAAGTTAACCAATAAGGAAGCCGAACTAATGACAAAGAAAAGGTTATACAATTGAGAAGCTATTGAGAAGGATAGGTTTGGGTCTCAGCATAAATCATTGAAATCCTTTAGTATATTTACATTACAATACTGTACTAAACGTTTTATTATATAATGTAATATAATAAAACACATAGTACAGTAATGTAATTTACAATATATATTGTAAGTGCTAATATATATATAATAATACATTAGTGTACATTATTATATATACTAATAGTATATATAATATGATATGAGATAATATAATAGAATACAATTTTCTTATGAATGTAGTATAATATGTAAAAAATAATATAATATAGCAATGTAGTAATATAATTGAATATTTACAATAGTGATATTAGAATGTTTTGAAAGTAACTAAATTCATTGTGTAAAATTACAGTTATTTATTATTTATTATATTATTTTACATAATTGATCTTATATTACAACTATATGAAATTAGATAATTATAATATGATTGTATAAAATATTTAAATGCTTGTATTGTTTATTTAGACATATTGTTACACTATCAATAACTAATGAAGATACATACTATCATTGCTGAAGCTTTAATGACCTATAAAAAAATCAAGCTTACAAAACCTTGACACATGAACTCTTAATATTTAATCTTATTTGGTCTTAATTAGAAATAATGTTTGAATTAGTGTTATTCTAAAACTACATGAAACATATATTAAAAAGTTTCATAATATGGGTACATGTTTTGTTTTTGGTTATGCATTCAAATAATTCAGTGATTTACAACTATCAAATACAATTGGATTTAAGGGGTTTGTAGCAAAAATGTCCTAATTGCGTATTACTACAACTTGCCTGTGATCCAGCAGTAGTATTATGAGATGGCATTAATGTGGAAAGAAATTTACTCATTATTTGCTTACTAGCTTTTGCTAAAAACAGCCAGCTTTTGTTTAGATCACATTCTACGCAGGTGTTGCATTATGAGAGCTCTGGACCACAAATAAGCTACCCTCTCCTGCTTTAAAGTTCAGATAGGTCCTAAAACATTGAATAATTCAATTATATCGGATAAAAACATTTATAACCTGTTGTTTAGTGTTGCATAATGAGTAAAACAGCTTCAGGCGTAGCGGATAAAAATTTGAACCATAGAAAGGTGAACCAATAAGTTTTGAGTTCGTTGGTAAAAAATTATCATTGTGCCTAGGGGTGTGTTGGAGGAGGCATTAGTTTATTAGAATGTTGTTTTTTCCTTATGCAATTCCTGATACTATCATGTCTTTCTGACTCCAAATAAAAAGAACATTCACTTCTTACTTCAGTCAATACCAAAAGTATAATATAATTAGTTTTTCTATAAACATAGACATACGGGCAATACATTTTTATACTGTGTTTCAGGTTTGTCTGATGAGCATAGACATCTAATGAAAACGCGAGAAAAAACTGAATTGAGAATAGAAAAGTTTTCTGGACGGCAGCAAGAAACCAAGCAGGTGCTTAAAAATATGCAGAAAGACCTGAAGATACTCCACTGCAAGCTGAAGCACTCTACTAACCAGGTACACAGTGTATATATATACACACATATATACGTATATACGTAAATATGTTTGTATACATATATACATGTACGTATGTGTATACACATATTGCATATGCTTAGATAAGCTGTATAGTCAAGGTAAAAGTTTAGTCCATGACTAACAACATACTAACAGGGGACTTCTGAGGCTACATCTCCTCTTAACCCTTCTCCTTCTTTCTTCTTCATTCATGCAGTCACCTTACTTTCTCTTTTCTCTTGCCTTTTACTTTCCTACTCTTTTCCAGCATCTCCCTTTTCTGATTTTGCCATTTCTCCTCTCTTTTCCCCCTCCTCCCTCTCTCTCTCCTTCTTTCCTCTTTATTTCTCCTTCCTTTTTTCCCATTTGCCCTCTTTTTAATTTTACTTCCATCTTTTTGTTTTAATCGCTGCTGCAATGCATCATCTTGCAAAACTTGGAGCCTTTTTGTATAGTTCTCTCCATAAGACTAAACATGTCATACAGGAAGATAATACACTGAAGTCTAATCTTAAACTTCCTCGATTGTATCAACAGGTTAGTATTTAGATTGGTAAGAATTGAAAAGCAGGTTTAATAGTAGGTGCAAATACTAAGTCTCTTCAGAAGCTCGCCTAGTCACAAATAAATCTTTGCTTCAATTTTAGATGACCAAAGTACTATCGAGGAATGAGAATTATAGGAGGGCTTTTCTCTTTGACCTTCAAAAAGTTTCTAGTAAGTTTGAGTAAATTCTACAATCTCGAAAAATATAAAAACGATAAATTTCTCACTGAAATTTTCTGTTTTTTTATTTTCCTAGCCTGTGTACCTTGTAGCCGATCATGCATCAATGATAGATCTCTCTACTGGAGATGATGAATTTCGGCTGAAGAAAATTGAATCCCTAGTAGTGGACTACGACGGAGTTCTGCAAGAGCTCAAAGCTAGGAACCAGTACAATGCAAACCACATACCAGAACAAAGGGCAGCTCAACAACATCATACATTACTGGCATGTGAAAGCACTTGTTTGTAGTTGTCAAGTGATAAGCTAACCTTTTGGAGATGTCATGTTGGTGCAGCAGGTGTCCACTTTTATTATCATAATGTTGTTGAACCCTTTGCAGAACTTCATTTTATAATTAACTGAAAAAACTTCAAATAGTAACTACAATAATAATTAGAATAATAATAACAACAATGCTTGTCAATAAATAATAATTAACTGTTAATTTAAAGAAATTTCAATCTTACACAATGACCTTTAATAGCAGAATTGCTGTTGAAAATAAATTGTTTAAAAAGTACTTGATTACTCAGAGTGCATTAAATACGTAAGTATTAATGCAAAATAATTTTGTAATAATACTTACATGCATGTTGATATTATCCTGTGTATTAATAAAAGTCTGTTTGACAACATGAATTTAAAACTTGGTATCATTTATACAAGCTATCAATTAGGTCATTTTGTAACTTCTTGAAAAATTTTGAAACCACTGTGATGAACAGCCATCTTGATCCAGCTTACATTTAAAAGAGATGATGAAATGAAAAGAAAGATAGTCTGGTGTCTAACAATTATAACAAACTTTTAGCAGGGGCAAAATAAATCAACCTGTTGATAACAAGCAAGGCTAAATAAGTAGTACTCTGGTCTTGCCATAAAATTTTTTAGCAGGAATGAACAACTTGAAGACAATCATGTTGCAGTTTGGTCAAGAGATGCAGAGGATGGATGAGCTACTATCCAAGTCAGTCGAAGCAGGAAGCCAGGAAGTGAAGCGATTGTTTGAGCATATTCGAGATAAACTGAGTGAATTTCAAGAGCACTACCAATACCTGAGCAAGGAGGTTAGTCATGTATGAAAATCTGTCGAAAAAGCTCATTTTATCATAAATTTCCTGTTTGCCGTGACTTGATCAACCACTTAGCATGTTAAACAATTTGTGGATGTTTGCGAACTTCTTGTGTACCAGAGATATGCATATGGTGTACATGCAAGAGAGTACACATACTGCATTTAATTTCTGCTTGTTCATCTCTCACCAGTTAATCTGACATTAGCTTTATTTCCATTGTCCGATTCACTTTGGTTGACTAATGCTAACAAAAGTAAATCAAGCCATGTGAAAAATATAATAAAAATAAAATAATTAAATACAATAATACAGTAACATGGAATACAATAGTAATCAAAAACAAATTATTGGAATATGTAAAAGAATAGAAAACTTATGATAGTACATTTATGGAGTGGGCTATATTATGCTATATGAGAACCAAATCATAGACATGGATACTGAGTATGTATAGACAGCTACAATGAACTATCAATAAGCCTGTCTTTGCCTTTAAGATATAGTGTCTCACGAATTGCTCTTCTACAAATGAATACTAGGAAGATCATCTATGGATTTGCCTGAGGATCATTTTCGAATAGATAGAATCATCACTGTAGCAATTGTTTGTAGATAAAAGCAGAGTGGAGAGGATAACTTCAAGTTGTTTATAGTTGTTCATCACATGCTGTATGTCAAGGCTGAATATTTGTCAGGCTAAAGATGTGAACATAAGGAACCTAAAAAACCCACTCCAACTATTTCTTACTAAAGAATTATGATTTTAAGAAATATTTTAGATGAAAAGTTTATAATGTTGCTGAATAAATAGTGTATGTATTTATCAATTAATGATTTGATAGCACCAGCATGGTTTTGATTTTTTTTCAGTTAGTGTTTTTTCATAAATAAAAATATGCTACATGCTTCTAGGTCGATGGCTACGCAGAGTCTGTGAACGCTATGAAAGGAGATATTAACATCTCTGAGTCAGGAATGGGCAAGGCAGTAGCTGACTTACTCAAGAAACTGAAGGTGAATAACCATTGTTTTAAGAGACTTCAAATTCCAAAGTTTTTTTACCGTTTAGATAATCATAAAGTTGGCTTATAGTTCAAATCATAAAAAAGCCTTTTTGCCACTTAAATCGTGAAAAGCTTTCTTATGCCGGAATCATTAAAGCTATATTTTAGTGTTGTGGCCGTTAAAGCATTATTCTAGTGTTCTGGTCATACGTCTTTCTATTGTGTGACTTCTAAAAATATTTCCTTTTTGTCCAAATCAGAAAACCTGTTTATCATCAACCATAAAAACTTTTTTATCACATGAACCTTTTAATAATTTCCATATTATAGACTTTTCAGTCCATATTTCATGCATTCTTTTTGGAAGCAGGGTATGTTGAAGCAGTTTGATAACTTTGTGATTTGTCAGTAATGAAAGCAGGTTAGTCCACATTATCACTCCTGTGTGTAACAGTACATGCGTGTTAACACACCTGTAACACACCTTTGGTGCCGTGCACACCAATGGTGTGTGTTACACACCAATTCTGGTGTGAAACATACACAAAAATCTTGTAAATACCATGTAAAACACTCATGGTACACACACCAATTTTGGTGTGTATACCATGAGTATATTTTTATCATGCCAACATTATCACTGGCGAAAATTGTTTATATTTTAAGAGTAACAAATAAAATGATGGCTAACATATATCAATCATCTTTTAACTAAAGCTACATCAAAGTAGTGCACTACCCTGATGTAGCGATGACTCCATCAGCTAATCAATAAAGGTGCTCAGGCTAGACATAGCTAGTGTCTCTTTCTTTATTCTGAATAATTCATAGTCATGACTCTCAACATCTCTCATGCTAACTTCTTTATTAAATTTGAATGTCTTTAGACACCAAACTTTAAGCATTAAGCGGTTAACTTAAAGAATTAAGCACCAGCGTTTGCATAGTTAAGTAATTACTGTACGTGAAAGCATTGAGTAGACAACTCCATGTAATCTAAAAGTTTAATTTCAAATGTGTAGGCGTAGCCTCATTATTGTTTACATATTTGCAAATGGTAAACATATAGCATAAATAAGAGCGTAAATGATACATAATGTAAATAAAAATTAATAATATGTTTTTATATACATGTATAAATAAATGTATGTAAGATAAATGTATGGCAAACATAAATAAAATAATGTAAACGCATGTATATAGCAAAGCCTGACAACTGGAAATGTGCTGAGTATTTATCAGCAGTACTCTTTGACTTCCTCTGACAATATTCTTAATTTCTTTAACAGCTGCCCTTCCCCTTAAAGTAAAAATCAAGTTATGGTTTCAACTCTGTTCTAGAAATTTGATTGTAATTTTTTACAAACACTTCATGACAAATAGACTAGATTTTGTACAAGTCATGGCTTGATCAACACATCCTACCTTTTTTTTCCGCTACTAGCTTACAAGACTACCTAGTTCAGCACCATTTTGCAATTTAATTATAACAGATTGATATTTTATCTCCTTGATATCAATATTTTGCATTGGTAATCTGTCTCAATTCTCCGTAGCAAATAAAACTGTTTGTATACTGTGTAACAGAGTGATAGTACTATAATTTTTCATAAAATAACTAAATCTTTGGGGGGAAAAATGCAGCATTGTTTTTTTCAGGACATCTCAGGTGATAAGATGGCACAAGCATACGTGAGTCTTGGTAAGATGGAGGAAACAATGAAGAAGCTCATCACTGATATCGACTCTTTAATCAAGTTCTGCAGTAAAGTTAATGGGTACATAAATATAATTAACTCTCCTATTATTATATTTCAGCTTATTAAGATAAATTAGTAAAACAATTAAATAAAATTTTTTTTATATTTGAATGAATTAATTATTCATCTTGTTGAAAGTGAAATGAGAACAAGGAATATGTTGGTTTTATAGTGAGTTAGAGTGCTACTTTTTGAAGTTGTCCTCACATTGTTTTTGATAGCGCTTCTTATTTTTTATTAGTCTGCATCTGTAGGACACTCATATCCTCACACCGTATCAAAGCAGCACTTTATTTATTCAGGACGATAAGCGATTTAGTTGACCATGTCAATACCAAAGTTCCGGTTGTGTGGAATGACTTGGAACATTTCATCAGAGACAGGCATTCTCTCGCAGCCATTTATGAGACAAAAACCCAGGTAATGTTTAGTATATCTTATTCTCTCGAAATTGCCAATCCGATTCAGACAAACCTGTCTTCATACCTCGCAATTATAAAAAACACTTTTTTGCCCGAAGTCTGCAAAAAACTCAATGCAAGTTGTCATTCAATTTTTTATTTGCACTTAGAAATTTTAACATGTGATCAATTTATTTTTGGAGTCAAATAATAAAACTTGTTGTAAAAGAGTTAAAAGAAATAACAAAATAAAATTTGATAACTATTAATTATTAAATTTAGGTTTTTCGTTAAAATAAAAATGAATAACTAATCATTTGATAGCACTATTATGGCATGAACATGAGTCTGTAAAAAATTTATAGTTTTCTATCATCACTTGGCTCTAGCTAACCACATAATCTCATAACAAACAAACTCTTTTATATTATTGTATGTGCAGTTCCTGTGACAAGCACTTCTGTTGCCAAATGTAAAAAGTGTTTTGAAATAATAAAATTGCTCAGAAAATTGTCCAAAAATATGTGTTGTTAAAATTTATGCATAACAATTGAGAATATAAGTTATAGAAAGAGATACGATGAATGCAGAGATTGCAAGACTTTCAACTTGAAATTTGTTTAATTATCTTTAATTGATCAACTTTACAAAAGGTTTAAGTGTTAAAAATGATTTAAAATAAAATATGATGTAATTTAAAAAAACTAATTAATAGATACATGATTATTTATAATATAAATGGCATGCCATCATGTAATGACAACTCCTCTTTTAGAATAATCGCAAAAACTCAAGGGCATAATCTCAACATTTGGTTTGCCATCCAATTTTTCAAAGCTATAATACATGTAGTAATGTTTTTGTTTAATGCCTTGTATTATTTAGAGATTAAAACACCTCAAAAACAAAAACTGATCAATCTTTACTATAATAAAAGCCTTGTCGGTCTGTTTGTCCGGATCATTTGGAAAAAAGATTGCACCACACAGGAATCAAACTTGGATAATCAGATTCTTTGTCCAGAGCCCTTCCACCTACACCACTCGACTACCACACCACATTTAAGAATAATTGTGCACATAGTTATTACACATGATGACCACTCACGGCGCACGAGACTGCCATCGTACTAGTAACTTATAAAAGACGATATTTTATTTTTGGACTAGCAAATTTTTAACGGGAAGCTATATAGTTCATTTACCACTTTTATGTAGATGTGTTGGTAGCAACAACATGTTGGTGTTCAAAAAATGTGAAGCTTGATAAAACTTCATACATTTTCAGCTGCATAAAAGAAAATAAAACCTTTATATACATGT
This sequence comes from Watersipora subatra, assembly GCF_963576615.1. Classification (NCBI taxonomy): domain Eukaryota; kingdom Metazoa; phylum Bryozoa; class Gymnolaemata; order Cheilostomatida; family Watersiporidae; genus Watersipora; species Watersipora subatra. Next base: position 10,466,452 of record NC_088717.1, read on the forward strand.
ACTCTATGCTGAAAGAGAGGAAATAATTAATATGACACATGTCAAGCTAAAAAGAGAGCGATGAAAAGCTTTATATATTTGAGGCTGGAGTGGGGAAGACCATAAACCAGATAAATTTCAGTCCAGGCTAAGCAGGTTGATATAATGAACTTTATACATTTTAGGCTGAACAGCTGGAGATAATGAACAGAATTAAAGACATGCTAAAAGCCCTAGATGATTATCGTTTCAGTGAAAAAGAAAAAGGCATGAAAATTACTAGTTTTTCGTTGAAGGTTAGTGGAAGGAATGCTTATTTATGATGAAATGTATAAAGTTGGTTGTAATATCTTACAGAATTTATTAGTAAGTGGAGCCATAACCTATGCAAATCTATTAAGAATGTCTTGTTCATGGTAACAGTTTGTAATAATATTGCTGCAATAAAAGTTTGTTTTGTAAATTAATTTGTTTTAATATGCTACTGAGCTATCTATTAATAAATCAGTATTTCAAAGTTGAATCAATTTATATTAGTTATAAGCTAGCAAAGATGCTGCAATGCTTCTCCGTACACCATACTATCTTTACTGTTCATCACAGACCTCAGGCTAGCCAGATTAATATAACATTAATATGTTCTGATATCTGCTTTATATATTGAAAAAAAAGCATGTTGAAAAAAAAAGTTTTATTAAAACATCCAATAACTAGTTTAATTTTTTTGACAACTTAAAAATTTCTGCAAACTTCATTAAATGCTGGATTATATAAATGAAGGATTAAAGCTAATCATTGTATCGAACTACGTAAAAAAATCAAATACGCAACCAGAAGTGAGGTAAAGAAAAAAGGGATTTTTAATGTTAGTATAGCTAAGAAACACACAAACAGAAGTGCTGGTGTGACAATGTGCAGATTTAGAGGTTGAGTTGGAATAGAATAACTTGCTTTGACTTAAACTAGGTCATCTCCGTAACAGCTTGGCTTATAAAGTTCTTTTAATATTTTTTTATTAGTTTTTACCAGCATTTTTCAACTTGCTTTTAAATTGCTAGACTTCTGTAAACATTGACTACTGAATGTTGAAAATTAATTTGAATGTAGAGTCAAGTATTTGCTAGACTTCTATATCATATTTTAGAAAATTTGTATATTAAGCCAATCGTAATACGACGGAGACTTTTGACTGTATTTGTTTTACTTAGATAAGACACCCAATGAGCACTGAGTAGCAGTAGTAATTTAGTAGTATAATATTAGTACTACAGCATAAGCAGTAGTAGCTATAGCAGTAGTAGTGGTAGTAATAATAGTAGTAGTAGCAGTAGTGGTAGAACTAGTAGTGGTAGTAACAGTAGTAATAGTAGTGGTAGTAGTAACTATAGTACTACTAGTAGCAGTACGAGTAGTAGAGGTAGTGATAGTAGTAGTACTAGTACTAGTAGTAGCGCTAGTAGTAGTGGTAGCAGTAGTAGTAGAAGAAGAAATAGTAGGAGTAGTACTAGCAGTATTAGCAGAAATTGTGATAGCAGTTGCAGTAGTACTAAATATGTTGCAGTGGTTGCAGTGCAACTGGTAACATTTCTAGCAGTACTAGTGGCGGTAATAGCGATAACACATAGTATGTATAGTCTTATTAAAGTAGATTGCAAATTATCCCCTGTTCTTACCGAACCTTTTCAAACATTGCTACTCTTCAGGCTCAAGTTGCATGTAATTAAACTTTTTATTATGAATGAAATAAAATAATATTATATTCTGTGCACCTCTTAATTTATTGATAGAGTTTACCAGCTCATGTTGGTACAAGATGTTCACAAATGTAATAACCAGAGTTACTCTACGATGGTTACCCAAAATACTTAGAGCGCATATCAACTTTATCGCAGCTTTGTTTGTTAGATGAAAGATTTTTTTGATGAACTGAGTGGAGAAATATCCAAAGGAGCAGTACAGATAAACAACTACAAACAAATACTCAGGTACCTTATTCAATTTTGTTGCTAAAAGGTATTCCTACTAATTGCAAATCTACATCATATTCCAGCATATTTTATTTCTATGTGTAACCTTTCTAAATCTTTTTATCTTCTGACTCTGCCTATGCTAAATGTTTTTTTACATCAAATATAAAACTCAAGATTGTTCATGATTTGCCTTTTTGTTTTTAACATGACATTATACATGTTTTTAACTCATTTCAACTTACTTGATATGAATAAATTGCTAACCATCTCTAACAATTATGTTGAAAATATCGTGCTAGCTGCCTTGACAATCTTTCACCATCCATTCTCTTAGCAGAGAAAGCTATGGTGAAAGCTATGTTAAACCATTTTTATTATTTTATTGGCTAAATGCTGCCTTTATTTTATTTTATTTTTTTTATGCCACAATTTGGAAAAGACTTCTATTTGAAAAAACATTGTTGTTTTAAATGAAGTATATATGTATATGTATACAACAATTTTGATATACAAATGCTGGTTAAGGACTAAAATTGTCTGAGGCGTACCACATGTTTTTACTTTAGTGCGTACTAATGAAGAAGTGGTAAGAGGTAAGAGGTATACATACATATGATACATGCGTAAATGTATGTGTATAAAGATATATGTATAGATATATATACTCATGCTACAAACAGTGCCGTTTAGGCTATTGAAGCCTGATCAGTGCAGTTTACAGTTTCAGTTTGCTTAATCCCTGCAACAAGGAAGACAAATCCCATTGCCAAAGAGAGTTGACTTCCAGCTATGAAACAACTAAGTTGCCTCACAGACTTTGAAAAAGTCAATGTGCTGACACCAGAGTGCTCAAATCACAAAAGTGATGAGCTATGCATGAAGGCAAATAGAGTTGCACCTCTCATATATATCTATATAAATGTCTATATATATAAATATATACATATATAGATATATATGTAAGGATTCGCAAATTCGGGGATTCACGGGTTTGCTGATGCACGAATTTGCAGATGCGCGGATATCACGGGTTCGTGGATTTGAACTTAGACCTTTTGGTCTGCAGACAGATGTTCTATCTACTAGACCAAGTGGCTCCATTGCTATACAAAAGAATAATGGTGGTCATACCCATTACATCGGCTAAAATATGGACGCTTGAAGCATTTGCGAAAATCCTATTGGTTGCTACTAGCATGATATAAGTCTATAGTTGCAAGAGAGAAATCATGATACACAATGTCACCCGGAATGATTACAACCTGGCTTCCCGGGTTTCAATATGGTACAGATTTAGACGCTAAAAATACTAGCTTAAGTTACTCCAATGGGCAAATTCTCCAACTTTGCCCATTGGCTAATTAGATAGCTTAGCCAATAGCAACTACTTCAGCTGCCACTGTTTTTTAACGTTTTTAAAAAAAAAAACGATAATTAGTTCAATTAATTAGTTTAATTTTAATAGTTTAATAGTTTCAATAGTTTAACTTTAAAAGCTGATAACTAGTTTAATTTTCTTTACTGCTCAAAAATTTCTGCAAACTTCATTAAATGCTGGATCAACTATCACTGTTTTCGAAGGGTTTTTACCATGCAAAGCCAAGCATTCAGTAGCATATACCTATATAATTATATATAAATCTCAGTGTCTGTTTGTTTTGTTTTTGTTGGTAGTTTTGTTAGTCCTTTTGTTCTCATCCCTGAGTCTAGTTGTAGCGGTTGAAACCTAACTATTAAAAGTCCGCAGATAATTTTGACTTGCAACATTCAAACCGCAAGACAACAAACAAGCGTGCATAACCCCTAAGCTAAATCGTTCCTATTATTAGTAACGCGCTTACATATAGGTATATCCTTAATATGCACTTATTAGCATTATTAATTGATGTTACCTTTTACTATTGTAATTTTTTGGAAGTTCTTTAAAAGCACATTTTTTCCCAATTATCCATCACCTCTTTTCTCAATTTTTAATTTTCAATTGTTCCATTTTAATTTTAAATCTGCCATTACACTCCTATTTCAAGTTTCGGCAAATTTGTGAAAGCTAAATACTTTTCACGTTTACAAATGTATTATTTGAAGTAGGAGTTGCCTCTACATTCTCGCCGCGTTTAGTCAGACAAAGTATCAGACAAAGACAATCTGATATCTTACATTTGTATTTTTATTATTATTTGCAGTGTCATGAGGTACCAGTATCAGTCATCAAAATCTATCCGGTACCATCCATCAAAATTTTGAATACAACGAGCCACTGCTGCAGCAATATACTTCTCTACATGTATAAACACACTTCCATGCCCAGGGTTGATACTCCTCCCCACAAGGCCCATTAGGCTCGGCCCAAAATCATGTTTTAGGGAGGTTTTCAGACCATGGGGCACTGTCAGTGAATTTGCTACTTTAGAGGGAGAAGGGAGGTTTTCACAGCCAAGCCAGCGAAAGGGCCCATGTTTCTCATAGCTTTACATATGGGATAGGATACATATGCAATAGGTCTAGTAGAAATTATCTTTATAGCTTCTGAATCGTATTGGATGTTTAGTAGAGCCTCCTAGGGAACTCCCAGTGTTCAGGGGGTGTATTTCAAAATGACCAACTAGGTGATTGGGGGTACAATATTCAAGTCTGGGCCTAGCCAGATAGGTGTTTCTTTCAGAGTATCAACCCTGGGCTTCCATGTACTCACAGTTTATCTCTTATCTTAATGTATTTGAACTGCACAAAGCACTTTACTCTTGAAGTTTAAAGTTCAAAAGTTAGAATGGTAAACGTTGTATAATATACATTTACCATTCTAACTCTTAAACTTATTTTTATTTAACATATTATGTTAAAAATAAGTTTTCTGCTCAAAGACTTTTTTATTACCCGTGCAACACCGGCCATTCATCTAACATATTTATTTATATCTTTATAAATCTACTAGCTGTGCTACTCGGCGTTGCCCGGGTAATAAAAATGTCTTAGTACAGAAAATTGATTTGTATTTAACATATAACATCATTTGCCGCTCTACCTAAAAACAACTGTAAAGGTTTTCAAACTTTGTCAAACAACTTTTAAACTCTATATCATGAGAAAAATGTTTTGTGCATGTCAAATAAGTTAAAAAAATTAAAACGACTATAAAAGGGTTTAGATGTAACAGTGAAATAATTAGCAAGTAGTAGTTAAATTGAGTCTGTTTTGCTACGATTACAATGAAAGATGATTCGGTAATGATACAATTAATACGAACTGAGAAAACAAAATAAAATTCTGAATATGTTGAATTAATAATAACAATTCTTGCATAGAAGTGTGTGTATAAAAAAGTTGCTGTTCCACCAGCTCCATCCATTAAAACTCTGAATACGACAATGCTGGTACAACGATATGTAAAAAATGAGATGTTGTAGTGTCTTTGTTTGATCGAAGGTGAGAAAATCTAGAGGCTATTTCTACTTGAGATAATACAATTGTCCATGTGAAAAGTATTAACCTTGACAGCGGATTTAGCAATTGAACCTTACAAAAAGTCAGAAATAGAAGTTCACAAAAATGCAAAAAAGGCATCGCGTTTCATTGTTTTGCCAAAAACAATATAGCTCTAATACGGCAAAAACAAAAAAGCATCATGTTTCAAAGAGCTAAAAGAGGTCATAGAGTTGTAATTATTACGTCATTTTGGTGTAAAAATGGAAAACTAGTGAGTATTTGTACGAGCTTCCGTGGTCTTGTGGTTAAAGCGATGAATTGTCAATCTGCGTTCGCGATCTTTGGGAGTTCAAGTCCAGCTCCGCGTTCATAACTCCGCATTCATTCCAAAATTTTAATGGCTCTAGCCGCACATACAGAAAACATGAAATATATATAAACCTCAAAGCTGGTGTATCCTTCAGTATGAGTTATAGCTATTAAAATCTTGGAATGAAAAGCTGAATTTGAACTTATGGAGATTACAACCACAATTTTCAAACCATGCATGTAACCACTGAGCTATACAGCTCTTAGCATGCTATTGCTCTTATCATATACCGTATGCCATATGAACACACTAATTTTCTGCTACTATTACCTAAGTTTTTAACTTGTAATTTTAAAATATGCCGTTTGATTTCAAATATGCCGTTACACTTCTATTTCCGGTTTTTTATAAAGTTCGATTGCTAAACCGGTTAAGGCTAATAATCCACACGTGGACTATTGTATTATCTTGAGTAGGAATAGCTGCTACATTCTTTCTCCTTTCGGTCAGATAAAGTACCAGACAAAGACAGTCTGATATCTTATTTGTACGTTTGCATCAGTATCGAGAGGTATCAGTATCGCCGTATTCAAAGTTTTGATAAATAGTTTCTGCTGGAACAGTAAACTTTTATACACGCACCTCTATGCATGAATTGGTATTATTAAGTCAATATATTCAAAACTTTTGCGTTGTTCTTTCAATTCGTATTAATTGTATCATTACAAAATCATCTTTTATTACAATCGTAGTAAAACTGACTTAATTTAGCTATTACTTGCTATTTATATTAGATTAAACACTTTTATAGATGTTTTTTTTTAATTTATTTGACTTACACAGAAAATTTTTCTCACGGTATGAAGTTTGAAAGTTATAGTTGTTTGACAAAGTTTGAAAACTTTACAGTTTTATTTTTTTCTAATTTATTTGAGCAAAACACTTCATGATATGAAGTTTAGAATTGAGAATAATGGTAGCTGTTGTTATATGTTAAATGAAAATAAACTTTCTGTGCAAAGACTTTTATTACCTGAGCAAGGCCAAGCCTTCAGGTGGTCTTTATCTCACGACCAAACGAGCGGATACGAGGTTTGGGAGTTTTTATGATAAATGCATGTGCACACAACTTACGAAAATTATTCATCAACAATGAGAAGAACCCTTGTATTAAAATTTCATTAAAAATTTAACCATCGTTTTGTAGATTAGTTAAAGTATAATAACAATACAAAACACATATAGGCCTATTTAAATATGTTACCAAGTCTTTGTAAATTGTCGAAATCCTTTAAAAACTTACCCGTCTGATCGGATTATACACAAATAGACAGATCTATTTGGACGAAAATCGTCACAAAACGCTTGAAAAGCTTGGTTTAATAAAAGTTAAGACCGGAAATTGAAACGCCGGGTGACAGATATTAGAACGATTAATTCGTGCGCATTTCGCGAAAAAATAACGTGCACATTTCACTAGTCTATGGCATTGTCGACGGTTTCTGTCACTAACGTAGGAGTACTGAAATCGTTTCATCTTTGCCGATTTCAAAGTGTCTGACTTTTTAGAAACATTCGAGTACTCTGGTATTCTAACTGATGTCCAACGCAGTGTAAGTAAAGGAAATGACGATGATATTTTTTCTAACGATTCTTATGAGATTACGATATTTAATTATAAGTTTGGATATTATTCTTGATACTTCTTGATATTGTTAGCTATGACGTTTTAAATACAAACACAATTGTTCATTGGTTTTCTATTATTACTGTATTACTATATTAATAATATTAGTTATTTTAATAATATCAGTGCATTTTACTTCTAATATTGCATTTCTCCTATTGCAGGGAGAGAGATATAAACATAGAATCTTTTCCTTTCATTATTGCTGTTTGTCATGATCAAACACTTTTTTAAATAGATTTTCTAAAAATCTCTATAAATATCACTTCTTGATAATGTTAGCTATGACTTTTTGAAATGTAAACAAAATTGTGCATTGGTTTTATACTATTACTATATTAATAATATTGGTTATTCTAATAATATCAGTGCATTTTACTTCTAATATTGGCCAATATTGCATTTCTCCTAATGCTGGGAGAGAGATATAAACATATAATCTTTTCCTTTCATTATTGCTGTTTGTTGTATATAATAACACCTACACCCAGTACATTACAGCTACCATTGCAGCTATCCTATTGCACTGCAGTGCCATTTGACTGCTAATATTGCATTTCTCAACCATCAGTACCCTTTCTTTTTTCCGATATCACTTTGGTCGTGGGCTGTATGACAGTGGAATTTCTAGTCAATAATTCAGAATTTGAAGATAAGTAAAGCCTATTTCGATCTTGCTTGAGTATGCAAGGCATGAATTGTTTACTACAGAGGGAAGATGTATGAATTGTTGAGGGTTCACTTAAATGAGAACGTCGGTTTAGTGAGACAGGCGAGAAATACTAGCATGGCTGAGATTAACACCAGGATGGAACAGAGCAGTAAAGAGCAGTTCAAAGAGGTGCAGCTGTACTTTGATAAGATCAAACAAAGGGTAAGACATAGTCATAAAGCTATTAATCATCATTCTTTACCTGTAGTAGGCCAAACTCGGGCTATAGTATAAAGGTTATATAACCATGAAAATCAAATGTTTTCGAGGCATGCTCTTAAATTTAAAAGTTATTTTTGAGTGTCTCCATGTATATTCCATGCACATTGTGCTTAAATGTTTCTATGATCTTTACAGGCTGGTGTAGTTTTGACACCATCGCTAATAAGATTATCAAATGTTTTAGCTGATGTTAGCATCTTCCTTAGCTAGTTCAAGTCAGCATGCACTAAAGTACTTACACAAGCTGGCTAGTTGAGAGCAGGCAGTTTGCTACAACCGATAATGATCAATTTTTAATAATGACAAATGATAATGACAAATTTTTATTCCTGGACATTTTGTTATTCTCAAACTAAAAAGAAAAATGTGAGGGAAAATTTTTTTTATATGAAAAGAGCCTTTTTCGTTCATCTGTCTGTCCATCTGTCTGTCTGTCTGTCTGTCTGTTCATCTGTCTGATCAAAAACACAGCTGGATAATGTGGAAAAAAGTTGCGTCGGGTGGGATTCAAAGCGACAGCATGTAACTTCACGGTAACATCTGTATCAGTCGGTCGCACAAGAAAATACTGAATTATTGTATAGATAGCTATTCTCAGTGCCTAAAACCTGGCTCCCATATTTATTGCGAAACTCCAGCGGTAATCTTGCGCAAAACACTTGCGATGCTAGGCTCGGCGGCTTCTGTTTACACAAAGCTGCATCATTAATAATCGCATAGAAAATGTTCGCTCGCCATGCCGTTCCAAAAATGCTGACCTTCACCTGTACAGTGCACTTTGTAAAGGTTTCGTCTGCGGCTTTTCGCAAAAGTTGAACAACGGTAATCTTGCTGAACTACTGGTGGTACTCCCGTGGTAGCCACCACTACTACTGGTGACGCATAGGCTCACATTTCACTGCTGATAGCCCTGCGGTGCTGTCGCCGGTGCTTGCGGCATATACGGGAACCAGGCTTTACCTGCGCACTTGATGATCTCTCACACTTGACTCACAGGGTACTTGTAATCATAATCCCACGACCAAACACGAGCGAAGCGATTGTTTGGGAGCTTTATGATAAATGCATATGTGCACACAACTCCCAAAAATTATCCGTCAACCGCCATAATCAAACCCTTGTACCGAAATCCCATCAAAAAATTTAACCATTTTTTTGTAGAGTCATTTAAGTATAATAATGATACAAAACACATATAAACCTATTTAAATATGTTACCAAGTCTTTGAAAAGTTGAGACAATATCCTAAAACTTGACCATCTGGTCGGATAATACATAACTAGACAGATTAATTTGGCCTAAAATTGCCATTAAAACCTGACAAGCCTTTTTTAATCAAAATTAAGACCGGCAAACGAAACGCCAATAAAGCTGTGCAACAGATAGTAGAACTATTAAGCCGTGCGTATTTCACGAGAAAAACATGCACATTTCACCAGTTTATGGCATTGTCCAATTGCCGAAGGTTTCTATAATTAACGTAGAAGTACTGAAAGGTAATCGTTTCTTTTTTGCCGATTTTAATATTCGATTTAATTATTCGATTTATAAAATTATTATAAGATTTAATTATAAGAAAAATCATTCGAATTTACAAGATCGAAGTATATAGTGACCGATGGTGTGCATTATGTTACTGTTATTATTTTTCTAAAGATTTTGTTGGTGATATTACGGCTGTGCCCAATGTCGTGGTATCGACAAGCTGTTTTTAATATCTGCAAAACTAAGTAATAGGCCTACATTTTCTTATAAATATGCAGCTATTTCTATAACCAACTAAAATCTGTTTAGATTTTTAAACTCAGCATAATTCTTTGAATGTACATTCAAAAACCTAAATAAATATCACTTCTTAATATTGGTTGCTATGACGTTTTGAAATGTAAACAAAATTGTTTACACTTCATTGGTTTTCGTTTCTCAAACTTTAGCACCAGTTTTCTCAGAACTATGTTTTCGCACCAATGGTAAACATGCATTCAATTTATTGACCATAAAATCTGCTGTAGTTAAGCTGGAATCAAATTTTTTTCGTAAAATAACTGAGCATTTTCTTTTTCTGCCAGTGTAGATAACTCTAAATCTCACACACTCGACTTAACCATGGTTTCTGTGATCATTACCCATTTTTTCACTTTGCTCCAGTTTGCAAAAAACTTCCAGAAACACGTGAATGTTAATGTTTACTTTCTGTTACAGATCACTGTCAAAACCATTCTACATTCAACACAACCAACTTTCAAACTGTGTATATTACACAGCAGCTTGCCATTTTACTTCTAATATTGCACTTCTCCTATTGCAGGGGAGAGATATAAACATATAATCTTTTCTTTTTATTATTGCTGTTCGTTGTAAATAATAACACCCAGTACATTACAGCTACCATTGCAGCTACTATTGCAGTTCTCCTATTGGACTGCAGTGCCATTACTTTTTTCCAATATCACTTTGGTCGTGGGCTGTATGACAAGGGAATTTCTAGTATTTAACAAAACGATAAAAATACATGAACTTCTAGGCAACATAGTAGTGTTTGCTATGAATGGGAAATAGCTCATGGTAAACTATGTAAAGTTGCTAAGCTGTATGCACAGACCTACTACTAAAACTTGTAACCTCTAAACACAAACCTACATGTACTACTTTGCAAACTATTATTAGGGTTTTGTTCCTTTTTAATATAAGTAAATGTCGGTTCAGTTTGTATCACATGACCTATGAGATATTATATAAACCAATCAACTGAAACACATAAATCTTGATAAACTGGCTAATGGCCTACAACTATTTGATTGGAAAATGCTAATTTTATTGACCAATTAGATCTTTAGAAAAAAGTCATTTAAGTATTTTAACTTTTGCTGGCCCTATACATCTTGAGCAAGACAATGTGACTAAAATAAGTTAAATTTCACTGACCAATTACATCTATAGAATTAAAAAAAGGATGTAATAACTTTTATAGAATGATTGTTTAAATAAAATAAAAAATCGTTAGGATATATTGATTTTTATAGAGCAATTAGATTTGTGGAAAAAATAATCATTAAGATATGTTAACTTTCATAGAGTGATTCCATTTCTAGAAAAAAAACTCATGAAGTTAGTGACTGAAAATTTGTGCATGTTGCAGACTAATAAAACAACAAAGACATTACAAAGTGTACAGACATCAGCAGACTGGGTGTTTTACTTCCTGATGATGTTGCTTGTGCTCATCGCTATTTTTCTCTATACAACAATGGCGTTAGATTCAGAGCAAGGTTAGTTTTACTAGCAAAGCTTTTAAAATGCCATTATCATAGTTACAGCTAAAAACATTAACGAAGCACGAGGCCTTCAAATGTTTAACTTACCAAACACCAAAACACTCTCTGTAAGTAAGGTATTGCCAAAGTTTATGTGAGCATGATCAAAATGTAATTAATTGTGTGTATTACATTTCAGATGAATCCTTTTGAAATCACTTTTTTCCCACTTGGCTCGATTTGAAGAATGTTTCACTTAAATATACAGGCTTCATAGCTAGTAGAACCATTACATCAACCACAACAGTCTAACATATTAATATAACTGAATGATAGAGCAATGAGACTGACTTATGATCAAATATCTTTGCCTTTTGTTCATATTTCCCATATTCTACACTTTGGCTTTATTATTATCAAGCCATTCAAAGGTGATAATTTATTCAAACATACCACATTCTTTCAGTTGCAGCAAGTAGACATCCACCACCTCCTAAGCCCTGGGTACCTCAATTTATCTCAAGAACAATTAAGTTTGTCTGGAACTGGGATGAACCGAGTAACTATGACTAGAGAGTTATCAACGGGAACAGTCAGTTGTTGCCATACTCTGTGGTCTGTTTATATGCCTATAGCCTTATACATAGACATGTAAATATATTGCTATTTTATTTTGAAGCTTCTCCATTCTTACCCACGACCTGTAGCTGTTTTACAAAATTATGTAAAGCCTTGAAAGCTATAAAACTGATATAATGTAACCAGAAAATAAGCTCGCAGGACAACATAGACAAACAATAGTATAGAATGCACCGTCTACGCAATTTACATTACATTGGTTTGTGGCCTAAGAAGTCTAAGTTTTTCTTAGGATGTGGTTGACCAAAAAAGGCCAGTGTATATAGATGTAAGTCAGTGACCCATCTCGTATGACATACATGTACAAATTATGATACCAGTTGCTCTGGAGTAATAATCTAGACATCTAAGCTGATGTTAGAAGCAAAGTTAAGCTTGATAGAATGTCACTTTGTAGATGGTACACTACAGTATCACTTGTATATTATTTGCATCAGGTATACAATTATTCTTGACTCATATGTCTGTTATAGCATATTCTGAAATGCCTACTAATCTCTTTAACACACTTAGTAAAGATTTTTTACATAGAAATAGTCTTTTTGTGATGTTTGTCTGTACAAATATTTTCTGTTTAATCAGCAGTGTTAAGAACAAGTCATTAACTTGATTTTCATTTTTGACCGAACACAAAAAACTGTAAAAACGAACAGTTTTTTGTGTTTATCAGACAACACTTTTCGTAGAATTCTTCACATATTGCAATAGAAATAAAAGCATAAGCTAATATTGATTGCTAATAATCAGTGTAACAATATTGACATCGGATCAACTCATAAAAACTTGGTGATTGGTATAAGTAAACTTCAGTACGTATGGGGTGAAGGACATGTGTGCTCGTAAGTATACATAATGACCCTTACTTTGGGGTGTACTACAAATGTATAGACTGACAGAGTACCTTGTAAACCGACTATGTAGTAGGCCAGGCCAAGCTGTTCAGTATACAGATAGACATGGTCCTGTTGCATAAAATGAGATTATATACTTTTAGTTGAAATCTTCTTTGCTTACATTATCAGATAAGACAAGTTAGCTAGCAGAGTAGAATTGTATCTGAAGAAATCACAGTCTAAAATCAAATCTTAAGGCCTCATCTCCCTCATAGCTGAGTTCATTACTTGTTGAAAGAGAACTGCACTCTGGATAGTGTCCCACAGTTTTAAAGTTGTGACATGCAGCTCTTAGTTTACTACATTCTATAGAGTTAAAGCTGTGTGTTGCACTTTTGGAGACTGAATATTAATTTTTTTTTCATAACTCGTGCTAATTTATTGATTTTACTAAACTTTACTATTAATCAATGCTCATATCAATTTTACTGTTTATAAAAACAGACTTAGCAACATGTTTGAACTTTGCAAAATAATATCGATCAAAACTGAGTAAAAACCACAATTATTAGAGATTTTACAGGTGAAACCTGAGTAGAAAACACTTAGGAACAACTCACTAAATTGGTCAGTTAGTTACAAACACAAATAAAGAAGTGTGCTCTCCTTGTGTATAAAATGCTACAAACAAATGAAAACTGGATAAAGGAAATCTACATTTGATTTGTGATCCAAGTGGGGATAACTACAACAGAAAAGTGCTATAGCACTAGGACTAATGCTCCCTTTTCAGATTATAGTATACTGCAAGCTAGAAATTGGTGTTAGTTTGCTGTTTGGAGACAATAATACAAATATATTACGCAAACCTTTTATACTCTTAGTTTTACTATTTATTGCTTTCTAAAAAGACTCGCTGATTGTGATCTTCTTATTCTCTGTGTAAAGTTTATACTTTGCTTGACAAATAAAACAATCATATAGAGGAATTGTCGTAACACGCATGGTTAAACATACAAGCTTCCATTTCTTTGCCCATAATGCTCTAACAAAAATAACTACTGCAGCCAGTACTCACGACTTCACAGGTAGCAAAAAGTATATTCTAAGCAGGAAATACTGTAACAAATTGAATCCTGTTGCTGAAGGCACTCAAATTTGTAACATGATAAAATATTTGTAACTACAGACGGCCTGATAAATATGAGAACTAATTTCCTGCAAAAATATTACATTTTATTGATTTCCAGTTGACAAGCTCAGATTCTTGATACCTACTTTTACATCTCAACCGAATCAACATACGATCTTGGTGACAACCGCTGTTCTCTGTTCTCTAGAGATTTTCAGTCATTGAAAAAACTCAACTCTCAGAACATCATGCTGTTCAACAACGTAACTGAAACAACTTGCTTTTCATATGAGCGACACCTTGCATATACTGTTGCTATTTTATTCATCATCATTGTAGCTGTGGTTATAAATTCGCTGCCCGTGTACATGCTGACCACTATAAAATCACTACAGAACTTTAAAGAATAGAGAAAGCATAATATTATTATGCTTTATTATTCATCTTGAGGTGTTGACTGATGTTCTAAAAAAAGAATCAAGGAGATTGACCAACCAGAAGCTGAGATATAGCCAGCCAAACACAGGTCTACCAAAAAACAAAAGTGTTTTGGTAATCATCAATATATGACGTATGAAATCGACTTGTGTGTCATTGGTCAATTAAGCCAACTAATGCGCTCTCCTATAACAATCACGGCGTTTTAATTGGTTTAATCCCTGGAAGTATAGAACAATCAAATTGGGCCTAACAATCATCGCTCCTAGAACTCCGAACCAGTCCCTCTGACGTGTAGATTAGTTTTAGCATAAAATAATTACACGCATCTATTATTTCGCAACATTTCGCTATCTTGCTAGTTCAGCTCAGTTTTGTTGTTCTCCTACTTAGCTTCCCTATTCAGACTCATCTTTAGCGTTGTTCAGATTTTTTAACTATAGCTAATAAATAGAATCAATTAAATCAATCTCGGTTATCATTTGGAATTTTCTACAAATTATATTAGTTACATCATTTATTCTATACACAGTTATATTATTATTTTGTATAATACGCATTATGAATATTATATAAATCATAAAAAATAATCATAGATAAGATAATAGATCAATAGAAAAATCAAAGCAAAAGTTATCGTTTTCTTTTCTTATAGCAAGAGCAGCACGGTCAAGTTAGTCTTTTTAAGATTATGGCTGTAGTGAACTTCCAGTCTGTTAATAGTGACGATAATCATGAAAATCAACTGAATGCTGCAGTAGATACACAGTAGAAAAATGATGAAGGAACAAAAAGTCCCATTCCTATTTCGTATTCTAAAAAAAACTGCAATCGCGGATATCGCATATAGACTATACACGCGCCGTTCGTTGAACAGATGATCTTCGGAGCATATCCGTGGAAATCGAGTTAAAATTTGAAGCACAATAGTCAAAATCTGCTCTTCTGCTTTAAAAAATCATGACGAGGGGTTGTGGGCAAATGCCTTTACCACACAATGTTTGGATGATTTTTCTGAGAAACCAGAGCTAGTATGTAAATTATTTACTATCGCGAGAAGCGTTTCACATCTCGTAGCCAAAACAATCATTATAAGTAACGGCGGTAAGGGTGCGCAACTCCGGCACATGACCATTAAGTCGATTTTATACGTCATAGTTTTCGGGATTTTCGAAGCGTTTTCCTCTGATTCTTTATTAGGTAGACCTGTGTTTGGCTGTCTATATCTCAGCTTCTAGGGGGTCAATCTCCTTGATTCTTTTTTCAGAACATCAGTCAACACCTCAAGATAACTAATAAATCATAATAATATTATGCTTTCTCTATTCTTTAAGTATTTTTAGGTTCTTAATCATGTTGCACTTGCAAACATTTTCTATGGTTTATCAACCACAGCTCACACTATCATTACTACGCTGAGACTGTTACAAGCAGGTTACAATGCAAATCCAGTTACTGTGACAGCAGGAATGCTTATGGCTGCTTGACAATGCAGATGTCCCATCCTTATTCTTGCGAATATCGATAGGTACTTTTTCTTCCCATCAGCACACGGATTAGCAAATATTACACTATATGTAGTGCTTATTTCCGAGAATATGTTGAAAGTAAAACTGATGCTTCAATCGCTTTTGGGAAACCACGCTGGTTCTATTGAAGAATGATTGCCACTATATTTTTCTTTTCTAGCCCTCCAAACCATCTATCCGTACCATTGTTTGTGATTTATTTGTTATACTTTTTCTGAAGTTTAACAATCTGCAATAATCTCTAAAACATGCCATGTTTTTGCATTCTGACACCTTTATGTTATCAAACATCTCAACATCAATGAATGAGAGAAGGACTTTAAGGGTTTGGTTTTACTGGTATTTATGTGAACCTGTCTTGTTTCTCTTAGAGTCTTCAAACCTTAGAATATCATGAATTAGTCTTCCCAGCTAAACATTGTAGAATGCAATTTGTTGTTTTCCATTATAGTAAATTATCTGTATTGATTAGTCTCACTTTTTCATTGTCTGGTGTGAAGTGTGGGCTCGTATGCACGTGTGTTTGTGTGTGTGCGCACGGGCTTGCATGCGTGTGTAGATCACATGCCTTTGCTCTGTGTTTTTACACCAGGTCACCAAAAAAATTTGATTTCAAAACTAAAAAAAATCTGGTTTAAAAATTTGATGCTTGTGTGTGTGCAAATGCGTGTGCATCCTCGTTTGTGTCTGGGTGCGTGTATGTACGCGCAAGGGCGGGCTGTTTGTGTACGTGCTGCGCGCGCACACACACATGTGCGCACAAGCATGTGCATGCACATGCGCACATGTGTGCTCGTGTGGGCTCGTGTGTGCCCGTGTGTGTATGCATGTATGTGTACCTCCAACGCTCCGTGTTTCAACCAGGTCACCAAAGCTATTTGGCTTCAAAACTCTTTGGTTCCTGAAAACCAGCCTCCTAAACACTCATCTGCAGACTATTAAATACATTTTTAACCAATCTCTATTTTACAGTCAGTCAACTCCAGTTTACTGTTGTGCGATTGTGTCAGTCATAAAATACTATTTGATAAACTTGAGTTTGCTGATTTTTGAAAGTTAATCCCTGCAACTACTTCAATCTTATTTTCACATAAGGCTTCAAAAAGTTGCCTTCAATGACACAAGATCCTAGATGCAAAAACAGATGTCAATGGCCCACAGTGATCTCTTATTGCTTCAGTGTCGTCATTTGCTTCAATCATATGACAATCGGTTTACAAAAATTGCTAAAACAAACTTTGAAATAACTTTTTTTTAAATTCAACAGTCTAACAGTCAGTTTATTATCTATAGACGTGAAGCACTATTGTTTTGGGTGATTTTTGACAGATCGACTCTGTTGGAGTAAGTGTAGTGTCAGTAAGTAATTTGCTCTACTCCAGTTTTACAGCTCATACATTAACTCAAAATCTGGCATGGCTTTTTATAATCAGTTCATCTTTTGCCATACCATTTATGACACATTTGTTTTTGTTTTGCCTTCTGATGGTCTAATGTACTTTAAAGGTTGACTTGCAACAAAATTCACTTTACAGTTATTTGGTATCAAAAGATTCACCATGTCTTACTCTGTTGTTTTGTAAGTGCCAAATATGTTGAAATGTGATTACAAGCTCTTAAAAGCTCAAAAATGAAAAGCCACCGTAGATTGGAATCTCTTTATTTCAATGACGTATCCACGAAATTTGGTTATCGTCTTGTCACGTATGTTCTCACGTGAATTGAAAGGCCAATACAAAGCTCAATATAAAACTTATCGTAGTACTAGTTTATGACAAACACTTCGGGTTTTACCGAAGACCCCGTATCAAATATAGATGCTCGCTGCTCTACAGTTTTGTTTCAGCCTGGTCTAATCGGCAAGTCGTAATCTGATCATGTGACCCAATACTTCGCAAATAATTTCTGCAGCACTTTTCGATTATCACAGGTGACCAACAGGCTCGTCATGATTATCAGACAATGATATGTACTCCTTCAAGCTAAGGCTAAAAAATTAAACGAATTTTTACGGTAAGTTATAAGATATCACTGCTAAAAGTGACAGCATTACGATGACGATAAAACAGAGGCGTAAGAACAATAGACATAGTTTTATTGAATGCGTGAAGTATATTTGTGAAAATATTTCGATGAATAAGGTTGCAAAAAAGTGTAAACAGAAACCATCTCTCACAACTACATCACATTTGAGCCGTTTTGAAAAGGGAATCCAAACTACGGCGGTCTCGTGTAGCTGCGGTTAACTGTTCGTTTTTGAGCTTTTAAGAGCTTGTAATCACATTCCCACATATTTTGCACCTACAACACAACAAAGTAAGACATGGTACTTTTGATACCAAATAACTGTAATGTGAATTTTGTTGCAAGTCAACCTTTAAACGACATTGGCCGGTGTAAATAAAGTTAATATCTTTCATCTTTCATCTTCCTATAATCTAGCCGTAATATATGTTACTAATGATTTATTTTTAGTGCAAAAAAAGCATTCTGACCATTTGCAAATCTACATCATGTTTCAGCAAATTTTATGGCAACGAGTTATTTTTTCAATTGTATTCATGTTTTGACTTTGTAATAAATGTTTATTTTATGTCAATCATGGGTTTGAAAATCCTTCAGGTTAGTCTTCTTGTTTTTTGCATGGCAATTACAGGTTACTATCCCACTTCAGCTTACATGTTATGAACAAATTGCCATCAACCTTTAACAATTATTTTAAATATATCATTGATAGCTTCTTTAATAATTTTCTACCTAATATCTGTTCTCTTAATAAAGAAAGGTATTTTAAACGCTATGTCAAATAAAATATAAATATAAAATTAAATATAAATTTAATATAAAAATATAAATTTAAATATATAATTTAAATAATATCGTTTAAATATAATAACGATACAAAACACATACAAACCTTTTTAAATATGTTACCAAGTCTTTGAAAGGTTACCGCAAAACCCTGAAACTAACTCATCCGATCCGATTATACATAAATAGACAGATTAATTTGGCCAAAAATCGCCACAATTTCCTCTGTCAATTACTCTGTCAATTTCTGCTGAGAACTACTTTTTCAACAACCAACAGTACCCTTTCTTTTTTCCATTATTACTTTGGTCGTGGGCTGTATGACAGTGGAATTTCTAGTTAATAATAATTATCCCACGACCAAACACGAGCGAAACGAATGTTTGAGAGCTTTTATGATAAAAGCATGTGCACACAACTCCTGAGAATTATTCATTAACAGCCGTCGCAAACCCTTGTACTGAAATCTCATCAACAAATTTAACCATTTTTGTGAGGAGTTGTTTAAATATAATAACGATGCAAAAAACATAAAAACCTTTTTAAATATGTTACCAAGTCTTTGAAAGGTTACCGCAAAACCCTGAAACTAACTCATCTGATCGGATTATACATACATAGACAGACTAATTTGGCCGGAAATCATTATTAAAACTGGCCAACCCTTACTTTTATCAACATTAAGATCGGCAAACAAAACGCCGAGCAACAGAAAAAAGAACGATTAAGTCGTGCTCATTTCACGAAAAAATAACATGCACATTTTACCAGTCTATAGCATTGTTGAATTGGCGACGGTTTCTGTAATTAACGTAGAAGTACAGAAATCGTTTCTTTTCTGCCGATTTCAAAGTAACTGACATTTTAGAAACTTTTGAGTACTTTGGTATTCTAAGTTTCTAACTGATGTCCAAAGCAGTGAAAGTAAAGGAAATGACCATGATATTTTTTTCTAACGGTTCTTATGAGATAATTACAATATTTATTTATAAGTTTGGATATTCTTCTTGATACTTCTTGATATTGTTAGCTATGACGTTTTGAAATGTAATCAAAATTGTGCATTAGTTTTCTATTATTACTGTATTACTATATTAATAATATTGGTTATTCTAATAATATCAGTGCATTTTACTTCTAATATTGCATTTCTCCTATTGCAGGGGGAGAGATGTAAACATAATCTTTTCATTTCATTATTGCTGTTTGTCATGACCAAACACTTTTTTAAATAGATTTTCTATAAATCTATATAAATATCACAACTTCTTGATATTGTTAGCTATGATGTTTCGAAATGTAAAAAAATTGTGCATTGGTTTTATATTATTACTATATTAATAATATTGGTTATTCTAATAATCTCAGTGAATTTTACTTCTAATATTGGCCAATATTGCATTGCTCCTATTGCAGGAGGAGGGATATAAACATATAATCTTTTCCTTTCATTATTGCTGTTTGTTATATATAATAACACCCACACCCAGTACATTACAGCTACCATTGCAGTCATCCTATTGCACTGCCATTTGACTGCTAATATTGCATTTCTCAACCATCAGTACCCTTTCTTTTTTCTAATATCACTTTGGTCGTTGGCTGTATGACAGTGGAATTTCTAGTTAATAATTAGAATAAATAATAGTAATAATAATTATTATTGTTAAAAAAGAGTTAGCCTCCAAGCTCAATGAGTTAATCTATGGTTTGTACCTTATGGGGATGTGGTTCAACCTGTTTGTAAGATAGCCTAACTAGGATAGCCTAGATAACTCCATGTAGAAGTCTTGGGAAAAGTTTTGTTTTAACTTTCACAATTACCTCTTGCAATAATCCATTGTGACACACCTTGTCATCGTGCTAGTAGTACAGCATAGCCAATTAAATGCCAAAGGTAAAACTCTATACAATATGTGCAGGTTTGTATAGAACCTCAGATATGCACCTGCGATACATATCAATGACCATTGACAGCGGCAATCAAGCGATTTCCAAGGCTATTTATTGTCGTAAATGCGAATAGCGTTTGCTTAGAGTCTTATAGAGTATTATGGAATGGCAGATACATTGAGGGTGCTATTGGTAAACCCTCAAAACCTCGTTTTCTTACTCTACTAGCTTCTATCACCACCAGTCCATTACCAGCCAGCAAATCAATTACTAAGATTAGTAGGTCCGAAAAAGATTATGCAAATCGAAGAATAAACCATTTTATGACGATACTATAATCAGAGATGATGTGACAGCAAATGGTGGCAAAATTTAGACAACATTGTGGAGAACTATCGAATTTCTATTAATTCAGTTATTGCTTGTTGTGAAACTGCACATTACGGTAAATGAAGTTTAAAGTTGAAGAAATATAATTTGCTATTAAACAAAAGATTAGTTATAGAATTCATATATAAAAATAGGTGATGACCATTGTCAACATGTGCGTTCAATTTTAGTAACTGCATCATAAGAAATTAAAATCCACATTTGAAAATGTTATTTTATAAGCACCAAACTATTTATTTTAATAAAACTAA
This sequence comes from Watersipora subatra, assembly GCF_963576615.1. Taxonomy (NCBI): domain Eukaryota; kingdom Metazoa; phylum Bryozoa; class Gymnolaemata; order Cheilostomatida; family Watersiporidae; genus Watersipora; species Watersipora subatra. The sequence goes on from NC_088717.1 coordinate 10,487,926, forward strand.
CAGATTTTTATCATAAATTGTGTTGTCATTGCATGATACATTATCAAAATTTCAAAATTAACTTTCTCAAAATATGCACATGTGACATCAGTAGTTTTTCCACTGTGATGTTCGTATATGAACTTTGACCTGTGCAGCTATAGTAGATACATCAAAGTCCTCACATCCTGCCATCACATAGGTATTTCTAAATGCACCAAGTGAGGCGCAAATAGCAGTTTTAACAAAGCTCTATTACTCAGACAATCATACGATATTATTAGCTAACAATCAATTATCAACACGAACACTGAGAATTTGATCAAAAATACCATACTGTTGCAACTATTTATATTTTGACAGGGAAAGACAACTTATAATTGTAACACATATTCTGCTTTGGGCACTTTTTAGAACTATATTTGACATAGAAATTTAGAAATTCACATAAAATCACGCAGGCACACAGCAGTCGATATAAGAAAATTTATGTTAATAGTACAAATAACATTGGTGTATCATATCTATGGGTGCATAGAGCAGTCAAATATAATCTTGCAACTAAAAAAATAGTTATACATAAGAAAATACAATATTTACGAAGACAGAAAACTGCACTCACATCTAGAGAAATAGTCTCTACTGCACCAGTGAAAAAACCAGCATACTTTGAAGCTAACTGAAAAGTGGGAGATAACTTCAAGTACTTAACACTAGCCAGATTGGTCAAAGAAGAAAAAGATTTGTAAGAGGACGGCTTCTCCAAGAAAAAATATACGAGAGAATAATGTGTCTAGTTTGGACGGTTACTCAACACGTTACAGAAGCTACACTAACAGTCTTTATAAAGCTAAGCATAGATTAATGGTAAGCAGAGGCAAATGAGGCTAGCTATACAACGGCCCGCATTAAAGGCTCTCTCCACGCAAGGAAACTCATGTGCTAGGTACACTCAGAGGGATAACAACACTCCAGCAATGCTAGTATCTTCTACCTGGTAGTAAATCATAGCATATGTAAACAGAGTAGCAGAGGAGATCTACAGTAGTTCTTAGACTTGTGACAGCAGGTGATTGATGATGAAACCATTTCAATGTTTTATTTTCACATGATTTTAGCTGTAAGCAACAGGAGAACAACACAGTGAGAGATGAACACCTAACTCAATAGAATGGAAATGTGCGGAGAGGTAGAAAAAAAGGAAACGGCGAAGACGATCTTGTTACCATGGTTACTGCTAGTTTCCAGGGCTACTAGTAGTAAGAGAGCGTGCCAGAGAGATGGCTGCTGTGGCTGTCGGAAAGGTGGGCTGAAATGTAGTGAGTTTGTTAGGAAAACACAAAAAGAGCAAATCAAAAGCATTCAACTCGCGTTGAGAGGCATCGACATTGGAATTATCCAATGAAGCATTTTGGCACTTTGGAACATTTCATAAAATTGACACTATGAGACTACGAAGGTAATACAAGCATGAGACACAGACACACTGAAAACTTATATTAATCTCAAACATTTGAAACTGTGCGGATGACAAGGGGAGGGTGCCGAGGCTATTAGGGTGAAAAATGTTAGACTAATATTTCAAGGCTGATCGCAGTGATGAAATAGTTCTCTCTGAACCAGTCACACTTGAGTTCCCACGGCTCGCAGACCTACTTCCACCAACAAGACCTAGCCAAAAGGAAATGAACACTAGGAACATTCACTCACTGCTTGCTAGGACAGAAACGGTAGCAAGAGTGGATAACTTCTTTCTATTCATGCTACTCAGCATATGAAACCATGAGGTGGCTTGCAAACACAGTCAACCCCTATTAAAACGAACTAATACCGGTGGTGAGTGGTCAGCTTTGGCTGATTGTCTGGTGAAACAGATCTGCTTATATTTAGGATTATATATAAATGAACATCAACATTATGAAGACCTGCATACATTGTACTATATACTGTACACTATACTGCATCTGTTTTAAAATATTTAGCCAGTGAGAAAAATAATGTCTAAGCTGCGGAAATTTCTAAAAATAGCAACGAAGGTTAGACAACTCGTGGAATGGCAAATTAATTGCAAAAACTTCCATTTACAGGAAGTATTACATTTTATTTTACTAAATATTAACTAAACTATCCTTTAAAACTTAAGTTGTAGTTTTTTAACATATTTACAAATCAAATAAAATTATATTTCACCGTCATAAAAGTTGAATAGCATATAAACCATATGATACAAATACGTATTTTACTTTTGTGAACGATTTATATCAACGGCAAATATAATATACAAGTTTTCTTACATTTCATAATCCTGTAAATTTGTACGAACATCCTTTTAAACTGATTATCTATTGTTTAAATTTAACTGCACTTTGCAGCTTTTATGCCCAAAATCTTATCTGATATCCTGTCTAATGGGGTCTGTTTTAACAAGGGTTAACTATATCATGAGCTGTCCATGACCTATGGACAGTCAGAGCGCTGCCTTGTTTTAAACACATAAATTTTAGTGGATGAGAAGAAACATTGCCGCAAGATTTGAACTCATCTGTACCTGAGAACATGCAATAGCGTCATCTAAGTAAGAAACTGGGTTAATTTCTAGACGAAGTATCAAAAAAAGGAACTCCTGAAGCAAATTCTAGTGTTTCTCATTGCTTCTGGTCTATATATATATAAATATATATATATATATTTATTTATATATTTATATATATTTATACATGTATATATATATACCAGAATCACTATACATATATATTGTTTCTGTTATATATACAAAAAACAGTATATACAATATATTGCTATATTATATGCATACAATATACCAGAAATATATATACATGTATATATATACATGTATATATATTTCTGCAGCTAATGCTAGCATTTGCCATGGAGCAAAAGAAAAATTATTTTTCATTACAACAGTTGACTTTGATAAATTTGGATTCTGATGCACAGGCTTAAAAGCAAACTTATTTTAAACTTACAGTAATTAAAAACAATTTTGTTCAGTTTCAAATTGGCTTAGCTAATTCTTCCTTTGTTTCGCTCTCACGATCAGCCGGTCGTTTTAAGAGAAACCTAAAGATGTTTGCCTTTGTTGCCCTTTCAACACATTGTAAAAAGGATGAACACAGATGTCGTCACAAAGGACTATGCATGAACACTAGCCAACTTGTCCGAATGTCTATTTTTTATAGTCTTGATAGATAGCGCCGGCCTTTTCACATAGCATCGTTTCAGTTACGCTGTCGCCGGCCAATTGTTTGTCTCCTATCCAAAGCATGAGCAGTCTCTCCATCAGCGGTTGTGAAGATCGCTACGCCGATTGGAAACTACGGTTGGTACTTTTGCAAGCTTAAACGTCGTGTTTACTAACAGGAAGCCGGTTGTTGAACAAAATCAGCATGTGTAAGTTTCTGCAGAGATTACACCATGAATAAGAGGAAATAGGCTTACCTAGGGGACTTGAAGATCTGCCAAATCGTGGGCTCGGAGACCTGCTCCTGGTCCTCAATGGACTCATTGACCTGCAGCATTACCAATTTATCTATTATAAATTGATTTCAGGCTACTCCAAACGCACCAATCATAGCTCATAATTCTATCCACCTGCTAATGATTGGCTCTTTGATCCCGGTGAATGAAATCACAATCATTTCAGGAATCCCATATTAAAAACTGTCACAAAGCCATCCTCAAACCAGTGCCAAATTATATGTGTAGCTGAACCGATTCCTTTCCTAACAAATGTCACCAAGTTCAGCACCTATTCAGAGTCATTGTTTGATCTGTTTGTGTTTGAGGAAAATCATATAAACAGAGAGTGTAAGGGGATGCAACACAAAATGAGTACTTTATTGCCTATTTACATAAGGAATGGAGTATTTTGAGGTGTTTTACTGTAAGGCAATGCATCACACAAAATCCTCACAAATTAAACTAACAGCTAAAATCCAAAAGGACAAACCCAGTAGGAACAAGAATAATTTATACGCGTGCGATACTGGATTGACGAAAAAAAGACGATTACCAAGTTTGAAGCGATAAGTAATTTTGTTTGAATACAGCTACTTATATGTTAATAGTTGAACCGATGAACATTTGCCATCTCTCAATTGGTGGTTAACCGAGTTTAACTCATTTGATAAGCGAACAGTTAAGCTGTCAATATGAAATAACAGGAGTTATCTCCAAATACATTTGGTAGCAAATGCGAAAGCAGAAAGGTAAATTGTCAGTAAAAGCACCCATGTAACACACATAGACTTAAAGATTGTGTCAGCACAACTCATAAAATGTACAGTTAGTCTCCAGCTAGAGTAAATTGTGATAACTATAGCGGAGAAAAAAGTTAACCTTAGAGGGTCAGAGGTGAGCCCCAAAATGAACAGCTTTAACAACTCTATTCGAAAGGTTAACATTTTTCTCCGTATTATTCAATTTCAGCTGATAAACAAAAAAGGTCAGTAGAAACACACGGGGCTGACAGGTAGAGGGACAGACAGGTTCTATTCTAAACACGTTTTACCTGCGAGGACTAACTGAACGACTTCTGCTACGAGATGTTCTGCCCAAAGCAAACCTACACATTCCACATGATCGCAGATGTAAGCAGATATGCTAATTACCCAAATAGAAACAAGTCGATGTTGAGAGATGGAATGGCGTTTAACAGACAAATAGTTCAGGCAGCATTAACTAATATGATACCAAACAAGCTCTTCTCACAAAACAACAACACACAGCATGCTGTCAATAGGTAAAAAACACAACAACATGAGCTGAGCCACAAATATAAGACTGCTATATATAAAAATGAACTGACAAAAATTTTAGTAGATTTCACCAGAAAGTATCGGTATTTTTTATCATTTTTCATGTTAAAAAATACATGTTAAATAATGTCACTAGTTACCATCGTTGCTATAATTGGTACCAGCTATTGCGTTCAAGATGGAGTGTAACGCGCCTCTATTCTGTCAGTCTCTTTGCAACTATAGACAGCATAGTCGCACTTTCACTTGAAGTAAGCGTTTTAATCTCGATGAAGTTTTTTCAATGTTAATCTCGAAACATCTTGACAGTCAGATCACCTCAAACATCAAAATCAATCGCATATGATAGAAAAATATCGATACTTTCTGACTATAGTCTACCAACAGTTTATGCAAGTTCATGTTTGACCAATGAAATTAGAGCAACATGTACGTCCTGTTACGACTCACTTATGGCTCACCTAGTTCCATCAACTCACTCTTATAAGACACACGGTAATCTAGCATTTTCTTTAACCAAACCCAATGACCTCTAAGCGAAAGTGCACTTAAGCATTAGACTGAGAACTTGACGGGACAAAGTTGTACCTGACAGGACTAGTGGACCTAGACCTTGACCTTCTGGGGGAGGAGAGAGAAGCTCCTCGTCTAGTGCAGGCCTCTCCTTTCACTAGAACTCGAATACCCTGCATGAGGCATGGGAAGATATGGTGGTTGACGAGTGGAGCCGAGTACTCGCTGTCATAACTGCGGCGATACCTAACAAGACAGGATACTGAGATATTAAAATAGCTCTGTAACAACACTATACTAAAAGGAAAGACAACTTACAACTAACAACTCACCCTTTTTTAATTATTAACATTTAAATGAGTTCACTTCGGCTGTAGTTTTTTGTTGCCAAAGTTACGTTATACAACCGATCAGCAAAAAGGAAACATGTGAATTCCTTTCAAAAAAGAGGAAATGAGCAATATTGGATCGTAATCATTTTTCAGCTGAGTAAAAAAAGTAGAATAAACCTAAACACTGAGCTAAGATCATATAATACAGTGATGGTAAGAATAGAATATGCATCCAAACTAAACACAATACGGAAGGGTGAGAGGCCATGAGATGTACATTTTGTAATATTTAACATTAATATGTTAATAGTATGTTAACATAAAAATGTTAAGTATTGCATGTTAACATATGAAATATGTTAACAGTGGCTCAAACACCCAAAGTACCCACTTGTGGTCATCAAATAGCTCAGCATCAGTAGCTAAGGCTACATCCAGAGGGTGGGCAAGAGAAGAACACTCCCAGGCTAGTTTACAGGCCTCCCTGATGTAAGGCTGGATGAGGCTGTATGAGGCCTCAGGTGGAATGTAGAGTTTAAGACTACGATTCAGGGCACGAGTGACGTCCTACAAACAGACAGGCAAAAAATTCAGTTCATAGTGAAACAGATATGCAAGGCTAATCCTCCTCAAAGCGTCACTGACCATGTTAAAAGTACAGCTGACCATGTTAAAAGTACATATGACCATGTTAAAAGTACAGATGACTATGTTAAACATACAGTTGACCATGTTAAAAGTACAGCTGAACATGTTAAACATACAGATGACCATGTTAAAAGTACAGCTGACCATGTTAAAAGTACAGATGACCGTGTTGAACGTACAGGTGATCGTGGTAAAAGTACAGATGACCATGTTAAAAGTACAGATAACTATGTTAAAAGTACAGACAACAATGCTAAAAGTACAGATAACCATGTTAAAAGTACAGCTAACCAATCGAAATCACGTGACAGGAAATGATTAAAAGCTGATTGTGAGTCCAGAAAATAAGGAACTAGTCCAGTGACGAACGCGAAACAATGACAGCAGTTAATTGTACAAAATGGCTTGAGGCCAGTCTAAGAATGGATATAATAAATGTAAGCTAACCTAAAATCTACGACAAAACTGAAATAAACCTAAAATTCACCTCACATGTCACTTGTTCAAGTCCAAAAGATGTCGTCCATTTTCCTTGGACTCACTTAACATATTTTGGACTTGCACGAGTGACAAAAGTGTAAGTGGCAGAATTGTGCAGGTGACAATGAAGCCTGAGTGGCAGGCTAGCACAGGTTACAAAAACAAATTGATCCGGTAAAATTCTAATGATATCTAGGCCGACAAGGTTATGTCAACTCACGCTGATTATGCCAGGCAAATCAAAAAGGTCAGTGTTGCGATTGATATAGTCCTGCACAGCCTCTTCTAGAGTTTCTGGTCCAACATGGGTAATAGCAAGATTAGACCTCACTTTCATCTTGTGCTCCCTGAAGGCCAACTTGGCAGCAACAAAAGCTTCCTGTTGAATAAATGATGACTCATCAACTTAACCATTAGACTGATTTTATGATCAGTTCGACTGGATTCAATTGACACCTAGAAACAGGTTGTACTCTCTAGGATACAATTAGTATCCAAACTAGTATCCAAACTTAGTATCCAATTAGCTTCAAACACAAGCTCTTGATAGGTTCTGAAGCTAAATTGTAGTTTAAACCGTATACAACTGTTTATTTAAAGAAGTAAAGTAACAGCTTTACTAGGGTAAAGACCGCAAAAATGTAGCAAGTAGTAAGAGTTTCAAGAGTGCGCCTTTCATTCTATATATATAAAGCCCAAAGTCAGTCATTTAATCTTTCCAGCTATAACTGATTAGTATTGCAGAGGATTTGAACCGGTTCACCAGTTAGGTGAACCGGTTCAAACCTTCGGTTCACAGAACCGCCGGTTCACCAGGCAATGAACTATTGCATTGAGCTATGTGAGATACAGTAGATTCATTGGGGGATATGTGTCATTATCTAAGTTAAAATACATATATCAATCTGCGTAACTCCGCAATGTCACTAAAGCTTGCTCTCACGGCTCTTATTACTAAGTTTAGCAATTGGAATACTAGCTTACTCAAATTAGTCATTGGCAATGTGCCAGGATAATGGTAAGTGGAAGGCAACTACATTACCCGCCACTGTTTATAAGCTATTTTTTCATACCCGTGCAACGCTGGGATTCGGCTAGTCCCAAAATATTGTCAAGTTAATGTGATAACTCTTGAAGCACATTCTAACCATGGTAACAAATTCTCAATAAAATGATAATTACTATGAAAACTGAAGATTTTGCACAAAAGTATATCTTAACATGGCTGTCATCTGTCACCACAGCAGAGTGTAACCAGCCTGACATAACCCATAACAAAAAGTTCTGTAATTTTCTATAATCTTTAGCTCATAACATCATTAGTATAATGTTGATAGCTTATACAGATAATAAAATATACAGCAAAACTACTTTTCATTTTTCGCAAAAATTTAATAAGCTTTACCTAGTACTGCTTTAATAGCTGGCAGAGCCAAAATTGGATTGCCATTATTTCTCACTCTATTCATAGCCAGCAGTAAGCTCTATAATGCCTTCTTACATTTTTAATCAGAGTCAGCAGGTGGCTGTTTAAGTGGCTGCCTCTCATAAACCAGATGGAGTCTAGAAACCAGATATTTTTAGCAATTTGGTTGAAGGTACAAAGCATACGAGTTTAAAGTTTGGATGAAATCGGTCAAAGATTGTGGAAACGCATAGCATTAACGCAGACTAACAGACAGAAAAACGACAAAATGTTTAATCATTAGTCAATATTTTATTTACCTTTAAATGATATTATCACAGATCAACTATTGCCACTCTACATCATAATGCTACACAATGATTATTCTCATATATTCCAGTGCTAATATTACCATAGTAGATTCTATGTTATTCTATCAACATATTCTAATTATTCTATTGTTATTCTATGATTTCATTCTTATGTTCTATTAATATAGTGGATTCTCATCTGTCATCTTACTAATCTCTACTTGTAGTACAAACTTGAAAAAACAAGGAGAAGTTTGTTTTTAGAAGCTTGTATAGATCGCCACAGATTGATCATTGATGTATATATTGCATATACATAGTACAGGCAATATAGATTGATCATTGATATCGTATTTGCATAGTACAGGCAATCAATATACTTATCCAATTCTATGAAATCTCTTTTATTGTATTGCGCAGTAATTCCCTGTATAACAAATTCTATCCTACACTGGAATAGCCTAAGAGCTCAGCAAGTGCACAACTAGTGGAGAGTGTGAATACATAATTTTCTGAAATTAAATCGCTTAACAAAGCCAAAAACTGAGCGAAGTCAACCGTGGTAATTTGTAAAGCTAACCTGAACCACAGCATTACAGATTCTCTGGTTCATTTCATAGTCAGACTGATATCTCCCCAAAGTGTCCATGGCATTCAGCCGATCAATGGAGAAGAGGTCATTGAACCTGTTGATGAGGCTCTCCTGTCTCACCCGTTGCGTTACATCTTGAGTTGAGAGAGGAGAGCTCGCCCTTGCCAGGTAACGATAACTCTTCAGGGAGTCAGAGAGGTCACTACAAAACAATTGACTAGTAATGCTTCAAATAACAAGAGAGAACAACTACAACAGGCTATTCAAAGCTTGACCTTTTGATGGTTAGAAGCGTAGGATGAGACACATTTTGACTACGACTAGCAATGAGGTACAGCAATAATTCAAAGCGTGTGCTGGGTACAGCGGCTAGGTGAGATATAAAGTTAGGATAACAACGGAAAACTCTAACAGTTTATGGGAACTACTACAGAAAATGCTCTACTGCTACAAAACAACCAAATGCTAAGTTTTCTTTTGAAAAAAACATACAAAACTAAACATATTTTAATTATATTTTATTATTATATTTATTATACTATTATATTTTAGTTATATTTTGTAAAATGAATGAAGGTTGGTTTACTTATATATTTCCTTTCCTAGCATAGTTATTGGCATTTGATGGCTTCATTGATATAGTAGGAGGGGAAGGGGGTGAGAGGGGTAACAAAATTTTGAGACATCAACATATCCTTTAATAATTTTCTATAATTTTACTTTATTGTTTTGAGTGCCATATTAATTGCTATTTCATAAACATCTATTTGAGTAGGCGTGTCTTATTACCGTTTACAATTTGGTTCCCATATCAGTTCTGGCACATGATCATGACTGATTAACTGCCAAGAATTGAAAAATTTTAATGAATTTAATCTACCAGTAGTATTCGAGTACTCAATTTAATAGAACTAGCAAATCACTTAATTTGAATTCTATAAATTGCAACAAAACCCATCCACATACATCAAGTGTTTGACATGTTACAGCCAGACAGAGAGAAAATACAGGAGCATACAACAAACAACAAAGATTATCTCGCCTGTTGACTTTAAACAAAACTTGTGTTCAAAATTCATTTCTATTTCATTCATATTCAGAACTTTGCATAGAAGTATGAGCAAGGTGCATAGCTTTATTTTTATTAAAGCTGTAAGACAAGTCATTACTCTATGGAATGTCAGAGCTGACATACAATATTATTACAGATAATCTTTCAACCACGATGTTCATGTTTCCTGAACGGCTAGCCGTTTGAGAAGAGAAATAAATTATTGCTGCTGTGAGACTTCTATTGCTTTGCTAAGACAAAAAGAAATGAAATTCCTAGACATCTTATAGAATGGAAGCTGTAGAAGCTATGTGAATCAAGGTAACTACTAGCCTGCTATGCGGGTGTACAAGACCTTTTATACTTACTCATCAAGCCTAGAGACCGTCACCGAATCGGCGACACTAGGCAGGCTGCGACGACGACTACGGTACGTCGAGCCATAGTGGGAAGACTCGCTAGAATATAGGAGACTGTAGCGATATAATGACTACCTAGCCAGGAGTTGCATGCACTATGTAAACTCAGCTCAACCCCATAGCATAATTACACACACAGTAGATATGGTGAGAAGAGAGCAAGCTTGAGTGCTATTTACCATCTGATATTTGGATTATACACCAGGTTTTTAGGAAGGAATACTTTTGAGTATCATTAGCCTGAGAGACCCAAGTGAAAGTGTGTTGAAGCAGGCTGCACAAGACACACTTTCACAATGGCCCGTCAAGGCTTTTGCAAGGCTTTTAACAAAACTTTTGCACCATTAGTTGTTATCTCACGTCTCATTGGCTAATTCTTTTAACAATAAGCTTAAGTTCTTATATAAAAAATATTGGAAATGGTACTCCGCAGCGATGGTAATCCTTTTTGCAAAATTATATTAATTGAAAAGCAAACTTCAAGAGCCCCTCTTTTGGGCTGATATTATTGATTATATGATTTCAGTAAAAGCATCTTAAAATGACATCAACTAGGGCATCAGCGTGCTGTCTTTTTCCAAACATATTAGAGTGTGTAGGCATACTTAGTTATTATAAATATTTGTTGTGATACAATTTATTGACTCGCTATTCCATCAAATCTCTTTGTCTGTGGTTGCTTCAATTTAATTTTCTGTGAACCAAATGGTGTAACTGATCAATATAAAACATCTGAAAAAAAAGTGAGTTGAAATAATGGTGTACTTCTAATCAAAGTAGGAAATATATCATATTCTATAGTATGGCAAGACAAGTGAGCAACTTTGGTTTAGTACACTCATACAGACATAAAATAATTATTAAATAGTTATTTGTTTGAGCAGCTAAATGCAACCGTAAAGATACACAAAACGAAAAAGTGACACTCCACACTTCACACATGTATACAACTAGACCGCGGCCAACCTTAACAAATCTAAGGGTAATCAAGCAAAGTTTCTAAACAGCAAAATTTAAAAATTGAAGCTGCCGGGTGATAAAAGTGCCCGATCTTTAAAACATCATGAGAAAATGATAAATAATAATAATGCATCCATCGCCGATGTCAAAGACTCGACCTACGCAGTCATTATCGAGGAATATCTATCGAATAGACATCTTCATAATCGTCTGCTGTTTTCAATCTTCAATAAAGCATCAAAACGAAATTTAAAATAACAACAATTTTAAAGTGAACAAAATAAAATAAATGGGACCAAAACTGAAGAAATAACCAAACGTGCATACATTAAAATAAACATTATTATGAAATTGCTTAGACAAATTTTCATCAATGTTTATTCATAAATGATTTGGAGGGTTCATATCTTATGAAAGGAAAGCTAATTTGGAGCAGAAACTTTTGAAGTCAAACTGCAAATAAAGAATTTGAGGTTTGCAAAGATTATTTGTACCAGCGCTTTTTATTTTTAAATTAAACTAGAATAATTCAAAAGCTAACTAAATCTTAATTCTAAATTAAATTTGACCTAAATTAATTTTAATTCTAAATTAAATTAGGGTCATCAAAATGAATCTTTAAATTTCATCACCAACTAATTTACTGCCAATTCTTAACTGCGAAAAATACTTGGAAGCAACACTCATCTAAAAACAAAAATACTAAATGACACGTGAGAGACAAACAAACGTGTGCAGGGTAAGTGAACAAGTGACAAAAGGTGTTGTTGTGGCACCATAGTTGAACCGTTACCTAACAGTCGCTCCTTTGACAATTGACAATTCAGATTTTAAGCGTCTAATAGTTAAATCTTGCTCATCTGCCAATGCATATCTAGCTCGCAGTCGAATCAGCTCATCCTGGGAGGCGTTGTATCTAACAGGCATACATAACATAGCCATAGGTTCTAGAAAAGGAGGGTTAGTCATCATACACACCCAAGCATCTAGATAAGCCCGCTAACTACCATTCGCATTTACCCAGTTTGATCTCCAGTTGTATAAGATCGGGTAGGTGAAGAATATCTTAGAGTGTCCCTTCTGCCCGTCAACAATGCGATATCTTCTCTAAGGCTACGACATTGTCGCTCAAGGTCATCCATATGACCAGTGCGACATTTCAATGTGAGTTTTTCTGCCTCAGCTGCCGCTAGTCTAAAGTCAGCAATGTCAGCTGTGCACTAGGGTGACATAACCAATGAGCAAATCTTGATAACACTAACGCTAAGCAATTGAAGGCAAAATGTTACCCAGCGAGTGGGCAATAATAAGCTATTGTGTCAAGTAGTGAATTATGCCTTGTAATAAGATAGAAATGTTTGTTTTATGCATAAAGGTGTAAATAGTGTAACCAATTATTACAATGGAACATCGCAACAGCAAATCAACTCCGATTGCAAAACCTTTTGAATTACAATGTTTACGTTAGAGTGAAATAATAGATGCCGGCAGCAGTCAGCATAGATAAAATATTAAGATTGAAGTAGAGTAGAACTTGCTTCAGTCACACGAGATCATGGCTGGCTAACTTGCATTGTGGGTAAGATCTAAGCAGCAGATACATTAAACAGGAAGTAGCCATCATTACTCTGCTCATGAACATAAGAACTTGAAATATGCTTAACACACTGAAGCCTGGGGGCTGAGATCATTTGGGGGCAATATTTTCGACCTGATCCGATGCAGTGAACTCGACTTCAAAGTTTCATTTTGTTTTTCTACCCTCTCAGTTCACGTAGGATAACAGAATTTTGGTCGATTTTTGCAGTATTGGTTTTTAGAATAATTCCAAAGTTTCAAGTCGATTGGATAATTAGTTCTTGAGATACTGACGGCTAAAATAACTAGGGAACTTGTCACCGACCGAGAAATAAAAAATGGATTTTAACAGAATATTAGTTTCTAGTGACACACGGACTAAAATTTTTAGTAATCAAGAATAAAACATAAACAAAACTAGAAAGCTTCTCCTTAGTAACAAGATCTCTACACTAACAATATTTGTTTTTCTATTCATAACAAATATAGACACTCTATCAGACTCGGTTTACTGCAATCGTCATGATTCTTCAGTTATCTCTAAAACATCCCTTCTTCGAAAGTATGAAAAAAAATTGTTATAGTTGATTTCCCTTTTTTTCTTTGAGTTGCTTAAAGCTTCAAAATGACATTCAATTAAAAAGAAATTGTGCTATTCTAAGTAGTTTCACAGTCGATAGAAGGTTGTTAATACTGTCTAGAATCAGGGGCCCTGCTTGTGTATACAAGGTAAGGCTTCAAAGTGTTAAACTTTAAATTAGGATCAGCGACTTACATATTTTATTTACCCAAACAAATGGCTTGTGATAACTAGATAACATTACGTTAGTGTGAGTTCTCATAACAAGGGTTTCTAAAATGTATCTGGCATTAAAACACATACTTGGCTCGGAGGTCACGGATCTCAGCTTCGTCTAACATCCTGTCACTTGAGGAAGCTCTCATCGAGTTGTTCAGTTCGTCTTTCGTGTCTAGCAGCCTAAAAACCAAACAGATAGACTGAGAATATAACCTTAAATTTGCTTGTCAATGTCAAATCATGAACACGCATTTTTGCAGTGCACAAGCAAAACTGAAGATAGTTCTCAGTTGAGGCGACTCAGGATTACGAAGCCGTGTTAAAAATTGTAAAAAGGTAAATAAAAATATATTTTTTAAGACTATTAAAGTAAACATGAGTGTATAGATACTACACATGCACTCAGCTTGTCTTGCCATGACGTTGTTTTTATGGATGACCTAAGATCTGCCATTGAAGCAAATACAGTACCAGGAGTTAGACTAATGTGTAAGGTTAGCTTCAAACAGCAGGTTGTTTATTATAATGCTTCAACTATGGCAGGTTGTTGAATCGTTATAATAAAAACACCTACGGTACATACAAAATGCTAAATAAAAAGAGAAATGCCAACAAAATAAATATAAATAAAAATATATAACATCTACCACGATGTACTTTACAGTAGCCTGTTTACAGTCTCGTGTACACGGGCAAAGTAAATGAAAAGGAAAGAAGTAAAAATTTAATTTTACTTGTTAACAGTTCACACTTTAAATTAAAAATGGCAATAGAAAAAAGAAAAAGAGAAAAGGTTAAGAAGTGCAGTGTAAATAGCCTATATGTTTGCAATGGAGACTCCAAGAGGGGAGGCAGTTTATTTAACAACAGAATTGCTCAATGACGGGGTCTTCGGAACGTAACCTTGTCATTAGTATTAGTACAGCAAACATGTAACAGCGCAATGTTGCCATGGCAACATCACAGACTCTTCATCAATATGTGCAGACATTTTATTAGTTAAATATAAGAGATACAATCAGTAAAATGACGTTAGCAATCGTAATTTTCTTACTCATCACGTAGATCACTGTTCTCTCTTCTGATTAGACTGAGCTCATCCTCGAGTGTAGCCAGGGAATCCTCATACATGTCCTGCACCTCTCGCAGCTACAAGTACAGTGTGATTCTAAGCTATTTGGTCTTTCATATGTAACCTCTATCAACGTAGACAAGGAAAAGCTGTCTGAATAAACAGACATGAACTAGCACAAGTAGGTAAATTAGAAGTATCATAAATCTGCTCACTTCTCTCTCCTTGGCTAGACATGCCAAACTAGCCTCAGCTGTTACACTTGCGGTGCCAAAGTATGAGCTACCGAGGTGGGGCAGGAGGCGACTCTTGATAGTGCTAAGGCTCGCGCCATACATTCCGCCTAAAGACAATATCACAGAGCATAAGGATTCACCAATAACTCAGACATTTGGAATCATGTTTCAACCATGAAATGCTCTTGGAGTTGTGCTACTACAATTGCATTTACAATTTTCACCAATGAAAACTACGCATAGACATTTTATGCGCAATGGAAGGTGAGATGAAAATGAGAATATGGGTAGAGAGAAAGATCAGAGGTAGTGGATAAATGTGTAAAAGGAGAAGAATTTTAGAGGAAGAGTTCTTAGCTGACGAGATCTGAAAAAGGCGACACGCCTTCTGTGCTTTGGTTATCTTTAGTGGCAATCCAATGACACACAAATTACCAGACTAGAAACTGGTAACAGTAGTTTTACTGAGCCTATAGACACTTTACAAATAAACCTGCAAAGACTCCTACAAGCTATACTAAACTTGTCTATAAATATAATAGCTCAAGAGTGAACAACTCTTGAACAACTCAAGAGTGAAAGAATGAAATGAAAATATGAATGCGTTTAGGTTGTAACGGAATCTACCAAAAAAAAGCTGATTTGCAGCCTTCATGTAGTATTGGCACTGTTAGCACATGATAACGTGTTCAACAACTGACAATGAGGAAGAATACATGGAGATAATGGTGCAGCTATTTGTACCACACTGTTGAACAAGAACTCGGAAGTGAAAAATAATTTGGCTACAAAATGAAGAAATACTCCGATCAAGCGTGTTTGTCATAAGATAAATGCTGTTGCTTTTGAATGTGGCAACTGAAAGCAACAGCCCAAATTAGATAATCTATTCGATCAATTTGTACATCCAAACCTTGACATATAAAATTGATCTGCCATAGTGCTTGTTGTGTGTGTAAGTCTGTTGTAAGTTGAAGCAAATATTCTTATAAAAATACATTGCATAGCGCTTGATTCGTTCCAGAGTTCGGAAAATGTGATAAACACTTCACGTAACCACATATAGCTTTAAGACAACTATAAAACTAAATATAAAGCTAGGCAAAAGACTTAATGTAAAAATCTAAATTATTAGTAAAACTAAATTAATAATGTCCAGTAAATAGAGGTTTCTATTAATATTTATAGACATGTGAACAGAAATCTAGGCTCGGCAATGCATAGATCCTGTGGCAGAATGATTGATAATTTTTACTACATTTGTTAATTCTACTTGAAAAATCGTTTTTTTGGAAAAATTTTGTACATTTATGTTGAAAATCACTCTGTATATTGAAACAAATAGTTGCTTAAATTTTACAACAAACCGACAAATTCATATATGGAGGTGGCTGTCAAGGTTCAACTGTACTAAAGTAGCATGGTCATCGTCTGAGCTACCATAACGATCACCTTTCTCTGGATATTCAATCTTCAGAGTTTACATCACTACCATCATCTGAATTATTATTATACTGATCAGACAAAAGATCACTAGCGATCGCGGGATCAAATAAACTTTTATTTTTTCATTTTGAACGTCGAGCCGTATGTTGACTGATTTTTCCAACTTCAATTTTTTCAAAGGAGTCGCGACTACTTTAGCTTTTAGCACAAAGCAACGCCTCTCAGATAATCATTTCATATTGTAATTCATCGACTGACATCTTGTTAATAATATTTAAGATCTACTAGCGTTCATATCCTTTGTTTATTGTTACTAGATGACAGCTTTATAAACGTTTATCGAAAGCGACAGAAAAGTCGTTTCCCCACGGAACCGATAAACGATATTTTGGACAATTCCCCAGCCAAAGGGTTAGGCTCTTGACCTTGATTCTTTTTACCAGTAAGATTGTTCTGTGGTTTACACCATAATGATATGTTTTACCAGTTGGTGATCACCAATTAAACTGCGTGGCTTCTTGCCATTTAAATAAAACTAACTGATTGTCGATTTCCTAGCTTATCTAATGACTGCAAGAACTTTTGCTTTAGTATTACTCAATCCGGACGGTATAAAACCTTTCAGCATCAATATCTGGCTCGTGGCACTGGGCTGATGTTTTACGCAGTTTTATGGCAGCAGTGCTAAGCCAGTGTGTTGGCATGTGCCTATAGAATATTTGATAGGCTTAACATTGTGTAGCCCCATTAGTGATGAGTCCACATTTGGTATTTTAGCAAAATTAGGTGTAAAATATATGCCTGTCATTTTTATAAGTCTTTCTATAAGTCTTTTAACACAAAAGACATTAAAAATAACTTCGATTGTATAATCTTTCAGAGCAATAAACCTAGTTAGTGAAAAGAGAAACTCTATATGGAATTATTCATGTTTCTGTGCAAAGAAACATGTTTGCCTGTGTGATTACTATGGCCATCAATAAACATCAGTGCCCTAAAACATCCATCTGCAAATCCACTCTTTACATGAGCTGTCAAGCTTGTCTCAAGATAAACATAAACCCTCTGAAACATGTGCCTGTGTATCCACCCCTTAAACAAGCTATCAACCCTGCTTCATAGAGAACACATCTGCTCTAAAACATGTGCCTGTGTATCCACCCCTTAAACAAGCTACCAACCCTGCTTCACAGTGAACACATCTGCTCTAAAACATGTGCCTGTGTGTCCACCCCTTAAACAAGCTACCAACCCTGCTTCACAGAGAACACATCTGCTCTAAAACATGTGCCTGTGTATCCACCCCTTAAACAAGCTATCAACCCTGCTTCATAGAGAACACATCTGCTCTAAAACATGTGCCTGTGTATCCACCCCTTAAACAAGCTACCAACCCTGCTTCACAGTGAACACATCTGCTCTAAAACATGTGCCTGTGTATCCACCCCTTAAACAAGCTATCAACCCTGCTTCACAGTGAACACATCTGCTCTAAAACATGTGCATGCATATCCATTCTTTAAGCAAGTTGTCAGGCATTCACCTGGTCTATCCACTCTGTGGGTGATCTAGTCAGCACGACAATGTATTGAACCCATTATCGCAGCAGCATTTATTATTGAAACAGCAAACTAACAAAAGAGTGTTTTATGCCACTTTATTAAACCGGCAGCAGTCCTTTACTGTGATTGCTCAGTTACCTGTATGCACAAAGTCAAAGCAATACGAGATACGGCATTAGCGTGTAGAATTTGTAAAAATAAAGGGTGCATATATTGATTGCGACTCGCATTCACTCGAAGGAAATCGATTGAAGGTGTAAGCAAATATGAAGGATTTTTAGAAAGTTATGCATAATTAATTGACTGCGCTAATTTATGAAGGTATATCGCTATAGATTGATCATTGATATTGTATTTGCATAGTACAAGCAATCAATACACTTATCTAATTCTATGAAATCTCTTTTATTGTATAGAGCTGTAATTCCCTGGCAGCCGGCAGTAACAGCAAAACTAGAACACCTTTTCATCCCTGCTCTGAGTTGACAGCTTATGGCAGTCGGGATTCCAATTTAAAAGTTTTAAATGCTGCTGACCTTTAAATATTAAACTATCGGCAGCATTTATGGAAACTGGCAAGCTTCCAACAAACTGATTAAATTTCTTTCAGCCAAATTTCAAAAGGTTCGTAATGTCTACAGTGTCAGATTTACAAGGTCTACAACCTGGGGCTGGGAGATAAGGACTTATTGTTGGTTGCTCATAGCAGTCTGTTACAGCATGATATTCTTTGATCAAATAAAAGCGTAACTGACCCTTGTTGTTAGCAACCAGCAAGCTGATACCAGCTACTCTAGTCTATGCAAACAAATGTCTAAACTGGCAGCAGCCATGAGTAGCTATGTCAAACTCAACCATAGCTTGCTACCAGAATTAAAAATATATCGAGTACAAATAGAAAGCTTAGAAACATAGCATTGTAGGCTAATTCAAGCAGCAGATTCAATTACTCAGACATATGAAAATTGCAATGCTCTAACATGTGTATGCGATTTACGTGGTAACAATCATGACAAGATAAGCTTTGATAGGAATTACTTTGTCTTATCAGTTGCACCGGTTAGATGTCATGACGCTGCTCCAAGACAACCAAAACTATCAAATGACTAAGCTAAAACACGTAACAACTTTAATCTATGCATTACAGACTACTACTAACTATTTAACAAGTAAATAGTTAAATACTTGATATATTTTGGTTAGAAACGAAGATGCTAATCTCTACCTCCAGATGCGACGAGACTAAGAAGTTTGAACAGCTGCCCTTGAACCTTGCCATTTAGCTCTATTATCTCACAGCAGCGAGCAACATTCTGGTCTGAAGTGTTGTACTGCAAAATATTAAATGAGTCAAGAATGCACCAAAGCAATATCTGCCTGAAGTCACAAATAGTTTGCTAGAATATGCTGATGCTGTTTTAATTATAGGATACATAGAATGACACTTAAATGTGTATCAACGTTGATACTTGACAGTTTGTATTAATGCATATATCGGAAAAAAAACATCGAACTCAAGGTACTTAAGACTATATACCTGTATAATATATATGCCAGCGAATTAAAATAATGACAAAATCAACAAGATAAGCGTTTGACTACATTCTCTTAAAAGGTTTCAAAACGCATTAGTTCACTCTGCGTTAATTCACGTTGTTAAAAGCAAAATACCAGGCAAAACTAGATTTTTTGCAGAAATAGCACTGGCTGGTAGCTATAAATAAGAATTCATCTAGACGCTTCAATGATAGAGGCTTGCTAAAGCACAGCGCACTCTTTGATTTTGCTAAAATATAAATTAACAGATTTATAACAAAAACCGTACACTTACTGATCTCTACTTAGGAGATCATAACTTATTAGGAGAATAATTTATTCCTATGGTAAATCGAGTAAACTCCTTAGCAACGAAAAACTCAAGCATAAAACTGGTTTAAAATCACAAATTACGTTGAATTACTGTGTGAACTTAATTTTTTAAATAAAAACAAAACTAGTTTTCAATCTTACGTGATAGACGTCAAGCCAACGATCTAATTTATCTTGCAGTGTTCCAAAAGAGCCAATGTTGACAAGTCTTCGTAGCGAATCCGCCATTTTCGACGCTTTTTATCCTCGTGTTCGCAACCGATTCTGCGGAGCCAATGATTCAGGCTTACTATGGGAAGCCGTAAATTGGATGTATGCTAATTGGATAAAAACCAGTGACGTCATAGCGCAAATCCGTGTGGGTCAAGGTTGGACAAGGCACGCTCGGCGAAGTAGTAGGAGAACAACTAGCTAGAGTTGACGGGTTGAATGAAAGAAAATAAGAAATAAAAACCGAAACACGAAATGGCAATGTTTCGTCAATTATTCAAAAAAGATTTTACGACAAGAACTTGCTACTTTTTACTCGCACATGTAAGTGCTCTAGATCAGGTTAAAACATGTGAAGATGGTTTTGTCGACACCAAGATTCTTGTTCATGAAGCCTTTTTGGTGTTTGTACCGGGCTGAACTGAAACGACATTTTTTTTATAAACTAATGTTTCGTTATTCAGGTTTTGATTAAATACATGATTAGAGTACATGTAAGGCCTATTGCGTTGATTTAATACGGACTGCTAAATAACAATGGAGTTTGCACATTTTCTTGTGTAATGTTGCCTATGCCTGCATTGCTTCTTCATAGTAATGGCATTATATTGATCGAATAATATCTCTCTCTGGAAAAATTCTGATAATGTTTTGAAAACACGATTTGTTTCCTAATGGTCCCTAACTAATAAATATTCCAAATTATGCATCAGTACCCTGAAAGCGCATTTGTTTGTGTCATCCTTGACCTGGCACAACCACTTGCATATATGTATTTTTAGACAAGAAAATATCAACGGCTAAACAGGTCTATTGATGTTACAGTTCCTAACAGAATTAAATGTTTGAAACCAATTGCCTATATACTGCTAGCAGGAATTTGGCTTCTGAAACACCATACATGGTCTGAGACATTGACCTGTCAGGCGCAAGAATTGAACTTGAAGGATTCTTCAAAAAGAGGTTGGTAAGTTTGGCAACCATAGTTGGTATGTGTTGTATATTCATGATAACCATACAGCTATGAGTTGCCAAACCATTCAACTATGATTTGGCACGCGTCGAACCAAAGTTGTATTTTTGCCTCCATGCCATGCACTTGAGGTAGTTAGTAAACTAGTCTTTTGCGACATAGAGTATTTTCAAATGTTCACTGCCCTTTCTAACTCATAAGATTTACTTTAGAATTTTCTATTTATTGCCTGGTAAAAAACAAACCCCTCATTAACTGAGGCTGGAAAATTAACTTTAAATCTTAGTTTTACTTGCCAAATTTTCTTTGTTAATCTCTTATACTTCATGAGGGTAATGTTATATATTATGTATATATATATATATATATATACATACAGTAGTATATATTATGTATACATATACATATATATATAGTATATATATATATGTATACATATATATATACTACTGAATGCCCCTCGTTTTGAAGGCAATAAAAAAGTTTTTGCATATAAAATTTATTTTTAATTAGCTAAGCTTCTTTACCCAAAAATTTTCAGTAACTCAAGCTAGCAATAAGAGCTGTGTTAAATCAGTTCAAACCTAGTGCATAGCATATTTTTCATTCCTAAAAGTTTATCGTTATAACTGGACACACGAACGACGGACCAACAAGCGACAGAGGCCAAGAATTTACATACTGTAAAACCTCTAATTGAGTGCCATGGCGCTCTATTTTTATTTTTCAACCCTTCCTCTATAGTGGCGGTCAATTGGAGGTGGCGTTCAAATAGAGGCTGGAGTTGTTTTTCAAATGGCTCATCAAAATTTTAGGAAGATAGATTTAGCCCTATTACGGGCGAAGCAAATGTCGCCTATGTTTTGCTCCCTTTTTTGGTACAGTGATGTTAAACCTTTTGGATGCAATAAATCTGCTAACTTACCTCCAACTTGTCGAAGATCTCTCAATAAATATGCGTTGAGAAACCAAGAATTATCTCTACCTGTTGATATATATTGCTTGCGATGATATTATGGCCTGTGTCCTTCTTTGCAATTTGTTGGGATTTTTAATTTTTATTTCATTTTAAATTTACAGACATTTTTATTTTATATAGATCTATATTTAAACCATAACTGTCACATACAACTTTTATTGTAGTTACTAGGTAAATCAGACACATCGGTTCCGATTTTGTACTCAAAATAAAGATTGGCCCACTAACTTTCAGAGTAATGAAGGCTTTTTACAACATTTTAATATCGGTCTCGAAAACAACACGGTTGGCACAACAAGCTCCGCCCATAAATACGTGACGTAACCTAGCTTTTCAGGAATGGAAGTTAGGGATGTTTAGACCGATTTAGAATAATAGAGATGGGTGTTCTAAAATCCATTATTATCTCAATTCAGCCTTAAAAATAATCTCTGTCATTTTTGAAAGGTAGATAAGCTATTTAACATTGCATATTTAAAAATGAGCTCAAAAACCCCGATAACTACGCTAGCTTGTGATAAAACTGCGCTTTTTCAGCTAATTTTTCTCGGCGTTCAGGAGATTTAAACATCATATAACAAGTTACGAGCAATTTTAAATACAGTGCACCCTCGAGATACGATGTTAATTCGTTCCAGAGTTGGCATCGTATGGTGAAAAATTCGTATATCGGGGTATAAAGACCATTGTAATTATACAATGCAAACACCCCCTGGTAAAAATCGTCAATTTTGTTTATAAAAATGTGTACATATTGACAATTAGCAACAAAATAGTATGTTAACTTTAGTAATTATAGTTACCTACAGTAACTGTATTGTATTTAGTGTATTTTAATGGTTATGATCTGCAATAAAACGCAAAATTATAATGTGTGTACCAAATGTAGTACGTACGGTAAGGAGTTCTTGCCTTCAAAAGGTACACATAACATAAACTTTGAATTCACTTCAAGTAAGTTTAGCTTGCTAAGCCTACACTTAAAACTAAGTTTTAGTATGTATTTTGAACTATTTTACTGAATTTCAACTTTTTATTACGAAATTTTATCCTTCAGCAGTTCCTATCTTCACTTTCACTATAAACTTTAGCCTATGTGGTTGAAATCTTTTTCGACCTAAATCAATAAGGCCGAGCGATGCAGTTATAGAAAGCGGCTTCCCGCACACTTGACCATTTAATGGCTACCGAAAAGAAAAATAAAATTATATTTTCTATACTGGACGTACATACCTTTGGAGTAATGTAGCTAGT
The DNA here is from genome assembly GCF_963576615.1 of Watersipora subatra. Lineage (NCBI taxonomy): Eukaryota > Metazoa > Bryozoa > Gymnolaemata > Cheilostomatida > Watersiporidae > Watersipora > Watersipora subatra. Next base: position 10,511,372 of record NC_088717.1, read on the forward strand.
ACATGTAGCGGGTAAAGCAGAGAGGAGGCAAAAACGTATCAATGTTAATTATGGTGCTGTACTCTTGAAAATAAATTTAAAACGTAATGAATTGGAATTTTTTAGCACACTAAAAGAAGTTGTCCATTCCTGTCCAATTTTTCTACAAAAAAATTGATGGTGCAATGCAGAAAATTGCTAGCTAGCGCTTGTAAAAGGATCCAGAGAATGTGGTACAGTAGTTTGTCTTGTATGAAATGTGCACAAGAATCAATGTAACCATACATACAACGTTTGTACGTATTTATACCCTATGGGGGGACAGGGCTTTAGCAAGTTTCAGAAAGTAATGTGGATGCGTCAACTATCTTGAGTAGTTAGTTATATGAGTTACATACATACATACGATGAATTGTATTCACGTAGAAGAAAACAAGCCCATATGCAAAGACATGGTTAAACAAGAAAATATAACATAAAATCAAAAGGAAACAAATAACATGAATAAAATATGAAAAACATGCCACACAAGAGATAAATATTATATATTATACATGCATTGTTTTAATGTACCAGTCCACATCAGTAAATTAAACACTTGAAACATTTCTGCGAATGTGGGATTTTCTGTATCTTCTAAATCCTCGCCTTTACAAAATGGTTGCTCCTTTTGAATGCTGATTGCGTGCATGACCTAGCTCATTCAAATCTTCAGTTGGAAGCTCTTTCTTGTGCTTGCTTTAATGGAGTTCTTGTTTTAATAATAATTGCAAATGCTGATTGGTTGCGATCATATTCCTTGACAATGTTAATAATACGGGTCCCTTCTTCTTATTTACGACATCCAACTTTGTTGACATAGAAATAATTTTTCCTTCGTTTTGTAACGTTTGTATCGGTCTCAGATTCCATAGATAACGAATTAAATGTAGATAGTTGTAGTTATATACGTATGCTGAGTTGAATGTTTATAGTAAAAGCTATAATAACGCTACAAATGAATATTTGTTCTCGCTTGTGTATTTTACACGAAATTTTCCACGCGGACATGAGAGAAGTCGATCATCGTGTCTCTTCTAAACGTTCTAAGAATGTTTTCGGCAAACTATATTTCGGTGTCTTTTTTATTTCGACGTGTGTTATAAGCACACCGACGGCCAAATTTTAACTCGGGCGAAACTTTTTTCAAATTCGTATGGTGAAATAAAATTCGTATAGCGAGGTGAAGATATAGATCTACTTAGGTCACAATATTTGACTTCGTAAGGTGAAAAAATCGTATATCAGGGTAATCGTATCTTGAGGGTGCACTGTAGTTCATATACCTTTCATAAAAGACCGAGATTATTTTACAGGCTGGATTTAGATAATAATGGGTTTTAAGACACCCATCTCTATTATTCTAGTTCGGACTAAACATCCCTAACTTTCGTTCCTGAAAAAGCTATGTTTCGTCACATATTTATGGGTGGAGCTTGTTATGCCAATTGTGTTGTTTTCGAGACGGATATTGAAGCGCTTTAAAAAAGCCTTAATGACTTTGAAGGTTCGTGGACCAATCTTTATTTTAAGTACAAAATCGGAATCAGCGTGTCTGATTTACCTAGAAAATACGATAAAAGTTGTGCGTGACAGTTAAGGTTTAACGATGTAGCATAGAAGCTCATTGCACTCATTGATATGTTTCCTACAGGTTGCAACCAAAACTAAGCTTTTTATGTGCAATAAAAGTGGAGTTATGAGCATTGATCCATTGTAAGCCGTGATACGATAGCCGCAAGAATGCTATTGAATAACATATTGAATATATTTCTGCATGTTTATAAGTTATCCCACGACCAAACAAGAGTGAAACGATTGATTGGGAGAATTATGATAAATGCACATGTGCACACAACTCCCGAAAAATTATCCGTTAACGGCCGTCACCAAACCCTTGCAACGAAATCCTATCAACAAATTTAACTATTTTTCAGTAAAGTCGTTTAAGTATAATAATGATACAAAACGCATATAAACCTATTTAAATATGTTACCAAGCCTTTGAAAGATTGACGCAAATACCTAAAACTAACCCATCTGATCGGATTATACATAAATAGACAGATTTATTAGGACGAAAATCGTCACAAAACGCTTGAAAAGCTTCGTTTAATAAAAGTTAAGACCGGAAATTGAAACGCCGAGCGACAGAGAATAGAACGATAAAGTCTTGCCACAAATCGCCACAAAACGCTTGAACAGCTTGGTTTATTAATAGTTTCGACCGACCTACGAAACGCCAATAAAGCCGTGCGACAGATAGTAGAACTGTTTACTGTGTACTGTTTGTCTACTGTTTGAGGCGTAGACCGATTTACAGGTACGAAAATGTGGTACACAGTTTATCAGCCTACGTTTTTGTCCAATTACCGAAGGTTTTTCAAATTCTCTAGAACATCAGCCAGATTTCTTTACATCTTATCTACAAGGTAGGGCGTTACTACAACGCCCTTTTATGACAAGAATATTTCTTTATTTCACTCCAGTTTGCATAAAACTTCCAGACGCGTAAATGCCAACGCTTGCTCTCTGTTACATATCGCTGTCAAAACCATTCTTCATTCATCACAACACAACCAACTTTCAAACTGTATATTACACATCAGTTTGCCGTTTAACGTTTAATATTGCATTTCAGAGATATAATAAACATATTTCTTTATTGTTGGCATTGTTGTTGTTAGTTAAATTACGTACAGTAGGTTAGGTCTACGGCTTGAATTAATGTTTATTTTATTATTGTAAAACATAAGTTTGAGATAGTTAAATATTTATTTTATTAATATTTATTTCTGTTACATATCGCTGTCAAAACCGTTCTACATTCAACACAACCAACTTTCAAGCTGTATATTACAATAAATTTTACTTTTAACATTGCATTTCAGATATATAATAAACATATTTGATTATTGCTGTTGTTAGTTAAATTACTTACAGTAATTTGGGTCTACAGCTTGAATTAATATTTATTTTAACCAACAAACAACTTTCAAATTGTATATTACACGGCAGCTTGCCATTTACTTTTAATATTGCATTTCAATATAATAAGAGATATAATAAACATACATGTATATATCATTATTGCTGTTGTTATTTAAATTACGTACAGTAGTTTAGGTCTACAGCTTGAATTAATATTTATTTTATTATTGTAAAACATAATTTTGAGATAGTTAATTATTTATTTTATTAATATTTATTTCTGTTACATTTCTGTTATTTTTGTTTCGTCTCTTTAGAGTCGTGCTCCCTCAAATTTATTTTATATCATCTCAAACAAGTCTCATTTACATTATACTCTGTCAATTCCTGCTGAGAACTACTTTTTCAACAACCAACAGTACCCTTTCTTTTTTCCATTATTACTTTGGTCGTGGGCTGTATGACAGTGGAATTTCTAGTATAATGATAATGTATTAAATCATACAAATATATATTCATGAACAAGTGACATAAATGGACCATACTTATATTACATGCAGAAACAAAAAATTACGTTCCTAAAACAAAAATATTTCCATTGTTTGCTCGGATAGCTGCATTCTGATTGTTGCCTCTAGTTGTTTCTAGACATCTTCTAGTTGTCCAATACCTTCCACAATATCTTTTGGCCTCAACTCTTCATCACTGCTGAACTAGTCGATATTACCGTCCAAACAATTTTTTATCAGAGCAAAACTTTTTTGCATTTAGCAACTGCATTTAGCAAACTGCATTTAGTACAAATGCAACGCGTAAAAGTTGGCTCACCAAACGTGACCTTCGGCCCAAAACTTGCAACCCAATTTTATATGCATGTTCTTCAAAGTATTGAGACCGTGTTAAACAAGGAGCTACAATTAGCCTGAGACAGTAATTATTTCTATGGTGTTGTTTTGAAAGTTCATCTACCATCGTAAATTTAAATCTTTTTTTATATATGTAGGCTACTTCGAAGTAAAAAGACTGTATTAAAGCACATAAATTACACAATTTTTTTATCATATATTTCAATACATCAGAGTCTTGGTTTTCAAATAAGCCTATATTCAATACACAAAGAATAATAGGACTATAAGAACAGGGTGCTAAAAGTATGTCCTGCAATAAAAAAACACTTGGTTGCGGTTCCCACAATGTGATGTCATAATTATTATTTAGCCTTAGGTCGTCGATCCCTTTCACTGCCATTGAGGCTGCGCTTTTCTGTGACAATCGGTGCTGTTAAACCCAGAGAGCTCTAATAATAAACTAGGATTCTAGATAATCAACAACGCCCAGAGATGGTGCTAACCCGACCAATACAAACACATGTTCTGGGTTAATTAATTATGTTTCAATAAATATACTATCGTTGATAAAGGTAATGAATTATATTGGTTAAATTGTGACCTGCAGTGGCGTGGCCATAGAACTATATGTCAATTGCACTTTCGTGAGATCTCGCAATGCTTGAAATTAATTAGTCTCAGTCGTGCCCCTCAACATCACAAAAAAGAGGGCTATTGCATAATATCATCGGGAAAACATAGTATGGTGCTTAGAATCCGAGTTATTTATCATAGAAATAATCTGTACATGCTAATCACACTGATTCCTTTGTCATCTCCATTTGTTCTCTGGAGTTGTCCTACCTTTGCCTGCCACTAGCGTCATTATCGTAGTTGATAGGTATGAGCATTAAGCAATAAAATAAGCAGTAAAAGCACACAACACTGAATATGAAAATTGTGACATCACAATTTTCGAGCCTATACCATTGAACATTTCTGCGATAGAGCTTTGGGGAAATCCTATAAACAACAACCAATGTCTGTCTCACCATGTCAAACAATGGCTCATTTGAAAGCCAAGATATTGAAGAACCTGAATAAGCTGAAACAGCACTTATGTAATTGATGTGCTTTAAGCAAGAAACTATAATTAGCTTAAAACAAATATTAATTGTTTCTATGGCGTTTATTTCAAAGTTCCTCTACCAATGTATCAATCATGTTCGAAGTATCAAGACCGTGTTAAACAAGGAACTACTATTAGCCTAAGGCCATTATTGATTATTTCTACGACGTTGCTTTCAAAGGTTTAATAATTGAAAAAAAATGAAAAGCTTTGGAGTTAGACAACGAGAGACGTGATTGTTATTAATGTAAACGATTAATTATTAATACGATTTTGTGGACATTTTTCTACTGATCACTTGATATCATGGGTTCATAAAGATCAAAGATAATTGAAGTGGTGGTCAAATGAAGGTAGTGTTCAAATAAAGGGTGGCGTTCTATTTTTCAATCTGTCTCTCGTAGTTGCGCTCAAATAGAAGTGGCTTTCAATTAGAGGTTTTAAATTATATTTTCATCAACAAAAATTGTTTCAAAAAGTTAGCCGAACTGTAGTTTAAATTTTCTCCATTTGCAAATGATTGCGTAGTTGTGACAACCAATCAGAGTGAACCGAGTGTAGTTACATTTTCTCACAAAGAACAACCTACTCTCTCCTATCAAGCAATAAGAATGACGAATGTGACATTAAATGACGGTGTATATTAGTCGATGTGCTCAGTTGCAAAGCAAGTTTCCTGAAAGAAGGTAAGGTTGCCATTGTTGAATGTTTCATGTGTTCACACTTATTGTACAGCAGTTTATTTGGAAGCTTGTCTTTTTGTAGCTGGATTGTTCTTTGAGGCGTGTAGAGTTGCCAACATTGCAGAGTTGAAGGAGTAAGTATATATACACATTCATTGCTGAATCCGATGGCCATTATTTTGGTTTGTACCAGACAATCATGTAAGACTGGCTTGTCAATGAACTTTACACTTTTGCTTACATTGCAATCAAATCTACTGCTGTGACTATCAACTCTAATAGAAGCTATCCTAAAATTATTAAAGGTTTACTTGCAACAAAATTCACATTACAGTTATTTGATAAGAAAAGATTCACCATGTCTTACTCTGTTGTGTTGTAGGTGCAAAATATGTGGAAATGTGATTACAAGCTCTTAAAAGCTCAAAAACGAACAGTTAATCGCAGCCACACGAGACCGCCGTAGTTTGGATTCTCTTTTCAAAACGGCTCAAATGTGACGTAGCTGTGGTAGATGGTTTCTGTTTACACTTTCATTCAACCTTATTCGGCGAAATATTTTCACAAATATACTTCACGCATTCAATAAAACCATGTCTATTGTTCTTACGCATCTGTTTTATTGTCATTGTAATGCTGTCACTTTTAGCAGTGATATCTTATAACTTACCGTAAAAATTCATTTAATTTTTTAACCTTAGCTCGAAGAAGTACATATCATTGTCTGATAATCAAGACGAGCCTGTTGGTCACTTGTGATAATCGAAAAGTGCTGCAAAAATAATTTGTGAAGTATTGGGTCACATGATCAGATTACGACTTGCCGATTAGATCAAGCCGAAACAAAACTGTAAAGTAGCGAGCATCTATATTTGATACGGGGCCTTCGGTGAGACCCGAAGTGTTTGTCATAAACTAGTGCTACGGTAAGTTTTATATTGAGCTTATTATTGACCTTTCAATTCACGTGAGAACATCACGTGACAAGACAATAAATAAATTTCATGACTACGTCCGAGAAATAAAGATATTCCAATCTATGGCGGCTTTTCGTTTTTGAGCTTTTAAGAGCTTGTAATCACATTTCCACATATTTGGCCCCTACAACACACCAGAGTAAGACATGGTGAATCTTTTGATACCAAATAACTGTAATGTGAATTTTGTTGCAAGTCAACCTTTAAGACTTGTTTAGTTGCTATCCTAAAATATATACAAGCAGATTACAATCAATGGTGTTTCAGAAGTTGGAAAGTACACTGGTGCTACTTTATGCGAGTGGTAGTATTGATAAATTATTGTCAAAACCTATTTGGCATAACTGAAACTAACTATAAAAGTGCTTTTGCAAAGCGATACTAAGGTCATCGTGAAATGCAAACATGTTTTTCATTGGCTCATCGGAAACAATAGTGTTTTTCATTGGCTCATCGGAAACAATAGTGTTTTCTTTCGATTAAGCGGAGACGCATTAAGCTAATGATTCAACTACTCGCCAATCAGAAACACTTTGTACTAAGCTTGCCAAACCTTCCAATTCTTTAACCATTTGCTCTAATAGGTACATAAGGCGTGTTATGACTCATAGGGTGGGCTTATATGCGAATTTTTATAACTTTCCGGATTTCAGGGCTGTTTTTCCAGGGTCTGCTTATATGCGAGACAGGTTTACATCTGGTTGTGTGCGGCAATGTTGATAAATTATGTCTAAAACATGTTGACATAGCTTAGGAAGATGCACATCTACTTGTCTTCTCAGCTCTACAAAATGTCTTTTTGACAGACGACTATTTACCATATCATTCCGATTCTAATTCCGTTATATCTTACCCTCTGACTTACGCATTAGATAATACTCATTTGCAAGGTGTTGTCGTCTCGCATGAAGTTTTTATATAATCTCGCATTTGTAAGTTTACGCTAGCAAAACTGATTTTTAAATGTTATTTACTCGGTGATTTAAGAAGGCTTCCAGAAACTGGAGTGTTAGTACGATTGACATTGGAAGGCGTTATCACATAATTTATGAAAAACGATTTTTGCTTGATGGTGCTGCACCTCATTAATATTCAGTCACTATTGCGCTGTTCGAAACAGCTTAGATGGAATTCTTGGTTTGGCCTCAATCCATTCCAAAAGCATTTTTGGAAAGGCAAGTTGTACAAATTCTGAAATGAGATTTCCCATTATAAAAATTTGAATTATTTTAACCCATTTTATGATGTAGAACCAATTTTTAAGCATTTGTACCTTATGTTTATGTTATGGTATATATTATAATATTACACATGTATTACAAAATATTTTGCAACATTAAGTTCTTATAACGACTTTACTAATAGAGAAGGCTTGGCTGGAAGTGTATTACTTGTAGCATATTTCCTTGACCATTCCATTCCTTGACCATTGAGACTTTCCAGTTATGGACTTTAGTTCCACATCCAAAGAAGAATGTATCATTGGTTTTAACTCTCATTGTTCTAGATCATAGATGTTTCAGAACTTAGATGTGACCGCACTTGTGTACAGTGTGCCTGTACTTATAATCTGTTTTATCAAATTCTATGTTTGTGAAGTTGTTCACTCTTTACAGTAATCGTCTACTCTATGAAACATCCTTCACAAGTGTCTAAATGGATCATCTAATGATTGATAGGTGGTTTTAGCATTATTTTGAATTTTAGTCTGTTTCTCCTCTGAATTACTAAATACTCTTTGTACCTTGCTGTATATCACTCAGTCGTATAGTAGATAATTTTAACTTTATTTACACCGGTCAAAGCCGTTTACAGCCAACTAGACCACGAGACAAAAAACGAAAACAAAAAATGGTAAAGTAAAATTATGTGTATTGACAGAAAAAGCTCTTTGTGCATGACGCTGTTCTATAGTGTAAATTGGCAAGGTGTTGGTATCTGATATAAAGGTTTAGTGATTTTTTTGGGAAGTAGAAATATAATGGATGGTCAGGCAGATAGGAGATACGGTCTGAGTGTTTTAAACAGCAAATTTTTGCAAACCCATTTAGCTCTTCACTATTAAGAGCATATAGACAGTGGTCGCAACTGTCCATATCAGGTGGCATAACCCTAAAACGTAATTTTTGAAAGCATTCAAATTTTCTTTATCAGTTATTGATGCAACAGCATATCAGCTTGGAAAAGCGTAAGACAAAGTGGCTAATATATGATTCTGGTAAAAGAGTGATAGGCCTAATCATTTTACACCTATCTTTTTGAGCCGAATTATAGCATGTGTTGAGGGTCTAGTTTCTGAGATAATAAAGTCGACATGGCTTGAGAACCATAAGTGATTGTCTATTTGTATGCCCAGAAGCTTGACACGGGTAATATTTTTATCTTCACATTGTTTATGGTGATATAAATGGTGCATACGCTTTTTCCGAGTGTAAATACATTAGCAGTGATTTGTGAAAGGCTCTATATTCACAAATTTAGCCATTTTGATTTTCTCGTTTCTGGTATTAGTCGTATTAGTCGATAAAATTTCATGACTACCGTATCATTTTACAGAATCCTCTCTGATGGACAGAACATAAATGCTACTCACCAGTTTGGATGGACTGGACTAATGGTTGCTGCTGTGAACGGTCATACAGAGTGAGTCTTCACGCAATAACCTAGCTAGTAGGAAATAGTATAGACTGCGAGCTAGTAACAGTGTAAAATGGTGTACAAATAGCCAGAAGAGACAGTGAGTACGCAACTCCTCTCGAGTCACTAGCTTTTCTATATCAATTAGGTGCTCCATTATTGAGCAGCTCTTTCAATCTTCCAGTGTCACATAGATATTGTTAACTGAAATAATAAAACTGCCATACTTTTAAATACACATTTTAAAATAGATAATTTTTTCATTTTAACGAAGGAAACACATTTTATTAGCTAAACGATATGCACTGATGGATTTGAGTTAACAGTCATTGTTTTGATAAAACTATTAGTTTTACGCTTTGAAAGTTGCGCTTTTGCTGTTCAGTGATTGGCTGATAACTAGCCAAATCGTCCAGTGATTGGCTGATAACCCCGCATCTGATCTCTTGTCTTTAGCTTGTCTTTAGCTATCGTATGTCAAGGTCGAAAGTTTGCTTTGAGATTTTGTTTTTGACTTGCTCTTTGAAATTTTTTTGCATTTTTAGTTATTCAATTTTATTTGGTTTATGATCTTTCAAGTTGATCAGCTTTTCCTTGAAAATTCTTGCACACTGATGGGGACATTAGACAGTCACTTAGCATGGAACAAGCATGTAGGGGCAAACAACTGCTAGGTGAAGAGAAATGCGTGTGACAGGCTCTGCTTCATATTTTTCCTTTTGCCTAGATCCAACTGTTTTTTCGCAATTAAATTTTTGTTATTTGTGTTTTTGCACTGTGAAACGTCTGAAGAATTTTCTGTATTTTTGCTCAAATATTTCAGTATTGAGTTCTCTTTAGTGTAGTAATCTTCACACCGTAAACATGCCTTAAAGTGTGAACTGTTTTTGTGTTTAATGTACTCAGTTCTTCGCGGTAGTGCCTTATGTATTGTATAAAGTGCCTGACTAAATTAAAATATTTGCGCTGCTATCCAAAATACTAACCACTCACTTATTCTCGTTGCAAGCTTTATGACATCACAACATCCTGTCATTTAAATTATGTTTAAAATTTCAAGATTAATTTCAAAAATTCTAAAGATAACATTGCCATTTGTATTGCATATTGTGTAACAAATAAAGTTTTTCATTGTACACATAAATAGCATATTTCATTTACCAATTTATAATTATAGTCGACTTAATGCAAATGAATGATTTTCATATAAAATAGTGCACAATTTACATGGTTTTACTTATTCTCCATTTACTCCAAAGTGTTTACAAGAGTCTGGGTTTGTAAGTCGAAAGGTGTCTCTATAATTGCTCTAACAAGTCAATCAAGTTACATATATTCTCATCCTACATGTACATGTATATCACAAGTTTTCATTTTTCTTTAATTATCCGTGGCGGAAATGCTGTATGCTCATGCTGATGTAGTCTTGGTGTACACTCTAATGTACATGTACTGTTACATCTAACGGTACTCTGCATAGACTTTTACTAGTGACTAGCATGTACATTTTACATTGTACATGCGCTATTTGAGTTTTATGTTAGCTTCTGTAATCTAAGCACGTACAGTCAAACCTTCTGTAATCTAAGCACGTACAGTCAAACCTTCTGTAATCTAAGCACGTACAGTCAAACCTTCTGTAATCTAAGCACGTACAGTCAAACCTTCTGTAATATAAGCACGTACAGTCAAACCTTCTGTAATACAAGCACGTACAGTCAAACCTTCTGTAATATAAGCACGTACAGTCAAACCTTGTACAGTCAAACCTTCTGTAATCTAAGCACGTACAGTCAAACCTCGACATGACTTTTTAGAGTTACTGTATTCTGATACTAGTATTTGTATTTTAAAACTCACATTTGTATAAGAATTTATTGTATTTGGTTTCATACATTACGGGACCAAAAAACAAATAATATACTTTGTTATATTACATAAAACTATGTAGAAGGTAATTGAAAAATTCTGCTTTAGAGACTCGTCAGCAGATGTCTAGGTTCAGAAATGCTCAAGTTTACTGATAGAGTGAGAGATAAAAGTACTTCATTTTTACTGTTATTTACAGAACTGTCATTTTTCAAGAAATTTTGGATGTCCTATGTTGGAAATCACTATGTATGTACGAGGTCTGATCCAAAAGTTTCCGGAATGGAGTTGTATACACTTGCATATTTGCACAATGGAAAAACCATTGCACCGTTTGCAGGGAAACACCTCCGGAGTGTTGTCACAAAATTTCGGGTTGCTATGACAACGCGTTCTCACGTGAGCCGACGATATGTCAAAGTGTTGTCTGTCAGGTGCTCCCGTCGTTTTTTAACAAATTTATTATCATGAATGTCTAATCAATCGGAACAGCGTATTTGCATTAAATTTTTTGTGAAATTAGGGAAAACACGTACTCCAACAGTTGAAATGTTAAATATTGCTTTTGGAGATGATGCTCTAAAGAAAACACCAGTTTTTGAGTGGCACAAGCGTTTTTGTGATGGTAGAGACAGTACTGAAGATGATGCGAGGTCTGGCAGACCAGCCTTGGCAAGAACTTGTTCGTCAATCGACAGTGTGAGGTCACTAGTCATGGCAGATCTTCATTTAACCATTAAAGAGATATCTGGAGAGACTGGACTTGGTTTTGGAACTGTTCATAGGGTTTTAACTGATGATTTAAACATGAGAAGAGTTGCAGCAAAGTTTGTGCCATGTTTGCTAACTGATGACCAAAAGGAGCTCAGGATGCACACTAGCAATGATTTCACGGAAGCTTTAAAAATGATAAAAACTTTCTTTCGAAGATAATAACTGGAGATGAGTCTTGAGTGTATGGTTATGACCCAGAGACTAAATTCCAAAGTAGCCAGTGGAAGTCTCTGGTCTTTCCAAGACCAATAAAGGCGAAGGTGTCTCGGTCAGGTGTAAAGATCATGCTGATTGCATTTTTTTGACATTCATGGATTAGTACACCATGACTACTTACCACAGGGTACTACTGTAAATCAGCATGTTTATATTGATATGTTGAGACGTCTTAGGCAAAGAGTTAGGTGCATAAGACCTGAACTGTGGCGCACAGGTTCATGGATGCTGCATCATGATAACGCACCCACCCACACTGCGTTCTCTGTGAAGCAGTATTGCGCTAAAACCAACATGGTCGTTTTACCACATCCTCCATATTCACCAAATCTAGCTCCCTGTGACTTCTGGCTATTTCCTAAGTTTAAACTTACTATGAAAGAAACCAGATTTTACAGTATAGAGTCAATTCAATGTGCAACAACGAGAGAGCTAAACAACATCAACACCAATGGCTTTCAGCACTGCATGGCATCATGGCAGAAGAGGTGGGACAAGTGTATTGGTAGTCAAGAGGAGTACTTTGAAGGGGACTAACTATATTGCTAAATTGAAGCAACGTGTTTTGAGTTAGCTCCATTCCTGGAACTTTTCGATCAGACCTCGTATGTATAACTTTTCATTGGCATCCTCGATCATCAACCAAATGATGTTTTTTGTTATAGGCCAAAAGAAATAAAAAGCAACAATGAAAAAAGCAATTTGAAAATTGTATGTTGAAACTAAACATCCTTAGTTTTTTTTGCCGTCATCAAGCCGTTTGCACATGCGCTCGTTTACAAAAAAGCCGCCATATTTGTAGAAAACGATCATTATTCTTTTATTTAATAGTATTTTTATGTGTTGTTTTAATACTATAATGAAAAAATTGCAAACAAAAGCATCGTTTTCAAAAATTCATTGCAAAAGCTTTGTGTTTTTAACAATAAAAGTTGTCCATAAAGATGGCCGACAACGATAGAATGACGTCACGAAAAAACGAAGGATTATTTGACAGTTTCTATCCTATGTCAGATAATTTGTATGTAGAAGTGATCGTAAATCGAGGTTCGACTGCATTAGTTTGTTGCTATAACATACCCTAGGACACTTATGTATTCGCGGCATACAACTTTCGCATTTTCGCGGCAACATCCTCTCGCGAAGATTTCATGAGCGAAACTAAACTATCATAACAAACGAGCGGAAACGCGTAGTTAAATGGCTTTGTTCATTGATATTCACAATAAAATCGTCATATTAGAAATGCAGGCAAGTTTCGTGTGTGGTTGGCTCATTGGGCAATTTTCGCTAAACTCATTATAGCTAATACACCGACTGAGCAGCATGGCAAAACAAATTAAGATAATAAGTTTTTTTGGAAAAGCCTAGACAAATTAGGAAGATGATGATATTAGTTTAGTCATTGAATTTGTAACTGATGAGGATGACAGTCTGGTAGGGAAAGTCATAAAATTGAATAATAATTATTGTGGTGATGAATTTTATTACCAACCAAAAGCAATAACAACCCGGAGCCATGGCCACCGCGTGCTATAAACACTTGAATTCTAATATCGGTACCACATAGGTCACTGCGGCAGGGACCTTGACGTCATTGATAGTCCAGGAAACAAATGGTAGCAAGCGATCCAATTGCATAATTGATCTCGCCTACTCATTTCTACCTGCGGTTCACAAATAAAAATTACCGTACTTTTCGGACTATTAGCCGCTACTTTTTTCTGATGATTTGAGCCATGTGGCTAATCTGTAGCTTTTTCTTTCACTAATAGGCGTCTCCAATTAGTGCGCTTCTAGCGGTGAAAGAAAATACGAAACAATGCCTCACAGTACTGTCCCGTTAGGCACTAAGTTAAAAAGCGTAGGATAATACGAAACTGCCGTTCTGCACTGTTCCGTTTTAAACGGCAAAGTTGCTGCCACGTTAAAAAGCACAGTCCTTAGTTCTGCGGCCTATTCAAAGGTGCGGCTTATGTATTGTTTTATTATCGTTTATTGGAAAATAAAGCAGATGCAGCTTATATAGAGGTGCGTTTTATAGTCCGAAAAGTACGGTAGTCCCAAATTGAAAAATATTTCGTACCAGTGAACTGGACCTGAGGAATCTAATGATGTTTGTTCCACTGCATTTATTTTCACATCACTATATTTTCGCACTCATCAGAGCTGCGAAATTAAGTTGCAGCGAAATTTTACTCTGTATGCAACTCACGAAACTAAATACTAGCGAAATATAAGTGTCCTAGGGTAGAAATTCACTCCTATATGCAACACATTGTGGTTCAACTAGTTATAACATAGAAATACACTCCTATATGCAACACAGTGTGGTTCAACTAGTTATAACATAGAAATGCACTCCTATATGCAACACAGTGTGGTTCAACTAGTTATAACATAGAAATGCACTCCTATATGCAACACAGTGTGGTTCAACTACTGCTGGAATCAGGGGCGGATCCTAATCTGCAGGATGAATATGATCCTTTTGACCATTCTCGAGAAAATCTCATATCCTTGAGCTATCGGGATTTTTGTAAGAGATGCTTTGCTGGCCTTTATGTTGCTTTGTTCAAGTGACAGCTGCAAAAAATAGCTTACAACTAATATTGCTGCCTCTTATCGGTTAAAGTAACTGCCTCCTCGATAGCCTCCATTGTACAGAGGCTTTGGCTGGATTATGTTTTAAATCATTTTTATTGTTTTCATGTGTAACTTATGCCATTTTTGAAATTTGGCTAGTTTAAACCATTCCATAGTCATGAGTTCGGATTTTATTTGCAAGTTTTGTGCTTTGTCACTGTTAAGTCAAACTAGGCTGATACTGTATAGTGCTGTCAGAAATTATGAGACCACCCAATAATTCACACCTTTTTCATCTTGCCACCTTTGCTGGAGCCATGTTAATCTATTTAATTACCACATATTGCACATCTATATATATATTTCTCAAAGTATGTTGTGTGTCGTAGATATGTCAGGTTTCCGTCTATAGATATTAAAATCTTGGTTTACCGCAATCTGATGGATGTGAACTCTCGATGGCTTTCTCATCGACGAGAATTTCATTGGATGCTCTACCACTGAGCTATAACGCCATTGCGATCATGTACGTTTTCATATAAAATATACAGCCTGCGCGTTCTAATTATTTTAGCCTTAGGTTTTTCACCAAAGATTTTGAGATTTGCTTGCCTCGGAGCTTGAACATAAATTCGGTTCTTGACTACACTGGAGCATGCGGCATTGCAATTAACAAAGCTCTGAAAACGCTTGGAAATGGATAAGCACTTTACGCTTTGTAAATTCTTTACAAAAAGGGAGAAACCATGTGGGACGACCCAGGCAACGCCAGGTGGTACAGCTAGTCTATATATATTTTTCAAAGTTTGTCGTCTGTCTAACTATAGCTATTATTAGAATCGTGGATTAAAGAATCCGTATCGAAGAAGATTTGATCTCGGCCCCTCCCATTCCACCAGTCTGTCGCCGTACCAATTAGGCCACAGAGATCGACATCATATGCTAGCCGATGTATGTCGCTATATGGGAGCAAATACCCAATGGCTGCGTACTATGCAGAGTGATTGCGTAACGTCATGGAGACCAATAGCTCTTTTTAGTAAGCTTACTCAAACCTTCCATTGGCAGTGTGTCAGGCAACTATCATTACTTCTCATTGTTTATAAGCTGATTTTTAATATTCGGGGCGACGCCGGGAAGCACAGCTAGTCTATATATAAATCTTAATGTATGTCCTTCATTTTCGCTGCCTCCAATTATAGCGAATAAAATCTGATAATGAGAAATCTGTATGGCACTGGATTTGAACTCGTATTTAGAGGTATACTGGTAGGGCCATCTAACCATTATGCTACAATGCCCAACTTTCAATAGAGATAAGAAAAAATCATGCTTAAATCGCTTGGGGTCATTAACTAGCGCTGTTGATCTTTAGGCACTAAAGGCCCGTTATTAAGCTGACTGCAAACACGGCTATTGTTTTAGTAAAGATTTAGACTACTAGCTTACCGGGTAAGTTAATCAAATTCATTTGGTAATTATTTTATTACCTATGCAACGCCGGGCGTTCACCTAGTCATTAAATAACAATATTTCACCAAGTTCTAGTGAAATAAAGCAAAAACCTTTCAGTCTCATTTCAATGCAGAGGAGATAAAATTGTCATCCCCATATGTCATCATGGTAATCCCCATATGTCGTCATGGTAATTCCTCATATGTCATCATGGTAATCCCCCATATGTCATCATGGTAATGTAATACTGACACTTTATACAACCTAATGGCCCCTTTTCAGGGCCACCAATTATTACAAGAGTTGTCCAAATTATGTTACAATAGTATCACAAAATTAATTAGTTGAGAATATATATATACACAATCTACAAATAACTTGGCTGCTTTTTGATCTTGGTCCAGATCAGATGCATACACAGTTTCAAAGAAAAGTTGTTTGTTACTGCTTATTGGAAACCCACACCATATTAATTGCCACAAAATTCTGCATGGTTTGTGGTGGTTTTTAGGAAAATTAGGCTGTAAATCGTCACTACAATCAAATGTCTCTCAAAATGTGAAGTGGTCCCATAATTTCTGATGACACTGTCTATTCTCCCACTCATTAGGAAGTTTTATTCACTCATCCATAGCTTAACGTTATTAGTTTAATTCTCTTATTGAATTTAATAATGACAACTTTAGCCCAATACTTTTGATAGGGAATGTGAGGCGTGATGAATTTTCTCCTCATTTTGATGACACCGTACCATGTGTTGGCTGGTCAGCACTTCACTACGCTGCTGTCTTAGCTCACACTGACATCATAAGCCTCCTCTATGACTATGGTAAGTACAAGTCACTTGATTGGCTCTTTAGACTAGCTGTTAAAGATGAATTTACATGAAATTTTAGTTAATTTTATCAGAAAGTGTCATTATTTTTCTATCATTTGCAATTGTTTTTGATGTTTGAGGTGGTCTGGCTGCCAGGATGTTTCAAAATTGAAACTGATGAAACGTGATCATGGTTAAATTGGTCGGACCGATTTAGTGTGTATAATCTAAAGTGTGATTATGAGGTCTGTAGTTGCAAAGAGACTGACAGAATAGAGAGGCATAACGCTGCAACTTGAACGCAATATCTGATATTAACCATAGCAACTAGTGACGTCATTTTGCACATATTTTTCTTCTGATCGTTTTAACGGCGATCAAGTTTAGCCGATTTCAATCTTGATACATCCTGGCAGTCCGATCACCTCAAACGTCAAAAAAAATTGCAAATGATAGAAAAATACCGATATTTTCTAAAACTTACTAATATTTTGCGTAAGTTCATTTTAATGTACAGTGCGCCCTCGGGTTACGATGACCCTGGTGTACGAATTTTTGCTCTTCGCTTTAGAACATGATGATTTTTTGCTCTCTCCATACGATATCAACAAAAAATTTTCTCGAAATTCAAATTTGGCAGTCGGTTGCTGATTACGTTAAAATAACAAATATGTATATATGTTATTCACCGAAATGCCTCTAGCAACGAATGAAAGAGATAGGATGCTCGATCTCACTCAGTTCGCTATAAGTTATTGTGAAAACGAAACCAGAAACAGGTGATAAAATTTTAGTGATGGAAAAGTTGAAGTTCATTAAAATAGTTAAAAATACATACTAACACTTAGTTTTAAGTATGTGTTTAGTAAGCTAAATTCATTTACGTTAAATTTACTTTTGTAATATACGTCTGCCTCGATGGTAAGAACTTTCTACGGTACGTAATGTACATAGCACGTTGTAACGTTTCATTTTATTGCAGATTATAACTACTAAATACACTCAAGTTACTGTAGGTAACTATAGTTAGGCCTACTAAGGTTAACATATTATTTTGTTACTAGTTTTTAAATATATATAAAACATATATAAATATATATTTTTAAATATATATAAAATATATAAAACAAATATAAATATATATTTTTAAATATATATAAAATATATATAATTTTGATGATTTTTACCAAGGGTGGTTTGCATTAGGTATTTACTATGGGTTTTTATACCACTCTATACAAAATTTTCACCTTCTGATGCCTACACTGGAACGAATTAAAATAGTATGGCAAGGGCCTACTGTAATGTAGATTTGTGTTCCTGTTATGGGGTGGCATCGACAAGCTCCTCCTACCATTTGTGTTAATTATTGTCAACTTATATAGGTAAACTTTTTATATGAACTTAGTAATATGACAGTATAGCTAAAATGGTATTTGAGTCATGGTCTCAGAAACCATGGTTAAGTCGGGTGTGTGAGATTTGAAGTTATCTACACCAACAGAATGAAAAAATTCTCAGTTAGTTTGCAAAAGTAATTTTGATTCTAGCTTAATTACTGCAGATTTTATGGTCAATAAACTGAATGCACGTTCACCATTAGTGCGAAAACATAGTTATAAGAAAACTGGTGTTAAAGTTTGAGAAATGAAAACCAATGCGCATTTTTGTCAACATTACAGAACGTCATAGCAACCAATATCAAGATGTTGTGATATTTATCTAGTTTTCTCTATTTATATGCAAAAGATTATTCTGATTTTAAAATTTTAAACAGATTTTAGCTGGTTGTCTTAGAACTAGCTATATATCTACCAGAAAATGTATTACTTATTCTTAATTGTACAGACATTAAAAAGGGGTTGGTAGTATTGCCATTTTGTGCACAGCCGTAGTATCACCAACAGAATCTTTAAAAAAATAATAACAGTAACATATTACACGCCATCAGACACTATATACTACGATCTTGTAAAATCGAATAATTATACTTATAATTAAATCTTATAATCTTATAAAATCGAAAAATTATTCTTATAATCAAATCTTATGAGAATCGTTAGGGAAATATCATTGTCATTCCCTTTACTTTCACTGCTTTCAACATCAGTTGGAATGCCAAAGTACTCATTAAAAGCGTACAAAATGTCTGAGTTGTCTTTGAAATCGGCAAAAAAGAGTCGATTACTTTTATCGGTCGCCATTTTCCAGTATTTCCTGTATAGCGTAGCAACGATTTTAAGGGAGTTTTTCCGAGGGTTGAAGACTTCTATTTTATTGGCTAAACTGACTTCAGATTCAAAAAGATCACACTTTGATTGGTCTGAATGCATGTGTTGCAAAAATCGTTACCAATATTATAAATTCAGTTAGTGCAGCTTCAAAGTCAGATAACTCAACTTCGTGATTTGGGACTTAACTATGGTTTCTGAGATTGCGACCCATTTACACTTGTTTAAGGGCCACTCATGTCAAATTATGAAATATTTTAGCGGAAAGTATATATTTCTTTATTTCTATCATTTGAGATTTTGTTCGTTATTTTAGATGAATATTTTTCTTCCTTGAGTTTTAATTGCGATCAACTTTTGTCGACTTTAATCTTGAAACATCTTGGCAGTCCGATTACTTACAACAAATATAATCTCAAATGATAGGAAAATATCTATACATTGGTGGAATCTTTTAAAATCTCACTCGAGTGGCTCTTTAATTGATTCAGAGTTTTATATAAATATATTTTTAGGGAGTTTTCAGATGAGTGAATGTATTTTCCATGACGCAATGCTCACAGCTTATACTTGCAGTTATTATGTAGGTGCGGATGGGACTATAATGAACCGTAATGGGACAACAGCTAGGTCTCTTGCTGCTGTCGCCACCAAGGAGTTCATGAGTCAATGTGAAGCTAAGGTATTCCAATACGATGATTTAGATACTCATAATGTAATGAACGAATAGATATATATATATATATCTGTGTTTGTTTGTTTTTAATCAGTCCAGTTATAGCGATAGTTTTAGGTAGGTTTGAAGTCTGCTCCGCAGAGGATTTGAACTCTGAACCTCTAGGTCTGCAGACAGACTCACCAATAATTAATTACACGACACGTCCAACTGGCCATAGAGATGAATAATAGTGCACGTATTCAATACATCAGTTGAAATATTCACACTTAAATCGCTTTGGAAAACACTATTGGTTATTAAATGGCACGCTTGATCATTACACGTAACGTTTATTAAGCTAGCTTCACACACTGCTCTTGTTATAGTAAAGGTTTAGACTAGCCTAAGTTACTAGCTTACTAGCCTAAGTTACTCAAATTCATTGGCAATTATTTTATTAAAGGCAAGTGCAAGGCTGGGCATTCATCTGGTGCATATATATATGTGTGTATATGTATGTGTGTATATGCGTAGATGTATATTATGCATATGTATAATACCTGTCATGCATTGTTAAGGCAAACGTTTCAGACAGGGTTGATGTTGTGACAAAACTGCCTTTTTTGAAAAATTGGAGCATGGTCAAAACCAATTACTAGTGCACAGAAATCTGAACCTCTATTGGGTTTTTCTTGGCTAAATTATGGATACTATTGTATTCTTTGTAGCAAAATAATAGACGATGTTCTGATGTGTTCCAGAAGATCAAACTCAAGGAGATGCTTTCATGCAACTTGGTCGGACAGACAGTTGCCGTGGAGGAGGTCTGCAGAGGTTGGGCTGTGATTTTATATTGATTTTTACTGTACACACTCAGTGTCATTACCTCCAGTTGCTATGTGAAGCCTGGTTCCCATATCGATTGCAAGACCCCGACGGTAATCTTGTTCACATAAAGCTGCATCACTAATAACCGCATAAATAATGTCCGCTCGCCATGCCGTTTCGATAATGCTGACCTTCACCTGTACAGTGCATTTCAGGAGGGTTTTGCCTGCGGCTCATTGCGAAATTTGAACCGCGCTAACCTCTTGCGTTGATTGCCGGCAACTACCAGTGGTACTCGGTGGTACTCGGCGTGTAGGTTCACATTTCACCCTAATAGCCTACGGTGCTGTCGCCGGTGCTTTGCGGTGGTGTATATGGGAACCAAGCTTAATTTGCTCTATCAGGACTTGCAGCTGGCGAGCAAGTGCATTATTACAATGTTTATTGTCAGCGCTTAGCGTCAGCGCTCTGAAGTGGTCAAGTGTATGAGTGTTATGTCATATCCATGATACGATCATCACAAAAATCTAGCGCTATATGTGCAAAACGGTCTATTTTCTTGCAGTGATAAGCCGGCTGGAGAATGGATGGACTAATGAAAAGCATCCCCTCGTGCTCATGTTTCTCGGCGCATCTGGTCTTGGTAGGTGTCTTTCATGGTTCTTATCTACTGCTGTTTCCTATTTACGCTACGCCATTCCACCCGATTAGTACCTCGTGTGGGTAATAGTCTTGAAGTGACTGTCCGCATTTTGGCCCATGATTTCATTACCAGTTGATTAAAAATTTGTAGTAAGATAAAGATGAAAAATGATTGATAAAAAGCCTCGATTCTGGGACTAACGTTAGTTCTGAGTGCCTCATCCTGGATTATCCAGATTCCAGAATAAATATGACAGTGTGTCATAAGTAGCTCCTATTTAAAGTACCTATTCACTTTATAGTATATTGTGTAGAGTCAATGGCTGATTGCGAAGCATTTGGCAGTTTGGCGAGGCCATTATATTGTATATAATAACTCCCAAGAAGTAGTGAGCTAATACAGCTTTGTTAAGATACGCGTTTTGTTTTCTGAAGAAGTGCTAAAAGAAGTATATCATACATAAAAGAAGAACATATTTTCAATCATCTTGAAATAATTTTAAGATAGCTGATGAGGTGTAGGTAAAGAATCACATAACTTTGAACAGTTTATCGATATATATCAAGCAAATATGATATTAGAACAATGGCAATTCTCAGAAATATGAATGGGTTGCCTTGATCATTTCAAGGTTTACTTGCAACAAAGTTTACATTACAGTTATTTGGTACCAAAAGGTTCACCATGTCTTACTCTGCTGTGTTGTAGGTGCGAAGTATGTGGAAATGTCATTACAAGCTCTTAAAAGCTCAAAAACGAACAGTTAATCGCAGCCATCACGACAACGCCGTAGTTTGGAATCTCTTAATTTCGATGACGTACTCAAACATTGTGGTTATTGTTTTAACACGTGATGTTATCACGTGAATTTAAAGGCCAATAAAAGGCTCAATATAAAACGTCTCGTAGCACTAGTTTATGACATGCTTTTTGGGTTCTGCCGGAAAGCCTGTATTAAATATAGATGCTCGCTACTTTACAGTTTTGTTTCAGCCTGGTCTAATCATCTAGTCGTAATATGATCATGTGACCTATATTTCCTGCTAAATGGTGCGAACAATTTCTGCATCATTTTTGACTATCACAGGTGACCAGCAGGCTCTGCATGTTTATCAGAGGATGATATGCACTCCTTCGAGCTAAAGTTAAAAAATTAAACGAATTTTTATGGTAGGTTTTGAGATATCAGTACTCAAAGTTACAACATTACAATGATGATGAAATAGACATGTAAGGACAATAGACATGGTTTTATTGAATGCATGAAGTATATTTGTGAAAGTATTTCGATGAATGAGGTTGCATGAAAGTGTAAACAGAAGCCATCATGTTCAGTCTACGTCCCATTTGAGCTGTTTAGGAAAGGGATTCCAATTTACGGCATTTTCGTGGTGGCTGCGATTAACTGTTCGTTTTTGAGCTTTTAAGAGCTTGTATTCACATTTCCACATATTTGGCACCTTCAACACAGCAGCGTAAGACATGGTTAACCTTTTGATACCAAATAACTGTAATCTGAATTTTGTTGCAAGTCAACCTCTAAGTTTACAAGGTCATGCCATTTAATGTCACAATTGGTAAACAAAGCTTCTGTGTTAGTGACAACCTCCTGTATTGAAATTATATTTTAATAAGTTTAGTTAGACTGCTTGGTTTGATATCGTTTAAACATGATTAATAAGAATAATCGAGGTTCCTTACTGTTGCTTATTGCTTTTACTTGTTGCAACTAAAGTGGGAGTTGTTTTTGATGTGTTTACATCTATGAATTCATAAGTTAAGCTTTGCATTAATTGTAAAGTTTATCATGTTCAAGTTTAAGAGGTTTGTATTTCATGTATTTGATGTATTTCATGGCTGTATGTATTAGTATTTAGTATTTAGTAGGTGCACTGGAAGGTAATAAACAAGAATTGTTAGTCAAATATTTTCATCTCATCAAAGTGTTCACAACTACATATAAATTGTCATGTGTTATATGTATACCTGTTACCTATGCAGGGTTCCCTCATTCATCGGGGTTTAATGAGGACCGTGTTACATGTCTTTTTGTTTTATTTCTTTTTATTTATAGCCTTTAATAAATATTTTACCCCGTGAAGTACTTGAGCCGCTACAGGTGAACCATAAAGTAGCGAGTGAACATTGTGCTCTAACGAATATACTCGTACCTGTATACTAGTATGCGCATATTCGTACGCGTATATTCGTACGCGTATACTCGTGAAAATTACAGAAAAAGTTGCTGATCTCTATCAGCTTAATAAGCTTCTGTAATTCAGGTATCTTTATGTATTTAACTTAAACCACTGATCCTGTTCATGCAGGTAAAACAGAGATGGCTAAGCTATTAGCTTCCTACCTGCGAGGCAGTGATAAGGATTCTTTTTTACACATCAACCTATCAGAATACGCGACTGAACATGAGGTTTGTTGCCCTATGTCTGTATCAGTAGATCTCTAGTCTTATAACTTAACAGAAATGGCCTGGCTGATTAACAATGAAGATTCTCTATTTTTGACTTGTGGCGCTGTTGTAAATAAAACTATTCAGCGGTAATCTAAAACTATTCAGTGGTAATCTAAAACTATTGGCTCCTCTAAAAATTATTTGGTGTTTGAGCTAGCTTAGGCGAGTTTCCAATCTATATAAACCTCAAAGTTTGTCGTCATCACTGGAAAATGAAAAATCCATATAGCTGAAGATTTGATCTCGGAGCCTCCTGTTCACAAGGCGACAAGCTAACCCATCAAGCTACACGGGGTACATTGGGCGATATGAGTCATTATCTGGGTTAAAGTACGTATAGCGACTCTGTGTTACGTGCAACGCCACTAAAGCTTGAACTCACGGTTCTTATTAGTAAGTTTAGCAATACGGGTACAAGCTTACTCAAATTAGCCAGTGGCAACTACATTACCTGTCACTGTTTATAAGCTGTTTTTTAATACCTGGGCAACGCCTGACTTTCAACTGGTCTTTACTATAATGAGCGCCGTGTCTGTCCTTTCATCTGTCCCTCCGAAGTCACTGTTACAGGTCGAGATAAAAGATTGTTGTATGTAGGATTCGAACTCAGGGCATTCATCTTGGTAGCCATGCATTCGTACATCTGCGCCAATCAATCATCTGGCCCAATAATAATAAGAATAGTTGTGTATATACTTATTCCTCACGCTGTACCGACACACATGAAATTCTCTCATGGCGCACTGGACTGCCAGATCACTAGTATGTACTATGATATATACTACCATATTTTGTTTATGTGAAATTACTTTGAATGTTAACTTACACAATTGAAGTGATGCTACTGAGAATAATATCAATATAAAGCTAAGATCTTGAGCTTTAATTTGATGGATTTTTGTCTTTATAATACATACCCAGGACAGACATAATAGTTTGCATGAGATCCTTTCTTGGAATGCTCGGATTCAAGCGAAAGTGCGATTATGGTATCGATAGTTGTACTTCAGCCCAGAGACTGACAGAATAAAGATGCGTAACATAGCTACTTGAACGCAATTGACGCTACCAATAATGAGAGAGACATGCAGCCACTCGACCAGTGACATCATACCGGCACACATTTTCTTCCCAGCGTTTTAATCTTGAACAAGTTTTGGCGATTTTAATCTTGAAACATCCTGACGGTCTGATCACCTCAAAGATCAAAAACAATTTCATATGACAGAAAAATACTGATACTTTCTGATAAAACCTACTACTAGAAATTCCACTGTCATACAGCCCACGACCAAAGTGATATTGGAAAAAAAAGAAAGGGTACTGATGGTTGAGAAATGCAATATTAGCAGTCAAATGGCACTGCAGTGCAATAGGATGACTGCAATGGTAGCTGTAACGTACTGGGTGTTATTGTATACAACAAATAGCAATAATGAAAGGAAAAGATTATATGTTTATATCTCTCCCCCTGCAATAGGAGAAATGCAATATTGGCCAATATTGGAAGTAAAATGCACTGATATTATTAGAATAACCAATATTATTAATATAGTAATAATATAAACCAATGCACAATTTTGTTTACATTTCAAAACGTCATAGCTAACAATATCACGAAGTTGTGATATTTATATAGATTTTTAGAAAATCTGTACTATGTAGTCATTGTTCTGTAGTCATCCAAACTTATAATTAATTATTGTAATAATCTTATAAGAACCGTTAGAAAAAATATCATCGTCGTTTCCTTTACTTACACTACTTTGAACATCAGTTAGAATACCGAAGTACTCAGCTACTTGGAAAACGGCAAAAATTAAATGATTTCAGTACGCCTACGTTAATTACAGAAACCTTCGGCAATTCGACAATGCTATAGACTGGTGAAAAGTGCACGTTATTTCTTCGTGAAATGCGCACGACTTAATCGTTCTATTCTCTGTCGTTCGGTGTTTTAATTTCCGCTCTTAATTTTGATAAAAGTGAGGCTTAGCAAGTTTTAATAACGATTTTCGGCCAAATAAATCTGTCTATTTATGTATAATCCGATCAGATGAGTTAGTTTTAGGAATTTGCGGTAACATTTCAAAGGCTTGGTAACATATTTAAATAGGTTTTTATGCGCTTTGTATCATTATTATACTTAAACGACTTTACAGAAAGATAGTTAAATTTGTTGATAAGATTTCGTTACAAGGGTTTGGTGACGGCCGTTAACGGATAATTTTTCGAGAGTTGTGTGCACATGTGCATTTATCATAAATCTCCCAAACCAATCGTTTCGCTCGTGTTTGGTCGTGGGAAAATTTGGTGTAAGTTCATCTCTAATAAGTAACTTCAAGGTACTAAGGCTATGTTGGCTCACTAGTTAAGGCTTTATTAACTTTTAGGTATCAAGGCTATGTTGGCTCACTAGTTGAGGCTTTATTAACTTCAAGGTATCAAGGCTATGTTGGCTCACTAGTTAAGGCTTTATTAACTTCAAGGTGCCAAAGCTATGTTGGCTCACTAGTTAAGGCTTTATTAACTTCAAGGTGCCAAAGCTATGTTGGCTCACTAGTTAAGGCTTTATTAACTTTTGCTGATTTATCAGGGAGTTTTAGCTTCTGTTTTATGGACCACTAAAGGTTGGTTTGGGATGAAACTATAAAACAACTTGGAGTTATCTTCTCTGATATACTTTGGTCTATACGTTTAAAGGTGATAATAGGAAATATATAGTCGCGAGTATATTGAATCACTGGTCAAAGGTATGCTAATTCACTGGTCAGCGCTGCCAATGAAATCAGATTTGAGAGTACAACGTAGTTGATATCGCATTCATCATCAGGCAAATTCATCATTCATCACAATTGTATTTTTAAGCCAAGCTGTCTAGCATTTTGTATGCTATTGTTAGCTACAGGTGTCGTAACGATTATTTATAGGCTGCCAAGTTCACAGGAGCTCCTCCAGGGTATGTAGGCTACGGCGCATCAGGTGAGGGGCAGCTCATCAGCATGCTTAAGAATAATCCTAAGGCGATTGTATTGTTTGACGAGGCGGATAAAGCCCACCCCGATGTTCTGGCCACCCTGCTTCAGGTATGTTATCTTTTGCGATGTTTCAATGAAATAGCATAGCAGGATATAAATTATAGTTTCGACATAAAAAAATTGTTTCTGCATAAATTTTGTAATGTTCTCATGGTATTCACTTTTAAAATTAAAATTCCTAAATTTGATCCTTATTCAATTTAAGCCTTTAAATTCTACTTTTATGCTCAGACTAGGTGACCTGGCTATATACATACATAGAGTGGTATAGAAACCCATAGTCATTGTCTAATGCAATTGCCTACTGGTAAAAATCCTCATTAAAAATAGCACCAAAATATCATGTTAACCATAGTAACTATAGGTACCTACAATAGTAACTATGGGTACCTACAATAATACCATGCTAACCATAGTAACTAGAGGTACCTACAATAATACCATGTTAACTATAGTAACTATGGGTACCTACAATAATACCATGTTAACTATAGTAACTATAGGTACCTACAATAATACCATGTTAACCATAGTAACTATAGGTACCTACAATAATACCATGCTAACTATAGTAACTATAGGTACCTACAATAATACCATGTTAACCATAGTAACTATAGGTACCTACAATAATACCATGTTAACCATAGTAACTATAGGTACCTACAATAATACCATGCTAACCATAGTAACTAGAGGTACCTACAATAATACCATGTTAACTATAGTAACTATAGGTACCTACAATAATATCATGTTAACCATAGTAACTATAGGTACCTACAATAATACCATGTTAACCATAGTAACTATAGGTACCTACAATAATACCATGTTAACTATAGTAACTATAGGTACCTACAATAATACCATGTTAACCATAGTAACTAGAGGTACCTACAATAATACCATGCTAACTATAGTAACTATAGGTACCTACAATAATACCATGTTAACCATAGTAACTATAGGTACCTACAATAATACCATGTTAACCATAGTAACTATAGGTACCTACAATAATACCATGCTAACCATAGTAACTATAGGTACCTACAATAATACCATGTTAACCATAGTAACTAGAGGTACCTACAATAATACCATGTTAACCATAGTAACTATAGGTACCTACAATAATACCATGCTAACTATAGTAACTATAGGTACTTACAATAATACCATGTTAACCATAGTAACTATAGGTACCTACAATAATACCATGTTAACCATAGTAACTATAGGTACCTACAATAATACCATGCTAACCATAGTAACTATAGGTACCTACAATAATACCATGCTAACCATAGTAACTAGAGGTACCTACAATAATACCATGTTAACCATAGTAACTATAGGTACCTACAATAATACCATGTTAACCATAGTAACTATAGGTACCTACAATAATACCATGTTAACCATAGTAACTATAGGTACCTACAATAATACCATGCTAACTATAGTAACTATAGGTACCTACAATAATACCATGTTAACCATAGTAACTATAGGTACCTACAATAATACCATGTTAACCATAGTAACTATGGGTACCTACAATAATACCATGCTAACCATAGTAACTATAGGTACCTACAATAATACCATGTTAACCATAGTAACTATAGGTACCTACAATAATACCATGTTAACCATAGTAACTATAGGTACCTACAATAATACCATGTTAACCATAGTAACTATAGGTACCTACAATAATACCATGTTAACCATAGTAACTATAGGTACCTACAATAATACCATGCTAACTATAGTAACTATAGGTACCTACAATAATACCATGTTAACCATAGTAACTATAGGTACCTACAATAATACCATGCTAACTATAGTAACTATAGGTACCTACAATAATACCATGTTAACCATAGTAACTATAGGTACCTACAATAATACCATGTTAACCATAGTAACTATAGGTACCTACAATAATACCATGCTAACCATAGTAACTAGAGGTACCTACAATAATACCATGTTAACTATAGTAACTATAGGTACCTACAATAATATCATGTTAACCATAGTAACTATAGGTACCTACAATAATACCATGTTAACCATAGTAACTATAGGTACCTACAATAATACCATGTTAACTATAGTAACTATAGGTACCTACAATAATACCATGTTAACCATAGTAACTATAGGTACCTACAATAATACCATGCTAACTATAGTAACTATAGGTACCTACAATAATACCATGTTAACCATAGTAACTATAGGTACCTACAATAATACGATGTTAACCATAGTAACTATAGGTACCTACAATAATACCATGCTAACCATAGTAACTAGAGGTACCTACAATAATACCATGTTAACTATAGTAACTATAGGTACCTACAATAATATCATGTTAACCATAGTAACTATACGTACCTACAATAATACCATGTTAACCATAGTAACTATAGGTACCTACAATAATACCATGTTAACTATAGTAACTATGGGTACCTACAATAATACCATGTTAACCATAGTAACTATGGGTACCTACAATAATACCATGCTAACCATAGTAACTATAGGTACCTACAATAATACCATGTTAACCATAGTAACTATAGGTACCTACAATAATACCATGTTAACCATAGTAACTAAAGGTACCTACAATAATACCATGTTAACCATAGTAACTAGAGGTACCTACAATAATACCATGTTAACCTTAGTAACTATAGGTACCTACAATAATACCATGTTAACCATAGTAACTAGAGGTACCTACAATAATACCATGTTAACCTTAGTAACTATAGGTACCTACAATAATACCATGCTAACCATAGTAACTAGAGGTACCTACAATAATACCATGTTAACCATAGTAACTATAGGTACCTACAATAATACCATGTTAACCATAGTAACTATAGGTACCTACAATAATACCATGTTAACCATAGTAACTATAGGTACCTACAATAATACCATGCTAACTATAGTAACTATAGGTACCTACAATAATACCATGTTAACCATAGTAACTATAGGTACCTACAATAATACCATGTTAACCATAGTAACTATGGGTACCTACAATAATACCATGCTAACCATAGTAACTATAGGTACCTACAATAATACCATGTTAACCATAGTAACTATAGGTACCTACAATAATACCATGTTAACCATAGTAACTAGAGGTACCTACAATAATACCATGTTAACCTTAGTAACTATAGGTACCTACAATAATACCATGCTAACCATAGTAACTAGAGGTACCTACAATAATACCATGTTAACCATAGTAACTATAGGTACCTACAATAATACCATGTTAACCATAGTAACTATAGGTACCTACAATAATACCATGTTAACCATAGTAACTATAGGTACCTACAATAATACCATGCTAACTATAGTAACTATAGGTACCTACAATAATACCATGTTAACCATAGTAACTATAGGTACCTACAATAATACCATGTTAACTATAGTAACTATGGGTACCTACAATAATACCATGTTAACCATAGTAACTAGAGGTACCTACAATAATACCATGTTAACCATAGTAACTAGAGGTACCTACAATAATACCATGTTAACTATAGTAACTATGGGTACCTACAATAATACCATGTTAACCATAGTAACTATGGGTACCTACAATAATACCATGTTAACCATAGTAACTATAGGTACCTACAATAATACCATGCTAACTATAGTAACTATAGGTACCTACAATAATACCATGCTAACTATAGTAACTATAGGTACCTACAATAATACCATGTTAACCATAGTAACTATAGGTACCTACAATAATACCATGTTAACCATAGTAACTATAGGTACCTACAATAATACCATGCTAACTATAGTAACTATAGGCACCTACAATAATACCATGCTAACCATAGTAACTAGAGGTACCTACAATAATACCATGTTAACCATAGTAACTATAGGTACCTACAATAATACCATGTTAACTATAGTAACTATGGGTACCTACAATAATACCATGTTAACCATAGTAACTAGAGGTACCTACAATAATACCATGTTAACTATAGTAACTATGGGTACCTACAATAATACCATGTTAACCATAGTAACTATGGGTACCTACAATAATACCATGCTAACCATAGTAACTATAGGTACCTACAATAATACCATGTTAACCATAGTAACTATAGGTACCTACAATAATACCATGGTAACCATAGTAACTATAGGTACCTACAATAATACCATGTTAACCATAGTAACTAGAGGTACCTACAATAATACCATGTTAACCTTAGTAACTATAGGTACCTACAATAATACCATGTTAACCATAGTAACTAGAGGTACCTACAATAATACCATGTTAACCATAGTAACTATAGGTACCTACAATAATACCATGTTAACCATAGTAACTATGGGTACCTACAATAATACCATGCTAACCATAGTAACTATGGGTACCTACAATAATACCATGCTAACCATAGTAACTATAGGTACCTACAATAATACCATGTTAACCATAGTAACTATAGGTACCTACAGTAATACCATGTTAACCATAGTAACTAGAGGTACCTACAATAATACCATGTTAACCTTAGTAACTATAGGTACCTACAATAATACCATGCTAACCATAGTAACTAGAGGTACCTACAATAATACCATGTTAACCATAGTAACTATAGGTACCTACAATAATACCATGTTAACCATAGTAACTATAGGTACCTACAATAATACCATGTTAACCATAGTAACTATAGGTACCTACAATAATACCATGCTAACTATAGTAACTATAGGTACCTACAATAATACCATGTTAACCATAGTAACTATAGGTACCTACAATAATACCATGTTAACTATAGTAACTATGGGTCCCTACAATAATACCATGTTAACCATAGTAACTAGAGGTACCTACAATAATACCATGTTAACCATAGTAACTATAGGTACCTACAATAATACCATGTTAACCATAGTAACTATAGATACCTACAATAATACCATGTTAACCATAGTAACTATAGGTACCTACAATAATACCATGTTAACCATAGTAACTATAGGTACCTACAATAATACCATGCTAACTATAGTAACTATAGGTACCTACAATAATACCATGCTAACTATAGTAACTATAGGTACCTACAATAATACCATGCTAACTATAGTAACTATAGGTACCTACAATAATACCATGTTAACCATAGTAACTATAGGTACCTACAATAATACCATGTTAACCTTAGTAACTATAGGTACCTACAATAATACCATGCTAACTATAGTAACTATAGGTACCTACAATAATACCATGTTAACCATAGTAACTATAGGTACCTACAATAATTCCATGTTAACCATAGTAACTATAGGTACCTACAATAATACCATGCTAACTATAGTAACTAGAGGTACCTACAATAATACCATGCTAACCATAGTAACTATAGGTACCTACAATAATACCATGTTAACTATAGTAACTATAGGTACCTACAATAATACCATGTTAACCATAGTAACTATAGGTACCTACAATAATACCATGCTAACTATAGTAACTAGAGGTACCTACAATAATACCATGCTAACTATAGTAACTAGAGGTACCTACAATAATACCATGCTCACCATAGTAACTATAGGTACCTACAATAATACCATGTTAACCATAGTAACTATAGGTACCTACAATAATACCATGTTAACTATAGGTACCTACAATAATACCATGTTAACCATAGTAACTATAGGTACCTACAATAATACCATGTTAACCATAGTAACTATAGGTACCTACAATAATACCATGCTAACTATAGTAACTAGAGGTACCTACAATAATACCATGCTAACCATAGTAACTATAGGTACCTACAATAGTACCATGTTAACTATAGTAACTATGGGTACCTACAATAATACCATGTTAACCATAGTAGCTAGAGGTACCTACAATAATACCATGTTAACCATAGTAACTATAGGTACCTACAATAATACCATGTTAACCATAGTAACTATAGGTACCTACAATAATACCATGCTAACTATAGTAACTATAGGTACCTACAATAATACCATGCTAACTATAGTAACTATAGGTACCTACAATAATACCATGTTAACCATAGTAACTATAGGTACCTACAATAATACCATGTTAACCATAGTAACTATAGGTACCTACAATAATACCATGTTAACCATAGTAACTAGAGGTACCTACAATAATACCATGCTAACTATAGTAACTATAGGTACCTACAATAATACCATGTTAACCATAGTAACTATAGGTACCTACAATAATACCATGCTAACCATAGTAACTAGAGGTACCTACAATAATATCATGTTAACCATAGTAACTATAGGTACCTACAATAATACCATGCTAACTATAGTAACTATAGGTACCTACAATAATACCATGTTAACCTTAGTAACTATGGGTACCTACAATAATACCATGCTAACCTTAGTAACTATGGGTACCTACAATAATACCATGCTAACCATAGTAACTAGAGGTACCTACAATAATACCACGTTAACCTTAGTAACTATGGGTACCTACAATGACTTTAGTGCTAGCTGTACTACTCGGTGTTGCCCGGGTAATAAAAATATCTTTGTACAGAAAATCGATTTTTATCTAACATATAACATTTAGTATTTAAACTTTCATACGAAGCTGTTAAATTGTAGATTTGACTATTTGAAGACATATGTCATCACCACACGACCCAAGAGGCGAATGATTGCAGGTTCTTTATTTTGGAGCCATTAGATTATGTGTAACTTTTCAGAATACATGTATTGAACAGATTAATTTAAAATAAAACTATAACTGAATATGGAAGTATTTTGTAATTAAGATTTTATTAGTACAATGTCTGAAAAAATAGTTAGATGATAAGTTAATATTAATAATGAAGGAAGATTGGAAACCGAATAAGTGATGACAATAGTGATAGGAAAATTAATGATGTTTAAATTTAAAACACTATATTCAAATTATGTTTAGAAAAACGCAACTTTGAAATAACTTTTACAAACTCATATTACAAACTTCTAAATTTATGAACTTTACTAATGTAATAATTATTTCTTGAATATAAGAGAGTGGGGAATAGCTGATACTTGTAATCTTACACGATAGTACAGTAACGTAGTACTGTAACTATTTTGGTTCTGAAATGTGAAATCAAACACTAATTACTAATTGGTTAGGTTGGAAGGAAATATGGGTAAGCTAATACACAAAGCAAACACTGTAATGAACTTTTGTGAAACGCATGTGTAACGAACTCAATATTCGTACGTTAAGGAAAGGAACTTGCGCGTGCTAATGTACTATACCCATATTAGAATAAACATTAAATTAAAAATAGGTAATATTCATACAAACAAATAGGTTTTAAATAAGACTAATTGAAGATTTAATTTTAATTGAAAGAAATAACGTAAAAGCCGTCAACAAAGAAAATAAACAGTTTTTACTCGTATTTAATGATTGTGGAACGCAAGGTAAGAGCCAAGAACTCCTTATAAATTAATGTGTTATAATCAGAATCAAGGAAAATGTAGTGTAGTTGGAAAGTCTTTTGAACAATTGAAATAAATTAAGAGAACAAATAAATGTAAATGTGAAATAAATAGCAAGTATGTAACCT
Source organism: Watersipora subatra (assembly GCF_963576615.1). Lineage (NCBI taxonomy): Eukaryota > Metazoa > Bryozoa > Gymnolaemata > Cheilostomatida > Watersiporidae > Watersipora > Watersipora subatra. The sequence goes on from NC_088717.1 coordinate 10,545,883, forward strand.
ACAATGCTACGATGTAAACATCTTTTTCATTGTAATCGTAGCAAAACAGGTGATTCGGTGATGATACAATTAATATAAACTAAGAAAATCAAATAAAAATCATGAATTTGTTGAATTAATAATAACTATTAGTTGTATAAAAGTGTGTCGGTATAAAAAGGTAACTTTAGTGGCTTTATACAATAACTTTAGTGTATTTTGTGGCTATAATCTGCAAGAAAATTTAAGATTACAATGTACTACGTGCAGTGTGCACCGTAGGGAGTTCTTACCTGCGAGACAGACATATAACATTAACGTCGAATTTCACTTAAATGAATTTACATGTAGCTTACAAAACGCATGCCTAAAGCTAAAATTGAGTATGTATTTTACGAAAACAAACTTCAAATTTGTTATCCGCTAAAATTTTATCAACTATATGTTTTCGGTTCAACTATAGCTTGCATCGGCTAACAATGAACATTTTTTGCATTCGATGTGGAAGAGACTTTGGCGAATAGCAGATCAGCAATTTCGTCGTAATCAGTACGACTGTCAAATTTTAATTTCGAGAGAAATTATTGTTGATATCATTTTGCGGAAAACAAATTAGCCCTAGTGCGGCGAAGACGAAAAAGCATAATGTTTCATAGAGTTCATAGAGTTTCAATTATTATGTCATTTAGCGTGGGCAATTGAGAAAAGGTATAAGTTATATGATAATATCAATAAAATGATAAGCACTGTATAGTTCAGTGATCAAGCGCGTAGTTTGGAAACTTGTGGTTGTGATCATCGTGAGTTCAAATCCGGCAGAAAGTGAGCTTTTAATTCCAATATTTTAATAGCTATAGCTGGACAAACCAAACTACAAATACACCAACTTTAAGATTTATATAGATTAATCGGCCAGCAATTTTCTTATGCTTGACGCAAGCTTTTTTGCTGCTTTAGTAAAAAGAAGCCATCTTGGTTGAAATAAGAGTGAATTTTTGAGAATTGAAATCTGCTCTTGATAAATAGCTTTTAGCTTCAACCAGTCCATAGGATTCTTAATAATAAGGGTTTATCTGTGAGACGTCGCTTGATTAATACGTCACATGAAACCAAAGCATGGCAGCATCATATTTGGTATCTCATGTCTTATTAACCTGAGATGTGAAAGTTGATCCTGTTTATAGGGATTAGGTTTGTTGTGTATTTGAAGGAACACATTTGAGTATGGCTTATGCATTGAGCTTTCTGTTCCCTGCATAGTCGATATGACTTTCCATAACTCCGTACTTTGTGTTTTCAGCTGTTTGATGAAGGGCGTCTGACCAGCGGCACGGGTAAGACAGTAGAGTGCACCGAGGCCATGTTTATCCTCACAGCCAATCTGGGCATTGAACAGATTGACAAGTTTGCTTTGGAATTGCGGAAGAGATATGAACAAACTGATAAAAATGAAGACAACTCCAAGAACGTCTCATTTCCTCCTCGGCATGAATTTATCAGGGAATTTAAGGAGTTTTTGTTGCACGGACCACTGAAGGTTGGTTTGTAATGCAACTATAAACCAACTCGAAATTTTCTTCTCTGATATACACAACTTGTCGATATACACAAAGTTGTTGTGAAGTTGTCTTCTCTGATATACATAACTTGAAGTTGTCTTCTCTGATATATACAAATTTGAAGCCATTCTTTACAACCTATTGACACAATAGTAGGATGTGGTAGCCGGACTATCGCTATGGATAGTCAGCATACAAAATCATTAGTAGTTTGATGGAGTGCTTCATAGTGATGCAGCATTTTCTTGTCATGTTACGTAGAATATAAATAGGTTATGCTGTCTTGTATACCGTGAAACTTCTATTTGAGTGTACCCTTTATTTGAACACTACTTCTAATAGAACACCGCTATAGGGGAATGGTTGAGTGCCATCCTTTAATTGAACGCTACATCTGTTAGGCCACCACTTTGATCGCCACTTTGACATGCATTATGTTTGATGATCTTTACAAACTCATAACAGGAAGTGATCAGTAAAAAATTGTTCACAAAATGGTACTAATAATGACTCGGTTATATCAATAATAATTAATTATATTGTTGTTGCCGTAGTAGTTGCCATGGTTTTAGTGACAGTGTACATGAGAAGGTTGACTGTCACAATTATCAGAACTACATTCTGATTCGAAGTCAGTAAGGTCTAAATCCGATTATTCCATTTCAGATTTGTCCATAAGCTGGTTTACAATCGGATCTGAAGACTTTAAAGTGTTTTGATAAATGGAGAAAATACTTTTCAGGAACAGCGTACGGTGTGATAGCTGCCATTGTTATTGCGTATCAATGTCCATTTTCCAACTCGAAAGCTTTTCAGGTTTTCCTTGAATCTTTGAAAGCAACACCATTAAAATATGTAATAACCGTATCCATCTAATATCATCCACTCAATGTAGTTCAATATTCAACTTGGTCGGATACCTCAACTTATATGAAAAACTGTTTAGCAAAGATGCTGAAGACGCCGGCATTATTGTCACCTGAAGGAGAAGCCACATTAGCATCACTTGGCTCATAAAAAGGCTAAATTTATCTTCCGAAAATTCTAACCAGTTAGTCAAAAGATATTTTGATATTCTTTGATATGCTCTATTTGAACATCACCTCTAATAGAATGCCATTGTGCGGTATGTTAACAAAACCCTGATTTATATGAAATAGTAACAACAGAGTTGTGGGTTTTGCGCTTTGACCGCTTATATGATAAGTTTAATGTAGCCATACATATTTTTCAAATGTTTGGTTTCAAAGCCATCAGCAACAAACACGAAGGCTCCGTCTATTAGCCTTTTTTAACATGGCTCCAAGTTGTTCATTTTGCAATTAAACTTGAGAAGATGATAGCAAACATTAAAAAAATTGTAATGAAATTTTGTAAGCAGTGCTTTTTGCTTGTCATTAGGCAGCATTCAGGAGAGATGAGCTGATTGGAAGAATCAATGAGTTAGCCATATTTATTCCCTTTTCCTCGGTGGAGCGTCAGCAGGTCATAGAGCTAGAGCTGCGGCGGGTCGGTAGAATTGCTGCCGCACAGCATGGTGTGACACTGAGTTGGCACCGGTCAATCCTTGACATGTTAGATAAGGGATTTAATGAGAAGTATGGAGTGAGGAGCATAAAGTACGAGGTGAGCTGTTACTATTCCAATCTTTGATCATGTGCTACTGTAATCTCATTTGTATATCGTCAGGATCACGATGTTGCATATTATGATCACTTCTCATTCATTCGAGCTTTGGTATGCTGTTTTGCCCAAAAACAGATCGCGTTGGTCATATGCCTGCTATATTACACCATCATTCTCCCTCTCTAAATACCGTGTCCTGTTGACCGGTCATACGCCTGCTATATTACACCATCATTCTCCCTCTCTAAATACCGTGTCCTGTTGACCGGTCGTACGCCTACTATATTACACCATATTTTTTACCATCTAAGGGGGGGGGAGAAGCAGAGGGTTAGAGAGGGAGAGAGGGAGAGAGAGGCAGATGGTTGGAGAGGGGGAGAGGGGGAGAGAGGGAGAGAGGCACATGGTCAGAGAGGGAGGGAGGGGAAGAGACGGGAGAGAGGGGAAGAGAGGCAGAGGGTCAGAGGGTAGAGAGAGATACATTCAACATTAGGTCTTATTCCTAGTGGCTGGCTTCTGCGGAATTTTGTTGCCCATTGTCAAAAATTAATGATAGTTCTATTGGTAAATTGTCGTCATAAATGAGGATACTGGGGACACTGATTTCTATATAACCTCATGTTCTAATTATTTAAATATGTCTGCGAATGCCACACTTTCCGTTCATCTAGTGTAAACCTTCTTGCATTGCCTTTGCCACGCTCATGTACAAGTATGATCCATAGAGCTACACCCATCAAACATTGTTAGCTTGCGGTAGCCATAGAGTTATCTAAACATTCAGAATTATTTAGAATGCATAAGGAAGTGTTTCATTTGTAGATTGACAGACGCATTGTGACGAAGCTCTGCAAGGCACAAGAGGCAGGCCTCTATAAGGCAGGAGACTTTTTACACTTTGAAGTTAATGAGAAACTTGGTGCAGGTCAAGGCAAGTCAATCAGCTGTCTCATGTGCAATACTCTCAAACCCCTGCATACAAAATTAGATTTTTTCTAAATGTTCACATTTTAAAGCCATCACTCTTATAAGAATACATTGCAGTTTGTTTAATTAAAAACACTACAATATTTCCTTAACCCTTTTGCAGGCATAGCAACATTATTGTCGTTGCGCGATACTGACGCCCATGGGCAAAGCGACTAATATGTCGCCACGCGAACGTTTTTTATAAATTGATTTCTGGTTAGTTTATTGCTTTTTTTTATTTAATTTTTTTATTAATAGTAAACTGCAATTTGTTGGTCTCTGTTAGCAACCACAAAGTTAGCTGTTTTGAGAAAAACAACGATCATTTTTGCAATACTAAACGAATGAAAAATCCGAAATAAAAACGCATTAAAATAAAATTGGGAATTTTGTTTGTAGCTTGTTTCTGCTTTTGTTTCTGCTTTCTGAATATTTTCTCAGAGTGCAACAACTTTATTTTACTGTCATGGCGTCCTCCAAAGGCTATAGGCAAAGCTTTAGAGGAACAAGAATAAGCGCATGATGTCGAGACTGCGGTGGAGGCCTCTGCCAGGGTAAATGCTTCCAAAATTACCATAGCTAGAGAAACAATTATATAATAATTTGACTTGAAAATGTTTATTTGTATTTACCTGTATAATAAAAAACATATTACACGTATACAATATCATAAATAAAAGTGTATCAATGATTGTTTTTAATCAATTTGTGAAAAATTAATCTGCCCAGGGGGTCTCAAATAGCCCAAAAATACTTGCCTGCGAAAGGGTTCATAAATACTAGTGGTAATTAATTAGCATTAAAACAAGTACATCACATACAGATATGTAAGCAAATACATCACATACAGATATGTAAACAAATACATCACATACAGATATGTAAACAAATACATCGCATACAGATATGTAAACAAATACATCACATACAGATATGTAAACAAATACATCACATACAGATATGTAAACAAATACATCACATACAGATATGTAAACAAACACATCACATACAGATATGTAAACAAATACATCACATACAGATATGTAAACAAATACATCACATACAGATATGTAAAACATTGAATCTATAAAATAGAATAAACCAATAATAAAGTTGTCATTGTTCTAATAAAATTGTCTTTGTCGATATAATTAAGCGCTTGAACAGAAGCGAAGGCTTGGTAATCTGTTAGTCCAAAACTAGAATTGTTCTTCCTATTCTCATCTAGATGAGGTAACGTTTCACTTAGCTTACATAGTTTATATTATTCTAATATTTTTTTTAATTTTCTTTAGTTCTTTCTCCTATACATACAAAAATATTCACATATTGAGAGTTCTGTGTGTTGCAAATTACTTTGAGTACCTCAAGTTCAATATACATTAGACACCTTACAACATGAAATACTCAGTTCTGAAAATATTTCTTTATAGGGATTTTACGTTATGCGAACCCTAAAATACATGTAAATTGCTTAATCCGTTCTATAATTGTCCCAAACTCACCTCCTTGGCCCGGCAAATAGGAAAAAACCAAACCGAACTTGTCATATAATGACTATACAGTACTAATGACTCAGTACCTCTGGTATTATTGGTTTGTATTGACAACTTTTCTCTTTTTTCTGAATACTTCCCCTAAGTCTGGAGTCCATAGTTACAGTAACTTTACGTTAAGGTAAGTGGAGCGTGTGCCTTCAATGACAATTTAATTCATTTTTTCAATATTTCTCTAAACAGACAGGTCTATTCTGCGAAGTGATAAAAAATTATCTGTGTTCGAAATACAGTAAAATAAAATATATATTTATTATGGTAAAAGAGGTGCTTGTTTGTCTGTCCGTTTGTCTGAATCCAGAGTTAGAGGTTAGGATTAAAAGTCGCTTTCACCAAGACTCTAACTTGGAACATTTGGATTGGTAGACCAACACTGTAACACCTGTCCTTTAGTTATTTCTGAATGATTGTGCACATATTTATTCTCGGTGCTTTATCAACACACACATGACAATCTCTCTCTGTAGTCCATCTGACAGTATTTTAGTATGGTGAGGGCGGAGTTGTTCCTGTAGGAGCAGTTTCTATTTAGCTCACTAGATCCGTAGTAGGTAATGGAACTAGACTGTCGGGGTAGTACTAGTATGTAGCAGTGACACTGTATATGTCATTTTCTCTCCCAAGTGCAGCAAGAGAACATGGAACTCTCTCGTTATTCAAATCAAATTTGGAGAGCTTGATCCGACTTGCCGCTTTTCGTTGTATGGAATTTCTTATGTAATACTAAGCTAAAATTTGCATAAATCTTTTAGGTTAAGTTGAATTCATGTTCCAGGTTTACATTATAGAAGCATCTACTCTATACTGGATATTTGTAAATGTTGAGAATGTGTATGTTAAGGCAATCGATAGTAGAGATTTGTTTGAGTGTATGAAGGGAGGAGGGTTGTGTCTGGTGCAGGTCAATTTTTATAGGCATGGCACTCTAATGGTGTCATAGTTGGTGTAAATTGTAAACACAATCAACCAATGAGGTTATGAGGAACTCTTTGCCTAAACAGGAGCAGCGTTGCTATAGACAAAAATAAAGATGTCAACTATCAGCTGGAAGTTTAATCATTTCATTGGCTCATGTACCTTTCAGTGCGTTTCTGGGAATTGATGTTTATTCATATCTAATCAATGGCTATTATTTCTTAATTTTATGGTATATTTCATTGTTATTTATTTAGACATCTATATAAAAGTCCAATAATAATTTTATCATCACGGTATTGTTGGCTACGTTGAACTGAATTTACATCTTTTCTTAACACGATTAACAAGGAGTTGTGTACTCAACGCAATTCCTCATCTGCTTTCTCACTGATTGTCTAATTTGTAATTTGGTAAAATTCAAAAGTTTTAAAAATATCTTTGTTCCTTTCAGTCCAAGAGCCTGAGTAGTAAGCAAAAATCTCATATTATTGTGCCATGAATAAATTTTAAGCCTTTTTCCAACATACAAAAAGCAGTGAACAGCAACGAATTGTTATACTATTAATAAAAATTAACTTTTTTGCTCTGTTTTTTCGGGTCTTTTTTTCAGTCAAGTTAGTGGAGGCTTTATTTCTGCCAGCTACTGTTGTTTGAACATACGAGGAAGTTACTGTTTAGTAGCCTGTGAACTATGGTTATAAGCGTTTAAAATTGAGTTTGGTACTTGCCTAAGCATCTTTAAAGTGTTGACAGATGTTTTCTGAATATTGGTCAAGGCTAAGCACCACACCAGCATAAAGAACAGAGCATATCAGATAGTTCTTCAAATTTAAATGACTGTCTACTAGCATGTAGCAGCAGGCCCTTGCACAATGTTTTCTTGTTTCAAAGTTTGGGTCATTGAAACAGCTGTTGCTGCTTGGATTTCCACCACAATATGAGCATCAGAGCATCTTTTCGCTGCCAATGTTTCACCTTATAATCTTATCACAGTCGATCAGCTGCTTTAACAACAAAAAGCCTGCAACAGTTTAATATCTTGTGCAAGCTCGAGTCTGCTAGCACTTTGTACCTACCCACGGTTTTTTCTACATTTCAGGGACAGACAAATCTGATGGTGATGATAGAGTTATTCATCTCTACAAACTGTTTCCTTCAGGCAAGAAGGAGCTTCTAGACATTCGATTTGAAGATTTGTCCGAGCTGGTCAAGATAACCCCATTTTAGCATACAACAATATACAGACTGGAACATAACATTTGCCTAAACATGCCTTGTTGATTCCTGCAATGTATTGCACATTAAATATGCAGGGCTTTTCTTGGCCAAAAAAATATTTTTGAGGAGTACTGTTTACTGCTCAGTGTCACCATATAGGTTGCCTTCCTTGCCAGCCTCTATAAGATGAACTAGGAGAGTAGGCAAAGCTTATAGAATATGCTCACCAACTGATAAACACTCAATAAATGCAAGCCAGATTTCACTCAAGTGCAAGTTGTTGTTGATATGCTTTTGTCTAGAGATACTAAAAACCATTCATCACTAAACACTGGTACATATGGTAATGCAGGTTTTATGTACCATTTTTAGAAAAAAGTCACAAAGGGTTGTCTTGTCCATATATCGACATGCTTGGCAGGTTGCTGTGTATGCTGGCGCTGTTGCTATATGCATTTCTTTTATAGATGCATTATCGCTATTTCTTGCCGTGATATCACGTAATTTGTCAAAATTATGTACTTGTATCGGAAATTTCTCTTGCCGATATCAATACTCACATGTCTACAATATTCAAGTGATTTACTGTGTGTTACTATTGGGAAAAATAAAGAGATGTCTACATAAGGTAAAAGAATATTATTTATTATATATATTACCTAAAAGTCAAGATGTTTAACAGGAACCCAAATAACTACTTGATGGTGGTTACTTGATGAACATTCTAGCTAGTAACATACAGTAACAGGTGTTACTAACAGTGGCGAGGATGATGAATCGTCGCTAACTTGTTGAGTGTTAGTAACAACCACGACATGATGCCCAACATTTCGTAATTTGATGCATATAAACATTTTGTAAAGCATAGACATTCCAAACTGATAATTTACTACATCTTCAATCCAATCCCATCAAATTAAATTTTGAACTAGTGAGACTTGAGAACAAGAAAAAACAGCAGTAAAGAATTTGAAAACTGTTCAAGGTTCGTACAGATTTGGTTGAGCTTTTACTTCGAAACTATTTCCAGTGTAGCTTGTTACCAATTACTAGTTTTAGAAAGCCTTAAATATTGATAGAACCCTGAGCATTAATAATTAAAAATTTTATGACTAATTTAATAGGTCATTGAACGTGTTATGACTAATTAATTCAATTGGTCATTGAAAGTGTCATGACTATTTCAATTGGTCATTAAAATTGTAATAACTAATTCAATTGGTCATTGAAAGTGTTACGACTAATGCAATGCCTGCTACATCCCCAAAAGCATTTCTATCTTAGTGCTCAATAGATCCTCTTTTTTCTAAGTATCTTGAATGAATAAACAATGATGTAAAGATTAGCTGCCTGCCAACCAATTTTACAATGCGCTCCGACGAGCCAATGAATGTTAGTTCTTAGTGTAGTGAAATAAAGGTCAGCATTCTTTAAATTCTCAAAACTGGAACTAAAAAATATTTGCGTTCAAAATTCAGTGACAACAACATACAATGTAGAGAGCTGATCTATTGCGCAAGTTTAATTGGCCGAACTATAAATAGGTTGGAAGGAAGCTTACCCAAAATCATCTCCTCCATTCATGTGCAATTGCGTCACACAGGCATTATCTGATAGCTATAGAAAGCATTATCTACTGACAATATCTAGGTAAACAGTGATGGGCGACGGTGCCATATTTCCATGTGACATCACTGCAAAAATTAATGGTTGTCCTACTTGTTTGGTTGGCTTCTATTTTTGCCAACAGAAACCATTTTCAAACGTCGGGATAACACAACAAGCTAGTAGTTGCTTTAAACTCATTTTGTCGTGATCTAGGAGTCGTAAGACAGACATCCTGATGTTAGCTTTTGACAGTTTATACTTCCAACTCTCTCTCCGCTCTCTCTCATTCTCATCTCTCATTCTCCTTTCTCTTCATTTATATCATTAAATTAAAAGGTTAGCATGATCTTCCACTATTGGTCATTGATTGCTAACAAGTGTCTATATTATAACAAAATTAATTTTTTTGTCACGTCAAATGGTTATTGACACAAATAGATCACAAGGAATTGCGACACTTCTGCACACACCTAGGGCTGTGTACAAACATTGCAGATATCTAAAGGCGGTACATCGCACAGTAATTCACAAGAAGTTAAATTGTATTGCAAGAAGGAAGTGATGGTACTATCATTTTATCTTGTTAGACAAATAGTGATAAACATGCAACTAGGAAACCTTCCTGGTTTGGCTATCTGAAGGGGACAAGGTGCTGTTATGGTAAAATTCCCATTATCAGCAAAAGAAATCATATAAATAGAGATACACCTGTACACAGTATCATACAGTGAAACATTTCAGACATTGTTTTTTGGCATCACTACATATAGAACAAAATGACAAAGATCTGGCATCTGTTAACAGGTAACATTACCACATCACTTCTAACATAGTTTTATTATTACATTCATAATTGGAACTATAATGGACTTTTATGAGTTAGCTAAAGATTTTAACTACTCCTAAAGAACCAGGTACGACGGAATATTTTATTGTGTTTAGATATTGTTTCAGGTTTTCTTACCATAACTCACCTGACAAAAGCAAGTACTATAAGATCTACATGTTTGCTGACAGTGCCCCAGTTTGATCAGGCTCAAATAACTTACTGCAGTGTTTTATCCTTCCTGGTAAGTCTTTCTATATTAGGATGTGCTGACACACTGCGTGTTATTAATATTTTTAACGCATGGGAAATATAAGCTATCTACATGTATTTTAATATTTATTTTCAGTTTTATCTGATTAAATATGATTGTTGAGCTCCATTTTTTACACACTTAATGTTTAATTACACTTCAGTTTGCAAAGAAAAATTAACAAACTACAGTACTTTCTTTTTTAACGATGTAGAACGCGTAATTCTATTTATTTTGTATTTAGTGGTAACTCCCTATATGTTAACTACTAAAGAAGTAGACTTTATATTTTACCAGTTCAGTCTAGTTACATAAGAAATACATTATCCCTTTATTTTAAAAACTTTGACAGACCCACAAACTGTAGGCTCATCAGAAGTTGAAATCCACTATTGGAGAAAGAATATGAACTTTAGAAACTGTTTGATATTAAGTTTGGTACTTAGAGCTTTACAGCGAATCTCTAAATCATTCAACTCAACAGCCTTATGGTAGGATAAGCACATGCTGCATATTTTACATTTATTGCAGGAGACACTCCCAACCATTGGAGGATGTGATGTGAGCTGTGCACAAATGACATTTTCAAAAAAATTCAAAGTAAGTCAGTGTGCACAAATATATAATATGTATATTTATATAAATATATGGTTTTTATATGAAGATAAATATAAATCTATATGTATTTCTCAAAATTTTTGTGTCTGTGTGCTTGTCCAGCTATAGCTATTAAAATCTTAGAATAACGAAAACGGAGGGCAGAAGATTTAAACTCAGACCCTCCCGTTTGCCAGTCAAACCCCTTACCAATTAAGTCACGCGAGCTTCATTAGGCATAGATATGTCGTTATATAAGTGCAATTACGCTACCGCTTTTCGTTACGAGGCAGCATGATGGCGCAACGTCATGAAGATCGATAGCTTAACTTTATGCATGCCCAACTGTGAGAGCAAGTAGTTGGCTCTTATAAGTAATCTTATTCAAATTAGCCATTGGCCATGTGCCAAGCTAATAGCAAGTAGCAAGCAACTACATCTCATTGTTTATAAGCTGATTTTTAATAACTGTGCAACGCCGGGCATTCGTCTAGTAAAAATATATATGTAATAGATTAAAGTAACTTACCTTTTTTCAGGTTGTCATTTCTCTCGGAGGTCTTGACAGGTCTGTTTAGTGCTTCTGCACTCGTTAGGTAACTTGTGATTATATACAAGTCACCTGACGAGTGCAGAAGCACGAGACAGACCTGTCGTAACCCCAAAAAGAAACATCAACCTGAAAAAAGGTACGGTAAGTAACCTTAACCTATTCCAACACTCTAGTTAGTTGTAACACTCCGCACTCTTCAGAGTGTAAAGGGCCGTTAGCAGTAGGCCTAACTACTTATCTATTATAAAAATAGTTATGCATATATATAACATATATTTACAGTGTATATACCGTATGTACACTGTATATATATATATATATATATATATATATATATATATATATATATATATATATATATATATATATATATACCGTGTATATATACCGTGTATATATACAGTGTATATGTATATTGCAAATACATGTATATATACAGTATAATTTATATATTCTCCACAAATACATATATACGGTATTTATAGAATACTTTCAAGCTGTACATATACTATATATATACACTCCATATATACACTCTATAAACTGCAAGTAGACAATATATATACTGTGTATATATATGATATAGATAAATATCGTCGATACATATATATCATGTTTTGATATTTCTTTTATGCAATACAAGTACAAACATATCTCCCAAAAACTTTTGTACCTTTTTCAAAAATTATTTGATTTTGCACTAGAATCACAAAACTATAAAGATCATGAACATATTAAAATAATATTTTATAAATTTTGTTTGTTTCATACAATAAAATATGTCGAATTACTTGTAGCACATTATCTCTTGTAGGTATACCTAGAGTTCTTTAAGATCTACAATTTTATTAAAGAAGATTACCCTGATCCAACTGATGAAGTATATCAAGATCTCAAATATGAATTAATCATTTTCTTAGAGAAGTTTTCACACCGTTATGTAGAAAGAGCTCTCGGGCGTTCCAGATACAGAGGAGAAAGTATGTAACTATGGGATCTTTTCAGTTAATGCATCTACTACAACTTGCTATACTCTTTGATACAAAATGTTAGAAAAATATTGAGATGGACCCTTTAGAGACGCCTTCCTAAAGCTAACAATGGTAGTTAATTGAGAGACTGACTGAACAAACACTCATCAAGATTAACAATTGCTAGAAGGAGATCACCAGAAATCTCAAAAGAATTTTATTAGTTCAATCTGTTGCCATTGAACGCTTTCTGTGCTTGTTCTGATGGAGCTCTTAGACTGGTGCTGCTAAATCTTGGCGAGAAAAACAAAACTGTGAAACAATTTTATTTTAACAGTGAACACTCAGTTTTATCACAAAAATGTGAGTTACTCTCATTCCCATTCAATTATCCAAATGAAAAAGTTATACACGGTTAACCAGACAATAAAACATTTCAGCAATGCAAGTTGCCGCCAAATAAATGATGTTAAGTTATTAAAACTTTGTTTAAGTCGTTCTTAGATTTATCTAGAACTTGTCATCAAGTTAGGTGCTATGAAAATGTCAGAAATAGTTTTGTTGGTTTTTTTGGACTCGCCATACTTGAAAGCATCAGTGATCGAGTGTCCAATAACAGGAAGTGTTATGAAAGCATCAGTGATCGAGTGTCCAATAGCAGGAAATGTTATGAATTGTTTCCTCTACGACTTATACTCACCTTGTTATCTTTGTAGATTTTCTGTGTGCTGCCATTAAAGTGAGAGCTATGCTTCAATGTCAAATACTCTCATGTAACGGAACTACTACACTCTGTTAAAAGAACCTCTATACTCTATAATTTCCTTATTTTTTAAGAGATTTTATCAGTTTTTTAGATTTTTTAGTTTATTTTCTATAGATACATAATACTTGAGTGCAAACTTGCATACAATATTATGTTACTATATTATAGTGAATATGAAACTTTTTATGATCTGTTTCTATACAGAGTCGTTAATATTTCATTATTCATTATATATATATGCTTTACACTCAAGGGCTAGTACTCATCTATTTATATAATTTGGTACAAAAAATGTATTTATTTAACCAATGATATTTTTCATTTGAGCAAAACCGATAATACAAAATTTACAATGTAAAAGGCTTCTTGTTGCTGAATGCTGCCATTTAAAGTAATTGATTTAGCCATAAAAGAATATAATGTTAGTTTGTTGTATGTAATTGTAGTATAAAATGAACTGAAACAGTTATTATTATGTAACATATGAGCATTGGTAGCCATAATAATATGAAGTGAAAGAAAGCTTTTACATTACTGGGTAGTGGACTTGAACCATTCCATAGACATAACCAAAGTAATAAAACAACTCTTATCATGAATAGTAATGGAGGGATGTTTTCTAGATGTCATTCGCTTGATTTATGTGTGAGAAATGTAACTGTTCCCTCTCTCGCTTATGTTATATATGTTGTAGATGTATTATTATTATTATTATTCTTATTATTATAAGGTAGAATAGATAAGGTAGAGTTGTTGACACTATTAACGAATCCTTATATCTATTTGTGTTTACATATAAGTAATCTGTCTTATCTTTCAATTACATAAATCAGGCAATAATCACACTATCAATAATGCCGTAGAGACAATTAGATTCATTGGAATATTAGTAGTTGGTCCAACAATAAACTGTGCTGGAAAAATAGTTTTTTCCCAGGAAGCTACAAATTGCTCGCGTTATTCTTATTAAAGATTATTACAAAGTAAGTTTGTAACAGCGGTTGAATGTTACATCTGTTTTAGGAGCACCGCTGCTTGCATATAATGTGAGTCAAGGAGTGAATAAAACCAAACTATAGCATATCTAAATACTTACTATATCATGTAATGTTGAACTGACTGCGTGGCCAACATGCGAAGTTATTAGCAGTAGTTCTATTGTTAGTGCACATGGTAACAAAGGTGCCATAGACCTATTATATAAAGACAAAATGACAAAGAGCTGTAAACCATATCATTAGATGTGACTAACGTTAGTTTATTCCTCAAGGAGAATTTTCTGATATTTAGATATAAACATGTATCTACATATGTATCTTATATATTTCTCAAAGTATGTGTGTACTCATTCCAGCTATAGATCTTAAAATCTTGTGAGAAAAATACCGTACCGAAAAAGATTCAATCTCAAACCCTGCCGTTCACTAGACCGACGCGCTATCCACTAGACCACAGAAATAAAACTGCTCCCTGGCCAATATAAGTCAGTATATGACAGCAAATACCTAACAGATTTGCGTATGACGCAGGTAATAGCATAACGCCATGAGAAGCTTTTTGCTCACATTATTGGGGGTCCTCCCATGTTTTGTGACGATTCTGACGACCCGACGACAGAGATATTTAAAAAGTGACAGACGAGACGACCATTTACCAATGTAGGTGTCGAGGATTGCGTAAATAGGATTACTAAAGGTACGGCTGCACGTAACGAATTTTTCGTTGGTTCGGAGTTCAGGCCGAAATCACGGAAAACGCAGAATTAATCGGTCAAAATTCACAGAATTATTTGAGCTGTGCGTGCCCACCGAGTTCGTCGACGAAACGCTTTTAACAGATTAAACAAATTATTAGCGACCACGATTCTAACAGCTTTAGCAATTAGTATAGTCCAAGACATGTACCGTGACACACAATAAAAATACGGAAGCATTTCAACATAGAACACACGATGTAATTGTCTAAGTCGCGCTATTATTAGTTAGCAAACACGACTTTAGCAAATTTTAAGATATACGTAGTCCGAAAACATAATGCGACGCACAAGAAAATTATTACAGAAAGTTATCATAGTAAATACGATGCAACTGACTTGTTTGCGCTAGAGATGTCGACATTCTCTACCACAAAACTTTTGCTGCTAAAAAGGAAATATAATTAAAAAATAAACAAATTGTAGCTATAGCGTCCAAACAATAAATACATTCAATAACGCAATTTAGGCAATTGCATCGTGTGTACTATGTTGATTTGCACTTATACTTTTACTATTGTGTGTCATTATACGTCTCTTTGACTATACTAATTGCAAAAGCTGCTGAGATCGTGCTCGTTAGCACGATTCTAGCAGCGCAGAATAATTCTGTGTGTTTCAATCATTTCGTGATTTTGGTTAGAACCAACGGAAATTTTGTTACGTGTTGCCGTACCGTTACTAACTTATTATTTGTTCATAAATCACCACGGTTAACCGAAACTTCACTAGTTTTGGTTTGAAGCATCTGGCCCAGCATTTATAGACTGCCAAATAATTAAAGCAATGAAATGCCACGACATTGACAGCAAATCCGTTTCCAAGTCTGTGACTGACAGTGATTATTAAAGGCAATCTCGGTCTATTTTTCGTACAAGAAATATAGCTCTAAAAACCTAAGACGGCTGTCACTCTTCGCGGAGTGATCAGCAACGCTCCCAAACATCACTATTATGTTTGTGAAGGTCGCTGGTTGAGCCATGCTTTTGGTGAGCAGAAGTTCAAACCTAGCGAGTTTCAGATTTTTAACGCAACCCAGTGCCACCAGTATAGATATTTGTATTAAAATAACGAATGTGAAGAAAGAGGTTGTTTTGGTTACCAATTTGAAAAAGGTGACGGTGATTTTAAAAGTGACGACAGTGATTTTAAAAGTGACGACAGTGATTTTAAAAGTGACTATTCTGACGACAGCTTTGTGTGGTAGGACCCCCATTATTGAACGTACTGGCTGATAGCGCGCAGGCTAATAGCGAGCAACTCTCACTACTTCTCATTGTTCATAACACAAAACACTTTTCTCATGCTATGTAGGTTGAAAGTTGGAATGGGAAATATTGTTATATGTTAAATACAAATCAATTTTCTGTCCAAAGACTTGTCTACATATTACCCGGGCAACGCCGGGTAGCAGAGCTAGTATATTTATATACATACATGTATATATATAGATATATATACAAGCAAAGACGCTTTTACCTCATATATGTTAAACGTCTTACTGGCATCACACGTAAAAGTATACTGAAGATTTTGGTACATAATTTATGTAAAATGGATAGTAGTTTTTGCCTTAACACCAACTTAAAAAATAATGGTGGAAATCTCTCTTAATTTATTTCAACTACACTTCTCTTATGATATGTAGTTTGAAAGTTAGAATGGAAAATGTTGTTATATGCTAAATACAAATCCGTTTCTGTCTAAAATCTTTTTTATTATCCGGGCAACGCCGGGTAGCATAGCTAAAAGATATACAAACAAAGATGCTTTTAATTTATACATGTTATGTTAAACATCTTATTGGTATCACACGCGCGTAAAAGTACACTGAAGGTTTTACTACAAAATTCATTCAAAATTGATATTAGTTTTTTAACACTAGCTCTTTAAAAACACTTGCAGATGGCAGCAGTTTTCAATTAAGCAATATTTGGTCACATCCAGTTATAAAATTTTCCAAGAGGGGCTGCAGTAATAATTAGATAATCAGACAGGAATTGTGGAGCTGATACAAACAAAACTCTTAGTTTGTTAGCTGCTCTAAAAGTGAGTTTATATATCCAAGGTATTTTTTACTGATGATGTGATGACCTTTGAGTAAAATGAAGCGCAGAATTCAAAATGACTTCAAGACAGACAAGTCTCATTTAAAAAACTTAAAGATGGCAGCTGACTAAGTTCTCAATCAATACAATTGCGGTCACAATAGCTCAATAAAAATAATAATACAAATAATAATATAACAGTTTCATAACTTGGATGATTAACGATATACTGTTTGCTTTTACCGAGATAGCAAGCATTGCGTCATAGTTCAGAATAAATGATACAATATAATAAATTTATATAGTTTACAATTCATGTTGACGCATACAAAGTACATACCTGTTCTAGAGTTTTCTCGTATCAAGTATCTATAATTATTCTATTTACCTGCTCACAATGTTCTGACTGAGTCAAACTCCTAAAGCAAGTCTTTTGATGCTACAGAACCAAATTTATTAAATACACAGTGCAGATGTTTGGCAAAAAACTTTGCCATCAAAACGCAGTGACATCACCAACATACAATGTAGAGAGCTAATCTATTGCACAAGTTCCTGGCAGAACTATACATAGGGTGAAAGGAAGCTTACCCAGAAGCATCTCCTCCATTCATGTGTCATTGTATCACACAGGCATTATCTGATAGCTATAGAAAACATTATCTACTGACAATACGTATATAAGTAAACAGTGATGGGTGGCGGTGCCATATTTCCATGTGACATCACTGCAAAAATTGATGTTCGTCCTGCTTGTTTGGTTGGCTTCTATTGTTGCCAACAGAAACTACTTTTAAATGTTGGGATAACACAAAAAGCTAGCAGTTGCTTTAAAATCATTTTTGTCATGATTCATGAGTCATAAAACATGATCTAGGAGTCATGAGACAGAAGTCCTGATGTTAGCTTTTGACAGTTTATGCTGCCAACTCTCTCTCTCTCTCTTCATTTATATCATTAAGTTAGAAGGTTAGCATAATCTTCCTCTATTGGTCATTGATTGCTAACAAGTATCTATATTGTTAAAATTTATCATTTTGTCACGTCGAATGGTTATTGACACAAATATATCACAAGGAATTGTGACACTTCTGCACACACCTAGGGCTGTGTACAAACATTGCAGATATCTAAAGGCGGTACATTGCGCAGTAATTCACAGGAAGTTAAATTGTATTGCAAGAAAGAAGTGATGTTACTATCATTTTATCTGGTTAGACAAACAGTGATAAACATGCAACTAGGAAACCTTCCTGGTTTGGCTATCTGAAGGGGACAAATGATTTATTATGAAATTGTCCATACCAACAGCAAAAATCATGTAAATAGAGATACACCTGTACAGAGTATCATACAGTGAAACATTTCAGACATTGTTTTTTGGCATCAACACATATAGAGTAGAGCAACATGGCAATGGTCTGGCATCTGTTAACAGGCAACATACCCACTTCATTTCTAACATAGCCAGTAGTTTTGTTATTATATTCAGAACTGGAAATAAAATGGAATTTTATGAGTTAGCTAAAAACTTTAACTACTCCTAAAGAACCAGACACAATGGAATATTTTATTGTGTTTAACTATTGTTTTAAGTGTTCTTACCATAAATCAGCTGACAAAAGTAAATCCTACATGATCTACATGTTTGCTAACACCTCCACAGTTTGATCAAGCTCAATTAACTTACTGCAGTGTTTTATCCTTCTTGGTAAGTCTTTCTATTAGGATTTGCTGACACGCCGTGTGCTATTAATATTTTTAATGCATGGAAAATATACACTAATAATTTATTTCAATAACAATTTTCATTTCTATCTGATTAAATATGATTGTTGAGCTCCATTTTTTACACAATGTTTAATTACACTTCAGTTTGCAAAGAAAAATTAATAAACTACAGTACTTTCTTTTTTAATGGTGGAGAACGCGTAATTCTATTTATTTTGTACTTAATGCTATGTTAACTACTAAAGAATTAGACTTTAAATTTCACCAGTTCAGTCTGGTTACATGAGAAATACATGGTGCCTTTATTTTCAAGAACTTTGACAGACCACAACTGTAGGCTAATCGAATATTGAAATTTACTTTGGAGAAGAAATATGAAGTCAAGAAACTCTTTGATATTAAGTTTGGTAATAAAAGCTTTACAGCGAATGTCTGAATCATTCAACTCACCAGTCTTATGGTAGGATGAACAAGAGAATGCTGCATGTTTTACATTTATTGCGGGAGACACTCCCTACCATTGGAGGATGTGATGTCCACTGAGCACAAATGACATTTTCAAAAAAGTTCAAGGTAAGTTAGTGTGAGGATATATATATATATATATATATATATATATATATATATATATATATATATATATATATATATATATATATATAATATGTATATTTATGTAAATATATGTTTTTGTATGAGTATAAATATAAATCTATATATATATTTCAAAGTTTGTGTCTCTGAGCGTTTGTCCAGTTATAGCTATTAAAATCTTGGAATAAAGAATACGTATGGCAGAAGATTTGATCTTAAACCCTCCCGTTGACCAGTCCAGTCCCTAACCAATTAAACCGCACAAGCTTGATGACTTTGTTAGGCCATATATGTCGTTATATGGATGCAATTATGCTAGCACTCTCTGTTACCCCACGTGATGGTGCAACGTCATGGGCAATGCTTACTCAGCTTACTCAAATTAGCCATTAGCATAGTAGCTTATCTTTTTTCCATGTGATGTTCCTCTCTGGGGTCATGACAGGTCTGTTTCGTGCTTTTGCATTTGTTAGGTGACTTGGGCTGTATATACAAGTCACCTGACAAGTGCAGAAGCACGAGACCGACCTGTTGCAACTCCGGAGAGAAACATCAATCTGGAAATAAGATAAGTAACCTTAACTTGTTCCAACATTCTAGTTAGTTATAACACTCCGAGCTTTTCAGAGCGTAGGCCTAACTACTTATCTATTAGAGAAATAAATGTGTATATATACAACACATATTTACAGTGTATATACCGTATATACACTGAATATATATACCGTGTATATATACAGTGTATATGTATATTGTAAACATATATACTGTATATATATTCTCCATAATTTTATATACATATATACGGTATTTGTACAATATTTATATACTGTATATATACTAAATTGACTGCATATATATATATATATATATATATATATATATATGTATATATATATATATGTATATATATATATATATATATATATACGTATATATATACGTATATATATACGTATATATATATGTATATATATGTATATATATATATGTATATATATACATATATATATATATAAATATATATATATATACATGTATATATATACATATATATATATACATATATATATATATATACTGTATAACCTACATATAGACGGTATATATACTATGCATGTATATGATATAGATAAATATTATCGATACATATATACCATACTTTGATATTTCTCCTATGCAATACGACAAGTGCAAACATATCTCCCAAAAACTTTTGTATATTTTTCAAAAATTATTTTACTTTTGCAATAGAATCACATATTAAAATGAAGTTTTATAAATTTTATTTGTTTCATACAATAAAGTATGTTGAATTACTTGTAGCACATTATCTCTTGTAGTTATACCTAGAGTTCTTTAAGATCTACAATTCTATTAAAGAAGATTACCCTGATCCAACTGATGAAGTATATCAAGATCTCAAATATGAATTAATAATGTTCCTAGAGAAGTTTCCACACCGTTATGTAGAAAGAGCTCTCGGGCGTTCCAGATACAGAGGAGAAAGTATGTAACTATGGGATCTTTTCAGTTAATGCATCTACTACAACTTGCTATACTCTTTGATACAAAATGTTAGTAAAATATTGAGATGGACCCTTTAGAGACGCCTTCCTAAAGCTAATAATGGTAGTTAATAATTGAGAGACTGAACAAGCACTCATCTAGATCAGCAATTGCTAGGAGGAAACGGCAAACAAATCTCCCAAATTTTTTATTAGCTCAATTTGTTGCCATTGGACTCTTTCTGTGCTTGTTCTGACAGACCTCCTAGAGTGTTGCTACCAAATCTTAGCAAAAAAGCAAACTCTGAAACAATTTTATTTTAGCAGTGAACACTCAGCTTTATCACAAAAATGTGAGTCACTCTCATTCCTATTCAATTACCCAAATAAAAGACTTAGACACGCTTAACCAGACAATAAAAGACTTCAGCAATGCAAGCTAGCGCCAAATACTTGATGTTAAGTTTTTAAGACTTATGTTTAAGTCTTTTTCGGATTTATTCAGAACTTGACATCAAGTTAAGCACTATGAAAATGTCAGAAATAGTTTTGTTGGTTTTGTTGGTTAGATATCGGTTTGTTGGCCTTTTTGGACTCGCTTATTTTAAAGCATCAGTAATCGAGTGTCCAATAACAGGAAGTGTTATGAATGCATCAGTGATCGGGTGTTCAATAACAAGAAGTGTTATTAATGCATTGGTGATCGAGTGTCCAATAACGGGAAGTGTTAAGAATGCATCAGTGATAGAGTGTCCAATAACAGGAAGTGTTATGAATGTGTCAGTGATCGAGTGTCCAATAACGGGAAGTGTTATGAATGCATCAGTGATAGAGTGTTCATTAACAGGAAGTGTTATGAATGCATCAGTGATTAAGTGTCCAATAACGGGAAGTGTTAAGAATGCATCAGTGATAGAGTGTCCAATAACAGGAAGTGTTATGAATGTGTCAGTGATCGAGTGTCCAATAACGGGAAGTGTTATGAATGCATCAGTGATCGGGTGTTCAATAACAAGAAGTGTTATGAATGTGTCAGTGATCGAGTGTCCAATAACGGGAAGTGTTAAGAATGCATCAGTGATAGAGTGTCCAATAACAGGAAGTGTTATGAATGTGTCAGTGATCGAGTGTCCAATAACGGGAAGTGTTATGAATGCATCAGTGATAGAGTGTTCATTAACAGGAAGTGTTATGAATGCATCAGTGATTAAGTGTCCAATAACGGGAAGTGTTAAGAATGCATCAGTGATAGAGTGTCCAATAACAGGAAGTGTTATGAATGTGTCAGTGATCGAGTGTCCAATAACGGGAAGTGTTATGAATGCATCAGTGATCGGGTATTCAATAACAAGAAGTGTTATGAATGTGTCAGTGATCGAGTGTCCAATAACGGGAAGTGTTAAGAATGCATCAGTGATAGAGTGTCCAATAACAGGAAGTGTTATGAATGTGTCAGTGATCGAGTGTCCAATAACGGGAAGTGTTATGAATGCATCAGTGATAGAGTGTTCATTAACAGGAAGTGTTATGAATGCATCAGTGATTAAGTGTCCAATAACGGGAAGTGTTAAGAATGCATCAGTGATAGAGTGTCCAATAACAGAAAGTGTTATGAATGTGTCAGTGATCGAGTGTCCAATAACGGGAAGTCTTACAAATGCATCAGTGATCGAGTGTCCAATAACGGGAAGTGGTATGAATTCATCAGTGGTTAAGTGTCCGATAACAGGAAGTGTTATGAAGAGTTTACTTTACGACTTATAATCACCTTGTTGTTATCTTTTTAGATTTTCTGTGTGCTGCCATTAAAGTGAGAGCTATGCTTCAATGTCAAATTCTCTCATGTAACGGAACTACTCCACTCTGTGATAGGAACCTCAATACTCTGTAATTAACTTATTTTGTAAAAGATTTTATCAGTTTTTAGTTTAATTTTTATAGATAAATAGTACCTGAGTGCAAATTTGCATACAATATTATGTTACTATATTATAGTGAAGATGATACTTTTTATGATCTTTTTCTATACAGAGTCATTAATATTTTATTATTCATTGTATAGATATTTTACACTCAAGGGCTAGTACTTATCTATTATATAATTTGGTACAAAAATGCATTTATTTAACCAATGATATTTTTCATTTGAGCAAAACCAATAATACAACATTTACAATGCAAAAACGTTTTTGTTGTTGAATGCTGACGTCTTAAGAGATCATTGATTTAGCCATAAAATAATATAACATTAGTTTTGAGTCTGTAGTTTTAGTGTAAAAGGAACTGAAACAGTTATTATTATGCAACAGTCGAACATTCATAATAATATAAAATAATATAATAATAATATAAAAGTATAATAATATATAGCCCTAATAATATAGAAGTTTAACAAAACTTTTATATTATTGGGTAGTTAACTTGAATCATTCCATAGCATAACCAAAATGATAAAATGAGTCTCATCATGAAGAAAGGTAGAAGGGATGTTTTCTAAAAGTCGTTTGTTTGATTAATGTGTAAGAAATATGACTCTCTCCTCTCTCGCGTATATTACATATCTTATAGATGTGTTGCCAGGTAGCAGAGATAAGGTAGAGTTGTTGACACTAAAGAATACATATGTATATTTGTGTGTACATATAAGTAATCTCTCTTATCGTTCAATTACATAAATCAGGCAATAACCTGACTATCAACAGTCCACTAGAGACAATTTGAGTCATAGGAATATTACGAATAGTTGATCTAAAATGGAAAATAGTTTGTTTCCAGGAAGGTACAAATTGCTCACCTTATTTTTATAAAAGGCTATTATGAAGTAAGTACATTATTTGACAGTGGCACAATGTTATATCTGTTCTAGGAGCACCAGGGCTTGCCTATTATATATACACACACACGCACGCACACACACGTATATATATATATATATATATATATATATATATATATATATATATATATATATATATATATATATATATATATATATATATATATATATATATATATATATACATATATACATGTATATATACATACAATTATTATTAGGGTACAAAAAGTTACTATTATAGGTGTAGCTACTTCATAACAATGCCTAACTTTGTTTTTAAAAACATGTAACCAACATAATGCACCACTTTTTAACAAGCAATCCAACATGCGTTTTAGTTTATTCATTATAAACCAGATTCAAGTTTTCTAGCTTGTAATATATGTAGAGCTGATTTACCCATAAACCTTTCAAAAACGAAATGTCTTAGCATAGGGAGACTATGGTTGAAGCTTATATATATATTTCAGCTTCATCACTTTGAAATTTCTGTGACAACATGGATAAATACGTCAAAGGAATAATGGTACTTTTACAAGTCTCTACGTTTGTGTACAGACAGTGTTGATATCTATAGATGAGACGTGATAGAGCTAGTAAAAGGAAGTGTAATTGTATTGCAAGAGAGAAAGGAAACTACTATCATGTCATTTTGTTTTGTTGGACAAACAGAGATAAATACACAACAAAGTACCCTTTCTTATGGTTAGGTAACTATGTGAGCTGCCTAAAGGGAAAAAAGTCTGTTCATGATAAAATTGCTTATTAAAAATGGAAACCATGTAAATAAGGAAAACACTGGTTCAGAGTATAATAGAGTGACTCACTTCAGACAGTATTTGTTTGTAATATTTGAATGTGAAAGCACGAGAGGTCATTTACTTTCTATTCTAAATTGCTTGTTGTCTTTCTTTCTTTTTAAATTCCTTCTGAAGTAAATATAAGACAAGTACTTGTATAACATAGCTCAATGTCAACTTTTTACACAGAGAGTCTGAATGCTCCTTCAATTAGCCATCTTTTATTTGTTTTGTCTTTAGACTATTTTAACAAATACTTTTTTTATTGTTGTTTCTACTTTGTAAAATTAGCTCTTATTCATTGGGAGATTTTTACATGTAATCCCAAGCTAAGATATTATAATCTAGTGACCATGGTGTTCACGATTTAATTCTATGATGAACTGTTCTTATCTAAATACGATTTATATTTCACATTGTATATTTACATTTGAGCCTCGGGCAGACCTAAGTTGAGATACAAAGATGTAGCTCAGCATAACAGGAAGTTGAGGGAACTACACCTGAATAAATGAAAAAAAGGCGGACAACAGAGCTGCATTGCAGTCAGTGATGAAGCCTAAGCCATAGGACGGTCACTGTCCAAATGACCAACTGCAAGATGGAGAAAAAGAAAGAGAGACATATTGCATATTTTAATGCTTTCTTGTACACTTATAGTCTGATACAAAAACTCTTTTAAGTAGTTCATCATTTGTTGATCTATTTTCGGATGATAATAACTAAAAAAAAACAGAATGAGAAAAAAACATGGACTTATGTTTTGGGAATAAAATTCTAAAAAGAATCATGCTTGTTTTTTTGGCATTTTTCTAACCATATCTATGTGCAAATATTGTTAAGGCATCATTATCTTTAAAGCCTTGGTCACAACTTCAACCAACTTGTCACCGAAAACCTGAATTACGTTAACTAACACCCTCACAGCCTAGTGTAACATGTGAGATTATCAGGTGTAACAACTAACCGCATAATTATTCTAAAGTTTGGCAAAGTGGTCGATGTATGGGGCCTGGAGTAATGACATGAATTCTGCTGATAGCAATCTTTTATCTCAACCTTTAAGCATGGTTTCAGACAGGCGGAGATATTTTAATGAAACACTATATTCTGAAACGAACACAAGCTGTTAATGTCAGTTTCTACAGATCAATCTTCAGTTGTTGTGTCTATCTGACCATGCTTAAAAGTAATAAACGCGAGACCATCTCTCACCATGAAATCATTTTCACAGAACAGCAGTCAGCGTTTAAAATCATTGGCACTACATCCTGGTGATGAAAATCAGCTTTTAACCAACCTAATGAAAGTCAACTAGTCTGAAAGCAGTTACATGAAATTCTAAATACTCTTGACTAATGGTAGATCTTTGCTTTAGAATATACTGTCAAGGTAACTGCCAGTTCCCTTTACTCTCCACAAAACAGTCAAGGAATAACACCGAGTGCTAAATGTTAATGTAATATATATTTAATATATAAACGCATAAGTATACATGCAATAAACCACACCAGCTCTGCCAAAACGATTAAATCTTCTCCCTTTTATACTTTTACTTTCTTTTTAAGGCTCAGCCCCTTTTCCTCCATTCTGCGTTTGGTTTCTACTTCACAGTCTTCTCAGTAACCCAAGCGCCACAACGGTGGCTGGCCCTTCCTTGCTATCTTGAAGCCTCGGCTCTACGCCCATGGTTACCAGGAGTTGTCTTGGTTACGGTGCTCTGCCAAAACACTACACCGATCCTTAATATGTAGTATATATTTATATTTCTTAAAGTTTGTCTGTATGTGTGTCTGTGTGTGTGTCTATGTGTCTGTGTGTAGTTTGGTATGTCCAGCTGTAGGTATTAAAATCTTGGACTGAAGAATCCGATATTGCAGAAGATTTTATCTCAGAACCTCCCGTTCGCCAGTCTAATCATTTACCAATTAAATCACACGAGCTTGGATTCATTGGGCGATATAGATTGCTATGTTGGTCAAAATATGCTGCTGTTCTCCGTTATGACGCAACATAATGGCATTCTTATTAGTAAGCTTATTCAAATTAGCCATTGGCAATGTGCCAGGCTAATAGCAAATGGCCTTTTTATAAGCTAAGTTTATAAGTGTGGCATAGCTATCACTGTTGATAAGTTGGTTTTGAATACCCGTTCAACGCTAGTATCCCTGGGTAGTAATACTCGGGCATTCCGCTAGTATACTATACTAGCGAAATATAAATAAATATATATACTATACTATGTATATTAATCTCATGTCTGTAAATAAATGAAGGTTTATAGCTCGGTTTATCCAGCTATAGCTATTAAAACTTCAGAGTTGAAAGCATGCATTTTGCTGGATATGAACTTAAGAAGAACGCAATCGCACGTTTGTAAGCCAACTGTCTAACCACAAGTCTACGAAGGCTTTAGCATTCCATCGCTCTTAGTACATGCTGTATACAGCCTTTTCTCGATTGAACTCGCTAAATGATGTATTACTTGAAACTCTATTAACTCTATGAAATGCAATGCTTTTTCGTGTTTTCGTGAACTTCTACTTTTGGTTTTTCGTAAGGTTTAATTGCTAAATCATGGTCAAGGCTAATACTTTCCATGCGGACAATTGTGTTATCTTGAGTAGGAATAGCCTCTACATTCTCTCTCCGTTTGGTCACACAGAGACAGTCAATATCTCAATTTTTAATTTGTACCAGTATCGAGAGGTACTTTGTATTCAAAGCTTTGATGGATAGTTTCTGCTGGATTAGTAACCTTTTTTATACACGCACGCACGCACGCACACACACACACTTCTATGCATAAATTATTATTATTAATTCAACATATTCAGGGTTTCTATTTTGTTTTCTCAGTTCGTAAAAATTGTATCATCACCAAATCATATTTTATTGTAATTGTAGCAAAACAGACTTAATTTAGCTATTACTTGCTAATTATTTCACATTTATATTTAAACAATTTTATAGTTGTTTTATTTTGTTTCTTAATTTATTTCACCTGCACAAAACATCTTCTTCATGATATGAAGTTTGAAAGTTACAATTGTTTGACAAAGTTGGAAAACCTTTTCAATTGTTTTTTTCTCATAATTTAAACTGCACAAAAACTCTTTTCTCATGATATGAAGTTTGAAAGCTAGAATGGTAACTGTTCTTATATGTCAAATAAAAATGAATTTTCTATGCAAAGACTTTTATTCTCTGGAAAATGCTGGGCATTCAACCAGGAATAATATATAAATTGTATATATACAATCTTTAGTATAGAAATATACATCAATATATATATATCTATATAATATATACTAGCTGTGCTACTCGGCATTGCCTGGGTAACAAAAGAGTCTTTGGATAGAAAATTGATTTGTATTCAACATATAACACATTTGCCATTCTAACTTTCACACTACATATCATGAGAGAAATTTCTTGTATAGTTGAAATAAATTAAGAGAGAAAATAATAGCAACTGTAAAAGTTTTCAAACTTTGTCCAACAACTGTACCTTTCAAACTTCATATCATGCGGAAAAAGTTTTGTGCAGGACAACTAAATTAAAAATAAATAAAACAACTGTAAAGGTTTTCAAACAACTATATAATTTTAAAATTTCATAACTTGAAAGAAATGTTTAATTGAAATAAATTAGAAGGAAAATAAAAATGTAAAGGTGTTTAAATATAAATGTGAACTTATTAGAGAGTAGTGGCTAAATATAGTCTATTTCACTACGATTAGAATCAAAAATTATTTGATATACAATTATATGATTTCAGTTCGTTTCAGTGTTGGCATGTGAAGATTGGCATGTGAAAATATCATAGGCTATAGGCGTACATAGAATGATATAGAAACCCATAGTCATTATTGGATGCAATCACCTCCTGGTAAAAATCATCATTAAAAATAGTGCCAAAATACTGTGTTAACCTTGGTAACTATAAGTGCCTACAATGACTTTAGTGCATTTTGTGGTTATGATTTGCAAGATAGAACATTACAATGTACTATGTTGAGAGTTCTCACCTTCAAGACAGACGTGAAAACTAAACACTAAATTTAACCTAAATGAATTTGATTTACTAAACACATACTTGAAGGAAGTTTTCGTATGTATTTTAGTAAACTTCAAACTTTAAAAAAATTTTTTATCATTTACGTTAACAAATCGTGTTTTTATAACAAATACCAGATATACCGGACAATAACTTGCCATGGCGACTTCGGTGACAGATATCTTTTAATAATATAATCGGTGTGCTAATAGCCAAATTTCAAGTTCTAGATAAATTATTGTTGATTTTGTGAGCCGAAAAAATTTGCCCTAACTAAAAAAAGACGAAGAAGCATCCCATTGCATATACTTAGGTCCCAAAATTGATACAAATTTGTATCAATATAATTGTCTGCGTGAAAAGAATTGGTCTTGACCCTAAATATAGTAGCTGAACCTTAAGTAAAATATTTGTTGACAGGGGCGTCGTAACGGATGGCCGGATTGGTAAAATAATCAGCGTGCGCTATAGATATATCTTAGATGGACGCATCTACACACCAACAATGACAAATATACATATATAGTATAAGTATTATATACACTATTGGAAATTTCTGTTCATTTATTCCTTAGTATAGGAAATTTTAAAAATACAGAACAACCGGATTTGCTGAATAGTCTTTCAGCGTTTCTTACCAGATGCCTTTCATTTATGAAGAATGATTGAACATGTTTGCTACTGTTTTGTACCATGAAACGCATACAAATTAACACAATCCCATAGAATTGACATAGACTGAATGACACATGTCATGCAAATTATTACGCTGCTCTCCAAAAGTTAATATTTAACCAAACAAACTTTGTTTGTTTTATTTTACATTAAATAATGACATAATAAGATTATAGAAAGTTAAAGTGCATTGTGGGCCCATATGTGCAGTAGCATGGCTATTCGAGGCGCAGAGACCGGAGTTAATAAATGAGATTGATTGTCAATGAAAAAGCATGATTGTCGAAGCAATAGAAATCGGAGAAAATCTATCTCAGAGAGATAGATTTGCTCCGATTTGCAAGTACTGCTTTAAAGCAGCTCTAACACCATCATGACTACCAATTTTCCTTAGCCAATTTGGCAAGGAATTCCATGCTGATGACACTTGATAGGCAACCCGTCTATGGCTACCATTAGAGGGGAGGGTGGAAGAGGTAATGAGAATAAAGAAAATAAAAACTGCTGTCTGTATAAAGCTAATGCAAATATTACTAAATATATATTATGAATTATTAAACACTATCCTTTTCACAAGACATGAGTTTTTTCAAGGGGCATGATAATGCTTTTACTAAATAAGAGACACTGACAAAGAATATTTTAGTCCATGTAACTCTAGTAACTAACTTTTCTAATCTATTGTTATACACATTTATAAAATGATCAGTATTTGTGAGCTAAACAGGAACTGCGCCTGCTCGTTTGAAAAAGCTCAAAATGAGTCTCAAGCTGTGGCTAATCTATATATATGAGTTATGGTCTCTTATTTATACTGATACTAAGTATAAAAGCTAAGTATATTAGTTGTAGTTTAGTATTCTGGAACCATCTAGTTTCTTACACGATACTTTACAAGTAACTATTCTGGAATATTCCAGCTATGCATTAATGTTTTCTTGTTTCCTAAATGTTATTAAAGTTTTCTAGAATTATTTTTCTTAAATATTAGTAATGCAGGTTACAAATATTTTTAACTTAAACGCTTTGAAACCTTTTAGTTTTGAATACTGAATAATTATTTAGAGCTATAATAACCTGGAATAGGCTGAAGAGACCTGATGAAACTGTTTGGTTGACAACTGATGCTTTCTCACATTATCCTTGAAATGTTATCGAGTTCTCACTGTATATTTTTGCATATGCATATTTATATCTATGCATCTCATTTTTTCTTCATTCAGTTTACTAATGTTTCCCACAGAAAATAACTAGTATATGGGTAGTTACTTCCCCACACTTTCCTAAAATAAGTCTATAACAAAAATAATGTGCGGAATTTATTAGTCAAAGTATTTTACATTACATTCAATATTTTAGAAATGTACTAAATGTTTCTACCCTTGACCCTTCTAAAAATAGAAAGTTCACTTACAGCCTATTAACAGTGAAAAGAATATCAACAGCTTTCAATTAAGTTTGCAATAGGCTATGTGTAAGACAGCATCTATATTGTTGAAGATTAAAAATTTAGTTTCATCACTTTGCTATTTCTGTATCAACACAAACTAACGGGTAGAAAGAGAAAAGGTAGTTTTAAAAGTCCCTACGGTTGTGTACAAACACTCTTGATATCTATAGATGAGACGTCATAGAGCCAGTAAAAGGAAGTGTAATTGTATTGCAAGAGAGAAATGACGCTGCTATCATGTCATTTCTTTGGACAAACAGAGATAAAGACACAACAAAGTACCCTTCCTCACCATTAGGTAACTAGGTGAGCCACCTAATGGGAAAAAGTATGTTTGTGATGAAATTGGTTATTAACAACGGAAACCATGTACACTAAGGAAAACACTGGTTCACAGTATAATAGAGTAACTCACTTGAGACAGTATTTGCTTGTAATAATTGACTGTGAAAGAATGAGAGGTTATTTACTTTCTATTGTGAATTGCTCGTTATCTTGTTTTCCTTCTAGATTTCTTTTGAAGTAAAGATAAGACACGTAACTCAATGTCAACCCTTCACATAAACAGTCTGAATCCTCCAATCAGCCATCTTCTGTTTGTTTTGTCTTTAATCTATTTAAATAAAGACTTTTTCGATTGCTGTTTCAACTTTGTAAAATTAGCTCTTATTCCTTGGGAGACTTTCACATGTAATCTCACGCTAAGATATTATAATAGAGCGACCATGGTGTTCATGATTTAATTCTATGTAGAACTGCTCGTCTAATCTCTGCTATATGAAATGCATATTTTATTGTTGTTTTAAGAGATTTACAATCTGGAACAAACATCTAATTACTTAACTTGTTTGTTGATATATTTTTACATAATAAATAATACATATAAACTCCAAAAACAAACAATTACGAGCTATGATTTTAGGAGAAAATTCTTAAAAGAGCCACACCCATGTTTTTAGCATTATTTCTTAGCCATGTTTATGAAGAAGAATTGTTGAAGGATTTCCATAGTTATCCTATAATACCATCGGCGTAGGCAAAGCTTCTTGGAATAAGTCTAAGAAGATCATTTATATATATTAAAAATAATAACGGCGCGAGACCCCTATGGAACACCAGCATCTATTTCTTGCGTCAATGATTCTTTGTCATTCATGACAACCTTTTGTGAAAATGGGATTGAAATATTTGCAACGATTTGCTTCTAAAACCTGCAAATTTTAGTTTACGAAATTATATTTTGCGATTGACACAGTCACAAGCTTTGATGAAATCCAAAAACATTAAACAAATCTTTTCACCCCTTGTTTTTAGATCAAAACAATTTATGAACAGCATCAGCGCATGAGTGACTTTTTTCTGAAATGACACTGATAAGAATGCAAGATATTGTTTTTGGACAAATAAGATCAGATGTGCATACTTGAGTGCTTTTCAAAAACTTTAGATAAAATAGGGAGTACTAAAAAAGGGCAGAATTTGATGGGTTGCTATTATCTCCTCCTTTAAACAATGGAGCAACTCGTGCATGCTTCCATGCTGAAGGAAAACAGCTATCAATCAATATTCAGTTAAACATATCAATGATAATAACTACAATGAATGGAAGAGTTGCTTTTATCATTTTTACAGAAATATTGTCTAAGCCTGATGCTTCTGAATCAAGTATGTTACTGATGTATTTTACAATATCATGAGGAGTAAATTT
Organism: Watersipora subatra; assembly: GCF_963576615.1. Lineage (NCBI taxonomy): Eukaryota > Metazoa > Bryozoa > Gymnolaemata > Cheilostomatida > Watersiporidae > Watersipora > Watersipora subatra. The sequence continues at coordinate 10,578,449 of NC_088717.1, forward strand.
TGGAAACTCATTCCATGTGGTCTTCAAATCATTGTTTTGACAAAACAAATAAGGATTAGATGACGGTAAAATTGAACTTGAAAGTTTACTTGCAATGGTCACAAAATGTGAGTTAAGCTCTGAAGCTGCCAAACAAGTGTCGCTGCTTTGAGGTTTTTCATCTCTCACATTCAAAGTTTGCCAAAGCTTACATAAATCAACAAGCTTTGACTGTTTCACAAGTTTGTCGATACATTTTGCTTTTTTTTTTAATGAGATTCGTGACAAAATTGCAATGCTTTTTTTAAGCAGTCCAATGTTTCAGTTTTTCACCTTTTCTCTTAATTTAACATTTTGCTGTACCTTTTTGTCAAGCCAGATAGGTAAAGATTCTGACCTGACTTTTTTAGTTTTAGAAGTTGCTAACTTATTGACAGCCAAAGAAAACTTTTGGTTAAATATGTTAATCATGTCATTAGTGTTCTTTTTAATCAAAATATGATTCCAACTGATGAAGGAAAACTCATTTGAAATGTTGTCAGGATTGAATCTGGAGTAATCTCTATAAGTGATTTTCCGAGGAAATGAATTATGTGCAACACCAACTGTTCTTACAATGAATACCAAATTATGATCACTCAAAAACAATGTAAGTACTGTAGAACACTTGGCGTGATGAGAAAAATTTGTATACACATGACCAATTAGTGTGGAGCAGTTATCAGTTACTCTTGTGGGTTCGCCAATTAGTTGTTTTAATGATAACCGATTACATATTTTGCTTTTCAGATTGGTACTCTCTTTCGTGTTCAACAAATTGACAGTGAAATCACCCAGTACCAAAATTTCTTCAGTGTTGCTGTAACACTCTTTCACAAAGTTTGAAATTTTTTTATCCAGTCTACTTTTGAATTTGGAGGTCTATAAACACAAGACACCGTGTAAGGTTTTTGAAATAACTGGAATGACTTTAATGGAAAGACTATCAGAACCAATTTCATTAATAGCAAATTTAAATTGCTTGAAATTAATGGAGTGGTGAATATAGCATAACAAGCCACCACTTTGGTTATAGTGTTTATCATTTCTTTTCATATTTTACCTGAAAATTTTAAAGTGATCATCACCAGGTCTAGCTCCAAAAAATGTCTCAGAAAAACAAATAACTTTAAATTTATACTTAAAAATCAAATACTTTGCTTCATCCGTTTAGAAAATGAACCTCTCATATTCAAATGGGCAATGGGAAATCTTTTAGAGAAATTCATCACTTAAGAGGTTTAGCATGACATAAACTATGAGTTGATGGTATACTTATTCTATGTGATATGATATTTTGGTAGAATAGGAAGGCGAAAGTAATCTTCAAGCACCTCCATCTTTTACCATCTTTGAAAAATCATTCTATAGAGGCATCAAAGTCAGTATCATTGATATCTTGATCTATTTTATTGCCATCTACATCAAGTGAGACACCTTTAACAATAACTGCGTTCTTTTTAAAGCACATGAATTACATAATTTTATCTATCATATATTTCAATACATTAAAGTCTTGGCTTATGAATGAGCCTATATTTAATACACAAAGAATAATATAACTATAAAAAACAGGGTGTCAAAAATATGTCTTGCAATAAAAAAACACTTGGTTGCGGTTCCCAAAATGTGATGTCATAATTATTATTTAGCTTTAGGTCGTCGATCCCTTTCGCTGCCATTGAGGCTGTGTTTTTTTGTGACAATCGGTGCTGTTAAACCCAGAGAACGCTAATAATAAACTAGGATTCTAAATAATCAACAATGCCCGGGTATCACGCTAACGTCGACCAATACAAACACATGTTCTGGGTTAATTAATTATGCTTCAATAAATATACTGTTGTTGATAAAGGTAATGAAAATATATTGATTAAATTGTGACCTGCAGTGGCGTGGCCATATGACTATATGTCAATTGCACTTTTGCGAGATCTTTTCAATGCTTGAAATTAATTAGTCTCGGTCGGTCGGTCGTACCCCTCAACATCACGATAAAAAGATAAGGCTAGTGCATAATATCAATGGGAAAACATAGTATGGTGCTTAGAATCTATTTATCATAGAAATAGTTTGTACATGGAGAGCTAATGACACTGATTCTTTTGTCATCTTCATTGGCTCTCTCGAGTTGTCCTACCTTTGCTTGCAACTAGCATCATTATCGTAGTTGATGAATATTAGCGGTAAGCAATAAAATAAGCGGTAAGAGCACACAACGCCGAATATGAAAATTGTGACGTCACAATTTTTGATCCTATACCATTGAAAGTTTCTGCGTTAGAGCTCTGGGGAAATCCTATAAACGCCAACCAATGTCTGTCTCGCCATGTCAAACAATGGCTCATTTGAAAGCCAAGATATTGAAAAAAAAAAGATGAAACATTGCTTATGTAATTGATGTGCTTTAAAGGAATCTGGATCAATGGACAGCCTGTAGGATGATCCACCAAACAGATTAGATTTCCAACAATCTGTAACTCCTTTAGCGATGTCCCGTGATCGAAACTGAATCATAATTTTAAGATTGTTTGATTTGAAGTTGTAATGAGTAATGAGTTCAATGATGGTTGGCCCGTACTGACTGCTTATAGCTTTCCGTACCTGTGTCTTGATTAAAAGATTTATGTAAAGAAGAGTTTGGTCAAAATGAAACCACAATGTTTTGTTTCCAACAAAAACAGTTTTCTGTTGTTTAGATTGAGCCGCTTGCTTGACAGCTGTTGCTGGATAACGCTGATCAACATCCATTAGGGTAATATTTGAAGTTGAAAGCGTATTTTATTTGTTGCATGATTTACTTTCTGGGTTTGAGCACACTACAGTATTGGTTGATTGATTCCTTGGTGGTTGATCTTGGAAATTAAGATTTCGGTATGTTTTCTTAGCATAAGAACTCTGTTGTTCCTTGAGCTCATCAGATAATCATTTTGCATAGCTAGTAGTTTATTATCAAACTGATCTGATGACCATGACGAATACTTGTTGAAATCAGCCTTAAGGTTTTCTGTGGAAATAAATGTTGATAATATCTTGTCAATTTTTGTTTCCAACTCTGCAACTCTGGTGATTAGAAATTTTACTGTAGTACTCAATTTTGAGCAGTTTTTAAATGTTTCTGTAGCTTTTTTCAAAGTAGTATATGAAGCACTTGGTGAAGCTTTATGATTAATTGCAGACAGACACAAGAGCAATGATTGAATATATGATGGATAATTGGATGAAGACAGAGTTGAAAACTTATCAATGCACTTTGTTTTTATTTGCTCATTAAGAGAGTGGTTAATATCTGTTCATAGTGAGAAAAGAAGATGGCAAAATTTGTAAGCTTGTTCACAAGTACTCTACTCGTAGTGTTGTAAAAATTCACAGTGTACAAGACTGAATAACTTCAGTGTACAACGAGACCAGAATGGTCTACATTCTCCTTGATCGATTTCATTTTATAGTTAGAGGGTGGGTAAATTACAAAACCACGTTTGAAAACCTCATAACTGGCAGCAGGACAATTTATTATTATCTGTGCGTTTTCAGGCTTACCCAGAATGTCGTAGGCAGTTTTAGTCCTTTTGGTATGATCTATTTTCTTATGAAGAAATTTGATCCTGGACAAGATGTATCGCAGCTGACTGGATTTTATTACTCTGCTTGTTTCTTTTTCATAAGTCTGATTGTCCAATTTATCTATCTGCCTTATTTATTATTGTCAGAAGATATTTTTTTCCTCTTTTTTGATTTATGGCCTATTGCTTTACAGAATGTTTTAAAGCTTCAAAAAAGCAACAGACAGAGCACAAATTTTGCCAAGTGGCTGAGTGCCAAAATTCTATCAAGTGGTAGAGAGTAATAACTTAAACAGTTGTCACTGTATAACAGTTGAACATTCATAGCCAAAATATTATGAAAGTTAAACGAAGCTTTTATGTTACTGAGTGGTTGACTTAACTATTTTATAGACGTAATCACAGCGATAAAAGAACTCTCATCAAGAAGAGAAGTGGAAGAGTTGTTTTCTAAAAGCTGTTTGCTAAATGCTTGAAAAATGTAACTGTCTACTCTCTCGCATTGGTTACGTGCCTTGTAGACGTATTGTCAGGTAGCAGAAACAAGGTATAGTTGTTGACACTACAGAATACATATGTATATTTGTGTTTACATATAAGTAATCTCTCTTATCATTCAATTACATAAATCAGGCAATAACCTGACTATCAACAATGCCCTAGCGACAATTTGAGTCATAAGTATATTACAAATAGTTGGTTCAACAACAAAAGAGAAAAGGTACTTTTACAAATCTCTACGGTTTTGTACAAACACTGTTGATACCTATAGATGAGGCGTCATAGAGCCAGTAAAAGAAAGTATAATTGTATTGCAAAAGAGAAATGACGCTGCTATCATGTCATTTTGTTGGACAAACAGAGATGAACACACAACAAAGTACCCTTCCTTACCATTAGGTAACTACATGTATGTGAGCTACTTAGCTGGACTTAGGAAAAAGGTCTCTTTGTGATGAAATTAATTATTAAAACCGGAAAACATGTACATAAAGAAAACACTGGTTCAGAGTATAATAGAGTAACACACATCAGACAGTATTTGTTTGTAATATTATCTTTCTTTCCTTTTAATTTCCTTTTGAGGTAAAAATAAGACAAGATAAGGCAAGTAATCCACCGTCAATTCCTTACCTAGAGGGTCTCAATACTCCTCCGATCAGATATATTTTATTTGTTTGGTCTTTAATCTATTTTATTAAAGACTTCTTTTTTTGCTGTTTCTACTTGGTAAAGCTCGCTCTTATTCCTCGGGAGACTTTTACATATAATCTCATGCTAAGATAATATAATCAAGCGACCATGGTGTTCATGATTTAATTATATGTGGGGCTGCTTGTCTAATCTCTGCTATATGAAATGCATATTTTATTGTTCTTCTAGTAAATTTACATTATGGAACAAACACCTAATTACTTAACTTATTTGTTGATATATTTTTACACAATAAATAATATATATAAACTCTAAAAACAAACAATTATGGGCTATGATTTCAGGAGAAAGTTCCAAAAAGAACCGCACCCATGTTTTGACATTATTTCTTTACCATATTTTTGAATAAGCATTGTTGAAGCCTTCCCGTAGTTATCTTATAATCTTTTGTCACATTTCTTTACCTTTACAATCACAGTCCAGTGTACCATGTGAGTTCATCAGGTGTAACAACTCACTGTATAATTATTCCAGAGATTAGTTCAGGTGGTAGAGTGTCAGTGTACCAAGCTTAAAATCATGACTTTCAATCCTGCTGAAACTTACTACAGGTATTTACCCAAACGTAATGCTGTCTGTATAGCAAGTAAGTCACACATATTTGATTAGAGAAAATAATTGCAGATCACTTTTTGGGGTAGCAATACTTACATACTTGTATCAATCCACACCTACGCAGATACAAGCAGTAAATATTTTGACTAAACATTTTATTAAAATAATAATATATATTTATTTAAAGTTTAGCTATGCCCATTTTGAAATACGGTTTAAAATGCCGTTGAACTTAATTTTGACTTTGAATGAAAAAAGTAAGCCAGACAGTAGTGTAGTACGCCAGACAAAAATAAATTTATTTTTAATAAATGAAATTTATCAGCAAAAAACTTAGTAAGTAGTTAGCACATGACAACAAGATCTGTAACCTACAAGTGTACGTTATTGGAAATATAATAATGAAACTTTTTTTATTTACACTCCCTGACAATGAAAATATGACTTTACTAATAACTTGACAATAGATACATGCTGTGAAATAATACCTTTAATATATATTAAGTTGCTGAGTTCCAAACCTAACTTCAGCAGAAGTTTGCTTTACGCGATGACTGAAGACACAAAGACAGAAGAGATGATGAGAGAAACACACTGACCAGAGACACACTGACCGAAGACTTAACCAAAAACACATTTATCATTGCTTGAAACTACATTGCATTAAAAAAACAAGAACTATTTCTTTAAATATCAACCATACAAAAATGATTGATTTAACCATAAAAGAATAAAAAACTTGTTGAGCGTATTTATTTTTAGTACAAAACTAGATGAATACCCAACGTTGCACTAGTAATAAAAAGAGTTTTGAAACAAAAATTAATTTTTCAGGCATAATAAGTATGTTTACAATTACTCTATAGGACGACAAGGTCGCTGCGTGAAGTAGTTGTTAAAGCGGCTATCTGCAAAACCAGAGTTTTTGGGTTCAATTCCAATGCCAAGCGGCATTCTCCTATTTTTCATTTCTAACGCTAACAGTTAAAACTATTGCTATAACTGGACATACGGCAAACCGAAACACAAACAAACTTTCAGATTTATATACATGTATGTATAGATGAACTCATATAGTTATTGCTGTATAACAGTTGAGCATTCGTAGCCACAATAACATAAAATTTAAACAAAGCTTTAAAACCAAGTTACTCGGTGATTGACTTGAACAATTCTATAGACATAACCAAGATGATAAAGCAACTCTTATCATAAAGAGAAGTGGAAATGATGCTTCTAAGTGGAAGTCGTTTGTTTGATTAATGTTTGAGAAATATAACCGCCCCCTCTTCTGCTTGTGTTACGTGCCTTTTAGATGTATTGTCAGGTAGCAGAGATAAGGTGTTAATAGTTGTTGACATGACAGAATACACATGTCTACTTGTGTGTACATATAAGTAATCTCTCTTATCGTTCAATTACATAAATCAGGCAATAACCTGACTATCAGCAATGCCTTAGACTCAATTTGAGTCATAGGAATATTATGAATAGTTGGTCTAAATTGGAAAACTAGTTTGTTTCTAGGAAGGTACAAAATGCTTACCTTATTTTTATAAAATAATACTTTATACTATAAAGTAAGTTTGTGACAGTGGCACAATGTTATAACTGTCCTAAGAGTACAACTGCTTGCATATTATGTGTGTGGGAAATGAGTTAAACCAAAGTACTTGCTATATCGTATAATGATAAACTGACTGGGTCTTCAGCATTCAAAGTTATTAGCAGTAAATCTATTGTTAGTGTACATTGTCACCAAGTTGTGATGTAATTAGTGCTAAGCTGTCTTCATCTAAGAAATAAATAGTTGTTAAAAAACAACATAGCACGGTAAACCATATCTTTATATCTCACTAAAACCAGTTCATTTGTTAAGGTATATTGGCTGATCTATATATACAAACAAAGGTGCTTTTGATTTATATATGTTATGGTGAACATCTTAATGACATCACATATAAAAGTGAACTAAATGCTTTAATACATAATTCATTCACAAATGATGGCAATTTTTAACGCTAACATTAACACTTCAAAAACTTTTGCAGACAGCATCGGTTTTTAATTTACCAATCTTTGGTCAGTTCCAGCTATAAATTTTTCAAGAGGGGCTACAATAATAATTAAATAAACAGACAGGAATTGTGGAGCTGATTGAAACAAAACTTTTAGTTGGTTAGCTGCTCTAAAAGCAAGTTCACATCTTTAAAAGATTTTAACTGATGATGTGATGATCTTTGAACAAAAAGAATCTCAAAAGTCGAAATAAAGTCGTGACAAAAAAATCTCACTTAAAATTTTAAAGATGGCAGCCAGTTAGGTTCATATTCAATATAGTTTTAGTCAAAATAACTTGATAAACATAATAATAAAAATTATAATGGTTTCATAACTTTGGATTTTAGCAATATACTGTTTGTTTTTACCAAAATGGCAAACATTATGTTATAGTTTATAATAAATTATATAATAAATATAATATAATATCTAAATATAATAAATTTATTCAGTTTACAATACATGATGATACTTAGAAAGTACGTACTTGTTCTAGCATTCTTTCGTATAATGCATCTATAATTATTCTATTCACCAGCTGAAAGCGTTCTGAATGAGTCAAACTTCTAAAGCAAGTCTTTCGATGTGGCAGAACAAAGAGTCTTTTTTGCATTAGTTTATATAGATAAGGTAAATATACATTTATGCAAGCGTTGCAAATTATTAAAAATTAGCATTTTTATGAAGTAGGACATACACACTTATAATATGATAAGTAATTGTGAACTATATATATAAAATATAAAGAGAAACTTTGCCAGCTTGTTTAAAAAAGGTTTAGAATCTCATGCTGTGAATAATTCATAGATACAAGTTATGGTCTCATAGTATACATATATAGAATATTTTGGAGTTATGTTTATTAGCTTTATTTTCTTACTTTTCTGGAATCTCATTGCTTACTACATGACACTTTAGAGTTAAATATTTTTAAATATTCTAGCTTCTTAGCAGATTTGTTCATTTTCTAGATTTTACTAGAGTTTTCTGAATTTGTACTATAATTTTTTGCTGTAGATGACAAACAAATATTTGTGACTTGAACACATTGAAACCTTTTTTGCATTATATACTGAATATATAAATACTGAGTAGAATTTAAAGCTCTAATAGCCTAGAATAAACTGATGAAACCTGGCGTGACTGCTTGATTGACAACTGATAATGTTTCACATTATCTGTGCAGTGTAATCCCTCGACCAAACGAGCTGATGCGAAGTTTGGGAATTTTTATGATAAATACATGTGCACACAACTTACGAAAACTATTCATCAACAATGAGATGAACCCTTGTAATAAAATTTCCTCAACAAATTTAACCATTGTTTTGTAGATTAGTTAAAGTATAATAACAATACAAAACACATATAGGCCTATTTAAATATGTTACCAAGTATTTGTATATTCTTGAAAATCTCTTAAAACTTACCCATCTGATTGGATTATACACAAATAGACAAATTTATTAGGACGAAAATCATCACAAAACGCTTGAAAAGCTTGGTTTAATAAAAGTTAAGACCGGAAATTGAAACGGCGGGCGACAGAGAATAGAACGATTAAGTCGTGGGCATTTCGCGAAAAAATAACGCGCACATTTCACCAGTCTATGGCACTGTTTACTTGTAATCGAATTTATTCGAAGGTTTCTGTAATAAACGTAGACCATTTGAGGCGTTGACCGATTTATAGGTACAAAATTGTACAGTTTATCAGCCTATGTTTTTTTGTCCAATCACCAAAGGTTTCATTTTTTAAAACGTTAGCCGAAATTCTTTACAACTTATGTACAAGCTAGGGCCAAACTACAACGCCCCTTTATGACGAGAACATTTTTTATTTTGCTGCAGTTTGCATGAAACTTTTAGACGTGTGAATGCTCATACTTGCCTTCTGTTAAAGATCGCTATCAAAATTATTCTACGTACATTCAACGCAACCAACTTTCAAACTGTGTATAGTACACAGTAGCTTGCCATTTTACTTCTAATTTTGCATTTCAGAGTTATAATAAACATATTTTTCTTTATTATTTTGAATTACATACATTACAGTAGATTAGGCCTACAGCTTTATAACACTTTTATAACAGCTTTTATTTTGCTGCAGTTTGCAGAAATCTTCCAGATGCGTGAACGCTCATAGGTTTTCTATTATTGCTGTATTACTATATTAACAATATTGGTTATTCTAATAATATCAGTGCATTTTATTTCTAATATTGGCCAACATTGCATTTCTCCTATTGCAGGGAAAAGATATAAACATATAATATTTTCCTTTTGTTATTGCTGTATTACTATATTAACAATATTGGTTATTCTAATAAGATCAGTGCATTTCACTTCTAATATTGGCCAATATTGCATTTTTCCTATTGCAGGGGAGAGATTATAATAGGCATAAAATATTTTCCTTTCATTATTGCTGTTTGTCATGACCAAACACTTTTCAAATAAATTTTCTAAAAATCTATATAAATACCACAACTTCTCGATATTGTGAGCCATGACGTTTTGAAATGTAAACAAAATTGTGCATTGGTTTTCTATTATTACTATATTAATAATATTGATTATTCTAATAATATCAGTGCATTTCACTTCTAATATTGGCCAATATTGCATTTTTCCTAATGCAGAGGGAAAATATAAACATCTTTTCCTTTCATTATTGCTGTTTATTGTATATAATAACACCCACACCCAGTACATTACAGCTACCATGATTGCAGTTATCCTATTGCGCTGCAGTGCCATTTGACTGCTAATATTGCATTTCTCAACCATCAGTACCCTTTCTTTTTTTCTAATATCACTTTGGTCGTGGGCTGTATGACAGTGGAATTTCTAGTGTTAGTGTACTATTTAATTTTCATATTAGGTTACAATCAAATACACAAGCTATTTCTACACCTATTTAATACACATAACAATCTAAAGATGTGAGGCCGGGATATGAGCTACTACAGGTACAACCATACATTTCCCACTCTTCTCTATCAGTAGAGTGTGTCTTATATATTCAGTGTACTTTATACATCACATGATTTCTTGTTTTCTTAATATACAGTTTATAGTTTAAAATACTGCAGAAATGCTTTAAAATGTTTACCAGCTTTGAAATAAATTGAAATTATGTACATTATTTTTAAGGTGTAAAAAACCATTTGAATGTGTGAACGATACACTTTAGGAATAACATTGGTCGAATGGATTATGGCCAAAAACTGATTTTACGCTGTATATTTATGCAGCTATGTATCTCACTTTTCCTTCATATAGTTTACTAAATGTTTCCTACAGGAAATAACTCGTATTGGCGCAGTTACTTCACAGCAATAGCTAATCATTCTTTCTTGGAAAAAGTCTGTAATAAAAATAATATGCCAGTTTTGTAAGTTAAAGCATTACATAATACATTAAATATTTTAAAAACATACTAAATATTTAATAGAATTACCATTAGCCCTTTTTAAAATCAAATAATTTAGTGCGAAAAGTTTTTAGTTACAGCTCGTTAACAGTGAAAAGAATTTCAACAGGTCTCAATTAAGTATGCAACAAGCTGTGTAAGACAGCATCTACATTGTTAAAGATAGACATTTTAGTTTCATCACTTTGCTATTTCTGTGTCAACACAAACTAACGTGTCAAAAGAGAGAAGGTACGTTTACAAATCCCAACGGTTGTGTACAAACACTGTTGATATCTATAGATGAGTCGTCATAGAGCCAGTAAAAGGAAGTGTAATTGTATTGCAAGAGAGAAATGACGCTGCTATCATGTCATTTCGTTGGACAAACAGAGATAAACACACAAAAGTACCATTCTTTCCCATTAGGCAACTAGGTGAGCCACCTAAAGGAAAAAAGTCTGCTCATGATAAAATTGATTATTAACAACGGAACCATGTACACTAAGGAAAACACTGGTTCAGAGTATAATAGAGTAACTCACTTCAAGCACTATTTGTTTGCAATAGTTGACTGTGAAAGCATGAGATATCATTTACTTTCTATTATAAATTCCTTTTTATCTTTTTTTTCTTTCAGATTTATTCTGCGATAAAAATAAGACACATAATTCAACGCCAATGCTTCACACAGAGAGTCTGAATCTTCCTCCAATCAGCCATCTTTTATTCGTTTGTCTTCAATCTATTTGATTAAAGATTTATTTTATTGCTGTTTCAACTTTGTAAAATTAGCTCTTATTCTTTAGGAGACTTTTACATCTAATCTCATGCTAAGATATTATAATCAAGTGACTATGGTGTTCATGACTTAATTCGATGTACATATAGAACTGTTCAAGTTTGATCTCTGCTATACGCATATTTGAATGATGTTCTTGTAAATTTACAATCTAGAACAAACATATATTTACTTGTTGACATTTTCATTAAAGTACTCATTTTATATATTTATTATTATCTTATATACTACACACAAACATTGAATGTCTGTTTTCATAGATCAAACACATTTCACAATCAAAACATAAGACTAATTTACAACCAGCATCGGATAATTTTCACAAGGCTGCTGTTGCTGTTATATTGTTGCCATGACATCCTGGTGGTGAAAAAAAGCCTTCAACAAACCAAGCTAACTATAGTCAGCTAAGTTGAAAACAAGTCGTATAACTGCTAAAACCTTTTGACTGATGGTAGTTTTTCAATTTGAAAAATCAACGTGTTTGCTAGCGTTTGGTGCCATGAAATGTGTATAGATCATAGATATATATATATATATATATATATATATATATATATATATATATATATATATATATATATATATATATATATATAGGTTTATATATCTATGGTATAGATTAACAGACATGAGTGTGGAATTAATATAGACTTATGACACATGCCATGGAAATTATAACACTGCTGTCCAAAAATTACTATTTAACCAAACAGGCTGCTGTCTGTGTAGAAAAACATCAGAGATTTTGATGGGGAAATATAATAACAGATTATTTGAGCTTTAGGAGCTTGCAATACCTATATACTTGCAGCCACTTGTAGTGCCTGACAAATACTGAAGAGACTTGACACCTTCCAGCAAGTGTCAGACGCTCATTAACTCGACCATGCTTTGATTGCAAAGTTACATAGCCACAAAAGCCTTCTATTAGAACAATTTGGAATTTTAAGTTTAACTATACATTTTGAAATACAGTTTAAATTGCTCAAAGTTATGCAAATTTTTAATATTCAGTAGAAAAACTTTAACCAGACATGACGAAACACATGATGACCAAAAAAACGATAAACATAACAATAACTTAATAGCCAAAGATGCACAGGTGAAGTCGATTTACTCATCACAATTTCTTGTCAAGCACTTATAATTAATTAGCTAATTTTTCTTAATTAGTTTAAGCATTCATGCACTTTTTTAATTAAAAAAATTAAAAAAGTTCATGAATGCATAAGCTATTACCAAAGTCAATATTTTTACCCGCATATATAAGTTAATAGAGTCTTTTTGTTTGCGAACACTGGCTATGAGAAATAAAACAAAGAATCAACTGGGAATATATTTAATCCCACAAACTACACTATGTACTTCTATTATTAGTATCTACGGAAGGTTGTTAACCAGCCATTCAGAACATGTTTTATTATGGCGCTGCTATCATTTCATCTTCCTACACAAACAACGCTTAACATGCAACTAGGAAACCTTCCTAGGTTGGCTATCTAAAGGGAAGAAGATACTGTTATGATGAAATTTCCCGTATCAACAGTAGAAATCATATATATATAGAGATACGCCTTAACAGAGTATCATACAGTGAAACATTTCAGACATTGCTTTTTTGGCATCACCACATATAGAACAACATGACAAAGATCTGGCACCTGTTAACAGGTAACATCTCCACACTATTTCTAACATAGCTAGTAGTTTTATTATTATACTCAGAACTGGAAATATAATGGAATTGTATGAGTTAGCTAAAGATTTTAACTACTCCTAAAGAACCAGGTACAACAGAATATTTTATTGTATTTAGCTATTGTTTCAGGTTTTCTTACCATAACTCACCTGACAAAAGCAAATACTATAAGATCTTCATGTTTGCTGACATCTCCCCAGTTCAACCAGGCATATGTAACCTACTGGAGTGTTTTATCTTTCCTGGTAAGTCTGTCTATTAAGATGTGCTGACACGCTGCGCTCTGTTAATAATTTTAATATAGGATTTTGTGAGTAAATCATCAAAGTTCTGCCTGTCTTAACGACAAACATTTAAAATTGGTTTTCTTCATTAATTAAAAGTTTTTAAACACTTTTTACAACAAAATAGAAAGAAACATACAAGTTTATAATTTAATAGCATTATTGATAGATTTGTACTGATTATTTGAAATTGTCAAACCATACAGGTCTATGGTTGTGATAGATTGATCAGTAGCCAAAAATATTTTAGCTTGTGATCAACAGATGCATAGTTTCATTCTTGTCAGATAATAGTAACATTGCATAAAGATGACAGCATCATTTAAAGTAGAGAATTTATTATCTATTACTGTTTTTAATGACATCGTTTAATCTATACATTTGCCTTTACAACACCTATTTATCATGATTATAATTGTCAAAAATGTTTACATATATCTGCATGTAGGCTATATATCGCAGCCTGAATATTGTCAAGCGCGAAGCAGTGTTACAACTGCTACCAAAATATTTAGTCATATCCAACAGCATCTAGTTTGGATATAATAGATTCTTATAGTTGAGAGTTCTTTTTTAAACTTGATTATCTTGAAATGACATAAATGTTTTTTTAGATATAAATAATGTTTATATATTTATATATATATTTATATGCATATATATTATATATGCATAAATACATATATCCGATATATATAAATAAACGAATAAATATATAATTATATATATATGTGCTTATATGGGTACGAAAAATATATACATGTATATCAAAGTAATGTCAAGGTTGTCTCAAGATAATCAAATAAAAGAACAGACCTTTTAACTCTAACAACTGAGTATATTCTATAGTTTCACAGTTATTAATTACATATACTTTAGCTGTTTGTGCCCAAAAAAACAGTTCAATGCACTGCATATGGATGCGTTTACAGAATAAGGAAAATGCAATTTATTAAAACTGATTTGGACTAGATGATGTTTTGTGCTAGTACAATTGTAGTGCTAATGTTTTGTTTAAAGAGCACAACTCCAAATGAAAGCACCACTATGGTTAAATTGAGTTTTCTGTGCATGCATGAGGATGCATTTTTAAAATAGTTGAAAAAAAAAACTGCTTTTTTTTATTATTTTTGGTCATGTTATACTTTGAATGTTTTTGAGTCTCCAAATGTTTATGCTGAATTTTGTTCGTGTTTTTTTAGTAACGTCAGAAGAAAGTCTGTTGTCAAATCTGTTGAAAACCATGTTGTAAATTCTCTTTCACACATATTTACATATCTTTTTATCTTTGCTGCTTCTACAAGTGTTACCTCTCATGGTAGACTTTTTCAAAACAATTTTTGCACAAGTTTGCACTCTTTTTTCCTAGAGTTGCAGGATTTATTCAGTCAAATCACTGCGTTTGTTCCTCGCTATTTTATTATCCATGTCTCTATTAGTTCTCGTATTTCGCCAGTTAGGAAATTATTAGGGTTGGGCAGCAAAATACTATTTTTACAGAGTGGTCATTTTTGCCCGCATTAGTTTTTGCATTAAAGCTGAAGGACCAGGGGGAGCTGGTGGAGGAGGGGGTAGAGGAGGGAGTGGAGGAGGGGGTTGAGGAGGGGATAGAGGAGGTAGAGGGGGAGGATGACTGTATCAAGTTTTACTATTTTATATATTTCACGAATTGAAATTTTCAGTTCAAGTTTTTTTGCTTTTGTATAGAACCTACTGGCATGTCTACAAAATATTTTCAACTTTGTTTTTTCCTTAATCAAATGTCTAACTGAACCTAACTATTAGTTGTGGCATTTCAGTAGATATTTGATGGATCTTTCAAAGTTTGTATAAATTACTGTATTACTTTAAGCTTAAAATATTCGTATATTAAAGTATAACACTCGGTGTTAATAGCAAAAGCAACTAGCTTCTGGGGAAATTTCAAAGTACATCTTTTGTTTACATTTCAGATTTTAGCAGAAGCTGTTGAGCTTTTGCTGTTAACACAGAGTATCTTATTTTAAGCTTAAAAGAACATAATAATCTACGCTAATTTTAAAAAATAGTTTGCAAGTCAGCTGAAATGCCAACACCAAACTCAAATTCTAAATGCCTACGTTAACTCCTAATGTTTAATAATTATGCTATACACCAATGATCAATGGCTATGCTAAGCTGCAACAATATAATGTTTTTTTTAGGAAGAATTACCAACACTTGGAGGTTGTGGCATACGCTGTTCAGAAATAAGATCCTGGGAAACATTTGAGGTAACCATTTGATAAATTCTGAGTAAAAGTTCATTTATATACTGTTTTTTACATGTTTAAGTTGTGAATAACTATAACTTGCAGAAGCAGGAATTAGAAGGCAAGCAAAATTAATACAGAATACAGAAGCAATAATTGACAAACTGTTATTTAGTATGAATAACTTTTAAAAGGTGATAGCAATCAGTTAGTCAGTCAATCTTATAGAAAATTCTAGAGATTGCCATTTTCATTAATCTGCTAGTTCTTACTTTGTAGTTATACCTACCGTTCTATTATATATATATCTTAAATGACACTATGTATATAACATATATTATGCATATACGTATACCTGTACATATAGAAATCTATACATAATATATACATAATATATACATAATATATACATAATATATACACGTACTATATATACGTACTATATATACGTACTATATACACATACTATATATACGTACTATATATACGTACTATATATACGTACTATATATACGTGCTATATATACATACTATATATACATGCTATATATATACATATACATACTATATATACATATACATATACATACTATATATACATATACACACTATATATACACATACATACTATATATACACATACTATATATACATACTATATATATATGTATATGAACTTTTCATTCCAAGAGATATATATATATATATGTATATATCTTGGAATGAAAAGTTCACTGCGTGCAGGATGTGAACTCACAGAGATTGCATCCTGTGATCTCTGCAGGATCACAGGATCCTGCAGTTGCAGAATCCTGCAACTTGCAGGATCCTGCAACTTGCAGGATCCAAGTTGCAATTGCAACTTGCAATTGCATAGCAATTGCATATCTCAAACCACGCATTTAACCACTGAGCTACGCAGTCCTTAGAATTCCAACGCTCTTACCATATACCACATACCCTTTTCTTGATTGCCCATGCCAAATGCTGTATTAACTGATCCTTTGCCTTACGAGTTATGATGCTCCCTGTTATAAAATATTTTTCGCCTGACTATAAAACACGATGCTTTTTCATCTTTGCCATACTAGGGCAAATTTGTTTTCCGGCATATGTTATCAACAATAGTTTCTCTTGAGATTAAACTTTGGCAATTGGTATGCGTTACCTGTTTGCACATCCGTTATTGTAAAGATAGATTATCTCAAACAGAAAAGTGATAACATTTTAGTTAAAATTTTACTAAAATACATACTGAAACTTCATTCAAGTATGTATTTAGTAAGCTAAATTTAGCGTTTAGCGTTTATGTTACACGGCTGTCTCGAAGGTAAGAACTCTGCAAGTGGATGATTTTGAGGATTTTTACCAGGAAGTGATTGCGTTAGATAACTACTATATGTATATGTACCTATACTACTCCATACGTTTATACAATATTCTCGCCTTTTGATGCTGACACTGAAATGATCTAAAATCATATAATTGTATACCAAATCATTTCTTGTTATAATCCTAGCAAAACAGACTATACTTAGCCATTATTTGCCAATGATTTCACATTCACGAATGAACACCCTTACAGTTTTATTTTTCCTTCTAATTTGTTTCAACATAACACTTCTTTCATGATATGAAATATAAAAGTTACAGTTGTTTGAAAAAATTTAAAAACCTTTACACTCGTTTTCTTTTTTCTCATGATAGAAAGTTTAAAAGTTAAAATGGTAAATGTTTTATATATTAAATAGAAATAAATTTTTCGTTCAGAGACTTTTTGTATTACCCAAGCAATGCCCAGCATTCATGTACAACAATTATAATGTAGATAAATATCAAAGATACTAATGTATAATGTTTTTATATTTCTTTCATGCGATATGACAATTACAAACAAATCTCCCAAAACATATCTTTTTTTAAACAGTATTTCACCTTGCAATAGAGTCACAAAACTATAAATTTTATGATTATACACAATGTAAAAATTAATCTTTTTATAAATTTTGTTTGTGTCATAAAATAAAATATGTCAAATAACTTGTAGCATATTATCTTTTGTAGTTATACCTAGAGTTCTTTAAGATCTACAATTTTATTAAAGAAGATTACCCTGATCCAACTGATGACATATTTCCAGATGTCAAATACGCAATGCTTATGTTCTTAGAGAAGTTTCCACATAGTTATGTAACAAGGGCGGGTGCATATCCTGCTCAAACAGAGGGAGGTGAGTAACCTCAAGATAACTATTCTTACTTTGAGCAAACTAATAACTAAAAATTAATGTTTAACGTAACAAAATATTTGTGCCTACATAAAATTATAAGGCTTTTGGAACCAAGATGATTTTTAGAAAGAAGCTCTCAGGGCTCAAACCATACAACCTAACCTCACCATTGTATCTTTATATTTTCATCTCATCTATCTTTATTTATATTTTCATCTTACCTGTCTTTATTTGTCCTTAGTTCATATTATGCCTTGAAGATGAAAAATAGGCTGAATTTGGTAAATGGTTTGTCTACTGGTGAATCACATTCGTGTGCAAGAAGTTATCTCTTCACAGCAAAAAACTTACACTGAACAGACAACTCTTATTTATCATGACACAAACTTCTAATACAAACTCTGAAAAGCAAATTCATACAGATTATTTTGAAAAACTGCAATTACATTGCCTAATGCATATTTCATGCAGATTTCATCCGGATTTAATATGAATAAATAAACTGGTTATGTAAAATAAAAGGGAAAACATAACTGATGTTTAAAATTGTGCGATAAAAACATCCTACAATCTGCAAATTTAATAAAATTAACATTATTTGTCAATCCGGATAATGAAAAATTTAAAACATGTCTTATTATGCCTCAGCAAGCAGTGAGTAGGTCTGAGTATTAAGTGAGCAGGTGATTGACTTTACAAAGCAGGTGATTGACTTTACAGGGCAAGTGATTGACTTTACAGGGCAGGTGATTGACTTTACAGGGCGTGTGATTGACTTTACAGGGCGGGTAATTGACTTCAAAGAGTAAGTGGTTGATAATGCAAAGCAAAGCATTTGACTGTAGACATCAGGTGATTGGTTGCTGAGGACGATTTATAAAAATGTAAAAAAGAAGTTATTGAGTATAAAGAACAGGTACTTACATGTAAATATTAAGGACAGGAAAATGAGTGCTTATGACAGTTGATCGAATAAAGATGGTTGTTAACTGAATGTACATGGCAGGTTATTGAATGAAGGTGGTGGGTGATGGAATACGAGAAACTGGTAGCTAAAATTAAATGGGTGGTACTTAATTGTAGTGAACAACGTTGAGGTGATGGACAAATGTTTGACTAATTGGCATCAGTTTTAATTGTTTTGTTAATTTTACATAGCTTCATTGCTTAGTACTGAGCATTACTTTTTTAACATGTACTTTAGACTACTTCAGATGTATTCGAGAGTTTTCATCTCGTGTTATTGCAAAAACCTTGGACCAACCAACTATCAAGTGGACTGACTGAGAGTATGTTTAATAATACATGAATTACTGTTGTCTTTGTTTTATGACTCATATTGATATTTTTGTTTTATGCAGATTTTCTGTGCTCCGCTATCAAGGCAAGAGACATTCTGCAGTGTCTAATTCTCACGTGCGACTCATAGGATTCTACTCTCTCAAATGGATCTCATTCTTTCATTAGTCATGAATTATTATTCACAAGTATATTCTGCTTTCCAGAAACCATTTTATCATATTTCTAGCAGCAATGATTTTTTGCACATTTTGCTCATTTGTTGCAGTTGGACACTCTCAATGGGTACGGTGCTCTTTCATATCCCTTTTAGTAGACCCAATAAATGTATTTCTTTAATTTGAAAAATACACGCTTTTAATATCCATATCTATTGTTGCATACATCTGTGACGAAACTAAAATAGTTTATTTTTTTAAGAAGCTTTCTTGTAACGTTCATCGTCTGACGAAGTTCTTAACGAATTGAAGCACAATCCGCAAAGATTTTAACTAGAGTGAAAGCTCACTCGTTTGTATTAAAGACAATGTTTTAAAATTTGTGCTATAGCCATGACACTGGTGTATTACTATTATAGTAGTAAAATTAAAAAACTTTAATTGACGCGATTATAAGTTTAAACTGTGTTTTTAAAAACTAATAACTTAAACGAATCTTTGCAATTGCTAGCAATAAACACTGGAATATGCAACAATGTAGAACACACGTAATACTTTAATATTTTAATAGATTTAGTATTTGATTAGTCTGTGACTCTATCACACTTTCAGCATAAGGATCAACTTGAATTTATAAAATTTGGTGTCATGGAAGCTGACTTGCATTCATTTCCTTGAAAGAGTAATGACTTTCACAGGGAGTTACATCAAAGCATGGAAATACAGCGATTTTGCTATTTGCATCATTGTTTACACATCATTCACCAACAAGCAAGTGTCCAACTTTTTGTTTCATTTAACTATTAAATATTATGAAATAAAAAAAAAAGATACAATGCCAAACACGCTTTGAGGGATGTTGATAATGCTTCCAAATCAGTTTTTAAGCAATAACAAATAGCCACCTACTAAGACCTGTCTGATATACTTAACTTACCTACAGGGGTAGCTTAAATAGTTGTGCTTTTTAAGTGTCCGCGCACCAAATCTTGCTCAGAGGACAAATTCTGATAAAAAAACGGCAGAATGTATCAGTGATGAGCAGCCTAGTGTCTATGAGCAAGAGTGTATGTGGAGCTCACCAACAACTCAAATGATCCATCTTTCTATTGCAGTCTTTTAGCAAGACAAGCATACGCAACAAAACCTTTTGCTGTTAGACACTAAATATTTTTCGTTAAGCTTGGATTAAACCACTTAATTTTTGAATGTTTACAGTTACATCGACAGTTATACGTTTCAAACTCTTTTGCAACATACAAAGAAAAATGGCAAATACATGTTAAGCAGAATCATAGTTGTGTTCTCTAGAAATACTGTCATTATCACCTTATTACCTATACTAGCTGCATGCTTGGCGTTGCGCAGGTAATAAAACAATTATTCACTAAATTCGAGTAACTTAGAGTAACTTACCTCATAAACTAGTTAGTAATCTTTACTAAACCAATTGCTGTGTTTGCAAGTGGCTTAATAATCGTTCTGTTACGCAAAATGATCATCAGTGCTAGTTCACAACCTCAAGCGAATTAGGCATGAATATTTTGACTTGTAATTACAAGTACTCAATGCTTGGCAATCATAGTGTAGTGGATTAGATCGCTGGACTGTAGACCAGAAGGTTCCGAGATTAAATTATCTGCCATACGAATTTTTCATTCCAAGATTTTAATCGTTATAGATGGACATACGCACAGGCTGAGAATTATATACATACACTAGCGGAACGCCGGCGTTGCACGAGTATTCAAAAATACAAAAATATTATGCTTATAAATAACGAAGGGTAATGTAGTTGCCCACAACTTGCTATTTGCCTGATACATGGTCAATGGTTAATTTGAGTAAGCTTACTAATAAGAGCTAACTATTTAACTAACTGCTCCCCATGATGTTATGGTGCAACGCCGTAAAAAGCGGTAGCCTATTTTCACCCATATAACAACATAAGTATATCGCCTAATGAATTTATCAAGCTCACGTGGTGTAATTGGTAAGGGATCGGACTGGCGAACAGGAAGGTCTGAGATAAATCTCCTGCGATATAGATTCTTTATTCCAAGATTTTAATAGCTATATGTAGCTGGTGGTGTCAATCCGTCTGCAGAGAATTACATAAACTCTATCACTTCACCCTTATCACAACCTGCCGGATCATTGACTTGTACAAATCAATGTTGCTACATTGTACATTATGAGAGCACATTCATTTCACTACAACTTTAGTGTTTGACATGTAAATTATTCTAAATAATGCATTCCTTGCTATTTCATCAGCGAGAATTGAAACATGCAAGTCTATTTGGAAAGATATAAGCAGTTAGTTATCATGGTTTCAGTCAGCTATGAATCATACTGATGCTGCCTTAATGTCATTTTATGCAAAAACCCAAGTTTAAATTGTTTCAAGACTGTCTGAATATTAACCAAGAAAAGTGCATATTCAAAGTAATTTTCATCTAAATCTTTTTATTACTCTTTTTTTCTCTTTTTATTAATCTTTTTATTACTCTTTTTTTATGAACACTTTTTTACGATCTTTGGGAAAATTTCATAAGGAAACGATTTGCTCTATCAGTAACAGAATTAGTCAATGAGATATTGAGACATCATAACATTCTGAAATACTAAACCTGGTGCTGACGCTTTAAAAAGTGTGGAACAGTGTACATTGATAGCTGTTCAAGTGTTTGCGTATCGAATAAATTTATTTATGCCTGAGGGCCAAAGCTGATAAACGACTCAGCATCTAATCTCATTATACAACTGACTTGCTTAATACAGGAGAGTGGTGACTTGACTCCAGACTTAAGTTGAGTAACAATCAATATGAGAATCGATTCAGTCGAAAAACACTTTCTCTTCCCTCGTTGCAGTACAGCCATGACATGTAATCGATTGTTGGCGTGCATTTTTGCATATGCAAAAAAATATGCAAAAAATGCTGGATGCATTAAAGCTATAAGTTGACAAGATTAGATCCTGTTTAGGGGGGAATAGTGAGCCTGTCTTTGTCAAACTTTGGTTAGCCTTTGTTCAGGGTCAGTGCCCTTAATTCCCACTTTAGTCCTTACAAGAGATACAATGTTTTGTACTACCATGTGCTTTATGAGTTGAGCTGGGAATTGCCTGATAAGTTGACAGCTATATAGCAAGGTGCCTGATGAATGATGCTAAGATCAGAGTACCACCCTAATTCTAGCTAGTGAAATATAGTCCTTAACCACTCAGACCATAAACCTGTAATTCTCACAAAGGAAGTCATGAGACAGGCTCATTATAATCTCGGGCATATGTGGAACTTATGAACACTCTATTGTTGTCATGTTTGACACAGGGTTCAGAATCACTGCGTCTCCAAATGGCTTTGGAGTTGCTTCCACTCTGAACCATTGAAAAGGTAAAATCCGAATGCATTTGATGCCATTTCGCTTCACTAAAAAGTGTAAAGACATTCGCTGTGAAAGTATTTTGACATCATAAAAACACTCACTGCTGATGAATCTGAATCAGTCATACTCGCCTAAGCTCTCCCCAAGTGGAGGTAAAAAGTTTTCAAGGCACAACCATGCGTGCTTCTGCTACAAAAAACGTTGTACCGCTACCAACTACTGTTTCTGCTTAACTTTTTTCCTTTTCATTAACATTTACATGACAAAGATAGATTTCTCGTATGAGGATGATGAAATAGTCACATTTTAGTGCAACTAGTTGACTATAGTTGAATTGAAAAGTGACCGTGACCCGAAAGCGAGTCTACTCTAATAAGTTCTATTTTGAGGAGTACATTGTGAACTTTGGAAAGTTTTATAGTGCAACTGCAAATCATGAAAAAAGTAGGGGGTAAATCCTTCAAATTAGTCAACCAATTTAAAACCAGCTCTGCCATTACTGAGCAATACCAAGTTTATGCAATTGATAGTAATAAACATCAATACTTGTGTTTAGTCTGATCATACAATCTTACCAGAACATTAGCCTGTGTGTCCAGAGCTTTTACACCAGCGATACACAAGGTTTGCTGTTGATCCTAAAACAATATTGACTATCCATCATTTTTTTTGACGTCATCTAGAGGTTTGCACATGTGCTCGTTCATGAAAAAGCCGCCATATTTGTAGAAAACGATCGTTTTTTTTTATTTAATAGTACTTTTTGGTGTTGTTTTGATACTATAATAAAAAAATTGCAAACTAAAGCATCGTTTTCAAAAATTCATAGCAAAAGCTTTGTGTTTGTATCAATATAATTTCTATAAAGATGGCCGACAACGATTAATAGACGTCACAAACAAATGAAGGATACATGACAGATACATTCATTCAGAGCTCAAGGGAGACAACTACAGTGAACTTTCTACAGTTCTATGGCCATCAAAAAATCGGAAAGTCATATAATAACTAACTTACTTTTTTATAATATTATAGAATAACTAAAACCCATATTCATATGGACGGTTATGACCACTGTCTGAATGCCCTTAATGCTGAGGAGCTACATGTAAATATGTTTTTGAATGTTTGCTGTCTAAAATATTGAGATTCCATCTCCAATCTGCCTGACCATTCATTACATTCCTACGTCTCCAGAAAAACTATTACATCTTATATCAGATACCAACACCTTACCAATTTACACTATAGAACGGAGTTATGTAAAAGGAGCTTTTTCTTTCAATACCCATCATTTACTTTAGCATTTTTTGTTTTCGTTTTTTGTCTCGTGGTCTAATTTGCTTTAAACGACTTTGACCGGTGTAAATGAAATTAATATCCAGTTATCTTCCTTTTCAAAGACTGTTTCACAAACACGTTTTAAAAGGAAGCAGCAAGTAGAGCTAACTAAAGACTGCTGTCAAGCGTCAATAGAGAGAAGTTAACAAGAATGCTGCTGACTCGAGTACAAGTCATCATGCTGCTTTGCTAATGTCTAGATATTACTGTTATTAGCTTGTTTAATGTTACAACAGTAGGAGAGTCTTCAGATTTCTAACAACTGTAGAAAATACAGATACATACAAATTGCTATCCGCATTTCTAAGTCCATAAAAAGGTAGATTTGAGATACATGTACATAACAGCAGTCAAAAGACATGAGGAATATCATATAACTTGTATTCTTTACATTTCATGATGATTGCACGTTATTATGATTTTATGATGATTGATTATATGCTTGTTGATTTACGTATCAAGGAGTGAAGTAACATGAGTGAGAGCACAAGTCATTTTTGCAGTTCTTCACACGATCTGCTAGACACCAGTGTAATTTTTCATCACTCTATGCTATGAGAAACTCTCTGACTTTTCAACATTGTTCATTATATGACTCACTAACAATCAGATTAACCAGTTTTCATGTGACATGTTCAAAACTTGGCAAAGAGTAGACAAAAAGTTCTGTGACAGTTCAAAGTTCGCTTTTTAATAGCCGGACTTTGAACTTCTAGACTTGTGCCAAGGGTAAATCATTTGAAAAGCGACATGTTCTGCCAAGTTAGTTAAAGATTAATATGGAAATAAACTTCTGAATCCGCTTCATCAATCTTGTTGGCTCGCGATTCTAACAAGGAAACAAAAACATGACATACAGTGAACTTCATAAAACAGAAGGTCTGAGGAAAGATTAATGTAATTGGTTGTTATGGTGTAACTAGTTCTTACGGTCCCTATCGATCCCTATAAAAATTATGTAATTTATGTGCTTTAACGTAATTGGTTCTTATGGCAGAACTGGTTTTTATGGTACCTCCCAGACTCGGTTAAACATAACTTTTTCAATAGAGCTCCTGAATGTGTAAAATAATTTTATATAGTGTTTAATCCTTGCATGAAATGTACTGAAGATGCACTTGACATGTGGTTGAGGCGCTCTTGATATGACTTTGACGCACGTTCAAGGTGCACTTGACGTGCACATGATACTGTTAGGTAGTGATTGACACTTTACTTTCAAATGGATGAATAAGTTTTAAAGAAAAACATGACATGTTAGAAATGCCAGAAATTTGCTAATGAATGTTAAATGCTGGTATACAAAATGATGCATACAAGCTGATCAGTATATTACATTTGGTTGTCGTACTAACGGGTTGCCATTCATTCCAATTTGTTGTTGAAAAATTGGGGTACAGTTTTAGGGGCCAAAGTATTCTATTTTCATAGGCTTTCCTCATTATACACACTAAATAGATGTTCAAAAATGAAGTCATAAGCATGTTTAATGCTTCTTTCTTATTCTATGCTAAAATGATAAATAAAAAGGCTAACTAATTGCTTCTGATAACATTCGTAAACCCAAAAATACTTTAACTCAATCTACAACACGACAAAGGAAGGCTTGTGCACCCTTGAATGGTTTTACCAGTTGTTCTCATTTGGTCTCAATTCATACCTCTCAGGACGTGCTTTAAATCAATAATTATAATACATCTTTCTTTTAGGCCTTTTATGAGGATCGCTAGACTTCAACTTTGATTGAAGCTTGAACTTCATTGATGTTTGAAGTAGGAACTTTATTGAAGTTTAAAGAATGACCTTTTATTCTCAACACGTTGTGAAGTCTTTTACCTCCTGTTTTAAAAACTTCTCATCACAACTACATATAGATATTTTGCTGACAGCTAACAACTGGCTAGCTGACCAGGTCTCAACGAAAAACAGAGCAGGGTAACTGGTGGCTCCATGCTGCAAAAAAACTTGACTGAGTCCTAGTACTAAAATATAGCATCATCATTGATTGCCAAAAAAGAAAATTCCATCAAAATATACATAAAGAGTGGAAACAACTACTACCAAATAAAGAAACGGCCAGTCATTCCACGAAGAAATCAAAATATTTTTGGATGTTGATTATACATGAAAACCCGCTTGAAAATTTTAAAAATGAATTTATATTAAAATGTGCTGCTAGTACTGTAGGTGGGGGTGTCAGGGGGGCTTAGTGGTAGTGTCTTTGGCTGTCAACCATAGAGTTGGTAGTTTGAGTCCTGCTTAAAGCTGATCCGACAAAAAGCCCCCAGCAAGCTTTCAACCCTAAATTGCTGGGTCTTTTGGATCTAGACCATAATTTGGAGGCCCCGTGTACCACACTGACAATGTGGGCACATTAAAGATCTACCTCTGTCCTCCGCACAAATGAAAATGGGCAAGTGAAATGGCTACCTGGTGCTGTCAGACTAGACGTGTTGCAAAATGTATTCCTTCAGGTTAATCTGACAGTTTGAGAAGAAGCCCTTGATAAGTGTTAGGACTACCCAAGGTAGCTTATAAAAAAACTAGTCCTGGTGGAGTGTTTCTCTACTAGAGAACATGAAAACCCTAGCAATCATTGTCACCACATGACAGAAGCATGCCATTACTATTACTGTAGGTCCAAATCAAAAGTATTTACAATTCATTGCATGACAGACAAAATATTGGCATAGATTCCCTTCATCTATTCGTTAACCATCAGTTTCTATAGCAACCATCAACTGTCTAGCTTTGGTCCACAAAAATTTGTTTAAAATTTAAAATGTAGTTTCCATGCCAACTAAGGATGATTTGTTATTAATATGACACTGAAAAAAGCCATTTATTTAACGCAAACCGCTTTCAGCTAAATTTATTCATGGATGCAAATGCCCCTCTTTCAGCGAGTCTGACTTTTTATTGGCTATCGCAAAATGAAAACAAACTGAACCAACCACACCTAAATATATATATAATTGTTTTGACGGACAAAGTGACAGCTTCAAAATAGTGAAACTAAAGTGGTACAGGTATTGTCTTTTTACTTTTGTAAGCGGGTCAACAAGTTTAGGGCTTGAAATAGACCAGAGAACAAATGAAATTAAAGGAACACCTTGACCCAACAACAACAACTAATTGCCTTTGTTTTCTCAATCACTATGTTTTCATGCCCGGCATCATGTAGACTTGGGGTTGCGCGCAAATTACCGTATATACGAGTTAAGTGTTTCTCTAGACATTCATACAATGTGGATTGATTTCAGCGCCTTGTTGAAAAAAAAACTCAACCTACCGCACCTGTATGTATATACGATTGTTTTGACGGACAAAGTGACAGCTTGAAAACATTGAAACTACCGCAGTACAGGTATTGTTTTTCTACTTATGTAAGCGGGTCAACAAGTTAAAGCCTTAAAATAGAATAAAGACTGAGTGAAATAATAGGAGCACATTGACCCAATAACAACAACTAATAGCTTTTGTTTTTTCTATAATGAGTCATCCATGACTGTTTAAAGGAAAACATCAGTAAGACCATAAAACTATTAAGTAGTGTAAAATATTTGATAACAACTAGTGAGTTTAATCTTAATCTCAATTTTACCAGATGATCAGCGATAAGATACGATGAATAGATAAAGCTAACAGCATCTGATGTTTACCTCTACCTTTTTCCAACCTTTACTTCATAGCATTTGCTAACACGACTGAGCTTCTTTCAATTCCAGAGTTTCCGTTACTGAGTTTGTAATACTTGCGTTAGATTGCATCTCTAAAGCTGGAGTTGTCTGTACTATTAAATAACATGAATATATTTATTTTCAAGTTAGTAAATGTATATCATAAGTTTTTATATTAATAATATTATTATTTTAAGTTGCTAAGGTAATAATTATATCATTATTACATAGGCTGTTTATATTTGTTTTATGGCTATATATATAGTTAAAAGTTTATGGGGGCTGCCTTTACAAAGAGTATGAACGATGAATGTGCTGCCATAGTTATACATCAAAATACTTTTACCACCAGCTTAAGCTCATGATCTGTAAATATGTAGCCTTAGCTCTTTATACTAGACGTTTTCCTCTATCAAAACTTTGGAATGCCACTATTTCCTCATAAAGTTGCTTTTAACTAATGTATCCAAATGGTTTAACAAGTCGAATGAGTTGTTTTTATGTTTAACTATACATAGGTCAAGGTTCAACACTGACTAAAATTACACACACTGAACACAGCCTAAAATTAAAATCATATTTGTGCTTCTCTTGCTAAAGCTCTGTTGGAATCAGAAAAAAGGCGGCGCAAGTATATTTTTGAAAGGATACTAGTGCAGAAACCGCCACATGAGAGATCTGTGAGCATTTCAAGGGTATTTAAATGAGCCCCAATCTATCTGATAACTGGGTAGCTCATCTATCTTTAGTAAAAAGCTTGAGAGTCTAGCCCCCATTGTTGCAATAAGCAGGTGTTGGTGGGATAACTCCACCCTCACTGCTTGTGAGTTCACAAGTACATGAAATATTATGTTTGGATGACTTGAGTGGAGAAACCCGTTACTTCATTTTTTTTCTTGATTAGAAAACTGTAATTTTGGAAGAATCTAGTTTGAGAAACTGGCTGACTGTGGCCGAAGCTGCTCAGACGTCTGCTGCCGATCAATGAGTACAGTCACCTTCGCACTGTTTATGATTCACAATAATAATGATATTAACAGCAACTTTAACAGCCAATCATAAACAATAGGAAATTTCCTAAGCAAACTGCGCTGCTAGTTAGCTAAATACAGTGGGGTAAGGTCATGCATGACTGACTCGAGATAATAACACAGGCGTGACAGACGCATGCTTCATTCATAGACGGAACAACTTGGCTACCACAACTCGGTCACGTCCTCATAAATCGTTTCAGACTCTCTCGGCTCAGTACCAAATTTACCGTCAGCAGAAGGTGAGCTTCGGTTAAAACTTTCAAGGCACTTTTGTTCATCTCACTCAATAATTCCTGATTTCTGTCTTCTCAGTTCTGTTTTGGAATGTGATGAAAACCATAATTTTGGTTGACTATTATTAATACCAGTTACAAGTTATACATGCATACATTTGGTATCTGCAAAAGTTAAAAGTATTAATAGGAGATGCGGTTACTCGACATTCAACTTTCTCACTAGTAGAACAAGTAGTAGGATTGCCATAGCTTGACTTACCAAAGTTTTGTGTTTTAGGTATCTTTAAGTAACGTCACAAAAGAAAAGTGCCTCATCATGTCGTCTACCACAAGGTAAGCACTAAGGAAATAGGGTTTCGTATACATTTTAATTCAATTAGAAAATTGACATGTTTGTCAAAAAATGTTATGAATTGACAAAAAGATAATACATAGAAAAGGTATACTATACTAATGCTTAAACTGATGAGGCACCCACTTTGGTTGCTCTCAGTTATTGCGAAGTTAGATTAGTACAATTGTTATTAATGGTGGTTTATACACTCACCAACATTGTGTATGTTCATTAGCCTTCATAACGACAGACTTGCGTCTGCTGGCAACACTCAATGGCAGCATGCTTAACAAAAAAGTACACAATATACTGTTTTTAACATAAATTCTAATTGTTGCCTTGTGTATCAAAATAATTAAATGTTTTTGCATATTATTTAATTTATTCCAAAATCTAAGAATTTTTCAAATACTTTTTGGTATATATAAAACATAAAAATATAAGTCTAAATTATATGTGAAGATAAATATAATTCAATAATAATCAACAACAAAAGAAATTTCTTAGACAGCCCTAGAACCCTAGAAACATGTGAGCAAAAGTACTGGCTAGCCATGACAAAAATATGCAATGTAACTTACCCCAACTTACGCTATATAAGTTTAAAGTGTGCTAGTATGATATGCTTGCTGATTAGTTTTACATGTTCATTTTAATGCTTTCTTAGATTTCTCTACTTATTTTTAATATTTTAAAAAGTCTTGAACACCTGTAATGCTTGAACTCCTGTAGAGCTTGATTGAAAATTACTTTTATGCCTAGGTATATATCTAAAATGCATTTATTAAAATTTTATGTCTTTTTAATAAAATTTGTTTTTAGAGAGAATCATGAGCTAAGTTTTGACTGTACTAAAACAGAATGATGTTCAAAATTTAGTTGACCAATTACAGGGAAGCTCTCCAGCATCTAAAATAAATATTTTTTTTATTAATATCAGGCATCTGCAGCAGGTTGATAGCTGTCCTATTTTTGTTGGCAGTGGATTCTATTGCAAAGACAGCAAAGACATTACTGATATGGGTTACAAACTCTGCCTTCACAACTATCAGGTGACAGCTGGTGTCAACCTTTCAACCACTTGCAGCACTCTGTCGTATGGCACTATGATGCCTCACTTCACCGTGCAAAAATTGGACTCACCCCGCTCACTGATTGGGCATTAACTACTTCACGATAAACATGTTTATAAATATTACTGTATATATATTATATATATTATATTATATATTTGCTTTATTACATATTTCTTTACATTTCATTTAGAGGTTTTTGTGGTCTATCGTATAGCTTGTCTGTAGCATATTTTATTGCTGCTAGAGTGTTATACCACATATGGCCGGCTATAAAAGCCGATAACGCAAGTTTAATGAAAATATTTTTCAGCTGGAATTCATTACCAAATGAATGTATACGATACAGAATTAAAGCCTATGGTCTTTGGTCTTTATGCCAGTTTGCATAAGATGCTAGTTTTATTGTACATAAGAAATGTATACATAATATATTATTATAACTTCTGTCCCATTGAAGAGATCATTGATAACTTTCCACTTTAAATTTTTGTTACGAAAGTGATGCAGTGTTATGAGTAATGTTAATTGTACACAAATGAATCAGTGACTGTCCATGGACATAGTTTGGTCAGTTCTTTGCAGTGTAGGTTGTTGTAAAGGTACAGCTGTGATATTTACCAGATGGTCCATGGTACTTCGCATCGATCTTTTTTTTAAATCAAATCCATGATGTTCCATTCTGCACTTTGATAAATATCAGAGTAAAATGATGTCAAGGTTGATGCCAAGAACAATTGATGCTGCCTTCGGTGTCAGTAAAATGTCTGACAGTGTTTTGCAATGAGGTGACTATTCTGTAGAATAAACGGTGGATATTTTTCATGGCCAACTTTCTTTTATGAGTATTACTTTCTTGACAAAAGTGATCATTGAAATTTCTTTGATCCAATTTCTGTAGCTTTTTTTCTGGATGTAAGTCAATAGCAATATATTAATTGACCTTCTAATTTATCAATGCACCATGTGTCATGGGAAGTCCGTATATCTATTTACAACAACTAGCAGCCCCCCTCCCCCGCATGTATGGGCTGGTAGAATTAAACAAACAGCCTTTAGGCACAGCGTTTTAAGGCTGGTTCACACTATACCGCTGTGTCAGTGTTAATCACACAAGACTTGGGTGGTCGTCAGTGGTAATATTGTTCACACTATCACAAACCCATCTGTGTGTATATCAGCAAATACTCTCGGGCATAGAGCTCCTGGTATACCATGTGGTTGTGGAAACGGTAAAAAACTAATCTCATTGCAACTGTGGCAGCTATTCACCATCACCAAAATGGTGCGCATTGCACAGCATGTGCAGTTGCTTTGCACAGCATTTGCAGTTGCTTTGCACAGCATGTACAGTTGCATTGCGCAGCATGTGCAGTTGCATTGCACAGCATGTGCAGTTGCTTTGCGCCTTGCAGCCTTTGCATTGTGCACAGCATGTGCATTGGACGCTCCATAAAGTTTGAAAGCTACAATATTTTCCGATGTGTCTGTTTTGCTTCGACCATGCCATCAGTTTATGGTGCACATAATCAACGAATAATCGCCTAGTAGATGATGCCGACATACTGTAATGTAGTGTATACCAGCCCTGAAGTGAACACTTTTATTGCTGCCGTTAAGCACAGGGAAATTTGGCTAGTAAACATCAAGTTCCAGGTACATAATTATGTACAGCAAATTGCTGACTTTATGGTTTGCTGTTGTATTGAAAAATAGAGCTAAGAATGGCAAGATATATAATGCATTGAGTGTATTTATCTAAATATAATACCTTAATGCTATCATACTCATTGCCTAAGTACTAACACAGATTTCAAACTGGTTTGCTATTATGACAAAAACCAAGCAAAACTCCCTTAACAAAAAGATGTCTCAATTTTTGAAATAATGAAATTTGCTGTTACGCAGCACAAAAAACACAAATTATTTTTGGGTGTCATAACGCAAGTTTTCAATAGAGGAGGAAAGTGAGATGCAACAGCAAGTTCTTCTGGCACTGTGTGGCATTACTCATGCCAGATTTGGCACAAGTATAGGGCTTGTATGCACATAGTAACTTGCAGGTTCTGCTTGATTGATCTAAACACGGATTCAACTGACACAGCTAAATATGGAAATGCATGCAGTGAGAAACAGTAAAGCTAAAATACTGGAGTAAGGCCATCTGTCACGTTCTCTATGAACTGGTTGGCGCGTAACAGCTTGGCTCTTTGCCAGCTAAGTGAAGATCCTTCAGTTGTGTGACATTGAGTTCAAAGGAGGTTCATAACAGCAGTGTTTGTGATATTAAGCACAACTTAGCAGACCATGTATGTACTTCTATTGTCTTTATGTAAACCATATTGACTTGTCCAATAAAATCTATTAACATTTTGTGAGTTTATCTTTAAGTACATTTTTTGGTAAACAGTATTTGTATTTTCTGCCGCCTTATATACTCATTCATTGTATATATGTATCTGGGTTCCCTCCATACAGCATGTTAGGTATATTTGTATTGATTCTTTTGGCATACACGTTGAGATTGTTACAATGTCTTATAAACTAAATCTTTCCACTATTAGGAACTATCTACATCAGTTCATCATCCGAGCTTGGAACATTCACAAAGAAAAATAAGGTCAGGAAGAAAAAAGGAAAGCTCAAACATTTGTTAAAAGCAAAGCCATTGGATAAACTTACTGACCAACCGATAAAAAGCCAGGAAGTACATAAAATGCCTTAACTATTATTCAGCATCAATCCAAACATATGTATTTCAATACAATGTTTGATAACACCCAGCAGTCTATCTAATGGAGTTCCTAACGAATTGGCTATCAGTAAATGTTTTTCTATATCCTTTTCGAACCACTAATTATTCTTGCTTTGATAATGTTCATGAACAGCATTCATAAATGAACAACGCATTGATGAAAACTGTTTCAAAATACACTTGCAGTGAATCAATAGCAGGCCAGGTGGTGCTTTTCACCACCTGGAAACGGTGGAAACTTCACTCATCGCTATGAGGAATGTTTTTAAATCAACAGCATACACAAGGATTAGAACAACAAGCTGTTTATATCAATAAAGCATGGTTTCCACATAGCAGCGCAATGGTCGTGCGCGGCGCAGTGACCGTGCGCAATGCATTGTGTCGGCTGCGATGCAGTGTTTCCATAGCGCGCGTAGGCGCCATGTTTGCATCGGACAGGGTGGGTAGTTTCCGCTTACTCTTTCGTAAGGGAAACCAAACTCTTCGCGATTTCTTTTCTATCGCCACATGCTCCGCCATGCTGATTTCTCGTAATGACTAAAACAGCTTTCCGTTTGCATTTTGGGACAGTATGAAAAGCTCGAGCAATGTATTGTAGGATAACATCATTGCACGCACCCGTCACAAGGATCTATTTGGTTAGATCCTTGCGATCATCGCACGTTCGTCGTGCGTGCGTTCGTCGTGCGTTCGTCGTGCGTTCGTCGTGCGTTCGTCGTGCGTTCGTCGTGCAATGAGGTTTCTACATCACAGCCGGCCGACGTACAACGTCATGCGCCTTGTTGAGCACCTTGTGCTGTTATATGGAAATTAGGTTTAACAATAAATCGTTGCTTTGAAGTGTTACAACTATATACAAATGCGTTCAAATTGTCTAACTCATCATAAAACTCAAACAACCAGGCAGTATTCCTCTGCTTCAGCACCAGGAAATTTGAGTGCAAAATGAAACTAACGGTACGACTGGGTATTTTATAGGACGAGTTCGTTACCTCGAAACTGTGTAAACTTAGACATTGTACTCTCGGTGGGCAGTGGCTCTCTAAGAATATATTACATTATAAAAACACTTTGGCTGCCTAAATCATTCACAGTTCCTTATCATAGCGAGTCGGAAAATTCAAATCTTGCTGATACTCTTAATTCCTTGACTGATAGAAAAAGGCGTCAGTTAGTCACACTTGATCTTATCGTTATCCAAAAAACTTAACACCTAAATGTAATGAGAATTTGTTGTATTCAGGCAGTGCTACATATACTAACTTTAAAATACTGAGCTTGCGTGAAGACTACCTCTCGTTTACCTGAGCGAGGCAGCTCTACAGCAACATGGTAGTCTTAAACTAACTAATTGCATTTGCGAGCTTATTATACTAATAATAAATACTGAAATACTGAAATACTGAAATATAGACGCTCTCCAACTTACGAATGGGATACGTTCCAAACGACTGTTTGTTAAGCCTAGGCCTATTTGTTCGGAAGTTGTCTTAGTTTGTTATTGTTTACGGAACATATGTTTAAGGATTATATAATTACAAGTATGTTTAAGACTTGTATAAGTAACCTATATCAGGGTGTACTGTATTTATATAACACTTCTTCAGAGAAGTTTTCCCACCCTTTCAAGACTTTTCCTCTTTTTTCACTAATGATCGTGAAATTGCATCGGCATTGCTCCCTTTACATGCTCCATGATACGGTGCTTCTGTCTGTAAATAGTGAAGACGGTCAAATGATCTATTTTATATGCACGTGCCACACTCGCTTCTTTCTTTCTTTCTTTTCTTTCTCGCTTCTCGAGCTTCTTTATTATTGCGACTTCCGTTTCAAATTAAATGGCTTGCCTCTTTTTACACTTCCGCTATCAGTGATAGCCTTTCACCTTTTACTAACCATAATGATTAATGAATACAGATACATTAAATGAATGCAATAAAAAATCTAACCTACGGCATCTCTGTACAAGCGTCATATCTACCGTTTTTCTTTACAAATAATTTTTGACATACGTACAACACCATTCGTATCTACCGTTTTTCATAACACTAAAGTTTGTATGTAGGGTAGCATCTGCACTACTCTGCAAAAACTATCATGAATGGAAATATATGGATCAAGTGATCTGCAACAGAAAATCGCCGTTGCTGAACTGATGCAAATTGCACAGGCTGTCGTTGATGCTCGACAAACTATCGTAAAAAAGTGACAGAATTTTTTTGAATTATCTGCATTGCTTCAGCAATGCTATTGGTTTATCGGCACATAGTCAACTGCGCATGCCAAAAAGACAATGCCGACAGATAGCAATGCAGTGTGTTTTAGCCTTAAGACCCTTCATGCCTGTTATCTAACATGTATGAACTGAGTTGGCTTTGGTCTGCTTATCTCTAGCCTGAATGACTGCAGTGAGTTCTTCTGTACAAGCTTTTATAATTTACAAATGGTGTAGCCTTGATTCCAAACTAGCACTGCCTTTATACTTTGTAACTCTTTACGCAATATGAGCCGTTTAGTACTGCTTCCCACAGCGTTTGCAAATGGCCAAGAGCTGTTGCGAGCAGGCTTCGTACAAAGTGTAGGCTTTAGTAGGCTTCATACAAAGTGTTTCTAATTAGTCAGTAGTTAATTAACTAGTCTGTCTTGTCTGTACTTAAATGAATGGGAAAAATCTGCTGCTTAATATGAACCGATAGAAAACATATTCACTGCCTCTGATGAGTGGAGTTCAGTTTGCAAGAACATTAGGTCATCGCATCCATCGCATTTTGTTCCAGAAAATGACTAGCTGTATCAGATGTGTTTCAGCTACAGAAGCTTTCTAACTCATAGATCTATGGACTTCTGATAATTCTTTATTTAGTAAAACTACTAGCGACTATTTATTTTATTTCTAATAGCAATAATAATAATGACCATAATGATAATGCTTAAACCTGTAGTAGTAGTAGTAATAACACTTCTGACTCGGAGCCTGTTCAAGTAGTTACCCACAGGTGTGGGAGAGTTAAGTTTACTCAGCAAAACATTTGCAGACTTTTTTATAGCATCAGCCAATGTAAAATTTTATTCTGATTAATTTGGTATCAACATTTTTTTCATAGACTTGGTAGTTCAAAATTGATGACTACTTTTATGCACCATTGTCAAATAATAGATTTTACTGAATATTCAACTACGGAAAAAAGTAAAATTTTTTGTTAGCATAAACATAAATGACTTCTTGGGATTGTCGAGCAAAAAAGGTTCCTGATCATTCTAGCGACACAAAAATTTAAGTAATGTGCTGATTTTCAAAGTAAAGAAACAATAAGTCTCATAAGAATGTCTCAGTAATTTGATGGCTTCCTTCACTGGTTTACTCTATAAAAAGTTTATTATCCCCGTGTTTTTATGCCGCGGGGAATCTGCAAGTTTGAGTATTTTGCAAAATGAAAATGGCAAAAACCTCGCAAGTCATGAGATTTCTGATACTAGCAATATTTATCAAATACTTCAGGCTTGAGAAAGTTGGAAACGACACGCATGAATGATGCGCAAGAAAATGCCATGCAAGCTAGCCCAGTCTAAACATCTTACCACACTTTAGTCATTCCTATTTTGAAAGCGTGTTTGTTAAGGAAGACAGAAAAACATCGCTATGACCTCTGACATAGAATTCTGTATCTTTTTTATCAAAGCGCTCGCATTAATCTGCAACACAGAATGTAGATTTAAAACAGTTAATACGAAATACATGCAACTCCACTGGCACGTAGTTCGAAATCGTATAATTCTTGCTATGAAAACAAAGTGTATGTCAAACAAACTCTATGCAGATAATTAGAAGTAAACAAATGTACAAAAACAAGATATTTAATCAACGGAAAGCTAAACAAAAGATCTGACATAAGCGCCCTGGATTACTCTCTGTTGGCTATATAGTCTCTAGCCAGAGTTGGAGAGAGATAGTTACATAACAACTCTTATCAATCCACTCATGTGTCCTCACAGAAAAGTAAGTAGGTCAAGTACTAAGTTGAAAGGTGTGGGGGTAAACTATGCTATATATGCTATACCAGTTAATATCTAATCAAATAGTTAATAATATAATCATATTTAATCAATATAACCATATATATAACCAATATTTAACCAATATATAAAACCCATCAATATAACTATATATAATCAATACAAACCAAAACTATAGACAGTCTTAGTCACCTCAACAAGATAGCTAGACAGGTAGAGATAGAAGTGGAGAGAGATAGAACGAGTGCGAGAGAGAGAGAGCGAGTGCGAGAGAGAGAACGAGTGCGAGAGAGAACTAGTGCGAGAGAGAACGACTGCAAGAGAGAACGAGTGCGAGAGAGGGAGAGAGAGAGCAAGAAAGAGAAAGTGAGAGAAAGCGAGAGTGAACGAGAGAGTGAACGAGAGAGAGAAAGAGAGAAAGCGAGAGTGAACAAGAGAGATAGTGAGAGAGCCAGAACCACAGATCGTGAGAAAGAGCAAGAGCAAGAGAAAAAGCAAACGATAGATATATTAAGAGAATGAGAGAGAAAGAGAGAAATGCAGAGCAATAAAGAGCGATAGAGATGCTATAGCAATTGCTCCCACCACCATCTAGACCTTGAAATCCCTAAAATTGAGACAACATTTTCAGACAATGAATAGAGGTAATTCATGAATAACAGTATCATAATCATCAAAGTATTTCAATCCTTTTTATACCAATGAAAAAAAGTTACCACGAGGTGTCACTTTTACTCTGTACTAGTACTGATACTACCTATGCTGGTACCCTTCAGCTTTTGCCAAGGGTTCGTGCTTAATTTTGGAAAAGGGTAAAAAGTATTTTGTTAGGCTCAAATCTATTGCACCAGCGGCAAAGGGAAGTGTGATAAAAGATTCCCTAGATAACTAGTCAGCAAAAATTGTTAGCGCAGTGGAGATTGCAGCATGTATCATGTACCATCATGATTAGTCAGCTATTTTTGTAGGTTGTAACGCCTCCTGGTACTCCTACTATCCTTGGCAATATTTTTGCATTGAGGAAAATTAGATGTCGTCAATCCTTGTCTTGTGGCTGTCTCTAAAACTATGTTATACAAGCGTAACCTAACCTGCAGCATTAATGAGTCAAGTATTGCTGCTTCTAACAAGGATGTCTGTCACAAACGATGAACTGCTATCTATAAGGTACGGCAGCATTTTTCAGATCTTGTGTTAAATTTGTAGCTTTAGTTAGCGATGTCTTCTTACTGGTCAATGCTTTTGATACAAAGTCATAAAAGAACTTATCTAGCACTAGCTCTAGAATAAAGTTCTATATTCTGAATATTTGATGAATGAATGCCACTTTTGTAGGGATTTCTAGCTTTTGCTCCGTAATTGGCATCCAAATGAGTGCAAAGTGGCTCAAAGGGTAGGCTAATTTGTTTGATATATGCTTGTTTAAATCAGTTTTTATAGCTCACATTTCATTGGCTAAATCTGTTAGCAACACCTTTTTTTCAGTTTAAAAGATTACAAAAAGGCCTACCATTGTAACTATTCTATAAAGTTGCTTCAAATCAAGATTTGCGACAAATCGCTAAAAATAGCTTGAGATACAAAAAGCGTGGCGGTTGAACTTTTCTATGAAACGCGATGAGAACGACATCAGCTTGTCTTTGTAGTCACCAGGCACCAGCACCAGTTAACCTGCTGCCAAATCATGGGCTTATAAAACTCTAGTGCATAACACTGTCACCGCATATTAATATCTTGAAACCTTGACCTTGACTTTTACCCAGTACTTAAAAAGTTTTGTATTCGTAAGCGACTTGTATTTACTACTGGCAGTATGCAGACCAGACTATAAAAGTATCGAATATTTTTGGCAGCCTTTCAAACATGTACTATGTTATGCAACATTAGGGATGGTTCAAGCGCTTTAGATAAGATTATTTACATCACAAATGCCAAAACTATAGTCAAACTATGTACATAAGATAGCTGTGAGAATTTTCAAGAGGAACTAATAGGGTATCTCTGGCTAGTTGCCAAGAGACTATTCCCAGGGGCCAACCAATGCTTATGCTAAATGCAATCGACCGCTGAAATAAGAGTCTGAGAAGAGCTTGTAAACAAGAGTACCAAACAGTGCATAGTCAACTACGTGCTATGTTGACTGTTGACACAAGCGTAGACATGATGTCCCAAGCTATTACGCATTTAATTGGATACAAAGAGACATCTGACTGAATGGAGAAGAGCTTGCGAACAAAAATACAAAACGGTGCATAGTCAATTACGCGCTATGTTGACTGTTGACACAAGAGTAGACATGATGCCCCAAGCTATTACGAATTTAGTTGGATACAGAGAGACAACTGACTGAATGAATTATTTTTGAAGCTCTTCACTGCAGCCAGTTATTAGCCACTTACGAAACCAACTGTTGACAAACAAATAGCAGAGATTCTGCCAGGCGGTCATAAATAAGAGATAGATATATCCATAGTTTATGGTGTCCAATATCTCTAGCTACTAAAGACATTGAACACTATACATTACAAACAACATATACAGACACTATACATTACACCCGAACAACCTATATCAGCGTAGAAATGTGCAAAGAGATAAATTTGGGACTGTCGTGGTATGATTCTTATAAGCATGCAAATACTTTAAATTTAAAAAAAAATATTTGTGTCAATTTGTACAAAATGGATATATTGAATATTAGCTATTCATATCATTGACTAATTTCCTTATGGTAATGCCAAAAGTGTGAAATTTACAGGTTACAAATGATTCGCTGAAGTTGAAGAGTTATCTACCCATACTCATCACAATTATATCTTTTACCTACAAAGGTAGCCTTTCTGTTCTAGACAATTACTCCTCCAATCAGTTACGCTATAGAACTAGATTCAACCTCTATGAACTCATGGCATCAGTCATCCAGATGCTCTCATTATTGATATCCATATGCTGAAGGAGGTGTGTGGGAAGATTTTTAATTAGTGAATAGTCCAATGATAATTACTAGTAATCAAGCTCAATAATATGCACTGCCTTTGCTTATATCCAGGGTA
The DNA here is from genome assembly GCF_963576615.1 of Watersipora subatra. Taxonomy (NCBI): domain Eukaryota; kingdom Metazoa; phylum Bryozoa; class Gymnolaemata; order Cheilostomatida; family Watersiporidae; genus Watersipora; species Watersipora subatra. Next base: position 10,618,897 of record NC_088717.1, read on the forward strand.
GAGCCTGGGCTCATTTGCTTCATATATAAAGAGAAGTGGTGGATGTAAACAGCAGCACACAAAAGTAACTTTAGCTCGTAGGAGGGCTTGCAGTAAGTCATAAACAGTAAACATCTATGCTATAGTAAGCTATCTATCAAATATTGTATATTGAAATATCCCAACTCAGTTAGATCTTACAGTCAAAAAAGAGAAAAAGATAAAAGCTAACTGACAAACCCTAACTATATTATTAATCTACGCAAAAGATCTTCGGCAATTATAACTATAATGAGTTAGTTTTCAGTGCTAACACCTTTTTATAGTATTTTGTATTTACATGATGCATAATACTTGCATCCTGTAGATTGATGTGGATGTGATCTGCGTGTTCCACGGTACAATGAATGTTGCCATAGGTGACTATAACAACACTCATAGTACTAGTGTGTAGGGAGCTTTAAAACATGGTTTTTATAAATATTAAACATATTTAAATGAGCACAATATAGTGCTAAGGAAGAAGCTAGCTGACATTATAGTAACAAACTCTCTTAGAAAAGATGGAGTGCCTTGTTACTCAGTAGCTCGCACTATGGAATGTGTATGGGTGAGGGTTGGGAACTCCCTACATCTACTCCAAATATTAGTGAGTAACACAACCCGCTTTGATTTGGGGAGTTTGGCTGTCACCATCTTGACGATGATATAAGCTTGTGGATTTACACAATATTTCCGTTTACATCATAAAAACACGCACATGGTGTACCCTTGACCTGACCATAACAAAGACATTCACGGCTGTAAAATCCTGTGAATTTGAAAGAGTCATTAAAGGAAAAACCCGATGGATTTCATCAACTGGAATATACAGCAATATTTTATACTGCTAACAAAATCTCAAACTGGTTGAAATTAGTTAACACTTTGAATGGCCTTTGTACAAGTCATTCCGTGCACCTATTGTATGTTGTTTGTGTACTCAGAGACATTGAGTGAACTCAGACTAGCATCTGGTACTTGTTTTAGTTCTGATGGATCAAACGGCACCGCTAATTTGGTACACCCTTAAAAGTTGTAACAAGCTAATAAAATGTTTATAATAATAGTCAAACTAAAGCTATACATAGAGTTATATATATAGACTTATACATAGAGCTACTCAGACATGGAGTCTTACCTAGGGTTTGCAAGACAGTATAAACATAAATTAAATAATAAATAAAATAAATAAACGTAGAGATACATTCTGATAGGTTCAAAGAAGTACAAGAATACTCTATAATGGTGGCAGAACGCATTATTCGTACTACAACCAACTAATACAGTTAACTGAAAGTTCATACACTATATGTATACATCTATGCAATCAGTTTATACGTTATACCGTAGAGGTATATATACATGCATGTATTAAACGTATAAAGCTACCCATTATATGTATAAATTTATATGTTTAGTGGATACACATAAGCACTAAAAATACATTTATATATGTATTTCCGCTATATTATGAACCTCTGCTCTTACAATCTTATTGGCAACCATCACTCTAAAGTAATGATATAGGTGAACTGCTTCAAAAAAGACTGCTTTACACAAGTCTAAAACTCCGTGATATTCATAATGATAAACCAACATGCTGCCGAATAGGTGGATCAGCCACTCTCCAAGATGGTAGAATATTATGTACTATAATAAGGGCAATGGTAAGTAACAAACAAAATTAGTTGTAGACAATAATTAAGGTGCTTTACAAAAGATAAATTGCTACTGGTCTTAAACTCTTGTACTTTAGATTGGAAGCTCATTGATTCACCTTTGCATGCACTAAAGATAACTGCCCTTAATGAACACTGTTCACGGATTGCTGTGATGAAACTATTTGGGTTGAAAAGGAAACAAATTCTGCATGTCACCTGGCCTAATGCAATAGTATAAGTTTATACACGAAGTGTGTGTCTGCAAACCCTGGATGTGTACCTTTAATGCATTAGATATGTATGCGCAAATACTGAATGTATTAAATTAATACTACTAATGTAGTAGTTAGCAGGGTTTGTGAATCAGCTTTGAAAACTTTCCAAATGAGATGCAAGAAATTAAAAACTTTTATAAGTAAATCCAATACATGAAATACGAAGATGCTAATATAAGAATATGTGAGAGAAGGAGCTATGGATGTATGGCTAAAGTATAATTGTTAAGTGATGGGTATGAGTGGTGAAATTAGATAGTGTTTGATTGTAGAGCACTTATGTATAACATAGTAACTTCGGGACCCCTGCTAGGATACTCAGTGTATAGCAAACGAAATAAGCTACTGTAAACTTAACAATTTTGTTAGTTTGTGTCTACACTAGTAGATTAGTTTGTTGGTTCTATATAGCTAAAGGTTCTGATTTCAAATCTTCTGTAAAGCGTATTTTTATTTCTAAAACATTATCTCTATAGCTGGACTGATGAACGATAAACACTAAAATTCATATATATACTAGCCGGATGCCCGGCATTGCGTGGGTATAAAAACAGCTTATAAGCTGTGGAAATGTAGTTGCCATTGGCTAAATTGAGTAAGTATCCGTATAGCTAAACTTACTAATAAGAGCCGTGAGAGCAAGCTTTAGCTACTATGTGTATTGTAACGCAGATAATCTATTTCATTTCATGTAGCCTAATGGGTTAGCTTGTTATTTTGGGAATGTGAGGTTCTGAGACCAAATCTTCTGTGACAAATATTTTTTATTGCTAGATTTTAATCTCTAAAGCTAGACAGACGAATGAAAAACACCAAGATTTATATGTAAATAGATTTGTGATAAAGTTGTAGTAGATGCGGTTACCGATTACATCAATTTTGTAGAAATAGTTTAAGCTGGGTAGGGACCTAACCGCATTAGCTTGCTGCTTTCAGTTGAATATGTTTGAGCACAAACAAAAGAATTAATTAAGGTTTGACTGAGTTCAGCTTTGGAGTTTCCCTTTTCCTAACCATTGCTAATGAAATGACGCAAGAGTGTAATCTTTAAAAAGGCTGTGAAAGTAGTAATGTAGCTCTATTCTACAGAAGCACATGTGCAAAACTCACAGAACTTAACAGGTACTTTCTTAAGTCACTAGTTACTTGATTCTATTGTAACCTCGCATGTAAGAAGTATGCTTTCTATCAGTATTATCCAATAGATGCAGTCAATGTTAAACTATAATTTGGTTTCATGTTTTAGGTTAAACCAACGAAGATTCTCTTTGTTAGCAAGATGTCATCAGAACGGTGAGTGTATACTCAATTCTCCCACGACATACCAGCCAATCAGTTGGTAGCCAATGCTGAGTAGAAAGCTTACTTCATGTATTAACTTCCTTTACAACTGTTACAACTTCCTTTACAGAATCTGTTATCGTCATACTTGGGCAGGTAAATAGTTTAGTTAGTTAAAGGGGACTACTGTGACTACTAGATTGTATGTCAAATAAAACGGAAACATGTAGTAAAATATTTAGTAATTTTATAACTACTAAATTATTTTTGTCTTCTTTCAATGTAAACACTTGAAAGTGACTTTGGTTTTGTTCTAAATTTATTAGACAATCTATTATGAGAATAGTGAGGAACTAATAATATACCTTCTTTTTGATTTGTTGGAGGGGTTTTTGGAAGTACACACTACAGTAACTTTGATAAAACAATATATATTTTTATAACTTAACTAGTTTAGTAATGTTTACTATTTTCAATAACTGATTTGTAGAACCGAGAAGTCTGGATTTTACCAGACAGAGTTGGAAGATCAGAGAAAAGTAGGCTTTCGGCTCTGCGGCAACTACTGGTCTTTTCATATTGGCTATTGCCTCGATAAAGAATGCAGTTTGCTGTCTTATGGGACACTGGTGCCATTTGCTTCACTACGAAGAAATGCCAACACTTATAACTCTCTGCACCAAAGGGCAGCATCTACACATGTAGATGATGACATTCTCATGTGGTCTCTCACATCTAACTGAACATACAACCTACATATGTGTCATGATGTCTGACCGATATTATTATTGATTGTTTTCTTTTTATAAATGTACAGAGTCGACTTTAAGAAGTGTATATATATATACATATGTACTGTATCTATATATGACATTCATATATCTGAATCGCTTCAGATAGTGCTCTATCTCAAATTATAAAGAAATATTTTAATATTTGTGTTAATATCTACTAAAAAACTACAATTTTACTGGCATGACTTAAAAGCATACAGTAACAGTCTATATTCTTTGAAAAATAAGTTATTCAAACTAATATAGTGTTTACAAAGGTTTGTACAATTTTGTTCTTACATTGTAATAATTTACATTCATGATGTAATAAGCCATTTTATTGAAATACAGCAGACTGAAAAGAAGCTCTATAAACTGAATATGGAGCATTCACATTTCAAAAACTGCTTCAACAACTAGAAATAAGATCTTACCAATTTTATAAGGTCATTTGATACTCTAAAGTACACAAACTCTTAGCTGCTCATTTTGTTGAAATTGAACAAACAAGGGCAAAGGCAAAACTAACTTGTAAGTTAATAAGTTATAAGAGTCTCATTGACTTTTATAAGTCTCCTGCTATATATATTAGATTGAGGTGACAGTGATACAACACATTAGAGATGAGCCGCTGCAGGTAAATTGGAAATACAGCTCTACTAGCTATGCTCAAGCTTACAGCTCGGGCAGTAATATATGAATGTAACTCTTGTAATGATGACACAAAACTATCAGAATATATGTGTGCATACTGAAACACACAGCTACACAAACAAAACATAATATGCTTTGAATTATTGCCTGAGTGTCCAAAGAACCATAGATACAAAACCAAAGTATGTTTTTGTGTTCCAACACTACTGATAACTGAGATATAACAAGATAAAACTACTCCACTAAAATACAATAATGATATAATATATCTTCAGTACACTATCTCTTTAAAAATTTCCAAAACATTAAAGTGAGCTTTTTTCGGCTAACTCAAATCTATGCTGCTACATTATGTCTACTACACCATAAGCAGGTTGGATGACACACTAAGACTGATGTCATGTTTCACTCCTGCATTGCACCCAGTCATAACCATTGCTGTCTGTTAATCAGTGTCATTAGATACATCAATATTCTGTGTTAGTTCTGTGCTGCAAATAAACAGACAGTTGAACGCTGTGCTAAAAATTCACTCAAGAGAAGGCTTATCCCTCACTCTGCGAACAGCAGGAGAACTTATGAAATACAGAGAAAAGAGGCTGTCAGTGAACTGCTGACATTAAGAAAAAGGTCAACAACTTACAATAGCATTTTAGTGTTATTCATTCTACTGCTTTGTGACCGGTCTCTAACCTGCCTGCACCTTAGAAAACAAAGCGGTAATAATATATTAGTTTTCTTAGGTCTTTACACTCTTCAAAGGCAAATCGACTTACCTCACAGCAACTATGGTATCAATAAGCTCCACATTTCATTAAAGCGTTTCACTTGCTACCAGAATCATTGTCAACTGATATTAGCCTAAAGTAAGTGGTGTGGAAATAGATACCTCATTGATAGCAGGTAAATATGCACTGTTGAATTTGCTTGTTGATTAAACCACTATCATATACATGTATACATATATGATATATGTATACATGTACATGTATACATATATCATATATATAATTAGTCTTCGCTAGTTTTACAACCATTCACATTTATATTCAAGTTATTTTTGTTTGATTTTATTTTTCTGAAGTCTTTGTTTAATCATTCTCATTTATATTATTTGATAAATTCTTTAGTTATAGACAGAAAATTAATTAAAGACCAAAGTATGTTCTGGAAAGAGAAAGACCTACCGTAAGTATATTGCTGCTAATTGGAAGACAGTTTCAAATAGATCCTAGAGCTAAAGTAGTTCTAACATACATGTATGTCTTAAAATCCTTTCCTCAAGCGCACAGCTCGTGTTAGATGAGACCCAGTGTTTACTTAAAAACATCCAAATTTTATTTCATTGAATTATGATAATCCTTCTTTAACAGCTCACTTAAACTTTTATAATAAAGTGAGGCTTAAGTTTACTCCTTTAATAATTATTGTGAGAATTTCAACATCTCCATTTTTCTATCTTTCTGGTCTTTACTACCACATCTGCTAACAACAAATATAATTGAAACAATCAAGTGTACAAGCGAAAAGAACATTAAAATGTTTGGGTTTTTATAGTATTTAGTAATATTATCTTTATTTAAATTTATTTGGTACATTAATTCGGCAATTGTCAGTATACCTCAGCATATAGGTCATCTCAAGCGTTAGGCTGCAAACCTTTTGACTTTATGAAATTTTGATGATATATATAACATACAGATATAACTATATATAGCAAGGAAAGTTTAAGATATTTAAAACCAGCATAAGATGATCTGACAGAAAAGAGAATCTAGAGAATTGAGATAGAGAGATAGAAAAATAGAAAGATAGAAATATAGAAAGATAGAATGATGGAAATATATAAATATAGAAAGATAGAAAGATAGATAGAAAGATAGAAATATAGAAATATAGAAAGATAGAAAAATAGAAAAATAGAAAGATAGAAAGATATAAATATAGAAAGATAGAGAAATAGATAGATAAGGAAATATAGAGATAAAGAGAAAATAATTTCATGTGGACCCCCTTCCTGTCATTATCAGTGATCTTTTATGGTAAACAAACTCATCTCATTGTTTATAGATCATGTCTTAAACCATTGAGCTACATCAGATATCTGCCACAAAAATAAACACACTTGGAATATAAATATAGGTGTAAAACATTTTTATGCACCGCCTTGACTCTATTTACATGTTCTAGCAGTCAGCCAGTGTGACCTTTTCCCCTTTACCTTCTTTCTTAGGTAAGATATACTTTAATGTTTCTAACATCTAGATCTTACAAGTATAATTGTGTATCTTTGTTTTATTTAAACAAAAGTAGTTCAATTATTTGTATTAATGAAAAGTAACCATTGTGCTTTAAATTTATTTTTACAGAAATCCAGTTTCTGGAATGTTCCACAAAAGTTGTGGATCAGATTCACGGATAGGATTCAGGTTTTGTGGCAATGTTTGGTCATTTAGTATTGGCTGCTGGCTATATGGAGGTAACAGTCTGTTGTCTTATGGGACAATGATGCCATTTGCTACACTGAAAAGAAACTCTGCTGCCTACAATGCTGCATTCCTGTGTGAGGCGTCTACTGAAGACATTTTTGTTTGGGCACTCACGTCAAACTAAGTCTGGGAAATTTCTAAATAGGAATTTTTTTGCCTTCTGGTTCGATATACTGCTACAATAGGCTGTATTTGTTGGAATCTTGATACCTCACCGGCAACTCGTAAACGTTTAATTTTGTTGTTCTGTTATTTTAAAGAATAAGAGTGAACAAAAATGCAACAAATTTTATTTTAAGGACAGCTTGTTTTGTAACATTAGAGCTTTTTTTCATCCTTTTTAGCTGCCTATTGATAACTTAAACAACTTTTGAAGACTTTGATGATTAGTATATTTTCAAAAGTGTTTGTTATAGTTTGGATTTAGACTTGTACCAAATAACTATCTTAGCAGATGCCAATACAAAAAGCTCAAATATAAATTTTCTATGTTAATATACTTAGAGAACTGGTAGGATAACTATCTGATACTGTATCATCCCGGTATATTTTATATTTGACTTTGTTACAAATTGCCCTTGTTCTGGTATATTCTACCAACAACGATATTCTATGATCAATATTGTTAATACGTTTGTAATAATCACACACAGCTGACTTTTACTAACACTAAATTTGAGTTAGATCTTTAGAAATCAAGTTAAGTTATGGGAAGGTTTGACAAAAGTTTATAGTAAATCCAGCAAAAGCTTTGATTGACAAGTACAAGTACACCATTATCAAATCTTTATCATAATAAAAGCTATGTCCGTCTGTATGTCTGTCATTCCATCTGTCAGTTCGTCAGTTAGTCCATCAGTCAGTCATTCCCTCAGTCAGTCAGCCCATCACTCCAGACTGTTCATCCGTCCTTCTGTTAGTTCGTTAGTCCGTATGTCAGTCCATCTGTTTTTTCAGTCTGTCTGTCCATTTTCTTGTCAGTTTATTCGTTCGTTTGCCAATCCGTCCGTCTACAGGTTTGCCCGTCACTCATTAAGAGTACGAGTTGATACCATTTAACAACACAGCAGTAGCCTTTGTCCCAAGATTAGGACAATGAATTTTAAAGGCTTAAAATAACAAGCCAAAATACATAACATGCCTAATCAAGATATTGGATTTACACATTCTTAACCATACACCTAGCATCTTTTTAGTACATGCATCATATACTTTGCACTTAGATTGAGCTAGAATTAGCTCTGGAGAAAAATTTAAAAAGGAAATAGAAATATTCAAAGTTAATACTATTCATTCACACATACATAATTGCTCCAGTGATTTTAAATTGGGGAACAATAATAGTGCACCTCTTGGCACATCATAAACACGTTCAGCCATTCAAAGGAATAAAAAAGCCCAAACCTAACTGCTTTCCACACAGTCATCACCTTTTAGCACAAGCTCACAATAAGCCACACCTCACGAGGGATTTCTACGTAAATGGTTTTATGTACAAAAAAGATCATTACATAATTCTGCTATCTATCTTATAAGACTCATAATCTACAGCAGTTTCAAAAGAAATTAGTAGAAAACATTGATTATGCAAGTTGAACTAAACATGAGCCCTGACGCATTCAAAATGGCTTTACTATTATATACAATTAGAACTTCTATTGCAAAAACTTATGTAAATGTAAAATGAGTACATGTTCAGAAAATTTGAGCAATCTCATCACTGTAACCTAGTGTAAAATTGCTGTAAAGAGCAGTAGACTAACCAGCTCTGCGCCTATGAATAGCTAGTAGTACGTATAAGAGAAAACCATCATTTTAAAGAGACAGAGTTCAGCCTCACTGCTTAAGTTAACAATAATTGTACTGGTTTTTATTACGAAATGAACAAAAAATTTTATTTGAACATTACTCTTTTTATTTTAGAAGTAATCCATATATTTATTTATAAAGGTTTATTGTTGGTTAAGTTCAGATGTGTCATGTTTTCACAAATTTGTCTTCAGATAGTTTTGTATTCCGATCACTATCACAGAGTTTAACTAAATCCTTTTGGTACATAAGAGTATCTTGATTTGCCTTAGAAAAACATTATGATGAGCAGTAGACTATATAAAGTATTGTACCAGACTAATAAATTATTGAAGTGTACAGTTTGGCAGCAACACTCCAACAGTGTTTTTATCAGTGACATTAACTGTATAAGCAGTTAATAGAATCGGGTTTACCAAATTTACCAAATGAAGCTTAATGAAATGATGCGCCTCAAAACTTCTTTTTAATCATTCTAAAGGTAATGAACTGATAACAAAGCCAAAACTACTTAAGAGTCTCACAATAGAGGTTTAAAAATAGCTCCTAAATATTGACTGTCTCTATTTATTGCTACAGCACCATAGCTAACGTCTTTAAACTAAAACTTTCATAACAAATGTACAGCATTTCTTCCGTTCAAGAATTTTCATCTTTCACTTCATTATTATTACTCAACAAAATTTGGGTTATAATTATGATGAAAATTTAATCTATAGAGTTAATTATTAAAGTGCCAATGCATAACCTTCCAGTAGGAGTTGTCTGTTTTCCTTTTAGCTAACACTACAAGCAGTAAGATGGACATCCAGAAGGCTTTTTTCTTATAGATATATTAATTGCAGCTGGTCAACTCTAACAATCAAGAGGAGATAAATCATACAACAAGTTACTGCTATGCAATAGGTAGAGTTTTTTTTTCTGCCTACATACTAAAGCAAGTATTGACATGGTTTAGCAGGTCATTAATAGTATACAATCTACAGCAGCTAATATTTTGAGTCTATTTACTGGTTAGCATGAGCTATATTGCCATAGCGACCCCCAATCATTGTTATTTCAAATCATTTTTTGTGCTTGGTGATGATTTTCACTGATCCCACCTTGAATTCATGCAAAGTATTCTTATTTAAAACTATCTTTTGAACAGTATCATTTATTGCGACTGCTATTTCACACAATGCTTTTAAACACACCATATTTAAACATATATATTGGCACAGCTTCCTAAATGATGCTTGAATGCTGAGACACTTTATTATACTGTAGAAGGTGTTCATAGTTATCAGTCCTTTTTAGAGAGAATGCAACTCCCAAACCACTAATTTGGCCAGCAGTATTGTGCTCATCAAAATACAGCAGACATGTATAAATATCTCCTGGTCTATTTATAATGCTGTAACTGCTACAACTGAGTTAAGAGAGAGCTTGAGAAAGAATCACATGATAAGACTGCCTGTCTACCACAATACTATTGCTGATGAGTATTAGTAAAGTCAAGCAGCTGTCAAATGTCTTGAGACTATTGGCAGCAATTCTTCTAAATATTTTATAGCTGTCAATCTATATACATGTACAATGAACCTCCGCAATACGAAATTAATTTTTTCTACTGTTGGCATTGTAAGGCAAAAATTTTAGATGGAGGGTTATAAAAATCCATAGTAATTACCTAATGCAAACACACCTGGGGGGAAAATCTTCAACATTTTATACGCATGCCGTACATATTAAAAATTAGCAAATAATATACATATGTAGACATAGTAGTATATTAACCGTAGTAACTATAGTTACCGACAGTAAAGTGTTTAGTGTCGGTAACTGGCATGTTTAGCGTGTTTAGTGATAATAATCTTCTTATCAACCTTAGGTCCCATTGCTAACGAATTAAAGTTATATAAGTAGTCATCTACAGTATATATATTTCTCACAGGGTGTGTATGTGAGTATGTGTGCGTGTCCAGTTATAGCTATTAAAATTTTGGAATTAAAATTCAGTGTCCTGATGGATTTGAACACGTGGATATTGCTACCGCAAGCGCAAAGTCCAGACGCTCTACCACTGAGCCATACAAGGCAAAATGATCTAAAATGTAATTATATTCCATACAGCGTATGCACATGCTAATTATTTTGGCAATGTGCCCACACATTACGATGCCCCTTTTAAGATATATTTTGGGTCCTAAATATATGCAACACTGCTTCTTCGTCTTTTTTTTCTTTAGGGCTAATTTGTTCCTCCCTACGGTATCAACAATAGTTTATCTCAAACTTAACACTTGACCATTTGTGTACTGATTGTATACGTTATTAAAAAATATCCGTTGCTTGCCATCGCGACTTCAGCGTTATCTATTATGGTAATATTAATTGGACACGAATAAATGATAAAATTTCAGTTAAAGGTTTGAAGTTTACTAAAATACAAACTATAGTTTCCTTAAAGTATGTGTTCAGTAAGCTAACTTCATTTATGTTAGTTTCAGCGTTTATGTTACATTTCTGTCTCGAAGGTAAAAACTCTCCACATAGAACATGGTAATGCTATATTATCTTGCAAATCATAATCACAAAATGTGCAAAAGTCATTGTAGGTACCTATGGTTATGAAAGTTAACATATTGTTTTGCTACTAATGTTTTTGACTTTAATTATTTTTACCAAGAAGTGTTAGATAATTACTATGGGTTTCTGTACCGCTCTATGTACGTCTATAGCCTACGATATTATTGTTTTGTTACTAATTTTAATGATGACGATTTTAATGATTTTTACCAGGAGGTGATTGCATGAGAAACTTACTATGGGCTTCTACATATGATACTCATGTTTCAGTGTTGGCATAAAAATTTTCGCATGCCAACACTGAAACGAACAGAAATCATATAATCGTAAACGAAATAATTTTATACTTTAGTCGTAGCGAAACAGACCATATTTAGCCATTACTTGCTAATAATTTTACATTTACATTCTACATTTAAACAACTTGACATGTTTATTTTTCCTCCTAATTTATGTTAACGAAACACATCATTCAAGTTATGGAGTTTGAAAGTTACAGTTGTTTGAACAAGTTTGAAAACCTCTACAGTTGTTTTTATTTTCTCTTAAATTATTTCAACTACACAAAACACTTCTCTCATAATATGTAGTTTAGAAGTTAGAATGGCAAATGTTGTTATATGTTAAATACAAATAAATTTTCTGTGCAAAGATTTTTTCATTAGCTGGGCAACGTCGGGCAGTACGGCTAATATAACTATATACATATAATAAATTAAAGTTTATAGTAAATATTACATTAAATGCTAAAATGCACAAAACATTTTTACTTTCACTTACTTTTCACTTATTTTCGTTTCATTTTAGTAGTAACAAGCATTTACAAAACACAGAGAATTCTGTATTGAGAGAGAGAGAGAGCAAGAATTGGACCTCTTTCAAGCGTTGTGGGAGGAATTTTGGCAAATAGCATACCGGCATCTTCGTTAATCCGACATATTCAGCACACCAACGGCAAAATTTAAATTTCAAAAGAAATTGTTGTTGATACTGAATGAGGAAAATGTTGTATGGCGGGTAAAAATGGTTATCTATGGCTATCTACTTATATATATAAATTATGGCTATTATTACTTATTATATTATACAATATAGCCATGGCTATATTGTAATAGTTCACACCTAGTCATTGTCATTTTAAATCATCTCTTGTGACTGATGATGAATCTTTATGTATTCCACCTTGAATCTATGCAGAGTATACTCATTTTAAACTATTTTTTTGAGTAATATCATTTATTGCAACTAATATTTTACACAATGCCCGTAAACACACCATATTTGAACATTTGCATTGGCACAGCTTCCTAAATAATGCTTAAATTCTGAGGCACTATGTTATACTGTAGAATGTGTTCATAGTTATCAGTCCTTTTTAGAGAGAATGCAACTTCCAAACCACTAATTTGGCCAGCAGTATTGTGCAAATCAGAATACAGCATGCATGTGTAAATATCTCCTGGTCTATTTATAATGCTGTAACTTCGACAATTGAGTTAAGAGAGAGCTTGAGAAATAATCACATAATAAGACTGTCTGTCTACCAAATACTATTGCTGATGACTGCTAGTAAAGTCAAGCAGCTGTCAAATGTCTTGAGACTGTTGGCAGCAATTCTCCAAAATATTTTATAGCTGCCAATCTATATATATGTACAATGAACCGCCGCAATTAGAAATTAATTTTTTCCACTGTTGGCATTGTCAGGCAATATTTTAGATGGAGAGGGATAAAAATTCATAAAAATTACCTAATGCAAACACTCCTGGTAAAAATGTCAACATTTTATATACTGTTACAGTACATATTAGAAACTAGTAAATCATACAACCATGTAGACAAAATAGTATATCAGCTTTGGTAACTATAGTTACCCACAGTAACTTTAGTCTATTCAGTGGTAATGATCTGCTTATGATTATGGTTTTCCCTTCAACTTCGTTATCAATATAGGACACATGGCTCACGAATTTAAGTTATATAAGTAGTGATATAGTTATATACGTATAATAAACTAAAGTTTACAGTATGTATTATATTAATCACTAGAATGCACAATAAAATTTCATTCTCACTCGCATTTCACTAATTTTTATTTTACTCACGTTTTATCGAGCATTTATGAAACAAAAAGAATGCTGAACAGAAAGAGGGCGAGAGAAAATTGTATCTATTTCAGGCGTTGTGGTGGAACTTGTTCGAATTATTTCACAGAAGTTAGAAAAGTTATTTATTAATAAAATAGTGGGCAAAAGTGTAAGGTGCTTATCTAATAGAAAAAAATGACTCGTACTAGCATAAAACTCACAATTTTTATGTTCACACCTAGTTTAGCAATGTGAAAACACAATGGACAGTAAGCTGGACAATGGCTTTGAACTTCATAGAGGTTATTACATAACGGTGTGTGAGTGTAATAAACTGAATTAAATTTGAACTTTAAATTTAATCCCAACACTACCGTAATATCTAAAAACAAATGCAAGTAAACAATAGAAAAGTACAGAACTATTTGAATGAATACCAACATCATCAAGTTTGCGCAGTGTAACCAGAGGCATATGAGAACAAGAACATATAAATGAAAAATATAAAAGTTCGTAACTAGTACCGTTTGCCTCCTGATAAATAGCCTTAAGACTTTGTGTTGCAAGAATTCTTTCAGTAATTATATACATGATCAGCTGCAAGTGAAGCTGACGGGTTCATTTTGACTGAGCAAGCTAACTGCACAATCCTCTGCTAAACCCATGTTCACAAGTTCATGATCAGCTCTGAAGTCACATATCACTGGCTAACATGTATGGCCATACTCGCACCAGCCAATCATGTGATAAAAACACCAAACTAACAAAGTTTTTGGTGCATTTGGTTATGGTTTGACCCAGCAAACCGTAAACAAACGCAAATGTCACACACCCTGAGTCAAGATCACTGTGTGTTAGAAATGACAATGCACTGTAATTGACATACAAGGAGAAAGACAACTCCTTCTATGATTGAGTCTGAGAAATGAGCAGAATAATAGAAAATCTTTACACGCATCCTTTTTGGAAAGGAGCAACTTTGCTGCTATTATAGACATAAAATGTATTGTGTATGAGCAACCTTTTTTACAAGCCTTTCAAGTATACCAAGCGATTCAAGTTTATTAAAGTATTAAACACTACTCTATTGTAGAGTTGCTTGGAGAGAATTGGTGTTTAGCCAGACACACTCTCTTATAAAGTAACTAGGACTATGAGTGTGTATGCTTGTTATTTTATCATGATAAAAATTATTACTGAGAGAAAACACAGGTGTTTGTGTCATGTGGTCTGATTTTGCTAGACTTCTATATATCAGATGGTACAAATTGGAGGGTGTTCACTAGTTTATATAGGCCTTGATTGTCAGTTGGTTGGAAGAAGTTAACAAATTATTTATTGAAGGCCTACTACTAAATAAAAAAATTTAGCAGGAAGTTGATTACTATTCCTTCGTTTAGAAATCACACTTTTACTTAGTTTGTATTGCGTACAGTAGTCTATGAATGAGTGTAATACTTGCTAATATAAACATCAGAATGTTATCTCTATGGGAACATACAGCTGGTATGATCCACGTACCAGGCTTTGTTGAACTATTAAATATCATTTGACATCAGCAGGTACTAATCAACTACTTCAAGAAGTAACAATGCTGAGCTTAGAAAGCCTAGTTTATGTGGCACTTATTGGTAAGTTATACATCTGAGGTGCATCTTTTTTCAACTTGTTTAGAAGACTTGAATGATGGGATAAGTATATCTAATCAATAAGGGAGAAAAGGTATAACAAAATAAAATCAAATATATTTGCTACTTTGAGGCATTTTTTATGGTTGGTAAGTGACTCATTGATTCAACAGTATGACCAAAATATCCTTCCAGCATTTGCGATATTTCATAATGGAGTTGAGCAAAGTGGATATATCTAGCATGATGAAAGTTATTATATTTATTAATTTTAATCTATGTGATATGAAAAAGTTGCATACAACCTTTTACAATTATTTTTGAAATATTGTATTAAGCACTTTTAATATCCTTTCTCTAAACAACAAAATGCCTTTTAAATGCTATATATAAATAATATTTATAAATCAATTTATTAGATTTGATTGACTTATCGTCGTCTTATTATGGCTTTTGTATATGACATAATTGAAAATACATTTTGGTCTAAAGATAAGTTATTGCTAATAGAAGAATAAAACAGTCAAATTATCTTTTATAAAATCATGTTACTATTTCAAGTTTGAATTTAGCTACTGGATAGTTAAAACCAGTTTATACCTCTACTACTTGAGTTGAGACAAGGAGTTATCACCTATGTTCTTTTTTGTGTGAATATATGAAGGGCTTGATTTTTATACTTCAAACATTTTTAGTTAAAGTGTGACTCTCTGTTTTCAGTTTATCCTCTAGTAAAGATTATAATATGTATTGAACCACTTCTTTACCATAAAATAAATTACAATACCCGTACAAGCCAAGTCACTAGATGGCTTGATGAGCTTCATCCTCAAGGAGAAACGTCACCAAAAGCCTTCATAAAATAATCTATATATATAAGTATATATATAAATATATTATATATATTTTTCTCAAAGTATGTATGTGTGTCTCTCCAGCTATAGCTATTATTAGAATAGCTGTAACTGGACAACCCTGAAGCAACGTCATGGCATACCATCATTAGAAGCCTGGCAATTATTAATTAGCTTACTGGAATTTTCCATTGGCAATGTGTCATGCTAATAGCAAGTGGTAGACAACTCTCATCACTTCTCATTCTTTATAAGCTGATTTTTAATACCCGCTGCTAATAGGCGCAGCTAGTCTATGCATGAAAATAAAACACAAGATTTACTGATATTTGAACTGGAATATTAATTCTAATTTGTAGTTACAGTCAGCCAAGTTAACAACCCTCAGAAGAGACTCACACATAGCTCTGATTAAAAAAAACAATCCGCTTTCATAGAATCTAAAAATAAGCTAACTTCTAACCCAACATTTTTTATCTCTCAAATCTCCACATAGTCAAACTACTTGGTTAATTATTTAAAACTTGGCGAATATTAAAAGATTTGGCTGTGTTGAACTTGGTTGCACTTGGCCTCGGTCTATTTTCATTTATTTCTCCAACAGCCTTTACTTATTTACATGTCTGTGTGTTACCAAAACTGATTAAACCCCAATCACAAAATAGTGGTTTATTTGCACTATCAATGCTAGCAGTTGGAGTTGTCTGCCTTTTCAGTATCATTAGAATCTGCAGTTTCACTAGTAAATCTATTCTTATTTGCTTAAAAAGATATGAAGCTAAATTAGCACTGGTTAAAAATGGCACCATATAAAAATTATAGATCAACATTTCCCTTAGTTTTAGTATAAACCAATAAAGGTTCTAGTTTAACATGTCTCTTAGCTTTAGTTTGCCAGTATGAATAAATTCTACTAGTTAAAAACATGTAAGGGTTGATAACTCTCTTCATTAAATGTAAGCAAGGAACTAAATGAGCTTTAAAAAAGTGCTCATTTTCAGTTTTCAGATTTTCAGACATTCGTTTAAAACTGAAACAGTACTTAGTAATTACAGTGGGTGTGTTTACTATGTATTTTAACTAATATTGTTTGCAAAAAACAAAGTTCGAATTAAAATTAAAAGCGTTTCATCAATTTCAGGAACAACTTCAGCGCTATTTTTTCCACCATGCTCCGAAATTGGTTGTGTAAATAAAGATGACCCAGTTTGTGCTTCTAATGGAAAGACTTACGGTAAGTGATAATATCTTCATAAAAGATTGCTGCATTTAATTTTATTACCGAATATATGAATATATGTATTTTATTACCTATTGAGTGAAAGATCTTAAAAAAAATCTATACATGTTTGCAGCTTTTCTGGCAAATTTTTGAACAATCCAAAGTAATGCAGTTTTGATCAAATTATCAATAACTCCTGCATACAACAATAATTTTTTCAACTATAATTTTCCTAGCATAGAATTTAGGAAAAAAAATTTGTCAAGGTGGTGTCTTAACAGCAGTTGGTGGTTTTTGTATTCAAACAGAAAACCATTGTCAATTACTTTAGGAACAACGTTTTTGCAATCATAGATGTCCTAAATATAGTTGCATGCATTTTTATTTTGAGACGATGGAGATCAGTTCGAATTAAATTAGTTTGATTACTTCATCTTCTATCCTGTTATGGATACCATCTATAATCAACCCTGTAACTACTCAACAGCAAACCCCTGTGAACTAGCAGCAGCAGCTTGCTCTGATAAATCTATCAAAGCCATGAGCAAAGGACCGTGTTCAAAAAGAGACTGCGCAGGATTCTGCTATGAAGTCTACGATCCGGTCTGTGGAAGTGATGGAAAAACATACAGTGAGTAGCAAAATAAACTGTGTTCCTATTCAAAGGTTAATATTTACTCACAGCTGGACCAAATGTCTAAGAACGAACATTTTAGTTAATAACTACTAACGACATACGAAGTCAGCCAAAGCGCTTCCTTTGTTGTTGACCAGTAGATCATTTGAATTCTATTTGTTTTATTGGTCAATTTTCAAAAACCTGCCCGATGGGTAACACAATCTAAGCGAAACACAGCCAAAAACTACTTAAAGGAATAATCCAGCCTATCACGAAGTTACATGGAGGTGTTTCGGAAGCCTATAACTATTATACTGCAAAACCATCTGTCACCTTTGTGTAATATGTACTATTTGAAAATCATTCAAAAGTAAGTATTTTTTCAAAATTATAATGCATAAACTAAACTGTGTTCCTATTCAAAGGTTTACTCACGGCTGGACCAATGCCTAAAAACTAATTATCGTTTTTCGATTGTCGATTATCACAGGTGACCAACAGGCTCGTCATGTTTATCAGACAATGATATATACTCCTTCGAGCTAAGATTAAAAAATAAACGAATCTTTACGGTAGGTTATAGGATATCAGTGCTCAATGCGACAGCATTACAATGACGATGAAATAGTCATGTAAGAACAATAGACATGGTTTTATTGAATGTGTGAAGTATATTCAAGAAAACATTTTGACGAATGAGGTTGCTTGAAAGTGTAAACAGAAGCCATCTCGTACAACTACGTCTCATTTGAGCCGTTTTGGAAAGAGAATCCAAACTACGGCGGTCTAGTGTGGCTGCGATTAACTGTTCGTTTGTTTGCTTTTAAAAGCTTGTAATCACATTTCCACATATTTTGCACCTACAACACAACAGAGTAAGACATGGTGAATATTTTGATACCAAATAACTGTAATGTGAATTTTGTTGCAAGTCAACTTTTAAAGTAATAATCCAGCCTTTTAGAAAGTCACATGGAGGCTTTTTGCAAGTCTATCACTATTATACTGCGAAACTAGCTGTCACCTTCTGTGTAATTTGTAGTATTTGAGAATAATTCAAAAAGAATTATTTTTAAAAAACTATAATGCGTAACTTGTAAGATCACCGCAATACTTTGCAATCTATATTGTAGGTTGCAGTTGTTTTCATCGACGAAACAACTTCTTTTTTATTAATAATTTGAGACACTCATTTGGCTGAGCATCACACACAGATTTATAATATTCAAACAGGTAATGACTGCTACATGAATGCTGCCACTTGCAATAGCAATGGAAAGATAACACAGCTATATAACGGAGAGTGTTCAAGAACAAATTCCCAGTCTAGACCTACAGTAACCCCAGCAAGGAGAAATTGTCCTGAAGTTTGCATAGCTTTGTGGGCCCCTGTGTGTGGAAGTGATGGAAGAACATATGGTAAGCAGGTGCTTTGAGGGAAGATGACACAGGGTGATGAAAAATCAAGCAATATTAAATAACTCATTTTAAATTCATTACTGTGCCATTATTTAAAAATGTTACAAATCATAAATATATTCTAATTATTCATGTTGACTAACTTTTCATTACTTTGGAATATTTGCAAATTTACAGAACATACAGATGTACCTAACATCACAAACTTTTAACCTTTTATATTTCATCAGAAATTTGTTAAATACTGCAAATATATTTTAAGTTTGTACATTTTTTAACTGCCAACTTTTTGTCAAATATTATTGACAATGTTCAGAAGTTTATCTTTTTGGCTTCAATTAATTTATAAGCGATACTTGGAAATTAAATCATGCTTTACAGTTGTAAAATACTCAAAAACATTTTACAAAAATATTTATATTGCAAAAATCATAATACTAAGATAATACTAGGAATTTCAACACACAATGCTATAGTGAAACTAGTATAGAGCAATTGTAGATGATTATTTTTAAGCCCCTTTATGGTTGTTCTTATTGCAGTGTCTTAGTATTTAATAGACTTTCCTTTTTACCCCAGCAAGAGGCTGTTAAATATTAAAACTCTGTTTATCTTGGCTTCTAATTTACGCTTACAATGCCAAAAATCATAAAATGACTCTGCGTTTGCATCAAACCTTTTTGTAGCATAATATTTTTCAACTAAATATATGACCTTTCACGACCTACTTGCAATTGTAATAGATAATCTACATGTAGTTACCACCAAAATGTTAGTGATGGAGTATCATTGTCTATTCCTAAAACTTATCCTTCTTAATCCATAAATTTTATTTATGGAATCTCTCATTGAGCTGTCTGTTAACACCAACTTCTATGGTATAACTTTTTAGGTAACACATGTGAGTTAGACGTTGCGGCTTGCAAATCAGGTAAAAAGATTACAATGGTATCAAAGACAGCGTGTCAGAGACCTGGTACTACAACACCACTTCCTAAGTCTGCAAAGCCTGACTGCCCATCTATATGTTTTGCTTTATGGGACCCAGTCTGTGGAACAGATGGCAGAACATACAGTAAGATAACTGTTACTATAGTAAACAATTTGCTGATGTATGTATGACCTTTTGCTTACGAGTGTAAAAATCAATATTTCAAACTCTGTTGTAATTGTCCGCTCATGTCAGGTTTTATGTTTGCCAATTTAAATTGATTTTATTTAATTGGTTGGTTAAAGCATCATATTGATCCAATGTCTATTTCAATATAGAGAAACGCTGTTTGGGTAGCTTGCAGCTTATCTAAAGCAGCTTCCATTTCTTGAGATCAAAATATTTGTATTTGTTCAACATCGTCAAACATAATATTTCTCTTCTTCTGACATCTTTTCAGCCATCATTGTAATTCTAAAGAACGCTTATAATACTATGATTATAATTAAAGCTCACAAGTTTACATTCGCCTCCTTGCATCTTGCATCAATGTTTCCGGATCAACTGTGAACTTACTAGGGTAACGATTTGTCTCAAGCAAAGTATAGCATCACAAATAGGCTGTTTATACTTCAAGAAGTTAGTGAAATTGTGTCATGGCTTTCACAGAAATGAAACTTTGCAGTAATAACTATTATTGTAAAAGTAAATCTTTATTTAGCAGTGTCAGTAGGTGTATCCACACCAGACATCTACAATTAGCCTCAGCTAGACATATTGTTAGTGTGTGAAGCCTAGCTGTCACTGAGGCATACACATGATTATCAAAAGCTAACCTACCCATGGCTTTGCCACCCATGAGCAGATGCCTAGAATGCTCCTCTAGGCATCTTAATCTTTTTTAAATTTAATTTTATATAAAGCATTTAAATTTTTCTATAGCATTCAACAACCTCATGACAATACAACTGCAATACACATTCTTATTGACACCGGTAGCTCATACGCAACTTGTTAAAATCTGTTTGATTGAGCAATAATTATTGCTGTACTGGTTAAGCAAGTTAACTTGCTTAACCAGTACAGTCTAGATCTACATGCGCAGCTGTCATGAGATCATGCACTGCAGCTTAAATTTCACACTGGTCTCTATCCGAAAATGAACAGGCTGCAAAAATCTTGGTGGCTAACAATAACCATGAGTATTATTGCGATTACAGGTAACAGTTGTACACTTGGTGTTGCAACGTGTGAAACAAAAGGCAAAGTTACTCTGCATCACAAGGGATCCTGCTGAGAATATACAGAAAGATATGACTAGAAGGTTATGAAAGAAACAAAAATCATTTAATTCTTGTCATACTGGTTTTTTATAACACAAAATCGATTTAAAAATAATGCACTAATATAGTGATATTATACTACAAAGGCCTTGTTCTGGTAGATTGTCATGATAAACAACTCAAGGTAAAACGACTCAAAAAGAAATATTCTGAGTGGTAAGAGCTGATTGAGTTTAAAAAGACTTGGTAAATTAACCAATAAAATGCATGGAGGTTATTTTTACCAGAGTGTTTGTACCGAAGGGAAATGAGTTTGTACCGAAGGGAAATGAGTTTATGCTAAAGTGAAATGAGTTCGAACTAAATCAGTAGTTATCAGAAAAAACTCCATAAGCTAAAATTAAATTCACTTAAATCTTGATTCGGAAAATAACTGAAAAGCAAAGCTCATATACTTGTACATGTGTGTAATTGAGATATAACAAGATAAAACTATTCCACTCAGATACAATAATGATATAACATATCTTCAGTACACTATCTCTCTAAAAAATTTCCAAAACAATAAAGAAAGCCTTTTTTTGGCCGAATCGACTCTATGCTGCTACATTATGTCTATACTACACCATAAACAGGTTGGACAACATACTAAGACTGATATTATGCTTTACTCATGAATTGCACCTAAAGTGATATCTTTTTATCTTTCATGCATTGCATCATGAAAGATAAAAAGATAGAAAGATAGAAAAATAGAAAGATAGAAATATAGAAAGATATAAAGATAGAAAAATATAAAGATAGAAAGATAGAAAGATATAAAGATATAAAGATAGAAAGATAGAAAGATATAAAGATATAAAGATATAAAGATATAAAGATATAAAGATAGAAAGATATCAATATAGAAAGATAGAAAGATAGAAAGATAGAAAAATAGAAAGATAGAAAGATAGAAAGATATCAATATAGAAAGATAGAAAGATAGAAAGATAGAAAAATAGAAAGATAGAAAGATAGAAAGATATCAATATAGAAAGATAGAAAGATAGAAAGATAGAAAAATAGAAAGATAGAAAGATAGAAAGATATCAATATAAAAATATAGAAAGATATAAAGATAGAAAGATATCAA
Organism: Watersipora subatra; assembly: GCF_963576615.1. Taxonomy (NCBI): domain Eukaryota; kingdom Metazoa; phylum Bryozoa; class Gymnolaemata; order Cheilostomatida; family Watersiporidae; genus Watersipora; species Watersipora subatra. Next base: position 10,641,609 of record NC_088717.1, read on the forward strand.
TATAGAAATATAGAAAGATATAAAGATAGAAAGATACAAAGATAGAAAGATATAATGATAGAAAGATATAAAGATAGAAAAATATAAAAATAGAAAGATAGAAAGATATCAATATAGAAAGATATAAAGATATAAAGATATAAAGATATCAATATAGAAAGATAGAAAGATATAAAGATAGAAAGATATAAAGATAGAAAGATATAAAGATAGAAAGATAGAAAGATATAAAGATAGAAAGATAGAGAGATAGAAAGATAGAAAGATATAAATATAGAAAGATATAAAGATAGAAAGATAGAAAGATAGAAAGATAGAAAGATATAAAGATATAAAGATATAAAGATATAAAGATATAAAGATAGAAAGATAGAAAGATATAAAGATATAAAGATAGAAAGATATAAAGATAGAAAGATATAAAGATATAAAGATAGAAATATAGAAAGATAGAAAGATATAAAGATATAAAGATATAAAGATAGAAAGATAGAAAGATAGAAAGATAGAAAGATATAAAGATATAAAGATATAAAGATATAAAGATATAAAGATAGAAAGATAGAAAGATATAAAGATATAAAGATAGAAAGATATAAAGATAGAAAGATATAAAGATAGAAAGATAGAAAGATATAAAGATAGAAAGATATAAAGATATAAAGATAGAAAGATATAAAGATAGAAAGATAGAAAGATAGAAAGATATAAAGATATAAAGATAGAAAGATATAAAGATAGAAATATAGAAAGATAGAAAGATAGAAAGATATAAAGATAGAAAGATATAAAGATAGAAATATAGAAAGATATAAAGATATAAAGATAGAAAGATAGAAAGATATAAAGATAGAAAGATATAAAGATAGAAAGATATAAAGATATAAAGATAGAAATATAGAAAGATAGAAAGATATAAAGATATAAAGATAGAAAGATATAAAGATAGAAAGATAGAAAGATATAAAGATAGAAAGATAGAAAGATAGAAAGATAGAAAGATATAAAGATATAAAGATAGAAAGATATAAAGATAGAAAGATAGAAAGATATAAAGATAGAAAGATAGAAAGATATAAAGATAGAAAGATAGAAAGATATAAAGATATAAAGATATAAAGATAGAAATATAGAAAGATAGAAAGATATAAAGATAGAAAGATAGAAAGATATAAAGATAGAAAGATAGAAAGATATAAAGATAGAAAGATATAAAGATAGAAATATAGAAAGATATAAAGATATAAAGATAGAAAGATAGAAAGATATAAAGATATAAAGATAGAAAGATATAAAGATAGAAAGATATAAAGATATAAAGATAGAAATATAGAAAGATAGAAAGATATAAAGATATAAAGATAGAAAGATATAAAGATAGAAAGATAGAAAGATATAAAGATAGAAAGATAGAAAGATAGAAAGATATAAAGATATAAAGATAGAAAGATATAAAGATAGAAATATAGAACGATAGAAAGATAGAAAGATATAAAGATAGAAAGATATAAAGATAGAAATATAGAAAGATATAAAGATATAAAGATAGAAAGATAGAAAGATATAAAGATAGAAAGATATAAAGATAGAAAGATATAAAGATATAAAGATAGAAATATAGAAAGATAGAAAGATATAAAGATAGAAAGATAGAAAGATATAAAGATAGAAAGATAGAAAGATAGAAAGATAGAAAGATAGAAAGATATAAAGATATAAAGATAGAAAGATATAAAGATAGAAAGATAGAAAGATATAAAGATAGAAAGATAGAAAGATATAAAGATAGAAAGATAGAAAGATATAAAGATATAAAGATATAAAGATAGAAATATAGAAAGATAGAAATATATAAAGATATAAAGATATAAAGATAGAAATATATAAAGATATAAAGATATAAAGATAGAAAGATATAAAGATATAAAGATAGAAAGATAGAAAGATATAAAGATATCAATATAGAAAGATATAAAGATAGAAAGATAGAAAGATAGAGAAATAGAGAAATAGATAGATAATGAAATATAGAGATAGAGAAAAAAGTAATTTCAAGTGGGACACTCTTCCTGTCATTATCAGTGATCTTTTATGGTAAACAAACTCATCTCATTGTTCATTGATCATGTGTCTCAAACCATAGAGCTACATCAGATATCTACCACCAAAATAAACAGACTTGGAAAATAAATATATGGTGTAAAACATTTTTTATTTACTGCCTTGACTCTATTTACATGTTCTGGCAGTCAGCCAGTGGGAGTTTTACCCCTTTACCTTTTTTCTTAGGTGATATATACTTTAATTTTTCTAACTTCTAGATCTCACAAGTATAATTGTGTATCTTTGTTTTATTTAGACCAAAGTAGTTCAATTATTTGTATTAGTGAAAAGTAACCATTGTGCTTTAAATGTATTTTTACAGAAATTCAGTCTCGGGAATGTTCCACAAAAGTTTTGGATCAAATTCACAGATAGGATTCAGGTTTTGTGGCAATGTATGGTCATTTAGTATTGGCTGCTGGCTATATGGAGGTAACATTTACTATGTTGCTATGTTGACTGTTGCTATGTTGCTATGTTGCTATGTGCTATGTTGACTGTTGACACCATAGACCTATTAACTATACCTAATAGTTAATAGGTCTATGATAATAGGTATAGTTAAGAGGTTTATGGTTGACACAAGCGTACACATGATGCCCCAAGCTAATACGCATTCAGTTGCATACAAAGACACAACTGACTGAATGAATTATTTTTGAAGCTTTCCACTGCAGCCAGTTATTAGCCACTTACGAAACCAACAGTTGACAAACAAATAGCAGAGATTCTACAGGGCTGTCATAAATAAAAGATGGATATATCCGTAATGTATGGTGTCCAATATCTCTAGATACTAAAGACATTGAACACTATACATTACAAACAACATACACAGGCACCATACATTACACCCAAACAACTTATATCAGTGTAGAAATGTGCAAAGACATGAATTTGGGACCGTCGTGGTATGATTCTTATAAGCATGCAAATACTTTAAATTAAAAAAAATATTTGTGTCAATTTGTACAAAATGGATAGATTGAATATTAGCTATTCATATCATTGACTAATTTCCTAATGGTAATGTCAAAAGTGTAAAATTCATAAGCTACAAGTGATTCGCTGAAGTTGAAGAGTTATCTACCCATACTCATCACAATTCTATCTTTTACCTACAAAGGTAGCCTTTCTGTTCTAGACAATTACTCCTCCAATCAGTTACGCTATAGAACTAGATTCAACCTCTATGAACTCATGGCATCAGTCATCCAGATGCTCTCATTATTGATATCCATATGCTGAAGGAGGTGTGTGGGAAGATTTTTAATTAGTGAATAGTCCAATGATAATTACTAGTAATCAAGCTCAATAATATGCACTGCCTTTGCTTATATCCAGGGTAGAGCCTGGGCTCATTTGCTTCATATATAAAGAGAAGTGGTGGATGTAAACAGCAGCACACAAAAGTAACTTTAGCTCGTAGGAGGGCTTGCAGTAAGTCATAAACAGTAAACATCTATGCTATAGTAAGCTATCTATCAAATATTGTATATTGAAATATCCCAACTCAGTTAGATCTTACAGTCAAAAAAGAGAAAAAGATAAAAGTTAACTGACAAACCCTAACTATATTATTAATCTACGCAAAAGATCTTCGGCAATTATAACTATAATGAGTTAGTTTTCAGTGCTAACACCTTTTTATAGTATTTTGTATTTACATGATGCATAATACTTGCATCCTGTAGATTGATGTGGATGTGATCTGCGTGTTCCATGGTACAATGAATGTTGCCGTAGGTGACTATAACAACACTCATAGTACAAGTGTGTAGGAAGCTTTAAAACATGGTTTTCATAAATCTTAAAAATATTTAAATGAGCACAATAGGGCTAAGGAAGAAGCTAGCTGACATTATAGTAACAAACTCTATTAGAAAAGATGGAGTATCCTGTTATTCAGTAGCTCGCACTATGGAATGTGTATGGGTGAGGGTTGGGAACTCCCTACATCTATTCCAAAAATTAGTGAGTAACACAACCCGCTTTGATTTGGGGAGTTTGGCTGTCACCATCTTGACGATGATATAAGCTTGTGGATTTACACAATATTTCCGTTTACATCATAAAAACACGCACATGGTGTACCCTTGACCTGACCATAACAAAGACATTCACGGCTGTAAAATCCTGTGAATTTGAAAGAGTCATTAAAGGAAAAACCCGATGGATTTCATCAACTGGAATATACAGCAATATTTTATACTGCTAACAAAATCTCAAACTGGTTGAAATTAGTTAACACTTTGAATGGCCTTTGTACAAGTCATTCCGTGCACCTATTGTATGTTGTTTGTGTACTCAGAGACATTGAGTGAACTCAGACTAGCATCTGGTACTTGTTTTAGTTCTGATGGATCAAACGGCACCGCTAATTTGGTACACCCTTAAAAGTTGTAACAAGCTAATAAAATGTTTATAATAATAGTCAAACTAAAGCTATACATAGAGTTATATATATAGACTTATACATAGAGCTACTCAGACATGGAGTTTTACCTAGGGTTTGCAAGACAGTATAAACATAAATTAAATAATAAATAAAATAAATAAACGTAGAGATACATTCTGATAGGTTCAAAGAAATACAAGAATACTCTATAATGGTGGCAGAACGCATTATTCGTACTACAACCAACTAATACAGTTAACTGAAAGTTCATACACTATATGTATACATCTATGCAATCAGTTTATACGTTATACCGTAGAGGTATATATACATGCATGTATTAAACGTATAAAGCTACCCATTATATGTATAAATTTATATGTTTAGTGGATACACATAAGCACTAAAAATACATTTATATATGTATTTCCGCTATATTATAAACCTCTGCTCTTACAATCTTATTGGCAACCATCACTCTAAAGTAATGATATAGGTGAACTGCTTCAAAAAAGACTGCTTTACACAAGTCTAAAACTCCGTGATATTCATAATGATAAACCAACATGCTGCCGAATAGGTGGATCAGCCACTCTCCAAGATGGTAGAATATTATGTACTATAATAAGGGCAATGGTAAGTAACAAACAAAATTAGTTGTAGACAATAATTAAGGTGCTTTACAAAAGATAAATTGCTACTGGTCTTAAACTCTTGTACTTTAGATTGGAAGCTCATTGATTCACCTTTGCATGCACTAAAGATAACTGCCCTTAATGAACACTGTTCACGGATTGCTGTGATGAAACTATTTGGGTTGAAAAGGAAACAAATTCTGCATGTCACCTGGCCTAATGCAATAGTATAGGTTTATACACGAAGTGTGTGTCTGCAAACCCTGGATGTGTACCTTTAATGCATTAGATATGTATGCGCAAATACTGAATGTATTAAATTAATACTACTAATGTAGTAGTTAGCAGGGTTTGTGAATCAGCTTTGAAAACTTTCCAAATGAGATGCAAGAAATTAAAAACTTTTATAAGTAAATCCAATACATGAAATACGAAGATGCTAATATAAGAATATGTGAGAGAAGGAGCTATGAATGTATGGCTAAAGTATAATTGTTAAGTGATGGGTATGAGTGGTGAAATTAGATAGTGTTTGATTGTAGAGCACTTATGTATAACATAGTAACTTCGGGACCCCTGCTAGGATACTCAGTGTATAGCAAACGAAATAAGCTACTGTAAACTTAACAATTTTGTTAGTTTGTGTCTACACTAGTAGATTAGTTTGTTGGTTCTATATAGCTAAAGGTTCTGAGTTCAAATCTTCTGTAAAGCGTATTTTTATTTCTAAAACATTATCTCTATAGCTGGACTGATGAACGATAAACACTAAAATTCATATATATACTAGCCGGATGCCCGGCATTGCGTGGGTATAAAAACAGCTTATAAGCTGTGGAAATGTAGTTGCCATTGGCTAAATTGAGTAAGTATCCGTATAGCTAAACTTACTAATAAGAGCCGTGAGAGCAAGCTTTAGCTACTATGTCTATTGTAACGCAGATAATCTATTTCATTTCATGTAGCCTAATGGGTTAGCTTGTTATTTTGGGAATGTGAGGTTCTGAGACCAAATCTTCTGTGACAAATATTTTTTATTGCTAGATTTTAATCTCTAAAGCTAGACAGACGAATGAAAAACACCAAGATTTATATGTAAATAGATTTGTGATAAAGTTGTAGTAGATGCGGTTACCGATTACATCAATTTTGTAGAAATAGTTTAAGCTGGGTAGGGACCTAACCGCATTAGCTTGCTGCTTTCAGTTGAATATGTTTGAGCACAAACAAAAGAATTAATTAAGGTTTGACTGAGTTCAGCTTTGGAGTTTCCCTTTTCCTAACCATTGCTAATGACATGACGCAAGAGTGTAGTCTTTAAAAAGGCTGTGAAAGTAGTAATGTAGCTCTATTCTACAGAAGCACATGTGCAAAACTCACAGAACTTAACAGGTACTTTCTTAAGTCACTAGTTACTTGATTCTATTGTAACCTCGCATGTAAGAAGTATGCTTTCTATCAGTATTATCCAATAGATGCAGTCAATGTTAAACTATAATTTGGTTTCATGTTTTAGGTTAAACCAACGAAGATTCTCTTTGTTAGCAAGATGTCATCAGAACGGTGAGTGTATACTCAATTCTCCCACGACATACCAGCCAATCAGTTGGTAGCCAATGCTGAGTAGAAAGCTTACTTCATGTATTAACTTCCTTTACAACTGTTACAACTTCCTTTACAGAATCTGTTATCGTCATACTTGGGCAGGTAAATAGTTTAGTTAGTTAAAGGGGACTACTGTGACTACTAGATTGTATGTCAAATAAAACGGAAACATGTAGTAAAATATTTAGTAATTTTATAACTACTAAATTATTTTTGTCTTCTTTCAATGTAAACACTTGAAAGTGACTTTGGTTTTGTTCTAAATTTATTAGACAATCTATTATGAGAATAGTGAGGAACTAATAATATACCTTCCTTTTGATTTGTTGTAGGGGTTTTTGGAAGTACACACTACAGTAACTTTGATAAAACGATATATATTTTCATAACTTAACTAGTTCAGTAATGTTTACTATTTTCAATAACTGGTTTGTAGAACCGAGAAGTCTGGATTTTACCAGACAGAGTTGGAAGATCAGAGAAAAGTAGGCTTTCGGCTTTGCGGCAACCACTGGTCTTTCCATATTGGCTATTGCCTCGATAAAGAATGCAGTTTGCTGTCTTATGGGACACTGGTGCCATTTGCTTCACTACGAAGAAATGCCAACACTTATAACTCTCTGCAGCGAAGGGCAGCATCTACACATGTAGATGATGACATTCTCATGTGGTCTCTCACATCTAACTGAACGTACAACCTACATATGTTTCATGGTGTCTGACCGATATTATTATTATTGATTGTTTTCTTTTTATAAATGTACAGAGTCGAGTTTAAGAAGTGTATATATATACATATGTATTATATCTATGACATTCATATACCTGAATTGCTTCAGGTAGTGCTCTATCTCAAATTATAAAGAAATATTTTAATATTTGTGTTAATATCTACTAAAAAACTACAATTTTACTGGCATGACTTAAAAGCATACAGTAACAGTCTATATTCTTTGAAAAATAAGTTATTCAAACTAATATAGTTTTTACAAAGGTTTGTACAATTTTCTTGTTACATTGTAGTAGTATACATTCATGATGTAATAAGCCATTTTATTGAAATACAACAGACTGAAAAGAAGCTCTATAAACTGAATATAGAGCATTCACATTTCAAAAACTGCTTCAACAACTAGAAATAAGATCTTACCAATTTTATAAGGTCATTTGATACTCTAAAGTACACAAACTCTTAGCTGCTCATTTTGTTGAAATTGAACAAACAAGGGCAAAGGAAAAACTAACTTGTAAGTTAATAAGTCATAAGAGTCTCATTGACTCTTATAAGTTTCCTGCTATATATATTAGATCGAGGTGACAGTGATACAACACATGAGAGATGAGCCGCTGCAGGTAAATTGGAAATACAGCTCTACTAGTTATGCTCAAGTTTACAGCTTGGGCAGTAAAATATTAATATAACTTTTGTAATAATGACACAAAACTATCAGAATATATGTGTGCATACTGAAACACACAGCTACACAAACAAACCATGATATGCTTTGAATTATTCTTGCCTGAGTGTCCAAAGAACCATAGATGCAAAACCAAAGTATGTTTTTGTGTTCTATCACTACTGATAACTGAGATATAACAGGATAAAACTACTCCACTAAAATACAATAATGACATAATATATCTTCAGTAAACTATCTCTTTAAAAATTTCCAAAACATTAAAGTGAGCTTTCTTTGGCTAACTCAAGTCTATGCTGCTACATTATGTCTACTACACCATGAGCAGGTTGGACGACACACTAAGACTGATGTCATGTTTCACTCCTGCATTGCACCTAGTCATAACCATAGCTGTCTGTGAATCAGTGTCATTAGATACATCAATATTCTGTGTTAGTTCTGTGCTGCAAATGAACAGACAGTTGAACGCTGTGCTAAAAATTCACTCAAGAGAAGGCTTATCCCTCACTCTGCGAACAGCAGGAGAACTTATGAAATACAGAGAAAAGATGCTGTCAGTGAACTGCTGACATTAAGAAAAAGGTCAACAACTTACTTTAGCATTTTAGTGTTATTCATTCTACGGCTTCGTGACCGGCCTCTAACCTGCCTGCACCTTAGAAGACAAAGCGGTAATAATATATTAGTTTTCTTAAGTCTTTACACTTTTCAAAGGCAAATTGACTTATCTCACAGCAACTATGGTATCAACAAGCTCCACATTTCATTAAAGCGTTTCACTTGCTACCAGAATCATTGTCAACTGATATTAGCCTAAGGTGAGTGGTATGCAAATAGATACCTCATTGATAGCAGGTAAATATGCACTGTTGAATTTGCTTGTTGATTAAAGCAATGTCATGTACATGTATACATATATCATATATGTAATTAGTCTTTGCTAGTTTTACAACCATTCAAGTTTATATTCAAGTTATTTTTGTTTGATTTTACTTTTCTGAAGTCTTTGTTTAATCATTCTCATTTATATTGTTTGGTAAATTCTTTAATTATAGAGAGAAAATTAATTAAAGACAAAAGTATGTTCTGGAAAGAGAAAGACCTACCGTAAGTATATTGCTGCTAATTGGAAGAAAGTTTCAAATAGGTCCTAAAGCTAAGGTGGTTCTAACATACATGTACATGTATGTCTTAAAATCCTTTCCTCAAGCGCACAGCTCATGTTAGATGAGACCCAGTGTTTACTTGCAAAAAATCAAATTTTATTTCATTGAAATATGATAATCCTTGTTTTACAGCTCACTTAAACTTTTATAATAAAGTGAGGCTTAAGTTTACTCCTTTAATAATTATTGTGGGAATTTCAACATTTCCATTTTTCTATCTCTCTGTTCTTTACTGCCACATCTGCTAACAACAAATATAATTGAAACAATCAAGTGTACAAACGAAAAGAACATCAAACTGTTTGAGTTTTTATAATATTTAGTAATATTATCTTTATTTAAATTTATTTGGTACATTAATTAGACAATTGTCAGTATACCTCAGCATATAGGTCATCTCAAGCGTTAGGCTGCAAACCTTTTGACTTTATGAAATTTTGATGTTATATATATAACATATATAACTATATATAGCAAGGACAGTTTAAGGTGTTTAAAACTAGCATAAGATGATCTGACAGAAAAGAGAATACAGAGAATTGAGATAGAAAGATAGAAAGATGGAAAGATAGAGAGATAGAAATATAAAAAGATAGAGTGATAGGAAGATGGAGAGATGGAAAGATAGAATTATAGAAAGACAGAAAAATAGAAAAATAGAAAGATAGAAAGATAAAAAGATATAAATATAGAAAGATAGAGAAATAGATAGATAAGGAAATATAGAGATAAAGAGAAAATAATTTCAGGTGGGCACCCTTCCTGTCATTATCAGTGATCTTTTATGGTAAAGAAACTCATCTCATTGTTTATAGATCATGTCTTAAACCATTGAGCTACATCAGATATCTGCCACAAAAATAAACACACTTGGAATATAAATATAGGTGTAAAACATTTTTATGCACCGCCTTGACTCTATTTACATGTTCTAGCAGTCAGCCAGTGTGACCTTTTCCCCTTTACCTTATTTCTTAGGTAAGATATACTTTAATGTGTCTAGCATCTAGATCTTACAAGTATAATTGTGTATCTTTGTTTTATTTAAACCAAAGTAGTTCAATTATTTGTATTAGTGAAAAGTAACCATTGTGCTTTAAATTTATTTTTACAGAAATCCAGTTTCTGGAATGTTCCACAAAAGTTGTGGATCAAGTTCACAGATAGGATTCAGGTTTTGTGGCAATGTATGGTCATTTAGTATTGGCTGCTGGCTATATGGAGGTAGCAGTCTGTTGTCTTATGGGACAATGATGCCATTTGCTAGACTGAATAGAAACTCTGCTGCCTACAATGCTGCATTCCTGAATGAGGCTTCTACTGAAGACATTTTGGTTTGGGCACTCACGTCGAACTAAGTCAGGGAACTTTCTGAATAGGAATTTTTTTGCCATCTGGTTCGATATACTGCTACAATAGGCTGTATTTGTTGGAATCTTGATATCTCACCGGCAACTTGTAAACGTTTAATTTTGTTGTTCTGTTATTATAAAGAATAAGAGGGACAAAAAATGCAACAAGTTTTATTTAAAGGACAGACTGTTTTGTAACATTAGAGCTTTCTTTCATCCTTTTTAGCTGCCTAGTGATAACTAAACAACTTTTGAAGACTTTGACGATTAGTATATTTTCAAAAGTGTTTGTTTTAGTTTGGATTTGGACTTGTACCAAATAGTTATCATAGCAGATGCCAATACAAAAAGCCCAAATATAAATTTTCTATGTTAATATACTTAGAGAACTGACGTGATGACTATCCGACACTGTATCATCCCGATATATCTTATATTAGACTTTGTGACTAATTGCTCTTGTTCTGGTATATTCTACCAACAACAATATTCCATGATCAATATTGTTAATACGTTTGTAATAATCCCATGCAGCTGACCTTTACTAACCCTAAGTTTGAGTTAAATCTTTAGAAATCAAGTCAAGTTATGGGAAGGTTTGACAAAAGTTTATAGCAATCCAGCAAAGCTTTGATTGACAAGTACAAGTACACCATTATCAAATCTTTATCATAATAAAAGCTATGTCCGTCTGTTTGTCTGTCATTCTGTCAGTCAGTCCATCAGTCAGTCCATCAGTCCGGACGGTTCATCAGTCCTTCCATTAGTTCGTTAGTCCGCATGTCAGTTCGTCTGTTTTTCAGTCTGTCCATCCGTTTTCTTGTCAGTTCATACGTCCATTTGCCAATCCATCCGTCTGCAGGTTTGCCTGTCACTCAGTAAAAGTACGGGTTTATACCATTTAACAACACAGCAGTAGCCTTTGTCTCAAGATTAAAACAATGAATTTTGATAGCTTAAAATAACAAACCAACATACATAACATGCCTAATCAAGATATTGGATTTACATGTTCTTAACCACACACTTTGCGTCTTTTTAGTACATGCATCATATACTTTGCAGTTAGATTGAGTTAGAATTAGCTCTGGGGAAAAATTCAAAAAAGAAATAGAAATATCCATAGTTAATACCAATCATTCACGCATACATAATTGCTCCAGTGATTTTAAATCAGGGAACAATAAAAGCGCACCTCTTGACACAACATAAACACGTTCAGCCATTCAAAGGAATAAAAGAGCCAAAACTTAACTGCTTTCCACACAGTCATCACCTTTTAGCACAAGCTCACAATAAGCCACACCTCGCGTGGGATTTCTACGTGAATCATTTCATGTACAAAAAAGATCCTTACATACATCTGCTCTTTATCTTATAAGACTCATAATGTACAGCAGTTTCAAAAGAAATTAGTAGAAAACATTGATTATGCAAGTTGAACTAAACATGAGCCCTGACACATTCAAAATGGCTTTACTATTATATACAATTAGAACTTCTATTGCAAAAACTTATGTAAATGTAAAATGAGTAAATGTTCAGAAAATTTGAGCAATCTCATCACTGTAACCTAGTGTAAAATTGCAGTAAAAAGCAGTAGACTAACCAGCTCTGCGCCTATGAATATAGCTAGTAGTACGTATAAGAGAAAACCATCATTTTAAAGAGACAGAGTTCAGCCTCACTGCTTAAGTTAACAATAATTGTACTGGTTTTTATTACAAAATGAACAAAAAATTTTATTTGAACATTACTCTTTTTATTTTAGAAGTAATCCATATATTTATTTATAAAGGTTTATTGTTGGTTAAGTTCAGATGTGTCATGTTTTCACAAATTTGTCTTCAGATAGTTTTGTATTCCGATCACTATCACAGAGTTTAACTAAATCCTTTTGGTACATAAGAGTATCTTGATTTGCCTTAGAAAAACATTATGATGAGCAGTAGACTATATAAAGTATTGTACCAGACTAATAAATTATTGAAGTGTACAGTTTGGCAGCAACACACCAACAGTGTTTTTATCAGTGACATTAACTGTATAAGCACTTAAAAGAATCGGGTTTACCAAGTTTACCAAATGAAGCTTAATGAAATGATGCGCCTCAAAACTTCTTTTTAATCATTCTAAAGGTAATGAACTGATAACAAAGCCAAAACTACTTAAGAGTCTCACAATAGAGGTTTAAAAATAGCTCCTAAATATTGACTGTCTCTATTTATTGCTACAGCACCATAGCTAACGTCTTTAAACTAAAACTTTCATAACAAATGTACAGCATTTCTTCCGTTCAAGAATTTTCATCTTTCACTTCATTATTATTACTCAACAAAATTTGGGTTATAATTATGATGAAAATTTAATCTATAGAGTTAATTATTAAAGTGCCAATGCATAACCTTCCAGTAGGAGTTGTCTGTTTTCCTTTTAGCTAACACTACAAGCAGTAAGATGGACATCCAGAAGGCTTTTTTCTTATAGATATATTAATTGCAGCTGGTCAACTCTAACAATCAAAAGGAGATAAATCATACAACAAGTTTCTGCTATGCAATAGGTAGAGTTTTTTTTTCTGCCTACATACTAAAGCAAGTATTGACATGGTTTAGCAGGTCATTAATAGTATACAATCTACAGCAGCTAATATTTTGAGTTTCTTTACTGGTTAGCATTAGCTATATTGCCATAGCGACCCCCAATCATTGTTATTTCAAATCATTTTTTGTGCTTGGTGATGATTTTCACTGATCCCACCTTGAATTCATGCAAAGTATTCTTATGTAAAACTATCTTTTGAACAATATCATTTATTGCAACTGCTATTTCACACAATGCTTTTAAACACACCATATTTAAACATATATATTGGCACAGCTTCCTAAATGATGCTTGAATGCTGAGACACTTTGTTATACTGTAGAAGGTGTTCATAGTTATCAGTCCTTTTTAGAGAGAATGCAACTCCCAAACCACTAATTTGGCCAGCAGTATTGTGCTCATCAAAATACAGCAGACATGTATAAATATCTCCTGGTCTATTTATAATGCTGTAACTTCTACAACTGAGTTAAGAGAGAGCTTGAGAAAGAATCACATGATAAGACTGCCTGTCTACCACAATACTATTGCTGATGAGTATTAGTAAAGTCAAGCAGCTGTCAAATGTCTTGAGACTATTGGCAGCAATTCTTCTAAATATTTTATAGCTGCCAATCTATATACATGTACAATGAACCTCCGCAATACGAAATTAATTTTTTCCACTGTTGGCATTGTAAGGCAAAAATTTTAGATGGAGGGTTATAAAAATCCATAGTAATTACCTAATGCAAACACCCCGGGGGGAAAAAACTTCCAAATTTTATATACGTGCTGTACATATTAAAAATAGTAAATACTTCAATTGTGTAGACATATTAGTATATTAACCTTAGTAACTATAGTTACCTACAGTAACTTTAGCGTGTTTAGTAATAATAATCTTCTTATCAACCATAGGTCCCATTGCTAACGAATTAAAGTTATATAAGTAGTCATCTACAGTATATATATTTCTCACAGGGTGTGTATGTGAGTATGTGTGCGTGTTCAGTTATAGCCATTAAGATTTTGGAATTAAAATTCAGTGTCCTGATGGATTTGAACACGTGGATGATGCTACCACAAGCACAAAGTCCAGGCGCTCTACCAATGAGCCATAAAAGGCAGAATGATCTAAAATGGAATTATATACCATACAGCGTATGCACATGCTAATTATTTTGGCAATGCGCCCACACATTACGACGCCCCTGTTAAGAAATATTTTGGGTACTAAATATATGCAGCATGGCTTCTTCGTCTTTTTTTTCTTTAGGGCTAATTTGTTCCTCCCTACGGTATCAACAATAGTTTATCTCAAACTTAACACTTGACGATTTGTGTACTGATTGTATACGTTAAAAAATATACGTTGCTTGCCATCGCGACTTCAGCATTATCCATTATGGTTATATTAATTGGACACGAATAAATGATAAAATTTCAGTTAAAAGTTTGAAGTTTACTAAAATATAAACTATAGTTTCCTTAAAGTATGTGTTCAGTAAGCTAAATTCATTTATGTTAGTTTCAGCGTTTATGTTACATTTCTGTCTCGAAGGTAAAAACTCTCCACATAGAACATCGTAATGCTATATTATCTTGCAAATCATAACCACAAAATGTGCAAAAGTCATTGTAGGTACCTATGGTTATGAAAGTTAACATATTGTTTTGCTACTAATGTTTTTGACTTTAATTATTTTTACCAGGAAGTGTTAGATAATTACTATGGGTTTCTGTACCACTCTATGTACGTCTATAGCCTACGATATTATTGTTTTGTTACTAATTTTAATGATGACGATTTTAATGATTTTTACCAGGAGGTGATTGCATGAGAAACTTACTATGGGCTTTTACATATGATACTCATGTTTCAGTGTTGGCATACAAATTTTCGCATGCCAACACTGAAACGAACAGAAATCATATAATCATAAACGAAATAATTTTATACTTTAGTCGTAGCGAAACAGACCATATTTAGCCATTACTTGCTAATAATTTTACATTTACATTCTACATTTAAACAACTTGACATGTTTATTTTTCCTCCTAATTTATGTTAACGAAACACATCATTCAAGTTATGGAGTTTGAAAGTTACAGTTGTTTGAACAAGTTTGAAAACCTCTACAGTTGTTTTTATTTTCTCTTAAATTATTTCAACTACACAAAACACTTCTCTCATAATATGTAGTTTAGAAGTTAGAATGGCAAATGTTGTTATATGTTAAATACAAATAAATTTTCTGTGCAAAGATTTTTTCATTAGCTGGGCAACGTCGGGCAGTACGGCTAATATAACTATATACATATAATAAATTAAAGTTTATAGTAAATATTACATTAAATGCTAAAATGCACAAAACATTTTTACTTTCACTTACTTTTCACTTATTTTCGTTTCATTTTAGTAGTAACAAGCATTTACAAAACACAGAGAATTCTGTATTGAGAGAGAGAGAGCAAGAATTGGACCTCTTTCAAGCGTTGTGGGAGGAATTTTGGCAAATAGCATACCGGCATCTTCGTTAATCCGACATATTCAGCACACCAACGGCAAAATTTAAATTTCAAAAGAAATTGTTGTTGATACTGAATGAGGAAAATGTTGTATGGCGGGTGAAAATGGTTATCTATGGCTATCTACTTATATATATAAATTATGGCTATTATTACTTATTATATTATACAATATAGCCATGGCTATATTGTAATAGTTCACACCTAGTCATTGTCATTTTAAATCATCTCTTGTGACTGATGATGAATCTTTATGTATTCCACCTTGAATCTATGCAGAGTATACTCATTTTAAACTATTTTTTTGAGTAATATTATTTATTGCAACTAATATTTTACACAATGCTCGTAAACACACCATATTTGAACATTTGCATTGGCACAGCTTCCTAAATGATGCTTGAATGTTGAGGCATTATGTTATGCTGTAGAAGGTGTTCATAGTTATTAGTCCTTTTTAGAGAGAATGCAACTTCCAAACCACTAATTTGGCCAGCAGTATTGTGCACATCAAAATTGAGCATGCATGTATAAATATCTCCTGGTCTATTTATAATGTTGTAACTTCTACAATTGAGTTAAGAGAGAGCTTGAGAAATAATCACATAATAAGACTGTCTGTCTACCAAAATACTATTGCTGATGACTGCTAGTAAAGTCAAGCAGCTGTCAAATGTCTTGAGACTGTTGGCAGCAATTCTCCAAAATATTTTATAGCTGCCAATCTATATACATGTACAATGAACCGCCGCAATTAGAAATTAATTTTTTCCACTGTTGGCATTGCCAGGCAATATTTTAGATGGAGAGGGATAAAAATTCATAAAAATTACCTAATGCAAACACTCCTGGTAAAAATGTCAACATTTTATATGCTGTTACAGTACATATTAGAAACTAGTAAATCATACAACCATGTAGACAAAATAGTATATCAGCCTTAGTAACTATAATAGTTACCTACAGTAACTTTAGTCTATTTAGTGTTAATGATCTGCTTATGATGATGGTTTTCCCTTCAACTTCGTTATCAATATAAGACACACCGCTAACGAATTAAAGTTATATAAGTAGTGATATAGTTATATACGTATAATAAACTAAAGTTTACAGTATGTATTATATTAATCACTAGAATGCACAATAAAATTTCATTCTCACTCGCATTTCACTAATTTTTATTTTACTCACGTTTTATCGAGCATTTATGAAACAAAAAGAATGCTGAACAGAAAGAGGGCGAGAGAAAATTGTATCTATTTCGAGCGTTGTGGTGGAACTTGTTCGAATTATTTCACAGAAGTTAGAAAAGTTATTTATTTATAAAATAGTGGGCAAAAGTGTAAAGTGCTTATCTAATAGAAAAAATTGACTCGTACTAGCATAAAACTCACAATTTTTATGTTCACACCTAGTTTAGCAATGTGAAAACACAATGGACAGTAAGCTGGACAATGGCTTTGAACTTCATAGAGGTTATGACATAACGGTGTGTGAGTGTAATAAACTTAATTAAATTTGAACCTTAAATTTAATCCCAACACTACCATAATATCTAAAAACAAATGCAAGTAAACAATAGAAAAGTACAGAACTATTTGAATGAATACCAACATCATCAAGTTTGCGCAGTGTAACCAGAGGCATATGAGAACAAGAACATATAAATGAAAAATATAAAAGTTTGTAACTAGTACCTTTGGCCTCTTGATAAATAACTTTAAGACTTTGTGTGGCAAGAATTCTTTCAGTAATTATATACATGATCAGCTGTAAGTGATGCAGACTGGTTCATTTTGACTGAACAAGCTAACTTCACGTTTTTCTGCTAAACCAGTGTTCACAATTTAATGATCAGCTCTGAAATCACATATCACTGGCTAACACGTATGGCCATACTCGCACCAGCCAATCATGTGATAACAACACCAAACTAACAAAACTTTTGGTGCATTTGTTTACGGTTTGACCTAGAAAACCGTAAACAAATGCACATGTCACGCACCCTGATTCAAGATCACAGTGTGTTAGAAATGACAATGCACTGTAATTGACATACAAGGAGAAAGACAACTCCTTCTATGATTGAGTCTGAGAAATGAGCAGAATAATAGAAACTCCTTACACGCATCCTTTTTGGAAAGGAACAACTTTGCTGCTATTATAGACATAAAATGTAAAGCGATTGAAGTTTATTAAAGTATTAAACACTACTCTATTGTAGAGTTGCTTGGAGAGAAATGGTGTTTAGTCGGACACACTCTCTTATAGAGTAACTAGAAATATGAGTGTGTATGATTGTCAAATTATCATGATAAAAATTATCACTGAGAGAATACACAGGTGTTTGTGTCATATGGTTTGAGTTTGCTAGACTTCTATATATCAGATGGTACAATTTAGAGGATGTTCACTAGCTTATACAGGTCTTGATTGTCAGTTGATTGGAAAAAGTTAACAAATTATTTATTGAAGGCCTACTAGTAAATAAACAAATTTAACAAGAAGTTGATTACCATTTTTTTGTTTAGAAATTGCGCTTTTGTTTAGTTTGTATGCGTACAGTAGTCTATGAACAAGTGTAATACTTGCTAATATAAACATCAGCATTATATCTCTATGGGAACATACAGCTGGTATGATCCACATACCAGGCTTTGGTTTAACTATTAAATATTATTTGACATCAGCAGGTGCTAATCGACTACTTCAAGAAGTAATAATGCTGAGCTTAGGGAGCCTTGTTTGTGTGGCACTTATTGGTAAGTTATACATCCGAGGTGTAGCCTTTCTTAAGTTGTTCAGAAAACTTGAATGATATGATAAGTGTCTTTAATTAATAAAGGAGAAAAGATATAACAAAATGAAATCAAATATATTCACTACTTTGAGGCATTTTTTATGGTTGGTAGGTGACTCATTGATTCAAAAGTATGACCAAATTATTGTTCCAGCATTTGTGATATTTTATAATGGAGTTGAGCCAAGTTGATATATCTAGCATGATGGAAGTTATTATATTTATTAATTTCAACCTTTGTGATAAGAAAAAGTTGCATATAGGCTTCAACAATTATTTTGGAAATATTATATTTAGCACTTTTAATATCCTTTCTCTCAACATCTAAATGCCTTTTAAATGCTATATATAAATAATATTTATTAGATTTGATTGACTTATTGCCGTCTTTTTATGGCTCTTGTATGACATAATTGAAATTAAATTTTGGTCTAAAAAGAAATTATTGTCAATAAAAGAATAAAACAGTCAAATTATATTTTATAAAATCATGTTACTATTTCAAGTTCAAATCTAGCTACTGACTAGTTAGCACCAGTATGTACCTCTACTAATTGGGATGAGACAAGGAGTTATCACCTATGTTCCTTTTTGAGTGAACATATGAAGGGCTTGATTCCTATACCTCAGTTTTAATTAAAGTGTGACTTCTTCTTTTCAGTTTATCCTCTAGTAAAGATTATATGTATCGAACCACTTCTTTACAATAATATAAATTACAATACCCGTACAAGCTAACTAATTAGATGGCCTAATGAGCCTCATCTTCAAGGAAAAACATCGTATGAAGCCTTCATAAAATAATCTATATATAAATATATATATAAATATATATACAGTCAAACATGGATAACTTGCCCACGGATAACTCGAACACATGGTTAATTCGAACGGTTTTTTTGGTCCGTTCCCACGTAATGATAAATTGCTATAGATAACTCGAACCCAACACTGTTAACTCGAACTGTTTTTTGCCCAACGGCTACCGAAACGGTTGTATATCGCTTTAGAAAATCACTTTATTCCAAGCCATAGAGGTAAACCTCAACTTTTTGCTATTCATAAGCGTCGTTATGACCACCATCGGCAAAATATTTTTGTCTATGACTTTTCTAAAGGTTTGGTGAAATTTGATTTATACCAAACATC
Organism: Watersipora subatra; assembly: GCF_963576615.1. Taxonomy (NCBI): domain Eukaryota; kingdom Metazoa; phylum Bryozoa; class Gymnolaemata; order Cheilostomatida; family Watersiporidae; genus Watersipora; species Watersipora subatra. The sequence continues at coordinate 10,661,353 of NC_088717.1, forward strand.
CGCTTAGCGATCGCCCTTCGGAAGCGAGGTAAAGTGAGGTAATCTTTGCATAAACTTCAAGAAAAATCGGCAAAATTGATCGTGGGTAAAACGCTCAAAAGAAAAAGATGTCTTTTCTTTTGAGCATTTCAACAACGATCAAGTTTTGCCAATGTCAATCTAAAAAACGTCCTGGCAATAACATCACCTCAAACAATGAACCAATCTCAAGTGATAGAAAAATCTATATTTTTTGATACAAACATTTTAAACTTTACATTAGAAGGTTTTAATTTGAAACAAGCCGTTTGTGCTTTTGATTTATATTATAGTTTGTATATGTACATGTACCTACAAATAAGTAAGTAAATACATGCACTTGTGACAGTGCTCTGATAGCTTGGATGCTCTGATAACTCGAACACTTTTGCTCGGTCCCGTGAAGTTCGAGTTATCCATGTTTGACTGTATATGAATATATATATATATATTTATATATATATATAATTATATATATATATATTTTTTTTTTACTTCTCAAAATATGTATGTGTGTCCTTCCAGTTATAGCTATTATTAGAATAGCAGTAACTGGACAACGCTGAAGCAACGTCATGGCATACCATCATTAGAAGCCTAGCGCTTATTAATTAGCTTGCTGGAATTTTCCATTGGCAATGTGCCAGGCTAATAGCAAATGGTAGGCAACTCTCATCACTTTTCATTGTATATAAGCTGATTTTTAATATCCGAGCAACGCCGAAAGGCGCAGCTAGTTTATGCATAAAAATGAAACACAAAACTTGCTGATATTTTAAACTGCAATATTAATACTATTCTGTAGTTACAATCAGCTATAGATTAACAACTCTCAGAAGAGGCTCACACACAGCTCTGATTTTAAAAAAACCATATGCATTTATGGTATCTAAAATTAAGCTAACTTCTAACACAACATTTTTTATCTCTCAAATCTCCACATAGTCAAACTACTTGATTAATTGTTTAAACCTTGGCACATATTAAAAGATTTGGCTGTGTTGAACTTGGTAGGACTTGGCCTTGGCCTATTTTCATTTATTTATCTAACAGCCTTTACTTATTTACAAGTCTGTGTATTACTAAAACTTATTGAACCCCGATCACCTTAGCGTGTTTTATTTGCGCTATCAACCCAAGCAGTTGGAGTTGTCTGCCTTTTCAGTATCAGTCAAATCTACAGTTTCACTAATAAATCTATTATTTTTAAAACAATTAAAATTCAAAATAGCACAGATTGAAGGTAAAAGCCTATAAAGGTACTAGTTTAACATGTTTCTTAGTTTTAGTTTTCCACTATGAATGAATGTTGCTAGTTAGAAATTGATTACAGTAAATGTAAGCTAGGAACTAAGGATGAACTTCGAAAAAATTGCAAATTTTTTGCTCTTCAGATTTGTAGACATTCATTTAAAACTGAAACAATACTTAGTAATTAGAGTGGGTGTATTTACCACGTATTTTAACTAATACTGCTTGTGAAAAACAAAGTTCGAATAAAAATTAAAAGTTTTTTTAATCAATTTCAGGAACAACTTCTGCACTGTTTTTTCCACCATGCTCTGAAATTGGTTGTGTGAATAAAGATGACCCAGTTTGTGCTTCTAATGGAAAGACTTACGGTAAGTGATAATATTTTCATAAAATATTGGTACATTTAAGTGTTTTACCGAATTCATGAATATATGTAATTTATTAACTAACAAGTAAAATTCCTTTGAGAACAAATCTATAAATGTTTGCAGCTATTTTAGCAAACTTTTTAACAATCCAAAAATTGGACAGTTCTAATAAAATTATCAATAATTCCTGCATATAACAAAGAATCTTTCAACTTTACAATTTTTAGAATTAAATATAAGACGAAGAAAAAACTAAATTGGTAAAGGTGCCTTCACAGCTGGTGGTGGTTTTTGTATTCAAACAGAAAATCGTTGACAATAACTTTGGGAATAACTTTTCTTGGCATCATGAATGTCCTACATATAGTTGTACGCATTTTAATTTTGAAATGCCAGAGATCAGTTTGAAGTAAATTAGTTTGATTACTTCATCTTCTATCCTGTTATGGATACCATCTATAATCAACCCTGTGACTACTCAACAGCAAACCCATGTGAACTAGCAGCAGCAGCTTGCTCTGATAAATCTATCAAAGCCGTGAGCAAAGGGCCGTGTTCAAAAAGAGACTGTGCAGCATTCTGCTTTGAAAACTACGATCCAGTGTGTGGAAGTGATGGAAAAACATACAGTGAGTAGTAAACTAAACTGTGTTCCTATTCAAAGGTTAATATTTAGTCACAGCTGGATCGACTGTCTATGAATGAACATTTCAGCTAATAACAACTTAGGACATACAAAGCTAGCCAACGCTGTTTCCTTGTTATTGACAAGCAGATCATTTGAATTCAGCTTGTTTTATTGGTCAATTTTCTAAAACCTGCCCAATGAGTAACACAATCTTAGAGAAACACAGCCAAAACATGTTGCAGTAATAATCCAGCCCCTTGGGAAGTCACATGGAGGTTTTTGCAAGCCTATCACTATTATACTGCGAAACTAGCTGTCACCTTTTGTGTAATTTGTAGTATTTGAGAATAATTCAAAAAGAATTATTTTTAAAAAATTATAATGCGTAAATTGTATAGTCACCGCAATACTTTGCAATTTATATTGCAGGTTGCAGTTGTTCTCATCGACGAAGCAGCTTCTTTTTTATTTATAATATGAGACACTCATTTGGCTGAGCATTACACGCAGATGTTATATTATTCAAACAGGTAATGAATGCTACATGAATGCTGCCACCTGCAATAGCAATGGAAAGATAACACAGCTATATAAAGGAGAGTGTTCTAGGACAAATTCTCAGTCTAGACCTACAGTAACCCCAGCAAGGAAAAACTGTCCTGATGTTTGCATAGATTTGTGGGCCCCTGTGTGTGGAAGTGATGGAAGAACATATGGTGAGCAAGTGCTTTGAGGGAAGATGACAGGGTGATGAAAAATCAAGCAATATTAAATAACTCATTTTAAATTCATTACTGTGCCATTATTTAAAAAAGTTACAAATCATAAATATATTCTAATTACTCATGTTGACAAACTTTACATTTCTTTAAAATATTTGCAAATTTACAGAACATACAGATGTACCTAACATCACAAACTTTTAACCTTTTTATATTTCATCAGAAATTTGTTAAATACTGCAAATATATTTTAAGTTTGTACATTTTTTAACTGCCAACTTCTTGTTGAATATTATTGACAATGTTCAGAAGTTTATCTTTTTGGGTTCAATTAATTTATAAGCGATACTTGAAAATTAAATCATGTTTTACAGTTGTAAAATACTCAAAAACATTTTACAAACATATTTATTTTGCAAAAATCATAATACTAAGATAATACTAGGAATTTCAACACACAATGCTATAGTGAAACTAGTATAGAGCGATTTTAGATGATTATTTTTAAGCCCCTTTATGGTTGTTCTTATTGCAGTGTCTTAGTGTTTGATAAACTTTCCTTTTTGCCCCAGCAAGAGGCTGTTAAATATTAAAACTCTGTTTATCTTGGCTTCTAGCTTACGCTTACAATGCCAAAAATCATAAAATGACTCTGCGTTTGCATCAAACCTTTTTGTAGTGTATTATTTTTCAACTAAATATATGACCTCTCACGACCTACTTGCAATTGTAATAGATAATCTACATGTAGTTACCACCAAAATGTTAGTGATGGAGTATCATTGTGTATTCCTAAAACTTATCCTTCCTAATCCATAAATTTTATTTATGGAATCTCTCATTGAGCTGTCTGTTAACACCAACTTCTATGGTATAACTTTTTAGGTAACATGTGTGAGTTAGACGTTGCGGCTTGCAAATCAGGTAAAAAGATTACAATGGTATCCAAGACAGCATGTCAGAGACCTGGTACTACAACACCACTTCCTAAGTCTGCAAAGCCTGACTGCCCATCTATATGTTTTGCTTTATGGGACCCAGTCTGTGGAACAGATGGCAGAACATACAGTAAGATAACTATTACTATAGTAAACAACTTGCTGATGTATGTATGACCTTTTGCTTACAAGTGTGAAAATCAATATTTCAAACTCTGTTGTAATTGTCCGCTCATGTAAGGTTTTATGTTTGCCAATTTATATTGATCTTATTTAATTGGTTGGTTGAAGCATCATATTGATCCAATGTCTATTTCAATATAGAGAAACGCTGTTTGGGTAGCTTGCAGCTTATCTAAAGCAGTTTTCATTTTTTGAGATCAAAATATTTGTATTTGTTATACATCGTCAAACATGATATTTCTCTTCTTCTGATCTTTTCAGCCATCATTGCAATTCTAAAGAACACTTATAATACTATTATTATAATTAAAGCTCACAAGTTTAAATTTGCTTCCTTGCATCTTGCAACAATGTTTCCGGATTAACAGCAAACTTACAGGTGTAACGGTTTGTCTCAAGCACAGTATAGCATCACATAAGGGCTGTTTATACTTCAACAAGCTAGTAAAATGGGTTCATGGCTTTCACACAAATGAAACTTTGCAGTAATCAATATGGTTGTAAAAAGTAAATCTTTATTCAGTAGTGTCAGTAGGCGTATCTACACCACGTCTCTACAATTAGCCTCAACTAGACATACTGTTAGTGTGTGAAGCCTGTCAATGAGGCATACACATGATTATTAAAAGCTAACCTTCCCATGGCTTTGCCACCTATGAGCAGATGCCTAAAATGCTCCTCTAGGCAGCTTAATCTTTTTTAAATTTAATTTTATACAAAACATTTAAATCTTTCGATAGCATTCAACAACCTCATGACAATACAACTGTAATACACACTCTTATTGACACTGGTAGCTCATACACAGCTTGTTAAAATCTGTTTGATTGAGCAATAATTATTGCTGTACTGGTTAAGCAAGTTAACTTGCTTAACCAGTACAGTCTAGATCTACATGCGCAGCTGTCATGAGATCATGCACTGCAGCTTAAATTTCACACTGGTCTCTATCTGAAAATAAGCAGGCTGCAAAAATCCTGATGGCTAATACTAGGCATGCATAATAATAATTATTTGAAATACAAGTAATGTGTACACCAAATTGCACATACATGTAGGTTGCAAACATCTTGATAGCTAACAATAACCTTGCTTAATATTTTGATTACAGGTAACAGTTGTACACTTGGTGTTGCAACGTGTGAAACAAGGGGCAAAGTTACTCTGCATCACAAGGGATCCTGCTGAGAATGTACAGAAATATATGACTGGAAGATTATGAACGAAACAAAAATCATCATTAATTCTTGTCATATTGGTTTTTTATAAGACAAAAATTGGTTTAGAAATAATACACTAATATAGTGATATTATGCTACAAAGGCCTTTTTGTGGTAGATTGTCAGAATTAACAACTCAAGGTGAGAAGACTCAAGAAGAAATATTCTGAGTGGTAAGATCTGATTGAGTATAAAAATACTTGGTAAATTAACCAATAAAATGCATGAAGTTTATTTTTGCCAGAGTGTTTGTACCGAAGGGAAATGAATTTGTACCAAAGTGAAATGAGGTTGTACCAAAAGGAAATGAGGTTGTACCAAAGGGAAATGAGTTTTTACTGAAGAGGAATGAGTTTGTGCCAAACTGAAATGACTCCCAAGTGAAAAATGACTCCCAAGACTCCCAAATGAAAAAACCCAAGTCAAATCATTAGTTATCAGAAAAAATCTCAAAAGCTAAAATTAAGTTCACCTAAATCTTGATTTGAAAATTAACTGAAAAGCAAAGCTCATCTACTTGTACATGTATATAGATAAAAGTCAACAAATAACAAAGAGTCTGCTAAATTATGTCAAATATATCCCTTTTTACTAATAGAATTGATACAGAAAAAAAGTTGTGTGTTTAATAACAAAACATGGAGCGTTTGCATTGCACATTTCTCCTTTATGTGTTGGAGCTTTTGGCGTGAGATACATTCAAAACCGGCAGAACAGGCTAAATTCGAATAAATATTTCATTAGCTTTTCTGCTCACTGGACAGTATCTATAAGAGAAATAAACCTTTGCAAAATATTTATTTATATATAGGAGCAATGAATAATATGTCAGAAAGTTTTACCTGTTAAAAAAACTTAAATGAAATTTTATAGTCTTGTCTTCACATAATGATGGCATTACCTGTCCTGTTTATAGTTTTATGAAGAAAACGATAAATTTTCAAATAAGCACTACATTGCCTATTTACAGCAATTTCAACATAATTATTTTACACAAAACTAACTCAATAAAAGTGCCTTAACAAGTTTTACATGGTGCAAAAACTTTTAGAAATCTGTGTTAGTAAAGTCGCTAACTATTTTAGCTGTATTTACAAAAGGCCCATGCATCACACTGTGTCAGTTTATATATATATTTTTTGCCTATTCATCCTACTTCGTATAGCCCTATTTATCAAATTGCACAGGCATAGCACCCGTGTTGATAGATGGGTTTTAAATAGCAATGTCCACTGGTGATTTTACATACTGAAGCTTCACCTACATGTAACTTATTGAAAAGGGTTAATAAGATAAAAAGAAGGGCTTTGTACACAATGGGAGATCATCTAAGTGGCACTACACATTAATTCATTCACAGTTGTAAGAGAGAAGCCTAGATATGAAGTACTATCAGTTGATCTTTGTTAGTCTAGTAGTAGTGACTGTAACTATTTACTACCAACATAACTGAAGTATTACCCTAAAGGATGAAAATATTTGATGAATATAGAAATTCGCTATTTCGAGAACGGTCGATTCCGCGAATTATTAAATTCTGCGAATAGTTAGTTCTATTTTTAAATACAAGGGAGAATAACTACAGCCTCAAATTAAAAACTAGCCCCTAGTCAGAAATACTAAACGGAGCCGGGTTCTAGAACTTTTAAAAATCATTGCTGAGACTTTGAGTTAACCCCATTGCCAATGCATCACACTTCTTTACAAAATTATTCAAGGTTTTCACAAGATATTCGGCATGGCGTCGTCATCGCAAAATTATCTCCTTCAGTCTTTTTGCATTGAAATCAACTCCAACAATCTCTAATACTAAAGTTAATGACGATAATGAATCTGATCTGGACATTATGGTATATATTTGATTTGCAGTGAGATACGTTTTTCCATAGTTAACTGCGTTAGTTCATTCTCTTGTTTAAAAACTGACCACTTTCATTTAATACTTCAGCTACTGTTTTTGTACTTCTTTTACACTTATTAATATTTTTCTCTTTTGCGTTTATTGCAGATTGAGAATAGAACAGAGCCTATTCCGATAACGAACACCAGAGACAAGTAGTAATATTCGCCAAGGCAGAAATATAGGCAGAGAAGCAACCAGTCAACCAAGACCCCTTCATCAACAACAACTCCTTGATAATGCTGCAGCAAACATGATTATATTATAATATAATATAGAATATATAAAGAATATTTAAAATATATTATATTCTATTTCATGTATAGGTTTTATAATTACAAACTTGAATGTACAAATAATATTTTACAAACAACGAATGAAGTAAATAAAAACAGTTTAGCCCATATGGCGGTTGTCTGGCAATAAAATTAAACTGATACTCTTGATAAGTAAATACTGGTGTATAATGGTGCGTTCTGACTAGTTATTTTGGTAATAACAGCTCTATATCGCTGTCACTGTCTTGGGTAGATGTTAAAGGCTATTGTCTCGCTACTACATGGCTGGTAAGGGAGTTATCATCAGAACTCTCTTCGTGACTTACTATTGCAAAGTTCTGCCGGTTGGCCAAAAACTTGTGCTCATAAAGGTGTTTTTGTTTCTTTTTTAAAACAGATATATTCTCCTTGTTAGCAGCTGCGGTCACTTTTATCTTTTACCTTTTACACTTTTACCTTTTACCCTTGCAGTCATTTTGCCTCCGTGTATGATGAAAAAGCTGCTTACTCTACTTATTTAACGGGGTAGATGACAAACCATTGCGCAGTCTGCGTTTATTAGCTTTAGTACAAATAGGTCGTGCAGATTATTTGAATCTCTCTCACACTAAAACAAATAACGAAGTGGTAGAGATGGAAAAATAAATATTGCGTTTTACCAGCGAACCAAAGTAAAATTCAATTATTAATTTAGTAAATGGTTTTGAAAAAAGCTCATTACTTACCACAAGTTGTTGGTTCATCAAAGGCCTCCAAATCGATGGATATTCGTGAAAACCTCTGAACACAGCAAGAAATTTATAGCTTAGCATGATCGACTCATAGTTGTAAGCTAAATAGAAACCTTGCTAGACGCAATAGAGGTAATTCTTAGTAAAGAGTGATTGTGTTTACCCGAATAAATTAGTCCGCCAATATGCATGAAAAAGGCAATTTGGGCAAAACTTAACTCCACGAATAAATTCATCCTGTAGGGTAATAGTAAAGAAAGATATAATATCTTGTGGTGATTTATAATATTACTAGGGTTCTGAGTAGGCATCTGAGGTGAAAATGGTGTAAATAGCTAAAATGAACATCAATCACTGGGCCATGGTTATACGTATGCTTAAAATTAGCTCTCACAAGAACACAACAAACTAACTCCATCTCAGAAGCCAAAATGTCTCAGCCGGACCATGTGGATTGCTGTAGCTTTTTCTAACATCAAAAAGTAGGAACACACTTATTCTGCTGAGACCAGATACAAGTGGTCAGAATGGTGGGAGGTAATTACTGTACGAGAGAAAATTAAAGCTGAAGCTGTGTATGTATTTCAACTTTGGAACACCATTCATTATGGATAGAACTTTGGCAATGTACGGTAACCACCGGTTACCGTGAAATCATAGTGCAGGCATTTGAAAAGCCAAAATCATGTTGAAACCATAATATGTCCAGCAGATATGTCAATAGATATTGCTCTATGTCAACAGTAGTTGTTGACATGAGCTCTCTGTCTGCAGTATGCTTAGAATCTAGTGCAAATAATGGCTGAATACTTGAGATGCAAAAATACAAGGCACAGACTACAAAAATATTCACGGTTATAAATAGCTCGTTATTGACTTTGCTAGTCTAGTAGTAGTAGTGACTGCTACTATTTATTACTATCATAACTTGAGTATAGTAAGGAAGGGTATAATATACTATGATGAGTTTGTAATATTACTTGAGTGTGTAGTAGACATCTGAGACAAGAATGTTGTAAATAGCTGAAATGAAGATCAATTTTTGGGCTATGGATATACGTATCCTTGAGATTAGCTCTCACAAGAACACAACAAATTTAACTTATCTCAGAAGCCGAAATGTCTCAGCCAGACCACGCAGATTGCTGTAGATTTATCTAACATCAAAAAGTAGGAACACGCTCATTTTGCTGAGACCAGATACAAGTGGTCAGAATAGTGGGCGGTAGTTACTGTACAAAAGAAAATCAAATCTGAAGCTGTGTATATAGTTCAACTTTGAAACACCACTGATTGTGGCCTAAAAGACTTTGTGGTCAAAACTTTGGCAATGTACGGTAACCGTAAAATCGCAGGGCAGGCGTTTAGAAACCCAAAATCATGTTGAAACCATAATATGTCGAAGCGAATACTCGCATGAGAACACACACATGTAGATTATATTATGATTAGCTTAATGGTCAGTCTAAGATAAAGTCCAGTAGATAGTTCAATGTTTTTATTGCGAGTCAATTTGTAGTGGTAAAACAACAAAAGAAATTATTTACTGTTAAATTTAGTTAACCATAGTAGAGTTCAATTTTAACTACAACAATATTATATGCACAATACATAATATGAGTCATTGTTACATAAACCGTTGTTGTTGCTCATAATATTGCTACATTAATTGGTTAGGTCATAGAATAGCTAAAAAGGATGGAAAACATGGGACAAGAAACAGAGAATTATATCCAAAGGCAGGTCCTTTTAAATTTGATATACATTAGAGAGATGAAGCCAATATTTATTATTTCTACAGCTAAGTGGTTGTTGTCAAAAAACTGACACGAGACAACATTCTAGAAAAACGGATAACAAAATAAATTGAATTTGATATATTTTCTACTATTCGACTTGGCAAAAATGATGAAAATGACAAATACAGTGACTAGACTCCAAATGGTTTGCTGATGACCGCAAATTGTCGTAGCAATAGAAACTTATTTCGTCACTGATTAAAAAAACTCACTGATTAGTAGCATAGACCTCATTTGATGATTCATGAAAATCAAATTTGTACCAACGTTGTACAAAGTTCAAACTTTGTATCAAATGTGTACAACATCAGCTTTGTGGTAACAGTATCAGAATAAAACATTTGCTATATAAAGATATGAAGAAATATTTAAATACATACACGCGCATGTAATAGAAATATAAAGTTGTTCATAATATTAATATAGATATATTGAAAAATCAAATGGCTGAGCTGGAAACGACAGTAGGAGGCTAGACGTTGCAAGTCAAACTTTAGTACGGACAGTGAATGCTGAGTGAGAAAGCTATGGTGTAATCTTTGGTAAGAGTGCCATATACTCGCAGGGTTTATTAAAGACAAATTAGGCTGATGAGTTGGTATCAACAGTGAGAGGCAGATAATTACAAGTTAAGTTGTAGTACGGGCAGTACACACTTGGTGAGGAAGCTATTATGCAGTTTTTACTGCTAAACTCGTGGCTTAGATTGTAATTCACTCTTGGTGGTCTTTTGTAAAGAAGCTCACACAAGTAGCCCATAATATCTAAAACAACAGAAGTTGTTGTAACTAAAATCAGACAGAAGGTTTATAGGTTGACTCTCTGTTTCATTGAATAATAATTCAAAGTCTAGAAAGACCAGTAGGTTACTCTATTGCTTGGGTGATTCTGCCTACGCTAACAAGTGTTGCTTATGTTGGAAACTGTCATCTATGCTATAAAATGTAAACTATGCTATTCAATGTAAACCTATTTCATCAGACAGCCCTCATTTCATCAGCCGTCACCTAAACTATCAGATGTTACCTAGACTATTAAATGTATCCTGTGCTATAAAATGTGACCTACGCTAGCAAACGCTACCAATGCTATCAGGTTTCATATAAGCTATCAGATGGAATCTATGCTGCTAGATTTCCCCTATGCTATTAAGTCCCATAATCTCTATCATATGTCACTTATGCTATTTGATGTCATTTATGAATTCATATGCATAAATTGGTCAGGTTAACTTACACATATTTCACCGCATTCAGCGTTTGCGTTGTTTTTTGAACTTTTCTTTTTAATGTTAAGTATGTTTAGGTGGATAGAATAAAACAAATTTTGGGTTTTCCTGTCATCAAGGTATCTGGTCATAAATTAGAACTACAAAGTTTATACATTGATATGCTAGGTATTTGATTTATGGTCCAATGAACCAATGAAATACATGTGAGCAAAAGACAGCAAAAAGACTTACTATCATAAAATGAATATTTAGCTTTGTTCCGTCCTTGACTGTGTACTATGCTATACTCATTTCTCCATTGGTGGTAGTAGTGGAACGCATTGTCATCTTGTGACACGCGCGTCAGGTGCTCAGCAAGTTCTTTAGGAGATGTGAAATTTCTGACGTGTACGAAACTGTTTGGAGGTGCAACAGCTTCATAATCTTTTATAGAAAGACCTCCTAGTACTACAGGAATTGTAGTACCATTCAACGCTAAAACTTTCCATAGTTTCTCTGTAATGTAATCCTTACAAAGGTTGTTTTCAAATGACAGATAGAACATGTAGTCGGCTATTTCAGGGTCCTCCGTGTTGGGGTAAATATTTAGGAGACCTTTGAACCGTCGAAAGCACATTTGTTGGTCTGCGGATGTGAATACATCTATTGATATATGTTTAGACAATTCTGTAACATATTCTTCTCTAGCGCTGTATATTCTATCTTTCTTTTTAGCAGCGGTACAGTGCGATACAAGCCATAGTGCTCTCACTGGCTGCTTATTTAGCTTTGAAGTAAAATATATTGTTCTTTTTGGATGTAGTTTTATGAGTTTTCTACGAAACATGAAAAAGCTACTTTCATCCTCTCTAAGAAATGTGATGCTATAATTGAAAAAACCATCCCATCTAGACAGATCAATCGGATTTAATGAGGTTTGAGGTTCTGAAGCAACAAATGCAGCAAGTTGATGCGGTTGCTTTTTTGGTGGAATTTTGTAGTGTAGAAGAGCTTGATACTTGAACAAGGCTAAGTCAGCGTGAGACGAGTTCTTTACTCCTTTGTAATATCTACACTTGTAACCGTTTTGTCGCACTAGAGTCAATGAGTAGTCTTGATAGAAATCGGATGGCTCCATGATTGTAAGTGATCTCTCTATAGTGTCTACTGTTTCTGATATGTAATGATTGCGCGAAGTGTTTGTTTGGTCAGTGGTTGGTGAGATACTTGGTAACGTCTTCATTATTTCTTTGTAATTGGTTTTGTCTAAAGTAATCAGAAATAAAGTGAAAACAAAGGAACATCAATGGCTCATATATCTGAAAGAGATGTGTTTAGTAGTTAGAAATTGCTACTGTTATTAAAAACACATGCTTGCTGTAATTACAGTAACTGCTCGTGATACAGGCTTATCAGATTTACAACCTTTGTAAAAAAGCTGTTCTTTTTAAGCTTGCTCAAATAAATGTGTTGCATGCCTAGCAGCCATATTTACAGCTTTCGACTAGAAACATTTTACATTCATTTTGATATACATCTATAACTTAAAACTCTAATATGCAGAGTCTTCAATAGATGTTCTACTGTATATACACAAACATGCACATACACATATATAAATATATATGTATTTATATGTTAATATATATATATATATATATATATATATATACAAATATATATGTATACTAATATATTATCTTTTATATGTTTAGATATATTTATATACACATATTTAAGTATATAGAGTTAAACATTTACGTGATAACAAGTGACATATTAGTTATATATCTCAGATATTTGTTTAACATTCAACCGGATTACTAGCAGTATTAAAAAGGCAATTAGTGATACCCTACTGCAAATACATCTCAGATGTCCATTCAACAAACAAGTAATGTTATAAACTCACCATAGGATATTTTGTCTTTATTTACTATAATCCAGCTATAATAGTAGTAAATAGTAGCAGTCACTACGACTACTAGACCAACGAAGGTCAACCGATAGTACTTCATATCCAGGCTTCTCTTTCACAACTGTAACTGAAGTAATGTTCAATGGCGCCTAAGTGCCATCCTATTTGAACAAGGCCTGAGTATTTGTTCTGATGTACTTTTTATTCATTGGGGGATGTTTTAATACGTACAAGATCCAGTGGGCAGTGCTTTTATAATGTTTTTATGAATAACATAAGGCTAACTGAGGTACAGCGGATAAGCCAGAACAAATTTATATAAAATAGCGCAGTGTAATGTGTGTGCTTTTAGTAATTGCAACTAAAGCAGTTAGCAATTTTACTAAGAGAGACCTTTGAAAGTTCTTTGCTGCATGTTACTCATTACGTTTTACAGCATTTTATTAAGTTTGCTTTGTGTAAAATTGAGTCTGATGGTTTTGCTTTAAATTCGCAATGTAGTATTCTTATGAACGCTTATCATTTTTTTCGTAAAAATATAAACAATACAGCTATTGGCTTCACTATGGAGCCAACCAGTGAACCTTATTTAAAGGTTTTTGTGGCAGATAGCACTTTGCAAGGTAGTTTAGCTTAGCTTCTGCTATGAATAAACAAATATCCTGCAATAACTAAATTTTTATACAAACACTGTCAGTGTTGCCAGGGAACAGAAAATTTGAATATTTATCGTGGTTTAGCCCACAATACAGGTTTTGAATGCATCTTGCTTTGAAACCTTCAACACATAAAAGCTATAATGCGCAATGTAAATGATCTGTGCTTTGTTAAAGAACATCCAACTTTTTTATATCAGCAATAAGGGGTATATTTGACTTTATTTTATATCAGCAATAAGGGGTATATTTCACTTTATTTTATGTCAGCAATAAGGGGTATATTTGACTTTATTTTCCAGACTCTCTTTGACCTGCTGACCTACATCTACATGCATGTTATAGTTGAGATTTGCTGTTCATTTTCTTTTTGAATCCAGATTTGAGAAAACCTAATTTTTGCTTTTGAGAATTCTATTTAGTACAAACTGCTTTTACTTTGGTACAAACATATTTCACCACGGTACAAACTGATTTCACTTTGGTACAAACTGATTTCTTTTTGGTACAAACATATTTCACTACGGTACAAATTTATTTCACTTTGGTTCTAACAGACTTCACTTTGGAAAAACTGATTTCACTTTGGTACAAACTTATTTCACTTTGGTGCAAACTGACTTTACTTTGGTAAGAACTGATTTTATTTTGGTACAAATTGATTTCACTTTGGTACAAACTGATTTCACTTTGGTACAAATTAGTTTCAATATTGTACTAACTGATTTTACTTTGGTAGATACGCATAGCATAATATATTTTTCATTATCCATTGTGTTCTAGCGTTAATATAATATTATTTTCTTTTATTCAAAAGTAGTGTCAACAAATAATGAAAATTTTTGTTTCTTTCTCAAGTTTTCTTTCAGTCATGTCATTCGAGATTTCTTAAACAGGTGATTAAAGTATTATGCATGGCTACAGTTTGCCATCCAAATGATTGCAGCCTGTTTATCTGCACATAGAGATTAGTGTAAAAACTGCAGTGGGTCCTCCCATGACAGTTGAAGCGGGTAGAATCATATTGTACTAGTCATCGACCTATTAACTGTACAATATATAGAACTTTTAACTATATAAGACATAGACATATTAAGTATAGTTAATAGGTCTATGGTACTAGTCCAGCAAGTTGTTGCCCAGTCAAAGCCTTTTTTGTCCATTAGCATATGAGCTACCGCTGTTCATAAAAAAGTGTTCGACAGTTGTATTGTCATAAGGCTGCTGAATGCTATAGACAGGTTTAAATGTTTTGTAAACAATAAAACTTGATAGGATAAAGCCGTTTAGAGGAACATTCCCATGCATCTGCTCATTTTTGACACAGTGGCGATTAGGCTAGCATTTGATAACTACTTTTAATAAAACCTTTATTTGAATGTCATGGCGTGCTATTTCTCAATCAATCTTTTATGATGGTATTTAATTAGAAGTGACACTCAATAAAATGGTGACGTTCAATTTTTCAACTAACTGCTCAGGATTTTGAAAAGGTTACAGTTCATTTAACAAATAACAAACAATAACATAACACTCAATATAACACTCAACATAACACCCAACATACAGTTATAATATATGTATAAGATAATTTAACAAACAAAAAACAATAAAGTAACAACCAACATGAAATTATAAGACAAGAAATGTGATAAAAGACATATAATACAAAATTACATGGTGATTACTGGTATGTAATAAAATGTTGATGTTGAGAATTAAATGATACATTGCTACTGCAGCGGTTCTGGTCATTGTTTAGAACTTGCTCATCAGCGTCGAATAGTTGAATGTCACTTTTATTGGTAATGACAGCATTAACCTGCGCTTGTTAAAGACATTCCGGTTCAGTATTAATTGGGCGTCTGACCTGAAACGATGAACCTTGTTATTATCAGAGCTGTCTAAAGTGTTGGTCAGCCCATGTCGACAAGTCCCATGTTTCAACATGTCTGCCAAAGTTTGTAGGAGCGCTTTAATTGAATGCCAAGACCTCAATGTAGTAGGCTCAATCTCTAGACACCATGATCCAGGTGTGTTTATTCATGTATTCATTGTATATTGGCCCACAAAACTCAAAGTCCATCCAAATAGAAATTTAGTACAACATGCCTAGCTAGATACCTTTGGTTACTATTTAGCATGAATGTAGGTGTCAATCAAATAATTATAGGTGGCCTTCAAATAAAAGTGGTCTTCAAATAAAGGGTAACGATGTATTTTTCAACCTTTTCTCCTATAGTGCGTTCAAATAGAGGTGGCTATTAAATAAAAGTGGCGTTCAAATACAGGTTTTGCGGTATGTGTATGCTTTAGTGCACTAACAATGCACACTAACAATATGCATATCTGAGGCTAATTGTAGATGCCTGATGCGAATACACACACTGACGCTACTGAATGATGAATCCTTTGTGCAAACATATTGATTACTGCAAAGTTTCATTTGTGTGAAAGTCCTGACATGATTTTGTTAACTTTTTGAATTATAGACAACCTATTTGCGATGCTTCACTTTGCTTGGGACAACCCACTACATCTGTAAATTTATGACTAGCTATGGAAACCGAGTTGCTGAATGCTATAGAAGAGTTTATTCGTTAAAAAAAGAATATTTGAGAAAATGACGCTGTTTTGGGGAGTGAGCATTTAAGGCCTCTTCTCATGCGTTGTTTATTTGTGTTCTGGCTAGGTTATGATATTTGTGTTTATGTCTAAATGTCTGTATAGACAATGAACAAAATGCATAGCTCAGGCTAAGTTTACATATCTGCATCGGCTATGTACACCAAAAACGGAAGCCGGCTACTGGAAAGTCAATTGTTTATAACAACAGATTTATTAATTAAATTAATATTAAATTAAATTTATTATTAATTCATACGACAGTCATGAAACCATTTGGTTAGCATTATTTAAGTGTTGATGACATATTGGCACTGTTTTCCATATTGACATAGACATTGGATTAATATGGTGCTTCTACCAACCATTTGAATCAACAGATTAACCCCCACCAAGTTAGTCAAATGGATAAACTGTCCAGCTTTGTAAATACAGAAAAATTTGTAGTACCGGATTTCTGACACAGCGTCTTCAAAGTCATTTCAATCTTTCTACCCAAATAACAAAAGATTTAAAAAATATATTATTTCTAGAAAATCCCCTGTCATACAGCCTACGACCTGATAATGGAATAAGTGATAATGGAAAAAAGAAATGGCAGTGCTGGTTGTTGAAAAAGTAGTTGTCAGCAGGAATTGGCAGAGTATAGTGTAAATGAAAGTTGTTTGAGTTGTTTTTCAATGAATTTGAGGGAGCACGATTTCAAAAAGGAGCAAATAACAATTTCAACAAATATAGATAAGTTAGATAAGTTCAGCATTTTGTTAAAGGTCACGCAATCTAGTCTCCTCTCTTTTACGTTGTAGGATTTGGTCATTGATAGCTAATCGAGTGATGAGCTCCCTAGCGAAGTTGTTAACAAGTAAGTCATTAATGTTTCGAACTCGAGAGAGAGCAACTAACAATATTCTAGCGGTCATTTCGTGGTGTCCTATATCAATGACAGCCTTAGCCATGGTAAGACCTTGACTCTTGTGTATTGTCAAACCCCATGCTAGATCGAGAGAAATGCCTGTGTGACTAAGAGTGGCATGGCCAGCAGTCCAAGCACGTTTGATAGGTGTAACTGGAAAACTGTTGGGGTGTTCGGGAAGAAACGTTGGACCAGTATAATCTAGAAATATGCAGACAACGAAAGCAGGTAATGCAGGTGGACCTTGATTTGCACAGTATATAATACGCAAGACAGTACCAATTGAACCATTGACTAATCCCTCCTCAACCCAAAGATTTGCTCTAAGCATAACTCGCAAACCGACTGATAGAAATCCAGTGCGTTGAAGACTGCATGCAAGATTAGAAGATGCCAAGTGAGCATTGCGGCCAGCCAGCATGTTTTGATTTAATCTACTTCACACCTCATCTACTACTATCTCAAACCTATGTTTTACAACAATAAAAAAATATTATTAAAGCTGTAAGCCTAACCTACTGTAATGTATGTAATTTAACAACAACAATAAGGAAATATATTTATTATAACACTGAAATGCAAAATTAGAAGTAAAATGGCAAGCTACTGTGTACTATACACAGTTTGAAAGTTGGTTGTGTTGAATGTAGAATGGTTTTGATAGTGATCTTTAACAGAAAGCAAGTATTAGCGTTCACGCGTCTGGAAGTTTTCAGCAAACTGGAGCAAAATAAAACAATGTTCTCGTCATAAAGGGGCATTGTAGTTCGACCCTAGCTTGTACATAAGCTGTAAAGAATTTTGGCTAACGTTTTAAATATTTTAATGAAACCTTTGGTAATTGGACAAAAAAATAGGCTAATAAACTGTGTACCACAATTACGTACCTGTAAATCGGTTTACGCCTCAAACGGTCTACGTTTATTACAGAAATCTTTGGATAAGTTCGATTGCAAGTAAACAATGCCATAGACTGGTGAAATGAGCACGTTTTTCTCATGAAATGCGCACTGCTAAATAGTTCTACTAAATGCCGCATGGCTTTATTGGCGTATCGTAGGCCAATCTTAACTTTTACTAAACCAAGCTTTTCAAGCATTTTGTGGCGATTTTTGGCCAAATTAATCTGTCTATTTGTGTATAATTCAATCAGATGGGTAAGTTTTAAGATACTGTCGACAATTTAAAAAGACTTGGTAACATATTTAAATAGGCGTATATTTGTTTTGTATCGTTATTATACTTTAACGACTCTACAAAACGATAGTTAAATTTGTCGATGAGATTTCGAAACAAGGGTTTGCAACGTTGTTGATGAATAATTTTCGTAAGTTGTGTGCACACGCATTTATCATAAAAACTCTCAAACATCGCTCCGCTCGTTTGGTCGTGGAATAATAATACTTAGAAATTTGATTCAATCATCACTGTCAATTAATTCTCTGGGAGGTCAGACCACTGGCGCACAGTCTATATGTCTTATGTAACTAAATGTCACCTGAATTATCTACCTTTGTTTAGAAAGGTTTTATAAGGCTTTAAAACACAGCTCAATTCATTTTAATTTCTTATCGAAAAATTAACAATGCAATTCCCAAATATTTTGCATTATATGACATGTGATAATTGATTCAAATCACACTTTATTGTGAAACACTACGATTGAGTTTTCAATTCTTTAGCTATCCCAACATTGGTGACTCGATTCAATTATTTTCTCTCCAATAAAAATTCAATTTTTTATTAAATCTAAAAAAAAATTTATGGAAACATGTCAAAATGCCAATAAGTCACAATTTCTAATTTTTCTACATGCTTTAGTTCAGTCTACTAAATGTTTGTATAGCAAATATTAACTAAGTCACTACAAATTTCATTGATTTTTTGGATGGATTTAAGTCGTGCCGAAGACTTTTTTCTCACATACAATCGGTATTTTGCGGTAAGAGCAGAGTGTTTTGTCACATAACACCAATTGAAAATGCTTTGGAGCTAGCAAAAAACTCCTGCACAAGAACCAATGAATTTGAAAAACAAAATAAATGTTTAATGTTTGGAGTTTAGCGCAACCAGCTGCAAAAGAAATGCGCTACGGCTTTTGCATTTTAACCAAAACACAGACTATCTAATATAAAAATGTAGTAGTCTTGGTCCTGTGTTGATGAAATTCACTAGCAGCAATACTTTTAGTCGTTGTTTACAATCTTTTTATTTTCCCTAAACCGGAAATAATAAAAAATGAAGCTACGATTTTATGCCGTGTTTTGTGAGCACGGGAAAAACTGTGTAACTGGTTCAGATTTTGGCAAATCAGAACTTAACTTTTTAAAGTTATTGTGGCAAAACTTTGGGTAAACAGTGTTTTATATAGGCGCAAAGATGAGTCGTTAGAAAGGCATTTCGGTAGAAGGAACGATGTACGCGAGCAGTTATAATGCTTATAAATATGTTATTATTATGCATATATTATTGATGTGCAGGTAAGCCATAAAGTTATACTATATTTGTGCGAGTATATAATTGAATATTAATGTTTATTGACCAATAAAATACACGCACTGATATAGAGATGTTGTAAAAGTGTGTGCAGCTGACAACATGGGACTGAACTGACATCTTCGTTTTAAAGCACATCAAGGTTTTATAAGGATTATCAGGGGTCAGATTTTATAAGGTTTTATAAGGTTTTATCAAGGGTGATAAGGATATCACTGTTTGTCATGAATTTTTTGTCAATGCAGCATTAATAAAGGAAAGGATTGGTGCATTTTGACTCGAGTTGTTTTGCTTAATAAAAGTAGAGAATCAAATCAATTCTTCTATGGGGACACTAAAGACTCGATTCGACTAAGTTCTTACTGGTAGGATGCTCCGAGTCAATACATTTTTACAATAAGTAAAATATACCAAAGATTTGATTCAACTCATTTAATTTGTGATGCAGCCTTAAAGCTTGCTCTAGCAAGCATGTTAGCTTGAGTGCTTTTGCGGTTACCTTTTTCATTAGTCCTCTAAAAGTAAGTATCACCAAGTAAGTTCAGAGATGTTCGAGATTTCTTAAAATTTCCAATCAGGTCGCTTGAAAATGGGTGTTTAGGAGAGTAGTTTTCAAGAATCAAACGTAGTTTTGAAACCAAATAGTTTTAATCAACTGAGGCAGGCATAAGTTATATGTGTGTGATGTTTGAATGAAAATGAATGAAATGTGGACATGCATAGCATTTGCATGGACTAGCGGATATACGCTTAGGGTCTATGCACACAAACCTACAAACCCACTCGCAATGACAAGTAGAATCTATCAATATAGATTAAGTGTTGTCGTACGTGATGCAACATGAATTAAACCTGGGTATTCAGATTTAAAGCCACACGCTCTACCACTGAGCCCATATATCATCCTCCAACTTAAAGAATAATCATGCAGATAGCTATTACACATGACAATCTCTCACTGTGCACTGTACTGCCAGTGTGCTAGTAAAAATATTTACTATAACAAGAACCGTGTCTGTCATTCTGTCTGTCCGAAGCCTCGCTGAAATGGTTAAGAAAAAATTGTCTCGCAATGTAATTGAATTCGGACCCTCAGTTTTGTAGTCTTGCATACAAACCACTACAACAATCGACCGCCTTAACACTTCACAAATTAATTATGCACATAGTGATTATTCATTTTGATTTTAACGATGCGATGCGCAGGACTACCAATTGTACTACTAATAACAGTAATAATAATCAGGCCCGTATTCCTTGAGGCGGCTGGCCGGCTGAGCCGCCCCAACTTTTTAGGGACCTTCCGCGGCTAAGTACAGTCAAACTCGGATAACTCGCCCTCGGATAAAATGTAACATTTTATCTCAAAAACAAGGTTAACGCGAACGGATTTGTTTGGTCCGTTTCCACGCAATGATAAATTGCTTCAGATAACTCGACCTCAACATCATTTATTTGAAAAGTTGTTTGCCCAACGGCTATGGAGACGGTTTTTATAGCTGTAGAATATCACTTTATTCCAAGCCATAAAGACAAACATCAACTTTTAGTAGTTCTTAGGCGTCATTATTATCATCATCAGCGGCAAAATATTCTTGTTAACGACCTTTATAAAGGTTTGCAAAATATCAAGTTTTACCAAACATCCACTTGGCCATGTCCCATCGAAAGCGTGGAAACCTTCGTTTGAATTTAAAATAAAATCGGCAAAATTGATCTTTGTTAAAACGCTCAAAAGAAAAAGATGTCTTTTTTCTGAGTGTTTTAACTGCAGTCATGTTTTGCTTATTTTAATTTAAAAACGTTTCGTCAGTCACATCACCTAAAACAAAACAAATCTCAAAAAATAGAAAAATGTTGATACTTTCTGATAAAGTTTTTTAGAACTTCATATGAGAGGCCTTCTCTTATGTAGGGCTGAGGCCCTACATAAGAGAAACCTGTTGGGGGCTTACACCGCCCCCCTCAACACTCCCAGGTGTTCATAACTAGTCGCCTAACATTAGCCACCCCAACTTGCAACCAGTGATTACAGGCCTAACAATAATAATGTATTAGAGTTTCTAAAGTGTCATAAACAAGCAAAAACTATGTTTTGGCTTGTTTATGATACTTTAATATTCTGAAGTATCATAAACAAGCCAAAACATAGTTTTTGATTGTTTATTACAGTGTAGAAATTCTACATTATATTATTATTATTACTATTATTAGTAGTACAATTTGTTAGTATAATGCTTTAGCACAATTCCTAGTACAATTGTAAGTTACTTGTAAAATTGTCAGTTACTAGTACAATTGTCAATCACTAGTGCAATTGTCAATCACTAGTACATATGTCAATTACTAGTACAATTGTCAATTACTAGTACAATTGTCAATTACTAGTACAATTGTCAATTGTTAGTACAATTGTCAATTACAAATACAATTGCCAATTTGTAGTACAATTAGCATCACCAAACTTTGAAATAAAGTGGCAGTTTAAAAGAGGCTTTAACTAGGCTGACCATCATTCTAGCTATCATATTTTGCAAGTTCACCTGATTTCAATATAGCATTATAATAAATGTCTTTATTCTATTATAATCTCTAAATATCTTTATTTTAATATAATATATAGATAAATATATACATTCTCTAAATTACTGCTCAAAATTTGTACAATAAATCATAGAGAACTACATATTTGAGTTAAGTTAATATTTGCCAATAGTGTAGGGGAAGGCGGGGTACTTTAAGTCAATGCACTTTTTGGAAAAACTATTGTATGTATGGTATTGTCTTTTCTCTCACGTAACAAACATTTGATGGTAGCCGTATTGTTTCCTGTTTCTTCTCTTCAAAGCATATGGTGAGTAATTTATTCTAAATTTAGCCATTTTCTTATTAAAAACTATTTTTGATACATGATATGTGGGAATAGTTTTTTGAACAATGAACTGCAAAGTTATGCCAAACCATTTTTTTCAAGATGTATGGTGAGTATAATAACATCATTGCGTAAATTCATTCAATGTAATACTTTTTTCATGATTTCATTTGTTGTTCGCAATGGAGGCTTTGGGCAATTTGAGCCACTGATAATGGGGTAATTTGTGCCGGCACAACTCACCTTGTGTTTTTACTGTAACATATAACTTTATGTGAAATGTTGTTAATTTACAAATTTTTACTGGTTAACCTCTATTTTTTACCTCACTGCAACTGCTTCAGTAAAATAATGCCACAAAATTACAAAAGAAAGACAATGCGTGCTGTAAAGCTAATACTTACCAATAGCCTATAAACAGGTAAGGAAGAGACAATCTATACACCAAACTAGTACATTGTGATCGTTCAACCTGCTCTCTGTTCTTCATCCAAGTTCAATTCTAGTGCAGCACAGTTTTTTCGTTCCTAGATCCTATCTGCTATAACTGGACATGCAACAAACGACAAACATCTGGCAGATAGCAGACATGCAGCAGACAGTAGATTGCTTTTACTAAAGCCCCACGATGTCGTTGGAAATATTGGATAAATCAATTATGAGGAGACAACTCATATACCAAACTAGCATTGTGAGATTGATAAAATTGTTGTCTGCTCTTCTTTCATGCCAAACCAACTTTTTATGGTGATATAATTTAGCAGGTTATCAGTAGTTTACAAACTACAGCACCTGGTGTATTGAGTTTGTATACTTGCTAGAAATAATTATATTACAGTAGATGGCACCAAGTGCTGGCTGGGTTTAGCCATCCTCATTGCATATGGAGAATAAAAAAACTTAGTGTCCTGCAAACTCATAATGTTTAAAAACATACTTTTTACATAACTACTGCTCATCATTTGACTGGTTGAACCTAACTGCTAAACGCCTGACTGTGAAAGCGTAGAGCAGACAACTTCAACTCATTTTGGTACTGCCTGTGCACAACTCCCATAATGAATAGGAAAGCGGAGTTTACAATACAAAAATCACTTTTGCTTTTTCAGGTCATAACTTTTATAGCCTGGCCAAAAATTCGGCTTCAAAATACAGTGAAACTCAAATAACTCGCCCTCGGATAGATCGAATACATGGTTAACTCGAACTAATTTGTTTGGTCCGTTCCCATGCAATGATAAATTGCTTTAGATAACTCGACCTTAACTTTGTTAACTCAAACATTTTTTTGCCCAACTGCTACAGAGACGGTTGTTATCGCTTTAGAATATCACTTTATTCCAAGCCATAGATAAACATAAACTTTTAGTAGTTCTTAGGCGTCATTATTACCGCTATCGGTAAAATATTTTTGTTAACAACTTTTTTTAAAGGTTTACGAAAAATCAAATTTTATCAAACATCTGCTTTGGGATAGCCCTTCGAAGCAAAGAGAAGCGAGGTAACCTTCGGATAAACCTTTTAAAAAATCGGCAAAATTGGTTTTTGTTAAAGAGCTCAAAAGAAAAATGTGTTTTTTTCTGAACGTTTCAACTGCGATCAAGTTTTGCCTATTTTAATCTGAAAACGTCCTCGCAATCACATCACCTAAAACAAACAAACAAATATTACGTAATAGGAAAATATTTATACTTTCTGATAAAAATTGTTAAAACATTACATCAGAGGCCCCTTAACTTGCAACAAGCAACCTATCCTTTTGATTTATATATAGTTTGTATATGTACTAATAAATAAATGCACTTGTGACAGTGTTCTTATTACTTGAACGCTCTGATAACTCGAACACTCTCTCTCGGTTCCTTGAAGTTCGAGTTAGCCGAGTTTCACTGTATTTATTTATCAGGAAGAGTACAACTCCTAAATATACTTTCGAGATTGTGAGTCAGCATTCATCAATTGTGAGCTGCAGCATAATGATTCATTTTACTTAACGGTCACTCTGCTGCCTCATGCCAAAGTGAGCTGAAGCAATATGTATGATTAACCAATAATTTATAATTCAAGTGTTTGTTTATTCGGTATTATTTATATTTCACTCACATATTGTCATCAAACCTGCATTTATATCTTCACATTGTGATCCATTCTGATCTTCTGTTACAACTCGCCGATATTATGGCATGTTGTTATATTATAAGTCTATAGAAACGCTGTCTTTAGAGTTGTACTAATTACACAGTTGTAGCTTATTTAAATACAACATATTTTTTCTAGTAAGACAGTAGTCACGTTGTAAAAGAGTTGTCAGTTAACTTTGCCTTGTTTGGTAAGAAAGAAAGAGCATTGTGGGTATTGCCTCATAAAGACTAGCTATGCAACAGCCCTTGAAACTAAAATAGATTCCTTTAAATGACCAACAAGAAATGAACATTTAAGTCTGACATAGCTAAGAAAGCTGATATCTTTATCTCCTTGCTAAATAGTTAAAATTATATTTGCAACCCAATATTGTTGTACAATTAACTAAAATTAAGGCTCGATAACCAAAATAAATTTTGTTAAATCAATTGATAAAAATTGAGTACCTAAAGAATTGAGCAGATATAGAACACTAACTTATTACATTGTCATCTATATAAACTGCTAACACTGATACCATAGGCTGAGACTACAAAAGGTTTCGAAGTACAACAATTATGTGTTGAATAGGCTAAGTGATGCAACAATATATTTGCTAAACTCACTGCTTTATCTTTCATAACATCTGATATGCTAAAGCCTTTAGATAAACTGCTTAGGTGAATACATCATGCATAAAGCAGTACGGCAAAAATGAACATGTAGTCATCTTCAATAAAAAAAAACTGTTTACATTTCAGTGCAGGGTTTACTATTAATAGGCTAAAAGTATAAAAAACTCGCACAAATTTTTAGTAGCTTTTATCCAAAAGTATAAATATTTTTCTCGCTTGCGATTGTTTTGAATGCTTGAAGTGATCTGATTCCCAGAATGTTTTAACATTCAAAACTGACTAAACTTGAGAGCAATGAAAATGCTTAGAGCAAGTGAAAATGTAATTATCACATCCATAGTAGCGGAGAACAGATAAAATAGAAATGTGCAGCTTTAACATACCGCTGCAAATTGAACTCAAAAGTCAAAATCAACTACTGCAGCGATAGCAACTAGTGGCGTAAGTTTGCATGTGTTTTCTATCCGAGCATTTAGACAGCAACAAAGTTTTGTGGATTTTAATTTAAAAACAAACTAAATTAATTTTAATTTATTATTTTAAAACAAATATTTAAAACACACTATCTGTTTAAAACTTAAAATACAACCAGTAATCTTATGTGTGTTTTCTGAGTACTATCAGCCATACACTTCTATCTTATGCAACCTCAACTTGGCTTCAAGTCTAACAGCAGTTACCCTGAGAAATCTCCCATAGAGTATTTCAGTGCACGACATGGTAAAATCATCGGGAGGCTGACCTTCATTGTAAGCACGCAAATACTCATCACCTTTTCAGTCAAGTCACTCTTTATTTGATCTCCAGCTTCACTAAAGCCAGCTTGAATCAGTAATTTGGCTTGGAAGATGCGGAGTACCGAGCTCTGAGCGACTGAGGTCAAATGATGGTCTCAGGTGGCCACCTTACTTAATCTTTGAATGGCTCTGCGGTAGAAGGCAGAAAACCGTAATCAAGCTGACTGCCGGAAGCTTTTGTTTGATGCACTGCGGGCTCGATTCGGTCTCTTTCCCATTTAGGCTTTCTGCAAGCTGAGTATCCTGAGGAGAACCAATGCAACTATTCTCGAGGAGAACATGAGCCAAATGGAACAGCTAGTCTGAGTGACATACAGACACTTGCCAGATTCCTGCTGATAGATATATCTGTGAGATTCCGATACAGATTTATCCTTTAATTCATTAGCTCTGTTTGAAATCTCTAATGACCTAGATAATGAACTTAGCTGTTAATTTATGGATTTTGGTCTAAGGTGCTGTAAGGACAATCTTGTCTAAAATAAACGGTGACTGGAAGGCATTGGTGGAATGTTTCATGATTAAAGGAAAATGTTTTAATCTTTGTGCCATGAACAATGTAAATGCTTTCTTTAATGTTAAATAAGCAAAGCCAACTGAAAAAAATGTCAGTGGTTAATCAGATCACACCTAATTACTAAAAAAATAATGAAAATATCCGTTTAGATGTGAATTAGCTTTTGGTCAAAATATAAAAAATTCACAACACTTTAGCAAATGTCGACTAAATTTGTAATAAAATAAAATACAAATTTAAAAAGCAAGTTCAAATAATATAAAAATAAAGGCAGATATAGAAACAGCTAAATATGCAATAAAAGCAAGCAAAAAGTTTCCTGACCTAATCTACTCACAGAAAAAGGTCAGTCTTTGCAATTCAATTCAACAAACTCATCAACTATAATATTTCCCGTAGTTCAGGGCAGACAATCCCAGTTTTGTGAAATAAACATTCTAACATGCTTTTATTTTTTGTGATTTAAATTGCAGCTGATCAAATGGATACTGATAGAATACTTGTGAATGACATCAAGGCCAGACTGAGCATAAATGTGAGATACAGTGAGATTAAATAAATGCAATACAATAAGGATAAATGATATCTTGAGGCTAAACGACAAATAATGAAGGATATTCAAAACGTTTTTCATAACTACTGAGTTCAAAGTGTTAAGCAAAGATTAAATGCACAGAGGACAATGAAATAAAAAACAGAAGAAATACCAAAGTGCTGTTCAAATTTAATAAAACAGTATTAAAAGCACAAGAGACAAAGAAAGTCATTGTAATATAATCTGTTGCAGTCATAGAACAGCTAAAAAAGATAGAAACCGAAAAAATACAGAATAAGGAACAAAGAAGTAAATGCAACGACGGATGCTGATAAACTTAGTTCACTTGCGAAACGTGAAAGTGGGAACACCACTACAAGTAACTAGTTACTCAAAAGGAAAGAGTGAACTTTGTACAATTATCTGATGCAAAGATACTCACATAGTTCAAGTGTTTAGTATTTTTAGGAAGAATGAGTGTAAAACATAGACCAAAGTATAACAAAAACAAACAAAGGATAAAATACAGTAGAAGCCAATCTATGGCGAGTATGGCGCGAGAGTCAATGAGGCAGGTTACAGACTCATTGTAATGGTTGGTGAATAAAAACTAAAAAAGACTAAAGACTAAAAAAGGGAAACCAAAAATGGTCGACGGCAACTAACGATCGGGTTTCATCAACTCACAATCAAAAGTAAAAATTATTGGATTTAAAAGAACAATTGAATGTAGAATTAGTAACAAGTGGGGTGAGAGTATGAGGTAAAATCTTAGTGAGGGTAGAAAGCTACCTTAGCTCAACTATTAACTTCAATCATGAACTGAAAGCTATGTAGAATCGATGAGTTCAAGGTCACATGAAAAGTGACAGCTATGATGTAAATTGGGTACTTAAAACAGGAGTTCAAAACTCTTTTAATCTCCATTGTAGTAGTGTAGTATAGAGTCTGAAAATTATTAACACAACTGCACCAGGAAACAAGAAAGTGAACAGAAAAGAAGAGTAAATAGAAAGGTATCAAGATCTCATGCTGTCTCATGTCAAAAGTTAACCATGTTAAGAACAAAAGCAATCTTTACTATAATAAGAGTCGTATCTGTCTGTCCTTCCCTCTGTCTATCTGTCTGTCCGCTTGAAGCTATGACTGCATGTTGGAAAATATTGCATAGTACAAGATTTTACATCATGAGTTGAACTAAGCAGCCAGAGCTCTACTATCTGCACCAGTTGACAAGACCTCAAAATAAGACCTCACCATACTAATAGGGTACTAGCTGGGATACTGGAAAGGGTTGCTGCACTGTTGACTATAGGCTCTTTGCCAGAAAAAGCTGATCTATATCACATAGATTTGCAAACATGCGGAGAATACTATTCATCTATATTTGATCACTAGAGTTGAACAGAAATATTTATCATCTACACATGCTGAAAAATTCATACAATCATGATAATCTTAACCGTGTTATATTAATAATAAAATGAAATTTAATTCAATATTCATTATTTCTACAGCTAACTGACTATTGGCAAAAAAACTGACACAACACAATACTCTGGAACAATGGTTAATAAAAAAATGTTAATTGATACTTTTTCTCCAATTAGACTTGGCAGAATTGGTGACAATGGCAATTACTGAACTCAAAATACTTTGTTGATGACTGAAAATTGTAGTAACACAATAGACACTCATTTTCTCATTGACTTAAAAAGACAACTGATTTGCAGCATGGACCTAATTTGATTGGTTTATAAAAATCTAATTTTTAAAAACTGCAATATCAGCTTTGTGGCAATAGTAATAGAAAAAAACAATTGCTTTATCAGGATATGAAGCTATGTCCAAATTAAAAGAAATATATAAGAATATACATGTAATAGGAATATAAAATATTCATAATATAAATATGGAGAAATAGAGAAATCAAATGGGTAAGCTGGCGATGGTAGTAAGAGGCTAGCCATTGCATGTCAAGTTTTAGTACGTACAGTAAATGCTGAGTGAGAAAGCTATGGTGCAATATTTGGTAAGAGTGCCATACACTCATCGGATTTTCTGAGAACAAATCAAGCTGTTGAGTTGGCATCAACAATAGGAGGCAGAGAATTACAAGTTAAGTTGTAGTATGGGCAGTATACACTTGGCGAGGAAGCTATGAGGCAGTTTTTACTGCTAAGGTCATTGCTTAGGTTGTAATTTACTCTTGGTGGTCTTTTGTGAAGAAGCTCACACAAGTAGCCAATTATATCTAAAACAACAGAAGCTGTAGTAACTAAAATTAGACAGGAGGTTTATAGTTTTACTTTCACTTTTATTGAGTAATATTTTAAACTCTGGAAAAAACCGGCAGTTTACTTTATTGCTGTGGTGAGTCTGCCTAAGCTAACAGATGTTGCTTTTGCTGGAAATTGTCATCTATGCTATAATATGTCACCTACATTATAATATGTCATCTGTGCTATAATGTGTCAACTACATATATGGTATCCGGTGTCACCCTTGTCAGTAGATGGCCCTTATTTCTTCAGATTTCACCTAAGCTATCTGGTGTTACCTCGGCTGTTATGTGCAACCTGTGCTATGAAATGTGACCTATGCTAGCAAATGCTACCAATGCTATCATGTTTCATACAAGCTATGAGATGTAACCTATGCTACCACATGTTCCCTATGCTATTAATTATCATAATTGCTATTAGATGTCATTTATAGATTCATACGCATGAGTTGGTCAAGTTAACTTACAATATATCAAATGATATATCATATAGACATATATTACAACATTCAGCATTTGCCTTGCTTTGCGAAATTTTCTTTTTATGTTAAAAAGGTTTAGGTTGATATAATTAGACAAGTTTTTGGTTTTTCTGTCATTAATCTGTCCGGTCATAAATTAGAAATACAGATTTTATACATTTACGTTCTTGGTATTTGATTTATGATCTAATGAGCCAATTTAATACATGTGAGCACAGGTCAGCAAAAAGACTTACTATCATAAAATGAATATTTAGTTTTGTTCCATCCTTGACTGTGTACTACGCTATACTCATTTCTCCATTGGTGGTAGTAGTGGAAAGCGTTGTCATCTTGTGACACATGCGCCAGGTGCTCAGCAAGTTCTTTGGGAGATGTAAAATTTCTGACATGTACAAAACTGTTTGGAGGTGCAACAGCTTCATAATCTTTTATAGAAAGACCTCCTAGTACTACAGGAATTGTAGTACCATTCAACTCTAAAACTTTCCATAGTTTCTCTGTAATGTAATCCTTACAAAGGTTGTTTTCAAATGACAGATAGAACATGTAGTCGGCTATCTCAGGGTCCTTCGTATTGGAGTGAATATTTAGAAGACCTTTAAACCGTTGAAAGCAAACTTGTTTGTCTGCGGATGTGAATACGTCTATTGATATATGTTTAGACAATTCTATAACATATTCTTCTCTAGCGCTGTATATTCTATTATGCTTTTTAGCAGCGGTACAGTGTGATACAAACCATAGTGCTTTCACTGGCTTCCTCATTAGCGTTGAAGCAAAATGTATTGTTCTTGTTGGATGTAGTTTTATGAGTTTTCTACGAAACATGGAAAAGCTACCTTCATCTTCTCTAAGAAATGTAATGCTATAATTGAAAAATCCATCCCATTTAGACAGATCAGTCGGATTTAATGTCGTTTGAGGTTCTGAAGCAACAAATGCTGCAAGTTGTTGCGGTTCCTTTTTTGGTGGACTTTTGTAGTGTAGAAGACCTTGATACCTGAACAGGGCTAAGTCAGCATGAGTAGAGTTATTTACTCCTCTATAATATCTACACTGGTAACCGTTTTTTTGCACTGAAGTCAATGAGTAGTCTTGATAGAAATCGGAAGTCTCCATGATTGTAGGTAACTTCCCCACAGTGTCTACTGTCTTTGATATGTAATGATTGCGTGAAGTGTTTGTTTGGTAAGTTGTTGGTGAGATACTTAGTGACACCTTCACACTTTCTTTGAGGCAGATTTTGTCTAAAATCAGTAGACATAAAGTGAAAATCAACAGAAATAAAGTGAAAATCAAAGAACACTAACAGTTCATACATTTTATAGAGACATGTTCAGTAGTTAGAAACAGCTACTATTGATGAAAACACTGGCTTGCTGTAATTACAGTAACTGGCCGTGATACAGGCTCATCAGATTTATAACTTCTTGGAGAAAGTAATTTTTTTCAGCTTTCATAGTTAGGTGTGTTGCATGACTGGCAGCAATGTTTACAGCCTTCAACTAAATAAAGTGTACATACATCTTGATATACATTTGTAACTTCAAATTTTCATATTTGGAGTCTTTGATAGATATTCCACTGTATATACGCGCATACACGCACTTATACCCTACCGGATGAATTTATTCGCGGAGTTATATTTCGCGAAAATTGCCATCTCATGCATATTCGCGGATTAATTTATTCGCGGCTGAAAACTGCTACTCTCTATGAAGAGTCAACTCTATTACGTCTACCAATAGAGTTAACCCTACGCATGCGCGCATTGCGTGTTTCATTTTCTATTTAGCTTACAACTACGGGTGGATCGTGCTAAGGCGGGACAGCTAAGCTATAAATTTTTTGCTGCGTTCAGAGGTTTTTACGAATATTCATAGATTTAGAGGCCTTTGATGAGCCAACAATTTGTGGTAAATAATGAGTTTTTTCAAATCCATTTACTAAATTAGTTGAATTTTACTTTGGTTTTTCGGTAAAACGCAATATTTATTTTTCCATCCCTACCGCTTCATTATTTGTTTTAGTGTGAGAGAGATTTTTCATAATACACGCAAGCAAAATACTGCAAGGGTGGTATATGTCATTCTTAGAAGATCACGAATCATTCAGGGAAGTCCGGAAATTGAGGTAGAAGTGACCGCAGCTACTTACAAGAAGAATATATCTGTTTTAAAAAAAGGAACAAAAACGCCCTTATGAGCACAAATCTTTGGCCAACCTGCATAATTTTGCAATGTTAAGCCACGAGGAGAGTTCTGATGATAACTTCCTTACCAGCCATGTAGTAGCGCGAGATTTGCCTTTAACATCTACCAAAGACAGTGACAGCGATATAGAGCTGCTATTACCAAAATAACTAGTCAGAGAGCACCATTACACGCTAATATTCACTTATCAAGAGTATAAGTTTAATTTTATTGCTCTAGACAACCGCCATATAGACTAAACTGTATTTACTCCATTCATCGTTTGTAATATTTAATTTGTATTTGAAATATTTTATTTGTACACTCAAGTTTGTAATAAATTATAATATATCTATACATGAAGAAAAATATATAATTTAATCATGTTTGCTGCTGCGATATCAAGGAGTTGTTGTCGATGAAGGGGTCTAGGTTGACTGGTTGCTTCTCTGCCAATATTCCTCCCTTGATGAATATTGTAAAGGGTCTGACTCCGGTAGCTAAGTCAGCTTTACTTCCTTACAAGGGAGACGCAACCTGAGCTACTGGCCTGCCTTTTCCGAGGAACGATTGACCCGCCAAGAGCGGTCAAGTCAGTCAAAGACAAGAACCTGGTAGTCAGGCCTGCTCCGAAACCAATCCTCGGCCTGCCCTCTGGATCTCTATCTCAGGCTAGTCTAGATCCACTAGCGGCTTGCCTTAGAACTTGATTTCTTATGCTATAGCACACCCAATCAAGTCTAGACAAAGCCGTGGATCAATCCCTAGCCTTGTAGAGCCACCCTGGCAGTTCCGTCTGATGGTTACAATGAGCCTGCATGCGTAATCGTTGAGCCAACCAGGCAGGCGTCATTATAATCAGTTCTTGCGAGTATGTAATAGTTTTATTAATGATAGCTTTAACAACATGCGTTCACAAATTTGAGTGATATCAAGCACAACTTGTCTACCCACTGCGCTGGCTTATATAGGGGTCTAGCTCCGCCCACCAGTCTATTTATAACACAAAGGATGCACAGGATATAATAGGATTTGGGCACAGGATAAGCATACGATTATATAATAGAAAGGCAGTTCAGGAATACGATTATATAATGGAAAGGAAGTTCAGGAAATTCAGGCAAGTGCTAGTAAGGATATATATATGTGCGTAATAATTGGTATATGTCCCAGTCCTCCACACTCTCCTTCCCAATTGTTTGGCCTAGGGATGAACATTTAAAGGAGTGCTTATCGGTTTCGTCGAGCGTGGGCTCTCAAACGTTGGGCCTCCTTACGGCACTCATTGGCCATTCGGCTATATCGTTGGTAGCGTTCTTCTTCCCGTTCTGCCCTGCGGGTATATTCTTCCTGTCTGAGTCGTGGGTCCTCGTTGGTTCTTTTGGGTTATGGGCCTTGGCATCGGTTTCGGAATAGACCCAGGCGATGTCTTCGGCGCTGACATGGATCTCTAGGGTAGTCTCGCCTACTTCTGTTACCTCTCGGCTTTCCACGAGAGCTCCCTTAGGCGATGAGTCTACCCTCCGACTGATGGGTATCGTTTGCTTCTGACTCACCCTCGGGATTACATATCTTGGTGGGAGGGGCTTGTTAGCCATCTCTCTTGTTTCGGTGGTTCTGCAGCGGTTTAGGTGGACGTGGAGGTCGGGTTGGCCACTCTTCCCGTCCTCTTGGCAGTTCTCCCGGTCAGCGCACCCTTTCCCTTCCGGTGAATCGGCCCTTGACCGTTTTTGTCCAGCCCTCCTGCCTCGTATCCATCCGTTTCCATCTTTCTTGGGAAGGCAGGCTTCAAACGGGGGGCATTTCTTTCATTTCATATATGCGCAAAAATCAGCATACCACTCTTGGTCTACCTGGTTTACGACGCTGGGGTGTAGTTGGAGATTTTTTGCTTTCTTCCGATGTTTATATATGCTGAAGAATGAAGAGAAGTTCTTTTGGCATTTGCACCAGAATCGCCAAAAGTGCTGCCGTATGTGCCTCCTAACCACACGACTTTCCTTATTTTGGAAGCCACAGAGCCGGCATTCCCCTTTCTGGCAGTCTTCGGCGGCCTCCATCCTTTCGTAGGAGGCGGGGGAGTACCAGATGTCTTCTGATATTCCCTCGGCGGTTTCTCGGTTTTTTCTTCTCTTGAACAATTCGTCTTCTTTTGTCTTGTTGGCGGGAATTGTTTGTAGATTTACCGAGCAGGCCCGCATCGGCCCTGGTCTGCTCTTGTTCATTGTCAGCAGAGTGTGCGATTGGCATTTCCGTCTAGTCTCTAGCGGAGGGCTACCCTTGAGTGGTTCACCTCTGCTCCTGACCCAAAAACTCTGTCCCTCAGAGTTAGGCCTGTCTTGGTTTAACTTGGCCTTGTCCCGGGGCGCCCTGTTTTCTACCAATTGTACCACTCTAGTGTTGGTCGCTACTGGTTCCCACAGTCTCTCTCCCTTATAAGCAATGGGTACTGCGTTTCCCCTTGTTTCGTTATTCACGGATATTTTCTCTCGATCGACTCATTGTTTTCCTGCTGGTACTTCCGTTTCCTCTAGAATACCATCTAGTTCTGCCAATAGTACTTGCAGTTTATGGTCCTCGATAGCTCCGGTATCGTCTTGTGCCGGTTTCATGTTGATATTAGTGATATAAGTTTTCAGAGGTAGAGGGAGCTTGTTGTTCGTCAGCATGCTGCGTGTGAAATGATTGGAAGCAGCGTCAATTTCAGAAGATGGCCACTTTCTGGTCCCATTGTGCCTTTGTTCCTGAACAATTTCGCTGTCCGGAGTCCTCTGTCGAAAGCATTTATTGCCGGACTGTTTTCCTACCTCTTGATTTTTTCTGTCCGCCTCAGCCTCCGCCCCCCTTTCCGAGATGTTTCGGCAAAGTATAATTGATTCCGGTTGTTCTTCTACGTGTTGGTTTGTGGCCAACATCCCTTCCAGTTCAGAGATCGATTCTTTTAGGATCGCGTATTGGGACATCAATTCTTGATTCGTTCTCAGGTCTTCCCTCTCTATTAATGTTTCCAGTTTTTCCACCATAACTTTGGTGGACTGGTACCGTTCCATGAGTTTGACCTGTCTTTCCCTTACTTTCGACCCTTCGTCCTCAGGGTCAATCTAGTGGCATACGGCCTGACCGTATCTGATTGGTGGTCCCACCGTTTGTCGAGGTCTCCCGTCCCGCCTTTCTCCAATATTGCTTTCTGTTCCCCTTGGTTCTAGGTTTACCTGTACCTCTTCTCCAGCTGGAGCTGGTCTAGAGGTGTCAGATGGGAGTAGATCCCTTTGCTCCGTGGCCCCGGAGGTGGAGGTCTCACCGACTGGGGTGTTATCTGCCTCCTCTTCCGTTAGGTCTTGCCGGGGGACTCCACTGCGGGCTCGGGACAGGGCTCAAGACTCAGTTCCTCCGGTTCTGTGCTGGTGACACAGGGTTGCTCTGTTGCCTCCCTGGCCCTTTCGGTAGAATCGCGACCTCTCGGGGTAGGCCTTCCTTCCCTGGCCAGGACCTCCAGGAGTCGTCTCCTGAACGTGTCACTGTCCATATCAGGGGGAGGTCCATCTCCCCTTGTTGTGGTGCTGGAGGGAGCTCCCTCCTAGTGAACTCCAAGGTGGGCAGCATCTCTACCAGCCCTTTCAGCCTCCTCTCTCTCCGTCCAGTGGCACCTCTCATGTTTGGTCTCCTGTAAGGCTCCTTGGTGGCCGGGGCCCTCCCATCGGCCTCCGGGCACGCATAGTATGGTTTCAGTCTCTTCGTTTTGTATGGATACTTGGCCCTGTTTCTCTACTTGGTAGGTGTTGTTAGAGTTACACCTGGTGTCGGTAGATGGTCCCACATATTTGGGCTGTAATTTGGGGTTTTCCCCTCGTCGACGTCTCCTATTGACTAGCAGCACCAAGTCTCCCACTTCAAACAACGGGGGCTCCTCTTAATCCTCCACTCGGACCTTCATCTGGCGTTCCCAGAGGATTTCATAGGTTTCTTCTAGCCGGCTGGCTAGTCCCAGTACGTAGGGCTGTACTGCCTGACTAGTGACTGCAACGGGTTCCGAGAGCTGGTCCGGCAATTTCAGTTTTCTGTCCATCATCATATAGTTCGCGGTTTCACCCGTGGCGGAGTGGGGAGTGCCTCAGAAGGTCCTCATTATCTGAGGTAGTAACAAGTCCCACTCCGTAGGTCCATGGCGCAGGAGCAGGGCCTTTAAGGAATCTCCTAGGCTTTATTTATTTCTTTCCACGACGCCATTTTCTTGGGGGTGGCACGATGTAGTCCGCGTTTTATCTATGTTCCATAGACCACATAATTCGCTCATGAGCTTAGACTCAAATTGGGCCCCTTGATCGGAGTGTAATTTTTCTGGCAGGCTGAAGTAGCAGAAGATTCTCTCGTCCAGGGCCGTGGCCACTACCGAGGCGGTTGCGTCCGGAATGGCCAAGGCATCTTGCCACCTGGAGAAATGGTCGCTGACCACCAGAATCCATTTGTTTTTCCTTTCCGTCTCTGGCATGGGGCCCACCAGGTTGACCGCAAACTTTTGCCATGGTCGCCCGGCGTATAGTCGGTGTTTGCTCTTTGCCGCGTGGTTCCCGCCGGTCTTTGCCACCTCACAGATCTCACACGTCTTGATGAGTCTTCTTACGTCGGCATTCAGTCCCGGCCAGTACCAATTTAACAGTAGCCTCTATACGGCCTTGTGTACCCCTGCATGGGCCAGTCTGTGCGTCTCTCAAATCACCCGGTTCCGGTTTGCCCGGAGGCATAAGGTACACTATCTGGGGTGGCCATTTGCCGCTAGCCTGACTTCTAGGACACCGTTAGTTGACAACCTCTTCGCTTTCCGTCTTCTATGTAGGATCCGGAGCTCATTACTCCCCAGGGTTAACTCCTCCTCCGGTAGTTCCTAGTCGTTTTTTATTGCCCAGTACATTCTAGCCACGGCTTGTGTTCCTTCCACTTGACTCTGCACCAACTGTCAAAAGTTTCGTTCCCCTGTTAACTTAATTGCTGCCACTGTGTCAGATTCCCCTTTCAGCAATGCCTGTTTGCTAGGGCCCCCATTTTGTTCCTCGATTCGGATACATTGTCGACAGTCATTTGGGCAGACCTGTCTACTCAGACCGTCGGCATTCCCTTGCTTGGCCCCTGGCCGGTGCTCTAGTTGGTACGAGAATTCTGACAAAATTTCCAGCCACTGAGCAACTTGAGCTGACGGCTCCCTTCTCCTACACAACCACCTCAGAGAGGCATGGTCCGTGCGGAGCACGAACTGTTGTCCATACAGGTAGGGCCGGAAGTGTTTGACAGCTTTTACCACTGCCAGGAGCTCCCTATGCATCACGCAGTAGTTTTGTCCTGCTGGGCTGAGAGTCTTGCTGTAATAGGCCACCACGGTCTCCTACCTCCCTGGTTCTGAGACAGGACGGCCCCCACTCCCACGTTACTGGCATCGGTGTCCAGAATATATTTATTCTTTGGGTTGGGATATCCCAACACAAGTGCCGAGATCAGGCCTTGTCGGAGGGTCTCGAATGCCTGCTGTTCTTCCTCTCCCAACTTCCATGGCTTTCCTTTGCTGGTCAGGAGCGTGAGTGGTTTGGCATCGGTGGCGTAATCTTGCAGGTATTGCCTGTAGTACCTCGTGGTCCCCAGGAAGGCCTGCAGTTTTTTTATGTTTAGAGGAATCTGCCATTCGGCAACTGCCTTTACTTTCTCTGGGTCCGTGGACACTCCTTCTGGGCTTACCACATGACCAAGATATCGCACTTTGTCCTGGAGGAGCTCGCATTTAGAGGGTTTCAGTTTCAGTTTAGTGGCGGTTAGCCTCTGAAAGACCTTCCCCAAATGGGTCAAGTGGGTCTCGAAGTCCGGAGCTATAACGATTATGTCGTCTAAGTACAGCAGGAGGGTTTTCCAATGAAACCCCTGGAGTACAGACTCCATCAATCTTTGGAAAGTGGCAGGGGCCGACGTCAGCCCGAAGGGCAGTACCTTCCACTTCCACAATCCGCTTCTCGTGGCAAAAGCAGATCTTTCTTGGGTTTCTGGATATAACGGTACTTGCCAGTATCCACTGGTTAGATCCAGCGTACTGAAGAATCGACTTCCCGCCAGGGCGTCCAGGCTCTCGTCGATCCATGGAATGGGGTATGCATCTTGTTGGGTGACAGCATTCAGCTGTCAATAGTCGATGCAAAACCTCCACCCGCCATCCTTCTTTCTTACCATAAGGACCGGAGAACTCCACGCTCCATTGGCAGGCTCGATCAGTCCCTTTTCTAGCAGTTCCTGTACTTGCTTATCCGTCTCTGCCTCTTTGAGTGGTCTTAACCTGTGGAGGGGGGGGGGTTGTCTGACCGGCCTGGCACTTTCCATCAGAGGTATGCTGTGCACTACCAGGTCTGTCATTCCCACATCGCCATCATACTTGCTGAATACGTCCTGATACCTGGTCAGAAGACATGCCAAGCTCTGCCTCTGTCTTTCGTGCCGGCATCCCGGAAGGGCCTGTCGGTACAACACAACGAGGTGACCCGGGACGGCTTCCCCCGTCCGTATAGCGGCACACCCAACTCCTGACTTGTCGAGGCTCTCGCGTTCCGGCCCGGACCAGAGATCCGTCTGCACATCCTCTTCCTCAACAGCCGTGTGCAAGCCAATGACGTGTTCGGCGCCCAACTCTATGGGTTGATGTCTTGGGTTCAGGCATTGCATGGCGACATCGCCCCTCTCTCCAGGTTGGTTCAGGCTATAGGCTATGAGTATGCGCGAGTCAGAGCCCTCTATCATGCCCACTGGAACGTAATTTTTGGCGGAAATCTCTTCTGCCACTCTTACTTCTGATAAAGGAGGGGTAGTGACCTTCCAAGTGTAAACTTTGGAAACCATCAGTCTCCCATACTTGTCGGTACAAATAAGCTGCCTATCTCCTAGAGAAATGACTGGTCGGCCAAATTCAATTTGACACTTATGGGAAATCAGAAAAGGCATTCCCAGAATAGCATCTTCGCTGATCTGGGTTACAAGGAAGTTCTCTTCGATAGGTACGTCCCTGATTCTTCCGGATAGCCTTATTAGTTTATAAAACTAGAGCTTGCTACCATCTGCCATGAGCTCGTACCGGTCATTCTCTTTGAGCTGCATCTTCACCCTCCCCAGCATTCTATCGAACACCTTCTTGGATAGCAGGTTAGTGTTGCAGCCAGTGTCTATGAGGAACAGTAAGTCTTGCCTCTCCACCTTTCCAGGTAGGAAGTAGCTTGACTTATGTGGTTTTTCTTATGCCCCAATCTTTGGCATCCTTTTCTCCACCATGGCGGCGTCACGCGTCCCTTCTAAGTTTCTTCTCCTTGGGCGTTCCCTAGGCCTGTCCGGTGGTGGACTCTCTTTGTGCTGGTCCGCCAGGCTTTCCTCAAGAGTAGCTGGTATCGTGCTCTCCCCGTACCGGCCTGTCGGACCCGACACCGGGCTCATACGTTGGCCTGGGTTCCCTTCCCAGAGATGGCCACCTTGGTTCAGCCCTCGTTTCTCTTTGGGCACAGATCCCCTAGGAGGGTCGGCTCTGTTCCAGCCTCCTTCACCTCTAGATCTGTGATACCCTGATCTCTGGAGATGCTCAGCCATTGCTGGATCCTCTTTCCATCCCGATCTGGTTGATACGGATCTCTTGAAAGGATCAGCGCCTACGGGGTCATCTCTCTCCGACCTAACTTGTCTAGGTTTATGGCAGGGTTCTACCCGTGCCGAGTGCTCCCCCTTTTCCGATCTGTATTGCGTTGGTCTCTCGAGAGCTTCAGCTACCGCTGAGTCCGCTCTCTGTCCCGACCCTTGCTGTCCAGATCACTCGGGGTGCTCGACCCTGGTTGGACCTCCCTTCCTCCCTGGCCTCTCCCGGCCTCCGGGTGGCTTCTACGGTTCTCCGGCATGTCCATAAACCCTTCGTCCCTCGCCCTGCCTCTAGATCTAAGGGAGGTACTGCCGCTGTGCTTGTTTGGCCACCTGTGGTGAGTCCCGGGGGCTCGCCTCGCATTCCTCTTCCCTTTCATCCAGATCCCATAGACTTTGGTAGGGGTTGTAGACGGGAATCGTCTCTACTGGGGCCCTCTGGGCCGGGGCAGCCGTCTTAGCCAGATGCTGCCAGCCTTCCGAGTCAACCCTCGACTCCCTTTGGCCTGTTTTTCTAGGTGTTCTGCATTTTTTGTGTCCTGGTGCCCTATTGCAGCCAGCAGGTAGACCTACTGCTGCGGGTGATAGGCGTTTCTCTGGTTCTGCCTGTGGGGCGTTCCCTGATTTGTTTGCCTCTGTGGACAGCTTCTCCTCCGGTGGCCTTCCTGGTTGCATCTGCAGAATCTAGCCACTTCCTTTTTCTTGGTCCCGTTTCCTGGAATGGGTTGTGGCTGATGGATGTACAACTTTAGTTTGGCCACCTCTCTGTTTAGGTCTGTTACCGAGGTCAACAGCATTTCCAGGGTATTCGGTGCGGTCTTGGCCACCACGGCCGGCTCTTCAAAGGCCTGTTCTCTTTCGGCCTGCCCTGTTTTACCCGGCTGGACTGCCCAGACGTCCGACCTGAAGGATTGGACTTGGTGAGGAGCTATACTAGGTCGAATCTGCAAATACCCGTTCCCTGCTCTCACGGCTGCCTTTAACGTAGAGGTAGGCACCGCGAGCAGATGTCTCTGTAGATAAACATTACCCAACGACCCACAGAAAATGTCTACGGCCATCTTTTCTTTCAGTCGATCCGACAATTCCTCGAATGCAATGTTGGTCAGCTTCTCTATTTGAGTGGCGAGCTCAAACCGTGTGGCGTGCTGGTCCCTCTTCAGGCTCTATAGTTTGGCCCTGGCTTCTTTGGGCATCAGTCCAAACCTGGCCCGAAGGTTGTTAAACACTGCGTGTGTGGTCTGCCCGTGTCCACAGTCCTTAGCCTGCTCTCGCAGTCTCTCTCGGATGTGTAGCAGCGCGGATCTTGGCCCCCAGTCATTTGCAACGGCTACGTCATTGAATTGTCCAATGAAGGCCTCTACATCGCTGCTCCCGTCATATTCTGGGGCTCTGAACATTTCTCTGTGTGCAGGTGGTCTTGGGTTACCTGGTTGGTGAACAGTTTTTCCAAGATGCCTGTCAGTCGCTCTAGACTTCCTAGTCCCTCCGCTCAGAGAGCTTGTGATCATTCTGCGCTGCGAGCCCATCTGGCCATACTTGCGTCTTCTTTAGTCCCTGTTAGTTGTCTTGGTGTGGGTTCAACTTATCCCACTACTGCCACCAGTGTAAAGGATCTGACTGCGGTAGCTGAGTCAGCTTTACTTCCTAACAAGGGAGACGCAACCTGAGCTACTGGTCTGCCTTGTCTGAGGCCTGATTGACCCGCCAAGAGCGGTAAAGTCAGTCCAAGACAAGAACCTGGTAGTCAGGCTGGCTCCGAAACCAAACCCCGGTCTGCCCTCTGGATCTCTATCTCAGGCTAGTCTGGATCCGCTAGCGGCTTGCCTTAGGACTTGATTTCTTATGCCATGGCACACCCGATCAAGTCTAGACAAAGCCGTGGATTGATCTCTAGCCTTATAGAGCCACCCTGGCAGTTCCGTTTAATGGTTACCATGAGCCTGCTTGCGTAATCGTTGAGCCAACCAGGCAAGCGTCAATATAATTAGTTCTTGCGAGTATGTAATAGTTTTATTAATGATAGCTTTAACAACATGCGTTCACAAGCTCGAGTGATATCAAGCACAACTTCTCTACTCACTGCGCTGGCTTATATAGGGGTCTAGCTCCGCCCACCAGTCTATTTATAACACAAAGGATGCACAGGGTATAATAGGATTTGGGCACAGAATAAGCATACGATTGTATAATAGAAAGGCAGTTCAGGAATACGATTATATAATGGAAAGGAAGTTCAGGAAATTCAGGCAAGTGCTAGTAAGGATATATATATGTGCGTAATAATTGGTATATGTCTCAGTCCTCCACAATATTACTACTTGTCTCTAGTTTTCGTAATCGGAGTAGGTTGTTTCATTTTTTATCTGCAGTAAACACAAAAAAAGAAAAAATATTAACAAGTGTTAAGGAAGTACAAAAACAATAGCTGAAGTATTTAATGAAAGCAATCAGTTTTTAATCAAAAGAATTAACTAATGCAGTTAATTATGGAAAAAACGTATCTGCACTGCA
Source organism: Watersipora subatra (assembly GCF_963576615.1). Lineage (NCBI taxonomy): Eukaryota > Metazoa > Bryozoa > Gymnolaemata > Cheilostomatida > Watersiporidae > Watersipora > Watersipora subatra. The sequence goes on from NC_088717.1 coordinate 10,703,806, forward strand.
AATCAAATACATACCAAAATGTCCAGATCAGAATCATGATCATCCTCAACTTCGGTATTAGAGATCGATGGGATTGATTTCAATGTAAAAAGACTAGGAGAGGTTTTTACGGTGACGAAGCCATGCCGAATAACTTGTGAAAACCTTGAATAATTTTGTAAAGAAGTTCGATGCAATGGCAATAAAACTCGAAGCCCGGTGATGATTTTAAAGAAGTTTTGGAACTCGACTACGTTTAGTACTTCTGCCTAGCGGCTGTTTTTGCGATGACACCATTCTGCATATCTTGTGACAACCTTGAATAATTTTGTAAAGAAATGTGATGCATTTGCAATGGTGTTAGCTCAAAGCCCAGGCAATGATTTTAAAAATGTTTTGGAACTCAACTACGTTTAGTATTTATATTAAAAACTAGCATAGCAGCCAGTTTTTTATTTGGTGCAGTAGTTATTTGCCCTTGTGATTAAAAATAGAACTAATTATTCACGGAATTTAATAATTCGCGGAATCGACTGTTCGCGAAATCGCGCATTTTTATACCCAACGAATATTTTCATCCTGTAGGGTATATATATGTATATATATATAAATATAATTATATATACATACATGTATACATCTGGGATGTAAGAACAACTGTAATTCCAGTAGTCATTGGGGCACTGGGCGCAATAAAACATGCACATGAAATGTGGTTTTTCCAGATAGCGGCAGCCATCAACTTAAGTTAGTTGCAGAAAAGTGCGCTAATGGGAACAGCTAAGATCTTGAGGTGAGTGCTTAAGCTCCCAGGTCTCTGGTAGAAGACCCGAGTTAGAGCAGAAATTACCACCCATATGGGTTAACCGGGGTGAGGAAACAATTTATATACATACATATATTTCATATACTTAGATATATTTACATATACACTGACATATAATATTAGGCATTCACACAATAACATAATGAAATCTTAGTCATATCTAGTATATCGGTTTAACATCCAACTGGAAATATTCACTAGCATTATCAGAAATTGATGTACGACCTACTACTCCAAATATATGCTGTTTAGTACCATCTTAGATGTCTACTCAATATTAAAGTAACATTAGAAACTCACCATAAGATATTGTACCCTTTCTTACTAAACTCCAGTTATGATAGTAGTAAATAGTAGCAGTCACTACTACTAGACTAACGAAGGTCAACAGATGGGACTTCATATCCAGACTTCTCTCTCAGAGCTGTGGTTGAAGCAATACATAGTTACACTTCAGTGATTTCCTAGTGTAAAAATAGTTTCATATAAACTAGCACAGTGTAATGTGTGCGCTTTCAGGAAATACACCAAAGCAGCTAGCATTTTGCTAACAGAAACCTTGGAAAGCTTTTTTGCTGTATGTAGCACAACACATTCTTTAATATTTTAATAAGTTTGCTTAGTCCAAAAGTGAATGTATTAACTCCGGTTTAAATATCCTTTGTAGTGTTTATATGAATGCTTATCATTTATCTCGTAAACCTATAAACAAGACAGCTAATGGCCTCACTATAGAGCCAACAAGTGAGCCGTTTTTAAAGGTTTTTTGCGACTGGTAACACTTCGCAAGATAGTTAACTTTACTTCTGATATGAATAAACATATACCATACAACAATTAAATTTTGATACAATCACTACAAGCGTTCTCAGTAAACAGAAAAGTTGATAAAATATTTATCATGGTTTAGCCTGTGTTGAAGGTTTTGAATGCATTTCACGTCAAAAGCTCCAACACATAACAGCAAAAATGTGTTATGCAAAGGCTTCACATTTTGTTGAAGAATACACAACTTTTTTCTGTATCAAATTTATCTGTAGAAAGGAATATACTTGTCCCTATTTTGCAGGCTATCAGTTACCTGTTGGCATTCTTCTACGTACATGTAGGTCATAGTTGAGTTTTGCATTTCATTTATCTTCTAAAACAATCTTTAAGTAAACTTTAATTTTGTCTTTGGAATTTATTTTTAATATCACTTTTATTCACCATTATGTTTTACCATTATTATATTTTCTCTAATACAAAAATAGTATCACAAATAATAATAATAATAATGATAACTTTTGTTTCTTTTTTAACTTTTCTTATATTCAGGTCCTTCGGGATCTTTTCAGCAGGCTTTTGTGCAATGGGTAGTAGCTTTCCTTTTTCTTACTACACCAGTAATTTAATACACTTGTAAGTTCACTACTAACCATGTGAACAGAGGTGCTGAATACGGTAGAAGAGTCTATACATTTGGGAAAAAAAAGAATGTTTGAGAAAAATGAAGCTTTCTTAGGAAGCATTCAAGGCCTCCGCTCATGTCTTACATACTTGAGCGTTGGTTAGTTTATGAAAACTGTGTTTATGTGTAAATGTCCAGATAAAAAATGACAAAAATGCATAGCTCAAACCAAGTTTGCTTATCTGCTGTGGCTAAATACACAAAAAATGGGAGCCGGCAACTGGAAAATCAATTGTTGAGAAGATCAGATTAATTATGATTAGTTTCATTTGTGCGACATGACAGGTATTACATCAGTTTGTTAGCGCTATTCAAGTATCGATGGCATATTGACACTGTTTCTTCTCTCCGGAGCACATAAAGTAAACAGCAGTAATAATAAAGGGAAAGGTAGGCGCACTTTGACTCGAGCTGTTTTGCTTATCAAAAAGTAAAGAATCAAGTCAATTATTCTATGATGACACCAAAGACTCGGTTCGATTAAGTTCTTACTGGTAGGATGCTCCGAGTCAATTCATTTTTACAATAAGTAAAAGATATCAGAGATTTGATTCAACTCATTTAATTCATGACGAAGCCTTAAAGCTTGCTCTAGCAAGCATGTTAGCTTGAGTGCCCATTTCCTGTTTCTGCTTTTGTCTTTTAGATTTTGTACACTCTCTCGGTTACTTTTTCAAAAAATGTCCGCAACAGTAAGTATCAACAAGTAAGTCCACAGTTATCCAAAATTTTTTAAAATTTTCGATCAGTCAGCCTGAAGATGGGTGTTTATGAAATTAGTTTCCAGGAATCAAACAGTGTTTTGAAACCAAATAGTTGTAGCCAACAGAAGAAAGCATAATTTAATGTAAATGCATGTAAGTTTTGTATGAAATCAGCTAAACCTGTTGAAATGCTTAGCATATGCATGGACTAGCAGACACACACAGAGGCTCTAGGAACACAAACCAACTCACAATGACCAGGTAGAAGTTATCAATATAGAATGATTGTGGTCGTATATGATGTAACACGTCTTTGTTCTCAGATAAAAGGTTTCCATAATTGCTGATTAAGTTTCTGAAAGATCACCTCATTTACAGTTATGTCTTGATGTTTCTCAATAGAGAAGATCAACTATAAAAACGAGGTTTTGTATACCAAAACAATTCTGTAGCAAAAATATGTACCACACATGTAGAAACCTAAAAAATTAACTAAAACTGCTGCTCATAGTGTGACAGCTTTGAAATATTCTGTATTGCTTATAATGTTTGTTTTGTTATCTCTTTGATGGAATAGTGTCATTTTAAGCAAACAAGGAGGGCATCTGGTCAGTAAGCAATATATAGTTGATAGAGTATGGTCAAGCAAGTCATCACATATTTTTATGTTTGGATACTTATCTGTAGATTGTACAAAACACAACAACCACCTTCTTTGTATTTCAAATAACTAAACTCTAAATGAACTAAATAACTAACTTTCTATTCTAAATAATTATACTCATATGATAGATAATAATGTTATTTAATACATGTGAATAGTATTACATTATTATGTAATACTATTCACATACTAGAATGTGAATAGTATTACATAATAATAATACTATTCACATTCTAGTCAATTCTGTTTAGAGCAAATCCGACCATGAGACAAAAAACAACAAAGTGAATTATGCATACTAAAAAAAGCTTCTTTTGTACAACGCTGTTTTATAATGTAAATTTGCATGCTGATGTCTGGTATAAAGGGTAATGGTTTTTTTCTGGTAAATAGGAATGTAATGGATGGTCAGTCTAATTGGAAATATGATTTGAGTATTTTAAATAGCCAACATCTAAAAATGTGTGTAACTCTTCAGCCTTAAAATCATTTAGACGGTGTTCGTAACTTTCCATATTAGGCAGCATTTGGCAGCATTAGGCAGCATTAGGCAGCATTAGGCAGCATTAAGCAGCATTAGGCAGCATTAGGCAGCATACCCCTAAAGGATATGTTTTGCAAACTTTTTAATTTTTTTCTATCCATTTTTTATGCAAAGTGGTACCAGCTTGGATCAGTGCAAAACGAAATGGACAATATACATTTTTGGTGAAAGAATAAGCCCTTTTTGAGCTGGATTAGATCATGAGTTGACAGTCTATAGATTTGGAGATGATTAAATCAACATGGCTTGAAAACTGTAAATGATTGTCTACTTGTATGTCAAAAAGCTTTAGCCTGTCAGGAAATTTTATGTTCACATTGTTTATAGTGATAGAAGGCTGCATACAGTTTTACTGAAGGTGAAACTAATTGTCTGTTACTCGGCAGTATTCAGAGACGTGTTAGATCACATATTAGAGCTAAGTAGAACAATGATATTGGTTACTTAGGAAAACACTTTTATTGTGTAATAGAGTGAGGAAATACTTTATGAATGCAATATTTATTAGGAAATTAGAAGGCTTATGGGGCTTAAGGCTTTATAGGCTTAGGGGTTTTATAGGCTTAGGGGTTTTATAGGCTAGGGGCTTAGGGCTTAGGCTTATAGGCTTAAGGTTTCATTGCATCTTTTCATAGTAATCATTACTATAATAAGTTCTGTGTCCACCCATCTGTTCAAAGTTACCCTAAGAGCGTTAGGAAAAAGGAATGCCTCTCACAAGAACACAATAGCCACACAGATAGCTAGAATTACACATGACAATCTTGCAGTGTGAACTGGACTGCTAGTGTTCCGGTAATAATATTTACTATTAAAAGAGCAGTGTATGTTCATCTGCCTGTTCACCACCTTACTAAGAGGGTTGGGAAAAACTCGCACTGTAATTGAACTAGGACTCTCAGTTTTGCAGTCTTGCACACAAACCACTACAACAATCGACCGCCTTAACACTTCACAAATTAATTATGCATATTGTGATTACTCATTTCGATTTTTCACGCTGTACTGGATTATCAAGTGGACCTCTAATAGTAATACAATGGAGTTGCTAAGCGCTGTTCTGGCTTGTTTATTACATCGCTTAGAAGTTCAAAGTATTGTTTCTGTGTGCTTGTACTCTGTATTTCGTTCTGATTAGAGTAATAATAATAATAATTGAAATGCTGCTGGAGCTCAATGAGTAAGTTTATTATTTACAGCTGTAGCACACAGAACAACTTGTTGTTGAAGGCTTCAACAGCACGTACATACACTAACTGCCAATCACTGGCACAATTTTTAATTACTAGCACATGTGTCCATTATTAGTATAACCTCAATCACTAGTACAATTGTCAATTACTAGTACAATTGTCAATTACTAGTGCAATTGTCAATCACTAGTACAATTTCCAATCAATAGTACAACTGTCAATCACTAGCATAATTGTCATTCACTAGAACAATTGTCAATTACTAGTACAATTGTCAATCACTAGTACAATTGTCAATTAATATTACCACTGTCAGTTTGTAGTACAATTGTCAACTACAAATACAATTGTCAATTTGTAGTATAATTTTCAATTACAAATACAGATGCTAATTTGCAATACAATTGTTATTATCAAACCTTGAAATAAAGTGCTACAGTTAGAAGGAGGCTTTAACTAGGCTAAAAATCATTCTAGCTGTCATATTTTTGCTAGTTCGGATTTCAATAAAACCCTACCATAAATTTGCTTAATTCCTTATGCTTTATGGACAAATACAGATCGTTGAAAAAACTTCATATAAGACCCACCTGATACAAAACAAAAGGTATGAAGAAGAAAACTTCTTTAAATAGTTGAGGCAAATTTAGACAGTTGAAAACCAAGTATGATTTGGATGAATGAATAATAGGGATCCACATATACACGTATATAGTAAAGCTATTACTTGCAACTGATGTATAAACAGATAGAGAAGAGAAAGCCCATTCAACTAAACTAGTACTCTGTAATTGAACAGCCTGTTTTCTGCTCTTCTTCCATGCCAAACAAACTTTTTTATGGTGATATAATTCAACTGATTATCAATAGTTTACAACCCACAGCACCTGGTGTATTGATCTTGTATGCTTGCTAAATATAATTACATTGCAGTAGTTAGCACCCAGTGCTAGCTGGGCTTTACCGTCCTCATTGCATATAGACAATACAATAATTTAGTGTCCCACAAATTTGGGATGTTTACAAATAGTCGTTTATAAAACTACTACTCGCCAGTTAGCTGTTTTGACACAACTGCTAAATACGTGAAAGTGGGTGTGTTGGGCAGACAATTTTAAATCATTTTGGCACTGTTATTGCATAACTCCTGCGTTCACTAGGGCAGCTGAGTTTGCAACACACAAATTGCCATGTTGCTTTTTAAGACATAGTTTTGATAGCCTGACTAAAAAGACAGCTAAAAAATCTTTGTCTATTAAAAAGAGTACAACTGCTAAATATACTTTACTGACCACGTGTCATCATACACTAACTGTGAGCTGCAGCATAATAGCTTATCTAACTTAGCAGTCCCTCATAGTATTTGATCCGCTGTATCAAGTGTAACTGACAACTTAGTACTCCAGCTGTGCCTGTTGACTATATCTGTGCTAGGAGGTGCAAAACACCTAAATAAAAGGCACAGGCTTTAAAATTAATGTGATAAAACCTCCCTAATAGCTTTATTGTTTGCTTGCTTCAAATTTGACCTTTAACTAAATTTAGAACCATTATTTATATGTGCAAAAACTGTTAAAACGGCCAAAGTCTCATTTAAGCAAAAAGGCTGACTAACACTCGACATGAAATCCTTACATATCGGTAGGAGTTGTCTATCTTATCTGCATAAAAGAGGTACTGCTTCGCTGTTAAGTGACTAGCGATAAGTGATTTGCATGCGTTATGAGCAATTGATTTGATGAAGTTTGCCTTCATTTCACAAAAACTTAAATATAATATAACAACGTAGTATTGAAAGACACTTTCATTTTGAATTTAAAATTGAAGGAATAACAGTTATTTTTATGGAAACATGTCCATGCGGCACTACGATATTTAATGTCTAGTTTAGATCGATTTTTCATGAACTGACCTGTGAATGATCATGCTTGCTGTTCACATGCTGCTATCACTATAACTACATGTATTACTTCTAGCCATATGGTAATGTGTATGTCAACCACTTAAAAATGGATGATTCCATTTATAAACTATTATACTGATGAAAAAGCTGCAGATATCAATGTTTACAGCGGAGGTGTACTCAATTTTTATGCTAGTAGGCTACTGGTAGAATAATTAAAGCTTTTTATATATTATAAATGTATAATATGGCAAAAAATGTCAATCACAGATGTCAGTGATTTTTACTATTTTTAGTATTAAACTGTAGCTGAAACATTAAAGCTGTACAAAACATTACTGCTTAATGCAACTTGTTAAAATAAAAGTCTGAAAATAGGAATATAATCGGTATAAACATGATATCTGAACACTCAAGGGATATTATGAACTTGCAGTTAGTAGTTTAGATACATGTAGAGAGAGATGAACGCCAGTATAATTTAAATTCTCCATCTCTTTTATAATCTAGTTTCTGTAATATTATGTGAAATTTTCCACAAAATTTATTGTTGTGTCTAGTAGTATAGTTTACAGATAGTGTGTAAGAGACTCAAACTAAAAGTTTGTTGGCTGTGCAGATCTACCAACAGCGTATAATAAGAAGAACAGCTAGCTATGAGTAGTGCCTGTTTTAATCTAAATACATTTATAGGATTATTTCAAGGGTTGAGTGTAAATAAAAGAGAGAGTGATAAGGAGTATGTTACGGAACCTGCCAATTGAATGCGATACATTGTCAGGAATGTACTGTCTGATGAATGAGCCTGATGTACTAAAATAGACTGATTATATAGACATAGGCTATAGAAGTCAGGAAACTGTTACAAGTTTTCACAATCTCTAGTAGCTCTTAATTCAGACATAAAACATAAAGTGCAGAAGAACAGAAACCAAGGCTAGCATCAGTTTTAAGAGTTTGGTTCAATAAAACGACTAACACTACCGATTACTAAGATTCAAAGACAAGGTTAAATAAGCTATATAGCCTATAGGCAGACCTGGCTTTTTAATTTATGAAGAAACTAGGTTATCAACTTAAAAGAATATAATTATTATCATTTTATCTTGTATATAAAGAAGATGACCAGGAAAGATGTCTGGTGATGAAAGCAAATTGCAAAATAAAACAGCTTTACAAAAATATTAGAATTTGACCCAAAAAATGTCATACATGAGCTGTAAAACTCAGCCCATATAAAAATCTTGCTGAGATACAATGCACCATCTGCACCCACAATATTGACACAAAAAGGTTGCATCAAGTGGGCACTGCCGTGTTACCCACAAACCTACCAGCAGCACAGATGTGAACAGAAGATAGTCAGTTAACCTTGGTGATTGACATACTGGAAGCTAGCGAGCTATATTTAGATTGTGTGAACACAACGTACTACTTAGAATAAATGAATAGTTAGAATTGTATTTTGCATCGGAATTTTGGTGAAGGCAACCAGCATTTTTATTATTAAAAACAAGCAACTTTTCATCAATTACATCAATACTATAAGCATTACTTTACCTGATCAGAGTTGAAATAAAAATACTCGCCTGAACAAAGTATCTTGAAATAATCAGTTGCTGTTAGACTTAATCAAATCGTTTTAAACAAGGATGATGCTCAGATAACTTGTAGCCCACCAAATTGCAGTTGAAGCTAAATTATATCAAACTATCAAACGGAAATGTAAGTGAACGGAGAGAAAAACAAATGCTGTCGAATGCAAGAGTCAGCTGAAGCAATATGTAACATTATCTATGAATACATATGTTAAATGTTTGTTTATTCGGTATTATTTATATTTCACTGACATATTTTCATCAAACTGACATTTATATCTTTACATTGTTATTGATTCTGATCTTATTTTCCAACTCCCCCACACTCTGTTATATTATTACAGCATAAGTAAATAAAATGCTGCGTGACATTAAATACTAATGAGACAGTTGCAGCCTATTTAAATACAAAGTATATTTTTAGTAAAACAATACTAGTCACTTTGTAAATAAGTTTTCAGTTAAATTTACCTTGTTTGGTATGACAACTCTTAGTAGAGAATCAATTGGATTTATAGAGTTTCTTTTCTAAAACCTAAATAATGTATGTGAATACTATACATGATCTGCTGATATTTTTGTCACTATCAGGGTTTAGGTGAGGTTATAAATATCTCAGTAGTTTATTTTGAAAAACCGAATAAAAGACCATTGTGGGTATTGTCTTATGAACCGTCGGCTATAAAACACCCTTTAAAACTAAAGGTCATTCCTTTAAATTATCACGACAAATGACCATCTAAGACTGACATGATCAAAAAGGTTTATATATTTTACTCCATGCTAAATGGTTAAAATTATATTTGCAAACAACATTGTCATGCAACCAAATAAAAATAGAACTTTATAACTGAGATGAATTTTGTTAAATTACCAATCAACAGAAAAAGAAAACAAAGGATTAATAAAATATATAACACAAAGTTACTGCATTGTCATCTATATAAACTGTTAACACTGATACAATAGGCTCAGACAACAAAAAGTATCAAATCACAAAAAATATGTGTTATAGAGGCTATCTGATGCAAAAATATTCTTGATAAACTCAGTGTATCACATTTCAACATCTGTATTGCTCAAGGCTTTAGATAAACCGCTTAGGTGGATACATCATGGAAAGAGCAATACGACGAAATAAACGTGTAGACAGACATATTTGTATCTTCTAAGAAATGAATTGTTTACATTCAGATAGACTAGCATTAAAGATGAGCTTGCATAAAATTTTAGTAGATTTTATCCAAAAATAATGATTTTTCTCTATCATTTGCAATTGTTTTGGATGTTGGAAGTGATCTGACTGCCAAAATGTTTCAACATTGAAATTGACAACAAAAAAATCATTATCCCATCCACAGTTTTAAAAACACCAACTGAACAAAGACACGCAATGTTGCACCTTAAAAGCAGTTGTTGATATCAACTATGGCAGTGGTAGCAACTAGTGGTAGCATTTTCCATGTATTTTCTTTCTGAAATTTTATACCGCAATCAATTTTTTTCTATTTGAGTCTTAAAACACATGGGCAGTCAGATCATCTCAAAAAACAAAACCAACCAAAAATAATAAAAAATTACTAATACTATTCTAATAAAATCTACAACATTTTTGTTAAAATGCATCCTTTAAAAAATTCTGTAAAGCAACCCATCTGTTCAAAACTTAAAATACAGCCAGCAATTTTGTGTGTTTTCTGATCACTACCAGCCATACAATTCTATCTCATGCAACCTCAACTCAGCTTTAATTCCAACCAGAGTTACTCTGACAAATCTCCCATAGAGTCTTTGAGTGCAAGCCATGGTAAACTCGTCTCCTGGAGGCTGACCCTAATTGTAAGCACATAAGTACTCATCACCTTCTTCAGTCAAGTCACTCTCTTCCTCTCCAATTGTAACTCAACATTAGCCAGGTTGTCATCTGCATATCAAATGGCGCACAGTTAAATCTCTGCCTACAAACCTCATCTACTCTAATATTTCTTCTGTATATTAAAACCATTGTATGTTGAAGCAATTATTCCTATGAAAATGCATTGTACTTTCTTTTAATAAGTTCCGAAAGCAATTATATAGATTTTAACTAATCGCATCTACATGTAGCTTAAACAAAAAATGTATAGACTATCTGTGTAAATTTATGTTAAAATGAACTGTATGTACTCTAGTATTTGTTTTGTATGTTGAATAGTATATTGAAGCAAATACTTTTATGTGAACACACACTTTGTTTTAATAAATTCAAAATGCGATTAAATGTATGTTAACACATTGCGTTAAACTTGAACAACAAATGTCTAAAATATGTATATAAATTTATATGTATGTTAAAACCTAAATTGTTTTTAAAAATGAAATAAACCCCATAATAATCAGTAGTATGTGTGCGTATTGTTACTTTACAACTTAAAGTCATTAAAGGAAGTGTAGATGCAACAATTTAAAACTCTGGTGGTAGCAAAAGTAGTGAAGATCATTCCAACCTATGGTTTAAGCTATAGAAATTTGTTTTTTATTTTATTTAAATTTGATACTTAACTTTTACCAGTTCTTTAATTTTTTTTTACGAATATTGAGGTCTGACTGTATTGCTATGCATATATACAACGAATGCGTTCAACGTCAAGTGATCGTTCACAAATAGTTATATAACAGCTCTTGAGTGTTAACAAATACAAGAATATCGCTTTATGGCCACAATATTTGCTGACATAAGCAGTATTCTACACGTAAGCAGCTAGTGAAAATATTGGCTGAATACTTGAGCTGCCTTCATAAACTACATAAATTATTCATGGTTATAGATAGCTGGTTATTTGTTCTGTTGCTGACTGAGTGTTACAAATTTAAGACTATCCGGTTATTGTCATTTGTTTGTATATTTCACTCAATAATTTAAAGTCAGCAATGCTGTCTGTAAACTATCAACATGTCTGAGTCCAACACTGCTTCTCTTATGACAGTTTGCTTTACTGCTCAGATCTTGTATACAACCCATTCTTCTCCGCTTGATAATATATAACATATCTATATAACATTGATATGTAATGTAACTAAAGCACTATGGTGTAACATCATTTTTATTGTCAAAGAATGTCCAGGCAATGTTACAGGAAAGTTATTTTGGAATGTTAGACTGTAAACATTTATATGGAGTTGACTTACAATGTAAAGGAACCATTATGGTGTTACATCATTTTAAACTTCAAATGAATGTCCCAGCAATATCGCATGAAAATTACTTGGTAGTATTTGAGTTTAAGCATTCATATAACATAGACTTGCGATGTAACTGCAACACTATGGTGTGACATAATTTTCACCTTTAATTGAATGCTCCAGTAATGTCACAGAAAAGTTGCTTTTCCTTTTTTGAAAAACTTCAATGTAATATAGACGTAAACATTTATATAATATTGACCTGCAATAGAAAGGGAACAAACACTATGGTGCAACATAAATTCTACTGTCAAATGAATGTTACAACAATGTTCTGACAATGTTTCTGTTATAATATTGTTTTAGAACATTGCTATTGTAACATTTTAATTTTGCTAGTTAGCTTGATCTTTTAGAAATTTGCTTAATAGCTTAATAAATACACTGGTAACAAGTTTCAAAGAAATAAGGTAACTTCAGTTTTATTACTTTTGTCAGAAATGCATGAGGTATTTTTAAAGTTCCTGCCATTTGTTAATAAAAATTATTTTAAGTTAAATGAAATGAAGCAAATCATAGAATTTATTTATTTTTATTACATCAATGAAAACAATAAAAGTGCTGTAGAAAAATTATGATGTTTAAATTATTTGTATAAAGTAAATAAAGGTCATAGCATTTTTCAATTTTCACATTAGATGACAAATATCGCAAAAACTTCAGGTTCCATCAGAACACGTTGTACATTAGAGTACATTTGTTATAGCACACAATTGTGTTAGGTACTTTACATGCAATTTTAATAGCTATAATTTGATGGTTTCTTGTAATACTTTTTTGTTATTATATCGCGCTACCATTTGCCACTTTACCAGCAGTGTTGCGGGAGAAAAACATGTTGTAGGAAGGTTATGCTCCGTACATTGTAGCCACCTTGTACTCAATTCATTAAAGTGACATTCTGTGAAACATTATCAGAAGGTTTGAATGTGTCTACAAATTTACATCCAAGTAATGTTTTGTGAGTAACTCTCCTGGAATGTTAGCTAATATCTTTGAGACAACATCATAGAGAACCTATTTGTGGAATATTATCATTATCATAGCATTCTCTCAATAAATTGCTCTTGCTGAATGTTGTACATACACTGTAAAAACTGTCAGACTTAGTGCGTGTGAAAAGTGAGTGATTCAGTGCAGTGACTGCTTGAATAATGCATAATATTAGGCATTGGATGAATATTTTTCTGCAGTCCGAAAAACAATGCACTTTGTTAAAATATCCCCTTCTTTAAAACGCACTGTGATGAACTAAATATTGAATTAAATTCTCAGGCAATGCAATGAAATCGCATTCAGTGTGTATTTTGCCATTACCTATCAGTATATTACAATGCGCTTAATGCTTAAACATTGCACTTTGTATATAAAGCTAATGCGTATGATGCGTTTGTGATCCGCTTAACAGCGCCGAGTGAATTAAATTAAGATAAACACAATGAGTGCATAGAGAGCATTGATAATTATGCATTAACTGTTTATAATTTTTATGCGGTGAGGGTGTAGGCTTCAGGCATTTATGCACTGCTTGTGTTAACTAAATAAAAACTTGATAAGCGATTAAAATTTTGAACAGTAATGCGTCAGCTGCATTAAACTTGCAACACAGCCATTGCATTATTAGCAAAAATTTATGCACTGGTTGAATTGTTTACAAAAAAAACTCACTACATGCTTAATAGTTGACAAATAAATAAGATACAGTAAACAGTCAGCGCATTAAATTTCCACATTTATGCAATGGTTGTGTGATTTTGTACTTGAACTCAATAGACGTGTATAGTTGAGAATATTAATGCATTGACTAGTTTAAGTATCAAGGTAGTCAGCGTCGTTTGTTTTGAAAGCCTATGAGCTGAATGTATTATTTACACTAAACCTCAACAGATTACCAGATGTTCAAATTCTGACCTGTCAATGTAATAGCTCATCTTAATTTACAATGCGATCAATTCATTAGGTCTGCACTAGCTCAGGCCCTAATCACTTTATCTGAATTGGAGTTGTCCCAATTTGAAATGGTCACGTGACCATTTCGAGTGGGGACAATTCTATTGCGGAATCCTACCTTTTTTCAATTGCTGTTTGCTGGTAATATCTGATGAGCATAGGTCTACATCTAAAGGATTACCAAACTTTGTTTTCATAATTACCGGTTTTCAACATGTCAAAGGAAGACCTTGACAAGCAGACACCAAGTGGTTAAACTTTTAATATGGCCATCCTCTGATCTACAGGTCTGTGTTATTATAGTAAGTGATTATATTTCGCACAGAGAATATATTCTCTGTGCGAAATATTTCCTACAAAGTTGCTAGAACAATAAAAATATGTCAACAAACTATTTTTTGATGGCGTCGCAATAAAACGCTTCTGAGAGTTTTCAAAACATTCCTGAAATATTCAGGAAATACAAAGTTGTTAGTAGGGTAGACCTGATCAGGTCTAGTTTTATTCCAATCATCCCATACATTGTAGTGGAATACTTGAAAAATCTTGTCACCTTATGCCATATGTTCTTAAATTATGTACTTAAATTATGATATAAACTTAAATGTATCATTAGATTTTTGTTGGTGTTGCTAGAGTAGCAACACAAATATACCAAACTACAGATGGTTTGTACTGAAGTATCTTGTTATAATTTTATGTGATTAAACTGTGGATACTCATGACCAAGCAAAATTATAGGTTATTATCCACACTGCCAAATAATGTTTTCGACTTTTGTGACCAAGTCTTTGTAGGAACCTTTGCATTGACTTTAAATAATGTCTGTACAACCGCGTAATACCTAGAATTAGTTATTTCCAAAGAGAAGTTAATATGCATTTAATTTCTCAATGTCAGGAGCTATTCTTTACCATGAAAGAAATTAATAAGCTCACTTACAATCACTTTGCTTATTAGTCCCACGACCAAACACGAGCGAAGCGGTTGGTTGGGAGATTCATGATAAATGCATATGCGCACACAACTCCCGAAAAATTATCTGTTAACATCCGTTACCAAACCCGTGTACCAAAATTTATTCAACAAATTTAAACATTTTTCTGTAGAGTAATGTATATATAATAATGATACAAAACACATATAAACCTATTTAAATATGTTACCAAGTCTTTGAAAGGTTACCGCAATATCCTAAAACTAATCCATCTGATCGGATTATACATAAATAGACAGATTAATTTGGCCTAAAAATTGATATAAAAACTTGCCAAGCCTATTTTAATCAAAATTAAGACCGGCCAACAAAACGCCGATAAGGCGATTTGAAAGAGAGTAGAACTATTGAGTCGTGCGCATTTCACGAAAAAAAGCGTGCACATTTCACTAGTCTATCACATTGTCTAATTGCCGAAGGTTTCTGTAATTAATGTTGAAGTAATGAAAAGTAATCATTTTTTTGCCAATTCTACTTGACACTAACATTTTGGACACTTATAATGAATACTTTGGTATTCTAACTGATGTCCAAAGCAGTGAAAGTAAAAGAAATGGCGATGATATTTTTCTAACATTTCTTTTTCTATTTCAACGATTTATAATGATACAATATTTTGGTTTGGTTGAGCACTCTGTGAGAGGTGCGGCACTATTAGCCTTTGTGCAAAGCTCATCACTTTTGTGATTTGAGCACTCTGGTGTCAGCACATTTACTTTCTTAAAGTCTGTGAAGCAACTTAGTTGTTTCGTGGCAGGAAGTCAACTCTCATTGGTAATGGGATTTGTGTCCCTTGCCTAAGCTCTGAGCTGCACTGTTGAGGCTTCAATAGCCGAAACAGTACTGTCTGTAGCATGATGTGTATATATATATATATATATATATATATATATATATATATATATATATATATATATATATATATAGTGCGATATAATAACAAAAAAGTATTACAAGAAACCATCAAATTATAACTATATATATATATATTAATATATATATAATACATGTATATATTTATGTATATATATATATACATATACAGTGTATATATATGAATATTACACTGCAGCTTGCCATTTACAGTACTGTCTGTAGCATGATGTATATATATATATATAATACATGTATATATATATATATATATATTAATATATATATATATATATATAAATATATATATATATATATATATATAATACATGTATATATTTATGTATATATATATACATATACAGTGTATATATATGAATATTACACTGCAGGTTGCCATTTTATTTTTAATATTGCATTTCTCCAAATGCAGGGAGAGATGTAAACATGTAATCTTTTCCTTTCATTATTGCTGTTTGTTGTACATAATAACACCCAGTACATTACAGCTACCAATGCAGCTACCATTGCAGTTCACCTATTGCACTGCACTGCCATTTGACTGCTAATATTGTATTTCTCAACCGGCAGTACCCTTTCTTTTTCCATTATCACTTTGGTCGTGGGCTGTATGACAGTGGAATTTCTAGTTTTAACTATGTTCATATTATTACCTGTGTCATAGTTAAATGCTTGGTCATAGACTTTAACCGAGTGAATGCAGTGAGCAATCAACAAGTCTATCTGAATCCAAGGTGAATGTTCCATTAGAGACACAACAAGGTTCTCCCAACAAGGAAGTTTTGCTCCCTCTAAAGCTTTGTGAGGTCCATAGTCATAGTTTTCATAGAGTTGTGATGAAATTGATGCCGTCACATCACCTGCACCAAAAATAAGTATACTCATATTTTTATTGTATTTACTCATTTATTTACTAAATAAAAATCTTTAAATAAAAAATAAATAAAAAAAGTTTGAACTTGTAATGATGATGTCTGAATGTATAATACCAATATTCAAAACTCTAAAATATATTGAAAGTACATAAACATGTGATGAGAGTATCTGAGTGTGTTATAAAGTCATTTAAACAACTAATCAGGATGCCTAAATATGTAATGTCAGTCTCTAAATTTGCAAGAAACATGTTGTTTGTTAATAAGGTTAGGGAATATTTTATAAATTAGAAGTTGATACTATATCGAAAGACCTCTGGTAATTAGTCTGCAGGAAGTATATACATGCAGAGAAAAACACACACTCACCTATGGACACACAGACACATGCATACATGCACACACACACATGTACATACACAAACATGCACACATGCACACCCAAGTTTGTGAGTTCGTTGAGATCTAAAAATATATACTTCACTATGGAAAAGCTTTGTTAATCAAAAGCGCTAAATAAAGCATGGTTGTGAAATCATCATGCCTTATTGGGCTTAGTTTGATTACGGCAGTGTAAACCACATGACATGATTTTAGCAAAAACTTACAATTATTAGTAATATTGTTCTGGCAAAAGAAGAAAGTAAACCAAATCGTCAATTGTTTTCTCAAAGTAGAAAATTACGGTAGGTGGTAATTTAGGGATTTGATAATTTGACCAACACCTTTATAACAACAATTGTTTTAGTTTAGCCAAAAAAAGTGACTCGGATATCAACCATTAGGTATTGTGTTCGGAAAAACAAAAATCGCTCCATATTGCCAACATATATTGATTACATATCGGTAATAAACATATTATACAAAATGATTTTCATCTTGTAACACGGGAAGCTTTTTCCATCGTGACAGCGGAGGCCATGGTGCTCATACCAAATAAAACACTTTAAATATTGTGACTGTGTGGCATATTTTAAATGTTATAAATAAACTATCACACAAAGATATTCACATAAAAAGTTTACTAAAATGTAATCACATACTTCTGAATGCCTAGATTAACTCAGTCATGTTGATTAGATTCAAGCTTCTACCGGAACATAAAAAAACTTCCTTCATTGTTTACACAGAGTGCCTGGCTACACCCTCCATTTTCATAGCCACATTCATTGACATCTACAATTAATATGCATTAGAAGCTAAATACAACTATGTGACTTATTTGGATAACCTCTGCAAATATGGCTTAGTCAACTAATATATGTGATGATCAAAAACTAGTGAATATACATAAACAAACTATAAAATGTGGCATAACTGTTCCAGGACTTTAGGCTCTCAAGCTTGGAATTGGCTAAACAAAGATAAGTTGAAATTTATGTGCTTTAGTAAAAGGTTTGCTGATGCTGCGCATGTTTTTCAAGATGTGCCCTAACATGGATGTACTTTTACAAAAGTTATAAAGATATTCATGCTTCAAATAATCTGAAACTCAGTGACTGTTTCCAAAAGACTCTTGCACACAACATAAGGTTAACAAATCATTTTGATAGATCATGGTTTAACAAAACACTTGGAAACTCTTCAATATCATTTATCATAATAAAAACTAAAATGTTTTAAAATGCGATAGAATTTCTAAGAGCAGAATAATTAACTTGAGTACTTTTTGTAGTCTATGTGAGATAGCAATGATATATTTTGCCAAAAACTATTTAAAGAACTATTCAAAAACTTTTACAGCATAAGCTAGTAAAAAAGAAAAAAAAATTAACAAAGAGCAAGTCATCTCTTTTCATTGATTTACACTAGAAAGGCTGACCTTTGTAAAAAGGTTTCTAGCCTTTTTAAGAAAATGCTTAGAGTTATGAATAAAAGTGCAATTTTGTAACGTGTGTGCACAATGACTTTTAAATATAATTAGGCAATTAATGTAATGTCCCAGAAATTACAAAATTTCTAACCGCTCACTTTTGATTTCACATTAAAAATATATAGGCTTTCAACAAAATTAAGATCTTTGAGTTATGAACATTAGACATCAGAAAGATAAATGAGTAGCTATCAAGCTTTACATGAATATGTGAAGTACTTTACTTACCATCATAAACAGAAGATGAAGAAGTTCCAGTGCCATTGTATGTACCAACAGGAAGTTCAGATATTTTCAGACTCTCGTCCTTTTTATCAAAGTCAAAAGGGTAGCAGTTATTCTCAAGGACTGACACACACTGAGCAGAGCAGTCTATCACACTAACAGCTTCTGTTTCATTTCTGATCTCAATCAGGGCTCCTCTAGCCTTTCTCTTATATGCTTCAGTGTTCACCCGTCTGCCAGCCTAAAACTTTTGAAGACTCTATTAATCTATGTACAAACTTACCTTTGTTGACCTACTTACATGTAGATCGACTTTTTAAAAAAAATTATAAAATATTTTAACCCAGATCAATTTATAGGCAAATAGAAATATGAAATCTGCTTTAAACTATATCATTACAGAAAGCACAGAGTGTCTATTTTTAATTTATTTTCATTTTTTAACATAAGACCGGTATTTCATAAGACTAAAACTGTAATGACATAATAATGGAACTAAAAATGTAAAAACATAATTACCACAAGAGAGACTCCACTCAGAGATATGAGAAACCATAGGCTTAGCTGTAAGTCCTTCATACTCTGCAAACAGACCCTGTCAAACAAACAGACAGAAGCAGGTACTGGCATTACCACGTTGTCATAAAAACAACAGTAGTTATGCTATTATATTACGCTAGACCTTATAACTAGTTCATGTAATGTTGGAGAATCATTTGCTCATGTTTAAAGCGGCAGAACCTGTGTTATCAACAGTAATTAATTTTTAACGTTCACTCTATTAATATACTATCTGAATAAAGTTTAAGTTAATCAGAATGTTATGAATTGTTGAATATTCCAAACTGAGATATGACCAGGACAAACAAGTCGGCAAAATCAGTCACCATATAATTGTCAATCTTGTCAACTCAACTTACTTATCAAGTTGTCAGTTTTTTGGTTGCTGCTAGTAGAAGGCTTTGCAAATGTGATTAGTACCTACAAAATTTTATTTTAACTTCAACTTTAAATTTAATCTATATATATCTATATATTTCTCAATGTACATGTAATGTCGTATGTGTATATTTATTCCGACTATAGCTAAAAGTCTTGGAATGAAGAATTCGTATCAAATAAGATTTGATCTCCCACCCTACCATTTGCCCAGTCCAACACCCTACCCAATAGGGCACAGAGAATGGGTTGATAGCTTGTCGTTATAAGTCACTATATGCGAGCACATACCCAACGGAACGGCTTTGCATACCACACAGGGTAATTGCATAAGTAAGGGGTTGTCATAAGCTGGCTTACTAAAGTTTCTTTTGGCAATCTGCCAGATTAATATCAAGTGGCAGACAACTCTTATTACTTCTCATTGTTTATAAGCTGATTCTTATTACCCAAGCAACACCGGAAAGCAAAGTTAGTTTAACCATAAACTAGAGAATGCTGAGATTGAACAGCACTTTACTTACCTAATACGCTGGTTGTAAGTGAGAGTGCTGATGTTTTTAAATTCTGATCAGTGTGGCTGAGTAAATAAATACCACAAAGTGTATAGCCACACCTCTGAGAATATGTTATCAATTGAAAGTTACCATAATATACAATTATAACTTAATATCTTCACATTCTCGCTAATATATTTATTAAATTTCAATTCCAACTTTAGAAGTGAAACAATTTTAATAAACCTCTATCTAACAATAAAAAGCAAAAACTGATAGCTATCATCAAATATTATTATTACAGCATCACTGTACAAATTAATAATATACCTAAAAATAAAAAAGTTAATCAAGTTAAACTACACTAAAACACAATTATTTAAATTAATTTTTGATAAATAAATTAAATTTTTTCAGATCAAACTTTATTTAATTAAATCAAATCAAATAACATTAAATTGGTGTTATTCAACTAGTTTATTATTGTTTATACTAACATCATTAAGTATATTATGTTTTAAACTCTAAATATTTGAGGATATTTGCAAACAAAACAATCTCACAACATGCTTAAATTATATTTTACAAATTATATGAAGTTATCAACTAAAATTTATCTCCACTAATTACTTATTTACGCTGCAGCAGAGTTATAAAACTAGAGACCTTAAAGACGTTTAACATTTGTGATTTTGTGTCTAAACTTTACATTATGTATCATGTAAACTTTCATGCTATGAAATATGACAAAGGTGTGTCTGTTTATTTTATGCTTTCCAAATTTTTTTTATAGATACAGTCAAACATAGATAACTAAAACTTCATGAGACCGAGCGAAAGTGTTTGTGTTATCAGAGCATTCAAGTTATCAGAGCACTGTCACATGTGCATGTATTTATCAGTAGATGCATGTACATATACACACTATATATAAATCAAAATCATAGAGTGCTTGTTGCAAGTTAAAGGGTCACTCACTCAGTTTTAAAAACATTTTATCAAAAAGTATACGTAGATATTTTTCTATCACTTGAAATTTCTTTGTTGTTTTACGTGATGTGACTACTAGGACATTTTCAAATATGAAAATTGGTGTAATTCTGTCGTAGTTAAAACGCTCAGACAAAAATATATCTTTTTCCCTATGCGTGTTGTAACCAAGAATAATTTTGCCAATTTTATTTTAAGTTAATTTGAAGGTTTCCAGACTTTCCCTAGCTTTTGATGGGCTACCAGAAAGGTTTTTTTTTATCAAAATATGACCTTTTGCAAACCTTTAGAAAAGTCGTTAGCAAAAATATTTAGCTGATGGTAGTAATAATGACAACTAAACTCTACTAAAAGTGAATGCTTATCTCTATGGCTTAGATATTCTAAAAGTGATAACAACCAACTCAGTAGCCATTGAAAAAAAATGTTCGCGTTAATGATGCTAAGTTTGAGTTATTTAAAGCAATTTATCATTGCATAGGAGCAGACCAAACAAATCCGTTCAAGTTACCAATGTGTTTGAGCTATCCATGGGTGAGTTATCTGTGTTCGACATAATATTAATTAGCATCTTATAAATCTTTTTTATTTCTTTGATTGCTTTAGATAATAATATTGAAGCAGGTTATCCACAAATTTTATATTATACAAGTTATTAATTAGCCTATCTCTAAAGATAAAGCGTATCAATTACAAAAAAACATTTTTAATTATAGTTTTACCTACCACCGGATCCAATGCTTAAACTGACGTATCCTGATTGTTGTAAAAAATTTCAGATGTTGTTGCTTGTAGCAAATAAAAAGAGAAAAGTTAAAATTTGAGTAGGTGATCTAGGTTTTGAGAATTAATTGATTACAAGTGATGCTTGCTAAGAGAAGCACAATACTTTGTCAATATTATTATTATTAGTCAAACTACATGTTGGAACAAACCAATAGTTATATACGAAAGTCATAATTATAGTGGTTGCTCAACAGAAACAGAAAAAAATAGGTTTTCTGCTGTCTGTCACAATTGAATATAATTGTTGGCGTTCAGATATACTATCTTATTGGCTAACAAAACAAAACAGTAATAATACAAGGCAGTCATAATTATAGTGGCTGCTTAACAGAAGCAGAAAAGATAGATTTGCTGCTTTCTGTAACAATTGAATATAATTGCTGGCAATAAGAGATACTGTGTCAGTGGCTAACCAAATATTCTTATCATTTGTATTTTACACTTGTTTAAATGATTTTTCCTTCATTCAACTATATAAAAAAATATTAGCAATATCAATAAGTGCTATTATTGCAATTTCCAGCACCATTTTTTTTATTTTTGGTTCATCTAAGGGTGAAAGTGGTTCAATTTTGAAGAATTATGATAAGCAGACATAGCCAGAGCAGTAGCCACAGTATATGAAAAGACATAAATGGTTCATTGAAGTTTTTCATCAAGTGTTTTAAGCAGAGCAAAAGAGAAAATTTCAAATTTATTTGTTTTGGCAATAAAAATATTAACGATTGTTTCTGCTATCATCAATTCTTATCTAGGTAAATTAGTTATCAACAATATCACATTTTTTATTGATTGGTTATTGTGCTTCGTGTGCTATATTTCTCATGGTATCAGCTTACATACAGAGCATATCTACGCATGTTTGTATTTGTGACTGAATTGTGATTGCAGATTAAATATATTTAACATTAAAAACACCTGATATCAGAAATAGGAATAAGATAAGATATTTTTTTATTCAGATGTTGCTAGAGGTGGAACCAGACAGGTTTTTTAAGTCCGAGACGAGACTCGAGACACTGTCTTGTAAAAATTCAAGACTCGAGACACGAGACAGTAAAATAATGTGCATTTGGTGATGATTTCACTACACAAGGACTAGCGTACTTAATATATAAAATTGATAAACCTCTTTTTAAATTGAATTTTCACCTGGTGTAAACGATTTAGATACAGCATTTTAATTGCGATATGCATGTATTTTTTGTAAACAAAAGGGACACAAACAGCTCTAAATTAGCAAAGTTATATATTTCTAAAAATTTTGAGCTGGATTGATATTAATTATTATAAACATATTGCTTTGTACATGTATATTTTTGTTTTAAGTTTTGTTTGTGTATTAACTGGGGTGTGTTAATTATATTTAAATTGTACTCATGAAATTATATGCATTACTGTATATATTCTTATGTTGAACTAACGATAATTTCATTGTTACCCGAACATGGACTATGGTCGACACGGCCTTGAGTTCGGGCAGGTTTTACCCGCAATTGGTAGTGTGTATACAAAAGAGGCCCAAATTTTATGAAAGGCAAAGGGTGTTTGGACACGATACGATAAAATACAGATATTTTACCCGCAACAGTCTTATTTATTAAGTCGGATTATCCGGAGGGTAATTGGATATGACCCGGTATCTGTTTTAAAGACACAGAACCGAACTACAATATATTAACAGGGCCGTTGTCCGGACTACATGATTAGACTCGTGGCCAACATAATCAATAACAACAGGTAGTAACGAACCTGGTATAAGTTTAAAGGCAGTTGCTCGCAATCCATTACAATATATGGAGTTGTTGTTACCGTGAAAGCCATGTTTTGACAACCGTGCGCAGGCGCTTGAGTTCTATTACCTGTCTCGAGTTTGGTAATAGTTAGGTCGAGACGAGACCGATACGAGATGAGACAGGTCGATACTCGAGATGTCTCATGTATCGTTCCACCTCTAGATGTTGTTCAGATACTCTGGCAGTCAGATGAAATAAAAATGTAAAACAGTCTACAAACAGGATTGCTTATTTTTTTCTACATGTAAGTATATTTTTATTGCTAGCTCTTTTAATACATCTACTACCATGGCAACTCCTCCGTCTAACATTTTAAGATTATGCTTCTCCAGCTGTTTTGTTAGAGGTATAAACACAAACTATTTGAACCAAAGATATTTATGACAGGAGACTAATTTTAGAGACTTACTGGGAAAAAGTGAGTATTCGAGCACAGCACTTAAACATAATGAGGCTGGTTAATAATTCATTAAATTAAACAATATCTTGTGAAACTTAGAAACTTTAGCAAAATCATGAATATGGTACTCAAGTTAGAAATCAGGGCTATGTTTAGAGTAATACAGTAGTGATGGATAAATTTGATTATTTTGATCATATGATTTATTGTTTATTAGAGTAAACATTTAAATGGATACAAAAGTATGTTAAATGAAATACATCAAATGCGAAAAAATTAACTTTGCATAGGAAATAGTGAAAAGATCCAGTTTTTGAGCTCAGTATAACGACAAATTAACAAAATTAATCTAACGCTGTTTCATCTTCTAATCAGACACTCTGAGTCTAAAACTGTAACCTACATGTATCTTAAGTTCCAACTAAGTTATGAATAAATGTTTCAGCAACAGCTTACCTGGATAGCAGCCTAATTTATTTACAAAGACAGTCACATATGTTATTGTTTGATCACTCTATTGATGAAAGATCAAACTTTATGAGAGAATTTCTCTAGTCAACAGAATGACTGTCTGGATTGCTCACATATCTTTTGAATTGTAAATCATAGAAATTTAGGAAATTTGCCAAAAGCTGTTTTTCATCAATTTTTTTAAATTATTTGGAGAACATAACTCACTTTACAGCTATGTAAAAACAGTTGGCTGACCAATATGTCAGCTGGACTCCTGGAAGCTTGGCCGGCCACAGCCCTACTTGGCTGGCAAGGGAATGACTCAACAGAAAATAGATGTATATGCGTGTGCAGCCGGCACCAGATACAACACCAGACTTTTGAGAAGAAGTAGATGAGTCTTACAGTATTAATGAGCAAAGTCAAGCTCTAAAAAATAGAGCACGGAAACCCTCAAAGCTAACAAATCCTCAAACTTTCTACTAGTGGGTAGTCACAAACATGCTAATGTAGTTAACTAGTAGGGAAACTAAAGATCATTGATCGCAGTTGAAAATCAGGTTTTGTCAACTCAGAACTGCAGAATAAAAATCATTGTATATCAAAGAAAAACTGAATGTAGAATGAGTAACCAGTGGGGTAAAATGAGGCTAATCCTTAATGAGTGTGGAAAGCTACTAAGCTCAACTATTACCTACTATCATACAGTGAGCTATGTAAAATTGATGAGTTTAAGGTTACAAGAAATGTGACAGCCATGATGCAAGTTGAGTACTATAAACATGAGTGCAAAATATCTTTTGATATTCTTTGTGGAAATGTAGCGATAAGGTTTTATAATTATTGCCACAACTGCACAGGGAAACATAGAAGTGGAAAAAGAAGAAGACTGAACAAGAAAGTATCAAGATTTCATGTTGCCTCATGACAATAGTCAACCCTAGCGTTCGGTTTTCCGGAATTGCGTAGGGTGTGTCAGAATCCCTAACAGCCATATTTCCGGCTTCACATGGCTTTGTTTACAAAAGTTGTTTCCAAGTAACAATGTAAACCAATCAAATTAATTCTTGCACAGGATGCTAAACCAGAAACTTCACTTCTATATATAAATATATATATATATATATATATATATAAATTGTTTTCTCACCCCGGATACCCCGTATGGGTGGTAAATTCTGCTCTAACTCGGGTCTCCTACCAGAGACCTGGGAGTTTGAGCACTCGCCTCAAGATCTTAGCTGTTCCCAATAGCGCACTTTTTTGCAACTCACCTGAGTTGATTGCTGTTGGTATTTGGGCAAGTCACATTTTATGCGCCAGTGTTATTGCGCCCAGTGCCCCAATGACTACTGGGATTACAGTTGTTCTTACATTCCAGCATTTTTCAATTTCTTCTCCAAGAGGGAGATATTTCTCTACCTTTTCTTTTTCTTTGCTGGCTATATTGTAGTCATTGGGTATTGCTATATCTATTATAGTAGCCCTCTTGTTCTCCTTGTCTACCACCACTATATCTGGTTGGTTTGCTAGGACATGCTTGTCAGTTTAGGTGTAGAAGTCCCAGAGGATCTTAGCCCGGTCATTTTCATTGACCTTACCAGGAGCTTCCCACCAGTGTTGTGGTTTATTAAGGCCATACTCATCACATAGACTTCTATACACAACACCTGCGACATGATTATACCGCTCAGTGTATACGTTCCCTGCTAGCTGCTTGCATCCACTGATGATGTGTTGGATGGTCTCAGGTGCATCTTTGCACAGTCTGCATCTAGGATCGTCTCTAGTGTGATAGATTTTCGTTTGGAGTTGCCTTGTTGGGAGCACTTGCTCCTGGACTGCCATGATTAGTGACTCTGTATTGGCTGTTAGGTTTCTTTTGTTCAGCCACATATATGTCTGGTAAAGATCGCCAACCTTAGATATTTGTTGGTGGTAAGCACCATGAAGAGGTTTCGTGTGCCAGCCAATTTCCTCATCATCAGGGCGTAGGTCCGTTGTAAGAGCAGCCGATTGAAATTCAGCTAGCAACTTATCTGAGATGGCCATGGAGGCTGCATATGCTTTGATGCTTTGCTCCTCCTTTTTCACTGTCTGCTGTACACTTTTGAGTCCCCTACCTTTCCTATCAAGATACAATCTAGTAGTATCAGATTTTGGGTGGAGTGCTCCATGCATGGTCAGCAGTTTACGAGTTGCTATATCTGTTTCTTTGATGGCTTCCTCAGTCCACTTTATTATGCCTGCTGGATATCTTATTACTGGCAGTGCGTAGGTATTTATTGCCATGATTTGGTTCTTGGCATTGAGCTGGCTCCGTAAGACCTGCCGAAGGCGTTTCTTGTATTGGGTAATGGCTTTGTGACGTACCTCGGCTTCGTGGTTGATGTTGCTTTGCATAATCCCCAAGTACTTGTACCCTTCTTCTATATCTTTGATGGTACCATTTGGCATTCTTAGGCCATGTGTGAGCATAGAATGGCCTTTCTTAAGAATTAGCCTTCCACATTTCTCAATACCGAAGGTCATTCCGATGTCCTTGTTGTATACCTGAGTGAGGTGTATTAGCGAATCAATGTCCCTTTCTTTGTTAGCGTACAGCTTGATGTCATCCATGTAGAAGAGGTGGTTTATCTTGGTGCCACTCTTAAACTGGTACCCATATTGAGTCTCCTCCAGCATATTGCTTAGAGGGTTTAGGCATATGCAGAAAAGCTTCGGTGATAAGGAGTCACCTTGAAAGATGCCTCGCTTAATTTTTACACTCGCCAGCTTTTTGCAATTAGCCTCTAGTTCTGTCTTCCATTTGGTCATTGACATCTTGATGGATGCCACAAGAGCAGGGTGAACATTGTACATACTGGGGCACTCAAGTATCCAACTATGGGGAATTGAGTCATAGGCCTTTTTGTAGTCAATCCAAGCCATGGCAAGATTGGTTTGCCTTCTCCTGCTGTCTTGACAGACCGTCCGATCCACCAGTAACTGATGTTTAGCTCCTCGGGTGTTGCGTCCAATTCCTTTCTGAGCACTGGTCATATAGTACTCATGTGCTCTTCCCGTTTGTCTGCAACTATTCCTGAGAGCAGTTTCCAAGTGGTGGGCAAGCCCGTTATTGGTCGATAGTTTTCAGGAATCGGCCCCTGCTTTGGATCTTTTATCCGAAGTACAGTTCATCCTTTGGTCAGCCATTCTGGATGGTCACCTTGTTCTAATAGGCATTCCATCTGCTTAGCCATTCTAGTGTGAAGTGATGTCAATTTCTTTAACCAGAAGGCTTGAATCATGTCATGGCCAGGTGCTGCCCAGTTCTTCATACGCTGCACTCTGCACTTGATGTCCTCTTTGCTGATGGTGAGTCCTTGCTGGGCCACAGTGTGTTGATGGCTCTCTTTAAGCCTCTTCAGCCAATTTGCAGTGGTGTTATGAGTAGTCTCTTTCTCCCAGATGTCCTTTCAGAACTTTGAAGTGCTAGATCGGGGAGGCTCAGACATTGGCCTCTGCAGTTCACCTTTGAACTGGGAATACACTCTAGATGGATTATTGATGAACAGTTTGTTCATTCTCTTGCTAACCCGCTCTTTGGTGTACCGCTTCAGTCGTGCCGAGAGTGCTACTAGCTGCTGTTTGGTAGATTCTAGAGCTTCTATTGTGGCTTCCCTTTTTGGTCGCTCCAAACTGTGGTTAGATCTCTCACTGAGCTTACTAACTTTCTTGCGCAAGTCCTTGATCTTATTTGGTAGCCTCAGCTGCCAGGATAGAATGGCTTGAAGCCTTGTTGGCATTGGCTTAATATCCATCTCCTCCAAGATCTCCTCCAAGATCCATCTCCTCCATTAGTCTCACTGACTGATCCAGTTGAGATCGACTCCAGTGCCATGTTAATGTTTTCTAACAGCTTCTTAGGTATGGCCTTGCTAACTCTTCGTAGTGGTACCCTACTATGAGGTGCCGATTATGTTACTCCTCTGAGCTACAAGTTGCTTAGCGGTTAGTGGCAATTCAGGGCGCATGTTTATCCACAGTTGACGCATTCTTTCCATATAGCCCCACTTTTGAGGTTCACTCATAAAGTAGCACTGCATGAGGTCCGTGTTATCAGTTCGAGTCCATTTCATCCGTTTTGAACCAGTAGCCCATTTTTCACTGCCTTGTCCTGGTTCAGCTACAGGCAGCGCGGACCTTGTTTGATCGGGCGACGTCTGAGCCGGCATGGCTTTGGTTATTGCACTCATCATAGAGGTTGTAGACATTATACAAGCAAGGGTCTTGTCCAAGGACCACCAGAAAAGTGCAGTTGTTGGGGTTTGAACCGAGGACCTAATGATCACGGTCCTAATACCTTACCAACTGCGCTATCTGTCCTGTAGTTATATATATAGTACTTTATTGGCAATAATCTCACTTCACAAATAGAGATTCTTTTTAATTGTTTTCCATTTGTAACTGTTTTCAAATATCTTTACTAACTTCCTTTATTTTAATACCAAATTTTATTTGAACATTTTATTACACATTGCGAAGAAATCGATGTGACTCATTTGTTCGTAGATCATAAATGATTGTGATGCAAATAAAAAGTTTTCTGATAATAATTATAATTTCTAGCATAATTTCAACCATGAAATGATGATGAACAAGTGCTAAATGGATATGACGCTACTGTAAATCTTTTAACGGGTTCTGTAAAATTGTACAAACATTTATAGTTTTAGCCCAAATAATGGTAATGTAATGTTTTTTTTTCTGTTTGAGGACATTTTTTGTGGATTGCTCAACTTTTTTGCTAGTGCTTTACCAAATATCATTGTATTATGAGGTATTTAAGGAAGGTATTGTACAATACCTAAAAGTGCTCGGGATATCAATTTTGATCAAGATTCTGTTATGTAGAGCTTCACAAACTTTATCAGCTGCAAGTTTTAGAGAGCTTTGAAGATGACAAAGATCTTTAAATTGCCTGATTATTTACCCGTTGTGTCCTAGTCTCATTATATTGATCATGCTCTTAGTATGGCCCAAACTAATGACATATCATATCATCACGCTTCATATTTTTAAACCAGGGTTTTCTAATTTTTCTTTTGTGGGTATTTAAAATGTATTAAAGGTCAAATGCTTTCTAACACTAACTTAGTATGCATGTATCTTCAATAAGAAATTTCAAAGTTAGATCACTGACTGTTTAAATAGAATTATGTGGCTTCAGTGTGATCGGTATCAATAACACAAATAAAATATGAACTCCTTGAGAAATATGCTTGAAGACCCCACCTGTTCATGTTTGGCCCTACTATCATCTGTTCACAATAAATGATTTTGCTTTACATAAAGCTTACGTCTATTCAATAAAATTACTGGCTCCACATAATCTACTTTTATTTCAGCTGATCCAGAAATGTGAAAATTACAACAACTCAATTTACTCATATCATATATTTAGCACTTCATCTGTATGCTCTCTTAAATTGCACTCTAGGTCTGTCTGATTCTCCCGGCTTCAAAACAGTTCATGACTTGTCAACTGGAATAGTTATTTTTAGTATTGTATATTTATATTACAACTCGTGTAAATGCGTTTACAGTAAATAGTTAAAAAGTCAAACCAAATTTATTTCACCGATTTTCACTCATGCAAATTTTACTTTTATTTTGGTCCAAATGTCTCAATTAAATTTTCGTAGGCTTTTAAAATTGACATGCTGCTTTCTGGTTGCATGTCAGTCAGTTTTTTCACTTTTGAGTTTTAAGTCACAATGAGCATTTTGCGATAGTAAGAGTACTTAGAGGATACACCCGACGATACATTAGAAACAGTGATTTAAGATAGCTTAACTGTATAGGCTACAACCCTGTTCTGGTGTTTCAAACTATTGCCAGTTAGGATTGTGATAAGTAACGACTAAAGCTACATGTATCTGTTATATAAAATACCTAATTACTGGCAAAGAAAAACCGCAACAAAAAATGTAACTAGAGAAACTTTTCATATCAAGATATACAAAGACACCAACCTTAGAGTGTCAAGCGCTAACTGAATGAAAGGAGTTGTTTATACAATTACAAAGACATAGTCGACTTGTGCATGAAAAAAATGTGACTGTTAGACAGTTAATAATTTTACTCAGTTCAAGAACCCGATTCAACTTGGCTTGTACCAAAAAGTGCCATGGCTTTCTAGAGTGCTGTGAGAGATTGGCAGTGATAATAGCTATGCACGCAACTATTGAACAACGTCAGTCTAGGTTACAGTGTCAGTCTAGCAATCTGAATGTTGGGAGTTCAAATCGAGTGGGATGCAAAAGTTTTTTTTCGACCTCCAACTGTGACTTTAGGTGGGCAGACACTGCTCTCACCATAGCACAGGCTGAATGTGTACAATTTTGTTGTTGTTTGTAAATTTTTATGAGAAAGGAAAAGAAGGATATACTGTAAAAACTCTAATTGAATGCCACCATTTTTTGAACGCCACCTCTATTTGACCATCCCTTTGACTATCTTTGATCTTTACGACCCCACAATAACAAGTGATTATTAGAAGAAGTGTCCACCAAAATTGTATTAATAATGAATGGTTTAGATTGATAACAGTCAATTATTTTGTTGTCCAATTTCCAACTTTTTCGCCTTTTTTGTTAAAACTTTGAAAGCAAAACCATAGAAATAACCAATGACGGTCTCTGGCTAATAACAGTTCTTAGTTTAAAGCGGTCTTAATATTTCAAAGTATATGTAGCCTACCTATATAAACAATGATTTAAATTTATGAAGATATAGTGGAGAAGCAGCCTAGAGCTATCTTTCACTCTTATTTATATAAATATGGAGAATAAAGTAAGATCAGATTCTTGGCCAGAATTTTATGGTGAGTTCAATGATATAGTTTCTACACCTATAACTGGTCACATTTAGAAGTTCTAGAACGATTTTATTTTGAGGGAGGACAACTCCTAAAATTTTGGAAAATTGGTATTTTTCCGTTTGAAATTACTGCTACGAGTCAAGTTTTCACATTTAAGAGTTAAAAAAGCATGGAGGATAAGGAGTGTGTCTTCCATTGTTTGGAAAAATTGTGAGGAAACCTTGGTTAGAGTCACAGCACAGCAGTGAAAAACTGCTCAGGGGTACACACAGAAGTGAACTGAGTTGGATGATGAACTTAACATAGTAATTGCAGCAAACATTCTTGAACATGACTCACACACAAACCTTGTCTGTCACTATGCATGCCACAAAAAATACTGCAATAAGTTACTCTTGGAAAGAGCTGAGGCCAGACATACGAAGAGAAAATCAGCAGAGGATACTGTCAGCTCTGAAGAGGTGGGTACTGTGGTGTCAATCCATTTCACCACTGGGCACTGAATAGTGTTGCTCCTCATTGTTTTTATTGCCATTGTGATACACATAAATTATATATTTATCATTAATAAATCTCTATGTTCATATTGTTTTACAAGTTTACTAAGAGCAGAGCAATGTCATTTGTGCCCCATTTGTGTTAACTTATTTGAAAGTCTACATGGTGTTTGGTGACCAGGCCTGCCAACCCAAGAGTGGGGCATTGCGTGAGATTTGGTTTTGGGGCAATTGATGTATCAATGATAGTATGTGTAAAATTGTGGAAATTGGGGCAAAAATCTCACGTATTTTCATTTTTTCTTTGGGATGATTGCGTGAGTCTCACGCCCAATGCGTGAGAGTTGGCTGGTATGTTGGTGACTTCCGTCCATGTTATAGTCATGCACTGTTACAATGACTGATTATTTGTGTCATGGGTTTATTCTAGACAACCACAAAAAGAACAAGGTCATTTGGCACTGTTAGAGAAACTGGTCCTCTTTTACCTCAGTTGTACATCATATGTCAGAAGATAAATGGTTGAAGAAATCGGGAAAGAAAACTGTAAGAGATACGCTAGTCAGAGCACAAACCTTGACAGCAGGTGATGCATCAAGTCTTGTTACTAATAAGCTGCATAATTATGACGACCTACTCAGCCCTCTATTACTTCCAAAGTAACCAAACAACATAAATTTTTGGCATTTACTTTTTTATAGGATTGCTGATTGACTCCGCCAGAAGACGGCCAGGTGGACAAAAGGTATTGGATTTAATTGGTCAGGACCCTGACTTGGTAGCTATGGAAGCGAGATAGCACAAAGTATGTTTCAGAGAATTCACCCGCCAAGACACTAGGACAACACAGCCAGCCGTACAAAGGTAAGCCATTTTGTTTGTCTGCAATCAATCTAACTTGAACATATACTGTATATCTTATATTATCTTAGAATAGAGCTATCTAGCAATGGCACATTACCTTGCCAAATAGACTGATTACTCTGGGCTTTTTGTGGTCATTGGTGAAAGTTTTTCATTGCTTTTTATATTTATGCTTTCAGAGAATCAGATCCATACAATGAAACGTACCGGAAATACTTTATGCCATTCTTGAGTAAGGAGTGGAGCAGTGCACAGATCAAACAGGATCTTGATGTATACATAGCATTTTCTTCCAAGTGCAACAAAATCAGTTTTCAAATTGATGGGAAAACCAGTAACAAAAATATAATGAGTCTAGCATCAGATCATGAGGAAGCTGACACAAGAATGATAGCACATATAATGTCCATCATGGAAGACAAAGGATCGAACTGTACGGTGATGATAAAGTGTCAAGATACAGATGTGTTTATGATTCGTATATCTTGCGTACATGAGCTTCCATCAGATCAATTGTACTACTTCTGTGGGAAGAAAGAACAAATGCGATGCATACACATTGGAATTGTATCAGGTATTCTAACACCGCCCTACTGCCAGGCACTTCTGGGTCTACATGCACTCAACGGTTGTGATAGTATCAGCGCATTTTATTCAAAGGGAAAGAAATCCTTTCTGAATTTGCTCAATCAGAACCCTGAGTTCATCAACGTATTAAGCTCTTTGGGCTTGGAGTTTGAGGTAGATGATGATACTCAGCACTCTATAGAGAAACTCATATGCAGACTTTATAATATTGACACAGTTGAAAAGGTCAATGAAATAAGATATTTGGTTTATTGCTCTCCCTCAAGGATTTCCCAAGCTAACCTTCCTCCAACCCAAGATGAATTGAGGCTGCATGTAATGAGAGCTGGTTACCAAGCAGCCATATGGCGTAGAGCTGTGCAGCCAACAATTGATCCACCCCTACCCACTAATCATGGCTGGACTTTGTATAATGGAAATCTCAAAATCACATGGATGACACAGACCCATCGCCTTCTGGTGTGATGAAAGACATGTTATGTCGATGTAAGACAGGATGTTCATCCAAATAAATGGTTATATAATATTGTGTATATGTTAAACTCTATGCAACTTGGAAAGATATAAATATTAAATCTGAAATATACTACAAATTCTGATCTTGATTGATGTATTGCAACCTCTTTGCCTTCCCAAAATGATAAACTGGCGAAATTTGAAATTATATCATTAAATTCATGTATTACATACTACATTATGAAAATGTTGTGGCCAGTTGAGAGAATTGTCAATTACATACTCAGAACAAGCTCCAATTTTTGGTCCAAAAACACATGGAATTGAGTGGTATTCACAATTATATTTAATACATATTTCAAGTTATGCATATAACTTACATAATAATATTATGTAATATAAATTCAAATCCATGCGTTTTTGAAATCTCATTATATGATATTTAAAATCAGCTACAAATTTGGATCTAGTTTGATGTATCACAGCCCCGCTCTGTACTGGTCGAACTTGTAAATTATAAAAATTATATTATTAATTTATTGTATCACGTAATACATTATAATTAGTCTGGTGGCTAGTTTAGAAGTGTAGAAACTAGATATTCAGAATCAGCATAAAATTCTGGTCTAGAACATTATTTCAGCATATTGTCCATCCTAATATAAAATAAATCACTTTTTTTGAGCACTTTATGGTAGGCTGCTGCTCCACTAATAGATGAGCTTTGAAAATAACACCGTAGAAATAATTAATATCTGTCTTAGGCTAATACTAGTTCCTTGTTAAACGCGGTCTTATTACTTCGAAAAATATGCATATAAAGAGGGTTTGCAAGTTTTGAACCAGATGTTATGTTTAGCGAGCAGTTTTGTGCGTTGAATTTGTGCTACATGTAGCACATAAAAGTTTCATTCCGCTAAAAATGGTTTGGATGCTAACATCGATTAGTTCAACAGTGCAGAAAAAAAGTTGAAGTCAGAAGATATTGGGGAAAGTATTGGTCAACTAGAAAATGTTCATTCCATCGAAAGCAACAATCAGAACGCATGTATATATCCGAGCAAAAGATGGAAAAATTTTGGTTTTAAAGACAATAATTTTTGCTTTTGCAGTAATTTAAGTATTATTCGTTTACGTCACTTGTTCATGAATAGGTCTTGGTATCATTTAATAGACTATCATTTTATATAACATATAAATATAATATACAAACAGATTTATAGCATATTATTTAATAGCATCCTTGTGGCTATCTTAACACGGCTTACAATGGATCGATGCTCATAGCTCTACTTCTATTGCACATAAAAACCTAGTTTTGGCTGCAAACTGTATCAAACTTATCAATGAGCTTTTATGCAACATTTTTTGAATTTAGATATAAAATAAAACCATGTCATAAATATTAGAATGAGGTGAAAATAGAAAATTGTAACAAATTGCAAAGGACACAGGCTTTAATATTATTGCAGGTCAATTGCAAGCAATACAATGTATATATCATCAACTCGTAGAATATTTCTCAGTTTCTCGATGCAGATTTATTATAAGATATTTCACAAGTTTGAGATAAGTTAGCAGATTTATTGCATCTAAAAGATTTAATAATGCTCCACAAGAAAAATGGAGCAAAATATAGGTGACATTCCCTTTGCCCTGGTAATAGAGCTAAATATATCTTTCGGAAATTCTGACGAGCCGTTTGAAAAATACACCGCTAGCCTCTATTTAAACGCCGCCTCTAATTGACCGCCACTATTAATAGAATTTCAATTAGCGGTTTTACGGTAGCTGTGATTATTGGCTTTCAAGAGAAAGCTTTTCTTAAACCAGCTATCTAATAAATTTTATATTTCATTGATATCATACTCAATTACTATTTTGACAAGAAACATTTAGCTTAAAACAAAACACTGACGACAATACCTTTTTTAACTTTTATTGAGTTGAATGACTTGTGCTGTTGACAACATCAAAACAAGAATTTTCAACGAAAGGCTAACCAGATGGAATCTTTATTGTTAGGCAGGACATCAACAAATTAAATTGTCATTGCAATCAAGAATTGAAATTCCTTTAGGGAAACATAATTATGTAAAGTTTCAGTAGGAAGGTATTTTTTGTGTTGCCTACAGGTAGTAGAGCTGTCAATATAACTTGCTGCAAAAGCCTCCTTGTCAAAATTCTGGCTAACTTCCAAAGCATTTCAAAATAAAATGATGAAGCACACATTTTAGTCAGTATGGTTTGAAAATCTCTTTGATATCCTTGGGAAAGTCTGTAAACTGAGTAGTGTTCAACATTCTTCTAATTTTCAATTTTACAAGCAGGTTAATAAACGGTTTGTTTGCAAATAGAGCAGCATCTCTATAAAGAGAGGCATAGTAGTCTAAAATGCCTGACTTTCAAACTACAAGTTGTTGTTCAATTCCCAAAAAAGGCCACCGGTGACAAGAATGACATCCAACCAAGCTCTTTTTGTGACTATGCACGTCTGCAATCTGCAAGGTTCCCTTGCCGATAACTTTACAGAAATCAAGCCAATATCATATTGCTAACATCATGCATATAGTCGTCGGTTACAGCAACCATAACCTCTTGCGTTATACTCGACCTGCGAGGAATAGCTTTCACAAACCACAATACAATTACGATTGCAGCTGTGTTTTGAAGTTTTGAGGTTCTAGAAATTTATTTGACAAATAAATCAACTAATCTACTTTTGTTGATAAATCTATTATGCTATGCTTTAGAATGCTTTTGATTTTTAATTTTCTGGTGACGCAACTACTGCTTAGAATGTTCTTGATAATTTGCTCCATTTATTAATATAAATCTCAATGTTTGTCCATCTGTCATTTTCGGCTTGGATTTATATTTGTCCGGCTATAGCTATTTAAATCTCAAAATTAAAATTTTGCATTCTTCTACACTGCAACTAACAACTATTGTAAACAAAGGTCTGCCATCCATTTGTCTACCCACCAGCCTACAAAGGCTCCTATGATATGCCCTTACTATATAATGTATGCACCCTTTTCCAAATTTCATTTTATTGAAGTTCTATGAACTCTGTTAACTCTATAAAACCCAACACTTTTTCTTTCTCCCCGTACTAGGGCTAATTGGTTTTCCGCAAAACGATATCAAGAATAATTCCTCTAGCAAATAAAATTTGGCTATTTTATCTTAGTTCAGCTTCTTTCAATATAGTAAAAACAATTTTCCAAAAAGATGTGTAAAAATCTTTGGTTAAAAGTTCACTAAAATGTTTGCTAAAACTTTCTTCAAATAATATGTTTTCAGTAAGCTATATTCATGAGTTACATTCAGCGTTTATGTTCCACATCTGTTTTGGAAAGTAAGAACTTGTAGTACATAGTACGCAGTAACTGTAATTTTAAATTTTCTTGCAGATCATAACCACAAAGTGCACTAAGGTTATTGTAGGTAACTATATTTATTAAGGTTAACATATAGTTTGGCTATTATCTGTTAATGATGATGATTTATAGCAGACAGTTATTGTATTAGATAATTACTATATAGGTTTCTACACCACTCTGTGGATCTATTTGATATTTTCGCCTTGTGATGCCAACACTGAAACAAAATCATATAGGTAATCATACACCGAATAAATTTTCATTGTGGTCGTAGCAAAACGGATTATATTTAGCTCTTACTTGCTAATGATTTCACATTTCCATTTAAACACTTTTAAAGTTTTTTTTTCTAATTTATTTCCAAAAACACTTATTTCATGATATGAAACTTGAAAGTTATTGTTGTTTGAAAAAATGATAACATTTACAGTTTTTTTGTCTTACTTCATTTGAAGCGCACAAAAAAAACAGTTTCCTGTGATATGAAGTGTAAAAGTTAGAACGGTATATGCTGTATATGCTGAATAAAAATAACTTTTATGTCAAAATACTTTTTATTACTCGCGCAGCGCCAGGCCTTTACCTATTTTGCATAAAAGACCCTTTCACCGCGCAGTTAAACAGAGTGGCTTACCAAATCTATGATAGAATTGAGTCATCTTTCAAAGATTTCGCAATGCTGCAAGAAATTTGGAGAACCTACCACATGTTGATGCTGTAACTAATAAAATCAAACAAATAGACTTGGAAATAGAATATCACATTTTTTGGTGTTTGCATAGGTTTATACAAATCCATGGTGTTTTTATAATGTTTTTATTTGTCACTGTTGTACTCAATTAAGCCATTGGTTCGACACGCTTGTATTGAGCTTTCAAGTTCTCTGAATTCAACTCTTTGAAGCAGCTGCTAAAGAAGCCAAAATTATTCTTCCATTTTGAGTACGAATAGTTTTTCTGAAATAAAAATGTAGACCATTGTTTTGATAAATGCGAGATACATATGTATGTAATCTACACGCTGCGTCCAATGTCACTGTACGGTTTCATCGAAGTCTCTTATCTGAAACCTTTTATAACCCAAAGGCACCTACATATGCTATATTTTCAATTTTGCCTCTTTGTAACATTGATTTAAATTAATGAAAAGGTTTTAGTAACAAAAGTTGTCATAGGAATGAAAATCTTCTATGATTGACATTTATGTTTTGAAAATTATGGGTCTCTGAGTCTAACAGGCATATTTGGCAGTATGAATATATGTGATACGTTAATATGCATTCTACAAGTGTCGTTTTTATGTTCTACTTGAACACTAGGATGGTCTCGATACCAATTCAATCATTATTGCAACTTTACTGCGACTACCTTTAGCGAGGGAAAATTAGACCTTGCTAGAAAAGAAGGTTGCATATCTGCTTCAAAGTTCATGCTGTAAATTGACCTCTGGCGGTTGTTTTTTTAAACCAATCATCCATTGCAACTACAGCTGGCCTGTTTTTGATATTTTCTTATCTCAAAATGCTAAATGCATAATATTCAGCTTGTTTCTAAAGTTTGTTGACATATGTGTTCATACAATCTTAGTCTCAAATGAGTTGAAATTTGAAATTTCAACAAGAGTGTGGGTCTATTTGCCAGAATAGTCATTTAATGTTTTAACGCGTTGTTGGGTGTATCTTCAACTATATTTCTAGATGATATTGTGTTCTCTGCTTTTTCACCTACTGTGTGCACCCTCAGACCGATGCACTCTCAGTTAATACATTGGTGGAGAGTGCATCAGTCTTACAGTACCTCAGCTGAGCACTCAATATCAGTTTGCTCAAATAATATACAATTGCATCTCTTTAATGCAACCATCCGGCTCCACTGAGTTAAATGAGAAAGATTGGCAAAATCCAGTAAGACTTGTGAATTCAACATAGGTGTACAAAAAGCAAATTGCAGCCGTTTGTGGTTTCTCTTTGTCATTAATCGGTAGAAAAAGTGACCAAAAGTACTTTTACTGCCATTATATAATGTGAGTGGCCACTACATGCTGGCTCCACATACATGTAGATATTCATAATGCTATTTTTGTTTTAAGACTAATGAAACATTGCCGACATGCAGGAAATACTCAAGTGCTTCTATTCGGTATGTAAGCAGTACAGAAACCACCTTCATGGTATAACAGCAATTTGAATAAATTTTATAAAATGCAAAATATTGAATATACGTTTTTTAAGATGGCACAGTTAAAGAAGACAATATTATTACCTGTTTTAGCACATTAATTAAAAGACAATTCGAACGTGTTATGAAGGTTATAGATGTTTGTATGACTTCAGCACTGCGCCAGAGTACTTAAAATGGAGTTAAAAAGTTGGATGTGAAACCAATTTTTGGTGGGCCAAGCTATCTGGTTTCAGAAGGTCTCAAGTGGTACGACATGGCAAGTACGTCTGATGGGAAATGAGCTGGTGACAAAGTAGTAAAGGTTGAAAGGACCAGACCAACATTTGTGATCGAGATAGAGTGATAGTTAGACATAAGTAAGTTTAAAAAAGTCTGGTAGAAAGTTCAAAAAGTTAGTTCTGAAAAGTTAGTTGCCAATGAGAGACATCCCAAACTGTGGATGAGCTTGAAAGGTGAAAGTAGTGAAATAAAGAAAATGGATTGTCTCAAATGGTCCGTTAAATCATATGTTAATGTTGTATTGTAGTTGTTGTATTGTATTATCACGATAAGTCTTGTATCACAGAAAACACAGCTAACAGGTAAGAAGCACATAAAGGAACTGACTTAGTTAGCAAGCCCATAGCTATGGGTTATTAGACAATTATGCGATTATAGCACAGCTAAAAGAAAGCTGACTGCACAGCTAATATGTAACACATCTCCCTCACTATTCTGAGTTTATGGTTAGTCATGGCCTTGTTAGAACTTAGAACTGTCATAGTAATCAGGTCGTCTTGTATTACGAGTAGGATATCTGGGACTTTGTACTGGCCTCTCCTCAGGTACAGATTGGGCAGGTTGGATGTTAAGATCATTTGAAGTGTGATGATATTGTCATTGGTCGATGTATCATTAACTTGAAGTCTAGCTTGTAGCTGATTGGCATGTCGTCTCCATACACCACGGTATGTTCGCACAGCATACTGTATGTTACCCAGCTTGTTAATTATCGTTCCAGGTATCTACTTAGGTCCAGAGCTATAGTTCCTTGCATAAACCAAAAAGTCTACTTCATACCGTGATGATGTAGAAGATGCTTGACCTGGTGAAAGAGTTTTCTTGTTCTGAATTGGTTTCAGCAAGGTCAGAGTATTTCTCGGCTGTCGTCCATGTAGAACTTCAGCAGGTGATTTCCAGTTCAAAGAGGGATGAGGCAAACATCTGTAAGTGGTTAAAAACAGTTGTAGGGCAGTCTTGATTTTCTCCCCTCCTGCACAATTCTTCTCTACAGCTTGCTTAAGAGTCTGGACTAATCTCTCCGCTTCTCCATTCGATGCAGGATGGAATGCGGGAGATGTTATATGTTTAATGCCATGCATGGTGCAGAACTGGTCAAATTCATTTGACACGAATTGTGGGCCGTTATCCGTAACAATAGTCCGAGGAAGACCTTCATGTACAAAGATCTGTCGTAGCATGCCAATTGTGTCCTTAGAAGTAGTTTTTCCTACATCTAGCATAGCAACGTATGGATATCGGGAATGTGCATCTACACAAACCAACCACATCTGACCTTTAAAAGGTCCTGCATAATCTAAATGAATTCGTTCCCATGGTAGTTGGGTGGACGGCCAACTTTGGTAAGTCTTGGCTGAGTCATTAGCACAGATTCGGCAAGGTTCACAAGCTTTGATTAGCTGTTCTATGTCTGCATTGATGCTAGGCCACCATGCGTATCGACGAGCAAGCTGTTTTACTCTTTCTACACCCCAGTGTGATGTATGCAGCAAGTCTAACACTTTACTCTTCAGAGCCTGTGGAATGACAACTCTAGTAGTGCCATCAGGTTGCAAAAGCACAGCCTCCCCATGAACAAAAAGAGACTCCCTCATATTCCAATATGGCCGCAAATGTTCATAGCTAGCTGTAAGCTTACTGGGCCAAAGGCCATTCAGTATCCACTCTTTCACTATCTGTAGTGATGTGTCTTTCATGGTTTCTTGTTTAACAGCCTCATCGTCAAGGGGACCATGATCGAGCTCTTCTTGTATAGTGTGTGAGACCTCAATGCTCTCCTTCTCTTCATCATGGTCAAACTTGGGGTCTGCCCCTATAGGTAACCTGGACAAGCCATCTGCATTGCCGTGCTGTGCTGTAGGTTTGTACCTGATGTCATACTGATAAGCCATCAGTGTGAGGGCCATCTCTGCAGTCGCTGGGCTGTTAAAACGGGGATATTCTTTTCTGGTGAAAACATGGCAACCAGGGGTTTATGATCAGTAATGAGCGTGAAACGTCTCCCATATAGATACTGTCTAAACTTAGTCACTCCATAGATGATAGAAAGCGCTTCTTTCTCTATCTGTGAGTAATTCTTTTGGTGCACGCTCAATGTCTTTGATGCATGTGCTAGTGGTCTTTCAGCTCCATTTTCCTCTTGTAAGAGTACTGCCCCAATTCCATAGTTAGATGCGTCTGTTGCTAAAACCAGCGGTTTACTCTGGTCAAAATGGGTAAGTTTGGTAGCCTTGATGACACTTTCTTTAAGAACATGGAAGGCCTTGTCACACTCGTCAGTCCAGTCAAACTCGACATTTTCACGAAGAAACTTGTAGAGGGGGGCTGCTTTGCTAGACAGGTCAGCAATGTATGAGCCATAATAGTTGATCTTGCCCAAAAACGCCTGTAGCTGTTGTAAGTTCTGTGGTCGTGGAAGCTGTTCAATAGCCTCTATTGCAGAATTCGAGGGAGTCTTGCCGTTCTTGTCTATTATGTGACCTAGGTATTCAACAGCATTCTTAAAGAACTCGCATTTCTCTCTTTGTATGCGGAGCCCATACTCCTGTAGTCTAGCTAAGAGTTTGTCGAGGTTAGACCAGTGCTCACTCTCACTGCTACCAGTGACAATCAGATCATCCAAGTATGCTGCAACTCCAGGTAAGTCAGCAATCATTGAGTCCATGCATCGCTGAAACTGTGCAGGGCTTGATGCCAATCCAAAACACATCCTGTTGTAGCGAAACAAACCACATTGAGTGTTGATGACACACAACTTCTTTGCATTATCATCTAACTCTAGTTGCAAGTAGGCATCTGCCAGGTCTATCTTGGAAAAGTGTACCCCGCCTCTCAACTTCTCTAGCAACTCTTCAAGGCTTGGTAATGGGTGTTGATCAATTGATATTTGTTGGTTCAACATCTTGAAATCACCACATATACGCACTCTCCCATTTGGTTTGGAAACTGCTACTATTGGAGCAGCATAATCACTAAAGTTCACATGTTCCAAAACACCAGCTTTAACTAATCGATCTAGCTCTTCTTTTACAGCTTGGCGTCTAGAGAATGGCACTAGACGAGGTTTAGAAAAACTTGGTGTGCTTCCTGGTTTCAAGCGTACTGGTACTTTTACCTTTTTACATCGGCCAAGACCTGTCTTGAAGACATCAGAGTACTTAGAGGAGAGTGCAGCGATTTTGTCCCTAAATCCAATAGGGTTACTTCCTGTGACAGTACAGGTAACATCACAACTACCCTGTGTCAATATAGCTAGCCCCTGCTGAGAGAGACCGAATTTGTCACTCCAATCTAGACCAAAAAGATTTGAGCCTTGTGTTGTGTTTACAACAAGAAGTTTGAGATTTTGTTTTTTCACATCTCCTACCTTCACACTAACTGAACATTGTCCTTTAATCTGTAACTCACTCTGCCCATATGCTTTAAGATGGGTACTGACAGGTAAGAGGGGGGGGGTGATCCAAGACTTTGGTAGCCTTGCAAATCAACTATAGAGCAAGTAGCCCCTGTGTCCCATTGAAACATTGCATCATGACCATTGACAACAGTTTTGATCCACACCTTTCTATTGACTCGTTGGAAAAGATTATCTGAAACTGCATGTACTGAATGATAAGGTTCACTTGCATCAGTGAGCACACTTAACACAGAGTTTTCAACTGTCCTAGCAGACTGTTCTGTCTGACTTTGTGTTGCTGTCTTAGCCATACAGACAGCCTCAATGTGACCTTTGACCTCACATTTCCTGCAGAAAATGCTCTGCAGGGACAATTTTTTCTGTCATGTTTAATGTAACAGCTAGGGCAAGACTTCAACATACCTGTGTTCTGTGCATTAGCTTGTTGCTTTCCAATGGTTTGTTGACCTCGGCGCGATCTTTGCTTGTACTGACCTGACATTTTGTTTACTGTGTCTTCAATAGCTGGAGAAGTTGTCTCCCCCTTGATAATTTTATCAGTCTCCGTTGTCTTGATGAATGCTGTAGCCTTCTTAAGAACATCATTAAGAGAGGGATCAGCATCAAGTAGACACTGGCGACGTACATCAGCATGTGGCGTCTCTTTAATGATTATGTAACGAATTTGTTCATCAACATAACTAGTGCCACAGCCTGTGCTTTTGCACGTGAAAGCCCAGTGCCGTGCGAGTCCACGAAGTTCTGCAGCCCAATCAACATAGGACTGACCAGTCTTCATCTTACATTGAGAAAATTCAAATCTTGCTGCCTGAACATGTATGGTATCTGCAAAGTGTTCATTAAGTTTCTCCGACAACACAGTAAATGACTTGCTTGTAATATCCTCTGCGCCAAATAAGTTTGACAACAAGTCGTATGTCTCAGCTCCTACCCAAGATAGTAAGCATGCTCGTTTCTGACTGTCATCTACCACCCGATACACATTAAAGTGCTGATTGAAACGTTGAAGGTACTGGTTCCATTTTTCTTTACCCCTGTCGTATGCTTCAAACTTGGGTATGGCGACAGCTACTGGTATTGATGCAGCACTATCACTCTTGGTAGCTTCAAACAAGGAGATAAACTGCTTCTGTAGATCAGCGTTTTGCTGCTGGAACTGTTGTTGCTGTTTCTGCATAGCATCGATCAAAGCTTTTATGTTAGGATCCATAGCAAGACAATAGAAAAATGCTGGCTAT
Source organism: Watersipora subatra (assembly GCF_963576615.1). Lineage (NCBI taxonomy): Eukaryota > Metazoa > Bryozoa > Gymnolaemata > Cheilostomatida > Watersiporidae > Watersipora > Watersipora subatra. The sequence continues at coordinate 10,748,335 of NC_088717.1, forward strand.
GAGTCCACAATGTTCGTTCCTGTCACCAGTTGTAATATTGTAGTTGTTGTATTGTATTATCACGATAAGTCTTGTATCACAGAAAACACAGCTAACAGGTAAGAAGCACATAAAGGAACTGACTTAGTTAGCAAGCCCATAGCTATGGGTTATTAGACAATTATGCGATTATAGCACAGCTAAAAGAAAGCTGACTGCACAGCTAATATGTAACAGTTAACATGTAGCAGTGAATTTTTGGTTTGAAAGTAACTCCTACTAACAAAACAGAAGTGGTAAGTGCAGGTCTACTACTGATATTCCTGCTACCGTACTACTACTATTAGTATTACTGATACTATTACAACTACTACTATTACTATTACTACTACTATTACTATTACTACTACTATTGCTACTACTACTACTACTACTATTACTACTAATGCTACTACTACTACTAAGTACTATTATTAATACTATGCCTATTAATACTACTAACTACTAAACGTAGTGTATCAGTAAGGTGTAGCAAGGTCTGTGAGTCGCAGAAGACAAGTAACTACCAATCTTTCTCTGTTGCAGGCCAGTCTGCCACATCAGTTTTTACATTAGCCAAGGATACTTGGTGAATGTTAAGTTTTTGAGTATAAGGACTGTCTGTGACAGAGAAAAAGGAAACATTCAGCTTCAGATCATCGATGACGTGACCAAATGCAGAGCTCTTAGTTTTGTCATATTTCACAGTTGATGGAATAACTGATGCGCTCATCTCATACTGAAAGTCGAGTAATAAATTGCCTTAAAACACTAAGCTATAACAAGAAGAAAAGTAATGATGCTTTAATCTAAAAATCTGTCATGTTTAAGCAAAAATAGTTGTCCTTAAATAACCAGTGCTGTTTTCTAAATAGGAGGCTGATTTAACAAATTTACATGTATCGTCTGTGTAGCTTAGTGCATCATTACCATATAGTCTTTCGGTTTGTGCTTTCAATGATTGAAAGCTTTATTTATTAATTCTGACAACAATCCTTAACCAGAACTAAAAGTGGTTGTATTTTTTGAAAGAAACTTTTACAAACAACAACATTAAAAAATCAAACTGGTCCAACAAATATCACACACCTGAAATAGCCATCATAAAACTAACCATAGACTACATGTAAGTAGAAATATCTATGAAATAAACTTACAACCAAAAACCTTAGCCTTCTACAGGCGTGATGCGAAATGCTGATGTCAATGGGCAATGTATATTGTAAACCAGCGTAAATTCAAAATTTAGATTGATACATGTTAATGGGGAATTTGAACAAACAAGTGGTTAGTAAACAACATTTAAAAACTCTCATCAATGAACAAGAACAACCACTATACAGAACGCATAGTTTTTATCATAATACAAGCACAAAATATAGTACTTGATATCAGATTATATAAGCTATGTTACGTTTAAACAATGAGAAAACAACTAAAATTTAGAGTCAAGTATTGTCTTGACACGCGAGTTGTTGAATATAAGTATCATTCAATCCCTTTAATAAAGAGCCTAAGCCCTAAAGACTTAATTGGGATTAACTGTAGCCCTTCTAACTTTAATGGCTATTTGGTTGTTCACTTCTGGCAGGTATTTCCGATAAATGTAACAATAGAAAACGACATTAGCTATCCCATAAACTGCTTGAGAAAATAGGGCAGTCCATTCAAAGGCTAGCTTAATTCTTTTATCCTTTGAAGCAAAAACAGCAGCCGGATACATGAGCACTGGAACCAAGGTTATATAAAACATCAAACAGATTCCCAAAATGTATTTTGTAGCAATTTTTATATCTCGATTTGGACGACTTCCAACAGGTTGGCGATTCATTTTCATTAATTTCTTCATCACCAATGCTAGAAGAACTGCACTGCATGCTACAGGAACGAGAAATTGGAGTAATCCTACTAACTCCATGTATGGATTCTCATTAAAACATAAGACGCTGCCGAATACCTCATCAAAACAAACAAACTTGGGAATTGATGAGAAGCCAATGTTGATGATGAGACAAAGAATGACACCAGCAATTGAGAGTTTACCAATGTTACTCGTAACTCTAGATGATTTGTAGTCGTGTGGTCGACAAATGGCGTAAAATCGATCGACACCTGCCAGCATAAGTAGAAAGTAACGAATTACTGTTGCTGCTGTTGTGGCAACAGCTACAAGCGCGTTCAGAAAGCTGTTGTCATAAGTCCAGAGAAACTCTTTGATTTGGCAGCTGGTACACATACCATATGCAAAACTTTGAAAGGCATCAGCAGATGTGATTCCAATGAGAATGTAGTTGTAGCCTATTTTCTCAGAATCGGATGTAACTTTAAGTCCAATGAGATGAAGAATGTTTATAACAAAGCCTGTAGCATAAAGTGATGTAGATAGACCAGACAGAGAAGCGTCACAAAGCAAAGTTGAATTAGAGCAGTTCATTGTGACTCGTGTTGACTCTACTGATGTTCCAACTGCGCTGGTTACTTTTCAAGACAAAATAAAGTTTCATGAAAAAACCTTTATTAGAATAATGCGCAGTGAATATTGATCTAGCTCCTACTTTTGATTAAAAGACCATGTAATGGAATGATTAATATCCTTTAATAAATCACTTGCTCAACAGTATTTGATACTGTGACGTATTATTAATGTATGCTGTGTTGTTAGTTTTAATGAGTCTCATGGTGAATGGAGGTCACTGCTCTGTTTTTTATCTTATCTCATAACTGATGCTACATGCTCATATAGCATGTACATTGTGAGGCCACCATTCAATGTATTAACTGACACTGGTCTATATGTTTTATTACTCATGAAATAAAAATCATGTACTTTTCCATCTTCTGTCTGACTGTCTGTCTAAGATTTAGATACCTTTTAAAGCATTGCCTAAATTGATCTACTCATAGATATAATAAAAAAAATCATATCTATTATAATTATTATATTATAGCATATTATTTCTACGGGTCTAATAAAGTCGCACAGCCTGTTTTAGAGATGCCAAAGAAATACAATGTTTCTTCTTGTAGAGTGTTAGATAAACTGGCAATCATAATTTCACCAGCTCCTTATATCTACTGTGACTTTCATATAATAAATCAAGTGTATGTAATCATTCTATTTATCTATTTGGTCAAGAGGAATCATGATTGTATGCTCTACATATGTGTGTAGATGTTGTATATAAAAAACTTGCATGGTCAGTTTCTACTGGTTAAAGATGTGGTTGCGTCGAAAAATTCAATTTAATGAAATCAAAACCCATAAAAGGCTAAAACATCAGCTACAATTTGATGCTATTTTTGTCTTTGTAGACCAACCCTGTTCAGAGATATATGCGTTTGAATGAGGCCCTTTTTTAAAAAGCTCACGTTCCAGCGGGTGCTTCTTTCGTGACATCACAAGCAAGATATCTGAAACGAAACCACGAGCAATAAATATGAGGTCGTTTCGTTAGCCAATCATGAGCGCAAAATTTTTATATAGGCCGTAATAAATGTTATCACTCGTAAAACGCGTTGTCTGTGATCTCGAAGAATCTCATCGTTAGAGAATTCTCATCGTTACTGATTCAACACGTTTCAACAATTACTAAGTTATACATAGTTTTGTATAGCGACTGCGACTCAGAGTTATCTGAGCAACTTTTAGTAAAAGATTGGAGTAGACAGCCCATGGTCAAGCTGACAGGCGTCAGCAGCGTTTTGCTGCAGAGGAAGACAGAATGGAGGTAAATTAACTTAGAGTCTTCTATACTTAAGTAAATGTAATTTTTTTATAGTCATAAATACATATACTAATTAATGAAATGATAATTCTTTGCTATCTCCAATCATCGTTTCATAGCTTATCTGCCGTTTTACCTAGCTTTAATATTTTTTTCGAATTTTCTTTGGTAAATTAGAGTCATGATTACCAATTATTTTCACTCATAGGAAGTGGGTAAAATCGATTGATCATTGCAAATCTTTAATTTCCAGAACCAAAGCTTCGAATCGTTGGCTTGGCTTGCTTGTGCCTTTATTAAATGTTTATTTATTTTTAAAATTACACTCGCAATTTATTTAACTCCCAATTTGGAAGCTGTCAATAGATACACTTTAGAATGACATATCTATGAATGACATATATTTATTGCATTAGTTTTACTGATTACAGAATGTTTATGTCGTCCCACCAGCCGAAGAAGCTTTGTCAGTGTAGAAACTGCCATAAAGGGGAAAGAGAGACTTGAATGTGTGCTGCATAAGCCATGATGTTATGTTTGAGTTTTTGCAGTAGATGAATTTGTCTTATTGTATCAGCTAATACTACCTGAGTGGCCACGACTTGATGAATATTTTTAATAAAAGCTTTATGCCGAGATGAAAATATTTTTGCTTGTAAAAATTATATAACAAAATAATATTGTTGAAGATAATGCAAAACATGATTTGCAGAATATTGTAGTGAATTGGATATGGTATATGGATGTCCGCAGAACTGGAGAATGTGAGTTCAAATCCAGTTTGCAGCAGACTTCTCATCCTTAAAACTCTATCCCTGTCTATATTCTTTTCAAAGACGTGGCTTGCTTATTTCACTTCGGTAGTATTCGGTAAGAATACTACTAGTAAGAAACTAGTACGTAGACGGTGTAGGCAATGATATACAGCCCCGCCCCAAGGATAGGTGACAGGCATAATGTGGGCGGGGCTTATGGGAGGCTGTATACCGTTAGTATGGGTAGCTGCAGAACTGTGCTGATACAAAGACCGCGTTCTACATAGTGACTTGACAGAATTACCGTAGACCAGTAGAATTGGTAGTCGGTACCCAAATGTTTACACAACATTTGGAGAAAGTGAGTAGATCAAATTTTCAATTTTGGTTATTTGAGGCCTTTGAAACATTCATAATAATGCATCTGTAGCAAGATTTAAAATTTTATTCTAGCCAACATGAGCAAATACAAAATAAGATATATGCCAATAGAGCCGTGTAAGACTAGACTTTTATCGCAAATAGCCGATGTGAATACGAGAGATAGAAACAGGTTGCCTAACGCGTGACATCATTTTGGGCAAGTCTGGGCACGTTTTTGTAGCCTGAGCATTTTTACAGCAATCAGATTTTTTCGGTTTTAATCTTCAAATATCTTGGCATTGCGATCGCGTAACACAACAAACAACATATCAACTGATAGAGAAAAAAAATGCTTTTTTTTAAGATCAACTTAAATTTGACGCAACCACATCTTTAAAGTTGAAAATAAAAAATGGAGATAATCTGGTAGTTTATTGACCAAGCTCATTAAAATTACTTTGTAAGAATAGAAACATTATAGTGTATTTCAGATCTATACAGCTGTGACAATTGTAGTCTTTTACTCAACAGTAGCAGCATACAAATGGCTCATAGACATGTCAACAGCTGATATGACAAAAGTATGCAGTCTGTTAAAGCATCCTTTTAAAGACAACCAATTAAAGGCGATCTCTATTTTGTCTCAGATATTTATTACATGTGGGAGGTATTAAGCATGCTGATTCACAACTCCACAGTTTATCCAAAATTGTCAAAAAGTGTTTGTCAGGTTGATTTTTGTCCAGTTTTTGTCCACTCTCCTCCAATGTATTAACTGAGAGTGCACCGATCTGAGAGTGCACCGATCTGAGGGTGCACGCAGTAGATGAAAAGCAGAGAACACAATATCAGCTAAAAGTATAGTTGAAGATACACCCAGCAACGCGCTAAAACATACAATGAATATTTTGGCAAATGAACCAACACTTTTGTTGAAATTCCAAAATTCAACTCATTCAAGACTAAGATTGTATGAACACATATATCAACAAACTTTAGAAACAAGCTGAATAATGATGCATATTAACGTATCAAATATATTCATACTGCCAAATATGCCTGTTAAAGTCAGAGACCTAAAATTTTCAAAACATAAATGTCAATCATAAAATATTTTTTGGTGTTTGCATAAGTTTATACGAATCCATTGTGTTTTTATAATACGTGTATATTATTTACCACGGTTGTACTCAATTAAGTCATTGGTTCGACACGCCTATATGAAACTTTCAAGTTCTCTGAGTTCAACTCTTTGAAGCGGCTGCTAAAGAAGTCAAATTTATTTTTCCATTTTGAGTACGTATAGGTTTTTTGAAATAAAAATGTATACCATTGTTTTGATAAATGCGAGATACATATGTATGTAATCTGCGCGGTGTGTTTAATCTCAGTGCATGGTTTCATCGAAGCCTTCTATCTGAAACCTTTTATAACCCTACATATGCTATATTTTCAATTTTGCTTCTTTGTACAATTGATTTAATTTAATGAAAAGGTTTTAGTTACAAAAGTTGTCATAAGAATGAAAATCTTTTATGATTGAAATTTATGTTTTGAAAATTAGGGATCTCTGACTTTATCAGGCATATTTGGCAGTATGAATGTATGTGATACATTAATATGCATTCTACAAGTGTCGTTTTTATGTTCTACTTGAAAACTAGGATGGTCTCGATACCAATCCAATCATTATTGCGACTTTACTGCGACTACCTTTAGCGAGGGAAAATTAGACCTTGCTAGAAAAGAAGGTTGCATTGCTGCTTCAAAGTTCATGCTGTAAATTGACCTCTGACGATTGTTTTTTTAAACCAATCATCAATTGCAACTACAGCTAGCCTGTTTTTGATATTTGATTATCTCAAAATTCTGAATGCATAATATTCAGCTTGTTTCTAAAGTTTGTTGACACATGTGTTCATACAATCTTAGTCTAGAATGAGTTGAACTTTGAAATTTCAACAAGAGTGTGGGTCCATTTGCCAAAATAGTCATTTAATGTTTTAACGCGTTTTTGGGTGTATCTTCAACTATATTTCTAGATGATATTGTGTTCTCTGCTTTTTCACCTACTGTATGCACCCTAAGATCGGTGCGCTCTCAGTTAATACATTGGTGGAGAGTGCATCAGTCTTAGCTCAGCTGAGCACTCAATATCAGTTTGCTCAAATAATATACTTGCATCTCTTTAATGCAACCGTCCGGCTCCACTGAGTTAAATGAGCAAGATTGGCAAAATTCAGTAAAACTTGTGAATTCAACATAAGCGTACAAAAAGCAAATTGCAGCCGTTTGTGGTTTCTCTTCGTCATCGATCGGTAGAAAAAAGTGACCAAAAGTACTTTTACTGCCATTATATAATGTGAGTGGCCACTACATGCTGGCTCCACATAGATATTCATAATGCTATTTTTGTTTTAAGACTAATGAAACATTGCCGACATGCAGGAAATACTCAAGTGATTCTATTTGGTATGTAAGCAGTACAGAAACCACCTTCATGGTATAACAGCAATTTGAATAAATTTTATAAAATGCAAAATATTGAATATATTTTTTTTAAGATGGCACAGTTAAAGAAGACAATATTATTAACTGTTTTAACACATTAATTTAAAGACAACTCGAACTTGTTACGGAGGTTATGGATATTTGTATGACTTCAGCGCTGCGCCTGAGTACTTAAAATAGAGTTAAAAATTTGGGTGTAAAACCAATTTTTGGTGGGCCAAGCTATCTTGTTTCAGAAGGTCTCAAGTGGTACGACATGGCAAGTACGTCTGACGGGAAATGAGCTGGTGACAAATTAGTAAAGGTTGAAAGGACCAGACCAACATCTGCGATCGAGATAGAGTGATAGTTAGACATAAGTAGGTTTATAAAAGTCTGGTAAAAAAGCTTAAAAAGTTAGTTCTGAAAAGTTAGTTGCCAATAAGAGACATCCCAAACTGTGGATGAGCTCTAAAGGTGAAAGTAGTAAAATAAAGAAAATGGATTGTTTCAAATGGTCTTTTAAATCATATGTTAACATGTAGCAGTAAATTGTTGGTTTGAAAATAACTCCTACTAACAAAACAGAAGTAGTAAGTGCAGGTCTACTACTGATATTACTGCTACTGTACTACTACTATTAGTATTACTGATACTATTACAACTACATGTACTACTATTACTACTACTATTACTATTACTACTACTATTGCTACTACTACTACTATTACTACTAATACTTGTGCTACTACTACTACTACTACTACTACTAAGTACTACTATTAATACTACACCTATTAATACTACTAACTACTAAACGTAGTGTATCAGTAAGGTGTAGCAAGGTCTGTAACTCGCAGAAGACAAGTAACTACCAATCTTTCTCTGTTGCAGGCCAGTCTGCCACATCAGTTTTTACATTAGCCAAATATACTTGGTGAATGTTAAGTTTTTGAGTATAAGGACTGTCTGTGACAGAGAAAAAGGAAACATTCAGTTTCAGATCATCGATGACGTGACCAAATGCAGAGCTCTTAGTTTTGTCATATTTCACAGTTGATGGAATAACTGATACGCTTATCTCACACTGAAAGTCGAGTAATAAATTGCCTTAAAACACTAATTTATAACAAGAAGAAAAGTAATGATGCTTTAATCTAACAACCTGTCATGTTTAAGCAAAAATAATTGTCCTTAAATAACCAGTGCTGTTTTCTAAATACAAGAAGGCTGATTTAACAAATTTACATGTATCGTCTGTGTAGCTTAGTGCATCATTACCATATAGTCTTTCAGTTTGTGCTTTCAATGATTGAAAGCTTTATTTATGAATTCTGACAACAATCTTTAACCAGAACTAAAAGTGGTTGTATTTTTTGAAAGAAACTTTTACAAAAAACAACATTAAAAAATCAAACTGGTCCAACAAATATGACACACCTGAAATAGCCATCATAAAACTAACCATGGACTACATGTAAGTAGAAGAATCAATGAAATAAACTTACAACCAAAAACCTTAGCCTTCTACAGGCGTGATGCGAAATGCTGATGTCAATGTGCAATGTATATTGTAAACCGGCGTAAATTCAAAATTTAGATTGATACATATTAATGGGGAATTTGAACAAACAAGTGGTTAGTAAACAACATTTAAAAACTCTCATCAATGAACAAGAACAACCACTATACAGAACGCATAGTTTTTATCATAATACAAGCACAAAATATAGTACTTGATATCAGATTATATAAGCTATGTTACGTTTAAACAATGAGAAAACAACTAAAATCTAGAGTCAAGTATTGTCTTGACACACGAGTTGTTGAATATAAGTATCATTTAATCCCTTTAATAAGGAGCCTAAGCCCTAAAGACTTAATTGGGATTAACTGTGGCCCTTCTAATTTTAATGGCTATCTGGTTCCTCACCTCTGGTAGGTATTTCCGATAAATGTAACAATAGAAAACGACATTAGCTATCCCATAAATTGTTTGAGAAAATAGGGCGGTCCACTCAAAGGCTAGCTTAAGTCTTTTATCTTTCAAAGCAAAAACAGCAGCCGGGTACATGAGCACTGGAACCAAGGTTATATAAAACATCAAGCAGATTCCCAAAATGTACTTTGTAGCAATTTTTATATCTCGATTTGGACGACTTCCAACAGGTTGACGATTCATTTTCATTACCTTCTTCATCACCAATGCCAAAAGAATTGCACTGCATGCTACAGGAATAAAAAATTAGAGTAATCCTACTAACTCCATGTATGGATTTTCATTAAAACATAAGATGCTGCCGAATACCTCATCAAAACAAACAAATTCTGGAATTGATGAGAAGCCAATGCTGATGATGAGACAAAGAATGACACCAGCAATTGAGAGTTTACCAATGTTAGTAGTAACTTTAGATGAGTTGTAGTCATGTGGCCGACAAATGGCGTAAAATCGATCGACACCTGCCAGCATAAGTAGAAAGTAACGAATTACTGTTGCTGCTGTTGTGGCAACAGCTACAAGCGCGTTCAGAAAGCTGTTGTCATAAGTCCAGAGAAACTCTTTGATTTGGCAGCTGGTACACATACCATATGCAAAACACTGAAAGGCATCAGCAGACGTGATTCCAATAAGAATGTAGTTGTAGCCTATTTTCTCAGAATCGGATGTAATTTCAAGTCCAATAAGATGAAGAATGTTTATAATAAAGCCTGTAGCATAAAGTGATGTAGATAGACCAGACAGAGAAGCGTCACAAAGCAAAGTTGAATTAGAGCAGTTCATTGTGACTCGTGTTGACTCTACTGATGTGCGAACTGTGCTGGTTACTTCTCAAGACAAAATAAAGTTTCATGAAAAAACCTTTATTAGAATAATGCGCAGTGAATATTGATCTAGCTCCTACTTTTGATTAAAAGACGATGTAATGGAAACATTAATATCCTTTAATAAATTACTTGCTCAACAGTATTTGATGCTGTGACGTATTATTAATGTATGCTGTGTTGTTAGTTTTAATGAGTCTCATGGTGAATGGAGGTTACTGCTCTGTTTTTTATCTTACCTGATAACTAATGCTACATGTTTATATAGCATGCACATGGCTAGGCCATCATTGAATGCTTTAACTGACACTGATCTATATGTTTTATTTTTCATGAATTAAACAATCATGTACTTTTCCATCTTCTGCCTGACTGTCTGTTTAAGATATAGATACATTTTAAAACATTGCCTTAATTGATCTACTAATGGATATCATAAACATAATTATGTCTATTATAATTATTATATTGTAGAATATTATTTCTATGGGTCTAATGAAGTCGCACATTCTGTTTTAGAGATGCCAAAGATTTCCATTGTTTCTCTTTTTAGAGTGTTAGAAAACTGGCAATCCTAATTTCACCAGGTTCTTATCTACTGCTACTGCAGTTGTAACCTTACTTTCAGAATCCCTCTTTAAGTAAGACTGTCTGAAGTCTCTTCAAGAACTTTTTTCTGACCTTTGATTCAAATGTCTCTTTCAAACATTGGTACTGGAACACCAATTTTGCCAGCAACTTTTTTTGTTGCAATCTTTATTTTTTTTCATTCATTTCATCGGTTTCATGTATATAAATATCCACTTTCATATAATAAATCAAGTCTATGTAATCATTGAATGCTTTAACTGACACTGGTCTATATGTTTTATTACTCATGAAATGAAAATCATGTACTTTTCCATTTTCTGTCTGACTGTCTGTCTAAGATATAGATACATTTTAAAGCATTGCTTAAATCGATCTACTAATGGATATCATAAACATAATTATATCTATTATAATTATTATATTAGAGCATATTATTTTTATGGGTCTAATGAAGTCGTACAGTCTGTTTTAGAGATGCAAAATATTTCTATTGTTTCTTTGTCTAGAGTGTTAAAAACTGACAATCCTAATTTCACCAGCTTCTTATCTACTGTGACTGCAGTTGTAACCTTATTTTCAGAGTCCCTCTTTGAGTAAGACTATATGAAGTCTCTTCAGGAGTTTTTTCTGATCTTTGATTCAAATGACTCTTTCAAACATTGGTACTGGAGCACTAATTTTGCCAGCAACTTTTCCTGTTGCAATCGTTATATATTTTCATTCATTTCATTGGCCTTATGTATATAAATATCCACTTTCATATAATAAATCAAGCCTATGTAATCATTCTATTTATTTGGTCAAGAAGAATCATGATTGTATGCTCTAAATATGTGTGTAGACGTTGTTTACCAAAAACTTGCATAGTCAGTTTCTAGTGGTCCAGTTTGAAAATAAAAAATGGAGGTAATCTGGTAGTTTATTGACCAAGCTCATCAAAATTACTTTGTAAGAATAGAAACATTATAGTGTATTTCACATCTATACAGCTGTGACAATTGTAGTCTTTCACTCAACAGTAGCAGCACACAAATGGCTCATAGACATGTCAACAGCTGATATGACAAAAGTATGCAGTCTGTTAAAGCATCATTTTATAGGCAACCAATAACAGGCGCTCTCTATTTCGTGTCAGGTATTTATTACATGTGGGAGGTATTAAGCATGCTGATTCACAACTCTACAGTTTATCCAAAATTGTCAAAAAGTGTTTGTCAGGTTGATTTTTGTCTAATGAGTGAGATTGATACAGTTTTGTTTTCGTCCCGAGTTCTCAGCACTTATCTAAGAATTGATCTGCTTCCACAGAAACTAGAAAACAAAAAATAGTTCGTGGTGAGCATAAGGAACTCATTTACAAATAGCTGTACTCCATTTTTTGATTACCTTTGGATTTTTAAGTGATGAACAATAAACTGTTTGGTACGGCTTTAGATACGAACCTTTATAAAAAATGTTTTTTCGGTATTGATGGTTTGCCTACCTTTTCAGGAAAGCAAGCGCTTTGAAAAGCAATTACATGTATATATTACAGTATTTAGATGTATAATACATCAATTGTCTTTCAGGGATTTCACACTCTCTTCTGTAAAATGACATACGATAAAATGATAAGCAGAGCTTGATTGGTCCAGAACCGAGCAGAAGACGTCTGCGCTCTTTCAGTCTAATTAGCTCAAGGTGTTAAAAAAAAAAATTATTTTACTTATTCTATAAATGACTTCATTATTCTCTCAACAAATAAATTATCATATCTTGCAAGCTGACCTTTTGTGTAAACACATTGAATGACGTTAAAATGTATGTTCAATAGACATTGATTTTTGCATAATGCCAAGATGTTTAAGAAACATGCTAAATATTCTACACTGTCTGTATCGCTAGTATTAGCTCGCACGCATATTTTTGAAAAGCCACTAACTAAAATGTCTCTAGATGTTTAATATCCCTTTGTGCTAGCTTGAAAATTAAACTATTGATTTGATTGGCTAACTGCCTTGTAAACAAAGATGATTTAAGATAACAAGCTGAGCTGATTGACCTGACTTTTTGTGTCATGGCTAGCACTAACCAGAATTGTTTAGAGAAAAAGATACTTGATATCACATCAAGCAAATGCAATTTCTTTGATCATTGTTTAACCCAAAGGGCTATTTACATTACCATTACTTGCTCGCATGCCTCTGCAAAGTTGTGCTCGTGATAAATTTCAAGTGTTTCAGATAAAAGATGTAGTAGGATTTTTTACCATTGGTTGCAGCACAAAAATCTGTGTTCAACAGATTTGAATCTTTGAAAACCGTTGAAAATTGTATCAATGAAAATGTAAAAAATACCAAGTTTATATAAAATACCAAATATAATATATAAATATAAAATACCAAAAATACAAAAGCATCAAAACGTGGTTTGCCGAAGACATTTTCACTCATTTAAATGAGACATGATGACTGAATTTTCTCAGGCATTCGACATGAGAAATTTTGTGAAAATTACATAGCGGTAGTAGGTGAGGGTGAGGTAGGTGAGAGCAAATATTCATTTTAGAGTTATACTTATATTCACTAGATAATTTTATTCAGCATACATATATGACTACAAGTATTTATATTTAATTTGTTAGCTATGGAATCTGATACTGATACAATCATTACGAAATGGAGGAAAAATTATTTCCATGGCAACAAAGTTGGATATCTTAAATAAATAGGAAAGAGACACCCGGAATGTTAATATTGCCAAGGAATATGGCCTCAACTAATCAACAATCATAACTATTATTAAAAGCAAAAATTCATCGAAGAAAGCATAGGGCAGTGCTTACGACTGACCACTTGAAAGAGTTGAAGGCCACGAACAGGATCAGCATTCAAGAGGAGCAAAGGTTTAGTGGTAGTTAGGAAGTGAAAGAGACAGAAAGATCTACGTCGGTAGAAAACAAGGAAGTTATAGTTTGGTATGAAAACCTTACTAGGTTCATAGATAACAAACATCTGGAAAATATTCCCCTATGTCTTTTTATGAACAATGTTAAGAAAAGGTGCATAAGCTAGTTTAGAAAAATTTTAAGGAGTCGTAAGAAACAGACTTTTTCGCATAGATTTTTTTCAAAAATCGAATGTCGAAAAGCCCAGAGGATAACAGTGAATCTAACAAAAAGACTAAAGATAAAAGCGCACTTGAAGAAATACTAACATTTTCGATTTTCTGACATAATTTTTAATTGTAAGTGTTCAACTTACTTATGTGGGCTGGTACATAAAAATACTGTACTATGCATGTTTAATGTATATCAGTATTTATCATCTTTGCGTGTCATGTTTTTCATGTTTTATTTATTTTATTCTATTTTTCATTTTATGTTATATAATGTTTTATTTATTTTAGTTCTATTTTATTTCATATTTAATCATGTTTTAATTATTTCATTTTATATTTTATTTCCTGTTTTGTCATGCTTTTGCAGAGAGACCTGTTTTTTGTTACCTAAATAGAAATCATCATTTGTATGTAACTCATAAATAACTAACTACTCCAGATAGTTGACACTTCCACATCACCTTTTAGGACTCGCTAAAGCCCCGCCCTCATTGGTATAAATATGTAAAACTTACGTATATATGGTTACATCGATTGATGTGCACATTTTGTACAAGACCAACTACAACCTTCTCTGGATCCTTTTAAAAGCGTTAGCTGGCTAGCAATTATCTGCATTGCACCAGCATTTACAATGCACCAGCGAGCATCATCCTCAATAAGTGAGCAAGTAGGCTATCTTCTACATTGCACCAAGTTAGCTTGTTTTCTTTAGCATCAGCAGGCAAACTGTGTTTCCCTAGCCATTTCCGCTTTTCATAACCCAAAAGTGGTAAAGTCTTTTCTGAAACCACTAGAAAAAATAGAGTTGCAATCTCTTTGACAAGGTTAATCAACTTCTTTTAGCCTGGAAAACAAACTCCATTTCGTTACGCATTAAACTTATTTTTAAGTGTAAAGCAACATCATTAGCACTGATACGCTTTTGCCTGCTTTTTGCTATACTCGCTACATGTACAGCTCAAGTCACGTTACTCCAAAGGTATGTACGTACTGTTTAGTAAATAAGATTTCATTTTTTTCTTTTTGATGGTCTTTAATTAAATAGTCAAATGTGTGTGAGAGGCCACTTTTGAGAACTATATCAATCAGTTTTTTTTGTCGAATTAGTTTGAAAAAATGTTTTAACCATGCAACCTAAATGTTGTAGAAAAAACGCAGACATAAACAGTTACTGATATGATTAAAATTTAGTAATAAAATACTAAAGTTCAGAAAATTAGTTTAAAATACATATTAAAACTTAGTTTTAAGTATGTATTTTGTAAGCTAAATTTCTTTAAAGCGAATTCAAAGTTTATGTTGTACATACGCATTGAAAGTAAAAACTCCTTTCCGTACCCGTACACAATGCATGTGGTACACAAAATACAATGTTGCATTTTATTGCAGATGGTAACCGCTAAATATGATACAGTTACTTATGACAACTATAATTACTAAAGTTTACATACTATTTTTACTAACTTTCAATATATAACATTTTTATAAAATTTTTGACAATTTTTGTCAAGAGATTTTTGCATTGTATAATTAAAACGGTCTCTATACCTCTACATACTATTTTTTCACCATATGATGCCAGCCCTGGAACGGATCAACAAAATACCTTGAAGCTGCACTGTATTACTAAAACCGAGTGACATATGCGCGACCAGCCTAGCTCTAAGGGGTGGAGCTTTACTAGTCAGAAGCAGACATAAGGAGCCCAGATGAGCAAAATAATGCAGAGATCCCTGCTAGTCCTTTGCCTGCGATTCATTGTATGTGTACACTTTGAATTGTTTGTGTTCTCAAATATAATATTTTTGCTCTGTACTTTAGTGGTTTGGTTCTCACGAATCAGGAAAGGACACCTGGTAGTTTCTTTTACATGTCCTTAAATTACATTATTTTGGTCAGAGAAGCAAACAGACAGACAGAGTTTTCATTTTTTGTATCAAAGATTCACCAAGCTGTCTAAGATCAAGCCGGAGAACAGGTTTGCAAGAAGAGCAAATAGTAAGGAGTTTTATACAAAAAACATCCTTATATTATCCTGGTGCAGTCAGAAGAGTTAAAATATTGATTGATGACTCTTTTACGATTAGTTCTGCGTGCACTTTCTGACATAGAAGTCTTATTAGTTGACTATTGAAAATTCAAAAAAACATGAAGATAGACTGTTTAACACAGATTTGCCTCACTTTTGGTATCGGTATCTGTGCCGATATAGATGTTAAGTATCTGAATCGGTATCGGCCGATCTTTTCTTATAAATCTGAAACTTCAGATACTGGCAACAAATCAGCTACTTAGCAGAAAACAGTGTTTTAGCCTGCTACACTAATAAAAATCATAAGCTGCAGTTCCTTACTTTCACTTCATGAATTTTGGGCCTGCCACAATTTATTTCATGTCTATAGCTTGGTCGCCATCAACACAGCTAAGGAACTTTTTTGCTTTGGTTAAGACGTAATCAAAAAATGTAGTATTTCTCAATTACAGCCATATGGTTTATTGTGGTCAATCACAGACTGGATAGCAAACATGGGAAACAATTATGCTGTGCAACATTTCTATTTACTAGCAGTACGAAAGTAATTCAAGTAGTCAATGCGCAAAGTTATCTACAGATCACTCTCTTGATCCTGACAATAAAATGTATCATTTGTATCGTACAAAAAGTGGTAACTCCAGTGGTTTATCAGTATATAGCCTGTGCTTCATCATATGTGGCAAGTCATTCCTTCTTCAGTACGACTGGCTACAATAATAGTGATAGAAAAAAAACTTCTTAGTGAAAGAGTTGAATCACTAACGGTAATTTAAAGAAACATTGATTTGCTGTGAACATGTACAGGTGCAGCATTTTTTCAGCAACAGGATAGTGACTTTGTTATCACAAAGAGAGCTGTACTATTAACTTACATTAACTTACTTTTACTAGTTACAAATTTCAATAAACATGGACTGTTTTGTTACTACATGCGCGGTATTTCAGTATGTGAATATTTTTTTTTCTATAAATATAAATAAATACAGTAACCTTTATATTTTCTTTCCATTTAATTTATATTTGCATAATAAAATGAACAATTATCTATGCAACACAAAAGATCTGAATCGGTATCCGAATCGGATTATTTTTCAATAATAATCGGTATATCAGATCAGTATCTGAATCAGCTAGTGAATTTAGAATCGAGGCATATCTAGTTTAAATACCCTAACATGCAAACTTGCAAGTCTGTGCCACAGGCTGAGGAGTAACTACAAAATGTAGCAGAAAATAGTTTGCTAGACTCAGACTTTAGGCACAAAAATGAGTTGATGTAGTCATCAAATTTAACAAGATTTGGTTATTCCTATTACTCTACTGTATATTCATTTCTCAAATCACTTCAATGAAGGTTCAGGTGATGGACATATTAAAACAATTGTTTCTATTGAAGATTGTTTTACATTTATATGTGACAGCACATGCAATGTTGTGTAGCTATAAGAATCGATCGCACCCAATTCAAGAGTGTTTCCAATATTATCTAAAATGTCATTCTCAAAATCTTTTAAAGTGTTCTTGTTCGGCAAAGATTTATTATTTGACAACTAATTTGACTATGTAGATTATATGTTGAAGCAGAAAGATCAGTCTAACATTCTGCATGTATTTTATGAAGACTTGAAATGTGTGAATATTATACTAGACAAGTTTTAATACAGACAGGCGTCAATATGCTTTACTGCAATATTATTTAAATGCTCAAGTTTTATGGCAAAACTTATACTTTCACAAGTCTTAACACATCAAGTCTCACTTTTGAATGATCATTTATTCACTAGTACAGCTGAACTAACTTGAGTCCCACTGATATAGAATATGGATGTCTTCACTCTATATAATTATATAGAGAGTTTCCATTAAATACTCTTCAACACTTTCATCGCCATCCAAATACAATTTTAGCTATCGGCCTACAGCAGCAGAATTACTGAAATTTGCCGATGTTGCTTCACAATATTTTATGCAATATTTTTTTTCAATTCCAAACTCTATCTAGAAAATGTTTGTGTTGTGTTTTTCATGTAATGTTCTTTATTCCAGTACTGATTTTACAATGAATTGGTAAAAGACATCCCAAGTATATATACGTATAGAGAGCTGTTATAGCAAAAGTATTATCCTTGAATTATACATTAAGCAAGTAAATTTAATATGTAATAGTTCTATAAATAACCAGCTATGTATAATACTACACTGACATAGTACATTTTATTCACAATGTAATGCATTGATTGTCCAAGGTTATGTCCTAGCAGTTTGTTAT
This sequence comes from Watersipora subatra, assembly GCF_963576615.1. NCBI lineage: Eukaryota > Metazoa > Bryozoa > Gymnolaemata > Cheilostomatida > Watersiporidae > Watersipora > Watersipora subatra. The sequence continues at coordinate 10,766,509 of NC_088717.1, forward strand.
ATATTTTATTTTGCCAACATGTTAACCAAACACTGATATGCCAGAAAATTTAATGTATCTATACTTTCACCACTATCTATGTATCTATATATGTATCTATCTATGTATCTATCATTTTCACCGCTATCAGAATCAGTGCTGCTTTTTTAATTATACTCACAAAAATCCGAATCAGCCATAACGTCATTAACATAAGTAATTCTCTATTTTCTAACTTGGAAAGGACTTATGAAAACCATAATAACACTAAATACGTTGAACCTCAGAAAGAAAATATGTTCAATTTTAAGTTGGAAACTCCTGAACAAAAAGTTAAAATTGCGTCAATGTTTTAGACTAATTTTATAAAGAAATCTTCGGACAACACGGTCAATATCATAAGTGTTCTAGAGATCTTTAGTTATGCTTTCAACAAATAATAAAATTAAGTTACTACGCAATTGCTCAAAACATTGCAAAAAAGTTTCTATGGTAATTAACCAAAGACGACGCATAAATGCGTTTACAGCAGTGAGAGGGTTACAACTCTCTTTCGAAACCAAAAGAGGTCGTTAGAAAGATTGATGAACTTCCGGGTACCCATCAAAGTCCAGGTCTAATCAAACAAATTGCAGAAGCTAATGATTTTTAAAGAATGAAGTCTGACAGTGTGGGATCATCCGAGTTTGGGGGAATTATTAAAAATGTTATTATGCAGTGAAACAGAACATTCTAGTGATATGCTTTGCTACTAGTTCTGTAGTCATGGTTTTGTGTTACTAATGCTTTAGCTCAGAGTCCAATTGTCACTATCACATAAGATTAGAAGCTATATGCATTTAAATAAAAAACCTGAATCCAAAAATATATAAACTCAAAGAGATGACAAATAAACTTTCATCATCTAACATTTAAAAGTGAAGCATTTTACATAACTTGATGCCTTGATAACTGTGGGTTTCCAAACTCAGTGTTAACCTTTAACTAAGTTAATATTTAACTAATCAGTGGGGTATTTGATGAGCTTATTTGAGCAGAGTGTTTTGTTGAAGATGTTCCTTATGTTGTTAACATGGATTAGTTTAGGTGGTGTGCAAAAGTTAAAGTTAAAGTTTAAAAATTACGAGAAGTATGTACTTATTAGCGTGTTTTATCCCCAAATTTCTACATTCATAAATATGTGAGTTGCCTATATATCCTTGTCATAAACAAAGAATTTAAGCTGTAAAATCCAAGTGTACAAGATTATTTGTTGTTGTATATTAACGCATTTGCAGTATAAAGGAAATGCTGTTGGTTGAGACAAGCCGTTAGATGATATCATATATCGTAGAGGTAAGTCATTTTTTAATAGTTTAGCTAGCGAACTATCGTTTATTTCTAGTCACTTGGATTTTATAAACTCATTTTATATTTAAAAATGTATCATTGATGTATCTGTAAAATACTCCACAAACAGATTAAAAACAAGTTGCCTACGATACTCGCCCTGGAACAGCGCATTTTGGCTCAGTTGGTAATTTTTCTTGCAGTTTCCTTACTCCATTGACCACAAATAAATAACTTGCTTTTGGTAGAATTTTCTCTTTTTACAGGCTACACTACAAATTACAACCATTGTTGACACATGTACTTTCTTTGCTGTAGCAGTTAAGTCAATGCTTAAATTTGCTTCTACATATATTTATATCTACATGCTTGATTTTGGAGCTCATCAAGTTTTTGAGATAATTTCTAAACTATTTGCTATTAGCCTATATAGTCAGATATCAAGGAAGATTTTATGATCCTTATATTATGTGAAATAGGCAAATGGAAGAGACCATTTACTGTGGAAGACAATGAAATATTCAACTCTGTACTAGAAAACTGTGCTATGGGAAAAAGAAATTCCTTTCGCCTATGTATTATTAGTCTTACATCGTGTATCGGGTCTACACAAAGCAGATTTTGCTAAAGTTCATTTGTAATATTCTTCACATTTAAAAGCAATATATAAGTATATAATATATATTATAGTATACAATGTGATATATGCTTTATCTTTGCGCAAAAATTAGTATGCAAAAATCAGCCATGATGAACAACATACACTTATAATGCTAGTAACACACAAAAAATTCATGCTTCAGCCATAACAATGACGCCTTTTTACTACCAGATAAATTAAAAAGTAACACTTGCCTTCACTGCAATAACGGACTGGCAATCTGCAACGATACACCTGAAAATATCGAAAACGTGAAATAGACGACTGGCAAAATCTTTAAAGCAAACAATTTGAAAATAACCATTAAGGCAAATATGAAAATGGTCAACTTTTTAGATGTGACACTTGATTTAGCCAAAACTCATACAGCCCATATACCAAACCTAACAACACGACCGTATACGTACATGGATTGAGCAACCAACCTCTTGCACAACTAAAAACTTACGAGATAACAAATAAAAGAGTGAGCAGAATATGGTCTAGCAAAAATTTTTTTGAAAAGGCAATACAACCATACCAGACAGTAAAGACAAACATCGGATATAACCATATACTTACTTTTAAAAATATAACCCCAGCTGACAAAAAAAGATCAACTAGGTAACAAACCATAACTTGGTATAATCAACCATTTAACTCAAATGCAAAAAACTAACATAGGAAAAAACATTTCTGACTCTGATCAACAAGTGTTTTCAAAAGACAAATCCCTACATAAGCTGTTTAACGAGAATACTCTAAAATTAAGCTATTCTCCCATGCCTAACATGAAAAAACAAAATAGAATGCCATAAAAAAGCTGCTTTCAAAGCTACCAACAACTGACATTAACAAACGCAACTGCATAACGAAATCAGACTGTACACTAAACCAGAACTGCATCCAGAAAAGTGTAGTGTACAAAGCACAAGTGACAAGGCTAGAAACAACACTTCTGAGGCCTATGTGGGACTTTGTGAAACCGATTTTAAAACAAGATACCGTAATCATGAAACCATTATAAATAATAGCTCAAAAAGAAATGCTACAGAACTGAGTAAACACATATGAGCAAGCAGAGATATAGACATTGATTCCAAACTGGATTTATGTAGTCTAGCTCTCAAACCAACACAACACTGGACCACCTCAACACCTCATAAATTAACTATGCATAGCCTATGGTGATTACTCAACTCAATCTTTCACGGGGCAAGAGACTATTAAACATACTACTAATATTAGTAATAAAAATACCACATAATTGCTAAGCGCTGTTTTGGCTTGTTTATGATATTGTAAAATATCTAAGTTTTGTTTTTGTCGGCAAAACCCTTCATTCAGTTTTCATTACAATATTAAGAGTTTGCTGACGGTCTAAGAATAAATTTGCTATTTACAATGTTAGCAAGCAGAACAACTATTTATTTGCAGCTTTAGCAGCAAGCACAACCACTAACTGTCAATCACTGGCAAACTTGTCAACCACTAGCATGGTTGCCAATTACTAGTACAATTGTCAATTACTAGTGCAATTGCCAATTACTAGTACAATTGCCAATCACTAGTAAATCTTTCAATTAATGGTACATTTGTCAATTATTAGTACGGTTGTCAATTACAAATAAAACTGCCAATTTGTAGGACAACTGTTATTACCAAACCTTAACATAAAGTGTTACAGTTTAAAGGAAGCTTTAACTAGGTCGACCAAAATTCTATGTATCATAGTTTTCCTGATTTTGGCTAGTTCTCCTGTATAAAGCCTTACAATAAATTGGTTCATTTTATTATAATCTATTGACAAATACAGATTGTTGTCCAAAATTCATATAAGACCACCTAGATAAACATACAAAGTACTAAAGAATCTTTTTTAAATATGTGAGGCAAGTTGAGACATTTTAAAAACAATCATGATTATTATCAATAAATAACAGGAATAGACATATTTTAGTGAAGCTAAAACTTGCAATTAGTGTATAAACAAATTAACAGGATGCAATGTATACAACAAACTAGTACATTGTAATAGGTCAAATTTTTCTCTGCTCTTCCTTCAGTTCTATTGTAGAGCGGCTGTGTTAGTTAATATAATTATTTTATTTACATTGTAAAACTTAATACGCAACAAACAACCGACATAAAACAAACACACACTTAGAGTTATATATGTACGTAGATTGCTTCTACCAAAGGATCAGGATGTGGTTGGACATCTTAGATAAACCTAGTTTGGGGAGACAACTTAAATACCATACTATTCATGTGATAGGTGAAACTGTTGTTTGCTCTTCTTTAATGCCAAAGCAGCTTCTTTATGAAGAAATAATTTAGCTAGTTTTCAAAATGTTACAATTCACAACACCTGATGTATTGAGTATGTAGGCTTGCAAAAAAATAATTTTGTTGCAGTAGATGGCACCCAGTGCTAACTGGGTTCACCATCCTTTTTGCACATAGAAAATAAGATAATTTAGTGACCTGCAAATTATTGGTGTTTAAATTATTGGTCAACCTGTTCTCTGCTTTCCTTCCAAGTTCAATTAAAGTGTGAAGCGGTTTTTCGGTTTCTAGACTTTACTCGCTAAAACTGGACATACAACAAACAACACCCATACAACAGACATAACACAGATAAACATTTTAAATTATATATGTAGATTGCTTCTGATAAAGCCTTACGGTGTGGTTGAAAAAATTAAATAAACAAATCTTGAAGAGAAAACTCATGTACAAGATTGGGATTACAGGATTGATAAAACTGTTGTTCGCTCTTCTTCTATGCCAATTCAACTTCTTTATGATGATATAATTTAGCTAATTATCAACAGGACACAATTACAGCACCAAGTGTTTTGAGGTCGTATACTTGCTAGAATTAATTATATTGAAGTATATAACACCCAGTACTAGTTGGGTTTTACTGTCTTCATTGCGCATAGAGAATAAGATAATTTAGTGTCCTGCAAATTCATAACTTTTACATGCAGACTTTATAAAACAACTACTCACCATTTGACTGTTTGCACACAACTGCTAAATCTCTTTAAATGGGTGTGTGGGGCAGACAACTTCAAATCATTTTGGTGATGTTTGCGTATAACTCCAAATTTGACTAGTGCAGCTGAGTTTACAACACATAAATCACTTTGATATTTTGTAGGTCGTGATTCTTATAGCCTTGTAAAAATACATCTACCAGTTTTTTGTCTAGCTGGAAGAGTGCAACTCCTAAAGATACCTTACAGACAGTGAGTCAGCATCCACCAGGTGTTAGCTGCAGCATAACTCATTTTAATAAACAGTCACCCATGTTATCTGACCTGCTGTATCAAATATAACTGATATATTGGTACTCCACATTAGCTTGTTGACTGTATCTGTGCAAGATGCAAAACACCTAGAAGGCTCAAGCTTTAAAAATAATATCATAAAGCCTTTCTAATAACTTTATTTTTAGCTTGCTTCAAACCTGACCTTTAGAACTTATTTTAAAACCATTATTTATATTATGTGTAAAAAATTGTTAAAACTGTCAAAGTCTCATCCAAGCAAAAAGGCTGACTCACACTGGACTTGAACTCGCGAAATACTGGTAAGAGTTGTCTATTTTGTCTGCACAAAAGATGTACTGCTTTGTTGTTAAGCGACTAGCAACAACTGATTTGTATGGGTTATGAGTAAATGATTTGATGAAGTTTGCCTAAACCTCACAAAAACTTAAATATAGTGTAACAACATAGTACTGAAAGACACCTTCATTTTCAAATGAAAACTAAATGAATAAAAGTTCTCTTTATGGAAACATGTCCATGCCGCACTTTGATGTTTAAAGTTTAGTTTGGACTAATTTTTTTATAAATTGACCTGTGATTGACTATGCTTGCGGTTCATATGTTGCTATTCACTATAATTACATGAATTACGTCTAGCCATGTGTTAAGATGTATGCCAACAACTTTAAAACTGATGACTTCATTTTTAAAATGTTATACTGATGAAAAAGCTCCAGAGATCAATGTTTACAGTGGAGGCATACTCAATTTCTATGCTAGCGAGCTACTGGTAAGATAATTAAAGCTTACTATGTATTATGAATATATAATATAGTAAATAATATCAATCATTGATGCCAGTGATTTTTGTATAGCTGCATAAATCAATAATGTTCAATACGACTTGATGAAATCAATGCTATTGAGTATAAATAGGATCATTATGAATATGGTATATGAATAATAAAGGAACATCATGAACTCACACTGCATATTTAAGATAGTGGGAGCTGACAGCCAATATAATTTAAATTCTCTATCTCTTTTATAATCTAGTTTCAGCGATACTATGTGAAATTTTTTGCAAAGTTTATCGTTATTTCTAGCACGGTTAGGGATACTGTATAACTGACTTGTCCTAAAAGTTTGATGGTTGTGCAGAGCCACACCCAGCGTATAATAAATAGTGTAACTAGCTATGAAGAGTGCCCTCCCTAATGTTTATATTAATTTAAAAATGACTACAAAGGTGGAGTCTGGATAAAGGAGGAAGTTTTGAAGAGTCTCTTAAAGAACCTGCCACTTAAATGCAATTCACTGTCAGGATATTACTGTCTGGTGAATGAGTCTGTTGCACTAAAATAGTCTTATTTACATAGACCTAGACATAAACGTAGAGTGCAGAGGAACAGAGACTAAGGTTAACATCAGTTTTAATAGTTCAGGTAAATAAAATGATTAATTCTAGCGATTACCAAGATTCAAAGACAAAGTTGAATAAGAAATATAGCCTATAGGCTGACCTGGCTGTTCAATTTATGGAAAAACAAGGCTGTCAACATGGAAGAATATAATATCATGTTATCTTACAAACAAAGAAGTTGACCATGAAAAATTTTTAGTGATGAAAGCAAATTGCAGAATGAAATAGCTTTATTAAACTAGTCAAAGTTGACCAAAAACATTTTATACCTGAGCTGTATATCTCAGCCCAAGCAAAAATCTTGCATATGCATAAAGCACAATCTGCATCAACAACATATAGCACAATTAGATTACATCAAATGGGCATTACCATGCTACTGAGCAACCTACAAGTAGCACGGATGTAGACAGAATATAGTCAGTTAACTTGGGTGATTGACAGGATGGAAGCTAGCAAGCTATATTTTCAATGCGTAAACATCACTTACTACTTAAGATAAATAAATATATGGAATTGTATTTTGCATCAAAAATTGGGTAAAGGCGACCAGCATTCTCATTATTAAAAATACAAAAACTATTCATCAATTACATTAATACATGTACTATAAGCCCTATTTTGCTTACTCAGAATTGAAATACAAAAAACTCGCATAATAAGGTATTCCAAAATAAGCAAGGTTTTTTAGAATTGACCAAACCATTTTAAAAGCAGAGGTTGCTCCGGTAACTTGAAGCCCACAAAAGCACCGTTGAAACTAAAATGTATCAAACAAAAATTAGAGTGAATTGAGGTAAAAACAAATTCTGTCAAATGCAAGTGTCAGCTGAAGTGAATGTATCATTACTTATGAATTTATATGTTGAATGTTTGTTCATCATTATTTATATTTCACTGACATAATTCCATTACCAAACACGAGTGAAGCGATTGTTTGGGAGATTTATGATAAATGCATATGTGCACACAACTCACAAAAAGTATTCATCAACACTGTCGCAAACCCTTGTAAGGAAATCTCATCAACAAATTTAACCATTTTTCAATGGAGTCGTTTAAGTATAATAACGATACAAAACACATATAAACCTATTTAAATATGTTACCGAATCTTTATTATTTGTAGACAATATCCTAAACCTTAACCATCTGATAGAATTATCCACAAATAAACAGATTAATTTGGCCTAAAATCGCAATGAAACAGTTGAAAAGCTTTTCTTAATCATAATTAAAACCGGCCAACAATACGCCAATAAACCCGTGCGACAGATAGTAGAACTATTTAGCAGGGCTCATTCCACGAGAAAAACGTGCTCATTTCGCCAGTCTATGGCATTGTTTAATTGCCGAAGGTTTCCAATATTTTTCCGTTTTTAATATTTTGCAAAAACATTTAACTATAAGAATAATTATTTGATTTTATAAAATTGTTGTAAGATTTAATTATAAGAATGATTATTCGACTTTATCCGAAGGTTTCTGTAATAAACGTAGACCGTTTGAGGCGTAGACCAATTTACAAGTACGAAATTGTGGTACACAGTTTATCAGCATATGTTTTTTATGTCCAATCACCGAAGGTTTCATTAAATTGCGTAAAACGTTAGCCAAAATTCTTTACATCTTATGTTCAAGCTAGGGCTAAACTACAATGCGCCTTTATGACGAGAAATTTTTTTTATTTTGCTGCAGTTTGCAGAAAACTTCCAGATGCGTGAACGCTCACACTTGCTTTCTGTTAAAGATTGCTATCAAACTTGGACTGCTGGCCATGACGCTTTTATCCATACAGGCATTCTTCTCGATCTAGCATGGGGTTTGACAATACACAAGAGTCAAGGTCTTATCATGGCTAAGGCTGTCATTGATATAGGACACCACAAAATGACTGCTGGAATAATTATTGTTTGTTGCACTCTCTCGAGTTCGAAACACTAATGACCTACTTGTTAACAACTTCGCTAGGGAGCGCATCACTCGATTAGCTATCAATGACCAAATCCTACAACGTAAAAGAGAGGAGACTAGATTGCGTGACTCTTAACAGAACGTTGAACTTATCTAACTAATCTATATTTGTTGAAATTGTTAGTTGCACCTTTTTGAAATCGTGCTCCCTCAAATTTATTTCATATCATCTCGAACAACTTTCATTTACACTATACTCTGCCAATTCCTGCTGACAACTATTTTTTCAGCAACCAGCACTACCATTTCTTTTTTCCATGATTACTTGTTATATTATCACATTGTGGGCTGTATGACAGGGGAATTTCTAGTTATTGTCATCAAACCAGCCTTCATATCTTTACTGTGTAAATTACTCCGATTTTTTGTTGCAGCTCCTCGACACTATGATAGATTGTTACCGTATAAATCATGAAACATGCTGTGTTAGGAGTTGTACTAGTTATACACAGTCGTGGCTTACTTAAAGTACAAAATATTTTTCTTCGTAAAGCAGTAGTAGTCACGTTGCCAATAAGTTGTCAATTAACTTAAGCTTGCTTGGTATGACAACCCTTAGTGGAGTATCGACTGAATTTATAGAGTTTATTTTGTAAAACCTACCTAATTTATATGAATACTACATTGTCTGCTAATATTTTTGTAACTATTACAATCCAGCGGGTGTTATAAATGTCTCAGTAGTTTGTTCCGCAAAATCGAACAAAAGAGCATTGTCGTTATTGTCTTATGAATGTCGGCTTTTTGACAACCTTTAAAACTAAAGGGCATTTCTTCCACTACCTTTCTTACCATCAAAAATAAAATTCTAAAGCTGGCATAATCAAAAAAATTTATATTTTTCACTCCATGCTAAATGGTTAAAATTTTATTTGCGATACAACATTGTCATACAACCAAATAAAAATAGAACTTTATAATTGAGACGAATTTTGTTAAATTACCAATCAACAGAAAAAAAACAAAGGCATGATAAGATATAAAACACAAAAGCTACTGCGTTGTCCTCTATATAAACTGGTAACACTGATACAATAGGCTCAGACAACAAAAAGTATCCAATCACACAAAAATATGTGTTATAGAGGCTATCTAATGAAAAAATATTCTTGATAAACTCATTAGATCACATTTCAACATCTGTATTGCTCAAGGCTTAGATAAACCGCTTAGGTGGATACATCATGGAAAGAGCAATACGACAAAATAAATGTGTAGACAGCCATACTTGAATCATCTAAGAAATGAATTGTTTACATTCAGATAGGCTTACATTTAAGATAAGCTTGCACACAATTTTAGTATACATTTTATCAAAAAATATTGATATTTTTCTACCATTTGCGATTGTTTTGAAGTTGTTGGAAGTGATCTGACTGCTAGGATGTTTCAACATTGAAGTCAACAAACATATAATTATAACATTCAAAGTTTCAAAAGCACTAACAGAATAGAGACACGTAGTGCTGACACTTTAAAAGCAATTGTCAATATCAACTATGGCAGTGGTAGCCACTAATGGCAGAATTTTGAATGTATTTTCTTTGTGAACAATTTACCGAAATCAAGTTTTTTCCATTTAAATATTGAAACACATGGGCAGTCAGATCATCTCAAAAAACAAAACCAACCAAAAATAATAAAAAATTACTAATACTATTCTAATAAAATCTACAAAATTTTATTAAAATGCATCTTTTAAAGAAATCTGTAAAGCAACCCATCTGTTTAAAACTTAAAATACAACCAGCAGTTTTGTGTGTGAGTTTTCTAAGCACTACCAGCCATACACTTCTATCTCATGCAACCTCAACTAAGCTTCAATTCCAACAGCAATTACCCTGACAAATCTCCCATAGAGTCTTTCAGTGCAAGTCATGGTAAACTGATCTCCTGGAGGCTGACCTTCATTGTAAGCACATAAGTACTCATCACCTTTTTTAGTCAAGCCATTCTCTTCCTCCTCAATTGTAACTCTAACAATAGCCAGGTTGTCATCCACATATCAAATGGCACACAGTTAAATCTCTGCATATGAACCTCATCCACTCCAATATTTTCTTTGTATATTAAAACCATTGTATGTTGAAGCAATTACTCTTATTAAACTGCATCGTACTTTGTTTTAATAAGTTGCAAAAGCAATGATATTTATTTTAACTAATCACATCTAGCTTAAACAAAAAAGGTTTAGACTATCAATATGAATGTACATTAAAATCTATTATAAACTTCATCCACTCTAATATGTCCTTTGTATATTAAAACCATTGTATGTTGAAGCAAATACTTTTATGTGAACACATACTTTGTTTTGACGAATTCTCGATGTAACGATATGTATCTTAACTTATTACATATAGCTGGAACAAAAATGGTCTACAATATATATATATATATATATCTATATATATATATATATATATATATTTCTCAATGTCTGTATGTCCGTATGTCTGTCCGTTGGTTTTCCGGCTATAGCTATTATTAGAATAGCTGAGCTGGACAACAATAAAGACTCAAATTCATGGAATTTCATGGAAATTCATGGAATTCTTACTGTCATTGGAAGCCTAACCTTATTAACTAGCTTAGTGGAGTTTCCATTGGCAATATGCCAGGCCACTAGCTTGAAAGGTACAGTTGTTTGACAAAGTTTTAAAACCTTTACAGTTGTTTTTATTTCTCTCTTAATTTATTTCAACTACACGACACACTTCTCTCATAATATGTAGTTTGAAAGTTAGAATGGCAAATGTTGTTATATGTTAAATACAAATCAATTTTCTGTCCAAAGACTCTTCTATTACACGAGCAACGCCGGGTAGCACAGCTAGTATATATATATATATATATATATATATATTTATACATTTATATATTTATATATTTATATATAAAGATAATAGTTGAGACTTCACTGATATAGTGCTCAAAGTTGTCCACCGAGCCTGTATAAATACAAAGATGGAAAATGTTTTAGCAATAGTTTATTACTTAAAGTTTCATGATGCAAAAGGATGTTAAGTTTACACCAATCGTCAGATAAAAAATCGCATGACACAAACACAGAACCAATTATACACTAAGAACACCAAAATGAAGAGTTACCTGTGTAAATACATAGATGGAAAAAATTTTAGCAATAGTTTATGACTAAAAGTTTCATATTGCATGCAGTAACCATCAGATGCTATTGTGAAGTGCTTGTGTATAATACTTGGTCAAATCAAGTTTAAAAGCCGAACTATTAAATTGGGTAATTGGTGAGCTTAGCCTTAGATAAGTAAAATTTGGTGACGTGTCTACAGGATGTTACTATATCACTTCTCTGATTCAAGGCAGCCATGTGAGGTTAGAAAATTATAAAATACTTCTCAGTTAAGCATAGATTGCACTTAGAAACACCATTCTGACAGGCCTTAGCTCTTTTTATTACTTTCCAATGGATACTTTCCAATGGAAATCCTTTCCCTCGTCTTTTAATTGCCATGTATATCTGCTTAGTTCGGTGGTCTTTCTCTTGTCACTAAAACCAAAGAATGTTTTGTGGTTGTGGAACCTGTCTTTAAATTGCCTCTCTGCTAATCCGATATACGTTTGACTGCTTCTGCCGTCTGTGTCAACTGTTGCCTGGTATATAATAGAACTCGTGAGACACTGACCATTTAAAGGGCATTCATTACGATTTTGGCAATTGCATTTTCTGCTGCTTTCGTCGGTCGTAAAGTTCGCTAACAGTTTATTGTTGTGCTTGTCTATAATTGATTTTAAATTAGGCATACAGCTATAACTAACTTTCACAGTATTTCGGTAAAAGATTTTATTTAACTTATTGTTCTTAGGAAATAGTCTTTTGATTAGCAGTAGGAATTGTCTTCCGATGTTAGTTAATAGTTGTTGCCAGGATCAGTATTCTAAGAAGCTAGTGAAAATATTGACTGAATGAATACTTGAGCTGCTTACATAGACAACATAAGTTATTCATGGTTATAGATAGCTTGTCAATTGTTTTGTTGCTGACTGAAAGTTACACATTTAAGACTATCAGGTTGTTGTCATATGTTTGTATACTTCATTTGATAGAAGTCAGCAATGTTGTCTGTAAATTATCTACATGCACGAGTCCAACACTGCTTCTCTTATAACAGTTTGCTTTACTGCTCACATCTTGTATACACTTCATTCTGTTCTGTACGAATGTATCATACAATAATACAGTAAGATAACTATAACATACTTATTACAACTGATAAGAATTTGAGTTGGTCCTCACACACACGCGCACGCGCACGCGCACGCACACGCGCACGCACGCACATGCACATGCACACGCACACACGCGCACACACACACAATTTACTGATTGACTTGAGACCTATTTCAGGACTGTTTTTTCGATTAAGCACTACTGTTCCAAAAAAGATTCTGATAATGCTTTACTACTCTTTTATTGACTCTAAATTATACCATTCTATAGAATCGTGAGGAAATGCTTTTTGGGTTCACTTTAACAAATTAATTAAGTTTCAAAAGAAAATATTGCGTGTTATATATAAAAAAACCTTTTGGTTACCCAACATTTGATTTATTTCACGACTCTAAGATTTTGACTGCTGATAGAATGTATCATTACAAATCCCTTATCAGAGCACACAAACTGTATCATTCACAAACATTTCAAAAACCTTCACATTACAACACCCGATTTCAATCATCCTCACTTTCTACTCTTTTTTATTATTCATCTGCTGGTCAACAAACATCTAACTTTGTGATGTCTGCACTGTAGAATAAATTGCCAGCGTTGTTGAGATTAATAAAACCTATTAGTGAGTTTAAAACGGAAATAAAGCTCCACCCTAGCTCGGCTTGGTGAGCATCAGTGTCTACGCCTTATGCTGTCAACTTGGGCCTGCGACAGGTTAGCTCCGCTATTTCACACTGGTCCCATCATCTCTGCTTTTGTTTGATTCTTGATATACAATTGTTTGAAACTTTTCTTTGTTTTTTGTTCATATGTGTGTAATAGTATGTACTATATATTTGATGAAATAAATCACACAATCACTCACATACCAAACTACCAATGACATTACTGGATGTTCTATAACGCTATGTGTAAAGCAAGATTTTAAGCAAGTGTTTTCATAATGCTCTACAAATGTTATCCAATGATCGTTATTGTATCATGTTAGAACAATATCCCAAGAAAATTCTGCAAAATGTTGGGCAAAAATATTATCATAACATGCTGTAGAATGTTACAGAAAAGAACTTTGCTCAAAATAACATAGCTTTATTAGAAAAAATTGTTATTGGTTGTATTAGCAATGTTCCGTGAAAGTTACTTTGGAATGTTCAAACACAAAAGTCTATATGACATTGACATGCAATGTAACTAGAGCTTTACAGGGTGACTTCATTTTTACCTTCAAATGAAATTCTAGGCAATGTTACAGGAATCATATTTTGGAATGTTGAAGTGTAAATCTATACTTGTATTTCTCAAAGTTTGTGAATCTGTCTACATTCCAGCTATAGATATTGAAATATTGATATTAAAAAAGTGGATTTGAACTCACGACAAATGCACCAAAAAGTTTTTTATTTGGACGCTCTACTACTGAGCTTGAACAGCATATTGATCAGTGATGTTTTCATATACCGCATGCCCAATGTGCATGCTAATTATTTTAGCATGGTGCTCACGTGCTACAATTCCCCTGTTCAGAAATATTCTAGGACCTAAGTGTATGCAATGCAATGCTTATTTGTCTTCTTTTACTTAAGCTAATAATTTAATTCAAAAATAAAATTTTGCAATTTTTGCGCTGATTATATACGCTACCAAATGATATATGTTGCATTTAATTTTGGTAGTTTACACATTTGCTTTTTATTATGCATCTACGTTTAGTTTGCTACTAATTTATTTTAGCTGCTCAAAAGACTTTTTCCAAGATACGTTATGCTTTTTGGATTCTGATTTAGTACCTTGCGTTCCACAATCCTTAAATATGAACAAAATCTTTGTTGCATCAAAAATTTTACAAAAAATCTTTTATGTCCTTTTAAAGGTTTAAATAAAACATCTTTGTTTGCATGAATATTTTGAAATTTACTATTTAATGTTTTTTTAGTAGCGATATAGTACATGAACAAGCGCTAATTCTTTTCCTCAACAGGACAATACTGCGTTCGCTACACACACGTTTTACAAAAGTTCCTTTCGGTCCTCGCTTTATGTTTCAGCTTACACATATTTTCTTTTAAACCTAATCAATTAGTAATTCGTAATTAACTTCACATTTTAATGTAAGATAACCTGTTAGATTATCTGTAAGATTTACTGTGAGATTTATGATGTTAGACCACAAGTATTAGCTATTCCTCACTCTCTTATATTTACATACATTTACATACTTTGAGAAATATATATATATATATAATTGTCGCAGGTGTTGTGTATAGAAGTCTATGTGACGAGTATGGCCTTAATAAAAACCAGAACATTGGTGGGAAACTCCTGGTGAGGTCAATGAAAAGGATCGCTCTAAGATCCTCTGGGACTTCTACATCCGGACTGACAAGCATGTCCTAGCAAACCAACCAGATATAGTAGTGGTGGACAAGGAGAACAAGAAAGCTACTATAATAGATATAGCAGTACCTAATGACTACAATATAGACAGCAAAGAAAAGGTAGAGAAATATCTTCCTCTTGGAGAAGAGATTGAAAAATGCTGGGATGCAAGAACAACTGTAATCCCAGTAGTCATTGGGGCACTGGGCGCAATAACACCGGCGCATAAAATGTGGCTTGCCCAAATACCAACAGCAATCAACTCAGGTGAGTTGCAGAAAAGTGCGCTACTGGGAACAGCTAAGATCTTGAGGCGAGTGCTCAAACTCCCAGGTCTCTGGTAGGAGACCCGAGTTAGAGCAGAATTTACCACCCATACGGGGTATCCGGGGTGAGGAAACAATTTATATATATATATATATATATATATACATATATATAAGAGAATATATATATATACTCTTATGTTAATAGTAAAGATTGGAAACTAACTAATAATAACAATGATGGAAAAATGAATAATATTAAAACTGCAGACAGGATACTCCAACTATGTTTAAAAAAATGCAAGATGAAATAAAAACGATAACACAACAAACTTTAAAAAATTATATTATGCACTTCAAAAGTTATAAGAAATTTATAAATCTAATACGAAAATGTAATTCTAAATACCTATATATATATATATACCTACATATATATAAATATATATATACATATATATATATACCTATATATACATATATATACCTATATATATAGATATATATAAATATATATACATATATATATATATATATATATATACATATATATGCATATATATATATAAATACATATACATAGTATATATGTATATTTATTTACATATGTATTTATATATTATGTATATACATAGTATATAAATACATATATATAGTATATAGCACTCTTTTCTAGTGAACTGCAACCTTCTTCTTCATCAGTATATATATATTTATATATATATATATATATATATATATATATATATATATATATATATATATATATATATATATACTAGCTGTACTACCCGGGTAATAAAAAACGTCTTTGGACAGAAAATTTATTTGTATTTAATACATAACAACATTTGCCATCCTAACTAAAAACAACTGTAAAGGTTTTCAAATTTTGTCAGACAACTTTAAAACTTCATATCATGAAACAAATGTTCCTTGCAGGTCAAATAAATTAAAAAAAATAAAACCACTATAAAAGGATTTAGATGTAAAAGTAAAATAACTAGCAAGTAAAAACTAAATTGAGTCTGTTTTGCTTTGATTACATTAAGAGATGATTCGGTAATGATACAATTAATATAAACTGAGAAAACAAAATTAATATTCTGAATATGTTGAATTATTGAGAATAAATCTTGCATAGAAGTGTGGGTATAAAAAAGTTACTGTTCCACCAGCAGCTATCCATCAAAACTCTGAATACAACGATACGAGTACGCCAATACGTAAAAATGAGATATTGCAGTGTCTTTGTCTGTTCGAAGGTGAAAGAATCTAGAGGCCTTTCTACTTGAGATAATACAATTGTTTGCCTAAAATGAATTAACCTTTACAGCATTTTAGCTATTGAACCTTACGAAAAGCCGGAAATAGAGGCTCACAAAACTGCAAAAAAGGCATCATGTTTCATAGAACTAATGGAATTTAATCGCCAAATTCTATTATCGAGAGTGTCTATTGTTGATATCGTTTTGTCGAAAACAAATTAGCCCTAATACTGCGAGGACCTCGCAGTATTAGGGCTAATTTGTACTAAAGGTATTAAGTATTAGAATCATTTGAATCATTAGTACTTTGCTCTAATACTGCGAGGACTTCGCAGTATTAGGGCTAATTTGGGCATCGCAGAACAAATCATCGTGTTTCATAGAGCTAAAAGAGTTCATAGGGTTGTAATTATTATGTCATTTTAGTGTGAAAAAAATGATGTATACGTTATGTATAAAGAGTGAGCTATTGCATGAGCTTCTGTGGTCTCATGGTTAAAGCGTTAAACAATTAATCTGCATTTGTGATCTTTGTGAGACCAAGTCCAGCATAATGTGGAATTTTAAATCTAAAATCTTAATAACTACAGCTGGACATACCAAAAACCGAAAAAAGTACTTTGGGAAATATATAGAAGATACATGTATATAATGTATATATATGCAGTGAAACTTGGATAGCTCGCCCTCGGATAACTCAAACATAATTATGGTTAACACAAACAGTTTTGTTTGGTCTGTTCCCATGCAATGATAAATTGCTTTAGATAACTCAACCTTAACTTTGTTAGTTCAAACAGTTTTTTTGCCCAACGGCTACTAAGATGGTTGTTATCGCTTTAAAATATTACTTTATTTGAAGCCATAGAAGTAAACATCAACTATCCACAAAATATTTTTGTTAACGACTTTTTTAAAGGTTTGCAAAAAATCAAATTTTACCAAACATCTGCTTTGGGATATTCCTTCGAAAGCAAGGAGAAGCAAAGTAACCTTCGCATAAAATTTAAAAAAAATTGGCAAAATTGTTTGTTGTTAAAACACTCAAAAGAAAACTATGTCTTTTTTCTGAGCATTTCAACTACGATCAAGTTTTGCCTATTTTAATCTGAAAACGTCCTGGTAGTGACATCACCTAAAACAAACAAACAAATATCAAGTAATAGGAAAATATTTATGTTCTCATAACTTGAACCCTCTGATAACTCAAACACTTTCTCTCGGTCCCGTGAAGTTCAAGTTAGCCAAGTCTCGCTGTACATACATATATTTCTCAAAGTTGTTTGTATGTATATTCTAGGTTTGATTCTCTGGCTATAGATCTTAATACAGTGCACCCTTGAGATACCATTACCCTGATACACAATTTTTTCACGTTACGAAGTTTAACATCGTGAGATCTTCACCTCGCTATACAATTTTTATTTCACCATACGAATTCGAGAAAAGTTTCGCCCGAGTTAAATTTTGGCAGTTGGTGTGCTCATAACGCACGTCGAAATAACAAAGACGCTGAAATGCTGTTTACCGAAAACATTTTCACAATGTTTAGAAGAGACACAATGACCGACTTCGCTCAGGTCAGCGTTCCACCTGGGAAATTTTGTGAAAAGCACATAATCGAGAGTGAGTATTCATTTTTAGCGTTATAACCCCTTTACAAGACAAAAAAAAATTATTTCCATGACAACAGAGTTGGAGGTCATAAATAAATAGGAAGAATACGCTTGTATTCTTTATATTGCCAAGGAATGTGGTCACAATCAATCAACAATTGCAATTATTAAAAATAAGAAATTTGTTATAGCAAGCACAAGGAGCTTACGATTGACGACTTGAAGGAGTTGAAAGCAATACACAGGATGGAGAAGAGACATAAAAATCTACATCGGCAGAAAAGTGTTGAGTGTTAATTTACCGATTTGAACTGGTACATAAAAACAATACATATCATTATTTATCTTTTTTGTGTGGCATGTTTTTCGTGTTTTCTTCAAAAAATTTTATGTTTTATTTATTTCATTTTGATTTTATGTTTTATTTTCTTGTTTAACCATGTCTTTGCAGATGGGCCTGTTTTTTACTACATAAATATAAATCATCGTATGTATGTAACTCATATGTAACTAGCTACTCAGATAGTTGATGCATCCATATTACTTCCTAGACGTTGCTAAAACCATGCCCTTGAGGGTATAAATACGTACAAACTTCTGTATGTATGGTCAAATTGATTTTTGCGCACATTTCATTCAAGATAAACTACTGTACAGCCTTCTCTGAGTACTTTTACAGATGTTAGCTAGCTAGCAATTTTCTGCACTGCACCAGCATTTACAGTGCACGAGCAAGCATCTTCTTCAATAAATGATAATCCGCACTAAGTTAGCTTATTTTATTTGAGCACTCTCTGTACCAGCAGCAAAGCTGTGTCTTCCTGGCATTTTCTGATTTTTACGACCCAAAAATAAGAAACTAGATCAACAGATCAAGTCACGTTACTCTACAGGTATGTGCGTACACTACTGTATAGAAAATAAAATTTCATTTTTGATGGCCATTATATGGTCAAGTGTACGAGAAGCCGCTTTTGAGATTTGCAACGCACAGCTTTTACGGTCAAGTTAGGCTTTAAAAGGTTTTAACCAGACTTGCTAAATGCTATAGTAAAAACTGGGAAGCGAAAAGATTTTGGTGGCGGAAAGTTAAAATTTAGTGAAATAGTTAAAAATACATACTGAAACTCAGTTTTAATTAGCTTTGAATGTGTGTTTAGTAAGCTAAATACATTTGAAGTGAATTAAAAGCTTATGATGTATGTACGTCTTGATAGTAAGAATTCTTTGCCGTGGATACTGCATTTCGTACCCACATGATGTTGCATTTTACAGTTTTGCAGATCATAATCACTAGGTGCATTTAATACAATGTAGCTATTGTTGGTAACTATAGTTACTAAAGTTAATATACTATTTTGTTCCTAATTTTCAATATGTACAACATGTTTATAAAATTTTGGACAATTTTTACCATTGTTTATTGCAGGGGTCTCAAACTCAAATTGCTCCGAGGGCCAAGTGATGACTTTTAAAGTACCTCGAGGGCCGCATAGCCAGAAATTGTTTAAAATTATAAAAATTTAATAAACAAGACAACATAATAAGAACGTAGTGCTTTACAAACTTTCTAAAATCCATTTATTGCAAATGTAATGTAGTCAATTTAAGTACCGTATTTGGCGTATCTGTATTTGGTTAACTTAGGTTTCAGTCACTTTCTGTACTGACTGCTGACCTGGCAGCGTTTTGCGTCAACAAGGGCATCAATATTAGGCTTGATTTTATGAGAAGAAAACAATCTCAGTGTTGCTTGCAAATGTTCATTAGTGCGCTGTGACCTCAGTACAGACTTGTTAACTTTCATGGATGAGAAAAATTGTTCACATGCAAACGTACTGCCAAACATTGCAAGAATCCTTGCAGTAGCAGAGAGTAACCTTGGAAATTTTTCTCGTGAAAGAAATGTGTAGAATTCGGGTATCCCTACTTCTGCATATTTTTGCTTCAAGATAGTATCACACTGGAGTTCCACCAACTCCATTTGCAATTTTTCTGCAATAGCGTCAATTTCTACAGCAAACGGCGTCGAAAAAAGTTGAAATTGTGGCTCCAGTAACATAAAGTCTGCAAAACGCACATCAAACTGTTGAAGTAACTCAGACATCAAATCTGCATATTCTTTCAAGCATTTGGTCTCAACTTTGCCTAAGGAATTCAGAGTTGAGAAATGGGCCAAATTGCCCTCACCAAGTTGCTTCATCCACAAACGTAGTTTAACTCTGAAGGATTTCACACTGTCGTACATCTGTGTAATAATCTGTTGTTTACCTTGAAGCTTTATGTTCAGTGTATTCAAGTGATCCGTAATATCAGTTAGAAAAGCAAGGTTGTATTGAAATGTAGAATCAGTCAGTAAAGGAACTGCCTTATTTTTCATTGTCATGAATGAAGCGATTTCATGGCTAAGTGCAAAGAAATGCCTCAAAACTTTCCCACGACTTAGCCATCTTACTTCAGTGTGATAAATAAGTTCACCATACTCAGATTCCATATCTGCAAGAAATGAAGTGAACTGCCTGTGATTCAGCCCCCGAGAACGTATATAGTTGACTGTTTTAACTACTACATCCATCACCTCTTTCATCTGTAGGCTTTTACTACAAAGGGCTTCTTGATGCAAAATGCAGTGTACACTAGTGAAATTGATTCCTGCTGTTTCAAGGCTGTTTAATTTGTTTTTCACCAATCCAACAACACCTACATTTTGAGAACACATTGACGGTGCACCATCTGTGGCCAAAGATACAAGTTTATCCCGTGGCAAGTTATACTTCTTAATGCATTTTTCCAGGGCTTGAAATAAATCACGTCCAGTTGTAGTACCCTTCAATGGTAATAGTTTTAGGAATTCTTCTGTCACATTTAAATTGCTGTTCACACCTCTGATAAACACAGCACATTGTGTGGTATCTGAAACATCTGTGCTCTCATCGAGAGCAATTGAAAATGCTTCAAAGTTCATAGCTGTCTCAGTTAATTGTATCTCCACATTTGCTGCTAAATCTGTAATCCTGCTGGCTACTTTATTGGCTGACGAGCTTATGCCTTCAAACAGTTTCTTTTGATTTGGACATAAAATGTCACTTGCAGTTAAAAGACATTCTTTTATAAAAGAACCCTCTGTGAAGGGTCGTGATGACTTCGCTATCATCTCACTTAATGCAAAACTTACTCTCACAGAATCCTTGTTGGACTGGCTAATTTTGATGAAGAAACTTCTTTATTTGCATAATGCTGATTTAAGTTGAATAACTTTATCCTGTCTGACTTTGCCGGTGTACAAATATAAATCATCGTATGTATGTAACTCATATGTAACTAGCTACTCAGATAGTTGATGCATCCATATTACTTCCTAGACGTTGCTAAAACCATGCCCTTGAGGGTATAAATACGTACAAACTCTGTACGTACTTATATACAAGTTTGTATACGTACTCGTATACAAACTTTGTATACTCTACATTGAAACACTTTGTATACTCTACATTAAATCCCTTTGTATACTCTACATTGAAACCCCTTGTGTACTCTACATTAAAACCCTTTGTATACTCTACATTGAAACCCTTTGTATACTCTACATTGAAACCCTTTGTATACTCTACATTAAATCCCTTTGTATACTCTACATTGAATCCCTTTGTGTACTATACATTGAAACCCTTTGTGTACTCTACATTGAAACCCTTTGTGTACTCTACATTGAAACCCTTTGTATACTCTACATTAAAACACTTTGTGTACTCTACATTAAATCCCTCTGTGTACTCTAAATTGAAACCCTTTGTATACTCTACATTGAAACCCTTTGTGCACTCTACATTGAAACCCTTTGTGTACTCTAAATTGAAACACTTTGTATACTCTACATTGAAAACCTTTGTATACTCTACATTAAATCCCTTTGTGTACTCTACATTGAAACCCTTTGTTTTCTCTACATTGAATCCCCTTGTGTACTATACATTAAAACCCTTTGTATACTCCACATTGAAACCCTTTGTATACTCTACATTGAAACCCTTTGTGTACTCTACATTAAATCCCTCTGTGTACTCTACATTGAAACCCTTTGTATACTCTACATTGAAACACTTTGTATACTCTACATTGAAACCCTTTGTGTACCCTACATTGAATCCCTTTGTATACTCTACATTGAAACACTTTGTATACTCTACATTAAAACCCTTTGTATACTCTACATTGAATCCCCTTGTGTACTATACATTAAAACCCTTTGTATACTCTACATTGAAACCCTTTGTATACTCTACATTGAATCCCCTTGTGTACTATACATTAAAACCTTTGTATACTCTACATTGAAACCCTTTGTATACTCTAAATTGAAACCCTTTGTATACTCTAGCTTGAAACCCTTTGTATACTCTACATTGAATCCCCTTGTGTACTATACATTAAAACCCTTTGTATACTCTACATTGAAACCCTTTGTATACTCTAAATACTCTTTGCCACCATATTTCGGTTGGCTTCGTCATATTTCACACGGTGCATTGTTTCGTAGTGTCGACGCACATTGAACTCCTTCAGAACCGCTATCGTTTGCTAACAAACGAAACAATGAATTTTATCGCTGACTTCAGTCACAAAATATAAATCCTCACATCTGACTTGAAAAACTCTCTTTTCATCTGCGAGTTTTCTTTTTTTCGAAACAGAAGACATGGGCACTTGTTTTAAAAAAATATAGTAAAATCAAAATTATACAATGCAATCAACAGTGAGCGATAATAAACCGGATGTATGCTTTGAGCGCTACACGGAACTCAATGGAAAGACTACGAATAAATAAGTAGGTAAGATTTTCTCCTGGTTAAGATGGCGCTTTTGCAAAAGTTCAAACACCGACAATAGAAATGTGTCGCGGGCCGCATTAAATGCCTTTGCGGGCTGCATGCGGCCCGCAGGCCGCGTGTTTGAGACCCCTGGTTTATTGCATTGTATAATTACAATGGTTTCTATACAATTACAATCTTACAATTTTTTCACTATACAATGCCAACCTTGGAACGAATGAACATCCTATATCGAGGGTGCACTGTATCTTGGAATAATGATTCCATACCGGAGAAGATTTGATCTCAGACCCAGCCATTTGCCAGTCTGACGCCCTACCAACTAGACTACCAAGATTCAATTTCTAGCTTGCCAATATAAGTCAGTATATGAGATAAAATACCGAACGGATTTGCATACGACGCAGGTCATAGCATAATGACATGATAACCTGTTCACTCACATTTTTATCGTGCATTTACACTGGCTGACACCGAGTCTAGGTGTCGGCCTCAATACCTCGACTCAGACTAATACCTCAGACATTTCACGTATCGGTGCCAACACCGACTCCCCCTTTGCATTGCAATGATCGAACTATTTTTGTTGGTACCAACAGCCAATCACAGCACTTCATCGTTCTGACCCTCACCCGACCACGCGAAGACGAGGACACATAAAAATCAACACTTGATGAGGAAAATTATATACTAGTACTACACTACTACTGCTGCTGTGGCTGCTTCTACTACTACTACCGCTAGAAGCGCCTACTGTATGCCGAATGGAGTCTTCTGGTGACGATGAGATTTTGTTGATGGCAGGATTGGCTGCGGCGGCTCTGACAACCTGTATGATGGAGGAGGAAGAACAGGTTTGTTTGATATAATATTTATTTTATTGTTGTTGTTGTTTGTTGGTAGTAGCAGTAGTAGTAGTACTAGTTATTAGTTATTGTTTTGTGTGTGTACACAAGGAGCTTTTTGGTGTACGTTTGCGTGTCACGACTGCTATTAACATACATACCAGTCTAGTCTACTACTATTTATTTATTTAAATAATATTATTATTATTACACTCACTACTATAATATAACTGGTAATGGTTTTCAATAGCTTCACTGAGATCAATTTTCGGTGATGGCTGGTACCAAGAATGTTGGTCAAAGTGTGAGTGTGTTTAATGATGATATTATTCCGTCATTTAGTGGTCTCAATCTTTTCATGTGTTTTATGCGGGTTTAAAGTTTAATGAGAATCCTAGCATCTGATTGGCTGATGAGCGTCCGATTTGTCGGCACAACCGTGCACTGCTGGGTTGCACCGACACCGATTTTCAGATCGGTGCTGACACCGATCTCTCTGTTCACACCTACCTACGCCGACACCGGCTCATCAAATTTGTCGGTGCTCAACAAAATCGGCCAGTGTAAATGCACCATTAAACTAATAGCAAGAGACTCTGACTACTTCTCATTGTTTATATGACAAACACTTCTCTCATGACATGTTGTTTAAAAAGTAGAATGACAAATGTTGTTATATGTGAAATGCAAATCAATTTTCTGTCCAAAGACTTTTCCAATACTCGAGCAACACCGGGTTGCACAGCTAGCATACATATATACATGTATGTCACTGTACAACAAATGAGTATGCATGCAGAGAACGCGTGCGGGGTATGACTGTGCTGCAATGATCCAGTCAGGCTTCTTCTATATGCTTCTTACCATAATAGGCTTCACCTTCTGCTTATCCCTTTCAACCATCTTCCTTTATGATGTAATTTGTGTACATGACTTGGCTCTCGCAGCTAAACCATAATGTGGCGGGTTCTACTGAGCTGAGTATAGCCAAGGTAACTGAGCTGACTTCTTTGTTCAGAACCACTGAGACGACCCTAGGCATTTTGTCCAGATTCTGTTAGCCTAGCTTGCTATGACGCAATTGATCGGATTAAAAAACATGCTGGTAGTTTGCGACCTTCCAACCTGAATGCTTGGTGTTTATGTCCCTACAGTCATTAATTAATTATTATGAGCCGTAATTTTTGTACTCAGCTATGAAAAGACTGACTCAGTTAAAGACTGTTGGTTCTAGATAGTTTACCTAGTCTATCAGGTATTATTCATGATTCAACTTTACTTTTTTGCTTTGTAAAAATGTCATTATGACGTCAGCAACTTTTTATTTTATTTTTTAAGCTCTGCTTTTTAGATATAAGGCTCCAACTTCTCTGTTCAATATTGCTTTTCAGTCAAACTGGACTCTCTTTGGCGGTAAGCTAATTAACGAAAAAGTGTGCATAATTTCATTAATGACAAGGGAAATTTAGAGCTAAAGTAAATGTTTTAACCTGCAGCAACAATTGATAAAAGTATAAATGGTTTTTAAATAATAAAATATAGCTGCCTGTTTAGTGCATTGCAGTTTAACTAGTTTTAAGCCTTGATATATTATGAGCAAAAGAAAAGCCCCTTCAATTTTCAGCTATCTTACTAATTTGTACATAAAATGTATGAAGTACTTTCTTTTTTCCATGCTACTTTCTTTCTTTAAAGGACAGCAGAAAGGGGAATTTTGGTATTCATGGCATTTCGGTAATTTATTCAGTTATACACTTAACCTTTGTGCAAAAAAACTTTACATAACTAGCATAACTGAAATATCTTATTTTTTATAACCCGCAAATTTATCACCAATTAACCTGGTAATTTATATACGAGTAAATATAACAAATCTTTCAAAATCTTTTTTTACTTTTTTTACAGAGTTATTATACATGTTGTAGAATTTGGAGCAAAAACATTCAAAATTGCCCAATTTTGGAAATCAAAGTTAGCTATGCATTTAAAAGAATATCCAGATCTAGAACCACTCTGAAATAGATCAACAAATCTTGTTTAACTTTTTGGTGGGAGAGAGTGTCCGGAAAATGTCTGAAAGTCGTGTAAACTTTTTGACAATTCAATAAAATTGGTATTCTATGGCCATACAATGCTCGAGCTGACATTTACTGGATGGCTTTGGCTGGATTGCTTTCTATTTAGGTAAAAATTACTTAATTTAGAACTTAGCACAAAATTCCTATTAACACAGTTCAATAATTGCCCTTCCTCTGTAGCACATCCCCATAAACACAGTTTGAACCGGGGTTGTAGAGCTCCAACCTTTGTATTTATTCGTATGATTTGTTAGAATACACTTCTATAAGATTTTAAAATTACTTTCACCTTGCTCAGTAGGAAAGAAGTAATCAAAATAATCTACCGATTAAATATCACCAGATGATGTGAAGTAGGACAATGAGTGAGAGGAGAAATTGTAGAGTAATGAAGGCTTGGCACCACTTAAGTCGGGGAAAATTCTTTCCAACCATTATAAGGTTGGGTGATTATGTATGCTTCTAGGTCTAGGTCTAGGTAAAACTCGAGCCTTTAGACCCCGCTCGCGGGTAAAAGAAGGCCTTCAAAATGTCTGTCAAAAATTCGATAAAATTTCATGGCTTTCCTCGCAGGTTGCGGGAAGTCCTGGGCATAAAACTATATTGATAAAAACTCGAATTTGACTCAATGGCGGGGGGTTCCCCGTTAGTTGTTGACCTTGTATTATGATCATGAATTGTATCTTGTAAATGCTTAAAACTATCAACAAAAGAACTGTGCTTGCTATTTGTTAAAATTTCTAGCATCAATGTCATGCGAGCATTCTTACGCCTTGCCTCCAACAGCTCTAGATCCAAAAACTGCCTTGCTTCCGTAACACTCTGTTTTCCCCTCAAATCTGAAATAAAACGCACAGCCCTTCGCTGCACATTCTCCAACGATGTTATCTGCCTAACTAAATGAGGGTCCCATACCTCACCTGCATATTCCATTATAGGTCTACACAAGGTGAGGTATGCAACCCTCTTCACCTTTCTGGGGGCCTTAAAAAGCACATGCCTCATCATACCCAACCTCTGAGAAGCCTTTGCCGTCACCGAATCAATCTGCAAGTCCCAACTAAAATCACTAGTAATTTCAACTCCAAGATATTTAAAAGCTGATACATTCTCTAACGCTATTCCTCCTAAAAAATAATCCACAGAACTATCAAGACCGTTCTTACCAAACCTGACTATTTGACACTTATCAGTGTTAAACACCATACCCCAATGCTCAGCCCACCTTTCCAACAAAAACAAATCTTCCTGGAATTTCTGGGAACTATCTAAGCTGTTAACCGGGCAATAAAGAAGGGCATCGTCCGCAAAAAGTCTTATTGTCGATGTCTTTATAATGCTACAAATGTCATTAATGTAAACTAGAAAAAGAGAGGGCCCCAGCACGGAACCCTGAGGAACACCAGAAGTTACTGCAAGAGAACCAGACGCTGCTCCCTCCACAACCACTCTCTGCATTCGGTCTGCCAAAAAATGTGCTATCCATCTAACTACTGCTGAGTCAATACCAATAAATAACAGCTTTTCAATTAAGAGACCGTGAGGTACTCGATCGAAAGCTTTCGAAAAATCCAACACTGCAGCGTGTACCGAGTCATTTCCATCCACCATTTTCATAATGTCATCTACTGTTGTGACAAGTTGGGTAGTGCATGAGAGACCCTGTCTAAATCCATGTTGGTTTGGGTTGAGCGTTACATTAAGATGCTGATTAATATTGCTTAGTACTATATGTTCTAAAAGTTTGCATGCAATACATGTAAGTGAAACTGGTCTAAAATTACTAGGGCTGTCTCTCGAGCCTTTTTTAAAAATTGGTACTACGTTTGCCGCCTTCCAGATATCAGGCAGCTGGCCAGTATTAAGAGAATGTTGAAAGATAAGAGCTAAAATCTGACTAGTGACCACCACATCAAGACTGAGGTCCTCTTTCCTCAGCTGGTCAGGGCCTGGGGCCTTTCCGGTCTTCAGACCAATTAACAATTTCCTCACCCCCTCACTAGTAATTGTAATCGGACAGTTCCCTTCAGCCCAAAGCGGCTCTGAGTATGAACTGCTCCCAGAAAAAACACTCTGAAAATACTTGTTAAAAATCTCTGAAGTCTCAAAAGCTGATTTACCCTTAAAAATAACAGAGCCATGGCAGCTCTTCCCACTCTTCCTTCTATAAAATGAATAGAAAGGCTTGCTATCTCCCAAACTCAGTGGTTTGAATAATATTCTATCATAGTGGTCATATTCCATTTTCCTAAAGAGCTTTTTGTTTTGGCGCCTAGCCTGTTTGTACTGTTGTAGGTCTGTGTCCAGGCCACTTTTCTTGAATTTATCATACAATTTTCTTTGCGATCTTACACATTTCCTGGCAGAATCATTAAACCATACGGGCTCGTCTTTGTTTCTGATCTTTTTTGTGCATTTAGGTACATAGTTACTGACTGCTTCTTTCAAGTCCGTTTCAAAGATTTGCCATGTTGTGTTTATGTTTTCTTCATTTTGAATAGCGTTTGACACTTTAGAAAGTGTTTTCTCTAGAGCCAGAGTGATAGCTTCAAAATTTGCCTTAGCGTATATTTTAAAAGAATCATTATGCTTACTATTTGGCCTAAATTCCCTGATTTTTATATTTATGCCTACCATGTAATGGTCACTTAGTCCAGGATTGATCACATTCAAATCTGTAAAAAGGCTGTCATTATTAGTAAGGATTAGGTCGAGTGTATTGCCAAGTTGGTGTGTAGGCTCAGTCACGAGTTGGGTCAGGTGATGGGATAGCAGACTGCTCAAAAAAGATTTGTGAAGTGTTTTGTTGTGAGATCCAGAACGAACTTGACCTATAATCCAGTCTATGTCAGGCAAGTTAAAATCACCTGAAACAAATATAGTAGATTTAGGAAATCTTGACACTACTTGTCCCAGTAGATCGTCAAGTGGATCAATTGTTTGTCTGATAAAAGACGGTGGGATGTAAAGGCACAAAATTATCAAATCTAGGCCACTATCAACGCATTCTATTTTTACACAAACTACTTCTATTGGAAAATATGTACCCTCTAAGTGGATCTGGTGGTGATTAATACATGGTGAAAGGACAATCATAACTCCTCCGCCATGGCAATCTCGATCACATCTATAAATACACTTTTGCGATGAGCTCAAAATCATTTCATTATTGAAAGACGAATCAATATGTGTCTCTGTAATGCATAGTATATCATATTCCGATGCTAAAACTTCTATTTCATTCAGTTTACCCTTCACTGACCTTGCGTTTGCTAAAAGAAGGCTTATTGGTCTACTTTCACTATTTTTTTTTTGATTATTTTGTAACGATTTGTAGAATTTTCTGCTCTGATTTTCTTTAACGTCTGGTATAACTGAAAATCCTCCTCTCTTTCCTCTTTCGACATATCTAGCTTTGCAAAAATACCCCCCTTCTTAAAGCTGTTGATTCTTCTCACTATTTCCCATTTGTCTTCCTTAGACTCTGTGCATATTTTGATAGGTCTTGGTTTCTTATCTTTCAAGTCAGATTCTTCACTTATCCTACCTAGCCTATACATGTTCTTCTTTTCAATTACTTTTGAGAGATGACATTCTGAAAAGAGCTTGTTTATTTCTTCAACAGTTTCCTGTTTGGTGTTGAACTCTTGGAGTCCAAAAAGAATCAGGTTTTTGTCTCTAGCTTCTTTCTGTTCGTTTTCATTTTTCACAAGTGTTTGTTTTGCAGCACTAACAAGAACTTTTGTGTTCCTTTCGATATCTTGTACTGCTGCTGCATATGTTTTTTTTATAGCCTCAACTTGAGGTTCAAGACTACCAATAACCAAGGACTTGATTTCATCCAAACTTTTCTCGATATTATCTAGCTGGGGATTACTTTGAACAAAAACTTCTCCCTTGCTGCATACCTTACAGGCCCACTTGGCACCTTTAGGCTCCAGCCTCGACAGCAGCTCAGCTTCCTCTTTGCTCAAACTAGCACATCTATAGTGAAACCAAAACTGACAAAAATCGCATTGAATTAAATTATCTACTTCATCTTTCAGTTTGTTTTTACATTTACCACACTGACTATCCAACTGAATCAAACCACTGCCTCTGGAAGTCTTAGCCTTAACCATTCTATCACTGAGATTTAATAAAACAAAATTAAAAATCAGGACTTTAAAATAAAACAAAGAGTTGTCCCACTCAGTGTCTACCACTAGTCACAGCAGTGCCTGAAGCGGCCAAGCTGCCTTCATTTTCTGTTTTCTCAGTAGTAGTAATTTGTGTATTAAAGCTAGTAGAAGAGATTTTGATTGGAATGGAGTTGCTAATATGAGGCACTTTCTAGTATTCACAATAATAGCACAAGCAAATATAGCAGTACCATGGTCTGAACTACCATCTATCATGACTTTTCTCTATGAAGATAGCGATAAGTAGAAGATGGTGAAAAGCGATAAGCAGGAGACGGAGCTTCCTGCTTATCGCTCTCCGCCATCTTCCTTTGTGATGTAACTTGTGTAGGTGACTTGACTTGCAGTTAAGCTATGATGTGGCTGGTTCAGCTGAGCCAAGTGTAGCCCAGGCACCTGAGCTGACTCTTTTGTCAAGAACAACTGGAACGATTCTAGTCATGTCGTCTAGATTATTTTAGCCCAGCTGGCTATTACGCAATAGCTCAGCTAATAACACACACCAGTAGCTTTAGGCCTTCCAACCTGAACGCTGATTGTTTATGTCCCTACAGTCATTAATTAATGAATATGAGCCACCTTTGTCATAACCAGTTATGAAGAGACTGAATCAGTTGTAGACTGTTGGTTCTAGATAGAACATACCTAGTTTATCAGGTATTATTCATGATTTAGCTTTACTTTTTTGCTTTGTAAAAATGTCATGTTGACATCAGCAACTTGTTATTTTATTTTTTAAGCTCTACTTTTTAGATATGAGGCTCGAACTTCTCTGTGCAATATTGCTTTTCAGTCAAGCTGGACTCTCTCTGGCGGTAAGCTAACTATCCATTAAGTGTTTATAATCTTGTTAATGAAAAGAGAACTTTAGAGCTGATGAATATGTTTTAACCTATAGCACCAGCTCGATAAAGGTGTAAAAAGGTTTTTTGATAATAATGTATGGCTGTCTGTTCAGTACATTGTAGTTTAACTAGTTTTATGTCTTGAGATATTATGAGCAAAAGAAAAGCCCCTTCAATTTTCAGCTTTCTTGTCAACTTGTGCATAAAACGTATGAAGTACTTCATTTTCTTTCATGTCTATTTCTTTTATATTAAAGGGAAGCAGGAAGGGGAATTTTGGAGTGTATAGAAACACAACTCGAGGAAACCTAATTGAAACCTGGAATGAAACAACAGCTGTTAGTGCGAAAGTTTGCTCCATTCAGTGTTTGTCAACTCTTGAGGATAACTGCTACTCTTTTGATTTCAATGAAAGGAGCAGAGTTTGCAAAATCTCTCATCTTCCTGCTGTGGCATGCAATGAAGTTACAGCTCTCTCATCTTCTGTGTATAATCGGGTTTCTTCATCGTCAGCATATGATGGTAACTAGAGAATACTCATTATATTTTCATTCCTAAGCTAGTCTGCTGCTTTTTTCAATAAACAAAAATATGAACTACCACTTCCCACAAAGTTAACAAATGCGGAACTTTCTGAAACTTTTGAGCAAAATTTGAAACTACATGTAAATACCTGCAATTAAAATAGCAACTTAAACTCTTGCAACTATCAAAATGCCGTCTATTTTAAAATGACCTACCAAAACATACTCTAGTCTTTTTGGCAATTTTACGCATGTGGTAATTGTTAATTTGGGAGGAATGCTTTCTAATACATATATATTTTAACTCTCTGATAAATACCTCTGATATAAAATAATAATAATAAAATATAAAACATGATATATACCTTCCTTTTTTATTGTCAATAGCTTTTTACTTACCATCTTAGTAATAATTGGATGTAGATTAATTGATGTTTTCTTTTTCAAGCCAATTGCTTGTGTGGAGCTAACCCTTTTTCTGATGCAACGACATAAAGTTGTTTACTGGTTCAGTAGAGAAACAACCTAAACATAATTTTGGAAAAAATCATTAAGCTTTTGCCTAGCAACAACAAAAATGCATATGAACGCTATTAGGTTAAAAATATTTACGTTAAAATTTTTATCTTTGAATCACGATGTAAAGCTATTATCTGAAAAGCATTTCCTTTTGCTACAAGCCATTTAGTTTTGCAAGCGATTGGACTTTTGAGACAAATGAATAAAACCTTTGTTTGATCCTGTTGTGGTCAGTAATTGTTTGACTGATCATTAAAGTAATAATTCGAGTGAAGGTAGTGATACCAACTTTAAAATCTCCGAATATGTAGAGAATAGTCATGATAGATGGTAGCTCAAATGAAGATAATGTTAAATCTAATCATGCTATTGTTGGGACAATTAGAAAAATGCCACATAATGACAACTTTAATACAATTAACATCGCATTACACCCCAAATACACCCTAAAAACACCAACTACTACTACTGAGAGATCAACAATGAAGCATACATAATCACACAATCTTTTACTGGTTTGAAAAATGTTACTGACTTTGGTGGTGACAAGCCTTCATTACTCAACCATTTCTTCTCTCACTCATTGCCCAACTTCAAACTGCCATCTAGTGATACTTATATGGTAGAGTATTTTAATTACTTACTCTTACTGAGCAAGGTGAAAGTAATTTGTGAAAACTCGTAAAAGCATAATCTATTAAGTAATACGAGTACATACATACACAGATTAGAGTTCTGCCACCTTAGTCCAGACTACAATTATGGGAAAGTGCAACAGTGGGGCAATTATGAACAATTATTGGAGTCTGTGTGAGCAATGGTTTTATGAAAAGCTCTAAACAAAGTAACTCTTACTTAAATAGAAAGCATTCCATTCCAAGCTATCCAGTAAATATCAGCTCAAGCAATGTATGGTCAAAGATAACCGAATTTATCCATTTGTCAAAGTAATTACACGATTTTCAGAAATGTATTGGAGACTCTTGCTTAGCGAAATGGTGAAACATAAGATTTTTTGATTTATTTCAGATTGGTTCTAGATCTCGATACTCTTTTAAATGCCTATCTAACTTTGGTTTCCAAAATTGGGCAACTTTGAATGTTTTTATTTCCAAATTCTACAATAATAACTCTGTCAGACAGGTACAAAAATATTTTGAAAAATTTGTTACATTTACTGATAGATGAATTACCAGGTTAATTGGGGTTTAATTTGTTTGTTATACTAGATAAGGTATTGCAGTTATGCTAGCTGTTCAAGGTTATTTTTGGCTAAGATTAAGTGTATCACTGTAGATAAATAAATTAGCTAATTAGAATGATATTTTCTGCCATAAAGTTATAGGAAAGATGTGTTCGAAAACTATCACAGAACTAAAAGCCTGATGAAGACTATTATATACACCACTTTGGATGACTATGTAAATAAAATAGAGTTGGCCACAGTCTACATGTTTATATGCTTGAAAGGGAATGCTAAAGTACAGATGTTACAGCAACTTTTGCCAGATCATGTCGTCAATATATTGCTTATAAAAGTATAAACGTAAAACACTTTATCAGAAGTCTCAAGGACAACACCGCCTTTCATCTCATACTTTCAGATGTTGATAGAGGTAAAAATAAGAATAGAGCTTGTGGCCAGAAACTTTGTGTGAACACTAGAGGAAATGTCTCTTGCAGTTCTGGCAGTCTGATGTTAGAGGACATGGTGGAACTAGTACAGACATGCAAGAGTATGTATGCAAATATACTAGATGTAGATTTGGTTTATTTTTAAAAACAGTTGAAGTGAAACTAATTGAAGATGTTACTCATGAGAGTTAAAATAGGAATCTGCTTACAACTTTAATATTACTGTCATATTATAGACACAGGTAATACGTTGTTTTGAAGGTTTCATTTGAAATGAAACAATGAACTAGTGGTTTTTGTCAAACAGAATTTATTAGTGAGCTTAAGGATACGGTGTGAGAATGACATATTTTGATACTTTTTGGGTCAATATGTCAAAATGGCGCAAAATCTCTAAAGGTTTTTGTAGTCAATGATCGTGTATGTTATGTAAAGCGTTATTTCCTCCTTTAAACATTTTTATCTTATTTTTTAACAACATAATGCAGACCTTTGACTTTTCCTTTCACGTAAAATCAATACGTTAAGAGAATGTCTAGAACATACGCTAATTTTTGCAAAAATTTGAACTGTTCTTTTGTTTTCTCTTTTGAAAATATTGCATAATAGTTTTGGTCCTCATAGCAAAAATGTTTAAAATCTGCTTTTAGTCTTGGTTTCACTGTCAAAAGTCATAGACTGGGCAAAGTAAACATTGGGTTAGAATATGAGTGAAAATTTGGACTATCACTGAGTGCTCCTAGGTGATATTTTGGTAAAGATTTTGATGGTTAGTCATGGAAAAGAAGCCAATAGGTTAAGTTGATTATTATCAATTGACTTATGTTAGTTTTGTTGAGTTCTATGACACGTCACCGACTCTAAAACTAATATGCGATGACCCAATATGGTCAATATAAATTTGTAGCTTTGTTCGATGCACAATTATCTGAAATAAACATGAACACATCATATGCATTACAAAATGTTTGAAAAGTAGGTTAATTAAAATATTAGTCCTTAGCCAGGAAACTCAGGCAACTTTATATCAAATTCAAAAGTTGAAAATATAACATACTGCAATATAACACAATGTAATTTATGTAAGGCATTATAATGGAATGTGATATAATTTAATAAAACAAAATATTGAATAATATATTATTGTATATCATAATATGACAATATATAATGTTAAGCACCAAAATATGTTTTAATATAATAAAACACATTACTATGTAATGAATCATAAGTGTGATGGAATATCGTGTGATATAATATTGTTAAGGCAAAGCATTGTGACCAGGGCCATAGCGACAGGCATCCTGGTCACCATGGTTGTAGTACCAAATCTTTAAAATGTCGAAAAAGGCCCGGCGATCGCTAGGTCACTCGAGCTACCGAGAGACAACCGAAAGACTGAGAAGAAGCTGA
Organism: Watersipora subatra; assembly: GCF_963576615.1. NCBI lineage: Eukaryota > Metazoa > Bryozoa > Gymnolaemata > Cheilostomatida > Watersiporidae > Watersipora > Watersipora subatra. The sequence goes on from NC_088717.1 coordinate 10,801,740, forward strand.
GAAGACATTGAAAAAAGAAAACGAGCGTAGGAAAGAAAAAGGAAAAGGGGCGGAGCCTAAAACAAAAGTAAAAGTAGAAAAGGAAGAAGATTCGATCATTTTGCAGTATGCAGAGATCAATTCATTTTGAAGTTTCGATCATTTTCAGTATGCAAAGATCAATTCATTTTGAGATTCGATCATTTTGCAGTATGCAGAGATCAATTCATTTTGAAGTTTCAATCATTTTCAGTATGCAGAGACCAATTCATTTTGAGATTTGATCATTTTGCAGTATGCAGAGATCAATTCATTTTGAAGTTTCAATCGTTTTCAGTATGCAGAGATCAATTCATTTTGAGATTTGATCATTTTGCAGTATGCAGAGATCAATTCATTTTGAAGACTCGATCATATTGCATAGCAGTATGCGCCCCTCACTGCATGCTTTGAATGTGGCTTATTGCCTACCAGGCATGTGAACTTGAATATTTATTTAGTAAATATATATATCATTGGTAATTAACACTTGGTGTTGTTGTTTGATTTCCTTGTAGAAAGTAAAGGGAACTGACAATTATCTTTACAATATTGTATATAATGCCATATTATGATACATAAAAAATTTAATACAATCAGTTTCATGAATTGTCTTATGCAGAACTCTATACTATTTTTGTATTTAAACTTTTATATCTACAACAGGATAAGTTTATGGTTCTGCTTTTAGTGGTTTTGGAAGTATTTTTATTTTAGAATGCACATATATATATATTTCTGTGCACAGGTAATGTGACTGCACTCCTCTCAGCACAGTATAATGATAACTATAGAGCTGAGAATGCTATAGATGGGCGTAAAGAAAAGATCTGGACAAACATTGCTGTGTCTACAACTCAGCATTCTCCTTGGATTCAACTTGACCTATCAATTTCTCACTGCATTCACATCATTAAAATCTTCAAGCAAGTAATGGGCTGGTCAACAGGTAAAAACAGCTGTCACAAGCCATAGGTAACAAGGTCACAAGCCGAATGTGCTATTTGCCAACTATTACTTACTAGTTGTGGTAAGGCATATATGCGTAGGCTTTGGCTGTTACTGTGTCGTTACTATAATGCCAGAGTTAGTCTGCTAAATCATTTATATGAATCAAAAGCTTTTTTGACATAAATAAATCTATTAATAATGCTGCAGTAACAGGAGAACAGGTAGCAGACAACTGTAAATCAACAGAAATAAGTCTCAAAGGCTACTTCTAAGACTGAGCAAAACAAACCTATTTAGGTCAACCAGAAAGAAGATCTTTGAAATGGTTTATGAAAGATAATTTTACTGTTAGGAATCCGGCTGAGCATCTAAGAACATAAATATATTGACATGGTTTAAAGAAATTTGTATGTTTCTGCACATTGAAGTACTATTTACATCTAACACAGCCGCCATAATTAAATATGCCAGACTCTATTACCACAAGTTAGCAAAATCAATTAAAATCTGTATCATTATAACAGTGATGTAATTTCTCTGTCAAACAGTCTGTAACTAGGCAGCTGTTGCTAGTCTGCTGATAATCTTAGAAACCAAAGAACTGAACAATATAAAATTGATATCAATATGCAAAGCATTAATAATCAATTATGAATGCTACTCAGTACAGTAATGTTTCTGTGCAGGGCTTTAAACCTGTTGTTGTTTAAATGTTTTTACGCTTTGCTGTAAGAGTAAAAACTGTTTCACCATTCTTACCACTTGATTATGCAGATGGAGATCTGGCTAATCTTAGAGTTACAATCGGAGAAACTGAGAGTGACTTGACTGATGAAAGGGAGAAGCACTTGTGTGCTTACTATGATGGTCAGCCTCCGGGAGAAGAGTTCACCATGACTTGCACTGAGAGACTCTACGGGAGATTTATCAGAGTAACTGCCGCTGGAGTTGCCAATGAACTGAGGCTTCGCGAGATTGAGGTGTTTGGCTGGTAGTGGTCATAAATATTTTTTGCCTTAAAGAAAATTCAAATCTGCCTAACAGAGTTTGATCTTTTTACTGCTTTTTACCGAACTATTCAAACATGCTTTGATATTCAAGTCTCAGGAGAATAAATGGTTAATTTCTATGTGACATTTTATAGAGAGTATAACTGGCAGGTCTCATGCATTCATATTGTGTTTCGAATGATATTTTGAACTCTATATGTATTGAAAATCACATAATGCTTTTATAAGCTGATGGGATAATGCTATAGTAAAGACAGTTTGAAATGTTCGGTTTGAACTTTTTAAAACTCTGATAGATAAGTCTTATACATGTAAGTGTGGTATTATTTGAGACTGAGCATATGCTGCAATTGGGCTGAATCTTATATATTACCTTTAATGTTGCTAACAAAATACTGCTGTTTTTGTTTTTTGTTGTCTTGCTTGTAATATAATATTCATTTGAGCATTTCACTGTTTAAGTATAATCATAAATAATATAAAAGTTGAACGATAAGAAGAAAATCAGTTAATAGTATATTGTGCGGTTTATGACCCATTCAATATTTCAATCTCCTTTTTGATTGTTTTCCACCCATAGAATAAATAGGCACGTCTTTACCACTTTTGTTACTGCAGGCATTGAGAGACCCAATGATATATAAGTGATGGCAAGAAATCATCACATGCAGTCTATTATTACTTTGAGAATTTGCAGCAGATTATGCTAAAAACAGAAGTTACTTAGAGAGGATTTGGCTATGACAAAAGATAATTGTGGCGCAATATTTAATTGTATTAAAATTCAGCTACCCACTGCAACCTCCAAAGCATTTTATTATACAACTGAAACACGATGTTCTTTCAGCCTCTACAACTAAATATAAAATCTACAAGTCCAATCTGGTTGTTAACCGGTCTAACTATATGTACTATCAAGGAATTGGCCTTACAATGATTTCTAGTGTTTGTGTAAATAATTATGTACTATATTACCTATGAATATATGGAATACAAATATATTTGTCAGGTTGATAGACCTGATTAATATCATAGCAAACTATGTACCATCCAAGAATCATTATCAAAGACTAAATAATCCCCCGACCACACGAGCGGAGCGGAAGTGTGGGAGTTTTTATGATAAATGCATGTGATGTGCGCACAACTTATGAAAATTATTCATCAACAATGAGACGAACCCTCGTCAAGAAATTTCATCAAAAAATTTAAGCATCGGAATTTAAAGTCGTTAAAGTATAAAAACGATACAAAACACATTTAAACCTATTTAAATATGTTACCAAGTCTTTGTAAACCTACGATAATATTTTAAAACTTATCCATCTGATCGGATTATACACAAATAGACAGATTAATTTGAACGAAAATTGCCACAAAAAGCTTGAAAAGCTCGGTTTAATAAAAGTTAAGACCGAAAATTGAAACGCCAATAAAGCCGTGCGACCGATTGTAGAACTATTTAGCAGTGCGCATTTCACAAAAAAACGGTGCTCATTTTATCAGTCTATGGCATTTTTTACTTGTAATCGAATTTGTTCGAAGGTTTCTGTAATAAACGTAGACCGTTTGAGGCATAGACCGATTTACAGGTACGAAATTGTGGTACACAGTTTATCAGCCTGTGTTTTTTGTCCAATCACCGAAGGTTTCATTATTTGAAACGTTAGCCGAAATTCTTTACAACTTATGTACAAGCTAGGGCCGAACTACAACGCCCCTTCATGACAAGAACATTTTTTATTTTGCTACAGTTTTATACGCGTGAATGCTCTTACTCGCTGTCTGTTAAAGATCGCTTATCAAAACCATTCTACATTCAACGCAACCAACTTTCAAACTGTGTATAGTACACAGTAGCTTGCCATTTTGCTTTTAATTTTGCATTTCAGAGTTATAATAAACATATTTTTTTATTGTTGTTGAATTACATACATTACAGTAAATTAGGCCTACAGCTTTATAACACTTTTATAACAGCTTTTATTTTGCTGCAGTTTGCAGAAATCTTCGAGACGCATGAACGCTCATAGGTTTTCTATTATTGCTGTATTACCATATTAACAATATTGGTTATTTTAATAATATCAGTGCATTTTACTTATAATATTGGCCAACATTGCATTTCTCCTATTGCAAGGGAAAGATAAAAACGTGCAATATTTTCCTTTCATTGTTGTTGTTTGTCATGACCAAACACTTTTTAAATAAATTTTCTAAAAACCTATATAAATACCACAACTTCTCGATATTGCTACCTATGACGTTTTGAAATGTAAACAAAATTGTGTATTGTTTTTCTATTATTACTATATTAATAAAATTGATTATTCTAAGAATATCAGTGCATTTTACTTCTAATATTGGCCAATATTGCATTTCTCCTATTGCAGGGGAAAATATAAACATCTTTTCCATTCATTATTGCTTATTGTTGCATATAATAACACCCACACCCAGTACATTACAGCTACCATTGCAGTTATCCTATTGCACTGCAGAGCCATTTGATTGCTAAAACTGCATTTCTCAACCATCAGTACCCTTTATTTTTCTGCCAATATCTCTGGCCATCTCTTTGGTCGTGGGCTGTATGACAGTGGAATTTCTAGTATATATATATATATATATATATTTATATTTATATATATATATATATACATATATATATATGTATATATATATATACATATATATATATATATACATATATATATATATATATATATATGTATGTATATATATATATATATATATATATATTCCAAAGTAGTGTGTTAAAGCTGCCAAATAGTGCTCAATGAGTGATCAGAGCTTAAATATAAAATTTATTCATGTAAAACCTTAGATAAAAAACAACTTCATTACTATTAGTTTCATGTCTGTTACGCAGACAATCATCAGATAAAATTGTTTTGGTCCAACTGAGTTATATATAAGAAAGGTGTAATTACTATAACGACTGATAGCTATGTAATTGCATTTCGTAGTGTGTATTTAGCAGAATGTCGGCATGTGGAAGCTAGCTCATTACGCTTGTTGAGTGAGCTCATTTCTGGCTTTGTGAGGATGATATACTTTTCTGATATGCACAGGTTACAACGCTTGGTGGCTGGGTCGTATGGCCTTGCGTGTTGAATGATTTTCCATTTAATCGTATACGGTGTGTTCAGGCCTTTTAGCTGCCAGATGTAGCCACTAAGCTCTGTGGCAGACCGCTTGTCCTGGTGCCTGAAAGATGACATGTGGCCGCTGAATCGTGTCTTAAAGGAATTTTCTGTGAGGCCAATATAACTTTCTGTAGGTTTGCTACCGTCGTCTGCGGTGACTACAGCTTGGTAAATGAGCGACTTACTAAGACAGTTTCCTTCAAGAGGGCATTCATTTGGTGCGCGACAGTTGCATGCTTTGTTGTTTGCTGGGTGCGTCGAGGCGTTGTTCAAAAGCTTCTTATTGTGATTGTTGATGGTTTGTTTGATGTTAGGCATGCAGCTGTAGCCAATCTTTGTGTTGTTTCTATTAAATAGCTTTCTTAGAGGGTGATTGCTCGGAAAAAATTTATTTAATATTTTGATGAATGTCTGACCGATGTTATTTGCCACGTTTCTGCTATATGGTGGGTTGAACCATGTGATTTTTCTTCGTCGCCTGTGTTGTTTAGTTGGTGTAGTGGTTTCATGGGGTGTGAATTTCAGCTGGTGTGTATATCCGCTTGTTGCCAATGCCTGCTGGTACGGTGGTGCTGCTCGGTTGAACTCACTAGCATCGGATGAGATTGCTGATAGTCGGTGATTGATTGCTTGAGGTAGCTGCTTTATAATGCAGGGTGGGTGGTTGGATTGAGTGTGGATGTATGACGGGATGTTATTGGGTTTGTTGTACGGTGAGTATTTCCCAGTTGTTAGGTCGAATGTGACGTCTAGGAAGTGTGTCACCTTTTTGTTGGTTTCGGCTGTGATGTTTAGTCAGCCGAAACCAACAAGCTGCATGCCTAACATCAAACAAACCATCAACAATCACAATAAGAAGCTTTTGAACAACGCCTCGACGCACCCAGCAAACAACAAAGCATGCAACTGTCGCGCACCAAATGAATGCCCTCTTGAAGGAAAATGTCTTAGTAAGTCGCTCATTTACCAAGCTGTAGTCACCGCAGACGACGGTAGCAAACCTACAGAAAGTTATATTGGCCTCACAGAAAATTCCTTTAAGACACGATTCAGCGGCCACATGTCATCTTTCAGGCACCAGGACAAGCGGTCTGCCACAGAGCTTAGTGGCTACATCTGGCAGCTAAAAGGCCTGAACACACCGTATACGATTAAATGGAAAATCATTCAACACGCAAGGCCATACGACCCAGCCACCAAGCGTTGTAACCTGTGCATATCAGAAAAGTATATCATCCTCACAAAGCCAGAAATGAGCTCACTCAACAAGCGTAATGAGCTAGCTTCCACATGCCGACATTCTGCTAAATACACACTACGAAATGCAATTACATAGCTATCAGTCGTTATAGTAATTACACCTTTCTTATATATAACTCAGTTGGACCAAAACAATTTTATCTGATGATTGTCTGCGTAACAGACATGAAACTAATAGTAATGAAGTTGTTTTTTATCTAAGGTTTTACATGAATAAATTTTATATATATATATATATATATATACAGTCAAACATGGATAACTCGAACTTCAAGGGACCGAGCAAAAGTGTTCGAATTATCAGAGCGTTCAAGTTATCAGAGCACTGTCACAAGTCCATATATTTACTTATTTATTAGTAGATACATGTACATATACAAACTATAATAGAAATCAAAAGCACAAATGGCTTGTTTCAAATTAAATCCTTCTAACGTAAAGTTTAAAACGTTTTCATGAAAAAGTATAGAGATTTTTCTATCACTTGAGATTGGTTTGTTGTTTGAGGTGATGTTATTGCCAGGACGTTTTTCAGATTGACATTGGCAAAACTTGATCGTTGTTGAAATGCTCAAAAGAAAAGACATTTTTTTCTTTTGGGGTTTTACCCACAATCAATTTTGCCGTTTTTTCTTGAAGTTTATGCAGATTACCTTACTTTACCTGGGATTCGTTAAGAGCAACACTCCGAGGCAGTTCAATTAGAAGTTTTACGAGGTTTTACGGTAAATTCTATATCACTCACGCTTTTTTAATAGATACTTATTGAATGTACACACGTATTCTGTGTTTAGGTCAAACGATGAATAGTTTTTTGTAGCTCAGACAACGTATACGTTTAATTACAATAATTTTTAAGACGATTTAAACATTCAACATTCCGACGTTGATTCAACACGAAATCAACGTCGGAAAACTATTCATCACGGGCTAGCTGGGTTACGCCACGCACTCAAGGATTTTCACCACGCACATACAAAACAAAAACAACATGCGATTTTTGTTTTGTATGTGCGTGGCGAAAATCCTTGCACGCGTGACCCGGCTAGCCCGTGCTATTCATCGTATCGCAGTATAAATCAAATTTCACCAAACTTTTAGAAAAGTCGTTGACAAAAATATTTTGCCGATGGTGGTAATAGCGACGCTTATGAATTACGAAAAGATGAAGTTTACCTCTATGGCTTTGAATAAAGTGATTTTCTAAAGCGATAACAACCGTTTCGGTAGCCGTTGGGCAAAAAAACAGTTAGAATTAACAGTGTTGAGTTCGAGTTATCTATAGCAATTTATCATTACGTGGGAACGGACCAAAGGAAATGTTTGAATTAACCATGTGTTCGAGCTATCCGTGGACGAGTTATCCATGTTTGACTGTATGTATATATATACATATATAACAGGTGTTGTTATAACAGGTGTTGCTGCAGGTGTTGTTATATATATATATATACATATATAACAACACCTGCGGCATAATCATATTGCAGGTGTTGTGTATAGAAGTCTATGTGATGAGTAAGGCCTTAATAAACCACAACACTGGTGGGAAGCTCCTGGTAAGGTCAATGAAAATGACCGCGCTAAGATCCTCTGGGACTTCTACATCCGAACTGACAAGCATGTCCTGGCAAACCAATCAGATATAGTGGTGGTAGACAAGGAAAACAAGAGGGCTACTATAATAGACATAGCAGTACCCAATGACTACAATATAGCCAGCAAAGAAAAAGAAAAGGTAGAGAAATATCTCCCTCTTGGAGAAGAGATTGAAAAATGCTGGAATGTAAGAACAACTGTAATCCCAGTAGTCATTGGGGCACTGGGCGCAATAACACCAGCGCATAAAATGTGGCTTGCCCAAATACCGACAACAATCAACTCAGGTGAGTTGCAGAAAAGTGCGCTATTGGGAAAAGCTAAGATCTTGATTCGAGTGCTCAAACTCCCAGGTCTCTGGTAGGAGACCCAAGTTAGAGCAGAATTTACCACCCATACGGGGTATCCGGAGTGAGGAAACAATTTTTTTAATTTATATATATATATACATAAGTAAAAGTGTAAGATCCGAGCAAAGTGCTCAATGATAAAATCAGAGCAAGTTCAAATCAATAAAACAGACTATCACTTTAGATAAAACAGTTTATTACTATTAGTTTCATGCTTGGTAAGAGCAATCTTCAGATAAAGTGTTAGCACCAGTTTTGGTTACTTATATACAGCTAGAACTATTAAAATTACTAAAACTTCATAGCTGGAAGATTATGGATTCATAGCAGCATTAGGTTTTAAAATTAGACAGAAACTTGCTAGTGTGTCTGCAGGCGCTGACAAGTTCAGTGCGTTTGTTCAATGAACCAAGGTGTGGCCTGTATATAATATAAAATGTTTCTTGCAAAATAATGTTTCTTTTTTGCATAGCAAATCTTTTATGTGTTGCATCTTGCACAAATGCAATATGAGAAATTACTTCTCACTAAGCACAACTTTTAACCTAAAACCAATCCAGGGGCGTAGACCTACATTTTCAAGTGAGAGTGCCATTTAGGTAACTTATCATAATTATACAACTGAGGGTTTGGGGGGCGTTGTTAGCCCCCCAATGGGATCTGGGGCGAAGGCTCAGCCGCCAAGCCATATGGTGCATTTTAGACTACTTAAACCAACTTTCCTGAGCTTTGAAGCATGGTCATAGGAGATGGTGTGTAAATGATATGAACTATGAAGGCCCAATAAGAACTTAAGGCAAAACATGACATATCTATGATAATACATGGCGTAGTGTATTTTCTGTCAGCACCCAAGAAATATCGTCACATATCACAGCAAGAAAACCATGTGCCCAGTTGTAAAGCCATAAGGGTGACAGCACTGCCCTAAATATATAGCACAGCTAGTTTACTTGTAAGTGGCAGTATCATTTTCTCTACTAGCGAAGCCTCTCACATATTCAGAGATGACTTGCTGTACATCTAAGCTTTCTGTTTTGTAGGTATGTAACCATAAAAGATGATTCAGTCTCTGTTGAACAATACTGTTACGCATGGCTGTCTTTAAATTTTTTAAAGCACTGAATGACCTTTCATTACTAGTCTTAATGGCTGGCAAAACAATGAGGACGACAAGCGGATCATAGATAGTGGGAAACAAAGTTTCGTACACAAAACAATCTGCTTTAAACATAGAGATAAAATCAATGATATTTGCAGCTTTGATTGTCATATGCAAAGAAGACAACTCACTTTCAAGAGTAGGTCTGTCTATCTGATATAAAGAGCAGAGCTTGGTGATCACTTGCATATCACAGGTAGGATCAGTAAGTACTCTCTCAATATCGGAGTAGACAGCCATACCCTCTTGTCTAAACCTATTCCTAATGCCATTGATGGCCAAGCCTAGCACTTCCTTGTAGTTCTTCCTTAGCGTTTGGTCAGAGGTGAGTTGAGCAGTGGTGTAATTGGTCTCATCGTATCGGATAGGTGCTCTTCTAGCACGTGGCTCTTTAGGAAGATTGATGCCTAAAAGTTAACATGCAAATCATGAATGACTAATTTGGGAAACTGCTAAGTAATAAATGAACACCCCACGGCTGGGAGACAAAAATAAATAATGTTGGTTTAATGACATGACCTAGCTGCTCTCTTTCCTTGTCTACTTCCTACTTGAAGCTTAGGAATTGCTCCTTCATCGTCTCTAGCACATCTGTTGTCTTTTTAACCAGCTTCTGCGCATCAACAGTAGATAACTCACTGGTCTGCAGTGTTTTGGACAGCTTGTTTGTAATTGATAGCACCTTTGTGCCAAGTTTCAATCTTAGAAAATAATAATAATGATACACATTATCCTATGAATTTAGTGTGTGATAGGTAAATATTATTCACATAATTCTTTTTGAAACATAGCTAAAGCAATATGACTCAGTAGTCATTGCAGATCAGATCATCGCAGTATGAAACTCAAGTCTCAACGGCAAAGAGGTAGAGACACATTTCACTGTAAGGGCATCATTATGCTGCAGCACTACAATATATTTATTACTCAACCAGCCTTGCCAAGTAGAAAATTGTAATCTTCCATCTTTGACTTCACCCCAATCACTCAACTTATCAATGTTGGGTCACTGGACTCTGCTCTCACTGAAAGCCACAACTCCAGGAGATATCTGTAGTTTGCCAAAACCTTAGATAAAGTCTCTGCACAAACCGTCCATCTATAATTAAATTATTTCTTTATCTAATGCTCAAAAATATGATGCCAATATATCTTTCCAATTTGAAGTGAATCCAGGTTTGTGCATAGTAAGATCACTCATTCATGAACATCTACCAGCATTTGTACTTTTATTGGCCAAAAAGATTGGTAACATCACTATCTTTTTGGACAAAATGACACTATTCTCCCCGGTTTTCCATCTAAAACTTTCAGTGAGGTACACTCCTTCAGTGACTCTAGCATGTGGTTTCTCTTGAGAGAAGAAGTTATAAGGGAGCACAGTTACTTGACAACGGCCATAGTTTCCTTGAGTATCTGGGTTTCTTGACAAGAGTCAATAATGACTAGACTTAGAGCATGAACATGGCAGTGAACATAATGAGCCTTGGGGTTACCCTAAAACACAGACATTAAGGGTTAAAATTGATTCAATTACAAGTTCATGTTACTGTTTAGGTCGACAATAGCTAGAATGGTTTTGGTGTAAATCGTTGAGTATGGTTTAAATGAGAATATATTTTTGAGAAACTTGGTAAATTTCATACTATTCCATCATATGTTACATACCTTTAGAATCATGATTTGAATTCCACCTTTACTCCCCTTCATCACATTAGCACCATCGTAACACTGGCCTCGACAATCTTTAAGTGGCAAGTTGAGGCTAATCAGACAACCCTTTATAGTGCTAGTGAGACCCTGAGCATTAGCTGCAGCTAGTTCGACAAGCCCCACAAAATCCTCATCTGCATCGAGATTCTCATCAACAGTTCTAAAATAAGATCAGTCTCAATGCAATGATAGGTAAAATGTGATCAAATAAACATGACCAATGCTGTTACTGGCAGGCACCAAAGTGATTTCAAGAGCTTGGAAAGTCGAGATAATAATTGTGTGAAAATTGAATACGAAATCATTGTTGCTGTTGTAGTTAATTGTGGCACAAAGACTTAAAAAGAACGAGTTGTATGGCTTCCTACAATTAATATATTAAAAATGGATTGCTTACTTACCTGATTATAAAACATAGCTGCTCTTGTTGGGTACATCACTTGTTTCATCTGCCATTATAGCATAGAACTTCCTCTCTTTGATCCATTCTACCACCCCTCTAGCGACCAAGTCAAACATAGCTTCAAGTATATCATTCTGAGTATGATAAGAGAAAAATTGCATCTTGCCGATGTTGTAAGATGGATTATCACGAATAAGCAAAGACAGAACCATCCTCTTGATCCTTGAAAATGTAAAAAACCACTCAGCATGATGAACAAAAAACTTGTTTCTTAGGTCTGGAGCTTGCAAATATTATCAATGGTTGCTGTGAATTGCATTGCATACCATGAATTGGAATGGTCGTAGTCTGAACCACTGGCATCAAGTTTGCACAAAAAGAAAAATACATTTTCTTAGCATTTGGCTGTTATAATTCAACTCTATTTTTGGTGGCGCGTCCCTTAAGGACAATGTTCTGTCTGGCAAACAACTTCAAAACTTTGACTACTAGAACCTGCTGGTTATTGTTTTCTCATCATGTAGCAGCAATCTGCTGGTCAAGCATGGTTGACACAGAAGCTTGCTTCATCATCTTAGTAACTGATTCTCTATGCAGTTAAGATCTCATGTGGCCAGTTAACTTCTCTGTTAGTTTATTTTAATTACAACAGCCATCCTCCGCAAATACTCTTTTCTTTTTCACTACTGTAGATATTCCTACACAAAACAAGGCATACCAAGGAATAACATAAAATTTTATAATGAATATTGCAATTCAGTTAAATAATGGTTGGGAAACAATAGAGCTTCGTCCTTTCTGTGGAAGTTTAACAAATAGTTGCATTAAAAATGTTGCGACTAAAACATGCACCGATAAAATAGTAACCCTTTCTTGTAACTTTGATACAAGTCTTCTCAAGATACAAGACTCAACATTCTTGAGACATCATAATGAATCCAAGGATGTTTGACGTAGTACCCATGACTAAATCTCTTCTCTTGCTTACCAAACTTATGAGATGGGTATGTGTAGGTATGTGGGGTTTGAAAATTTAAATAGTCTGAATCTAAAATATAAAAATTATGGATTACTAAACAGGAGTTAAGATTTGATGTTAAGGGATAACTTTTTACCTCAAACCATAAGCTATGACTTTCATTAGTGTAGTATGTAGTGCAGCAGAGTTCCATTCACAAACCTCTGATATGCAATTACAGCCGCTGGGTCATGTTAGCAAATGAAAATATCATTGAGCTTTTATAAAGTGACTAGTGAATGCATACAGTACACATTTTCTCACCTTCAAGTGGTTTAGGTTTAACTAGACTAGCATCAGCATGTGCAGGTGTGTCAGTCTAGATCTCTGACTTTCTTACTTCTTCTTGTTTTACTCCCTCTGGTTCTTGAGGTTGCTCTTGAATTTGACTGCAATAGAATTTAGAAAGCTACACACCCTACTATGACTGTCAGAGAAACTCCTTGCCATTTAATAAATAGTGGGTTTAAGTCGACATCATATTATATTCATATCCTCATACTGGAAAGTTAAGTCATAGACTCAAGGTCAGTGTGTAGATGGACTGTGACTACACCATAATATTAATATGTCTAACATGAGTCTAACACACCAGGAGACATTGGTGATAGATTCCAATAATGATGATTGGTTGTGGTATCTGATAACTTAGTCTGACTCAGTCAGACTAAGTTATCAGCCATACCTGACTCTGCTTTATTTCATCCATTCAGTCAGCGAATTAGTCAGTCTGAGCAATAATACTTGGTCCAAGTAAAAGAACTAGTAGTAGTAAGTAACTTGATCTATCAACTTCTCATTGCATTCACATTTTAAAAATCTTTCAGCCAGTAATGGGCTGGTCAACAGATAAAAACAGCTGCCACAAGCTGAATGTACTATTCGCCAAATATTACTTACTAGTTGTGATAAGACATATATGCATAGGTTTTGGCAGTTATTGTGTCATTAAAATGCTGTCAGAGTTAGTCTGCTAAAGCATTCATAGAAATCAAAAACATTATTTAACTTGGGTCACTCTATCACTGACATTGCATGAACAAAAGAACAGGTAATAAGCAACTGGTAAATCCGCAAAAATTAGGCTTAAAGGCTATTTTTAAGACTGAGCAAGATAAACCTATTTAGGTCAAGCAGAAAAAAATCTTTGAAACGTTGCATAAAAGATAAACTTACTACAGTTCAAAATATTGTTGAGCATTCAAGAACAAAAATATAGTGACAAGGTTCAAAGAAATTTGTATGTTTCAGCACATCGGAGCAATATTTACATCTACAACAGCCACCATAATTAAATATGCCTGACTCTATTATCCCAAGCTAACAAAGTCAATTAGTGTATGTATCAGAATGTCAGTGATGTAATTTCTCTGTCAAGAAGTCTGTAGCTTGGCAGCTGTTGCTAGTCTGCTGATAATCTCAAAACCAAACAACTAAACAATATAATACCTATGTATATAAATATGCAAAGCATTAATAAACAATTATGAATGCTACTTATTACAGTAATGTCTTTGAGCGAGTTGATGCGCAGGGCTTTACACCTGTAACTGTTTAAATGGTTCCTAAGTTGTGCCGGATGATTACAAACTGTTTCATCAATCTTACAATTTTATTATGTAGATAAAATTCTGGCTAATCTTAGAGTTACAATTGAGGAAACTGAGAGTGACTTGACTGATGAAAGTGAGAAGCACTTGTGTGCGTACTATGATGGTCAGCCTCCGGGAGAAGAGTTCGCTATGACTTGCACTGAGAGACTCTGCGGGAGATTGATCAAAGTAAGTTGGTTTGCTAAAAATTGGAACTGGAATTGTTGAAATTGCTACAAACTGAAACTTTGCAAGAAAGGTGAAACTGGTGGTTGTCATAGATATGTTAACCATTAAAGAAAAGTCAAATCTGTCTAACAGAATTTGAGCTTTTTACTGCTTTTTACTGAATCATTTAAGCCTACTTCAATATTCAAGTCTCAGAAGAATGAATAATCAGTTTTTATATGAAGTTCTATAGGGAGTATAACTGGCAGGTCTCTTAAATTTATATTGTGTTTTGAACCAAATTTTAGCTCTATTTGTTTTAACAATGACATAATGCTACTATAAGATGATGGGATAACGCTAGCAGATGGTTTTAAACGTTCGGTTTGTACTTTTTATAAACTTAAATGGCAAAGTTGTTATATGTGTCATTTCATTTGAGACTGAGCATGCTGCAATTTGGCTAAATCTTATATATTACCTTTGATTTTGTTACTAAAATACTGTTGTTTTGTTTGTTGATGTTTTGTTTGTAATATAATATTTACTTGAATATTTCACTCTTAAAATATATTCAAAATTAATATAAAAGTGGAACGTTAAAAGGAAGATTAGTTACAGATATAATATTGTGCTGTATATGACTCATTCAGTATTTCAATATCTTTTGTGGTTGTTTTCTAGTAGTACAAAAATAGGCAACTCCTTATCACTTTTCCTACTGCAGGCATTGAGCCAATTTGCGCTATATAGCTGATGGCAAGAAACCACCATAATTAATTTATAATTACTTTGGGCAGTTATAGCAGTTTTGGCTAAAAGCAGAAGCTATTTACAGTTGATTTGCCTATAACAAAAAATAGTCGTGGTACAATATTTAACTGTATAGAAGTTCCGCTTCCCACTGCAAACTAAAAACCAGTTTATTATATAACTGAAACAGGTTGTTCTATCATCGTTTACATCTACATATAAAATCTACAAGCCTAATCTGATGGTTAACCTGTTCAACTATGTATTATCAATGAATTCGCCTTACGGTCGTTTTTAGTGTTTATGTACATAATCATATACTATATTACTGGGGTGTATAAATGTAATATAAATATATTTATTAGATAAATTGATAGATCTGATTGATATCATATTATACTATGTTCTATCAAAGAATCGCTATCAATTCCCATAAAACATATATGTGTATACTGATACAGATAGATACATACATTCATTTATACAAATATATGCATACATTATCTATGCCATAGCATTTTGTCTGACTACATATCTGTTATAACATATATAACATATAAAATGTATAAAATGTAATGTATATACAATAAATATAATATATATAAGATATATAATATATGTACAAAGGTCAGAGTATAGTTTGAGATTTAATCAATACATGTTCACAGATGTACATGTTAGTTATACTCTCCATACAAATTCATATAAAAATTAATTGTTCATTCTCTGGTTCTTGAATATCAAAGTACTATTATGGCAGAGCGCTGTGAGCAAGGCCGCAACAATACTCTTCCTGGTAACCCAGTTCAGGCAAAGCCTTTAAAACACTAAGGTATAACTGGTCACCATTAGGGCACTCAGGTTATAAGAAGAACCTGAGTGACTTAAAAGAAACTGAGAAGGCTGTAACCAAAAACTGAGAGCAGAGCAAAAGAAAAGAGGTAGTGCCTAAAACAAAAGTGGAAGTATAAAAGAAATAAGATTTGATCATTTTGGCAGAGCCTCATGCGCACCCTCTCTGCATGCTTTGAATGGGGTTTATAGCCTGTCATGCAAGTAAACTTATATCTTTATTTAGTAAATATGTATTTCATTGTCACTTAGCACTCGGTGTTATTGTTTGACTGTCTTGTAAAGAGTAAAGGGAACAGGCAGTTTCTTTTACACTGGTGTGAGCAGTAGGATTTGATGATCTCGGCTCCACAAGACCAAGTCAAGGAACAAGAGCATTGTATAATCTTGACGAGCCATGTGCCGGAGAGAGCATTACCGCATTACCATTCTCCAGCAGTTCGAGAGCTAAAGTTGTTTAAGATAAAATTGTTTTTCTCTGACAAGACGATTAGATATGAGTGACCCATACTTACAGAAAATAAAAATGTGATCATTCCGGAGTACAGATCAGTATGACTAAAGAATATTATATTATTGTAACTCCATGTACAGGCCAAAGACTCACAAAAAAGTATGAGTCTGTATGTTATCATTAGTTCTGCTAGCTCTGGTAGGTCTGTTCTTACCAATTAGTTTTGACAAATATTATGCTGTCTAGAACTTCCAATATAACACACTATGTAAATATGCTGGGAACTAGAAGCTGGGTTTTTAACATATGTACTTCCAAAAAGACAAATCCAAGCAATCACAGTCATTTAATTTTTTGGTTAGTTATAGTCAGATGTAATTCTTTTTTGTAGTAGGTTTTTGCAAATATGTACCCTGACTCAAATGATAGCCTGTTAGAGAGTTTATGTTGCTTGATATATTTTTGAAATACGGTTTCATGTCTTACGTATACACATCAATTGGTCTTTCAGTCTCAATGAAGATCTGTAAACTAATATAGCAGTCAATTAAAAAGAATAGAATGCACATATTTGGAGTACAAAGGGTTTAAATGTTTGATGAATGTAACAAAATACAAGCTGCGTCACTGTGACATTAAAGTACAATGTAGTTAAATGGTTCAACCTATATAGGCATATCAAATGTTATTCAAGCTGCGTCACCGTGACATTAAAGTACAATGTAGTTAAATGGTTCACCCTATATAGGCATATCAAATGTTATTCAAGCTGCGTCACCGTGACATTAAAGTACAATGTAGTTAAATGGTTCAACCTATATAGGCATATCAAATGTTATCAAGGCAGGAAACTGTAAAAAGTTCATAATAGAAAAGTGATAAAAAATCGAGTTTTTTGATTTTGTGTCAAGACAGCAACGCTGATACATACATATATTTGCTTACACTAATTGGCTGCTATGATACTGTTAATATGAGCAGCATAAATAGATAATTTGTAGAACAAAGCCAACTAGCTACACTTATTGATTTGCATGATCTATTCTGGAAATATGTACTTAAAGTCAATTGTTTGTCAATTGAGTAAAGGAATGGACAAAGGAATCATTCTCTCTCTTCGTTCGATCAGATAAAGACAAGATGATATCTCATTTTTACAATTGCACCAGTATCGATTGTGCAGTTTTTTTGTAGTGTTTTGAGTAGTTGAAATAAAATAGAAGAAAAAATAAAAACCATTATCAATGGTTTTCAAAAACTGTCAAACACTTGTAACTTTCAAACTTTATATCATGAAGAAAATGTTTTGAGAAAGTTGAATGAATTAAAAAAAATAAAACAACTATTACAAGGTTTATATATAAATGTGAAATAATAAGCAAGTAGTAGCTAAATTAAGTTGGTTCAGCTATGATTACAATAAAAGTTCCTTCGGTAATTCGGTAATGATGGAATTAATACAAACTGAGAAAACAAAATATAAGTCCTGAATATGCTGAACTAGTAATAACAATTTTTGCATAGAAGTGTGTGTATAAAAAGGTACTGTTCTGTCAGAAGCTATTTATCAAAACTGTTCTCATGATATGCAGCTTGAAAGTTGGAATGGCAAATGTTATAGGTTAAATGCAAATCAATTTTCCTACCAAAGACTTTCTTATTACTCGTGCAACGCCAGATAGCACATCTAATATATATAGTATACATACATCATATATATATATATATACATATACATGTATATACATATATATATACATGTGTATATATATACATATATACATATATATATATATATATATACATGTGTATATATATACATATACATATATATATATATATATATATATGTATATATATATATATATATATACCCTAGAACACTTATATTTCGCTAGTATTTAGTTTCGTGTGTAGCATACAGAGTAAAATTTCGCTGGAACTTAATTTCGCAGCTCTGATGAGTGCGAAAATATAGTGATGTGAAAATAAATGCAGTGGAACAAACATTAGATTCCTCAGGTCCAGTTCACTGGTACGAAATATTTTTCAATTTGGGACTACCGTACTGTTTGGACTATAAACCGCACCTCTATATAAGCTACATGTGCTTTATTTTCCAAAAACGATAATAAAACAATACATAAGCCGCACCTTACTATAGGCCGCAGAACTAAGAACTGTGCTTTTTAACGCCATTTAAAACGGAACAGTGCAGAACGGCACAGTTTCGTATTATCCGACGCTTTTTAACTTAGTGCCTAACGGGACAGTACCGTGAGGCATTGTTTCGTATTTTCTTTTACAGCTAAAAGTGCACTAATTGGAGATTCCCGTTAGTGCGCCCTAGCGGTGAAAGAAAAAGCCACAGAATAAGCCATAGTGATTAGCCGCACCCTTGTAGGCCTACCTATAAGCCGCATGGCTCAAATCATCAGAAAAAAGTAGCTGCTAATTGTCCGAAAAGTAAGGTAGTTTGTATTTGTGAACCGCAGGTAGAAATGTGTTGGTTAGATCAATAATGTAATTTGATCGCTTGCTGCCATTTGTTTCCTAGACTATCAATGACGCCAAAGCCGCAGTGACTGATTGGTACCAATATTAGAATTCAAGTATTTATAGCACGCAGTGCCGCGGTGGCTATGGCACCGGTTGTTATTGCTTTTGGTTGGTAATAAAATTCATCAATACAATAATAATTATTCAATTTTATGACTTTTCCTACCAGACTGTCATCCTCATCAGTTACAAATTCAATGACTAAACTAATATCATCATCTTCTTCATTTGTCTAGGCTTTTCCAAAAAAAATTTATTATCTTAATTTGTTTTGCCAAGCTGCTCAGTCGGTGTATTAGCTATAATGAGTTTAGCAAAACTTGCCCAATGAGCCAACCACACACGAAAATTGCCTGCATTTCTAATATGATGATTTTATTGTGAATATCAATGAAGAAAGCCATTTATTTTCGCGTTTTCGCTTGTTCGTTATGATACTTTAGTTTCGCTCATGAAATTTTCGCGAGAGGCAGTTGCCGCGAAAACGCGAAAGTTAGATGCCGCGAATACATAAGTGTCCTAGGGTATATATACATATATATATATATATATATATATATATATATATATATATATATATATATATGTAGCGTATGAAGAGCTGAGCAGCACCTGGCCATAACATGTTTCAAGCCTTGTGGTTGAAGAAATTGACATTACTTCACACTAGAATGCCTAAGCATATGGAATGTCTAATAGAAGAAGGCGACCATCTGGAATGGCTGACCAAAGGATGAGCTGTACTTCTGAAAAAAGATCCAAATCACGGGTCGATTCCCAAGAACTATCGACCAATAATATGCTTGCCCACTACCTGGAAACTGCTCTCAGAAATAGTTGCAGACAAGCTGGAAGAGCACATGAGTCACTGTAGGACCAGTGCTCAGAAAGGAATTGGGAGCAACATCCGAGGAGCCAAATATCAGTTACTGGGGTATCAGACGGTCTATCAAGGCAGCAGGAGAAGGCATATCAATCTTGCCATGGCTTGGATTGACTACAAAAAGGCCTATGGCTCAATTCCCCATAGTTTGGATATTTGAGTGCCTCAGAATGTACAAATTTCCAGTTGCTCTTGTGGCATTCATTAAAATGTCAATGACCAAATGGAAGACGGAACTGGAGGCTAATGAAAAAAAGCTGGCGAGTGTAAAAATTAAGCGAGGCATCTATCAAGGTGGCTCCTGATCACCGCTGCTTTTCTGCATATGCCTAAACCCTCTAAGCAATATGGTGGAAAAGACTAAATATGGGTGCAAGTTTAGGAATGGCACCAAGATGAACCACCTCTTCTACATGGATGACATCAAGCTGTACGCTAACAAAGAAAAGGACATTGATTTGCTAAGACACCCAACTCAGGTATAAAGCAAGAACATCAGAATGACCTTCGGTATTGAGAAATGTGGAAGGCTAATTCTAAAGAAAGACCATTCTATGCTCACAGATGGTCTAAGAATGCAAAATAGTACCATCAAAGATATAGAAGAAGGGTACAAGTTCTTGGGGATTATGCAAAGCATCATCAACCACAAAGCCGAGGTACGTCACAAAGCCATTACCGAATACAAGAAATGCCTTCGGCAGGTCCTACGGAGCCAGCTCAATGCCAGGAATCAAGTCATGACAATAAATACCTACACACTGCCAGTAATAAGATATCCAGGAGGCATAATAAGGTGGACTGAGGAAGCCATCAAGGAAACAGATATAGCAACTCGTAAACTGCTGACCATGCATGAGCACTCTAATCGAAATCTGATACTACTAGATATTATCTCGATAAAAAAGATGGCGAGTTGCTAGCTGAATTTCAATCGGCTGCTCTGACAATGGAGCTTCGTCCGGATGATGAGAAAATTGACTGGCACATGGAACCTCTTCATGATGTTTACCACCGACCAATATCTAAGGTTGGCGATCTTCACCAGACATATATATGGCTGAACAAAGGAAACCTGATGGCCAATACAGAGTCGCTACTCATGGCAGACATGGAGAAAGTGCTCCCGACAAGGCAACTCCAAACAAAAATCAATCACACTAGAGACGATCCTAGATGCAGACTGTGCAATGATGCACCTGAGACCATCCAACACATCATCAGTGGATGCAAGCAGCTATCAGGAAACGCATACAATGAGAAGTCTATGTGATGAGTATGGTCGTAATAAACCACAACACTAGAGAGAAGCTCTTTGTAAGGTCAATGAAAATGACCGTGCTAAGATCCTCTGGGACTTCTGAATCTGGGTTGAAAAGCATGCCCTAGCAAACCAACCAGATATAAGGATGGTGGACAAGGAGAACAAGAAGGCTACTATAATAGATATAGCAGTACCCAATGGCTACAATACAGCCAGCAAAGAAAAAGAAAAGGTAGAGAAATATCTCCTTCTTAGAGAAGAAATTGGCAAATGCTGGGATGTAAGAACAACTGTAATTCCAGTAGTCATTGGGGCACTGGGCACAATAACACGGGCACATAAAATGTGGCTTGCCAAGATACCAACAGCAATCAACACAGGTGAGTTGCAGAAAACTGTGCTATTGGGAACAGCTAAGATCTTGAGGCGAGTGCTCAAACTCCAAACAAAAATCTATCACACTAGAGACGATCCTAGATGCAGACTGTGCAAAGATGCCCTTGAGACCATCCAACACATCATCAGTGGATGCAAGCAGCTAGCAGGAAATGCATACACTGAGCGGCATAATCATGTTGCAGGTGTTGTGTATAGAAGTCTATGTGACGAGTATGGCCTTAATAAACCACAACACTGGTGGGAAGCTCCTGGTAAGGTCAATTAAAATGATCACGCTAAGATCCTCTGAGACTTATAAATCCGGACTGACAAGCATGTCTTAGCAAACCAACCAGATATAGTGGTGGTGGACAAGGAGAACAAGAGAGCTACTATCATAGATATAGCGGTACCCAATGACTACAATATAGACAGCAGAGAAAAAGAAAAGGTAGAAAAATATCTCACTCTTGGAGAAGAGATTGAAAAATGCTGGGATGTAAGAACAACTGTAATCCCAGTAGTCATTGGGGCACTGGGCGCAATAACACCAGCGCATAAAATGTGGCTTGCCCAAATACCAACAGCAATTAACTCAGGTGAGTTGCAGAAAAGTGTGTTATTGGGAACAGCTAAGATCTTGAGGCGAGTGCTCAAACTCCCAGGTCTCTGGTAGGAGACCCAAGTTAGAGCAGAAACTACCACCCATACGGGTTAACCGGGGTGAGAAAACAATTTTATATATATATATATATATATATATATATATATATATATATATACTCATGCTACAGGCAGTACTGTTTCGGCTATTGAAGCCTCATCGGTGCAGCTCAGGGCATAGGCAAGGGACACAAATCCCATTACCAATGAGAGTTGACTTCCTGCCACTGAATACTAGGTTGCCTCACAGACTTTAAAAAAGTCAATGTGCTGACACCAGAGTGCTCAAATCACAAAAGTGATGAGCTTTCCGCAGAGGCTAATAGTGATGCACCTCTCACAGAGTGCTCAACCAAACCGAAGTGAGGGAGCATATAATACTCATGCTACATATATATGTATATGTATATATGTATATATGTATATATATGTATATACATATATATATATATATATATAAAATATTTATAAGTGGAACTTCACTCTATAAGTTAAACATTTTATTACTAATAGTTTCATGTGGTACAATCAGTATCACACTCTTCAGATAAGATGTCTAAAATGAATTTCATACTCCAGTAATAATTACGCTGTGATGCAGAGTTAGATAAGCTGATAATTGGATGAGTGTACAGAAGCCAAAAGCCAAATAGTTAAGTGATACAATTACGTAGCAAGAACTTAGATGAATGTCTGCATGATGATAATAGCTCGTTACATTTAGTTTTGTCGGCACGTACAGGTAGGTTTTGTGAGCTTTTAACTTTGTTGTTCACATCTGCTGATAGCTCTTTTTGGAACTTTGAGGTCGTTGTTCTAAATTTGATGTTTCTAATTATATGTATGAGCTCTTTCTCAAAGTTTGCTAGTTGAGGTATCGGTATCGGTGGCGGTTCCACTTATAAATATTTTATAATTTAGCTCTGATTTATCATTGAGCACTCTGTAACGAACTGTGCAGCATCCACTTTGTCTACATATGCTCCTATATCTGTTGAGCACTCTAAGCAACACTTCGTTAAAATGGAACGTATTAGCTTTGACTACTCCACAAAGAACATCACTATACCAACCAAGAGGAATTACACCATGAAACTCATAGAAAAAACTGAACAGCTATGCAGACGCATGAGGTGGAAAGCCTTTCACTTCCTACATCCACAGAAAACTTATAACACCAAAAAGACTTATGGATTTAACACTAAGAAAGCACCGCCACCGATACCTCAACTAGCAAATTTTGAGAAAGAGCTCATACATATAATTAGAAACATCAAATTTAGAACAACGACCTCAAAGTTCCAAAAAGAGCTATCAGCAGATGTGAACAACAAAGTTAAAAGCTCACAAAACCTACCTGTACGTGCCGACAAAACTAAACGTAATGAGCTATTATCATCATGCAGACATTCATCTAAGTTCTTGCTACGTAATTGTATCACTTAACTATTTGGCTTTTGGCTTCTGTACACTCATCCAATTATCAGCTTATCTAACTCTGCATCACAGCGTATTTATTACTGGAGTATGAAATTCATTTTAGACATCTTATCTGAAGAGTGTGATACTGATTGTACCACATGAAACTATTAGTAATAAAATGTTTAACTTATAGAGTGAAGTTCCACTCATAAATATTTTATAATTTAGCTCTGATTTATCATTGAGCACTCTGTAACGAACTGTTCAGCATCCACTTTGTCTATATATAAATATATATATATATATATATATATAAAAATTTGTTTCCTCACCCCGGATACCCCGTATGGGTGGTAAATTCTGCTCTAACTCGGGTCTCCTACCAGAGACCTGGGAGTTTGAGCACTCGTCTCAAGATCTTAGCTGTTCCCAATAGCGCACTTTTCTGCAACTCACCTGAGTTGATTGTTGTTGGTATTTGGGCAAGCCACATTTTATGCGCCGGTGTTATTGCGCCCAGTGCCCCAATGACTACTGGGATTACGGTTGTTCTTACATTCCAGCATTTTTCAATTTCTTCTCCAAGAGGGAGATATTTTTCTACCTTTTCTTTTTCTTTACTGGCTATATTGTAGTCATTGGGTACTGCTATATCTATTATAGTAGCCCTCTTGTTCTCCTTGTCTACCACCACTATATCTGGTTGGTTTGCTAGGACATGCTTGTCAGTTTGGATGTAGAAGTCCCAGAGGATCTTAGCGCGGTCATTTTCATTGACCTTACCAGGAGCTTCCCACCAGTGTTGTGGTTTATTAAGGCCATACTCATCACATAGACTTCTATACACAATACCTGCGACATGATTATGCCGCTCAGTGTATGCGTTCCCTGCTAGCTGTCTGCATCCACTGATGATGTGTTGGATGGTTTCAGGGGCATCTTTGCACAGTCTGCATCTAGGATCGTCTCTAGTGTGATAGATTTTCGTTTGGAGTTGCCTTGTTGGGAGCACTTGCTCTTGGGCTGCCATGATTAGCGACTCTGTATTGGCCGTTAGGTTTCCTTTGTTCAGCCACATATATGTCTGGTGAAGATCGCCAACCTTAGATATTTGTTGGTGGTAAGCACCATGAAGAGGTTTCGTATGCCAGTCAATTTCCTCATCATCAGGGCATAGGTCCGTTGTGAGAGCAGCCGATTGAAATTCAGCTAGCAAATTATCTGAGATGGCCATGGAGGCTGCATATGCTTTGATGCTTCGCTCCTCCTCTTTCACTGTCTGCTGTACACTTTTGAGTCCCCTACCGCCATCTTTCCTATCAAGATACAATCTAATAGTATCAGATTTTGGGTGGAGTGCTCCATGCATGGTCAGCAGTTTACGAGTTGCTATATCTGTTTCTTTGATGGCTTCCTCAGTCCACTTTATTATGCCTGCTGGATATCTTATTACTGGCAGTGCGTAGGTATTTATTGCCATGATTTGGTTCTTGGCATTGAGCTGGCTCCGTAAGACCTGCCGAAGGCGTTTCTTGTATTCGGTAATGGCTTTTTGACGTACCTCGGCTTCGTGGTTGATGTTGCTTTGCATAATCCCTAAGTACTTGTACCCTTCTTCTATATCTTTGATGGTACCATTTGGCATTCTTAGGCCATCTGTGAGCATAGAATGGCCTTTCTTAAGAATTATATATATATATATATATATACATATATACAGTGAAACATGGATAACTCGCCCTCGGATATAGCGAACACATGGTTAACTCGACTGGATTTGCTTGGTCCGTTCCCACGCAATGATAAATGGCTCTATATAACTCGAATTCAACACTGTTATAACGAACTGTTTTTTGCCCAACGGCTACCGAAACGGTTGCTATCGCTTTAGAAAATAACTTTATTCCAAGCCATAGAGGTAAACCTCAACTTTTCGTAATTCATAAGCGTCGTTATTACCTCCATCGGCAAAATATTTTTGTCAACGACTGTTCTAAAGGTTTGGTGAAATTTGATTTATACTGCTATACGGTGAGCAGCACGGGTTAGCCGGGTCACGGGTGCAAGGATTTTCGCCACGCACATACAATACAAAAACAGCATGTTGTTTTTGTTTTGTATTTGCGTGACGAAAATCTTTGAGTGCGGGACCCGGCTAGCCCGTGGTGAATAGTTTTCCGACGTTGATTCCGTGTTGAATTAACGTCGGAATGTTGAATGTTTAAAACGTCTTAAGAATTGTTGTAGTCAAACGTATACGTTGTCTTAGCTAAAAAAACTATTCATCGTTTGACCTAAACACAAAATACGTGTGTACATTCAATAAGTATCCATTCAAAAAGCGTGAGTGATATACAATGTACCGTAAAACCTCGTAAAACTTTTAATTGAACTGCCTCGGAGTGTTGCTCTTAACGAATCCCAGGTAAAGAAAGGTAATCTTTCCATAAACTTCAAAAAGATTGGCAAAATTGATCGTGGGTAAAACGCTCAAAAGAAAAAGATGTCTTTTCTTTGAGCATTTCAGCAACGATCAAGTTTTGCCAATGTCAATCTAAAAAACGTCCTGGCAATAACATCACCTCAAACAACAAACCAATCTCAAGTGATAGAAAAATCTCTATACTTTTTGATAAAAACGTTTTAAACTTTACATTAGAAGCATTTAATTTGAAACAAGCCATTTGTGCTTTTGATTTATTTTATAATTTGTATATGTTCATGTATCTACTAATAAATAAGTAAATACATGGACTTGTGACAGTGCTCTGATAACTTGAACACTCTGATAATTCGAACACTTTTGCTCGGTCCCTTGAAGTTTGAGTTATCCGAGTTTCACTGTATATATATATATATATATATATATATAAAAGTTATATTGATACACACTAGCTGGGAGTGGTGGTGCACTCTTGTAATCCAACTACTTGGAAGCTAGGTTTGTTGGTATATATATATATATATATATATATATATATATATTTATATATATATATATATAGATCTCACAGTGATGTTTGAGACACATTACACCTGGTAGTTACATTCTTCATAGAACTTCATATAAAAGTCAATCATTCATTCTCCTGAGACTTAAATATTACAATTTCATTGAATAAATCTGGGAATGCACATAAAGCTCAAATTCGGTTAATCAGATTTGGTCTTGCTGTGCACAATATGATATTGGTAACAACCGCAAGCCAAATACTTCCACTGCTAGATTCCCCTATCTAATTTTATCTCTTACAACAGATATCCTGATCAACTTCATTTAGAGTCTTTGAATGCAGATCATTGTAAACTCATCTCCTGAGCGCAGTCCTTCATTGTAACATTTTGAGGGCTTCTTACCTTCTTCAGTAAAAGGCGCAATCTTCTTCCCTAATTGTAAGTCTAACATTATCTAGGTGGTCCTCTACAGAATTTAATAGTTTGGTGCTTCAAAAAGTTTGTAATCGTATACAAATACATTAAAACATACATTGCAGTTGCAAGCATATAATACCATCGTTGATAAAATTGTAGTACATCTGCACTTATATAAACTTTTCCGAGCGTTATGACGTTTTAGTTATTTACATGAATTATTATATATACAAATATATATATATAAATAAATAAATAGATATAAATATATATAGGTATATATCTACTATATAAACGGCAATCATTGTCTGTCTGCGTGTTTGATTGATTGTCCGCCTTATAGAGTACCGTACTTTTCCGACTATTACCCGCTACTAGGTATCTAGGGCGAATTACTGGGAGTCTTCGGTTACTACACGCCTCTATACATAACCTATTCATAGTTTTACACAGACCACGTCATATCTGGTTAGCGCGCCTCTTTACGGCGCCCAACGACATTGGTGCGTTCGGAACAGCAAAATTGTGGCCATGTGAAAAAGCACCGTTCTGAGTTTGGCAGCCTATACAGCTATACAAATGTACTAATCATTAAATAAAATAAATTAATGAATGGTAATTTACATGCGATTAATATTTACTGCCAACGTGTAATGAGAAGGTCACGCGAACGTTGATTTCTTGCGGTCACGGGAAAACGCAGTTTTCACCTACTACATTTCTACATAAAAAAGGTAGGTATTTCTTAATCAATGTTGTATTGTCTATGAATTGCCACACTTCCACTACATAAACCTCTCACTTGCGTCCGTGTACAAATTTAGCTCTCGACCTACTGCCAGCCATTTTGCCGATATTGCTTAATACAATGTATACAATATTTTTTCAATTTCAAACTCCATCTATACTGTTTGTTTTGGTTATATATATCATTTTGCCAACATGTTAACAAGCACTGCTATACAAAAAATCGTTGTATCTATATTTTGTGCATTTTAATTATCTGGCATGTGTCACCAACATAAGTAGTTATTTGTTTTTTAACTCGGACGCATTTAATGAACTCGCACAAAAAATCTTCGTTTTTATGTTAGAAATTCTCGAACGAAGATTTAAAATTAAATTTTAGGCTAATTTTATAGAAAAATCTTTGGACAACACTGTCACTACTATAAAAGTCTTAAAGACCGTTGGTTATGTTATCAACGAATAATAAAATTCAGTTACTAGCAATTGCTGGTAAAATTGCAAAATGTGTCTACGGCGGTCGACCGTAGAAAACGCATAAATGAGTCTACTTCAGTGAAAGGGTTGGAAACGTTGGATTTGCCACTGTTTGTGATAGTAAACATGTTCATTTCCTTCCGCAGCTGAGTTACTTTTACTTTTTTTTTCAGCTACGAGAACTACAGAAACTACAGAACTTGCACGGGCACTCCGAGCCTGGCGATAGGCAGCGGTGAGAAGAAAGCGAGCAGCGTATATTACAAAAAGCACACCATCACATTTTTACATAGAACACCTATACTTTTGGAAAGCAAAGAAAATTCTGTATCTGATCGTATTATCTTTATTTCAAAAATTAAAAATAATAAATATTGAAAGTAGCATGAAATAGCAGTTTTATTAAAATTCGTGTTCTACGAACATTTTTGACTAATAAGGGTAGCATGAAAATGTATAAAACTATATATAATAACAAACAATTAAAACATACTGTGTATTCAATGCAATCTACAGTCTCTTCCATAGCTGTTAACTTATCTTTGTCACCACTCTACTGGAAGTCTGCCATTTCTATCGCTGAATTGAAGCCTATACGCTTCAACTACTAACTACTACGCGTTGTTACTAACTTTGAACCCAAATTACTCGAAATTCTTTCATTTGACCATAGCTGTTTGACCAGTCCGATGTCTGCAAACATGTCTGAAGGTCATGCTTAGCTTTGTAGATAGAGTGTAACTGTAAGCAGGCTCTAAATATAGATGGGTGAGTAATGCAACTACACAAAGCCTAAAAACTGGCTAATGAACTTGAGAAGAATATACTCAAAGCCGCTATAGCGGTGCATGCACCCGAAGTGGTTAAGTTGGAAATTCTCAAACAAAGATTTAAAATTAAATTTTAGGCTAATTTTATAGAGAAATCTTTGGACAACACTGTCGCTTCATACAAGTTTTAAAAATCGTTGGTTATGTTATCAACGAATAATAAAATTCAGTTACTAGCAATTGCTGGGAATGTCGCAAAAATGTGTCTATGGCGGTCGACCATAGAAAACGCATGAGGGAGTCTACTTCAGTGAAAGGGTTGAAAACGTTGGATTTGCCACTGTTTGTGATAATAAACATGTTCATTTCCTTCCGCAGCTGAGTTAATTTTACTTTTTTTTTCAGCTACGAGAACTACAGAAACTGCAGAACTTGCACGGGCACTCCGAGCCTGGCGATAGGCAGCGGTGAGAAGAAAGCGAGCAGCGTATATTACAAAAAGCATCTCATTCAATGTTAGAAATGCTTGAAGCAGTACAATGCCTTCCAAAAAGCCTATTGCCCGAACGCAAAAACAGATTGATTCCCGTAGAGAGAGATCGAATTTGCGAAGCAGCAGCAAGACGAGCAGAAACTGCAGAGCAAACGCAGCTACGCCCACAACGAAACGGAACTGCTGCTGCAGCTGCTAGAAGAGCAGAAACCGCCGAACAAACACGGGTACATCGAGAGCAGGCCAGAATAGATGCTGCAGCCGCTAGAAGTGCAGAGACTACTAAACCGACCCCAGCAGTAACTCAAACAGCTCAGAGCAGCTGCTACATCGGCCAGACGTGCAGAAACCTTCGAGCAGATGCAGCGGCGACAAGAACATGATGCACTAGCTACAACAGCTGCTCGGCGAGCTGAATTTTCAGAGCGGATGAAACGGCGACAACAGCGAGATGCACAACTACAGCAGCTGCTACCAGGCGCCGTTTATGGACAGAAAACTTTGCACTTGACTACAATCCTGCAACACAGTATAGGGTTGAATTTTTTTATGGGACGAATGTCCAAAAATGCTCCAAATGTAATGCCTTACGTTGGAAAGTTGGAAAGGCGATAGGCCACATATGTAGTTTATATAGTAGATTTTATTGATAATAAATTTTATCAACAACCGCATTACTGCTGCACAGTTGGTATATACAATGTCAAAACACAGGCTATCGACGAAGAACTGGTGAGCCATGATTAGTGTTTCAAGCATGCAGAAGTCTCTATTCAATAAATGCTGGCGATAGCTAAGCAGTGCAATAGCAAAATATTTTCTAGAATTTCTTAAAATATGTAAAACTTCTCAATACTGCCAGTTTTAAGAATGTCAGTTTGCCTAGCAATGTCAATTTCATTATCAGTTGTGTACAAAATTAGGACAACTCCGATTTGAGTAGTTCGAGACTGATGCATTGTAGACTAGCTGTAAAACACATTGCATATTTCCATTGGTCTCTCCAACATTATTGACATGTACAACTGCATATGTGTATGCAGTCAGATCAGCACAAAAATTTCAGTAGATTGCATATTTGGAGTTGTTTTACGGTATAAAAGACAACTCTCAATAAAACTATTGATTTACGTGAATCTGTTCCCGAACACGGGTAATGCAGCTAGTACTATATATATACTATATAAATATATATTTATATATATATATATATATATATATATCTCGGTTGTATCTTGGTTGTATTTTGTGTTATGCTCTAACCTTTGTACGTATGTATTGTATATCTTATTTATATTGTATATATATATGGTATTTATATTATATATTATATTTTACATATATTATTATATTATATTATTATATTATATAACATATAAGTAGTCAGGCCTAATGATAAGACCTATCTAATATATGCATATATTTGTGTAAAGTTATATATCTATCTGTATCAATATTTTTGTATTGCATATATAAACATGTGCTATAGTATATGATAATGCATACAAACACTCAAAATGATTGTAAAGCCATTTCCTTGATGGTACATGGTTGGACAGGTTAACCATGGTTGGACTAGATTGGGCTAGTAGATTCTATATGTAGATGTGAACACTGATGGAACAAGACGTTTCAGTTATAAAAGAAAACTTTTGAGGTTGCCATTAGAAGCTAAATTTTAT
Source organism: Watersipora subatra (assembly GCF_963576615.1). Classification (NCBI taxonomy): domain Eukaryota; kingdom Metazoa; phylum Bryozoa; class Gymnolaemata; order Cheilostomatida; family Watersiporidae; genus Watersipora; species Watersipora subatra. The sequence continues at coordinate 10,832,923 of NC_088717.1, forward strand.
TACAATAAAATATTACATCACAAGTATTGTTTGTCATAGGCAAATCATTTCTAAGTAACCTCTGCATTTAGCTAAAAACTGCTATCGATGCTTCAAAGTCATAATAAACTATATATGATAATTTTTTGCAATCAGCTAAAAATTATAGCCCTAGTTGGGTTCAATGCTTGCAGTAACAAAAGTGGTAGGGAGTTGCCTATCCACTGCATTGCTGTAAAACACTCACAAAAGAGATTGAAATAATTATTGAATGAGTCACAAACAGCAAAATATATTTTTAATAGATTTCCCTTTTAACGTTCAACTTTTATATTATTTATGAATATACTTAAACAGTGAAGTGCTCAAATGAATATTATATAACAAGCAAGACAACAAAAAACAAAAACAGCAGTATTTTGTTAGCAACATTAAAGGTAATATATAAGATTTAGCCCAATTGCAGCATGCTCAGTTTTAAATGATACCACACTTACACGTATAAGACTTTTCTATCAGAGTTTTAAAAAGTTCAAACAGAACATTTCAAACTGTCTTTACTAGCGTTATCCCATCAGCTTATGAAAGCATTATGTGATTTTCAATACATATAGAGTTCAAAATATCATTCGAAACACAATATGAATGCATGAGACCTGCCAGTTATACTCTTTATAAAATGTCACATAAAAATTAACCATTTATTCTCCTGAGACTTGAATATCAAAGCATGTTTGAATAATTTAGCATATAGAAGTAAAAAGCTCAAATTCTGTTAGACATATTTGACATTTTCTAGGATTAGTGTATTTATGACAACTACCAGCCAAAAACCTCTATCTCACGAAGTCTCATATTTTTAGCAATTCCAACGGCAGTTACTCTGATTAATCTCCCGTAGAGTCTCTGAGTGCAAGGAATGGTGAACTCTTCTCCCGGAGGCTTACCATCATAGTACGCACACAAGTACTTCTCCCTTTCATCAGTCAAGTCACTCTCAGTTTCTCCGATTGTAACTCTAAGATTAGCCAGATCTTCATCTGAGTAATCAAATTGTAAGATTGGTGAAAAATTTTGTAATCATCCAGCACAACATAAGAACCATTTAAACAGTTACAGGTTTGAAGCCCTGCGCATCAACTCGTACAGTAACATTATCGTACTGAGTAGCATTCATAATTATTTAATTATGCTTTGCACATGTTTATCAGTATTATATTGTTTAGTTGTTTGGTTTTGAGATTAGCAGCAGACTAGCAACAGTTGCCTAGTTACGGACTGTTTGACAGATAAATCACATAACTGTTTTACTGATACAGACTTTAATTGAGTTTGCTAGCTTGTGATAATGGAGTCTGGCATATTTAATTATGGTGGATGTGTTAGACGTAAATAATACTCCAATACGCGAAAACATACAAATCTCTTTGAACCTTGTCACTATATTTTTGTTTTTAGATGCTCAGCAATATTTTAGTTGTAGTGAGTTTATAATTCATAAAACCTCTTTTTGCTTGTCTTCAGAAGGTTTTTCTTGCTCATTCTTAGAACTATTATTTGAGCCTCATCTTGCTAATTTACCAAATTCCCACCACCTGTTCACCTGTTAATGCAACATTGTTGATAAAGTGATCTAAGCCAAATAACGCTTTTGGCTCATGCGAATGATTTAGTAGACTAACTCTAGCAGTATTACAATGAAACATTAACTGCCAAAACATATACATATAGGTAATTTCACAACTAGTTAGTAATATTTGGCAAATAGTACATAAAACTTTTGACAGCTGGACTCACCTGCTGAATGGCCCAATACTTGCTTAAAGATTTTAATGATGTGAATGCAGTGAGCAACTGATAGGTCAAGTTGAATCCAAGGTGAATGTTGAGCTTCAGACACCACAAGGTTTGTCCAGGTATTTTCTTTACGCCCGTCTATAGCATTCTTAGGCCTAAAGTTGTTATACATTGCTGAGAGGAGTGCAGTCACATTACCTGTGAACAGAAAGTACAAACTGGCTACTATACATATATGTGCATTCTAAAATAAAAACATTTCCAAAATCTCTACGAGCAGAACGATAAAGTTCTCTTGGTTTTATATATAGAGTTTTAAATTCAAAACTATAATAGAGTTCTGCATAAGACAATTCATAGAAATGATTGTATTAAATTTTTAGGTATTATAACATTTTTAGGCATTATATACAAAATTGTAAAGAAAACTGTCGGTTCACTTTATTTTCTACAAGGAAGTCACAAAACCAAGTGTTAAGTGCCGACGATATATATATATTTACTAAATAAATATATAAGTTTACATGCTTGACAGGCAATAAGCCACAATCAAAGCATGTTGAGAGGGCACCCAAACTGCTTTGCAAAATGATCAAATCTCAAAATTAATCGATCTCGGCATATTGCAAAATGCTCAAATCTTTGTCCTTTCTATTTTTACTTTAGTTTTATGCTCTGACCCTTTTTTTCCTACACTCGGTTTCTCTTTTATTGTCTTCTCAGCTTCTTCTCAGTCACTTGGTCTCCTCTCGGTAGTTTGAGTGCCCTAACAGTGGCCCGGCCTCTCTCGGTGTCTCGGGATTACAACCGCGGGCACCAGGAGGCCTATTGCTATGGCCCTGGTCACAGCGCTTTGCCGTAACAATATTATATCACATGATATTATATCACATTTATGATACATTACATAGTAGTTTATTCTATTATATCTTAATGTGTTAGGTTGGTTAACATTATATATTGTCATATCATGATATATGATAATATATTATTCTATATTTTGTTTTACTACATTATATCACATTACATTATACTGCCTTACATTAATTAAAACCTGTTATATTGCAATATGTTATATTCTGATAACTTTTTTATTTTATATCAAGTAACTTGGGTTGCCTGGCTGTGCACTAATATTTAATTCAAAACTATTATACAATAGCTTTACCGGAGAAAACAAAAGAAGCAATCAACTTTTGCTATAATAAGCAGATGTTCTAGATTTTCTCTCAACACGATTATGTATTTATATTTTAAAAGTATTGACTTTTTATATGAGAAGAAAGATCAAAAGTCTGTAAACAATCAAAGAAAGATCAAAAGTCTGTATGATGTTGCTCTAACTTAAGATACAAGTATTTGGAGGAGGAAATAATGCTTTACATAACATACACCCTTGTAAACAATAAAAAGCTCAGATATTTTGCTACATTTTGATGCATTGGCACAACACATCAAAATATTTCATTCTCACACAGTCTTCTCAAACTCACTAATAAATCTTGTCTGAGGAAAACTACTAATCAATTATTTAGTTTTGAATGAAACTGAAGAAACTATGTATTATCTGCGTCTATGATATGGCAGTAATATCAAAGTTACAAGTTGATTCCTATTCTAACTCACATGAGTAACATCTTCAAATGGTGTCTTTTCTACTGTTTATAAAAATAAACAAATCAACATCTACTCTATTTGCATACATACTATTGCATGTCTGTACTAGTTCCACCATGTCCTCTAACATCAGACTGCCAGAGCTGCAAGAGACATTTCCTATAGTGTTCACACAAAGTTTCTGGCCGCAAGCTTTATTCTTATTTTTGCCTCCATCAACATCTGAAAGTATGAGATGAAAGACAGTGTTGTCCTTGAGACTCCTGATGAAGTGTTTTATGTTTATACATTTATAAGTAATCTTTTGACAACATGACCTAGCAAAGGTGGCAGTAACATCTGTACTCAAGTATTTCCTTTCAGAGATATCTAGACTGTGGCCAATCTATTTTACCTATACGTATAGTCCTTTATAGTAGTGTAAGTAGTAGTCTTTATCAGGTTTGTAGTTCTGTGAAAGTTTTCAAATGCATTTTGCTAGTTAATTTATGGCAGCAAATATCAACTATTTAGCAAGCTAATTTATTTAGACATAGTTATACACCTAACCTTTGTGCAAACCGACAGTAGATAACAAGCATAACTGCAATATCTTTTTTTTATAACCCAAAAACTCAACATAAAATAACTCTATAATTTATCTATCAGTAAATATAACAAAAATTTAAAAATATTTTTTTAGTTCTTCTGACTGATCAAGTGACTATAGTAAAGTTTGGATACAAATGTTTACATTGGCCAAAATTTGAAAACCAAAGTTAGCTATGCAATTATAAAATTATTCAGATTTATAACTGCCACGAAAATAGATAAAAAAATCTTATGGTCAACCTTTTTGCTGGGTAAGAAAGTCGTGTAATATTTTTGAAAAATCAATAAAGTCGATATTCTGACCATATACATGTACATTGCTCGAGCTGGTATTTACAGGATGGTTTTGGCTGGGATGCTTTATAATTTAGTAAGAGTTACTTTGCTCAGAACTTTTCTCAAAATTCCTGTTAACACAGTTCAAAAGTTGCTCTTCCACTGTATCACTTTCCCATACATGCAGTTTGGACTATGGTTGCAGAACTCCAATCTTTGTATGTACTCGTAATATTTGTTAGAATGTGCTTCTATAAGATTTTAAAAATTACTTTCACCTTGCTCAGTAGGAAAAAAGTAGTCAAAATAATCTACCAATTAAATATCACCAGATGATGTGAAGTAGGACAATGAGTGAGAGAAAAAAATTGTAGAGTTATGAAGGCTTGGCACCACTGAAGTCAGTAACATTTTTCCAAATAATGAAAGGTTGTGTGATTGCGTAGGCTTAATTTTCTGATCTTTCTTGAGTAGCAATCGCTGCATTAAAGCTAGTAGCAGAAATTTTGCTTGTATTAGAGTTGCTAATATGAGGCACTTTTCTAGTATTCACAACAACAGCACAAGTAGATATACGTACATGTAGCATTATCATGGTCTGAGCTACGATTATCGTGACTTTACTTTATATATTCAAAGATTCTATAGTTGACATCACTACTATCATTAGAATAAATTTTTAAATTGATCAGTCAAACATTTACTGATTACAGCAGAATCAAATAAAAATTTTATTTCTTTGTCTTGAAAGGCCGGTTGCTTGCAAAACAATAGCATGGAGCAAAAGAAAAAGCTCTTCGGATAATCATTTCACATAGTAATTCCAGGATAACTATGTTAAAAACATAATTTTAGGCTTAACCGCTATCATATATTTCTTTGCCAGACAACAAAAGTTTAATAAACCTTTACCATAAATAATGTTTATGTGATTTCTCCACAAAACCGGTAAACGATGTTTATGTTCTTTTTCCAGCAAAAGATTTAACTTTACACAAGCAATTAACTTTAAAAAAACATCAATAAATATACATCCAATTACCACTAAGATGGTAAGTGATAAGTTATCGGTAATAAAATAGTTTAAAAGAGTAACAAAAAGATGTTTTTGGCAAAGGAGGAATATAGCTAGTTGTCAGAGAGTTTATAATATATATGTACTAGAGAACATTCTTCCCAAACTAACATTTTATACATGCGTACAAGTTGGTATAAGATTAGGAAATGTTTTGGTAGGCAATTGTAAAATAGAGACAGTGTGTTGATAGCTACATGAGTTTATGTTGCTGTTTTATCTGCATATTTTAAATTCCAAACTTGGCTCAAAAGTTTCAGAATGCTAGTCATTTGTTAAATTTGTGAAAAATGACCATTCATAACTTTTATACATGTACATTATATTGAAAAGAACAACAGACTAGCTGAAGAATTGAAAGATAATGAGTATTCTCTAGTTACCACCATATGATGACAATGAAGAAATACGATTATACACAGATGATGAGGGAGCTGTAACTTCATTGCATGCCACTGCAGGAAGATGAGAGATGCTGCAAACTCTGCTCATTTCATTAAACTCGAAAGAGTAGCAGTTATCCTCAAGACTTGACAAACACTGAATGGAGCAAGCTTTCACAGTAACAGCTGTTGTTTCATTCCAAGTTTCAACCAAGTTTCCTCCAGTTGGTTTTTTATAAACTCCAGAATACACGTTTCTGCTATCCTTAAATAAAAAACAATATAGGCATGAAATAAAATGAAGTACCTCATAAATTTGATGTACAATTTAGCAAAATACGCAAGAGTTACCCAAGTTACCCATGTTAGCAAGTTACCCAAAAGATACCAAAGTTAGCAAAAGCAAAGTGGTTTTCCTTGTTTTGTCAACAAATCTCAAAACATAAAACTCTAGTTAAACTACAATATACTGAGCAGAAAGCCATATTTTATTATCAAAAAGCTTTTTATAATTTCATCAAGTTGATGCTGCAAGTTAAAGCGTATTCATTAGGTTTAAATTTTTATGGTTGGTTAGCTTACCGCCAGAGAGAGTCCAGTTTGACTGGAAAGCAATATCGCACAGAGAAGTTGGAGCCTCATATCTACAAAGCAGAGCTTAGAAAATATAAAATGAGTTTCTGACATGTATAGGATATTTTTTCTTAAGCAAAAAAGTAAAGCTGAATCATGAATAATACCTGATAGACTACAGTAGGTATGTTCAATCTAGTATTAGCAGTCTGCCACGGACTCCGTCTCTTCATAACTGAATATGATGAAGGTAACTCATAATTATTAATTAATGACTGTAGGGACATAAACACCAAGTGTTCAGGCTTGAAGTATTCAGGTCACAAACTACTGGCATGTGTTTTATGCTGAGCAATTGCGTAATAGCCAACTGGGCTCACAGACGCTAGACAACATGTTTAGGGTAGTCCCAGTTGATCTGGACAAAGAAGTCAGCTCAGGTGCTTTGGCTATACTCGGCTCAGGTGAGCTGGCCACATTATGGCTTAATCGCGAGAGCGGAGTCATGTACACAAGTTACATCGCAAAGGAAGAAGGCGGTAAGTGATAAGCAAGAGGCCGAGCCTATTGTGTGATGAAGTGCGTAAAAGGAGCTTGATTAGATCATTACAGCATAGTCTTACTGTGCTCAAGCTCTCTGTATGCATGTTCATTTGTTGTTCAGAGACCTGCAGTGATATATATATACATAAATAAATATATATATATATATATATATATATATATATATATATATATATATATATATATATATATATATATATATATATATATATATATATATATATATATATACATTTATATGAATAAATATATGTGTACATATATGAAAATACATATTGCTTAAATATATATTTTTGGGAACTAACACTAGATCTGTTTATTACTTGACTGTCTTGTGGAGAGTAACAGATCGGACAGTTTCCTTTTTTATGACTTTAAATATATAATTTCATAAGGGATCACACAATTTAGTAACTGCAGCTAGTTAGCTTCATTCTAATAACTATCTGTCAATGCAGCTCATATCAGCGGCATCATAACAGCTGATTTATGTAGACAAATATGTGTACGTATCAGCATGGCTGACTGCACATGAAAATGAAAAAGCTCTGTCTTTACACAACTTTGTTAAACCATAACTGTCACGAACAACTTTTATCATTTATGCTAGGTAAATCAGACACGCTGTTTCCGATTTTGTACTCAAAATAAAGATTAGGGCACTAATCTTCAAAGTCAACTAGGCTTTTTTAAAGCGTTTCAATATCCGTTTCGAAAACAACACAATCGGCATTACAAGCTCCGCCCATAAATATGTGACGAAACCTAGCTTTTTCAGGAACAAAAGTTAGGGATGTTTAGTCCGATTTAAAATAATAGAGATGGATGTTTTAAAACCCAATATTATCTAAATCCAGCTTGTAAAATAATTTCAGTTTTTTATGAAAGGGATATAAACTATTTAAAATTGCTCGTAGCCTGTTACATGGCGTTTAAATGGGCTGAACGCCAAGAAAAATGAGCTCAAAAAGCGTGGTTTTATCACGAGCTAGCGTTGTTATCGCGCTTTTTAACATATGCAATGCTAAATAGCTTATCTACCTTTCAGAACAGACTGATATTATTTTAAGGCTGAATTTAGATATTAATGAATTTTAAAACACCCATCTCTATTATTCTAAATCGGTCTAAACATCCCTACGTAACTTCTGTTCCTAAAAAGCTAGGTTACGTCACGTATTTATGGGCGGAGCTTGTTATGGCGATCGTGTTGTTTTCGAGACCGATATTAAAACTCTGTAAAAAAGCCTTCATTACTCTGAAAGTTAGTAGACTAATCTTTATTTTGAGTACAAAATCGGAATCAGCGTGTTTGATTTATTTAGTAAATACGATAAAAGTTGTTCGTGACAGTTATGGTTTAATGTTAGATGTATAAAATTACCTGCTTTGGTAACGACATTCAGTATGCTTATATAAGTTGAACTTTTTTGCTACATTGCACTTTAATGCCACAGTGACAAAGCTTAAATGTTGTATCATCAGTAGTCATTGAAAGTTTAAATCTTCTGTACACCAAATATGGGCATATGATTCTTTTTCATCTGCTTCTATATTCGTTTACAGACCTTCATTGACACTGACATATCGATTGATGTATATAAGCCACCAAGCAGTGCTTCAAAATATATCAAGCAACATAAACTCTCTAGCATTCTATCATTTGAGTCAGGGTACATTTTGCAAGAACTTATTATTAAAAAAAGAATTACATCTGACAATAACTAGCCACAGCAAAAAATGATAGTGATTGCTTGAATTCATCTTTTTAGGAGTACCTATGTAAAAATCCGAGCTGCTAATTTTAGCATTTTACATACAGTGTTATACTAAAAGTTCTAGACAGTCAATGCTTGTAAAAACTAATTGGTGAGATTAGATCTATACTAAAACTAGCAGAACTAATGATAACATACAGACTCATACTCTTTACTTGGTCTTTTGCTTGTACATGGAGTTACAATATTATAGTATTCTGTAGTTACATTGATCTTTACCCTGGAATGATCATAGTTTTAGCTTCTGTATGTACGAGTTAATCTCATCTAATCTTTTTGTCAAAACCAAACCAAGTCAAACCTATCTCTAACCAAGCTTACGTAAACAATTACACCCCTTTTATTCAGTGCAAGGTCATCCACTGGTACAATGATTACAGATTCGCAATCTACCTGACCATGTGTTTGTATAAATATGAAATATATAATCCAAAGTTTGGTTATACATTCAGTTTTTGGTTTAATACCTTGTAGAGTTAAGGGAGAGTTTGGAACGTGTTGACTATATTGTGCACAAGTCTAATATGAAGCAGAGCAGTGTAACTCATACACAATTATGGACCATATTTAAAAGTCCTTCAACAGACCAAAAATGTATGGCTTGATATCATCAGAATTTTCTTATACATTTGTGTTTGAAAGTGTACACATGCCTGCAGTTTTTAGTATTTAATATCTTTCAATACTAGTATTCTCACCCAATGATCTCACACAATTTGGTGAAAGAGGGGCCACAGCCTTAAAATGCTAAAGCAAAGGGAAAGAAAAGACTGAGTTAAACTTGTTTTGTCTCTGAAGACACATGCTTTATAAACTCAACTTGACCTGTCAATTGCTCACTGCATTGACTTTTTTAAAACCTATAAGCAAAGCAGGCCACTACGTATACGCAGCGGTTATGAGCAAAAGATGGTATTCACCTAATAAGTAAATACAAACTTTTGACTGTAAAACTGAAAAAGCTTGCTACATAAAAGCTGATTAATGATGACTCATTTACATTCCTTTCAAATCAAATTATTGAAGTGGTTCTTACGGTAGGTAAACATCTTTAAAGAGGATTACTCGCTATGATTTCTACTTGCTTCGGACTTATCAAGATGAATTCTACACAGTGAATAATTAAATACATACTGATTATAAACGGTGGTTGCAACATGTCCACTACATGTGCATATTAAGACCGATATGGATTGATTTGGCTTTTTCTATGTTTTCATAACACTGCCTGACTTAGTCTACTAAAGTAATTGTTTACTTCAGAAAGATTTAATCCATTGAGTGTTGCGTAAAAAGGAGAACAATGTGCGGTAAGTCTGTCAAAATGAGGTTCAAATGATACTTTTAAGTCAGAGTGAGAAAAATGTATTAAAGACAATTAGAAATGATGTTAACAAAATGGTGCATAAAATATATATTTACCACAGTTAGAGATATTTTTGAGCACTCAGGAACAGAAAGATAGTGATAAAGCTCCGCGAAATTTGCATACTCTCAGCCCATTTGAATTGTTCTTGCATCTAAATTGCCCAGCATAATTCAATTTGCCCTAACTCCATTATCACCAAGCTAGCAATATTAACTAAAGTCTGTATGAATGCAAATAAGACATAATTTCCATGTCAAGCAGTATGTTACTAGACAACTAGTTTTTGAAAACAAAAAAAAACAATAAAATACCGAAGTCAGACTGTAAACCATTAATCAAAAATTATTAATGATGCTCAGTACAGAAATGCTATGGTGTAAGCAGACGCACCTGGCTTTTATAAAAAAGTGTTAAGACATGATTGCAAAGTTTAACAACAGTGATAAAGCTTTGGCTGAGATTGATAGAGATTTGCCCTAAAAAGATTGAGTCAAACCTTTTAATGTATTTTAATAAAAATCTCCATGATATCAACTCGTACTATCCATTGCTCCTTGCAGTGACTCTGTCAAGATATATAAGCAAGTACTAAACTGGCCATCAAGTGAATGCAGCTGCCATGAGCTGAAGGTGTTATTTACCCAACTAGCAAACACAAATTAGCTGTAGTCAAACCTAAAGCAAACTTGTTATATAAAAGCCAATTTGTAAAAAACTATATACATTCTTTTCATATCAAACAGGTACATTAACTTTTAAACAATCAAAGCATTTTTTAAAATGTCCATCTTTAGGATATGAGAATGTTTGCAGCATATCATGACTTTTCCACAAGTGAATTAATTAATACAAACTTACACACTCAGACTTATACATTGGCCATTTTTATGTAATAGGCTAAGATGTACAGGTTTGTATTTGACTATTGGCAACTGAAACAGCCACCACAATTGACAATTCCGTGTTGATATCCTTATGACCAAGCTAACACAGTTGCATGAATTTTGTCAATAGAAAATGAGATAAATTTTTCCTCAAACATTCTGTTGCCGGACAACTAGTCATTAAAACCAAAGCACCCCAGCATAAACACACTGGTGGGAATTTGCGAGACATTAATAAATAACTATTAACGTCATTCCGTATGGAGAAATTTCTGTAAGTGTAGATGTACTAGGAGTCTATCAGAGACTTTATTATACGTTTGCAACTACAATATGTATGTTTATAATACATTGGTGTAGGATTACAACCTGTTTAAAACAACAAACTATTTGATTCCGTAGAGAATAACTTGGTAATGTTAGCGTTACTATTAGAGAGACTCAAAGTGACTTGAATGAAAAAAGCAAGAAGCGCTTGTGTGGTTACAATGAAGGACAGCATTCAAAGGCTCTATATGAAGTTGATTAGAATATCTGCTTTGAGGCATAAAATATGACTGAGGCATCAAACGGTACAGGTTTTTTGGCTTGTGGTTGTTATCAATATCCTATTGTGTACAGCAGGGTCAAATCTTATTAACCGAATTTCAGCTTCAAGTGCTTCACACTGAATTATGCAACCAAATTTTAATATTTAAGTCTAGAGAATGATTGATTGATTTTGATATGAAGTCTTATGAAGAGTTTAATCATCAGGCATATTGAGAGTCTCAAACAATATTTAGGGTGCTATATATAGATATAGAGCCCAATATAGAGAGCGTAAATATATATTGACGCTATATCTGATTTTTTTGTTGATAGCCGATGCTTCTGGTTTTTAAATATTATGAAAACATTTTGTTAAGCGAAGGTTGCATTTTTTGATTGGTTGTAGTATGGAACTGTGTGATTTAATATGTTCCAATCTACTTTGAAGTTTATGCTGTTTATTTTTCATGCTCAAAATATGCTTACTATGCTCAGTTGTGTTTTTTATTGCTGTTTTTGACGCTTGCTTTGTGGTTACGATGTTTAGTCTTAAGATCAGTCTCAAACAGTCCCATTTAGATCTGGGTAGTTTGTCGAATCTCTTTGCTCAAGGAAACATTTCTTCCTACCTGAGAAAGCTCGCTGAACTCTGGAGCGGCACTGCTCACGCAGCACGGCCTACCGAGTTCAGGAAATTCTTTCTCTCAGTGAAAAAAGCTTACCAAAATCTGGGGCTGAGCCGCTCTTGCAACACAGCTTACCAAGTTCCGGGAAATATTTTTCCACTATTTTCTTGTGCGGTGTTCTCCAACCACCAGGAGACGGTAATGCTTTCTCCAGCACACGGCCGGCCAAAAATTTACAATGCTCCAGTTTCTTGACTCGGTCTTGTGAAGCCGAAATCATCAAATCTCACAGCTCTCACCAGTTTAAAGGAAACTGGCTGTTCTCTTTACTCTCCAAAAGGCAGTCAAACAATACCAATGAGTGTTAAGTATCAATGAATTATATTTACTAAATAAATATATAACTTTACATGCATGACAGGCAATAAACCACATTAAAGGAATGCAGAGAGGGTGCGCATGAGGCTCTGTCAAACGATCAGATCTTCTATCTTTCACACTTCCACTTTTGTTTTAGGCTTCGCCCCTTTTCCTTTGTTCTACTTTCGGTTTTCCTTTTACGACCTTCTCGGTTACTTCTTGGTCACTCGGATTTTTCTCCTAGCCTGATGCCCTAATGGTTGCCAATCTTGACTGAGTGTTTTAATGCTTTGCCCGGACTGTGGGGACCAGGAGGTCTATTAAGGTATTGAAGCTTAGGGTAATGAGCACTTTATTTTTACATAAAGTGGTATGGAGAGTATAACCAGCATGTACATTTGATAACATGTATTGATCGTATCTCAAGCTATACTCTTACCTTTGTACATATATATTATATATCTTATATTATAACGGATAAGTAGCCAGGCGTAATAATAAGATATAGCTAATATATCCATATATTTGTATAAATGTATTTATCTATCTGTATCAATATATGTTTTAGACAGTATTTGATAGTGATTCGTTGTGGAAACATAGTTTGCTATGTTGTCAATCACTAGTAAATTCTGTATTCATCATAAACTGCTGCAATAATAAATTACATATGATGATTTTGTGTGATTGGCTTTATAGTGCTAGTTGGGCTCAATACCTGCAGTAGCAAAACTGTTAAGGAGTTGCCTACTTTTGCTACTGCTAGAAAACAATCCAAAAACTTATTGAAATTCTCAATGAGTCATAAACAACACAATATATTTGTAACTAATATTCCTTTTCAAGTACAGCTTTTATATTAATTTTGAATATATATTAACATTTAAATGTTCAAATAAATATTATATTACAAGCCAGACAATAAACAAAACAGCATTATCTTAGTAACAAAATCAAAGCTACTATATAAGATTTAGGTAAACTGCAGCATGTTCAGTCTCAAATTATACAACACATATAACATCATACACACTTTGCCATCTGAGTTTATAAAAATACAAACCGAACGTTTAAAACTATATTTACTAACATTATCCCATCACCTTATAGAAGCATTATGTGATTTTCAAAATAATTAGAGCGCAAACGCTTATTCAAAACACAATATAAATGTATGTGATCTGCCGGGTATACTCTCCATAGAACTTCATATAAAAACTGATTATTCATTCTCCTGAGACTCGAATATCAAAGTATGTTTGAAAGATTCAGTAAAAAGCAGTAAAAATCTCAAAAACTGTTAGGCAGATTTGAATTTTCTCCAAGGAATAAAATAGTTATGACATCTACCAGCCAAACACCTCTATCTCGCTAAGTGTCAGTTTATTGGCAATTCCTACAGCAGTTACTCTGATCAATCTCCCATAGAGTCTCTGAGAGCAAGTAATGGTGAACTCTTCTCTCGGAGGTTTACCATCATAGTAGGCACACAAGTGCTTCTCACTTTCTTCAGTCAAGTCACTCTCAGTTTGTCCGATTGTAACTCTAAGATTAGCCAGAAAGTTATCTACAATATAAAATTGTGATATTGGCAAAGGTTTGTGATCATTAAACACAACACAATAACTGTTTAAACAGCTGCAGGTTTGAAGCCCTGCGCATCAGCTTGCACAAAACATTACTGTACTGAATAGCGTTCATTGTTTATTAATGCTTCACCTATAATTTATAGCAGCATTGTATTGTTCAGTGGTTTGGTTTCTAAGATTAGCAGCAGACTAGCAACAGTTGCCTAGCTACAGACTGCTTGACAGAGAAATTACATCCCTGTTAGACAGATAGAAACTCTAGTTGATTTTGCTAGCTTAGGAATATTGAGATCTTGCATGTTGTAGATGTAAATATTGCTTTAGTGTGCTGAAACATGCAAGTTTCTTTGAAAATTGTCACTATATTATTGTTCTTAGATGCTCAACAAGATTTTAAACTGTAGTAAGTTTATCTTTTATAGACCATTTTAAAGATTTACTTTCTTGCTTGTCCTAAAGAAGTTTATCTTGCTCAGTCTTGAAAGTAGCGGTTGAGCCTCATTTTTGCGGAGTTACCAGTTGCTCATTACCTGTTCTTCTGTTAATGCAATATAAGTGAAAGAGTGATCCAAGTCAAATAATGTTTTTGACTCATTTGAATGCTTTAGCAGAATAACTCTGACAGTACTACAATGACACAGCAACTGCTGAAACCTACACATATAAGTCTTATCACAGCTACATGTAGTTACTAAGTAATATTTGGTGGATAGCACCTTCAGTTTGTGACAGGTGCTTTTACCTGATGGCCAGCCCATTACTTGCTTAAAGATTTTAATGACATGAATGCAGTGAGCATTTGATAAGTCAAGTTGAATCCATGGAGAGTGTTCAATACCAGACACCATACGGTTTGAATCAATCTTTTCTTTACGCCCGTCTATAGTATTCTCAGGCCCATGCTGGTCAACAGACTGTCTTGAGGATACGAATGCAGTCACATTACCTGTGCACAAAAATTTAAACTGGCAACTGCATGCATATGTGCATTCTAAAATGAAAACACTTACAAAACACCTGTAAGCAAAACCATAAGGTTCCCTTAAAGTTCTGCAGTTTGAAAAAGACTCATGCGTAATATTAAATATATAATTTTTTTTAAACTAGATTTTAGTTCTGTATAAAACAATTCATAGAAATGGTTGTTTTATTATATGGTATGACTAGCAGAATGTCTGGCGTGGCAAGAGTGTCAAAAGCCAGCTTATAAACAGTGAGATGTAATGTAGTTGTCTGCCACTTGTCTATGGCAGAGCGCATTGCCATTCGCTAATTTGAGTGAGCTAACCAATAAGAGCCATGAGAGCAAGCATAAAATTATGTTGCAGTGTTGCAGAGAGCTGTTGTAACGCATTTTCACCAACATAGCAGCACATATCGTCAAATGAATCCACCAATCTCATATAGCTCAATAGTACAGGGTACCCTCTGGGTAGCGAGAGGTTCCGAAATCAAATCTTTTGCATAGCATACTCTTCATTATAATTTTTTAATGGCTATTTAACTGAACAAGCCAAAGTAAACACACACGGTTACTTGTCGATTTTCCAATTTCATATCCGTAGTTCGAGTGCCCTAACGATGGCCAGGCTTTCATCGGTGTTTTAAAGCTTGGTGCTACAACTCGGGTGCCTATTAGGCACATTGCTACAGCCCTGGTAGCAGAGCTTCATTGCAAAAATATTATATCTCAATTTATTATATCAAATTTATGACAAATTTCATAGTAATTTATTTTATTATGTTAAAATGTATTATATTGTCTAACATTATATATTGCCGCATGATGTTATATAATAATGTGTTATCCTATATTTTTTTTTACTCCAGTACATCGCATTAAAATATATTGCCTCACAATAAATAAATCATGTTATATTGCAATGTGTTATATTTTTAAGTTTTTTTATTTTACATCAATTAACTTGAGTTTCCTTGCTAAGAACTATTATTTTTCACTAACCTACTTTTGAAGCATATTATACCCCATATGATATTTCTATGTTTCTTTCGGATAATTGCACACCGAACAAGGCTGCAAATTCATATTGACAACTTTAGGTCATTGCATATTAGTTTTAAAGTTGGTGACATGTCATAGAACTCATTAAAACTAAAATAAGTTAGTTGATAGTAACTTAACCTATTGGCTTATTCTTCATGGCCAATCAACCAAATTTTTAAAAAATAATCACCTTCGGGATGCTCAATGATAATATGGGCGGTAAATTTAGACTTATGTTCTATCTCAATATTTGCTTTGCTCAGTCTGTGATTTTTAACAGCAAAACCAAGACAAAAACCAGACTAATAGACTAATAGCAGATTATTTGAAGAATCATTTTATTCTCGATTTTAGTCTTCTTTTCTTAACCGCTATATGCTTTCACTGACGTATACGCATTTATGCAAAATCTATGGCTGGCTGCAGTGTGCGCATTTGTGTGAATTTCCCAACAGTTGCTTAATAACTTAATTTCATTATTTGATGACAACATAACTGCTGATCTTTCGTATTTTGGATGGTATTGACAGTTTTGTCCAAAAACGTCTTCTATCAAATTAGTCTAAGTTCGCGAGGAACCTTTAATTCTGTGTTTGGGAATTTTCAACTAAAATACGAACGTTTCTCCTTTCCGACGCTTGAACTATTTAGTGTTATTATGGTTTTCGCAAGTGCCTACTGAGTTAGAAAACAAAGCAGTAATTGTTTTGATAGCATCATAGCCGATTCAAATTCAGAATTAATTAAATGTTTTGAAATGAAAGTAACAGCGCTGACTCTGATTGTCGCAAAATTAATAATTTTGTAAAATTAACGAACATTGGAAAGGGTTGTTATAGATTCGTAGCGATCATAGTTTTACATAGCTTTGTTAGCGTGCATGATATAGATATCTTTAAATTTTTGCATTGCTCTGCTTGTTGTAAGGCTGGCAACATAAAATACATTACACCATTTTTTAGATAGTGCTTGAAATTGATAAACATTGTGTACATATCGTGCAGCAAGTTTTGCAAGTTTTAGTAAATTGGCTGGCAGTAGGCCGGAAGCTAAATTTGTACCGAGATGGCAGCGATAGGGTTAAACTCACTAATTAATCTTCTCTAAAGAAAACTACTAATCAATTGTCTAGTCTTGAATGAAACTTTAGAAACTATATATTATATGTGTCTATGATATGGCAGGATTATTAAAATTGCAAGTAGACTCCTATTTTAATTCTCATGAGTTGCATCTTCAAATGGTGTCACTTCAACTGCTTCTTACAAATAAAACAAATCTACATCTACTCTATTTGCATACATACTATTGCATGTCTGTACTAGTTCCACAATGTCCTCTAACATCAGACTGCCAGAACTGCAAGAGACATTTCCTCTGGTGTTCACACAAAGTTTCTTGCCACAAGCTTTATTCTTATTTTTACCTTCATCAACATCTGAAAGTATGAGATGAAAGACATTGTTGTCCTTGAGACTTCTGATGGAGTGTTTTATGTTTATACATTTATAAGTAATATATTGAAAACATGACCTAGCAAAAGTGGCAGTAACATCTGTATTTAAATATTGCCTTTCAGAGATATTTATACTGTGGCCAATCTATTTTACCTACATAGTCCTTTATAGTGGTGTAAGTAGTAGTCTTTATCTGGCTTGTAGTTTTGTGAAAGTATTCAAACACATTTTTCCTATCAGTTTATGGTAGAAAATATCTTCCTTCTAACAAACTAATTAATTCAGCCCCAATAATACACTTAACCTTTGTGACTAAGATTCTTGAACTACTAGCATAACTGCCATAGCTTATTGTATATAACAAACAAATTAAACATTAATCAACCTGTTAATTCATCTATCAGTAAATATAATAGGTTTTAAAAAATATGTTTGCACCTTTCTGAAGGAGTCATTATAGTAGAAGTTAGACCAAACATTCCAATTTGCCCAATTTTTGAAACCAAAGTTAGCTATGCATTTTAAAAGTACCCAGATCTACAAACACTCTGAAATTGATCAAAAAGGCTTATATTGAACCTTTAAGCAGGGCAAAAATCTCCGACAAATATCCGAAAGTTGTGTGACCTTCATTGACAAATCAATAAAGTCGGTATTTTATGACCATAAACTGCTTAGGCTGATATTTACTAGATGGTTTTGGCTGGGATACTTTATATTTAAGTAAGGGTTACTATGCTCAGAACTTTTCACAAACTTCCTGTTAACACAGTTCAATAATTGCCCTTCCACTGTCACACTTTTCTATACATGCAGTTTGGACTGTGGATACAGAACTCTAATCTGCGTATGTATGTACTCGTATTAATTAGTAGATTATGCTTTTATAAGCTTTCACAAATTACTTTCACCTTGCTCAGTAAGAGATAGTAAGTAATCAAACTACTTTACCAACTAAGTATCATTAGATGGCGGTTTGAATTTGGGCAATGAGTAAAATAAAAAATTGTAGAGTGATGAAACCTTGTCACCACCTAAGTCGATAAAATTTTTCCAGCCATTAAAATGTTGTGCGATTTTTTTATGCTTCGATTGTTGATCTTTCAGTAGTAGTAATTGGTGCATTAAAGCTAGTAGCAGAAATATTGCTTTGATTGGAGTTGCGAATACGAAGCACTTTCTAGTATTCACAACAACAGCACAAGTAGATATAGCAGTACCATGGTTTGAGCTACCAATATCACTAATATTCTCTACATAATCGAAGATTTTAAAGTTGACACCACTACTATTGGTCAGTCAAACAATTAGCGACCAAAGCAGGATCAAATGCAAATTTTATTCCTTTGTCTCAAAAGCCAGCTCGCTTTCAAAAATATGTCTTGTAACAAAATAAATGCCTTCAGATAATCATTTTATATCGTAATTCAAGGATAAGTATACTAACAACAATAGTTTTAACTTAACAATGTTCATAGGCTTTATTGTTGTTGCTCGGCAATAGCTTTATAATTTTTTACCAAAAGTGATTTTTAGTATTTTCCCCACGGATCCGCTAAACCATTTTTATGTTGTTGCCTAAGCAAAAGGGTTACCTCCACACAAGCAATCGACTTAAAAGAGAAAACACAATTAATTCACATCTAATTACCATTAAGATGACAAGTGATAAGCTATTAGTAATGAGAGAGTAAAAAAAAGTAACAAAAATACCTTGTTAAAAAATAATGTATATAGCTAAGTATCAGAGAGTTAAAATTATTTATGTATTAGACAGCGCTCTCCCAAATTAGCAATTAACACATACATTCAAGTTGGCATAAAGATTTTAAAAAATTTTAGTATGTCATTGTAAAATAGACCCATTTTGTAGAGAGTTACATAGATTTATGTTGCTATTTCAATCACAAATTTTCAATTTCAAACTTGGCTTGAATGCTTCAGAATTTTTGTCATTGATTAAATTTGAGAGAGATAAAAATTCATATTTTTTATATACTGAAAAGATCAACAGACTAGCTAAAGAATAAAAAGATAATGATTGTTCTCTAGTTACCATCATATGCTGACGATGAAGAAACCCGATTATACACAGAAGATGAGAGAGCTGTAACTTCATTGCATGCCACAGCAGGAAGATGAGAGATTTTGCAAACTCTGCTCCTTTCATTAAAATCAAAAGAGTAGCAGTTATCCTCAAGAATTGACAAACACTGAATGGAACAAGCTTCCACGCTAACAGCTGTTGTTTCATTCCAGGTTTCAATTAGGTTTCCTCCAGTTGTGTTTCTATACATTCCAAAATTCCCCTTTCTGTTATCCTTTAATATAAAAAGGTGGGCATGAAAGAAAATGAAGTACTTCATACAGTTTATGTACAAGCCAGCAAGAAAGCTGAAAAGTAAAGGAGTTTCTCTTTTGCTGATAACATCTCAAGACATAAAACTCTAGTTAAACTACAATGTACTGAACAGACAGCCATACTTTACTGTCAAAAAACCTTTTTATACTTTTATCGAGTTGGTGCTGCAGGTTAAACCATTTCCATCAGCCCTAAAGTTCTCTTTCCATTAACAAGATCATAAACATTTTATGGATAGTTAGCTTACCGCCACAGAGAGTCCAGTCTGCCTGAAGAACATTATAGCACAGAGAATTTGGAGCCTCATATCTAAAAAGCAGAGTTTAGAAAATGAAATAAAAAGTTGTTTATATCTATATGATATTTTTACTGAAGCAAAAAAGTAAAGCTGAATTATGAATAATACCCGATAGACTAGGTATGTTCTACGTAGAACCGACAGTCTACAACTGACTCAGTCTCTTCATAAGTGAATATGATAAAGGTGGCTCATAATCATTAATTAATGACTGTAGAGACAAACAATCAGCATTCAGGTTGAAAGGTCTAAAGCTACTGGTGTGTGTTATTAGCTGAGCTATTGTGTAATAGCCAGCTGGGCTAAAAGAATCTAGACCACATGACTAAGATCGGTCGAGTTGTACAGGGCAAAGGAGTCAGCTCAGGTACCTTGGCTACACTTGGCTCAGCTGAACCAGCCACATCATGGCTTAGCTGCAAGTCAAATCACGTGTACAAGTTACATCGCAAAGGAAGATGGTGGAAAGCGATAAGCAGGAGGCTCAACCTCCTGCTTATCGCTTTCCTCCATCTTCTACCTATCGCCATCTTCATAGAGAAAAGTCATGATAAATGGTAGCTCGGACCATCATGCTATATTTACTTGTGCTGTTGTTGTGAATACTAGAAAGTGCCTCATATTAGCAACGACAGTCTAAGCAATATTTCTGCTACTAGCTTTAATACACAAATTACTACTACTGAGAGAACAGAAAATGAAGCATACATAATCACCCAACCTTATAATGGTTGGAAAGAATTTTCCTGACTTGAGTGGCGCTAAGCCTTCATTAATCTACCATTTTTCCTCTCACTCATTGTCCTACTTCTCATCATCTGGTGATATTTAATTGGTAGATTATTTTGATTACTTCTTTCCTACTGAGCAAGGTGAAAGTAATTTTAAAATCTTATAGAAGTGTATTTTAATGAATAATACGAGTACATACAAAGGTTGGAGTTTTGCAACCCCAGTTCAAACGGCATTTATGGGAATGTGCTACAGTGGAAGGGCAATTATTAGACTTTGTTAACAGAAATTTTGTGAAAAGTTTTAAGTAATTACTACCTAGAACTAAGTAAAAACTAAGTAATTCTTACTTAAATAGAGAGCATCCCAGCCAAAACCATCCAGTAAATATCAGCTCGAGCAATGTATGGCTATAGAATACCTACTTTTTTGATTTGTCAAAAAGGTTACACGGCTTTCAGACATTTTCCGGACACTCTTACCCGCCAAAAGGTTAAACAAGATTTGTTGATCTATTTCAAAGTGGTTCTAGACCTGGATACTCTTTTAAATGCATAGCTAACTTTGGTTTCCAAAATTGGGCAACTACATTTGTTTTGCCCAATGTTTTTTTCCAAATGTTTTTTTTCCAAATTCTACAACATGTATAATAACTCTGTGAAAAGAGTACAAAAATATTTGAAAGATTTGTTATATTTACTCGTATATGAATTACCAGGTTAATTGGTGTTAAATTTGTGGATTATACAAAATAAGACATTTTGGTTATGCTAGTTATTCAAGGTTCTTTTGCACAAAGGTTAAGTGTAGAACTGTGGCTAAACAAATAAGCTGGTTAGAAAGATGATATTTTCTGCCATAAACTAATAGGAAGAATGTGTTTGAAAACTTTTGCTGAGCTACAAGCCAGATGAATGATATTATTTACACCACTATTATAGAAGACTATAAAAATAAATGAAGCTGGCCACAGTCTAGATATGCTTAAAAAGAAATACTAAAGTACAAATGTCTCAGCACTTTTTGCCAGATCATGCTTTCAAAATACTACTTATAAAAGTGTAAACGTAACACACTTCATCAGAAGTCCAGAAAACAACAATGTCTTGTAACTCGTGCTTTCAGATGTTGATGAAGGTAAAAATAAGAATAAAGCTTGTAGCCAGAAACTCTGTGTAAACACTAGAGGAAATGTCTCTTGCAGTTCTGGCAGTCTGATGTTAGAGGACATGGTGGAGCTAGTACAGACATGCAATAGTATGTATGCAAATAAAGTGGATGTAGTTTTGTTTTATTTCTAAAAACAGTAAAAGTGACACTATTTGAAGGTGTTACTCCTGTGAGTTAAAATAGGAATCTGCTAAAGACTGTAATATCACTGACATATTATACATACAAATAAGACATAGTTTTTGAGGTTTCATTCCAAACTAGACAACTGATTAATAGTTTTTCTCAGTCAAGATTTATTAGTGAGTTTAAGGATACGGTGTAAGAATGACATATTTTGATATTTTATATATGCCAGAATCGTGCAAAATTTCCCCAAATATTTGTAGTGAATGACCATGTATGTTATGTAATGTGTTATTTCCTCCTCTAAATACATTTATCTTAGGTTCGAACAACATCAAGCATACCTTTGATTTTTCTTCTCATATAAAACAATCAATAATTTTCAAATTTAAATACATAGTGATGTTGAGAAAAAATTTAGAGCATGTTTTAGTTTTGCTGAGTTCTATGACATGTCACCAACTCGAAAAATAATATGCGATCAACCAATTTTATCAATATGAATTTGTAGTCTTTTACGATTCACAGTTATTTGAAAGAAACATAAACACATCATTGCATCACAGAATATTTTAAAGGTAGGTTAGTTACAATTGTTAGTTCACAGTCAAGAAACTCAAGATGTTTTATATAAAATAAAAAAGTTAAAATTATAACCTATTGTAGTATAACATGATATAGTTATTGTAAGGCAATATAATGCAATATGATATAATGCAGTAAAACAAGATATAGGATAATATTGTATTATACATCATAATATAATAATAAATAATGTTAGACAACATAATACATTTTAATATAATAAAATGTAATACTATGTAATGTATCATTAATGTGATATAATATCATGTGATATAACACTGTTACATTAGAGTGCTGTAACTAGAGCCGTAGCGATTAACCTCCTGGTTATCAAGGTCGTAGGGCCAACCCTTCAAAATATTGAGGAAGGCTTGGCCACCGGAAGGGCACTTGAACTATTGAGAGAAAACCAAAAAAATGAAATGAAGCTGAGAAGACATTGAAAGAGAAACCGTGCGTAAGAAAAGAAAAAGGAAAAGAGGTGGAGCCTAAAACATAAGTAAAAGTAGAAAAGGAAGAATGTTTGATCATTTTGCAATATTCTGAGATCGATTCATTTTGAAGTTTCGATCATTTTGCAGAGCAGTATGCATGCCCTCTCTGAATGCTTTGAATGTGGCTTATTGCCTGTCAAGCATGTTAACTTACAAATATATTTAGTAAATATACATGTATATATTGGCACTTGGCAAATAACACTTGATGTTGTCATTTGACTTCCTTGTAGAAAGTAAAAGGAACTGCCAGTTTTTTTTACAATATTTTATATAATGCTATGTACAAACATAATAATTGTGTAATACATAAACAAATTTGAAACAATCATTTTTTTATGAATTGTTTTATGCAGAACTCTAATCTAGTTTTGAATTTAAAAATCTATATATAATTCCAAGATAACTTTATTATTCTTCCCGTAGGGGTTTTGAAGATGTTTTATTTTAGAATGCACATATATGTGTAGTTGCCAGTCTGCACTTTCTGTGCACAGGTAATGTGACTGCACACATTTCAGCATGGTATAACCACTTTCGGCATGAGGATGCCATAGACGGACGTAAACAAAAGACCTGGTCAAACCTTGCAATGACTGAAGCTCAACACTCTCCTTGGATTCAACTTGCCTTATCAGTTGCTCTCTGCAATCACATCATTAAAATTTTTAAGCAAGTAATGAACCATTTGGCAAGTAAGTGCAGTTGTAACCAGCTGATTGTGGTAATCGCCAAATATTACTAATTATTGAGGATTATACTTTTATGTATAGGTTTTGGCCGTTACTGTGTCATTATAATAAGGCCAGATCGAATTAGTCTGCTAAAGTATTTATATGAGTCAAAAACATTCATTGGTTTGGATAACTCTATCAATAATGTTGAATTAACAGGAGAGCAGGTGGTAGGCAACTGGTAAATCAGCAAAAATAAGGCTTCAAGAATATGTCTAAGACTGAGCAAGAAAAAACTTAGTCAGGATAAGCAAAAACACGTTTATGAAAGATTAATTTACTACAGTTAAAAATCTTGTTGAGCATCAAACACCAAAAATGTGGAGACAAGGTTAAAATAAAATTTGTATTTTCTAGCACATTGAAGTATTATTTACGTCTAACACATCCACCATAATTAAATATGCCAAACTCCATTATCACAAACTAGCAAAATCAATTAGAGTCTTTATCAGTCTAACAGTGATGTAATTTCTCAGTCAAACAGTCTGTAGCTAGGCAACTGTTGCTAGTCTTCTGCTAATCTTAGAAACCAAAGAACTAAACAATATAATACTGATATCTATGTGCAAAGCATTAATAAACAATTATGAACACTGCTCAGTGCAGTAAAGTTTCTGTGTGAGCGGATGCAAAGGGTTTAATCCTGTAATTGTTGGGATTTTTTCTTATTATCAACGGTAAGATTAAAAACTCACCAATTTTACAAATTGATTACGGAGATGAAGATTTGGCTAACCTTGAAGTTACAATCAGAGAAATTGAAAGTGACTTGGCTGATGAAAGTGAGAAGCACTTGTGTGCCTACGATGTTGGTCAGCCTCCAGGAAAAGAGTTCACCATTACTTGCACTCGAAATTTCTACGGGAAATTAATCAGAATAACTGTTGTTGGATTTAACACTAAACTGAGGCTTCGGGAGATAAAGGTGTTTTGCTGGTAGTTGTCATCAATATTTTACGCTTTAGAGAAAAGTCAAATCTTTCTAACAGAATTTAATGTTTTTACTGCTTTTTACTGAATTATTCAAACATAGTTTGACATTCGAGTCTCGGGAGAATGTTTTATCAATTTTAATATAGAGTCTGCTGTTATTCATAGAGTGTATAACTGGCAAGTCACGTACATGTAAATTGTGTGTCGAACAACAATTTGAGCTCTGTTTGTATTGACAATCACATAATGCTTTCATAAGCTGATGGATAACGCTAGTAAAGACAGTTTTACATGTTTAGTTGGAACTTTTTTAAACTCGCATGGCAAAGTTATATGTATTGTATCACGTCAGACTGAGCCTGTGCAATTTGGCTAAATTTTATATTTCACACTTGATTTTGTTACCAAAGTTCTGTTGATTTGTTTGTGGTTGTTTTGTTTGTAATATATTATTTATTTGAGCACTTACCAACTCCTTACAACTCCTTTCCACTTTTACTACCGCAGGAATTAAGCCCAACCAGTGCTATACAGCTGATCAAACAAATCATTATATGTAGTTTATGATTGATTTGAGAATTTGCAGCAGATTATGCTAAAACAGAAGTTACCTAGAGAGGATATGGTTATGACAAACAATACTGGTGGTGCATATTTAATTGTATTAGAGTTCATCTTTTCACTGTATTCTCAAAAGCATTCTATTACATACGGTAAATGAGACATGTTATTATGTCAGTGTTTACATCTACATATAGATTCTATAGATATACAAGTTCAATCTGATGGTTAACCTGTCTAACTATGTACTATGAAATAATTGGTCTTACGATCATTCTGAGAGTTTGTGTACTTAATCATGTTCTACACTACCTGAGCATATATGTAATATAAAAACTTTTATCAGAGTGATCGGTCTGATTAATATTATAGCAAGCTATGTACTATCAAAAAATAACTACCAAATACTATTTAAAATGTTTATTGATACAGATAGATAAACACATTTATACAAATATATACATATATTAGCTATATTTTTTTTAGCATTAGGCCTGACTACTTATCTGTTATAATGAATATAGCGTATAGCATATAAAAATACTGTAAAAAAGAATATATATATAAGATATATAACACATGTACAAAGTTCAGGGTATAGCTTGAGACACAATTAAAACATGCTGGCACATGTACACATTTAACCAATAAATGCTAGCACATGTACACACTAGGTATACTCCATTAAACTTCATATGAAAATCATTTGTTCATTTCTCTAGGACTTGAATATCAAAGTATCATTGATTGGTTGGTGAGCACTGCAAGAGAAAGGAGTGGAAAAGGAGTTCCTTGAACTCGGCAGGCTGTTCTGCAAGAGCAGCTTAGTCCCGAACTTTGATGAGCTTTTTTGAGTGAGAGAGATAACTTACTGAACACAGTAGGACGTGTTGCATGAAACAAAACTGACAAGGCCATCAAAGAGAAACTGAGAGCAGAACATAAAAAAGGGGCGGAGCCTCAAATAAAAAGTAAAGGTATAAAAGGAAGAAGATTTGAGCATTTTGCATGAGTGGTATACGCATCTTCTCTGCATGATTTTAATGGCGTTCACTGCATTTCATGCATGTAAACTTACATATTCCGTTAGTAAAAATATATTTCATTGCCACTTAACACTCAGTGTTGTTGTTTAATCCCTTGTAAAGAGTAAAGGAAACAAGCATTTTTCCTTACGCTGGTGGTAGCTGTGGGATTCAATAATCCTGACTCAGCACAACCGAGTCAAGAAGCAGGAACTTCCCAGACTCTTGGCGGGTCACGTGATGGAGATAGGATTACCATCTCCTGATGGTTGGTGAGCACTGCGTGGAAAATTAGTGGAAAAGGATTTCTCTGAACTCGGTAGGCTGTGTTGCATGAGCAACACAGCCTACCTCACTCCTACCTACCTCGCTCCAGAGCTCGGTCAGCTTTGTCCGTTAGAAAGAAAACTTTCTTGCATCGTACCCGCATCGTAAACTATCTTAACCGCAAAACAAGCTTTAAAACAGCAATAAAAAGAACACAACTAATTTTAATAAGCATATTTTCAACATTGAAGGTAACAGTATAAACTTCAAAATAGGATTGAACATATTAAAACATGCATTTTCATACAACAACAGAATAAAGAAAAGCAGCCTTGGTTTAGCAGAAACGATTCATAATATTGGCAAACCAAAAGCATCTGCAATCAATAGAAATTGGAAATAGCATCAATCAATATATATATATATATATATATATATATACATGTTTATATGAATGTGTATATATATAAAATTGTTTCCTCATCCCGGTTAACCCGTGTGTGTGATAATTTCTGCTCTAACTCGGGTCTCCTACCAGAGACCTGAGAGTTTGAGCACTCGCCTCAAGATCTTAGCTGTTCTCAATAGCACACTTTTCTGCAACTCACCTGAGTTGATTGCTGTCGGTATTTGAGCAAGCCACATTTTATGCGTAGGTGTTATTGCGCCAGTGCCCAAATGACTACTGGAATTGCAGTTATTGTTACATCCCAGCATTTTTCACTCTCTTCTCCAAGGAAGAGATTAAAAAATCATGGAATGTAAATTAAATTAAATAAAAAGGTAAGGTAAATTAAATATATAAATTTATGTATGTATATATCTATGCTCATGTTACAGACAAATACGGTTTCAGTTATTGAAGCCTCAACAGGGCAGCTCAGAGTCGGCAAGAGAGACAAATCCGATTGCCAACAAGAGCTGACTTACTGCTATGAAACAACTAAGTTCTTCATATATACACATATGTAAATATATATTTATATATATAAATATATATTTATATATAAGTATATTTATATATATATTTATGTGTATAATTATATATTCATATATACATGTATATATATTTATGTATATATATGTATTTATATATATGCATATGTATTTATATATATTCATATAAATGTATTTATTTATATATGTGTATATATATATATACATATATATATATATATATATACATGTATATATACAGACGGTTCCCTACTTACGAACATTCGAGTTACAAACAACGGTACATACGAACGCATGTACGTTGTTCGTAACTCGATTAACTTTCAAATTATTTGTTTGAACTTTGTTTGAACTTTACATACGTATTGTAAAGAGATTTGCCGGCCTTTACTTGGCAAGATCTCTACTAATAAATAAAGATAAGAGAGTGCCTGTAGTTTCATTCAGCTTTTAATTAGCGAAGGAAATTTCACTAGCCGAGGAGCATACGGCTATCTGCTCTGGTCAACTAAATGAGCGCACTCATTTATATACAATAATATCAACCATTCCGGCTAACGGCAAACGGTAAGAACACCGGCTAACAAGGTGAATGAATAGGACCGTTAGCGCGTTGGTATAACAACAATCTAAGTGACGATAGGTGATAGTGTTATGATGGTATATCAGATATAACAATAGCATAACGAGTGAAACAATGATATAATAAACGGACAACACATACAAAAAATAAGACAACAACGATAAGTGATAGCATAACGATTAAAACAACAATATAATAGAAAGGAAAAGACATACAATAAATAAGAAATGCAGTGTCATGGCCCGGCGTCCACCAAAGTATTATTTCTATTTTATTAAATATTTTTTCAGTACAAACCAATGCAGGTTACTTATACAAGCCTTAAACATACTTATATAAACCTTCAATATACTAATATAGGCCTTAAACATAAATTATAATACAAAATGTAGCACTGAAGCAACTTACGAACAAATTCACCTTACGAACAATCATTTGGAACGTAACGCGTTCGTAGGTTGGGAACCGTCTGTATATATATATATATATGTATATATATATATATATATATATATATATGTATATATATACATATATATATGTATAGTTCAAAGTATAGTTTGAGAAAAAAAATATATATGGTAGTTACACCTTCATAGCACTTCATATGAAAATCATTAATTTATTCTCCAGAGACTTGAATATTAAAGTTCAAATAAATGATTCAATATACAACACGCGAAGCTCAAGTTTGGCTAATTAGGTTTGACTTTGCTGAACGCAATATGATATTGGTAACAACCACAAGCCAAAAACCTGTACCGCTTGATTGCCTTGTCTAATTTGATTTCTTACAGCAGATGTTCTGGCCAACTTTATATAGAGTCTTTGAGTGCTGTCATTCATTATGACCACAGTAGCACTTCTTATCTTCTTTAGTCAAATCACTCTAAGTCTCTCTAAATGTAACTCTAACATTAGCCAGGTTGTCCTCTACAGAATAAAATTGTTTGCTGTTTTTAACAGGTTGTAATATTGCACCAACTTATAACAAACATACATATTCTTATAACTTATAACAAACATAGCAATTGTAGCCGCAAGCATATAATAACATTGCTGATAGAATCCTAGTACATCTGCACTGACAGTAATTTTGCCGTACAGAAATTTCATTCAAATTTCATTCATGTTAATAGTTATTTATTAATGCGTCCCAAATTCCCACCAGTATTTTTGTGCACAAGAGCTTTGTTTTTTAAAGGCTAGTTGTCTGCCAACAGAACGTTTAAAATGTAAAAATTGCATCATTTTTATTGAAAAACTTCAGGCAACTGCGCTAGCTTGTTCATAACAATATTGACCCATATTTTTATGGAATAGAGGTGTTTACTATCTTTTTACTGTTTTTCACTGAATAATTATTTAAACATGTTTTGATATTTGAGTCTCAGGAAAATCAATAATCAATTTTCATATGATTTTCCATAGAGAGTATACCTGGCAGGTCTCATAAATGTATAATGTGTCTCGCACAATATTTAGAGGTTGATTTGTATTGAAAATCACGAAATGCTTTTATAAGCTGATGGTATAACACTAATAAAGATCATTTTAGCTGTTTGGGTTGTACTGTTTTTATAAACTCAGATGGCAAAGTTGTTATACGTGTTCTATTATTTGAGACTGAACATAGCGCAACTGGGCTAAATCTTATACATTACCTTTGGTGTTGTTACCAAAATACTGTTGTTCTGTTTGTTGTTATCCTGTGTGCAATATAATATTTATTTGAGCAAGTCGCTCTAACAAGATTTTTAAAATTAATGTAAAAATATGTTACAAATATATTGTGCTGTATATGACCCATTCAGTATTTCAATCTCTTTTGCATTTGTTTTCCTGCAGTAAATGAATAGGCAACTTCTTACTACTTATGTTACTGCAGGAATTGAGACAATTAGTGCTATATAACTGATGGTAAAATATCATCGCTTGTAGATTATTATTACTTGTACTTTCACAACTTTAAGCAGTTTATTCCAAAAAAGCAGAGGTTACTAAGAGAGGATCCAACCAATGACAAATAATACTTGTACAATATTCAATTGTATAAAATTCATTTTCACACTACAACCTCAAAAGCATTTTATTATATAACTAAAACATGTTGTTCTATCAGTGTTCACATTTCCATATAGAATCTACAAGTCCAATCTGATGGTTAACCTGTCCAACAATTTACTGTCAAGTAAGTAGCCTTACATTCATTCTGAGTGTTTATGTGCATAATCATACACTATATTACCTGCATATATATGCAAAATAAATGTATTTATCTGATTTATAGATCTGATTGGTATAAGTTACATTATACCAGACTACGTACTATCAAATATTATACAACATATTGGTTGTATATATATGTAAATATATATATATATATATATATATACAGTGAAACATGGATAACTCAAACTTCATGGGTCCGAGCGAAAGTGTTTGAGTTATCAGAGCGTTCAAGTTATCAGAGCACAGTCACAAGTGAATGTATTTATCAGTAGATACATATACAAACTACATGTATATATAAAACTAAAGTATAGGTTGTTTGTTGTAAGTTAAAGGGCATCTGATGTAGAGTTTTAAAGTATTTATCAGAAAGTATAGATATTTTTATACACTTGAGATTTGTGTGTTGTTTTAGGTGATGTGACTGCCAGAACTTTTTCAGATTAAAATTGGCAAAACCTAATCGCAGTTAAAACGCTCAGAAGACATTTTTTCTTCTGAGTGTTTTACTCGAGATCAATTTTGCTAATTTTAATCTTAAAACGTCTTGTCAGTCACATCACCTAAAGCTGCAAACAAATCTCAGCCTAATAGAAAAAAATCTATTCTTTCTGATAATTTTTAAAACTGGGCATAAGTAAACATTTATGACCAATGCAAAAAAGCATGCTTTACATCTGATCAGTTGCTTCATTTAAAAAACTTATCGAGTGTATTCTGTGACAAGGTATTTTTTGACAAAGATCAACAGTGTGACTTGTTGTAGAAATAGATTTTAAACAGTTATTATAGTCCTTGCACTCTCTTGTATCTATAAAACGTCTGAGGACATCTAAAGCGTTGTTTGCATCAGCCAAGGTAGGTGGATCAGGTTCAACAATCTCAGCCTCATCCTCTCTATCGGACTCATCGAGAGTACCACAAAATTTCACGGACTGCACAATCTCTGCATCACTCAAATGCTCAGCAACAGTAATGTCTGCATCAACCACTAAAAGCTCATCTGCAAAATCAAACTTGAATTTAAGCTAAAGTAACACTATTTTTAAAACATTTGTTAGGCACCTTAGACAGTCATAAATTTAGCCCTTTGTTGGGTCGAGTTCATAATAATGTAACAGCATTGGCTATTTTAAGATTACTTACTTGCTGTCACATTTGATGTAGAATCTATGGTGTGTAGTAGAAGATTTAGATTTCTCAAAGTGTCACCTTCTTCATTATCATCGGCAGTTGAAGTCGCATCTGTTTGATCAAGGTTGGTATGACCAAACCTGTGGTATAAACAGTTGGCAATCGTTTCTTTTGTGACACAGCTCCATGCTCTGTCCACCCAGCGTATTGCTTGCAAAACATTGATAGAAGCATTTGGCTTCTTTCCATGAGTGTCAATGTAATCAACAGTGAATTGCAAAACTTGCTGATGATAGTAAGATTTAAAAGTTTGAATGGTTCCTTGTTCTATAGGTTGCAGCATGCTTGTGGTATTGGGTGGTGTAAACAGAAGCCTGATTGACATAAGCCCATTCATAGTTGGGTGTGCTGGACAGTTGTCAATGATGAGAAGCACTTTTCTAATTTTCTGGTCATTCTGAAAGTCTCTTACCCATGTTTGAAAGATGTCACTCACCATCCAAGCCTTCTTATTGTGGTAATACTGACATGGAAGGTTAGTAACATTTTAAAAAAGCGAGGATTTTTGAACTTTCCTATTACAATAGGAACTTCCTTTTTAGTGCCCGACATATTAGCGCAAAGTGCCACAGTCAGTCTTTCTTTTGACAACTTCCCTCCACTACACTTCTCCCCTTTAAAGTGCAACGTTTTGTCGGCCATGAGCTTGTAAAACAACCCGGTTTTGTCCATATTGAATATGTCATCATAAGTGTACGTTTGAAGTAATGGAGTAAGCACCTCTTCTTTCCACTTTTCCACTTTTCCTACATTAACTACAGCTGGCTGTCCAACAACTATCTGACTGCCAATAGAATGCCTTTTCTTCCACCTGTCGATCCAACCGCGAGAAACAGTAGTATCCTTTCCTAAATCCTGTAAAAACTTGTTAGCCTTTTCTAACAAAATTGGCCCATCGATAGGTACGCCTTTACTACGCACTTGTCTAAACCAAGTCAATAATACACCATCCAAATCATCGTGCGACGTTGAACGATCTCTTAGCCTTGATGAATTTTGGTCACATAACAATCTTATTCTTTCTTTTTGTTTAATCCATGTTGAAACTGTACTTTTTGGAAGATTTTCTTTTTTTGATAATGCTGATAGCTTTTGTCCTGCTTCGATTTCCTCAAGTACTTTAAGTTTGTCAGAAGGTTTCCACGCTTTTCTTTGCTTGCGTGATGCCATCGTAAAGCGGATGTCTGTTGTAGCGAACGCCAAGCCACGAGCCTATTTGGGAAATTTTATCTTTATATATCCGCATATAATCACTGTTACAATATGTATTTTGCATGTTGTGTCTATCTTTATTAAATTTTTATTGCTATTACCTTCTAACGTTTATAGCTTGGCCGTAACTAAGCGAACGTCTTAGCAACCCTATTAATCATTTTTATACGATTTCTTTTTCAGGTTCCATTATACGGCACGGGGGAAATTATATGTACACTATACGTATATAAAAAGCGCTTTCGTTAAGAAAGCAGAGTAGTCTCAGCTTCGCGACTAGTGGAAACTCCTTCGAAGTAAATTAAATGGAAGCCACGTTTGTGAATTCGGCAAAAAACTGTTCGAGTTAACGGTGCCGAGGTCGAGTTATATAAAGCCATTTATCATTGCATGGGAACAGACCAAGAAAATCCATTTGAGTTAATCATGTGTTCGATATATCCGAGGGCAAGTTATCCATGTTTCACTGTATATATATATATATAAATATATATATATATATAAATATATATATATACATATATATATATATATATATATATATATATATATATATATATATATATATATATATATATATGCCTGCTATTGTGGCATTCATCAAGATGTCAATGACCAAATCGAAGACGGAACTGGACGCTAATAGCAAAAAGCTGGCGAGTGTAAAAATTAAGCGAGGCATCTATCAAGGTGACTCTTTATCACTGCTGCTCTTCTGCATAATTATGCCTAAACCCTCCAAGTGATATGCTGGAGAAGACTCAATATGGGTACCAGTTTAAGAGTGGCACCAAGATAAACCACCTCTTCTACATGGATAATATCAAGCTGTACGCTAACAAAGAAAGGAACATTGATTCGCTAATACACCTCGCTCAGGTATACAGCAAAGACATCGGAATGACCTTCGGTATTGAGTAATATGGAAGGCTAATTTTTAAGAAAGGCCATTTTATGCTCACAGATGGCCTAAGAATGCCAAATGGTACTAGCAAAATATAGAAGAAGGGTACAAGTACTTGGGGATTATGCAAAGCAACAGCAACCACGAAGCCGAGGTACGTCACAAAGCCATTACCGAATACAAAAAACGCCTTCGGCAGGTCTTAGGGAGCCAGCTCAATGCCAAGAACCAAGTCATGGCAATAAATACCTATGCACTGCCAGTAATAAGATATCCAGCAGGCATAATAAAGTGGACTGAGGAAGCCATCAAAGAAACAGATATAGCAACTCGTAAACTGCTGACCATGCATGGAGTACTCCACCCAAAATCTGATACTACTAGATTGTATCTTGATAGGAAAGATGGCGGTAGGGGACTCAAAAGTGTACAGCAGACAGTGAAAGAGGAGGAGCTAAGCATCAAAGCATATGCAGCCTCCATGGCCATTTCAGGTAAGTTGCTAGCTGAATTTCAATCGGCTGCTTTTACAAAGGACCTACGCTCTGATGATGAGGAAATTGACTGGCACACGAAACCTTTTCATGGTGCTTATCACCAACAAACATCTAAGGTTGGCGATCTTCACTAGACATATATGTGGCTGAACAAAGGAAACCTAACGGCCAATACAGAGTGACAAATCATGGCAGCCCAGGTGCAAGTGCTCCCAACAAGGCAACTCCAAACGAAAATCTATCCCACTAGAGACGATCCTAGATGCAGACTGTGCAAAGATGCACCTGAGACCATCCAACACATCATCAGTAGATGCAAGCAGCTAGCAGGAAACGCATACACTGAGCGGCATAATCATGTCGCAGGTGTTGTGTATAGAAGTCTATGTGATGAGTATGGCCTTAATAAACCACAACACTGGTGGGAACCTCCTGGTAAGGTCAATGAAAATGACCGCGCTAAGATCCTCTGGGACTTCTACATCTGAACTGACAAGCATGTCCTGGCAAACCAACCAGATATAGTGGTGGTAGACAAGGAGAACAAGAGAGCTACTATAATAGATATAGCAGTACCCAATGACTACAATATAGCCAGCAAAGAAAAAGAAAAGTTAGAGAAATATCTCCCTCTTGGAAAAGAGATTGAAAAATGCTGGAATGTAAGAACAACTGTAATCCCAGTAGTCATTGGGGCACTGGGCGCAATAACACCGGCGCATAAAATGTGGCTTGCCCAAATATCGACAACAATCAACTCAGGTGAGTTGCAGAAAAGTGCGCTATTGGGAACAGCTAAAATCTTGAGGCGAGTGCTCAAACTCCCAGGTCTCTGGTAGGAGACCCGAGTTAGAGCAGAATTTACCACCTATACGGGGTATCCGGGGTGAGGAAACAATTTTTCAATTTTTATATATTTATATCTATATATATATATATATATATTTATATATACATACATATACAGTATATGTTAGTACATATATACGCTAGTTATACTCTCCAAAAAACTTCATATAAAAATCAATTGTTCATCCCCTTGATACTTGAATATCAAAGTATTATTATGACAGAGCGCTGTGACAAAGGCCATAGAAATAGGCCTCTCAGTCACCACGGTTATAGGGCGAAGCCTTCACATCAGAATAAAAGCAGGTACACCTTTGTTGAGTTTGACATCATAAATTTCTATACACTAGTATCTGCAAAATTGCTTAATTCTGCTATAGATTTTGCATCCAAGTTTGACAACATGCAGGACAATAAAGGAGATGTTACATATTACACACCAAGAGATCAGTACTGTTTGAACAGAATAATATCTGGGAGAAAAAGACATCGGACTAGCAATTTGAAGCCACAATGGGCAGCTACGATAGAGCCGAGACGTGCGAGCTGGTTGGAACATACACTCTTTACCGAATATTCAAAAAATGTGGTAATAGTTATGGATTATATTGAGATGATGAATTAGGTATCATAAAAGGAGAAGCTCAAAAAGCTGAACCCACCAAGAAGAAAATGTGCGCAATATTTAGGATAAATGACTTGAATATTACAATCAACCGTAAAATAGTCAACTTTTTGGATGTAACATTCAACCTAAACAAAAATACACATAAATTTTACAACAAAGCCAACAATGCACTATGCGATATATTATAAACAGAAGATTCAACTATCCACCAGAAATCCTTAAGAATCTACTAACTACCATAAATAAAGTCCTACAAACATTTTATCTGACAAGGTATCTTTTGTGAGTGAAACAGGAATCTACCAAAATGCGCTAAACAAAAGCGAATATAATCACCAGATAACATATTCACCAGCAACTACAGGTAACTAATATAAACCCCCGCTTCATATTCACCAGCAACTACAGGTAACAAGAAACAAATACAGACAAAGGCAGATAACTTGATATAATCTATCTTTAAGCAAAAACGTGACCAACATCGGGAAAACATTTTCACGTACGCTAGACAGTGAGTTTCCAGACATGCACCCACTGCAAAAGATATTTAACCAAAACAGCACCAAAGTGAGCTATAGTTGCATAAAAACATCAAGCAAACTATAAATTTACACAATAGTGCTTTACTGCAAGTTGACCCTGAAGTCGCAAGAGAATGCAACTGCCGAATAAAAAAAGATTGCCCGTTAGACGGAAAGTGCTTTACTAAGTCAATAGTGTACGAGGCAACAAGGACAAAGGCAGATGAGAAAACTAAAACTAGAAGCATATTGCAGTTCTGGCAATCAAAACACACAATGCCAGCTTAAAGCTTGGTTCCCATATCGATTGCGAGACTCCGGCGGTAACATGCGCAGCAAAACGCTTGCGACGCTAGGCTCGCCGGCATCTGTTCACATAAAAGTTAATAATATCGTAAACATAATTGCGTAATCAAATAAAATGTTTGCTTCTATGCCGTCTCTATAATGGTGACCTTTACCCGTGCAGTGCAACTTGGGAAGATTTTACCTGCGGCCTTTTGCAAAATTTGAACAGCGCTAAACAGTTGCGATGCCTCCTGCTTCTACCGGCGGTCCTCTGCGGTCCTCGGCGGTCCTCGGCGGTCCTCGGCGGTACTCGGCGGTACTCGGCGCGTACGTTTCCATTTCGCTGCTAATAGCTTGCGGTGCTGTCGCCGGTGCTTTGTGAAATATATGGGAACCAGGCTTTAGGCTACTATAAATTCGTTAAATAAAGAATTTATCTAAGGCAGGGCTAACCGAATGCATTAAGATAGTTGGAAGTTGTGGAGCTAGAGGTCACTTCTAGTAGCCATTTGAAATGAATACACAAGAATAATTTATCTATGTATTGCATCAGGACTCCGGAATAATATTGAGATTAGGGACTAATATGTTCTTTTAATGGCAGATTAAGTGGTCAGGCGACTCCTGCTATCAGTGTAAAATTATTTCAGCTCTGTGAAAAAACAGTTTTTTAATGCGCAGAGCTTGGCAATAAAAAACATCAAATGCCAATAATTTGTGTTCCCAAATCGGGAATTACTTAAAATTGGTTGCGTTTATAAGGACAGTCAGCGATTAATTTATGAATTATCCTAAACTTTCATAGTTTCCACTTATTATTATTATTATCTATATACCACTTTTAGTCTTTATGCCTGTAAAATAAAGGTTCAAAATCAAACTCAATTGAGGCTAATAACTTTAATCAAGTCGAAAAATGACCTTATTGCGTCACTTATACTATCAGACTTTTTCATTACTATAGTATATCACATATGCTATAGTATGTCACCTGTGCTATAGTATGTCACCTATGCTATAGTATGTCACATATGCTATAGTATGTCACATATGCTATAAGATGTCACCTATGCAATAAAACTCTATTGAAGTGTACTTGTAGTGTTTTAAAAGTTATCCTGTTCTCTTACAACATGCTAGCCATAAAAATCGGCTAGGTGCTAGCTAAAGCCATGGTATCAAATCTTATCTTTGCTTGAACAACCTGACAAGCCTGTCATCTGCAAACTCCTATTAACACCTCACTTTTGTTCTAGTTTTCAACTTTAATATGGATGCTGGTAAAAAATTGAGGGTTATTTAACATTGAAGTGAAATTGATGAAATCAATTCTAGAAAACTTTGAGAGTTTTATAAATTACACGTTTTGTAGCATTTTACTGGCTTGAAAAAATTGCTAAGAGGTAATCATGATGAAGGAGTTAGCTACCATGCGACTGGCATAAGAAGATAACTTCTTCTGGAGTTTGAATAATTGTTACATTCACAAAATCACTTTCTATATCTTGAAATAAAACAATTTTGACTACATTTAATATTTTTGCAATCAGTTGCTTAATATAAGTTGTTATTGAGTTCATCTTG
Organism: Watersipora subatra; assembly: GCF_963576615.1. Lineage (NCBI taxonomy): Eukaryota > Metazoa > Bryozoa > Gymnolaemata > Cheilostomatida > Watersiporidae > Watersipora > Watersipora subatra. The sequence goes on from NC_088717.1 coordinate 10,871,116, forward strand.
CTGTAAAGCTGAAGTTACTCACATGTATAAACAACATTTAGTACCTGTAATTTACACTTCATTATATGCTACATAAGTTGGATTAACCTAGAGCTCAGAAGTGACGGAAAAAAACATTTTACAATTGGTGTAATTATTATGATAAGTTGTATTAGGAGTTGTCTTCTTTCCCATAGCAACTGTTTGTAACACATAGAAATATAAAAGGTTGAAATTGTCATAGGCTGTCTTATAAATAGTATAAAGCCATCTAGCAGGTTTTTCAGGATACATAAACCATTAAACTATAATAGACTAACTCCTGAAACTAATTAATAAACCTCTAACACAGACATATCTTCTTTCTCCTTTTAAAGTTTACTCTCTGTAGTAATTGCATTGTTTGGTTTGTACGCTAAATTTCATTACCCTAAAGAATATAACACTTACCCAAAATAGCTTTAGCTTGATAGTGTCTTAGTCATAACTTGATTGTTAGTTATACATTCTCACAAGACTATGTCTTAAGTTTTTGGAAGCTTTTTCAAATTTTGAACATTTATAATCGCACAATGTTGCAACTAAAAAACTCATCATTTAAACAAACAGGAACACTAATGGCATTTAGTAAATATTTAACAGGCAGAAAATTGCTTTAAAAAGATAGTGAACAAGAAAATCATTTAAAAATATTTTCACCTGCTTTTCAATTTGACTCAAATTTTACACTTTTCAATCAAATTTACAGCAATTGTTTTTTTAGAAATGCTAAAGAATTATATGCACTTTCATATTCTTGATTATAAAAGTATTTAAAAGGCAAACCATGTATTGATTTCCTTTAAAATATCCATGATTATCTAACTATTATAGTGAGCTTGTGTAGTAATTCTTACTGTCTCCTAGTAATACCAATTGTAAACAGAGTTCTTAAAAGCTGTAACAATCAACATTCAGTAGCAGTAAAGTAATACCACATTTTCTACATATCGGTCTATTTAAAAAAAGTGTAACAACTATCTTATAAAGCTGTCTCACACAGTTTCAGTATTCGTAAGTCTAGCTAATAAACAGTCAGACAGCGGCAGCATTACAACTTCAGCCTAACTAAGTAAGACAATGCGCCATTAGTTTACTAAACTAATATTTATTTTGCATATCACAAATTTAACAAAACCAAAATATTACAAAAATTTTAAACATCATTAATACCATAATACAAAGTTTGGTGTATAAATCTTGTCTGAGGATTCAGTTTTTCTCAAATACTTCACTAACTATAGTACAGTGAAGGCAAACTTATGAAAAACATAAATCAAAGACTAGTGGAATAATTATAGTTTATTAAAAGTTAGTTTTATATGCAGACTGACCTTGTCAAAGCCAAAGCTTGTGCCGTATTTTGTTCCCTTATGCTAGTAGAAGCAACCATTTTTATTCAATAAGAATATAATTTTACGTATCTAACACCGTATAGACAACTAAACAACAGTAGCACTTTCAATAAATTAAAGAAAGGTGACATTATGAACTAACCAATAGCTGAAAAAATTGATGACTAGCTCCAGTTCTTACAAAAATTAGTCTTGCATATTCAGGGTGGTTACGAACTTCCTTTTGGTCAAGACACTGGCAAGCTCGAATGATAAAAGTTTGATAATGCTGATGTATGCCTGATCGAACTAATCACCTCTCATTTAAAAATCTGATAGCACTTTGTTATATGTGAAACTGAGATTTATCAAAATTCAAGATGTACACCTAATCATTTGTCTTTTATTTATTTTTCAAAGTTTATATTGGATAGATTGTGGCTTTAGAAAATACTAGATTATGAAGACTTCATACTAGATAAGAAACAAAATAGCTTGTTGTCAATGTGTTCCACTTTTTGTAGTAGTTAATAACACGATTAACTGTTACAAAATCACAGTTACTACTACTACTACTATTGTATTATTACTACTATTATTAACAGTTGTATTAACAGTTAATAATACAAATATTGATTCTGTTTTGTGCATACTACCAGCCGAAAATCTCTATTTCACGTAGTCTCAACTCATTTATATCGCTAACGAGAGTCACTCTCACAAATCTTCCATAAAGTCTCTGGGTGCAAGTCATGGTAAACTCATCTCCTGGAGGCTGACCTTCATTGTAAGCACACAAGTACTTGTCACCTTCTTCAGCTAAGTCACTCTCTGTCTCTCCGATTGTAACTCTGACATTAGCCATGTTGTCATCTATATAGCCCATTACAAAATCATATCATTTTATAAGTGTAACAAATTTATGAAAGCGCAGCAACAAAAACTGGTAAAACATCGCACTTGATCTCAAAAAGATTTCGGGTTTTGTACAACAAAAATTTTTTTCTATTTTTTCATTAACCATATTGGTAGCTTCTTTGGGTGCATATTAAAAATTTTTACGTAGTTTTACAATAACTGCAATGTTTTGTTGAAAAGCCAATTGTTGTTTTTAATGTCTCTAAAACAGCATTAAAAAAAGTTCAACTATGCTAATAGCAAATAAACACATTGATGTACACACCAAATCTACATAAATGCTAAATCACACATACATAAAAGTGCACATGTATAGATGTAAAAATTACATACAATCACATACACGAGCATATTTTTGTAAATATACACACACACAGGCATCCATGAGTACACACATACACACTCACGCATGCAACACGCACTCAAGCACTCATGCACTCATCCACTCATCCACTCACGCACTCACGCACTCACGCACTCACGCACTCACGCCTCACGCACTCACGCACTCACGCACTCACGCAATCACGCACTCACGCATTCACGCACTCACGCGCTCAGGCGATCACACACCCACGTACTCATGCACACAGGCACTTATACCCATACTCATTCACTCACCGACTCACACACAGACTCACATTAACAGTGTACAGTTAGCACATGCAAACACATCCACATGCGCGCATATATGCACACGCGTTCCCTGCTACTAGGGCATGTGTATACACACAGCTGCCTAAACAATTAAATATAACCCCAAAAAATAACACTTTGTAGTTAAGAATGATTTTATTCACAGGCTCTGCATTCTTAGACACTAATTTAAAATTTTTTTGTAATAAAATATGAAAAGCATTTAATAACTTGTTTGAAGTTTGCCGTATCGAATCAAAAACTAGATTATTATAAATGTTTTATGCGCTTGGAAACTTTAACTATTCTATAATATATACTTGCAAGATCATAGTTTTCGATATATTTTAATTACAGTTTTAAAAGTAAAAAACAGTTGTAGCTTTTGCTGCAGTTTTTTAGGAAAATATTACAGACATTTGTAAAGCAAAAATACCTTTGATAACCGGCCCCGTTTTACAGAGGTGTTTGTTTAAAACTGAATACTCAAATTGTGTCTTTTTTTATTTGTGGACAAACTAAACCCACAGCCAACTCAGCTGTACATAATTTTGCTAAGGCTCTATTAACTGTGTGTAACATTAGTGTTCACATCCACATATAACTTACCCGTATTAATGCTAAATGCTTGATCATAGATTTTAACAGAGTGGATGCAGTGATCAATAGATAGATCAAGTTGAATCCATGGAGAATGTTCCCAGAGAGAAACGACAAGGTTGGTCCAAATGGCTTCTTTGTTGCCATCTATAGCGAGATGTGGTCCATAATCATGGTTTCCATAAAGTTGTGATGAGATGGATGCAATCACATCACCTGCAAACCAACATCAGCATATGTATGTCCAATCAAAACTTCCATTCACTGCTCTAAAAGTATACCTGCTAACCTGCTATCACAGGTTAACAGGCAGAGTTTTGTCAACCTTGAACAAGTAATCATATGTAACAACAATTCTTTTTGTGATAATACAATCTTTTACTACACTTGAAATCCTTTTAATGTGAATAGAGCCAATTTGTACCATATCAAGCATACTTTTTGCTGCAAATGATACAAATTTCCACCATTTTTCATATCTCCTAGTTGCTAAAACATATAGTTATAACACTTGTTGAGGCAAACCGGATGGTAACACATTGGAAGCTCTCTTTTATTATATGAATTATATATTTGGGTTCGGCTTTAAGAGTTAATGCTACCACCTATAATCTCTCAAATCTATTCCGATTAAGGGTTAGCTTTAAGCTTGTCTCGTGTTACCCGCTACATACAGTGTTTTTGTCTACTATATAAAACTGGCAACAACTCTCAAGTATTTTCGACATTCATATTTATTTCTGTTGGTTAGAGCCTGTAGTTACTGGCTGCAACAAATATAGAATGAACTCATGATCATTTTATATTTACTCTATGCTTTGTAATATTGCTGTGTGATTAGGAGTAAAATCTGTTATTTTGTTTTCTAGTTCAGCCTCAAATGTTTCTGAATTTGCTATTAACAAAACAAACTATTGGCAGCTGAATATAAAATTTATGTTTTGACAAAGACTTACTACATCAAAGGATGTGTTTTATATGTAACCCAATCCTTCCTTCCTACCAGTACTGAAATCATCTTGTTTTATATTATGACGATTCTTTCCAAATATGAATTAACATCAACTTTTAGTTTAAAATACTGACAGAAATAAATCATAAATTGATTGATTTGTTACCAGTGACACGCTAAACTATGGAGCATACAACCACTGGTAAACAACTATAAAGTGATGGAGTCTTTTCTAGGGCTGTTTATTAAATTGATATTGCGCGTCATTTAAGTTTGCATGCCAGTCGTATTAAGAGCTAATAAGGTCTGTGTTCCTTTGTAAAAACATTACTGGATGCTTAAATTTTTAATGATCCAGTTAAAGAAAACTTACAGCACTAGATGAAATCACAATGCTTTCTTGGCTAAACACTGCTGAAATGGTACAATAATTATTTCTATTAGTGGCTGCTACAAAATTGAAAAGCACAAAATAAAGTGCAAAGAATGTGACATAGAAGTAGAATTATTATTGATTTAAAGAATAACTAATATTATTGTGATGAACAACAACACAGTGAAAGTAAATGCAGAGTGAAAAATAAATTTAATTCATATTTCTGTGATTAGATCTCTGAGCTGATAGTAGTGAGTTGAATCCACTAGCTGCTCTGTTTTACTTTGCAAGTAATGAGTTTTTTATGATTGTAGAACTTACTATTTTTATAGCAAGTAATGAGTATGTATGCGCATATATCTAGTTTGTCATCATCTGTCGCCATCTATCTTTGCCTGTCATTGCCTGTCATTGCCCGTCCTTGCCTGATCTATACAATCACGCCTATATGATATATAAGCGTGATCGTATTGCTATGTGATCGTGCTTGTCATATACTGTCTGCACACGCTAATTGACTTATTAGTTGAGCATTGCGTAGACACATTACAATGCTTCTGGTATAAAATATTTTGTGCTTAACTCTATGAACCATGATGTTTTTTTGTTAGTTTGTCAGTAGGGCGAGTTTTTTCTGCTACGTGATATCAACAACAATTTCTCTTGAAAATGTAATTTGGCAATTTGTGTACTAATTATATACTTTATTAAGCAATATACGTTGCTGGCCGTTGCAAGTTCGGCGTTATCCATTATGGTAAAAACAGATTTGCAAACTGATAAATGATAAATCTTTACGTAACGGTTTGAAGCTTACTAAAATACATGCTAAAACTTCCTTGAAGCATGTGTTAAGCAGGCTAAATTCATTCAAGTTAGGTTCAGCATTCTTGTAACACGTCTGTTTCAAAGATAAGAACTCTCCACCTAATACATTGTAATGAGACAATTTCTTGCAGATCATAACCACAAAATTCAATAAAGTTACTGTAAGTAACAATTATTAATGAAGCTAACATATTATTTGTTACTAGAATTGTTTTTTAATCGTTTAATATAAGAATTGTTATTAATAACGTACAGTGTGTGTATAAAATTTTGATGATTTTTACCAGGCGTTGTTTACATTAGATAATTACTATTGGTTCGTATACCTCTCTATAGTACAGTTTAGACCTACATTGCCCACACTGGCACAGATTAAAATGGTATAGCAAGGGTCCACATGTATGTAAAGTAATATTTATTTTTGCAGTTGCTATTTTTTAGTTCTTGTAAAAGCTTATTTTTTGCCGTTATATCCACCTATTTTCAATTTGCAAACTTCACTTACACTCATTTTTCCAGTTCCGGTGATTCTATAAAATGTAGCTTTTCATGATTGCAACTGTATTCTCTGAAGTAGAAATTGGTTCTACATTATCTCTCTGTTATGTCTGACAGGCTTTCTTACAAATAAGTTTGATATCTCATTTTTATGTTGTACCAGTAGCAAGAGGTACCAGTATCGTCCATAAAAACTTTGAATGCAGCAAATGTCTGCTGCAACAGAAACGTTTTTTTATACACACACTTCTACGAACTCATTGCTTATTTTGTCTCTTATTTTATCTGAACTTTATAAAAACACTCTTCTCATTATGTGAAATCTAAAAGTTACAATAGTTAATGTTGTACAACATACACTAAATGAAAATAAGTTTTCTGTGCAAAGACTTTCTTATCAGCCACTCATCGATACTATGCATACAATGAGCTTTTGCTGCAAAGTAACCTTTTATATGTGGTGGACGCCAGGCCATGACGTTACATTTCTTATTTTATTGTATGTGTTGTCCTGTTTAGTTTTATTGTTGTTTTACTTGTTGTGCTGTCACTTGTCATCACTCATGTTGTTGTCTTATTTAATTGTATGTCCATTTTATTATATCATGTTTTTACTCATTATTCTATCACTTACCATCACTTAAATTGTTGTCATACCAATGCACTAGCGATCCTGTTTATTCACCTTGTTAGCCAGTATTCTTACTGTTTGTAGTTTGCAGGAACGGGTGATGTAATTATATATAAAGGAGCGCGCTCACTTAGTTGAGCAGAGGAAATAGCCGTACGCTCCTCAGCTAGTAGATTTTCCTTTTCTAATAAAAAATTGAATGAAACCATATGCAATTTATTTTTTTATGAAATAGTCGAGACCGTGCCAAGTAAAGGTTGGCAAATTCCTTTACATATACACACACTTCTTGTACTCATTATGTAATATTATCTTACTTTAATTTAGATCAACAAAAAACACTCGTCTCATGGCACCAAGTTTAAAGTTTAAATTGGTAAATTTTGTAGTTGTTAAATTAAAATTAAAATAAGTTTTCCGCTCAGAGGCTTCAAAAATGAATGTTTTGGTGTTGTATATTGCATTGATTATAAACAGTTTCTATGATAACAACAACGTTTTGTGGTTTTTTAGGCAGCAGTGAAATTCCCAAAAACAATGTATTTAATAATATACATACTTCTGAATGTTTGTACCAGCTCTACCATGCCGATTGATGTCATGTTACCGCAGTAGCAAAAGAAATTTCCTCCATTGTTCACACAGAGTCCCTGGTTACACCTTTCATTCCCATCTTTGCATTCATTGACATCTAACAGTATATACAATAGCACTGCACACCCAATCTTTTGCATGTCAGTGTTAGTTTGCAAGGGTTTCTTTAAAAGAATATTACACTTAAAGCTACTATATTGATTTTCACTCATATTGCTGAACATTTGAAGACTTCTATCAGACCGGTCGGCATGAACTTGTCAAATTCACAAGTGAAAACATTATTTATCACAAAGTAAAGCTATTACTAGCTACCCACAGGTTTACAACCTGTGACACTGCTAACTGACGGACATTATATAAGATATAACCATAGATTATCCTTTTGCAAAATGTCATACAGTGTATGGAATATAATAGTTTAACCAAAATATATTTTGAGATTTAGAAAGAAACGCAAATGTAAACTCTAAAAGTTCTTTACCTAAAGGTCACTTGTTTCCTAAATGTTACTACATATGAAAAATATAAATAGCACACATAAATAAATATTTACATGTAACAGCTTAGACTATCACAAAAAATGTAAAGTATAAAGTTTCTATGCAAAGTCAAGTAATAATTACCTTTTATAACCAGTGGCATGCTGTACTCTCTTATAATGGAGATGATGTCATATAAAAGCAAGGAGTTTCATAGATATGTACTGATTGTAGTCATTGTCATTGATTTCACTTAATTTTCTGCAGTTTTTATTTAAATCTTTGCATGTCGAATTTATTTTTTTGATTGCTCATTTAAAAAGTGTAATATGTATATATATTCTATCATTTGCATTTACGAGTATCAAGAATATAAACGAAATAGATGCATAGCTGTTGTGACGAGATCCTATTCCTACACACTCAGTTGCCTATTGTACTTAAAAACAATTGAGTTCTAGTTGAATTGCTACAAGAAGTAGAAAATTTTTTAATCATCTGGTTATTTTATCACTTAAAAATTACTTGGGACATTCTAAACATGAGATAAATAGATAGGTCATGAAAATTGACCTCTGACTACCTTCTGTATTCTACTTACCGTTATAAACAGAAGATGAGGAAGTTCCACTCCCATTGTATGTTACCGCAAGATGTTGAGACATCTTACATAGGCTGGTTTGTCTATCAAGGTCAAAAGAATAGCAGTTATCTTCAAGTACTGTCACACACTGCATAGAGCAGTCTATCACACCAACAGCTGTCCTTTCATATTTGACTTCTTGTACCACTCCATTTATTTTCCTTTTGAATATCCCAAGCTTTACTCTTCTGCTGGCCTAACAAATATAGTGAGCACAATATACTTGGTATACTCGGTATTTTCCTGATATATATTTACGATATACCAAAAATAGAATTGATATCAACAGAATATATAGCTAAAATTTATCCCCAATATACCTGAAGTTAGCTCAATACATATAGGCATACAGCAATACAGCAGGTATACCTGCTGCATAACCAATATCCGCAGGATATATCGTAAACGTATACTGAATAAATACTGAATGAATATTAAAACCATAATCCATAAATATCTATACGTATATATTTATATTTATATATATATATATATGTGTGTGTATATATATGTATATATATATATATATATATATATATATATATATATATATATATATATATATATATATATATATATATATATATATATATATATATATATATATATATGTATGTATACACAGTTGCAGACAAATAGTTGCAACTGGAATAGTTGCAGACAAACTGGAAAAGCACATGAGTCACTATATGACCAGTGGTCAGAAAGGAATTGGGCGCAACACCCGAGGAGCTAAACATCAGTTACTGGTGGATCGGACGGCCTGTCAAGACAGCAGGAGAAGGCATACCAATCTTGCCATGGCTTGGATCGACTACAAAAAGGCCTATGACTCAATTCCCCATAGTTGGATACTTGAGTGCCTCAGTATGTACAATGTTCACCCTGCTCTTTTGGCATTCATCAAGATGTCAATGACCAAATGGAAGACGGAACTGGAGGCTAATGGAAAAAAGCTGGCGAGTGTAAAAATTAAGTGAGGCATCTATCAAGGTGACTCCTTATCACCGCTGCTCTTCTGCATAAGTATGCCTAAACCCTCCAAGTGATATGTTGGAGAAGACACAATATGGGTACCAGTTTAAGAGTGGTACCAAGATAAACCACCTCTTCTACATGGATGACATCAAGCTGTACGCTAACAAAGAAAGGGACATTGATTCGCTAATACACCTCACTCAGGTATACAACAAGGACATCGGAATGACCTTCGGTATTGAGAAATTTAGAAAGCTAATTTTTAAGGAAGACCATTCTATGCTCACAGATGGCCTAAGAATGCCAAATGGTACCATCAAAGATATAGAAGAAAGGTACAAGTACTTGGGGATTATGAAAAGCAACATCAACCACGAAACTGAGGTGCGTCACAAAGCCATTACCGAATATAAGAAACGCCTTCAGCAGGTCCTACGGAGCCTGCTCAATGCCAAGAACCAAGTCATGGCAATAAATACCTACGCACTGCCAGTAATAAGATATCCAGTAGGCATAATAAAGTGGACTGAGGAAGCCATCAAGGAAACAGATATAGCAACTCGTAAACTGTTCACCATGCATGGAGCACTCGACCCAAAATCTGATACTACTAGATTGTATCTCGATAGGAAAGATGGTGGTAGGGAACTCAAAGTGTACAGCCAACAGTGAAAGCGGAAGAGCAAAGCATCAAAGCCTATGCAGCCTCCATGGCCACTTCAGATAAGTTGCTAGCTGAATTTCAATCGGCTGCTCTTACAATGGACCTTCGCCCTGACGATGAGGAAATTGACTGGCACACAAAACCTCTTCATGGTGCTTACCACCGACAAATATCTAAGGGTGGCGATCTTCACCAGACATATATGTGGCTGAACAAAGGAAACCTAACGGCCAATACAGAGTCGTCATGGCAGCCCAGGAGCAAGTGCTCCCAACAAGGCAACTCCAAACGAAAATCTATCCCACTAGAGACGATCCTAGATGCAGACTGTGCAAAGATGCACCTGAGACCATCCAACACATCATCAGTAGATGCAAGCAGCTAGCAGGAAACGCTTACACTGAGCGGCATAATCATGTCACAGGTGTTGTGTATAGAAGTCTATGTAATGAGTATGGCCTTAATAAACCACAACACTGGTGGGAAACTCCTGGTAAGGTCAATGAAAATGACCGCGCTAAGATCCTCTGAGACTTCTACATCCGGACTGACAAGCATGTCCTGGCAAACCAACCAGATATAGTGGTAGTGGACAAGGAGAACAAGAGAGCTACTATAATAGATATAGCAGTACCCAATGACTACAATATAGTTAGCAAAGAAAAAGAAAAGGTAGAGAAATATCTCCCTCTTGGAGAAGAGATGGAAAAATGCTGGGATGTAAAAACAACTGTAATCCCAGTAGTCATTGGGGCACTGGGCGCAATAACACCGGCGCATAAAATGTGGCTTGCCCAAATACCAACAGCAATCAACTCAGGTGAGTTGCAGAAAAGTGCGCTATTGGGAACAGCTATGATCTTGAGGCGAGTGCTCAAACTCTCAGGTCTCTGGTAGGAGACCCAAGTTAGAGCAGAAACTACCACCCATACGGGTTAACCGGGTTGAGGAAACAATTTTTGTATACATATACATATATATATATATAAATCTCAAAGACTGTGTGTATCTGTATGTGTATGCTCCTGTGTGTCTCTGTGTGTATGCGTGCGTGCGTGCGTGTTGTGTGGTGTGGTGTGGTGTGGTGTGGTGTGTGTGTGTGTGTGGTGTGTGTGTGTGGTGTGTGTGCGTGCGTGCGTGCGTGCGTGTGTGTGTGTGTGTGTGTGTGTGTGTGTGTGTGTCTGTCATTCAGTATGTCCATCTATAGCAATTAAAATATAAGAATGACTATTCTGTATTGCAATATATTTGATCTTGGAAGCTCTCGTTCATCAGGCAAATGCCTTACCAAATTAGGTATTTGAGATTGATAGATTTGTTTGGCGATATATGTCGCTTTGTGTGTGAGAATGTGCTACCGCGCTCCATCATGGCGCAATGTGATGGCGCTCTTTTTAGTAAGCTTACTCAAGTTAGTCATTGGCAAAGGCTAGACTAACAGCAAGTGGCATCTGTTTATAAGCTGAGTTTAAAGGTGTGGCAATGCTATCACTGTTTATAAGCTGATCTTTAATACCCGTGCAACGTCAGGTTTTAGCTAGTATGGCATAAACAATGAATTTAACCTAAATGGATTTAGTTTACTAAACGCATACTTCAAGCTAAGCTTTAGTATGTATTTAGCTAAACTTTAATGTTATTATCAGCTAAATTTTTATCACTTGTTTTCAGTTTTGTTTTCACTATAACTAATGACAAATAATACTGAACTGAAAGAGCAAGTATCGTATCTCTATCATGCATTATGTATGAGTTTTCAGTGAATACTGCATTGGCATATTCCATATTCTGCAGTATTCGGCACACCAATTATCAAATTTTAATTTTGAGACAAGTTCTTGTTGATATCCTATGGCAAAAAAAAAAGTTGTATAGCGAGGAAAAATCACATCATTTTCCACATTGCACTCGATTAACAAGGTCATCATGACCCGAAGGCACACCATTTAATAAGAAGTGTACATTTAGCGTATTCAATGAAAAAAAGATTTACATTATTTGGTAAGAACAATGGTAAGGATAAGAAGGATAAGAATGACTCCATTTTATCATTTTTGACCTCCAAGCTCCAGCTGGTCCTGAGTCAGTTCCTCAGCCAGCTCAATGACATGGTACATAGTGGCCACCGGTTGCGGCAGGTGGTTCGCATCTTAGCCAGATCTTTTTTTGGTTTCTCTCAAGTCCTCACTAGTGTCCTTCTACAACATCTTAGAGTAGCCTTGGTTGGTCCTTGGTTGGCTCCCTCAGCTTCTGTAGCTGTAAACGAGTTCATTCAACTGACCGTCTCTCCCACAGTTCTACCAGCCTCGGCACAGTGAACAGACTTTCCTCGGGAGCTTCGGATGAATGCTGGCTTTCAATGCAAGCTCTCCGTTAGTCACTATTTTGTCTCCCAGCTCAATGAGCTCACTTTGCCAACAGTTTTGGCTGATCTGCTGGCTGAGCCATTTGCATTTCCATGACAGAGACTGGCTCAGTGCTTTAGTGTTTATTGGAGCTCGGCCAGGATCTGCAACCATTTGATCACTTGGTTAAAGAGCTCGTTCTGTTAACACAGCTACTACAACAGGGTGTGATCTGTTTGCAAAAGGAACTGTGGGCCATATAGGTAGGGCAGTAAAGACAATAGAGACATAGCTATGGTGGCAAAGTTAAAAATATATTGCCGAGAATACCCTACGGTTTCCAGAAAACATTTTAGCTGTCGGAGTCATCTGCGGATGCCTTGAAAAACTACCTAGATCTTTCTTTGGCCTGTAGCTATTCATTCAATGCTTCCCACTTGGCGTAGAAACTGGACTTGTGATTAGAGGAGCTCACACTTGAAGAGATTCATTTTCTTGCTTTTTTTTATTTGTTAAAGCACGTCCCTTCAGTCATTACAATTGAGTATCAAAGTTGTGAGGTGGTGATGATTATGATGTCACCTAAGTAAAGCAGTAGGGTTTTCTAATGCAAGCTTTACAGTACTTACTCCATTAACCTCTGAAAAGTGGCCAGCACTGAGGTGAGACAAAATTGCAAAACTTTCCACTTCCATAGGCCAGAGTGAGTAGCGAATGCTAAATTATCCTGTGCATTGGTGTCCAATGGTACTTGCCAATAACCACTAACCAGACCAAGCGTGCTAAAGTACCTGCTACTGGACTGCAAAAAATCCTACCATTAATCCAGAAAAGACGTACTGCTTGGTGACAGCATTTAGCCATTGCTAATCAACGCAAAAATGCCACAGGCAATCTATCTTTCAAATGAGTACCATCGAGAAGCTCTGAGCAAAAAAGGCTGGCTCGATGAGTCCCTTGTCCATCAGCTCTTGAATTTGACGCTCTGCCTATTTCTCTAGGCCCAGTTGACACAGTAGCTGGTAAATAGGACAGGTTCTTTCCTTCAATAAAATCACATGTTTTATCTGGGAGATTCGGCCCATATCTCTTATGCTGAACCAACTTTGGTAGCATGTCAGCAACAGTGCCAGCAATTTAGCCTGTTCTGGCTCGATGCAGCTATGATTGCTCGCCGTGTAGAAATTCTCCAAATGGGCTAGGACCCCTTCATCTGGCGTAGCTGCACTTGGGGATGTAGTTCACGAGGCAAAAAGGCATGGTTTGCTATCTACCTGGCGTCCTCTACTCTTGTGTATGTGTCGACTGTATTACTGATTTGGAAGTAGAGGAGTAGGTCGGTGAGGTTGGGGCACCGCATGGTGACACTTTTTTTGGCTCAGGTCAGCTCAAGCTAGTAGTCAGTGGCATCCCACTTGGACAGCCTTCAATTACGCCTAAAAATCAGTAGTTTTTTGTTGTCACCTTGCACGGGACAACCATTTCGGTCTTTGCTAGGACTATCACACACCAATTGGATCTTGCTGAGTAGCAGTCAGCTATGTCTATCCATGCAGGATCATTTACAAAAACCATAGCTATAAACTCCATGGCACACTGGTGGGCCACAAAAAAGGGCATGCCCGACATAACGTTTTTGCTGATCTAGCTCAGCACAAAGATCACATCAGCTTTTATGCCCTAGGGCTGTACAGGTAGTTGTATGATCTTGTAGAAAGGTGCCCTGATTTTATCGACCTTGAGTCTGTGGCTGTCACATTCATTCAACAACTTCTTTGCGATTTGAGAGAGCTTGTCAAACACCTGATTGCACAGCAAGTTCGTCGTACACCTGATGTCAAGCAGGAACTGAAAGAGCTGCTCTTCCCACTTGCTGACAAATAAGTAACTGGAGGAGTGGGCCGGCTCAGCGTCTGTGCTTGGACTGGTTTGCCACTACTGCCTCTAAGCCATGCAGGTCTCACTGGTCCAGACACTCTTTAAGTTGCTAAGACAGGATTTTTGGTATCCTACAGAGTCTGAGCGGCGTGCGTACAGTGAGTTGGTCTTTTTCTTTTAATGCAGGTTTTTGACGACATAACAGCTAGTGGTTTTCCCTTTTGGTCCTAGGTCTACTTTTAAAAACTAACACACTCTCAGAAAACTTTTAAAACATTTGATCAGGGTAGAAGGACAGCGGTAGACAAATCGAGCCAGCCTTAAAAGTAGGCATTCAACAATTTATGGCCGGTTTCTTTCCAACTGTTCTCCGAGCGCTTATGTCTGTGCAGCCTAGTGTGACTGTTCTGTTTGAACGGGCCTAATATCAAGCCTGATTTATTCATCAGGGGTCATGGCTCCAAATCCTTCAAATCGTGGTAATAATTTTAAAGAGCCACCGCCGGAGTCTCTTCTACTGTAACTGTAGCCAAACTGACACTCCTCTTCCTCGGCTCTCCGCCCCGACACTAGCGCTTCCGAGCTGAAGTCCCTACAAAAAAATTTTCAGTCAAAGTTTCGTCGAGTCAGCTATTATGACTGGCCTCTAGCACATGTCTCCTTAAACTGCATTTGTTAGTGGTTCTACAGTTTGTGGGTCCTAATGTAACCAGTAGTCGGCACTACTACTGAAGCCTTTTTCCATTTCCTCGTTATATCACCTTTTTGGGCAGTGCCACCATGTGTGCCTGAAGCCCTTGGAACCCAAATACTGCCAGAGTTACACTGTTGCAGCTGCAACACTTTTTGTGTCAACTGCTGCATAGGAAAGATCAACTTACCAACTGTGTGATCTGGAACCACTGCGGTCTGCGTCTCAGCAGCCTCTTCGACGGTCTAGACATAGACTGCCTTTCAGTCCTCCAACTTGCTCTAGAGGAACTCTGTCTCAATACATACAATCTCCATCAGGGTAACTATTGGCATGGTCAAAAGGTGCCTCTGCAAACCAGCCAGAATCACTGAGCCACAAAATATTTCTCTTGCCATTTCAGCTCTGTATAAGGCTGGCAGGTCTCTGTACACCACCAAGACCAGTCTCGCTGCTTGACAGGCATGCTCCTGGTGCAAAGTAGCTGCAGCTTGCTTCAAGGTACTCAGCTTGCTTTGAACCTGCTTGGGAGAGATGCTAAACTTAGCTCAAAGCGCATCGAAAATGGCTCTTATGTGATTGACTTGTCTCCAGCTTTGGCCTCCTTCTTTGAAATATCACTGAGCTTTAAAAACCTGGCGTCTGCTGTCCGACATTGGCTTCAGCCACTTCTGTAAAATTGGCTTATAATGTACTTGACATCATTAGATTCAAAATGCTGAATCACCATGGACTGGTTGACTAGGGCCTTGGCTTAGGGTACTGACACCAGTCTTTTAAGGACCTCTGCCAGCTGGTCTGTTCTTCTGTCTGTGCTCTTGAAGCGTCAGCTATCCATACTGTCCGTGGAAGATTGTCCCAAAATTAAAGGGCGGCGTTGCTCTAGATCAACACGGCCTACTGTGTTCCAAAAAATTCCTATTTGCAAATCACTTAAGTGAGTGCTCGTCAACCGCCAGAGAACAATGATGCTGGTTTCAGCTCATGATTTACTAAGGGTCAGAGGAGACTTTCGTTCCTAGACTTGGTCTTGCAAAGCTGAAACCCTCATTATTCTTGCTGCTACCAGCACATAGGATTCGACCTGCTCCCTTACTCTTCAAAAAGCAAGCAAGGCAAATAAACACACCGAGTGTTTAACCGCAAAAATATATATTTTCAATAACTAATATACAATTGTAGATTAATGTCACTACAGTAAACAAACTTGCAGATTGTGTGCGCAATGCGACTCTGCCATAACAATCTCAACCGGCTCATTTTTATTGATATTTAACAATAGGTGCCAATCTTTTCTTATCTGCTCTCACCTACTCACTTTGTTTTTATTCAGTCTGCTGAGCCAACTTACTGGTGGCTGAGTCTTTTTCAGTAATAGGAAGACTTGGAATGACCATGCGATTCGAAGGACCATCAGCCAGCAATTGTTAGGCTAGTCCCACTTGCTGTAGTTATGGCTCATTGTCGTAACGCGAGTAACTTAAGATAGTTTGAATATTTACTATAATAATAATCATGTCTAAAGCAAACTTAATAATCATTACAGCATGGGTGTCAATCTATTTTGCAATCGTAGTTATAGAGCATGCGGGTATAACTAACCAATAGCATCTCCCTGAATGCTTCAAATGTGCATATTTTAACCGATGCAATAAATATGACCCCACTTCTTTATTTGTATAGCAATGTAGCTGCTT
This sequence comes from Watersipora subatra, assembly GCF_963576615.1. Taxonomy (NCBI): domain Eukaryota; kingdom Metazoa; phylum Bryozoa; class Gymnolaemata; order Cheilostomatida; family Watersiporidae; genus Watersipora; species Watersipora subatra. The sequence continues at coordinate 10,887,879 of NC_088717.1, forward strand.
GGTCTAATGAGTTAGCTGGCTTGCCTGTAAACTTGATGGCCAAAAGAGCTGGCTTTTTTGTTTTTAAAACTTTATTGTTTTAACTAAACACCTGAACAGCGGACAAGGGACTTGCACTGAGATTTATAAAGATAGATTCAAATAGAAACATTCTCGTTCTTTAGCAATACTAATATTATGTAAATGCTAAACCACACTATTCTTATTATCATCTGCTAAAGATTCATAGAAACAAAAATTAAAAGTTCTTACCGCTTGAAGACAACCAATCTGAGTGAGGAAAAATAGTATGAAGAAGTGGGGGAACTTCATAGTTGAGCAAGAACCTGAAAAAAACCAAAATCGCGTACGACAAAAATCGCCAATAATAACATACGCGTAAAGAAAGTGGCATATTTATTTATGGTTCTTGTTATCTTATATACATGTACCACAGGCTAATCAGAGGTAGTAATGCACTTGTTGTCATATGTAAGCATAAACATTTGTGCTTATGATTACATTGCAGCAGTTATAAGAAATGTATGTGTAGTTAGTATGTATGTATAGTCAACTTACATAGCCCCTGTCTCAGAATATTCTTACTACTACACTTACATTTTCATATAAGATTAGGTCTGTCTGAGCAAGTTTATGCATAATCTTTATGTCTTCTAGACTTGTAAATAACTGTACATAATTGCTCACGCGTTAGTATGTTGGTTCCTGACTTCCCAATGAAAGTTTTTAAAAACACATTTTAAAATTTCTCATGTTTTCTAAACTTTGCTTCTAATTAAACAAAAATACAAAAATGGTACAAAAATACTTTTGTACCAAATTACCTTCATTTGCTACAATTTTGAACTATTTTATTTTAGCCGCAATAATTGTTGTATTAAGCAATAGCGGCTGAAAGTGGGCTTCTAACCTGCCAGCTTCTCAAAACTCTTTTCAACAATCTGTCAGAAGCAGCTAATTTCTGTCACATTCTGAAATTTGAGCATAGCTTGTGAATGTACTGTACCTGACTGATATGATATGTTTATTCTGTAGCAGAGCTGATCTTCTCTACTCGGTGATAACTGGTTGAATAAATTACCATAAATACTTGTGTACAGCTACACTGGTAGAAATCAATAAAATCGTTTATTATTATATTTTATATGATAATTACTCGTAGCATGATAACATTATGACATGTGAATAGAAATGGTTGCAAATCGTCATGAACAATTTATTTTGATGAATGCAAGTAAATACTAACAAAGCAAAATGCTTGTGTCAAAAGGTCATTCCCCTTTGCATAATAAAAATTAGAAAATGTCAATAATAAGATGCACTAGCAAAATTTAACTAACATGCTATGCAACTCTCATAAATAACATACTAAGTTTAAAAAATTGATTTACACGTACTTCTGTTGAATTGCTTACAGTCATATAGTGTCGGTGATGATACATGCAGTTGGCATGGAAGATTATGTTAGGTTGTTGATATTATAATATTGATGATAGCCTTGCACTATTTATGTTGCTATTTGTAAGATATATTGTTTTGCTTTGTATTTTGTCTTTTTAAAGTGGTGTTAAATATTTCTCTATGTTCTTAATTATTATCTATATATTGGTATTAAAGTTTATCTACTTTGCTATAATATCACAAGCTAATAGCATAATTTCTTAAATGATTGTAGATAGTCCTAAATGTGACACCAGCAAACCCTGATAAGTTTGTATGAAAGTAAAGATGACTTGAAAGGAAGGTTTGTCACAACATTTAATTGTGTTATTTTCACATTGTTTATTTTTGCTTGAAGCAAAACATGTGAAACAGCCTAAAGCTCATTCCGACGTTTTTGTTGTGAACATTATTAAGTGTAAAGGAAAAACTGTTTTTTTTTGGTTTTTTTATATACTAGCAGTAATTGCTAGCAAAGAAGTTTAGAAAACATTTACAAAAATATTTTTTATTTTTAATCAGATATCTTGCAGGTTTATGGCCCCGTTCCCAAGACCGATATAGAGTTTTTAGACCAGGTATGTTGAGCGAACTGACGGAAGGCATTTAGGGCACATGACTATTTGCATGCAAAGTTGGGTCAAAGTTGAATAGGAAATAGTTAAATAGGCTGCAAAGTTTTATTTATAAAATTAAACAAAGGCGCAGAAGCTGATATTTGATTATTCACATAAATGTGGCACCATTCGCGTTGGTTGCAGGATGTTTGCTACTATTTAATAGCTCTTGTATTCACTGCTAAGGCTTTTAATCCACAAAATCAACAACTAGCTGAAACGGTTCTATGGATTCACTGCATTACTAGTTTTGGTTGCAGGATATTTGCTACTATTTGATAGCTCTTGTATTTACTGGTAAGGCTTTCAATCCACAAAGTCAACAACTGGCTGTTACCATTTTATTGATTCAGTGCTTTGCATTACAAAAAAATCCAGAGTCAAAGAGCTGTTACGTATATTTAAACTAGATATGCATAAAGATTAAAGCTATTCGGTTTGGCTCATAAAGAGCTTAACCTTTGTATTATTGATCTGTTGATTTGTTAGATGTGCGCATGAACAATCAACTTCGCTGTGAAACAGCTTTTGTAGCCAACTGTTCCATTGCTATAATTTTTTAACATGGTTTCCGGGCAAAACTTATGCCTAGAATCTATTCTATTAAACTAAAACTGCTTAGATTAAATGCTAAACTATCAGTTCTACAAGTTTACAACACTGATGCTGAATAGGAGACGTACAGAATTTTAAAAGATTTTTATAATTTTATCCTGATTTGTAGTTTTTTTTCTTTTTAACCATTAAAAGCTTTCAAGTACCTGCTGTGATAATTACTCCAAAAATCCCTTAAACAAACATTGTATAGACACTTCAATTTGGTGTAACAATTTCTCTTACTCAAGCAAAACCTTTTGACTTTGATTCTAATGGTTTTCCAAAGTTATCAGTATTTTCAACTAGAACAAAATGTTGGTCTTTCATCCGCTTCATTGAAAATAAGCTATAACAAAATTTGTTTGTATTTTGCTAAACTATAAATATTTTTTGCAGAATAATCAGCCAAACACAGTGACCTATCGCTGTGTTTCCTGAGTAAGATTTAGAGACAATATTACCTGTTAACAACCTCATAAACACTTGTTTATACTTTTAATGTGACTCCTGCCAGCAGGGTATTTTTACATGTGTATCTATAATTGTTAGTTACTAGGAGTGACTATCATGCATGACCAGATCAATCCTTACAGTGTTATCTAAAAAAGTGTTAATTCAACTGTTCAATAAGCTTTAAAATGAAGTCTAGTTTTAAAGTTGGAGAAATCAATAAATTGGTTATAAAACCGGATTTGTTTCTAAGCTTCATTTTAATCCAGCATTGATTACATAACTATGTTTGATCAGAACTTGAGAGCACAAAGGAATAACATACATGTATTATCCTTTTTATAATTATGATACAACAGCAAGCAGGAATGATACAGTCTAGTATCAAAATGATGCGACTCAACATAACTTTATTGGAGGAAAGGCTAGGCAATGATTAGTCATTTAATAGGCAAAAGCTGATAAATAAACAACAAGTAATTGTACACTTAGTTCCAGCAGTCCCCCTCGGTCACTTGGTTGTCCTTAACTAAATACAACCAGGGCAATCCCATAAATGTTTAATTTATTCTATGTTATTATGAAAGTTCATACAAGCTGTTGGTTAATAATTTTTTCTCGTTTATCTGGCTTGACCACTACTAACAGGTCCCTTGGGGTGACAAAGAGATTTTTCTCTATAGGTGCTATTATTTTACAGAAGTATGCAGTTACCTTTTTAGCTTTGTTTTGCAACAGGAACAACACTGTACTCCCCCCTCTTCCGCCGGCATCTATATTCAATTTGTACAACCGGCTCAGATCAAGATATCCTAGGATGTTTGCAGGGGAGATGCTGTTTTTCAGACTCTCAAAGACTCCCTGCTTCTCGCCTTTTTACTTTTGTGGTTCTCCTTACCCTGTTTGTTTGTGCAAAGACCATGCTATGGTAACTACGCTCAAAATCTACCTTACTATTAATAATAGTCAGGAAGCTTTGCCACTAATTGACATTAATTTAATGTTACTTGACTTGATTTGATTAAATTTGGTCTGAATAATTGTAATTCATTTATATTAAACTAGTTTATATAGCCCTTGTTTTAATTTAGTTTGATTAAGTAAACTACATTTAATTTTATTAGCTTTTCATTTTTAGTTATTTTATGGTTAATTGTTTGTTAATCTGAATAGTCATAATTAGAAACTGTAATAGTCATAATTGATGATAGCTATTAGTTTTTATTTTCTTATTAAAGAAGTTTAATAAAATATTTCATTTCTAAATTTGGAAATACAGTTTAATAAAAATAACAATAATAATATAAAGATCTTCAATTATATTTGTGTATTATGATAACTTCTAATTGATAGCATAATCTTATAGGTGTGGCTATAAACCTGGCTGTTTTTATCCGCTCCGCTGGTGGTAATAATTTATTTCGATTGATCCAGTTAAAAGTTAACACAAAACATGAGCCCTCTCACTTACAGCCAGAGTACTAAGTAACTGAGGTGCTGTTTAATTTTACCATATTCCAGTTTATGGTTAAATTAACATTTTTGTAGACACTAACAGCATTCACAAAGTCATCTACTAGCAGCAATTGTAAAGGCTGACAAACTGGCAAGCAAACTGAATTGAAAAGGTTGACAAATTATATGGTGACTGATTTTGCAGACTTATTTATCTCGGTCATCTTTTTGTTTGGAATAATCAATAATTGATAACTGTTTGGATAACTCCAATTGTGATCTGATAGTTTATTAATACAGTCAAATGTAATGTATGAAAATGCTGATTCACATATATATGTAGCAGCAAACACAGTGCACAACTATCTTCCTAGTTGAGCAAGCTGTAGTTACTCAGCCTTTGTTGAAGCTTTCAAATAGAAGCCTTCTCAATTTCACTTATATCTGTAACTTTCTATATCTATATCACAACTGGAGTTGTGTAACTAAGATTACACAACTCCAGTTGCCAAGATAAGACATTAAAACATTTCAATTGCAACTGAGTAACCCACTCTCCATTAGGCTTTGCCTTCTGAAGTGATTTTATGAGTTGTATGATATGTTTCAAAGATTGAAACTGACTAAATCGATTGCTAAACTCTTGTTGCAGCTTTTTCTATAAAGTGAGTGTACTCAGCTGTACAAGACGCCATTTCTTCATTGCCATCTAAAAATGCTTTCAGAGTAGGAAAGTAAAGCATATTACCTTGCACATCCACCAGAAACAACTCCAACTTATGGAAGAATGCTTGAACAGCTGGTAGTGTATTAATGATAGTCTAGTTCTTTCCTTGAAGCTTGAGGTTCAAATCATTTAAATGGCCACAGGTGTCAACAAGAAAGGCAAGGTCACTCATATCTTTAGAAGAGCTCATCATCTCTTAAAACTGTCTTGCATTCAAGATTGTGCATGTGTTTAGAAATGAGGTTAGCTCCTGACGAATACTCCACAACTGCGACAGAGCATTTCCCTTGCTTAGCCATCTAATGTTATTGTATGTTAGTGAATCTCCACAAGTGGCATCGCTTTTTTTGAAAAACTTCCGTAAGTTTCTGTGTCTGAGAGCTGATTGACTTCTGAGCAAGTTGTTCATTTTCATTGCCTTACACATTAGTTGTTGAAAGTGATCATTTAGTTTTCTGCATAAAACAGTTTGGTGGATGATGCAATGGAATGCTGGCATTGAGGGCATATCCTTTTTCAATCTAGCTATGAGCCCTTGATCTCTTCCAATCATAGCTGGTGCGCCTGTAGGAGAGTGGCCTTGACGTTTTGGTGACCTTGACCTGCAAGAGATATCGGAAAAGCTACATAAGATTTGAGTTCATTCTTATACTGGATGGGAGTTGATCAAGAAGTTCTTCGGGAGATTTCTAAGCTTATTAACACACAGTTATAGATCTACGTTGAGATTATACTACATGGTGTCAGAAGAAAGTTTGAATTGTAGTGCTATAGTGAATTTGCAGAAGTTCGTGATAATTATAAGGAGTTTGTAGGAACTCTAAGTAATAATAATTAAAAGAAATGGCGGATGGTAAAGATGACTGCTTTGTACAGAGACTAGACTTAAAGAGTGAAAGCTTGGCTCTACGTTGGAAAACCTTCAAGTCTCAGTTCTCAATTGTGAAAATAGCAAAGAAATATTATGATATGGGAGAAAATGAACAAATCGCAAATCTATTATTACTGATGGGATCAGATAGTGTTCCAATTTTTGATCAGTCCACTTTTCATAATACAGAGGCTGGTCAAACTAAGACTTTAGAAAATGTTATACGAATTTTTGATAGACATTTCAAGCCGGTCAGGAATGTGATATTCGAATGGGTAAAATTTAATAGTATGAGACAAGAGTCACAGTCAATACATCAATTTATCACTCAGTTACAATCACAAGCTGATAGTTGTGACTATGGAACCATGCGTGATGAAATGATTCGTGACAGGATAGTGGTGGGAGTCAGTGATGAGAAGTTAAGAGAATATCTCATAGATGTTGAGGACCTAGATCTAGCCAGATGCATAACAAAAGCAAAGCAATATGTCAGTCATCATGCTCAGGCATCAAAAGTAGCTAATCATGATACTGGTAGTGAAAATTTAGATGTGCTGAGACAGCAGCGAGCAAGAAATACCTACTATAGGTCAAATGACGAACAAAAACAAGACAGCTTTAGAAGCATGAGGAGGCAAGGACCTAGCGCAATGAGGGATGGTCAGAAATGTATTTATGTAATAAGCCATTCCAAAGATAGAGGCCCAGCGAGAAACTCAACTTGTTATTTGTGCGAAGGACGAGGGTATTGGGCCAAAAGCACAACATGTAAGGCAGGAAATAGATCGAGAACTGATGAGACGGCCTGTGAAGAAGACCTTGAAGGTTTGTTTCTAGGTTCCTCAGAGTCAGATTGACTAGGCTGTGTAACTGAATTCAATCACTGAAACATCAGAAGCGTGAATGGTTGACTTGGAAGTCAATTCACGCACCATAGCATTCAAAGTAGACACCGGAGTGGCAGTCACTGCAATTCCGTCTAGATTAATGAAGAGTGTGGACAAAGCCCAACACTCACAAAAAAATCACAGGAAGCTGGCAATCATGAGTTGAAAGTCGCGGGCCAAGAAGTAGTAAAATTATCTACTGGAACCAGACATATACAAGAAACTGTATACTTTGTGGATAATTTAATATGACCTTTGTTGGGCAAGCCAGCAATTTCAAAGTTGTGTTTCATACAGTTTGTAGGAACTGTGGTGTGCAGAGGAAGCACGACTGGAGAAAACGATTCTCAAAATTGCTTCAAGGACTAGGATCAATGAGCTCTCAAGTCAATGTTTCTATAGCCAAGGAAGTGATTCTATTTTTTCAAAGTACTCTCAGGAGAATAGCAGCTGCTAGAAAAAAGCCATTGAAGAACGAGTTGCGAAGAATGGAGAAACTTGGAGTTATAGAAAAGATCAAAGAGCCTACGCAGTGGTGCTCTCCGTGCATAGTGGTCCCTAAAAAAGATGGGACGCTCAGAGTTTGCATTGATTTTACAAACTTTAATAAGGCTGTTAGAAAAGAATATTATCCGTTGCCAACATCCGATGAAACCTTAGCTGAATTAGGAAATTCAAGAGTATTTACCAAGTTAGACGCAAACTGTGGTTATTGGCAGATGAGGTTACACCCGGATTCACAGAGACTAACAACATTCATAACTTCATTTGGGAGGTACTTCTGTAAGAGGCTACCATTTGGTATTAGTTCAGCGCCTGAAATCTTTCAGAGGGAAATGAATAAAGTTTTAATAGATCTTGAAAGATTAATTTGTCAGATGGATGATATTTTAGTTCATGGAGCTTCAAAAGAAGAACACAACAAAAGGTTGGAAGCAGTTTTAAACAGGCTAGAACAAGCGGGAATTACTCTAAACGCAAAGAAGTGCGAGTTTGAGGTGACAGAAACTAAATTCATAGGACACATAATAGATGGTGATGGAATCAGGGCAGATCCAGAAAAACTAGGGCTATTATGGAGTTTTCAGTACCCACCAATAGAAAAGAACTTAAACGTTTTTTTTAATTGTAAACTATCTAGGTAAATTCACACCTTTGCTAGCGGCTGACAGGACACATCATCTAAGACAGTTGCTTGGAAAAGATAATTATTGGATATGGAGTGAACAGCACGATAGTCATTTTAAGCTGATAAAAAGAATCTTGTCAGATACACCGGTATCGTCATCATATTCCCTAACTGCGAACACTATGATAAGTGCTGATTTGTCATCTTACGGGTTAGGAGCAGTCATTCTACAGAATTTACATGATGAATGGAAGCCGGTGGCGTATGCATCACAATCTTTGACATCTACTGAAAAACATTATGCTCAGATAAAGAAGGAAGCATTGGCTATAGCATGGGCTTGTGATAAATTCAACTACTACATAGCTGGCAGGCACTTCACAGTAGAGACTGATCATAAGCCACTACTAGCTGTGTTGGATACTAAGGAGTTAGCTAAATTGCCTGTCAGGGTACAAAGATTTAGACTTAAAATGATGGCATACAGCTATTCCATTGTCTATACTCCGGGAAAAAATTTGGTGCTGGCAGATGCTCTGTCGCGAGCTCCAGTAGGAGGCAGGCTGGTAACCGCTAATGAGTTGAAGGACTCGAAGATGATATCTGAGATGGTAGCATCATTACCAATTGCTACTAAGAGACTTTCCAGAATTAGAGCAGCACTCCAAGAAGATGAACTGGGGCTGCTGCTGTGCAAGTTCATTACGCAGGGTTCGCCAGAAATGAAGGATGCACCAAATATAGCAAAGTCATGTTATTCGTTCAGAGACTATCTAACTTATGTTGATAGAGTTGTTTGGTATCACAGCAGAGTCTTTATTCCGCTGTTAGAAAAGGAATGAGTTACAAAACATTCATCAAGGTCATCAGGGAGAAACCAAGTCTATTCGTCGAGCTATGGAAATAGTATGGTGGCCTGGGATGACAGCAGATATACAGAACATGGTACAACAGTGTGAGCAATGTGAACGGTTTCGAATTAAACCAAGAGAGCTTTTGGTTGTAACACCAGTACCAGCAAGACCTTGGTGGAGACTGGCTATGGATATGTTCGAAAAGGATCAAAGGACTTATCTGATTATTGAGGATTATTTCAGTCGCTTCATTACGGTGCATGAATTGCAGGACTCATTCGATACTTCGGCTGTAATAAAAATATTAGAAGAATTGTTTTGTACACTGGGCGTTTCGAATACTATGATTAGTGATAATGGACTTCAATTTGTATCAGAAGAGATGAAAAAGTTCTTTCGAAAATGGCATATAGAGCACATAACAAGTGCCCCGTGCTTTCCTAGAAGCAATGGTGAAGCTGAAAGAGGGATTAGGACAGTCAAAGAACTCATGAATAAAAATGTCAATCTACAGTCTGCGTTATGCATGTATAGGGATACCCCACTGGCAAATGGGTATTCTCCGGCAGAGTTATTGTTTGGAAGATCCATGAACTTGATGGGAATTATGCCAGAAGGAAGAATTGACTTAAATAAAGTTAAAGCTAAAGAAGAGATGGTTAAGGAAAAACAAAGAACATGGTATAATTGACGATATGCTACAAGGAATAGAAGGGAACTGACAGTCAACCAACCAGTAGTTATAAATAACTCGGACGGTCACCAGATTCTTGGCACAATGGTAGCTACTAGTGGCCGCAAAGTAGTAGCAAGAAATGAAAGTGATAGGTTGTTCAGAAGGAACAGTGCTCAAGTGGGGGCAGAGTAAATATCAGTACATAGTTGAGAGAAGTGCAGGCTTCTTCAGGTGAGAAAGGTGCAGCGTTGGAAAGAATGCAAGCATCTCCGAGAGTGTCTGAAACCCAGGGTAAAAGAAATCTATCACCGCAAATAGTAACAACCAGAGAGTAGGAAAAATCAATACCTGAGGCAGAGAGCCAGGTTAGAATCGACAGACCAGAAATGGACACTAGGAGTCCGATAGCTAGACAGAGAAGGAAATCACTTCGGAAATTACCTACACAGCTTTCAGTACCTAAACCAATATATGTTACAAGGACGGGGAGGCAATCAAAACCCCTAGAAAACTTGATTTGTAATATCTATATGTGTATTGTAGTTCTATTGAGTTGCAGTTGTAGAATTAAGGATAATGATCTATAGTACAATTGAATCATAATTATGGCATAATTGTAGTATGAACACGTTTCTACTGGGAAATTCAATTGTGAGGGGGTTGCATGACTCCTCGTTTACTACAATATCGGTGCCTGGGTTGACATGGATTGCGGCCTTAAGATTGATAGCGTCTGATCTCAACAGGTTTAGTAACTCTATAATATATACATGTTGGACCTGCGAGGTTTAGCCGCTTAAATCAATCTAGATCTCACAGGCGTTGTAGTCTCAATAGGACAGATAATAGCAATCCTAACAATATTGTTAGACCATACAGTCAAAGGTTACAGGAGAATAACATCAATTTGGTCTTGTGCACTATCTACCCAATAGATTTCACAATATATAATGACTATTTATCATCTATGAGTGGGATTAGCAATAATAATGCTGAATACAATAGCGAAGGAGAAACCAGAAGAATTCAGAGTATGGTAGTAGTAGAAAATAGGCATATTGTGGATTATAATATGGCAAATAACATGGCTACGCCATATATGCACAGACGTATATACACCAGAAGAAACCATACTTATCGGTTTAGGGTTCAGCTATTAAGAGATGGACTCCACCCAACTAGAGCCATCGTACGAGAATGGGCTCGTGAGATAAAACGAGTCCAAGTAATTAATTCGGGACATTTGAGAAGAAGATTTGTTGACTAAAAAGAAAAAAAATTTTTTGTTATATTATTTCCACTAACAATATCACTAGTGTAATAACATTTTGTATCAAGAAACGCTTGATACATCAGGATTATTTTCATTGTCATATTAAGATATTAGAGCCAGGTTAGAGACGGATATTGCTGGCTGTCTTGTTGTGTGTTGTAGAAGGGTGTGATGGCACCCAGGTAAATAGGGGCTTGAGGGGAAGATGTAGAAGAGTGGCCTTGACGTTTTGGTGAACTTGACCTGCAAGGGATATTAGAAAAGCTACGGAAGATTCGAATTCATTCTTATACTGGATGCAAGTTGATCAAGAGGTTCTTCAGGAGACTTCTAAGCTTATTAACACACAAGTATAGATCTACGTTGAGATTATACTACACACCATCTGTTGTTACAGATATGCATTTGTGGAGAAGTATCTTCATCTTGTCAAGTCTTTTTATGAGGGCATCATAGGTAGCCTGACCAGTGGTTTCTCCTTCTAATTCAACCAAAGTAAGAAGCTCATCCTTCATTTATTCACCATCAAAGAATCTGCAACACAGGGTATACGACTAAAGCATAATACTATGCTTTATAAAGAAACATACTGATGCTTCATACAGAAGCATGTAGTATAAATGTGTGGGTTAGTCACAGTGAAACAAATATCATAAAATGAGTGCAACATTTTCCACTTGGAGTTGTGTTCTCTCTTTACTGCCTTTTAAAATGCACTTGTATGACATAAGCTTGCAAATGCATGGTAAAAATGATTACAGGTTGTTAGTGTATACTCAGTAGCCTACATACCTTACGAAGACTGCTAATTGAGCAACATCCATTATATCAGTAGATTCATCAATAGCGATTGAATGCGTCTATATGTATTAGCAGGAGTGGAAGATATTTTTATCTGGAGTGGAAAAAAGAATTATTGACCACAAGTAATCATATGACAGAATGCTTTTATTTAAAGACCAATGCGTAGCGCTGAGGAAAGGAATACCAGCTGGGTTAAACTATGGACTTTGTATGTGTTGCATGCAACAATCTCAAATCTACAGCACATTCACATGCAATTAAACTATTAATATTGTTTGCTCTTTATGACGACTACTAATAAAATAAACTCTTTATTTTCAATTAAAATATAATAAGCTAATGGCGGTTATAGTTGTTAAACAAACGTAACAGGTGTAGATAGTATGTATAGAACACCTTCGAATAAAAAGCCTTGTTTTGATCTATCACCTTCACTTTTTGCTCACGGTCTGGTCATAAAAGGATCCACTTGCTGTTTGTCGAAATATTTTTCTGATGCCCTGGACTGCACATAAGTACCGGTATCTCAGTTGTTGTATGGACACTAAACTTTAGTAAACTTCTACTTTTTGTTATCGCGCGACGAAGCTTAGCGTTGCTTTAAGTACTTTATTTGAGATCGCGCTTCTCGAATCGGGGACCACAAGCTAGATTCTTGTTACATTCTCAAAATGAAACAGAACGGAGGTTGCATATAAAATAAAAGTTAGAATAACAAAAATCAATATTGGCATATCAAACATGGATTGCAATGGGATAACAAACATGCATGTTTCGCAACACCAAACATGAAAGTTAGCATACTAAACATGCAGATTAACATACCAAACATGAATTTTGACAAACTAAACACGAACCTTCACATACTAAACATGTAAGTTAGCATACTAAACATGAGTCTTGTCATATAAAACATGTAAACTGACATACTAAACATGTTTTTATGTGGATATCACAAAATTTTACAAGTGGCACTCCATACTATAAATTAAATAATATTGATAACAAAGGTTATGCTGTTTTAATCAAAAACAAATATTTTCCAAATACTACATGAACTAGTCTTGAGGTGGAGTGTGACACAAGATCATAATTACTACTGTTCTATAACAACGTGGAAACTCCGATTTCTGTCTGTTTGTCTGACAGGCTCTGTTTGTGCAGTATGAAGGTCTTACAACTAAACCTATTGTTTCTCATCTCGCTGAGTGAAGTCTCTCTTGTGGTAATTATGTTTGTACATTGTTCTTTTTATTAGTATATCATTACAGCTTCAGACTTATGAAATATAACTTTTATGTTAAAAGATAAACACTCTGTGCTTTCTTTAAGGATGCAGTTTAGAGCAGCTTCAATAAAATATTCTAATTGCTTATAAATATCTGGGTCAAGATTGTGACAATGGAAAAGGTGGGTGTGGCCAAGCGCTCTGCGTGAACAATGAAGGAAGATTTTCATGTTACTGCCGTAACTCAAAACTAATGAGCACAACTGAACTAGTTCATGCATTCAGAAGTATGTAATTATATGTAAACCAACTTTTAATGTGAATATATCTCTCTGATAGTTTATTTCTCAGATCTAAAAGATACTTAAAAATTTTAAAATACTTGCCTTTGCTGTATTGGCTATCATTGCCTCTACTATCAGGATAAAAAGCTTCCCACTTTAAAAAGTTCAAATAGTTTATATAATATGTTTATTATTGAGTTTAATTTATTTCAAGTTTAATTTTATGAACCTAATAACTACTGGTTTGCATCTGAGTCACATATTCTGCCTAAACTAAAACAATTGTTTGTAATATTTGTGTCTCGGTCAGAATATCACATTTCTAACTCATCAACCAATTTTATACTTTTTTATTATGCTAGCATAATATTACAAATTATGCATGTATTTTTTGCTAGAACCATGTTTAATTTTTTTATTATCAAAGTCAATCTATGTAAAATTAGGCATAATGATTTCACAACCTATGCTTCCATCGTCTCATTTGATTAACAAAGCTTTTCCTCAGTGAAGCATTTTTAGAGACCTCAACAAACTCAAAAAGTTAAGCGCGCGTGTGACCATCTTTGCCTATAGGTGTGTGGTGTGCAGTGCGCGATGTGCGGTGTGCGGTGTGCGATGTGCGGTGTGCAGTTTGCGATGTGTGATGTACGGTGTGCGGTGTGTGGTGTGAAGCGTGAGGTGTGTGGTGTGTGTAAAATCTGTTTGTGTATAATCACATGACATTGAACGCATTCAGTCGTATGTATGCATACCACTACAGCCAGACCTTAACATATGAGCTCCTCAACATACAAATTTTTTTTGAAATATTGCATAAAACTGCAGGAAATATTCGTCTTATCGTGAAAAGAAGATTTCAACAGACAAGATTTATGATTTTTCAAAATATTACAGTTTTGTAAGAAAGCAAAATGAACTGGTAGAAATGAAATATCAAATCTAAATAGAATAAAAACACAAACTTTTATAGGTTAAACTGTAGATTAGAGTAAACTGCATGGTTTATTTATCATTAGCCTACTACCAGATTTACACATTGTTGCATCTACGCTTCTTTTCAAAAGTCCTAATTGTAAAGCAACAATACACACACATGCTACTGAATAGTACTAGGTTTATTTTATTTTTAAATATAATTTAGGTTTTAAAGTAAATTTACATAGATAGTTTGAACATCGTTTGTCAAAGATAGATGTAATAAGTTCAAAAATATATCATTCATTTCGTATCTTATTAAAACAAAGTACCATGCAAGCTCATAAAAGTATTCGTTTCAATATATGATGATTTCAACATGCAAAGCATATATTGAAGAATTTGAGGTTCATATACAAATATCATTGGATATGTACATGACGCCATGGCTAATGTTAAAGTTACAATGGGAGAGAAAGAGAGTGACTTGATTGAAGAAGGTGATGAGTACTTATGTGCTTATAATGAAGGTCAGCCTCCAGGAGATGAGTTTACCATGACTTGCACTCAGAGACTCTATGGGAAATTTGTCAGAGTAACTGCTGTTAGAATTGAAGCTGAGTTGAGCATGCATGAGATAGAAATGTATGACTGGTAGTGCTCAGAAAACACATAAGATTGCTGGTTGAATTTTAAATTTTAAACTGGTTTGTGTTAAAAATGTGTTTTAAAATGTGAATTTGAATAAAAGTATTGTGGTTATTTTTCTATTGTTTGCAATCTTTTTATGCTTGATATGATCTGAGTGTTAAAATTTTTCAAAATTAAAATCAGCTAAAACTGCTTGTCATTGAAATGCTCAAAAGGAAAATACGTTCAAAATGACGTCACTAGTTGTTATTGTTGCTATAGTTGCTATTGGTACTGAAATTGCTATAATTGCTATTGGTACAATAGTTGATATAGTTGCTACTTTTGCTATAGTTGCAATTGAGTTGCAAGTTTCAACATTACTCCTTTTTATTTTGATAATTTAATGAGACTCGTATTGTTTATAAAAGATCAATTTAGTTAACTGTATGTGAATGCTGCCTTACAAATACAATTTCAAGCTTTAAGCAGGGAAACAAAGATCGAAACTTTTTTGGCTATGTCAACCTTAGATAGCCATTTCCTGTTGGCACTTCAAAAAAGTGTATTAAAGTTTCACAGGTTGTTATAAGGCCGGCCTCTATGAGACAATATCCACACTGCTTTTGCTTTTCAATCTTTGCAGAAAAAATTACTGAGAAATATAGAACAGACTAGACCAAAACTGTGACATACATATCAGCAGATAATGCAATTTTTACATGCATTAATCCGGTGTTATAAAGTGAGTACTATAAACACAATTGATATTCTA
The DNA here is from genome assembly GCF_963576615.1 of Watersipora subatra. Classification (NCBI taxonomy): domain Eukaryota; kingdom Metazoa; phylum Bryozoa; class Gymnolaemata; order Cheilostomatida; family Watersiporidae; genus Watersipora; species Watersipora subatra. The sequence continues at coordinate 10,903,497 of NC_088717.1, forward strand.
CTAGGAGCGTTCATATCAAGCAAATTCCATTGGGCTGACAACTCCCCACAATGTGAATACTGCTTGTTTTATTAGAAAACAGACTTTGCATTTAAATTTTTTCCAATTTCAGTAGGTTTTCTGTTTTCCAAGCATCACTCTTAAAACAGTGTATTTTTACTTCTAACAAAATAGCAAAGTATCAGTGAGTTGTAACAGAGGATTGGAGTGGATCGCAATGTAAAACTATAAATGTAGGTTTGATGACTTGTGTTAGTAAAATGAAAATAATACTGAATAAAAAACAATTGCCATATAAATTCTTAAAGAATGGTAAAAAATAGAATAGGTATTTTTAAGGAATGATATATATTTTTTCAGCTCAATCTTGCAAAAGATGTCATTTATTTTTTTTCAGCTCACTTCTATAATTTCTGTTTTGATGATTCAATGCACTTTTGTTTTAATAGCATTTTGATGTTTTTCGAGTGTAGAGCATCATCTTAGTTTTGAAATGATTTGGTCAAATCTAAAAAAATTGTTTATTTGTGGATGTCTTGTTCAAGTGAGTATATTTATTCCAAATACTAATCAAGCAAATTGTGGCTAAAAATCTCTACACAAAGTTATTACACTAATTGTAACCTCAAAGATAAAGTGAACTCGCTATCACCTGAGCAAAAAACAAGTATAGTTTTGGTGTACATCATAAAGTATACTTCTAACCAGTACTAATTTATATCTCTACTTTATTGGTCACTAAATGTTTGCAATACTTTAATTTGTGCGCTTATTATAAGATTTTCACTTTTGGCTCACCCACCTACTTAAACTGTCAATTTTGTTGTACACGAATCCCTTCCAGAAAATTACCTAAGACACGCTGCAACAATGTCTTGATTAATCTTGTCATATAGCCTTGGGTTCTCAGCATTCTTAGCTAATCTAGAGATGTGCAGCCTGTTCTGAGTAAACATTTCTGCCTATACAGCTGGAGTCCAAAAGTTTTAGCCTTTTCACAATTAGCAACAGCTCTGGGTAATAGAGCAGCTTCTCTCCTCCCTGATATCATTTTTAAGTTATAGGTAATCAATTTGTGATTGCCTTCTTGATCTTGAGACAATGTGATTTCTGTGTCATCAGCGTTGGTACTGGGGCTGAGCAGAAACGGAAGTGAGTAGTGTAGGACCGCTAGGACGCATGCCAACACGAACCTTTGGCATAGAGTGTCAAAAAACTGTTGACAGTGTTGTTGCCAAAGAAAGGTAACGTTCCTAAAACCAATTTCACTTAAAGATCTAGATAGATCTAAGTATGCTTGTATGAGTCTCCTGTAGTAGCTACAACTTTTAAAAATGGCTTAAACATCATTTTGTTTAAGGTTCTGGACCAGGCTTGAATAGCATGTCTTGTTTTTATCAGTATCTACCCTTTGGTCACTCACCTCATGTTCAAGGCACTCGACTCAGTGCACAAACAGTTTGCTATTCTCAGGTTTCAGCTTCATTCCTGCTGACCACAATCTATGCAATACCTCTTCTAGCCGTTTCATTTGACTTTTTACATTAGGTCCACCTAAAAATATATTCAAGGTGCATCAGTAGAGGTTTTCTATGAAGCATGTTCAAGGCTATCACATTCATTTTTCAAAATTTGAAAAAGCACAAATAAGCCAGAAGGGTATAATATCTTCCATTTGTTTAACCATACCTGGTAATAAAAGCTGATTTTTTCTTGGCATCCTTATTTATCTTCACCTGTCAGTATTCACTAGTTAAGTCCAGTACTAAATATCCAACAGTTTAATCAATTATCTAATCAGCAATCAATTTGGGGAAGGGGTTAGCTCTCCTTGGCTTTAAAGACTACATTTTCTATAGCTGACGCAAAAACACCAGCCCCTTTCCTTTTTTCCTACTGAAGCTACTGGGCACTTCTCGCATCCGTCTTTCCCTTGATGAGTCTATGCCCTGCCTATCTTTGCATCCTGATTGGATCCATGCTAATACGGTTATTTTTTTAGTGGTCTAGCTCATTCTGCTAAGAGTATGCTGTGTTGTGTTTGGATAGTTCTCTCTAGCTCATACTTTGAGAAGTCAAACGTGTTTTGACTATGAGTAAATGGTTGTCTTGCTATAGCGGATCACATCAGTTCAGTAAGGAATACTGTCACAAATTTGTCAAAAAAGGTTAGGGTTGGTTTGTTAGCTGTCTATCTACTTGCTCCTTGTTTGATAGTTGTATGTAATCATGTGACTTTAGTCTTTCTTGCTGGTATAGCGAGTAACTGATTAACAACCTTACACAGCCACCTGTAAAATCTTTGTGGTAGAGCTTGATGTAATAAATAGGCTACCATTAAACCTTTTATTGTGTTATTTCTTTTTAAGTAGGCTTATGCCTGGTTCCACAGATTGTTGATGTAATCTGGTATCATTAATTGAAGATTCACAATAATATCTACTGTTTCAGCCACCTGAACATTGAAGTACCGTTGTCTTCTAACATTGATTATATCATATTGTGCTATTGTTTGAGTGTATAAAAGTTGCGTTCTAAAATGTTATTGCATATTCGACATCCTCAAGATTAAGTTAGATCTCAGATTACGCAGTTGTGTGAGAGACCTTGTTGAGTCAAAGTTGTAGTTGGACATGTCTTCGAACTTTAGTATGCTGCCATCAAGTAGGATCCTTGACTAAACATTTATATTAGTTTGAGTAATGTAAAATGGATTCCACCGAATCTGTTTGTAGATATGAGCAGGTATGATAGATTTGTGTGCATTCACTATCTAGGAGGGCAATGAACTTCCATAACCCGCTGTACATACAATACAATAAGCATCAGTAATGATTGCGATTCTCCCAGCTATTTGGATAGGCGATTGAATTAGTCTTAGCTCTGCTGAATGTTTGTGGCCTCAATGCTCATGGTGCTTTGCATTTGCATGACTCTAAGAAAACAGAACCTTGGTATGTGCCTTTCCTACTAGCAATGCCTGCTCTGCAGGGTGGTAGTGCGCATTCAAGCTGTGGTTATTATGAAGGTTATTATCTCTATTTGATTCTGAATAGCGTGAGTTTGTTCAACATAGCCATTCCATTATGTACCAAATTTCCACATTGCTGTATAGCCTGATTAATCTGGGCCTTGCTATCTTCTAGTATTTTAATCACCAGGGATAACTGACTCTGTTCTATGCACACCTGTGCTCTCGATGATTCGGTGTGTACATTTTTCCGTTTTTGAAACTTATTTGATTCAATACATCGGTGCAGATGGCGAGGTGTACATCTACGAGAGTCTCAGGTGGGCTGAGCGTACGACCAACATAAGATTCTTTGAGGTAGAGCTCACATATGGTTTTTAAAATTAATCCTTTAGGCAGGTTTGCTTTTATCTCTGAATATGCTTTGCAGATCACCCTACTCATTTGCTAAACAAACTGATAATATATTTTTCCCAAGCAAAATTTCTTCTCAAGTTGTAGGGTCAGGTTGGCCTATAAGCTATATTTCTGTATATTTCTGACTCAACTCGGTCTTTAAATCTTAGTAATTAGTAGAGTTAGTTCTTTAATTGACCCAGATTTGTAACACTGATTTTAGCCTTAGTTTCTGTTTCTTTGTCATTCACCCTTTATACATTGCAGTTTTCAGTATTGAATGAACTAGGAGCTATCTGTGATGCTGTAAAACACACATAAATATTTACACCTGTGGAATGATGAATAGTTCAAAGTAAAAGATTATCATCAAGCCATAGGAAATTTAACAATTTCGATTAACCTAACACTTTATACACCAAATTGAAGCTCAGACTCAATTATTTTTTATCGAAATAATTTTATAAAGATTGTAAGAACTTCTCTCACTCTCATAGTCAAGTTAATTATTAGTAAATGCACTAGCTTTTCCTTTTTAATAATTTACCCACAATTTAATCTCATTCATAATTGTTATGGTGTGCACCTGTTTTATGTGTATCTGTTTTATGTGTACTTGTTTTATGTGTATCTGTTTTATGTGCACCTGTTTGACTGCACTTGTTTGAGTGCAGGACAATTGTATATTTGTCATATTGCATAATGTCCATATCTTCAGTTCAGCTTCAGCTTCCAATAAAGCAAGTCACAATTTCTAAGCCTAAAGTAAACCAGTGTTTCAAATGCTCAACATATAACAATAATTACCTAAGGGACAAACTTTGATCTTCCAACAATTTTTCAGCACATTGCAAAACAATGGAAAAAACTTCAAAGCCTTTAATCCGCTCTAATTAGTCATGAGCTGTCATAAAAGACAAGCACATTTTGCACAATTTCCATTTATAAATCCATAACGGTGTTAATATTTTTGGAAATGACTGTAGGTGAAGGTAATTGATTATTTTTGAATGTATGAGCTGACTGCACCTTTAAGCACCCCACAGATTTGTTTACAGCTCGCGTATTTGTGACTCGGTATTATAAACTCGGTATCATAAATGCACTGGCTGTTAAAAAGAAAAGTTAATCTCCTCTAACATTCTTTCTGTTGAGTAAAGGATATGTTTCTGAAAGATTAATATAATCTCATGTAAGCATCATACTCTCAGCTCACAGATGCTGAACAAATCCAACAATTGCTCTATATCAATAGACTAATTTAGTACAACAGACTCATTTACCAGGCAGCACACTCTAGTCAGTGTGTCATATTCAAATAGCAGGTTCCTTACCAGACTCTTCCATACTGCCTCCTTATGAAGCAAACATTGATGGTTACATCCTTTTAAACAATCTGATATTTTATAAATAAGGTTGTCAGTCTTAAAGAAGAAATTGACTAACATATTAACATTATTTTAGAATCAAAATGGTTAGCAAACATACTCATTCACAAGTCAACTGACAAAAAATCAGTTTATATACTAGAATATAAATACTGTGAGTGTGACATGGCCATGTTTCAGCAATGAGAGCTGTTATCCATTTCATTTTAAAGTCAAATTAATTTTGTCTTTCTGTAATTCCATTATTATACTATATTTAAGTTTTTCTTATGTAGAGGCTAACCTCATATAATTACTTACTTATAATGTGCGTAAACTACTTACAGCTAGTTTTTTAACAGCAAAGCAGTATATCGCTTACACGGACAATCAAGGCAACTCCTACCAATAAGTCGGGAGTTCAAGCCCAGGTTGAGTCAGTCTTTTTACTTAGATGCCTTTTTCAAAGTTTTACCAGCTTTTAAATATATAAATAATGCCTTTAAAATAAATTAAAGGTCAAGTCTGAAACAAAATAATTTAAAAGATATTAGAGAGGTTTTCTAATAATAATTTTGCTGTGTTTTATTTAACTGTTTTGTATGCTCTACCACAGTTATAGAGAGCAAGCTAATGTAGAGTACCATAATGACAGCTGCTTTTGACATGACAGATCAGATAACGCAATTTACAGTCAATTAAAATGAATTATTATTCTGCAGCTCACAATTGATGAATGTTGACTCACTGCCTGCAGATAAAGTACATTTTCAGTTGCACTATTTTTACTAAGCAAAGATTTAGTAGCTCTGTATTTGACCAGGATATAAACTTATTACCTGAAAATGGCCAAAGTGATTTTTGTGTTGCACACTTGGCTGCCCTAGTTAATTTTGGGGCTTTAAACAAGCAGCTCTAAAATAATTTGAAGTTTTTTGACCCAACATTCATTTTGAGGTATTTAGTAGTTATGTGCAAACCGTCAAATGATGAGTAATAGTTTTAAAACATGTTTTTTATCAATCATCATTTAGCATCATCAATTTGAATTTGAAGATCACACTCTTTATATGCAATAAAAATGGTAAAGCCCAGTTAGCACGGAGTGCCATCGATTACAACATAGTTATTTCTAGCAAGAAAACAAACTCAGGGTGCTGTGGATTGAGAACTATAGGTAACCAGCTATATTATAGAATCCCATAAAAACTTGCTCTGGCATAGAAGAGGAGCAGAGAGCAGTTTGACCAATCACGGCGTATCATTTAGGTGTACAGATCATCTTCATTGATTTGTTTATTAAATATTTGCAAGTATTACCTTTACTTGAACAATCTTAAATATATGTGAATCCCTACAGCGATGATCAAATTTATGTTTGCTCGCCAAACTACTGAAACACATAAATTTCATGAATTCATATAGTTTTATATTTTTTATCTATACTTATACTATACTTATGCTTATCAACATACTTGGCTGTGTTTTATAAAATTTAGTTCCAGTGCTCTCGTTTACCCTTACTTATAACTTATTTTAGTACAAACCCAATGTATTTTTTACACTATTCTACGGTCACTCACCTTGTGTTCAAGGTACTTGACTCAGTGTGCAAACAGTTAGGCACTTCTTAGATTTTAACTTGATTCCTTCTGGCAGCAGTCAACAAAATACTTATTTTAGCTGTTCCACTTGGCTTTGTACATTGGGCCCCACAAAAATACATTTAAGGTGTATCGATAAGGGTTTTAAATAAAGTATTTTGAAGGCTATCACATTCACTGGTCGAGAGTTAAAAGAACAGAAATCAGCTAAAAAAATAGGGAGCTTGTACATACAAGAAGCGTTATTCTCAAGGTTAGATTTACAATCAACCAGAGGCTTATCAAAGATAAACCTCTGACTATCTGGATCACCATAGTTAATCTCGAAATCAGAAATGAAGTGCTAGATTGCAAAATGCATATGTACAAAATAATCAAGCTGAATTGGTTTTGGCCAGGCATGGCATCTCAAATTTGAAGAATGGTTAGGAACGGTGAGATATGTCAGGCAGCCAAACAAAGCAAAGAAACACAAAAAGTAAAGTGGCAGCAATTATTTGATGGCAGACCTTGGCAAGTTCTCTCTCACGATCTCTTAGGGCTTGCTACCGCACTGCCAGAAGACAACATCATGGTGCTGGTAATCTTGGACCATTTCAACATCAGATATGCTGTTACTTTAAAATACCTGAAGGATACATACTGACAACGGGGCCCATTTTCAGTTGGAATTCATAGGATAATTTGTCCGACTTGAGAAATCCAATGTCGTCACACTGCCACCCACCATCTACAAGGCAACACTGTAGTGGAGCAGGACAACTGAGATCTGGCAGATACTCATCCGGCTGTCCCTTTTAAAAATGATTAATTGGATTGGGGTGTAGTACCATCCAAACTGAAGAGGTCGTTGTAGGAAATCCCTCACAGCTTTGTAGGAGAAACTCAAATATCAAGATTTTTTGGAAAGAGATCAACTCATTTGATACACTTGTAAATCCGATACAGTTGAATGAACTGGATAGGGCTCAGAAATCATTGAAGCTATAAGGAAAGAATATGCCTATAGATGGGGATAGCATTATGAGGAAGTCAGGGGAGATTCTACCCCTTTTTTAGCCTTGAGGCCTCAAATGGGTATAAGCAAGGAGACACAAGAAGGTTTCCACTCCTAAGTTCTAGCTGAAGTATATTAGACGATTCAAAGTAATAAAATGGTACATGAATTATACCGATTTGATAGTATTGGTGGCAAAAACTAAGTGGAACAAAAACTTTACATACAAAGACAGCTTAAGATTCATTTAGGGTTCCTATCATACAGGAGCTGACTTTGCAACCTACAAGAAGAGTTCACCCGAGAAGTCCACATATGTCCCTGGACAAGTATCATTGCAACCAAGAGTTTTGGAAAAGAAAAATTATAGTTTGACAAGTATGGCACAACCATAATTTAACATAAATGACTCTGAAAGAGATTAATTCTATGCTGCTATAGAGAAAATTGTTGTTAATGCAATCCCGATTCAGAAGAAAAAAACCTACTACTAAGAAGATAAATGGAAATAATAACTTAGCCCGCAAAACTGCAACAAAAAGTGAAAGAAAGGTGAAACCACCAGACTGTAGCGTCCCTATATCACTCGCACTATACAACAATCAATCACAATTAACTCATTATGATTGGCCACACTTTTTTCCCTCTATATGCAACCATAAACAAGCTGAGCTTGGACACAATACACCACAGCAACAACTTGGACATACAAGCTAAAACATATATTGTTCTCACCACCAAACTGAATGATAGATTGCTAGATAGGTATCCAGGACAGAATGACTACTACTAACTTTATACTATGTCAACAACAAAAAATTCGCCTAGTTTTCTTTATTCTAATTTATTATATTAAACACTGTTTTATCATATTTCTGTAAATAAAGCCTAGAAGAAATAATGTGTTGGGTTTACTCCACTTTGTAATTTAGTAAAGGATAAATCTAGTTTATTTTTTAGGTTAAGGTATGCACCTATTTTTATACATCGTCAACCCATTATATTTTCTTTTTTCTCTATTGTCTTATTGTGTAAGACAATATCTATTATATTTGACTATTGAGCATTACACTCAACAAAATTAACTAATATATGATTATACAGTATGTAAACTCATATAAAAGGTCAACTTGGTAGCAATAAAGCAGGTAATCACCGGTATCTCAACTGAAACTATCAACTTACAAATGAGCTATAGGCAATGAATACAATAACAGCCAGCATAAGGGATATCTACTATGTGTAGATGATAAACAATGCATCCAAGGCATCAACATATAAATGTATAGCATAGACCAGGAGCATTTCTACCCCTATTAGTCAGTGCAGTTACAATTTCAGTGCAATTGGTTTTGAGAAGTACTTATGAAAAAGGTAGAAGGCAGAGCATTTAACTCATTCACATAACACTGATGTTGTGGCAAAAGAGCCTGGAAGTTTGGCAGTAGTTTTCTAGCGGTGCTAAGCAAATCTATTGAATAAATAATTTTACAATCTTAAAAGGCAGGCAATTAGTGCTGGTGATAGAATGATGGGTTAGTAAAATAATTTTTGCGGGTTCAAATTTTGTGCAAAGCATTCTTTTATTAATCACCTTATTTGCTACTTTTATTTTTTCTTAAGTACTATGGATTTTGAGTAACATACAAAATATGAGGTCTATAAGTAT